>NC_073304.1:101695676-103134426 GCF_027595985.1 Sorex araneus
AGTCCCACCATTATTATTTGGAATTTTCCCCGAATACTCAGACCTGCCAAAAAGGCAACATTAGACAATTTGGTTTTTATTGCTGGTTATGAATAGCATATGATGTCTATTCTAAAATTGGAATTATCTATTCTAAAATGTCTATTCTAAAATTGGAATTCTAAAATTTTAATAATTAGGTCTGGAGAGATTTCTGCCAAGAGCCGCTGAGTTCCGAGATTCGTTTGTGTGCCTCTGTGATCATGACAAAAAGGAGCTTAATAAGTAGCTGGGGGGCAAGGGGGCATTTGTGGGCGGCATCCCGTGTCCCGTCGGGACACGGGAGGAAAAGGACCAGCTCCTCCCCTATCCTGCAAGGCCCTGCAGATGTCATCACTGCTGGCCTGTACCTGGATTCTCTAATGTGCTCTGGAAGATGGCAGCTGCTGGGCTTCCTGGGGAAAAGGCGGAGGGACGACACCTTTTCCCATCTGGGGTGACCCAGCGAAGGAGGCCTAATACAAAGACCAGGCACATTTGTGCCAAGAGCGGCTTGGTTCCAAGATTGGTTTGTGTGTCTCTCTCTTCTAACTTTAAATCGTACCTCCCGTCCAAAGCAGAAACTCTGAAAAGGTGCTGATCATTAGAGGCACAGCTACAGGGCTCCTGCCACCCACATGTACAAAATCAGAATCTCTTGAAAGGACACTGGTTTTTTACAAGCTTTCCAGGTTTTAAAAATCTAGTTTTAAAACTTAGCACACTATCATTCGAAAATCACTAACCAGCAGCTCTGCTCCTGAAAACTGGATTACCTCCCTCAAAAGTCATTTCCACATATTTGGTTTTGTTGTGGCCATTTCTGTGTGTAGAAGAATATCTGTCCACCAATAAGGGCCCCATGAAAGTTCTGCAGATGTTTCACAAACGCCTCAACTGAGGCAGAGAGAAGCACACAACCATTGAGAGCAGAGACTCAGTGCAACTCCAAGCAGTCTGGAACCACCCAGGTCATTTTTTTCTCCCCAACCCAGTTCTTCTAAATTCTGGTCTAAATTCTCTCCCCTCCTTCTAGCCCTCCCTGCCACCAGTTGCTCCCAGCTGTTATTATGCAAGAGAATCACCTAGAAACCCCTGGGAAAGAGAGATTTCTAGATCTCTCCCATAAGGACGATTATTCAGTAAGTCTGGGATGTGGCCCAGAAAGTTGCTTGGTATCATTTATCCAGGTGCTTTTTCCACATGAGACTTACCTCCTTAAATCTCTAGCACCCTCTAGTTTGTTTCTTTCCTAACTAGTTTCTTTCTTTCCAGTTTGTTTTTTAAATGATCAAAGAATGACATAACAATGGTTATTTAAGTGTGAGATAAACACTAAGATTAGAAAGTCTCATTCATATTACAGATAAAGGCAGGATCTAGCTCAAAGTTGCCGAAGTGGTTGATATTGCCCTTCAGGCATCACTGGAAGGAAGGAGGGTGAAGAGGGGTACCCTCAGATAAAACGAGGACAGCACTTTCTGTTTGGGGCATTGAGTGATTTGTTTTCCTGAAAAGGGAGCAGTAGGCCAAATCAGCTTGGGAACCTCTGATCTAGTTTTAAAAACGTAGCACCCTTCTGCACCGCAAAAGATACAGTAACCAGAATACAAAGACAATCTACAGAATGGGAAAGGATATTTACACAATACCCATCAGATAAGGGGTTGATATCAAGGGTATATAAAGCACTGGTTGAACTCTACAAGAAGAAAACATCCAACCCCATCAGAAAATGGGGCGAAGAAATGAACAGAAACTTTCCCAAGGAAGAGATATGAATGGCCAAAAGGCACATGAAAAAGTGTTCTACTTTTTCATCAGGGAGATGCAGATCAAAACAACCATGAGATACCACCTCACACCACAGACTAGCATACATCCAAAAGAACAAAAGCAACCGCTGTTGGAGAGGATGTGGGGAGAAAGGGACCCTTCTACACTGCTGGTGGGAATGCCGACTTGTTCAGCCCTTTTGGAAAACAATATGGACACTTCTCAAAAAATTAGAAATTGAGCTCCCATTTGACCCAGCAATACCACTGCTGGGAATATATCCCAGAGAAGCAAAAAAGTATAGTTGAAATGACATCTGACTTATATGTTCATTGCAGCACTGTTTACAATAGCCAGAATCTGGAAAAAACCCGAGTGGCCTAGAACAGATGACTGGTTGAAGAAACTTTGGCACATCTATACAATGGAATACTATGCAGCTGTTAGAAAAAATGAGGTCATGAACTTTGCATATAAGTGGATCGTCATGGAAAGTATCATGCTAAGTGAAATGAGTCAGAAAGAGAGAGACAGACATAGAAAGATTGCCCTCATCTGTGGAATATAGAATAACAGAGTAGGAGACTAACACCCAAGAATAGTAGAGATAAGTACCAGGAGGTTGACTCCATGACTTGGAAACTGGCCTCACATTCTGGGGAGAGGGCAACTCAGATAGAGAAGGGAACACCAAGTAAAATGTGGTTGGAAGCCATGAGGGGGAAGGGTGATGTGTGCTGAATGTAGACTAGAGACTGAACACAATGGCCACTCAACATCTTTATTGCAAACCACAACACCTAATTAGAGAGAGAGAACAAAAGGGAATACCCTGCCACAGTGACAGGATGGGGTGGGGGAAGATGGGATTGGGGAGGGTGGGAGGGATGCTGGGTTTATCTGTGGTGGAGAATGGGCACTAGTGAAGGGATGGGTTCTCGAACTTTGTATGAGGGAAACATGAGCACAAAAATGTATAAATCTGTAACTGTACCCTCACGGTGATTCACTTATTAAAAAACTAATTAATTAATTAAAAAATATATAACAGATATTTAATTTAATAACCCTTTTATGTCTGTCGTCATTCTAGGAAGACATAAGATAGATTAATAAGACAATACTAAAAAGTTAACTATATGTAACTCTTTAGTAAACCATGATCCATAATAAAAAGTTAAATTTGCAAAAAAATAAAAAAAAAAAACAAAAAACGTAGCACTTAGCAACACACCATGATTGCTGAAAAAAAAAACTGTTTAGGGGGTTGTTAAAAATGAAGGTTCTCAGGCCTCACCATGGTTAAATATGGTGCATGTGTGTGTGTGTGTGTGTGTGTGTGTTTACAAGCACACACACTTTAATAACCAGAAGGGAAAGGGATCTTACCCCTTACATAAATTTAAATCCCTGAATATGAGAAGTCACTGGAATAAATCACTAATAAGATAGTTCCAAGTCCTTAAGGATTTATAAAGAAATCTATTGCATGTGTCAGAGATACCAAGTCTGCTGGAAGAAGAGGAAAGAAAACAGGTGTAGTCAAAAACATCTCACTTGATAAAGCGGGGAGGGGGGGAGTGGTGGGGGGCAGGCTGGGGGGAGGCTGCTGCCACAAACACCCAGGGCGGTCTCACACTGCTGCAGCCTGAGCCAGACCATATGGAGGGGGCGACCCAGCAGGGGGGCGGGACGGACGGGGCAGGAAAGGGCTGTCTGGGTGGGCTGCATAGGCGGGGGCAGGTGCCCTCACAGAGGCTGACAGGCAAGCAAGCGGTCTCCAGGGGTTACTGCAGCCCAGCACAGGCCTGCTCTCGGGGATGCCAGAAGCCTGCAGGGAGGTCTCGGATAAAGACACTTCTCGCAACCCTCTAGCCCAAACCAGAGTTTGACATGGATGGACTCAGTCGGGTGGCTGGGGAGAAGCCACCGCCTTTTGCCGCAAAAAAAAACTTTTAAGGGGGTTGTTAAAAATGCAGGTTCTTAGGCCTCACCTGGGGAGGGGCGGGAAAGAGCTCGGAAAGAGGAGCTCCACACACAGCCTCAGGTGTGATCCTGGGGCAGCCAGTCTGGCACCAGAAGGTGCAGCAGTGGTTAAGAGTCACGCCCCAGCCTCAGCCTCACTCCAATTATTTCACGGCACTCAGTATGAGAGCAGAAGAGAATCCCGTCGAGCCTCTTTCAGTTACCGATGGGGAAATGGAGCCTGGAAAAGCGAGGCTGCCTGCCAAAGGGGTCAGAGTGCAGAGACAGAGCCCAGCACGGCAGCTGCCCGCACCCTCCCTGGTTAGAACTGGGCATCAGCTAGTGGGGCAGCTCTGCAGATGGACAAGGGCAACGAGCCTTGTTCCTCCAATAAGCGCAGGCAGCTCAAGGTGGTGAGTCTGATGCCACCTTGAATCAACTGGGGGTGTGGAAGACTGTCGACCACAGAAGCTCAACCAGTCTGCTTCCCCCCTCCCTTTCCACCAGCAAAACACTGCCACTGATCATCAAAACGTGTTTTTCATGACATGGGAAGCAGTCCAAAGTGATGGGTAAAACATGTTAAAATGATTAGGGGTGTGTGTGTGTGTGTGTGTGTGTGTGTGTGTGTGTGTGTGTGGTGTGTGGGGGGTGCGCGTGGGGTGTGTATATGTGTGTGTGTGGTGTGTGGGGGGTGCGCGTGGGGTGTGTATGTGTGTGTGTGTGGTGTGTGGGGGGTGCGCGTGGGGTGTGTATGTGTGTGTGTGTGGTGTGTGTGGGGTGCGCGTGGGGTGTGTATGTGTGTGTGTGTGGTGTGTGTGGGGTGCGCGTGGGGTGTGTATGTGTGTGTGTGTGGTGTGTGTGGGGTGCGCGTGGGGTGTGTATGTGTGTGTGTGTGGTGTGTGGGGGGTGCGCGTGGGGTGTGTATGTGTGTGTGTGGTGTGTGGGGGGTGCGCGTGGGGTGTGTGTATGTGTGTGTGTGTGGTGTGTGGGGGTTGCGCGTGGGGTGTGTGTATGTGTGTGTGTGGTGTGTGGGGGGTGCGCGTGGGGTGTGTGTGTGTGTGTGGTGTGTGGGGGGTGCACGTGGGGTGTGTGTGTGTGTGTGTGGTGTGTGGGGGGTGCACGTGGGGTGTGTGTGTGTGTGGTGTGTGGGGGGTGCACGTGGGGTGTGTGTGTGTGTGTGTGTGTGTAGACTAGGGTGGGGTGTTCAGGTGTTAGGGTATAGATGTTTTCTCTGCACAAATAACTGGTTTGTTTCTATTGTTCATTCACTCATCGTGTTGCATGTACTTGGAGCTTATCATCTTACAAGATCACAAGATCACTCTAATGCCTGGAACTCTTACTGCATACCTACACATCTACTAAGCCAACCTATGATGGCTCCTTCTGAATCACTATTGTTGGTCATCAACAAATTCTCTCTATGTAAGCGTGCCTAGCCCCCATCGTATCTCCCAAGGTCAGAGGGTAAATGTGGCATCAGATTTCCCAGGGGCAGGGTAGGTGCTGAGACAGCAAGTTTACCTGCAGCTGCCAGAGGTAGTCCAGCCCGGTGGCTGAGGATGGCTCCGACCAGTGCCAAGAGTAAGAAGGTGTAACAGGTGGCCTGTCCTGGACACAGTGATGAACAAAGGCTCGTGTGACACTCAGTGAATTAACTACTAGTGGCAGTGTGTGTACTGCTTCCTGAGGAAGGGGATTGGGCACAGATCTAAAAGTGGTTTATCCAGACAGTAGTTTTGTGTCTGGAGGTAAGAGGAAGCAGAAGCCGGGATAATGATGATGATATTAAAGAAAGCTAACCTTTTTGGATTTTTCTGTTTGGGGACCACACCCAGCGGTACTCAGGGCTTACTTCTGGCTCTGAGCTCAGGGATTACTCCTGGTGGGACCACGTGTGGTTCCAGGGATTGAACCAAGGTCAACCGCATGCATGACTAGCTCCTTACCTACTCACTCTATTATCTAAGGAGAGCAAACTTTGGTAGAGCAATTACTAAATGCCAGATATTCCACTGCAATATTTATGTACATATATTAGCTTATTTAATCTGTATAGCAACTATAATACTCATTTTACAGATAAAGAAGTCGAGGCAACCAAGAGTTTAAAAGCTACAGAGAGGCATGTAAGCCCATTACAGGGCTAGTAAGTGGTGAAGAAGAGACCTGAGACTTTGGTTCTGGAAGCCTGCCCCAAACCTTAAGAAATGCAGCATCTTAAGAACTATACCGACAGCAAAGAAAACTTGCTATGGGGGTCTCAGATAGGGGGCCCTTAGCTTCCTCTGGCACTGTCCAAAGAAGGCAGAGCTGGAGGTGACACTCAGATTGGGCCTGTGAGGTCTGCTGAAGAAGCCCCAGCTTCCTGTCCCAGGGAGTGGGGGACTGGGAACGCAAACCGAGCAGGGCCAAGGAAACGCTGTTGTATGTCTCGTTTGTAGATTACATCTGTTAGTACTTGTCAGACCGTTATCAGTATATGATCTCCTCTCATTTTAACAGGCTCTCTGAAGTTCAACCCTGCAGGTGACAGATCATTTTACATGTGTTATATTTTAAGTGGGTTGTTTCCTGATGCCATTGACTGAGTCACCCTGGGCTTATCAGTCAAGTTCTCTTTATTACACTAAGAGTTGGCGTGGGGAAGATTTCCTGCAGAGAGACAACCCTTTCCATGGACACAGTGTCGTGACCCTCAGTGAAACCTGAGAAACATGCGGATACAGAACAGGCGCACTCAGGGCCAGGCCAGCACAGACCAGAGCTTGACGGGCAAGGAAAAGCCCAGGAAGGGCTTTTAAACCATCTCTCACCTACGGAACGGGGTAAAGAAGAGAAACTTTATACTGATGAAAACAGGGGAAGTATCTCGGGCCACAAAGGCTAAAAGAAAAAAAAATATTTGTAACAATATTTTATGTGTTCATTATCAAACAAGAATTTTATTCAGGCATGTCATGTGTTAAGTAACAGTAACTTTATTATTATTATGTTTTTACTGGTCTGCAAAACAGTGATTGAAAAATCACAGCCGTGAGAGATGACCTCTTTTAAAGGGGCCTGGGAACCCCTCCCTCATACACACACAAAAATACCGGGGAGGGATGTTTCCACCGGTCTCTTATGAGAAAATGAAAAAAGATTGTGCATAAAATCTCCTGAATGCTCACAAAGCCCATCAGATTTCATCCAGAGTTCCAGCTAGCCGTTGCCTAGAGTTGCTATGAGTTACAGGAGTATTATGGAAACTCAGGCAGTTTCCAGTGGCCCTTCTTAATCTGAGATGACAACTGCCTGCACCTAACTTCACTGTTCAGGAGGCCACTGCCAGTGGCCACAGACCTACTCTTTGGGTCATTAATCACTTTCAGTTCCCCCGGAGACCAAAGAAGAGTCTCATCCCCAATGAGGGTGCGACACAACCCTGGAACTGGCCTGGCCCCATTAAACAATTTTCCCCACACATTACTCTGGATTCAATCAAAAGGACAGCTCCCATAGCAACATATGATGTCCTTAACCTCAGCTCTGGGAAGAAATCTACAATAAGAAATTCTGAAAATGTCCCTACACAGGCTTGAGAAAGTGACTGTGTGACCTGGGGCAACACACTTGGTTTCTTACCACCTTGATCGCCATGTTTCAATAACAAGCCCTGTGCTGTTCACCCCTCGGTGATTTCTGGGTGAATTAAATTTGTTACACATGAAAGTTTCTAGCTCACAGGAAGGCCCTGTAAGTGCTGGCTGAACCGGATTCCAAGTAGACATCAAAGATGTAGCCAGCAATTCCAGAAGTTGTGAGTGTCTCTGAAAGGAAGGCCACCAATTTCTTCCCCATCGACAGCTCCCAAACAGGCTTTGTTTTCCAGATGTAATAATAGAGCACAGAGCAACATTTCTTATCAGTCATTGGACATATATTCCAACTATGTTTATTATCTGCCTCCTCCAGTCACCTGGAATAAACAGCCTTGCACAAACTCTTCCATGGTCTTCCCTACCCTTCCAACGCTCCCCTAGACATACAGGGAATTGGCGTTGTCTCGAAGTCATGGTCACGACCTAACAGAAAGAACAACAGGAGGGATATCTTATTTCTCACTTTTTCTTTTTTGGTTTGTTTTAGGGCCAGACCCAGTGGTGCTCAGGGCTTACTCTTGGCTCTGCACTTAGGGATCACACCTGGCAGGACTCACACTGCTGTACTATTGCTCTAATCCTTTATTTCTCACTTTTCTTTTCCTCATCCAAGTCCATACTGTTCTTCTGCAGACAGGTATTTCCTTCTTACTCAATACAGACATCAAAGATAAGCGGGGCTGTGCATTCACTCTGGAAAATTTTCATCTATTGTCAAGTGCCCCTACCCCAGGAATACATATTTCTTCCCCCTCCTTAGATTAGTTCCATATCTGTGCTTACAAGAAGGTTGAAATGAGAACAAGTGGTAACTAGCCAGAGGTATGCCACAAAATTAAACTTTGAAATGCATCCCAAGCCCTTATTCCCCCAGTGATCAGAGAGACAGACATTTACCAGGGGCTACGTCAGGGGTCACATGAATAAATGGGCTCCCTGTCCCTCTGCTGTCCCAGCGCTGGTTCTGAAATCCCTTCAAAGGCCAATATTCCCCAGTCCATGCTTTGCATCTTCAGTACAGAGAATCCAGAAGTGAATTACTCATGAAAGTCTCTTACAGAGATTTTACAGACCACGGTGGCAAGTTTATATATCACTGATTTCTGGGTAATCAAGAAAGTGAAACGCTGTTACAATATAATGAAAAGTAGAGCTAAAGACTTAAAGATGTGGCTGGCACAGGTCAGCAGCATGGAAGAAAGGGAGATCAGTGCTTCATCTTTCAGAGTTGGGAGTGGTCAGAGAGAATTTCCAGCTGTTCTATCAAAACAGCAGAAGAGTCACTGGCACATGATTTAGAGTTTTGGAGAGAGACCATGAGAACTAAATGAAAATGTGTGCCTTTAACTGCATCTTGGGAGAGAGACTCGGATATACTTCTCTATCAGGGTTATTGTTTCACTATTTATAAGGCTATTTATAATTATGAACAGTGACTCTTCTGAACACTTCATTTATATTTGTCTGTGATTCATGCACATATAGTTCATAGAAATGAGATACATCTATATGAATCATGTAATGATACAATATATGTATTAAAAAGAGATGGAAAGGTCACTGATAGAATATAAAACAGTCAAGAACTTGTTATGGAAATTCCAAGTGGCCTGAATAAAACAAAAAGCAGAATGATGCAAAAAATCTGTCTTCCTCCTCTACCCTCACAGCCCAATCAGAGGCATGTTCATTTGGTAACTGGCTCCACAGTTACTGGGGGGAATTTCATACCTTCCAGAATTTTCCTGAATATTTTTTAGGCCTTTTGGGTCACAATCAGTGATGCTCAGGGGTTACTCCTGGCTCCGCACTCAGGAATTACTCCTGGAGATACATGGGTGGAACCATAGAGAAGGCAGGGGATTGAACCCAGGTCAGCTGTGTGTGAGGCAAACACTACCAGCTGTACTATCTTTATGGCCCTGTCCTGAATTCTTACTGACCCATTTGTTAAGTTCTCCCTTCAAACTTAAATCAGAGAATTGCAGGGGTTGGAGACAGAAATAGATGATCCAGAGGCATGCTTGGCATGTAGAAGACTGGGTTCAAACTCCCTGGCACCATGTGGTTCCTTGAGCACTACCTGGTATGGTCCAAGGACACTGAAGTGCGGGGTGAGGGTTGGGTTGTTGGGGTTGTTGGGAAGCTCTTCTTTCATCCCATATCAAACTAGAAATATCCACATAGAAGCCATTGTTACATTTGGGATTTGTCTAACATCTTTCCTTCGTTTTGCTTACCTGAGACAAGAGGACAGGAGAAAACCCACATTGGAAAATCCATAGCTGGAAGTCAGCCCCTCCTCAGAAAACTGTACCAGAGAGGGACTGAGAGTGGAAATCATCTCAAGCCCCTTTAAGCCCAGGAGTTTGCCCCTCACAAGTTTAAGTGCACTCTGGATCACACCTCCTTGGGCACCATTGAAAGACTCATCACGGTTCCCACCTCTCACAAGTGAACCCCTACAGCCTCCATTCTCCAGGAGGAGGTGGAATGTCAGGGAGTGTGGGATGCAGAGAGCCTAAGAGAGACCTCAAGCCTCCAGGACAAAGGGCATAAGGTATTTTATATTCAGCAACTAGAAAAACAACAGCTCCCAGAAAAGCTATTTCTTGACCCTGAATCTGCGGAAACCAGAGAAAGGTCACTGCCCTACCCCTACAAAGACTCCAGCTCTTCTTTGGAAGCAACAGGCTGCCATGGAGAAACTTAACCCTTCATTACTCCGTGGACAGACCACAGATACCACAACATGATGTTCCTTCATGCTGACAACGCATTAGTAAGTGAGGCCACCACTCAGGGGAAGGAACGTCCATTCCTGGATGAGGTGCTCTGAACATCCCTGACCAGCTCCTCAGCCATTTGAGTCTCTTCCTCAAAACCTGTCTCCCCTACAGAACTTGCAGTTTTCTGCATGGTCTTATTTGGGGGTAAACTTATTCTTTTTAAAACTGAGGTATCAGAGTTTACAATAGTAATGGTCCCTTGCTTTAGAGCTGGAGAGCTACTCCACCAACCCTTGCACCAGTGCTTCTGGATCTCTCCGCCATTACCCCACGGTGCCTTCCCTCTCACCCTCCCCCAGCTCCTCAGGTCCTGGTTCCATGACTCATGTCTCAAGGTTTGTTTGAGTCAAATGGACTGTCACATCCCTTGCTTGTCTCTTTATATTGCACATGTGAGCAAGGTCATCTTGCTGTATCTTTTGGACTCATTTCACTCTGTGTAAGGACCTCCACATTGCAGCAATCTGCAAGTTTTTCATCTTTCCTCATAGTGAGTCATATTCCATTGTGTCTAGAGACTTCAGTTTCTTTCTTTTCCCATCTGTTATTGGGCACATAGGTTGATTCTAGATCTTGGTTATTGTGGATGTCACAGTGGACACAAGAGTACATATATCTTTTCAGATGAATGGGGCTTTTGTTGTTCTTGCGATGCCCAGGAGTAGAATCTCTAGGTCATGTAATATGCTAAGAAGTCTACAAACTGCTTTCCATACAACAATCCCATAAATAGTGAATGAGAATTCCTTTTTATATCACATCTACAAGGCCTTTGACGACTGTACTCAGGCCTGGTCAATGTCCTTTGGAGATGTCAAAGAGCCTGAAACAGCACACCCCTAAGTATCTGACACCTTTGTGGTATTATCCCATTTAAGATTCTACAACTGACTCCCAGAGGCTTAAAGTAAGAGATCACTCTAGTCTCAGGGTCCCTGGCTCACATCCTCATCCCTGATCCCACTCAGTCAATATTATTGCTGAGCTGGCAGACCTCAAGCAAGATGTCATGGTCACAAGTGTGTGATGGGCTCCGGGTGATGATGCCAGTCACTGATGCCTGCTGCTAAGACCACAGCTCTCTCTCCAGTGGGGTATGGCTCTTAACATGCACATGGTAGGCAGCGAAAAGCAAAGCTCTCTTATCTTACAAGTTTATATTCAGAGACCACTTCACTGCAATTTAAAAAAAATTTCATAGTATTTCAGAGAAATCACATAATCTATTATCTGCACTATCTGAAGCAGTCTTAAAGACTTGCTAATGTGTTTTAAATCCCCAGAAGATAGCCTAAGGTGGAGCTGGATATTAAATATGCGCATTAAAGGGTATCAAGAGATGCCCAACTACTAGACCCTGGGAACCTGAAGAGCCCCCTTCTCGGCCGAAGTGCCCCCTGAGCACCTGGCCAAAGGGGACCCCCGCAAGTCTTAGGAGCACATTAGAAGTGAACTGCAAGTCCCCCGCAGGAGCCAAAGCAGCCCCTCCCACCACAGTACAGAGCACAGTGTGTATGGCCTCCAGGGATGCGGAGTTATTTTCCCCTTTCCCAGCACGTTGGACTCACATCTTAGCCTCCATTACCAAATTTTGACAAGGACAGCCTGGCTATCCCAAACGCATTAGGCCAACAGTTCACTAGCCTATTACAGTCAAAATACTCCCCGAACTCACCAAAATAACAGTGAACACAAGAATCTGAACAAACCTAGTGTAAAAGAACACATCCCTTGAAGCTGCACTAGTGGCCTCACACAAGGCACAGAGGAGCACCAAAGAGGTAGCATTCTTAAAAGGGGAAAGGAAGACCACCATTGACTGAGCCCATCTAGAACCCTCCCTTGCAGCGAGGGGGGGGTCACTGATACTGAACTGGAGGGACCACTATACTACCACAGCAACGTGAAGAAACAACACAGATCCCCACCAGAGGAGTAGATGAAGAAAAGAGCCCTGAAGCCTCTACAGGGAATACCCACAAACACAATCTCTCCAATAAAGAATTCAGAGGCAGGGCAAGGTGGTAGCGACAGGGCGGGGGTGGTAGGAGGGATGCTGGGACCATTGGTGGCAGAAAATGGGCACTGGTTCGAGGGATGGGTACTCTCGATCATTGTATGACTGAAGTGCAAGCACTAAAGTTTGTAAGCCTGTAACTGTACCTCATGGTGATTCACTAATAAAAAAAAAAATTCAGAGATGAAATTTGAGGATGTTCAATGAGCTCAAAGAAACGGTGGAATAGGTATCTAGTAAATTAAAGGAAGACATGAAAGAAACAGTGGAATGGATAGCCAATAAAATACAGGAAGAAATAAGAGCAGAATTAAGAAAACTACAAATAGAAGTGTCACTAATAAAGGATTTGGTAGATGAAATTAAAAACTCAGTGGGCGCCCTCAACAGTAGAATGACAACAGTCAAAGACAGAATCAGTGAGCTTGTAGATGAGCTGCAAAAAGCACATAGGAAACAATATATAATGGAAAAAGACCTCAAAATAGCACTGGGGCAAATAAGAGACCTAGGGGATGAATTCAAGGGAACAACATAAGAATCATCAGAGTACCAGGACAGAAAGGCAACACCAATGAAGTAGCAATAGTTAAAGACATCATTGCTGAGAAGTTCCCAATGCAGGCATCCAGATCTAAGAAGGTACTAGCTAAAAGAGACTCTAAGACATAGCATAATCAGAATGATGAATACCACAGATAGAACACAATACTGCAAGCAGCAAGGTCAAAGAAGAAAATCACATAGAAAGGAGCATCCCTTAGATTTACAGCAGACTTATCAGAGGAAACTGTCTGAGCCCAAAGACAACGGTGGGATATAGTGAAAAAAAAATCAATGAAATGAATGCCTCACCAAGAATATTTTATCTGGCTAAAAATCTCACTCAAACTCCAAGGAATGATATACTATTTCATGGATAACAGCTCAGGAATTTCATAGACTCAAAATCAACCCTAGGAGAGATGAAGTCATAAAATTTGCTTATAAATGGATAGACATGGAGAGTATTATGCTAAGTGAAATGAGTCAGAAAGAGAAGGACAAACATAGAAGGACTGCACTCATTTGTGGAGTACAGAAAAACATAACAAGAGGCTGACACCCAAGGACAGTAGAGATAAGGGCTAGGAGGATTGCCCCATAGCTGGAAGCCTGCTTCATGAGCAGAGGGGACAAGGTGGCTGGAATACATAAGGGATCACTAAGAAAATGATGGCTGGAAGAGCCAGTCAGGATGGGAGATGTGTGCCGAAAATAGATAATGGACCAAACATGATGACCTCTCATGTCTGTGTTGTAAGCCATAATGCCCCAAAGTAGAGAGAGAGTATGGGGAATACTGTCTGCCATGGAGGCAGGGGGAGGGTGGGAAAGGAGTGGTATACCGGGAAAATTGGTGGTGGGGAATGTGCACTGGTGGAGGGATGGGTGTTTGATCATTGTGTGATTGTAACCCAAACATGGAAGCTTGTAACTATATCATGGTGATTCAATAAAATTTAAAAATTAATTAATTAATTAAAAAAGAAGGACTAAAGGGGCTACTGTAAGACAAGACAACTCCCTACAAATACAACAAACCTCTACAGAAAGATGGCACAAACCCCATGATAATAATCTCTTTCAATGTCAATAGTCTAAATGAACCAATTAAGAGACAGTGGAAAAACGAATTAAAAAAACTGAACCCAAAGTTCTGCTACCTACAAGAAACATATCTAAATAGTCAAAGAAAACACAGACTCAAAGTCAAAGGATAGGAAACGATCCTTCAAGCAAACAACTTCCTCAAAAAATCTGGGGTGGCCATACTAGTATCTGACAACATAGATTTCAGGCTGAAAAAGATTAGAAGGAACAGCAAGGGCCATTTTTTTAATAATCAAGGGATATGTACACCAGGAAAAAAATCACACTCCTAAATATATACCCAATGAGGGACCAGCAAAATACTCAAAACAACTACTAACAGACTTCAAGGAGAACATTGATAGCAACACAATAGTAGTCAGAAACTTCAACACCGCCCTATCACCTCTTGACAGATCAACAAGACTAAAACTCACTAAGTTTTGAAAGAAAAAATGGAAGAGAGAGGACTAATAGATGTGTACAGGGCTTTTAATTCCCAAAAACCGAACACACATTATTTTGCAGTGCACATGGTACATTTTCCAAGATAGATCATGTGCTGGGCCAAAAAACATACCTTAATAGGACCAAGAAGATACAAATTGTATCATCTATCTTTTCAGACCACTATGCACTGAAGATAGAACTTAATCACACTGAGAAATAGAGAATCAAATTAAACACCTGGAAATCAAACAACTCAATGTTAAACAACGAGTGGATCAGAGAAGAAATCAAGGAAGAAATCAAAAGATTCCTGGAAACAAATGAGAATGAAGACATGAGATACCAGAACTTGTGGGACACAGCTAAGGCAGTGTTATGGGGAAAATTTATAGCTTTGCAAGCATTTCTCAGCAAGGAAGAAAGGGCCTACATAAATAACTTGACATCACAGCTTAAGATCTTAGAAAATGACCAAGAAGTCCAAACCAGGTAGGAGAAAGAAATAATAAAACTTGGAGCAGAAATTAATGACATAAAACCCAAAAAACTATCCAAAAGATCAATGAAACCAAGTGCTGGTTCTTTGAGAAAATAAACAAGATTGATAAACCACTAGCAAGACTCACAAAGAAAGAGGGAGAGAGAGAGAAACCTAATAAATCAAATCAGAAATGAAAAGGGGGATATTAAACAGAAACCAAAAACATTCAAAAGGTCACCAACTGGTCCAGCCTTTTTGGAAAACAATATGGGTGTTTCTCATAAAAACTAGAAATTGAGCTCCCATTTGACCCAGCAATACCAGTTCTTAGAATATACCCTGGAGATGCAAAAATGTACAATAGAAATGACATCTACACTTGTATGTTTATTGCAGTGCTCTTTATAATAGCCAGAATTTGGAAAAAACCTGAGCCCGAGAACAGATGACTGGTTAAAGAAACTCTGGTATATCTACACAATGAAATACTATGCAGCTGCTAGCAAAGATAAAATTATGAAATTTGCATATAAATGGATAGACATGAACAGTATCATGCTAAGTGAAATGAGTAAAAGAGAGAGGGACAAATGTAGAATAACTGCAATCATTTGTGGAATGTAAAATAACATAATAAGAGACTAACACCTAAGGATAGTAGCGATAAGGGCCAGGAGGATTGCTCCACAGCTTGGAAGCTGGTTTTCACATGCTGGAGGAAAAGACAGCTGGGATAGAGAAGAGACCACTAAATAAATGATGGTTGGAGGGCTCTCTCAGGATGGGAGATGCTGAAAGTAGGCAATGGACCAAACATGATAGCCGCTTAGTACCTGTATTGCAAACCATAACACCAAAAAAGGAGAGAAAGAAAGAGGGAATGTGCCTATCACAGAGGCAGGGAGTGGGAAGAGTTGGGGGTGGCTGGAAGGATACTGGGAACATTGGTGGTGAAGAATGGGCACTGGTAGAGGGATGGATACTCGAACATTGTATAATTTGAAATGTAATCATGAAGGCTTATAAATCTGTAACTGTATGTTATGGCGATTCATTAAAATAAAAAATAAAGGGTATCAAGAATTCATTGGCCTGAAGTTATTTCTAGTTTCACTTTCATCACATCAACATCACCCAAGGGTGACTACATTCAAACTATAGCAAAAGCTGAATACTGGGTTTCTCAGCAGTCTTGTTTAATTAATGGGCAAGAGGAAAGGACTTTATTGAAACTCACCCAGAGGACAAAAGAGGACATGAGCAAACCTTACCATTTCATCCATGGTTTTGTTACTGAAAGCTGTTCAGAAACAGAAAGCTGTTCAGATATGGAGAGAACTTCCTCCATCCCTGCCCATGGAGAGGCAGGTAAGCCTTGCTTCCTAATGCAGGTCTATTTGGTTAATTGTTTTATTTGCCAACAGAGTGTCAGCACCTGCCAGGCTCCTTAGATACATGATCTTATCTGAACTTGGCATCAACCATACAAAGTAGCTGTTATTATTATTCACTTTATGGAGAAGCCTTGGGGAGCTCAATAAGTTGCCCAAGGAAAGTTGACTCAACCCCACTGGCAAGGAAAAGGAAAGAAAAGACAAGCAAATGGGGCCACATCAAATTAAAAGACTTCTGTGCAGAGGAAGCAAACAGCAGAACAAAAGGACAGTTGACCAAACGAAAGATACCTGTATGTCATATATCCAACATGGGATCAATATCTAAGGTATATACAGAATTCACGTAACTCAACAAAAAAACAATCAAAACAATTTAGAAAGTGAGCAGAAAAAACAGATATTTCTCCCAAAGAACTTTACAGAAACTAACAAGCACATCTGAATAAAAGAAAATTCTCATCAATATTTATTACTGTTTGTAAAATGAGAATCAAAACTACAATGAGATATAATCCCACACCTGTAAGACTGGCTCACAACAGGCAAATTAGCAACAAGTGTGGGTGAGGGCAGAGAGAAAGAGGGACCCTCAGCACTATCCATGTGAACATAAACTGTGCAACCACTTTTTGAAAGCAGTATGGAGCTTCCCAAAAGAACTAAAAATAGGACCTGAGAGGTGGCAGTGCAAGAAAGGGTATTTGCCTTTTAAGTGTTGAAAACCAGGTCCCAAGCATCCCATATGGTCCTCACTATGAGTGACTCAGGAGTACAGACCAGTGTGACCCAAAACCAAACAAACAAAAAACCCTAAAAGTAGAGCTATCATATGACCCAACAATCTGACTTCTAATATCAATCTTGAGAACATGAAATCATTAACTTGAAGCATTATATATTCCCCATTTTTATTGCAACAGGATTCACAATAGGTGAGACAAAGATAACCTAAGTGCTTGGTGACAGGTGAAAGGAGAAGGAAAATGTGAAACACATATGACAAAACAGTAATGTTATAAAAAAGGGCGAAATGATGCCATTTGCAGCACAGTGAAAAGGAACACCAGGAAATTACACAAAGAAAAATAAGTCAGAAGAAGAAAAAATGAATATTGAATGACTTCACCTTTGTGTGAAATTTAAGGTAAAAAAAGCAGGTGAATGAATAAAATAAAACGAAAATATATCAGTGGATTTTGACAAGAAAACCAAGGCAACTGGAAGGAAGGATGCTGGGGACCAAAAGAAATGGTGAGTGGAATTCAATGAAAGGTGGCATTTTATGCCTTGTGTTCAATTTAAAAGGTGTTTTAATTTTTCCATGAATGCAATGAACAAAGTAGTGGTGAATATAGTAATACTGAGTGCATTTGAAATCCACTAAGTGAGTAATTGTAAATGTTTCACCACAAGAGAAAAAAATATATAATAATGTGGCAATGGACATTAACTAGACTGTTTGTGGTACTTTTGCAATCTATACACAGATTCAGTCATCAATGGCACACTAGATGGAAACCCAGAAGGCATTTATGTCAATTATATCTCAAGTGAAAATAAAAAGTGGCTGGGAGGGAGATGGGAGGGAAGGAACACTCAGAGCACTTGGCAAACATCACAGTGCTGAGATCCTGACACAGAATCGCCTCCTAGAATGGGACAAACACTGCTTTCTTCTGTCTTTCTTTCAATTCTGCTTTCTCTCTTTCTGACCATCTTTGAAAGTCCAGTTTCTTCTTCCATGGAGTCTTTCCGACTCTGACTTCTCTCTGGTTGCCCTTTCAAGCTTTCCCCCTCAACAAAGTTCCAACAGCGTCGGAGCAATAGTACAGTGGGTAGGGCATTTTCCTTTCCTGACTTGGATTCCATCCTCAGAATCCCATATGGTTCTCCCAAGCACCACCAGAAGTAATTCCAGCGTGCAGAGCCAGGAGTAAGTCCTGAACATCGCTGGGTGTGACCCAAAATCAGAAAGGGAAGGAAGAAAGGAAGGAAGGAAGGAAGGAAGGAAGGAAGGAAGGAAGGAAGGAAGGAAGGAAGGAAGGAAGGAAGGAAGGAAGGAAGGAAGGAAGGAAGGAAGGAAGGAAGGGAGGAAGGGAGGGAGGGAGGGAGGGAGGGAGGGAGGGAGGGAGGGAGGGAGGGAGGGAGGGAGGGGGGAGGGAGGGGGGAGGGAGGGGGGAGGGAGGGAGGGAGGGAGCTCCTGCAAAAATTTCACTGACTTGCAGTCTCTGGCTCCTTTCTTCTTCACCACTGGACCTAAAGGATCCTGAACCAAGATCCTACCAGTGCTAAGACAGCGGGTCAAGGTACAGAAGCCTGCCAAGATATTTCCTCTACCCAGGCCACACCTCAGGTCTATTGTCATGCTTCTAGAGCTGAGCCCCTAGGGTGGGAATAGTTCTCAAGTGGGGTGTTCCACTAAGCACTGCATGGGCACTACTGAGCACTTCAGTATAAGGAATGAAGTTTAGAAATTAGTGTCTATTTCCAACCTGCCTTGTCCTATAGCTCCTTCATTTCCTTCTTTCTCTGGGACAGGAATCTAAATGAGTGCATTATTTTTTAAGTAGTTGGGATCATTGGGCAGGACATTCTCTGTAATATTTGTACAAATGTTCACAGCATTATTATTATTAGCTTATTCCTTTGTCAAGTACAAAGCTGTACATAATTTGGGGGTCCATCTCTTCATGTTAAACATCAGGGAGGATATTTACAGAGGAACAAATTCATTGACACCAAGTTGCTGGAGCATGGGAGCGGGGGGTGGGGGGCATGCAGAGAGTATGCATGCAAAGAGGGGGGTGGGGGTGGGCATGCAGAGAATGTGCACGAGAAGTTGGACACACTGGTCTCCTTAGGAAGGTCTACTTGCCTCCCAAGCATCTGGAACTGGAATTTAGGAAGAGATTCCACCAGTCCCTAATTCAGAGGCTCTCAAACTTTCCTTCTTCAAATCACCTGGAGAGCTTTTAAAACTCTTAATGGCTTTCATAACATAGTTGTGAGCCATACCACAATCATGCCAATGTCATTAGACTATCTGAGGGTGGGATCTTCAATAGCTTTAAGTCTGTTCAGGTAATTTCAGCATACCATGAACACAAGAAACACTGCAATGAGTGATAGGAGTGACTGTGCCTCAGTTGGTTGCACAAACAATATGGTTTATGCCAATTTCCTTTTTTGGAAGTCTAAAATTTTGGATTTTGATGGGCAGACTGGTGCTTATATGATGAGTCCCAAGCAAAATCCTAGATCCTGGAAATCTCTTTTGAGCTTCCCTGGTAGACAGCCGTTCACATATATTGTCATAATACAGTGCTGAGAGAATTAAGTATGGCATGGGGACTCCAATGAGAGGGAAGTCTCAGAAGCTGGCACCTCTTTTCCTAGGGGTTGGCTCACCTTTTCCCTGAACTGAATTTGGTCGGTCCCCTTTTGATACAACTTGCAGCTTACGTATAAGTAGATGATGATCCTAATAAAGAATCAGCCTAGGATGGTGATTCTAGCAAAGAATCAGACCTAGGAGTGATTCCAGGAATGGGGAGTTTAATATATTCAGAGTATGCTCCAAATCACAAGCCAACAACTTATAGAAAGAAGATATGCAGTGATAGGGCTTGAATAGGGTAAGGATATGACTTGGGGCTAAGTGACTACTGTGGGGAAGGACATTATAGTAGGTTACCACATAGAGAAGGAAATTAACCCGATACAATCCTTTGTCAACTTCCTTCTTGGCTTGGACTTGAGAAGTTTTGCCTACTTCCCAAATGAGGGTTGGCTATGTTCCCTTCAGATTCTTTGTAGCTCTATGTCTTTACTAGAAAGTGTCCCTGACACCTAGAGAGTCACAGCTCCTGCACAGGGAGTAACAGCCTTTTTTGTTGACAGCATAAGCCTGGCAAGCTGTGTCTGCTAAAAACACAGAGGTTGGGGCCAGAAAGATAATGAGGCAGATAGGGCACTTGATTTGCTTGCGGCTGATCCAGGTTCTATCCTTGGCACCCCATATGGTCCTCAAACCAGAAGTGATCCTGAGCACAAAGCCAGGAGCAAACCCTGAGTCAGCTGGGTGTAGCCCCCAAACCAAAACAACAAACACAGAAACCTGTAGGTTACACGAAAGAAATGTGAAGTAGATTATTCATTCCACATGTCTGCCAAATGGCCTCTCTCTTCCCCCTTCTTGTTACGGTTTACCTGGTCTTCAAAATTAAAAGACATGCTAGTTGATGAAAGAATCTGTTCCATATTAGAAATGATCTTATTTCACAAGGACTAAAATGAAATTGTTTTATAAACTCTTGTTTTATAAGCAATGAATACTCAGGGTCAGGGACCATGTCTGATGATGGATACAATCACTTCTTTCTTTTTTATAAATCATTCTTTTTATCGTGGTAAAATATACAGAGCATGAAAATTACCATGAGAATTATTTTAAAGTGTATGATTCAGTGGCAGTAAGTACATTCAGATGCTCTGCAATGCCTCTGCTATTTTCAGAATTCTACACTCCAAAGAGAAAATCTATAGCCAAAAAGCAATAACTTCTCAGTGACTTTCCCTGATCCACTTCATAAGCCCTCACCCCCAACAACCTACGAATGATGGTTTGCAATACAGTTTGCTTGCCTCCACAAATCATACTGTCTTTTGCAGTATATATCGTTTTCTGCGTAGCTTATTTCACTTACTTTAATCATTTTAAAGTCAATCCAAGTTGGAACATGTATCGGTACTTTCATGATGAAATATATTCCACTGTGTAGATAAACCATATTTGTTTATGTACTCATTTGTTGCTGGGAGCTTGGGTTTCCCCGACCATATATTTGTCAAAATATTTTTATTGATGGAACATGGTTAATGCAATTATCTAGGCTTCAGTTACACAACATTATGAATCAAAATCGGCATGTACCACATTAAGTTCGCCACTGAAAGTTTAGTTGTCATTTTTCACCATGTAACTAGTCCCTTCTATCCAATTAACCCAGCTTTCTTCCTCTTCCCTTCTGGCAACTACTGCTTTGATCTTCCTTCCTTCCTTCCTTCCTTCCTTCCTTCCTTCCTTCCTTCCTTCCTTCCTTCCTTCCTTCCTTCCTTCCTTCCTTCCTTCCTTTCTTTCTTTCTTTCTTTCTTTCTTTCTTTCTTTCTTTCTTTCTTTCTTTCTTTTTGTGGTACTGACATTAAACCCAGGTCTTCACACATCCAAATCAAGTTCACTAACTGAGCTGGTCCCCAGCCTACCATTGTTTTGTTCTTATTGTCTAAATGTTGGGGGGGGGGGTCTTGTTTGTTTGCTGTTTGTTTTGTTAACCACTAAGCTTGCTTATTTAAGTATTCATTTACTCTGTAATTTAGAAAGTACATTATTAATGTTACTCCATTTGATCACATAAAAACTCTACAGTATATAAAATATCATTTTCTTTTCTTTTCCAGGACAAGTAATGGTTCTGGAGTAGGACTTATTGGTTAACTAATTAATAATGACTCTGGTCAAATCACTGCTTTACAAAAATTAATAATTCCTGAAGCCTGTCAGTGGAAGGACAACTTTAAAAGAAATTCAGACCTTCAGAGGAATTATTAAAATCACAAATTAAGTCATTTCTATTGAGTCCATAGCAGGAAATATATTTTTAATGAGGAAATTGAAGCTAATATGTAACAGCTGTCCTGTTACCCAGTAACAGAGTTTAAGGCTGATTAAATTATTAATTAAAAATAAAGCAACTTGGAAATTTTAAACTTTTAAACATTCTCTTATTCCTTTCTCTTATATATGCCTTTAAACTAATATTACAAAAATACATTTGGTCATTTATGTAGATTCCATTTGTAATATGTTTTGCCACCCATTAGCTGTGGGATGGTTAGCAAGTTCCTCACTATCAGACTTCTTCATGATACACTTGCTAGTATCATGCCTGCAATGGCAGAGAGTCTCCAGGAATCCTATGAATGGTCCCTAAATTAACCAAACCTTCCCAAGCTCCCACTGCTCCTTTGGTATCCCCATTAGATGTCCTGAAACAGATGAACTGCTCTTAATCCACAGAAGCACAAGCAAAGTTGTAAATGTTGTGGATATAAGCAGGCAGGGCACTTGTCTTTTTTTGTGACTGACCCAGGTTTGATACCTGGCACCCAGCATTTGGGAGTGTCTTATATGCAACAAAAGCAACTGACAATGGGATATGCGTGCTAAAAGTAGACTGAGGGAAGTAGAGGAAAGTAGACAAACATGATGGCTTCTCAGTGTCTGTATTGCAAACCATCATGCCCTAAAGTAGAGAGAGAGTAAGAAGAAAGATGCCTGCCCCAGAGGCAGGGGATAGGATGGGATGGGATGGGATGGGATGGGATGGGATGGGATGGGATGGGATGGGATGGGATGGGATGGGATGGGATGGGATGGGATGGGATGGGATGGGGTGGGGGTGGCAGGAAAGATACTGCGAACACTGGTGGTGGAAAATGTGCAATGGTGGAGGGGTGGGTGTTTGACCATTGTATGACTGAAACTCAATCATGAATGCTTTGTAACTGTATCTCATGGTGAATCAATAAAAAATAAATTAAAAAGCAATGGACAACACTGATTCAATAAGCTTTTCATACATTACTAATGTAGTAACTATATTAAAAAAGAAAGACTATGGAACAGAGAGAGAGAGAAAGAAAGAGAAGAAAAAGAAAAAGATACAAGATCACAGTGGGTGTGGCCTTAAATGGGGAGAAGCAGGATTTGTTTTAGAGCTACACTAACAAGGTCTTGAAGTGATGCCCTCCTTGACTCCTGAGGTTCCCTGCCAGCCCACAGAGAATCAGAGTGGCACTGCCTCCAGCCCAGCCTTGGAGTGTGTACTCACATTAGTGTTGCACAGCTTGTACTGCCGATAGGCACCAATGCACGAGATGGCTGCAGAGCGGGCAGGCTGAGAGAAGCTCTGAGCTGTCCTATGATTCCCCATGTTGCTGCCCATTTCCGGTCCGTGGAATAGACTAGAAGCTGCAGGGAGG
The DNA here is from genome assembly GCF_027595985.1 of Sorex araneus. Lineage (NCBI taxonomy): Eukaryota > Metazoa > Chordata > Mammalia > Eulipotyphla > Soricidae > Sorex > Sorex araneus. Next base: position 101,718,890 of record NC_073304.1, read on the forward strand.
CCTGGGTCATGGGTCAGTGGCAGATGGTAGATGGAGGTCTCTGAGGCCTGGAGTGTAGAATGAGGATGGCTATCACTCTGGTATAAAGATCCATGTTGAGGGCCCCTCTGGGCTGGTGGGCTGAAGCCAAGGCCAAGGCCAGGTGCTTCCTGAGAACTGGAGTGCTGGGATGAGGGCCTTTGCCTTCGAAGCCTCTGCAGGGAGTGTGCAGGGCCTGTCTGCAGCGGGAGGATGTACGGGGCTTTACCATAGCCATACTTCCCAGGGCCAATGGGCCCTCGGGTCCTGCTCCTAGAGACACACAAAAGAGAAGAGGAGAACAAAAAAAATTACTCAAAAGGACACATGAACACCATTGTTCATTGCTGCACTTAATACAAAAGAAAAGATAATGAAATCGCCTAGGCGTCCAAAGACAGATGAGTGGGTTATGAAGAGGTGGCATATATACACACAATGGAATACTATGCAGATGCAAGGAACAACAAAATCATGCAATTTGCTGAAACATGTTGGAACTGGAAAATATTATGTTGAGTGAACTCATCCAGAAGAAAGACAAATGCAGGATGATTTTATCTCACTGATCTATGGCTTATAGAATAACTGGATGAGGAATTAGTGCAGTTAAAGGGGGATGCTAAGAGCACCCTAGACCCCAAGTATAGGGAGAAGAAGGATGGAGAAGGAAAGAAGCCAAGGGGGCAAAGAAGAAGATGAGAAAGGGAGGTAAAGGAGGCACGGGGGTTTGGCTATACCAGTGATGTGGGAGTGTGGCATCACTATTCAAAGCACAGATTCAACAACACTGAAAACATGAGGTCTAAAAGACAACCACTAAACTTTGAAATGTGCCCGCTGAGGTGGCAGGAACACTGGTGGAGGGAAGTTGACACAGGTGGTGAGATTGTTGTTAAACTCAACTATCAATAACTTTGTAAATCATGGCTCTTTAATTAAATTTTTAAAAAATCTTTTAAAGAAAAGAGTTTTCGGGATCAGAATGATAGTAAAATGGGTAGGGCATTTGCCATGTGGCCATGCAGCCATGTGGTCAACCTGGGTTAACTCCCAGCATCCCATTTGGTTCTCTGTGCACTACCAGGAGTATATCCATAGTGTAGATCCAGGAGTAACCGCTGAACATTGCTGGGTGTGGCCTGAAAATAAATTTTTCAAAAAAAGATTTTTCAGGTTAACCCAGTGATGCCCATTGTGGGACATGGGTTGGTCCGGGTAGGTAGGGGAGGTTAGAAGAGAGAGGAGAGAGAGAGAGAGAGAGAGAGAGAGAGAGAGAGAGAGAGAGAGAGAGAGAGAAGAGAGAGAGAGAGAGAGAGAGAGAGAGAGAGAGAGAGAGGTGGATAGGGAGGAGAAGGAAGCACCAATGGGCTAGAAGGCAGAATGAAGGTGGGGGTCTAGAACAGAGGAAGTCTCGGCTGACAAGGTCAGAATTGTAAACTATGGGCAGTATGTGACTCACTACAGGGACTCTGGCCTGTTGGTTGTAGGGAACCAGTAAAGAGTGTCTAAGAAGCATAAAGACCTCAGCAATTTCGGTCATAATGACTTCCTGCTCACTTTTTCTTGATGATTGTGTGTGTGTGTTTTCTTAGTTAAACTTGGTATTTTCAACCCCATTTCTATTACCATTCCTACCAAGTTGCTTTTACAAGTGAGTGGAACTTCACTCATCAACCAGAATTTAATGAACTCCTGAAGCCTGCACAGGTTCCATCTCATTCCTGGGAGGGGGATGACCATTCACCCTGAAGTTGACCCAAGTAAATAATGGGTTCACAGTCATTTCCATGTTAGTATGCAGATTATCTATATCTGGTTAAAATCTGTTTCCTCCTGAGACCTTAGAAAATAATATAAATAGTAATGTGATGACAAAGGTAATTTAACAACTGGCTTAGCAAGGGTGGGGACAGCCAGATGGTCACCTTGGTTCATTTCTCTTGTAGAAACAATCCCGCTGAGGTCAGTCTCAAGCTACCAATTTCCACTGAGCAGGGAAAAGACATTTCCAGCCCACAAATGCATACAAATTACTTGTACAATAACTGTACAGAGCTTACTGGTAAGGTGAGAGAATGGCATAGCTCTGTATGCAAAGCACAGACTCAACACACTGGAAACATGAAAGCCACACTTCAATTGCCACACTGAGGGAGGGTGGACAAGGGGACATGCTGGAGGAAAGCTGACACTGGTGGTGGGATGGCTACTGGAAAATTCTGCCTAAAACACAATTCAACTATCAATAACTTTGTAGATCAGTTCTTAATTTTTTTAATTCAAATATACACATATAGTGAGTAATGTTAAAGAAATACCAAACAAACCAGCCATGGTTCCCAAGCCCCAAGATGACAAATGTCAAACAACTGGAACATCACATTGCACTGGGACAAAGGAGCATTAAATGATGGTTGGAGAGATCGATAGGGATAGTAGATGCATGTTGAAAGAAGACTATGCAAACATTATGGCTGCTTGTTACCTGTATTGCAAACCTTAACACCCAAAAGGACAGAGAGTAAGAGGGATTGTGCCTGCCACAGAGGCGGAGGTGGGAAGGGGTGGGGATGGAGGGATGGATACTGGGAACATTGGTGGTGGAGAATGGGCACTGGTGGAGGGATGGGTACTTGAACATTGTTTGACTGAAATGCAATCATGAAAGTCTGTAAGTCTGTAAATGTATCTCACAATGATTTATTAAAATAAAAATAAAAGGTGGGATAAGGGTGTTAGAAGCGATTTAGCAGCAGTGCTTTGGGAATTGTGAAGCCAGAGGAAGCATTTCTGTAAGAGGGATCTGAGGTTTTCCCTTCACAGGTCTGAGAGCTGGGAAACATGGGTTCCAACACTCTCTTAAGTAAGTCATCCAATTCTTATTTATAAAATGACTGAGCTGAGTTAAATGACTGTGAAGGTCATTCCAGCTCTAAAATTATATGCTTCCATAATAATTAATCCTACATCTCTCTAAAACTGGAAATCTGCCCAAGGGTTTCTACAGGATGACCCCATTAAAATAAGCACATTAAAATAGCAATCAAGGTGAAACATTCATTTCTGTCCTCACGAGGAAATTCTTTCTTCACTCTACATAACCACTGAATATAAAATTTAAAGACCACAACTAATTATTAACATCTTTATCACTAATTAGACCTTCATATTTTAAACTGATATGGTTTTGAATTAAACTGTGTTACAGTGTTTGTCTTGCCTTTAGGCACTTCTCAATTAATCTCAGCAACTCTCTGAATGATGGGGGGAATCCAGCATGCTGCTTTTTTTTTTTGCTTTTTGCTTTTTGGGTCACACCCAGCAATGCTCAGGGGTTACTCCTGGCTTTGCACTCAGGAATTACTCCTGGCAGTGCTTGGGGGACCATATGGGATGCCAGGGATCGAACCCGGGTCGGCCGCGTGCAAGGCAAACGCCCTACCCGCTGTGCTATCGCTCCGGCCCCACAGCATGCTGCTTTAAGAGATGCAATTTAGACATTAGTCTTATATGTATATGCATATGTATACATATATGTATGTAGGTGTATGTGTGTGCATATATGTGTGTATATACATATATATATATATATATATAAAACTTGGGCCGATTTTTGATTTTTTCTTGTGGCATGCCAGGTAAAATGAATGACATCATGCAAAGGCAAAGGAAAGAATGTGTATGTACATGCTTGTGTGTGTGTCTGTGTGCGTGTGCAAGTGTGCGTGCACAATCGTGCGTGCACAATCTTAAGGTCTACCATGAAGGCTAGCCTCGACACAGGGACTGGGTGGAAGCCAGAGCTAAAGGGAACAGAGAAATGAAGCTTAGGGCCAGTGGGTGGGGACCCAACAGTGCTCACACTTGCAAGTGCCCAGAAGCTTAGTAAAGAGCAGATCTAGTTTCAGTTTCAGGAGGTCCAGCCTGGAGCCTAAGATTCTGTATTTCCAAAAAGTTCCCAGAGAGGCTGCTGATGACTTTGAGGGGCAAAGTCAGGAATGAGCATTGAAATGCCAGTCAAGGGATAAAAATAAGAGTAAAATGTGTCATTTGTAATGGAGAAGGAAAGCTACAAATTCTAATAGAAGCGAGGTAGAAATGTTAATGGAGAAGAGCTAGAAATTTTTTGTGTTTGTTTCTGGGCTACACCCAACTGTGCTCAGGGCTTACTCCTGGCTCTGCACTCAGGGATCACTCCTGGTGGGGCTCAGGGGACCATATGGGGTGCCAGGGATTGATCCTGGTTCAGCAGCATGCAAAGCAAGTGCTCTATCTGCTGTACTATCTCCAGGCCCCAACTATTTTTTTTAAAGAAAAATCTGAATTTGTGACAGATGTCAAGATGCACAGACCCTAACCGCATCACCTCTGTCAACTCACCCAGAGAACCTGGTGATGTTTTAGGTGTGGAGATGGCAAAGGGAATGGATTTATGTGACCATCTCTTGGTGTCCAGTGCCCCTATGGGGCGAACACCTACCTGTGCAAAAGGATATCTTTGTGTTTATGTTGTCTTATGGGAGACTCTGCCTCAACTGAGAAGCACTCAAACTGCCCCCAATACACACACACACACACACACACACACACACACACACACACACACACACACACACCAGTGTAGATGATCATTGAAAAACGTGGATGAGCTATTTCTGATACAGCCCAGAGAGTGATCAGCCAAGAAGCAGTAGTTGAGAGTGAGGTGATTTCTGAGTGCTCATCTCAGAACACTTGGCCAGGAGGCAGCTTCTCTCTCCCTTGGCCTGGAGAATGTGTGTTTTTCTTATGGCCAGTCAGAGCTAATCACCCTGACAGTTCAGAGCAGCCTCTTCACCATCAAGACGGAATCCATCTGGCCACTTGCAGGGGGGCCTCCCTGGACTGGGCAGATTTATGCAAAGTTGGGATAATAAGCACAGATGTGGCTGCAAGGATCTGTGTGGCCAGTTAACCCTTCCAAGGGAGCATGAGTGAGGGCTTGGGGGTGGGGCACTGTTAGCTTAATTAGGTTCCCTATAACCTATCTTGGGGATCTTCCCTTTCTTACGGTCTGGCTAATACTGGCAAGTTAGGCCTGGAGAAAGAAATGGAAGCATTTGTCCCAGAGTTCACTGATCTTCTGGTCACAGACCTAGAGAAGTCGCCAGTAACCCCAGTATACTTGGTCCAGACTCCCCGCATGGGAATCCCAGCCCTGCCACTTACAATGAGGGACTCTGGATATGTTACTCAGCTTTTGTTTTAATCTCAGTTTCTTCAAACAGGGCACAACCTCTATGGGATACTCGTTCTTGGGGTCTTGCAACTGCTGGTTGGGATCAATGCTGCATGCCAGCACCCCTTGGCCCGCTTGTCCCAGATGCATTTATAAATAAAAATTATAATAGCTCTTACCATAGAGGTTGTTGGAAAGATCAAATGACTTAATAAACCTGGCACAGAGTACAGAACATACAAACATTTGCTTTAAAAATAAAATATCTGGCTTGGCCAATTACTAATTTGATGAATGTTATCAAATAATGCACCTCCAATTTTCCTACCTATAAAAGGGAAGTAGGGCCACTTCACATCCACTAGGATAGCTGAAATTAAAGGAACCGATGAGAACAAGTGATGTAGAGGGCATATGAATCTCCATACAGCCCTGGTGGGAAGATAAAATGGCATGATCGCCCTTGAAAACTATCTTGTGAGTCCTCAAAAAGACAAATGTATTGTCACCAATAAGCCAGGATTTATTTTCCTGCAGCAATACTCCTGGAACCTAATTCCTCCCACATGCAATGTATCCAGGCAGGTGCTCTACCCACTGAATGGCACCCCTAGCCCTGCAATTTCAATCCTAGGTAATCAAAAGAATTCCTTTTGGTAGTCAAGAAAAGAGATAAAGAGTCCACATTAAAAACTTGAAGCTGAAGATTCATAGCAGCTATCTTCTTAATAGCCAAGTGGCAAAACAACCCAACTGCCTCTCAACTGATAAAAGAATAAATGAAACACAGCAGAGACCTATAGAATGGATTATTATTCAGCCATACAAGGGATGAATGCACTCAGATACATGCACTGAGATACACACACTCACACACACACACACACACACACACACACACACAGATGAATCTTAAACTTTCTAAGTGAAAGAAGCCAGACACAAAAGGCCACATATTGTTTGATTCCTTTTAGATGAAATATCCAGAACAGACGAATCCACTGAGACATGAAGCAGATTAGCAGTTGCCAGGACTGGGAGGGTGGAGGGAGAGAGGGCTAAAAGGGATGGGGTTTCATTTGGGGATGATGGAAATGTCCTGTAATGAGACAGTGGTGAAGGCAGCACAGCCCTGTGGATCTATTAAAAACCACGGATTTATTCCGTTTAAGTGGTGAAGTTTACGGTGTCTTAATTCTATCTCAAGAAAGCTGCTATTTCTTTGTAGAGAGAGCGTGAATAATTCCCTTCTTATCAACATACCATGATGTTATAAAGATCAAATTGGGGTTATTGAGAGGAATGAATTCTTTTGAGTTGGAAAATAGCTTTTCTCATTTGTTTTCCATCATCTGTTTCAACAACCTTAAACAAAGCTTGATTAACCTCCATGAACATCGACTGAGTATCGCAGATGCATTTTTGCAGTGCTCTTTTAAATGCCTGCTCACCAGTACGGACAACGAGGAAGGGAATGTGTGGCCGCCACCCAACACAGCGAGTCTCCACACAAATTAAGGACATTAAGGAGCCTGACACCTTTGTTCCTGATTTCTTCCAACGATGGACTGTAGTGGAACCTGGGGCTATTGTTGTGTCTTGAGATAATGACTACAAATAGCATTTTGGAATAGGCAAGAAGCACACAAAATATTTTGTTGACAACAGATTGGCGACCGTCCAGGGGCACATTCCCTGTAATGCTGTGCAGTTCTGTGATGTTAATCCGGAACCGTCAGGGTGATGATCTGAGCAAAGACACCACATCCAGACTCCTTCCCAACTCTACACCTGAGCCCTGGAAATGTGCCAGTGCCAACAAGACCTGTCGGTTCACACCAGCATCTCTTGCCTGCCCGGATCCAGTTGCCACTGCCAACTCAATAGACCCACGCAACCTCGTGACTACTTCTCCCTGTGATGCCCATGTGCCACCATTTCTTGAAACAACTCCTCATTCACCCTTCAGGACATTGCTGAAGTCGTACTTCTGCCCTGAAGGGATTCCTGGTCCAAGCCCCAGCCTAACCCTCCACTCTGTAAAACTGATGCTTTCTATATGATCCTTCCGCTGGACCCCATGTTGTCATGGCACAAAAATCTTTTATGATGCTGATTTGGTAGGTTGAAGACCTGGATTTTTCAGGGCAGGGTATGTCTTAAACCCAGAACCTGTAATATCTGAATATGGTAGCTGTCGGGTAACTGAGTATTTGAAAACAAATAGCAAATGAATGAATATCTCAGTCTACTACTGCCAAAGGAAGTAAAGCCCCTCTCCCTGTGACTACCTGGGCTTTATTTCTGGGATGTGAAATAGCACAGTCTAGCCAAAGATGGCTAGAATACTGTGGCACTAAGGGTTAGGCCACATTCCTCAGGGGTTGGAGAAACAGTCTTCTCCACTGAGTGAGAATATCCCTGGTCTCAAACATCTAAGGAAGAAACAGGTTCTGAACATGGAAAGAAGGACCTAGCAGGGCCTAGATGCAGCTTTTTTATTCAACCAAAGGAAAACAGTAAGAGGTTAAAGAGGGTCCCCTGCATGTCTGTGGAACGTGAGCGGCGCCCAGGCAAGGCTGTCTGTCTGCGGCCTGCTTCCCACTTCTTTAGCTTCTAGAGAGTGAAAGGGCAGGCCGACTCCCTGCTGCCTGGAAGCCAGGATGTTTGCATTTCTCTTACTCCCCGTGTTTATTTCCCTTATCCAGCCATTGTGCAACATGCAACTTTAGTCAGCTGTGCTAACTCGAGTTCCTGCAGGGTGCCTGGCACAGAGCAGCAACCCCTGAGACCAGGCGGCATGGACCCCAGTGGGGGACAGGGCAGAATGGACAAGGATGGAGTAAGGGGCTGGGCAATGAGTCTCCCTGTGCCTCTTCATCATGGGGTGCAGGGATTTACAGCATAGAGAGCTGGCATCCTTTGGGGCTGCATGCCTGAACAGAGGTGTGAGGCAAATGGTGGCTTCTGTGGAGCTGGGAAGGATGTGTGAAGTGGAAGGTTATTTATCACTGGAGAGCGCAGACAGAATGCGGGGGGGGGGGGGGGGGTGGAGGAGGGGGGGGGAGGCGGCAGTCCCTGTAAAAGATGCTATTGAGAAAGTCTGTGCTTCTACTGACTCCTACAGCTGATGAGCCCATGACTGAAATAGAGCCTTTAGGGCACATTGGCACTCTGCACTGTCATTAGATATGAAAACTATTCTTCAGGGGCTGAAGAAAGCACAGGGAATTAAGGCATTTGCATGACTAGTTCGATCCCTGGCATGCTATAAGTTCCCAAGAACTGTCCCAGGAGTGATCCCTGAGGACAGAGCCAGGAGTAAGGCCTGGGCAAGCACAGCCAATATGCGCCCCAAACAAACAGACAAAATAATAACCCACTAAGTTCTTACCAAGCCAATGTTCAGGTGCAAATTTCCTGGCTGGTCTTGGCACAAAGCTAGGCCTGGGGAAAGTGAAGCTGAGTCTGGCAGCCTTTGTTAGAAGCTGACACTGCAGCCAGCCCTCTGGCTCACTTTCCTCTGCCCTTTCTCTGCTCCCTCAAGGGGCAATTCGTGCTGGCAAAGAAGGGAGTGAGACATGAACTGTGGTTATTAACGAGTGAAGTGTTTTTCCCAAAGTCCATCAAGAAAACACAATGTGTCTTTTTTTTCCTTTTTTTTTTTTTTTGGTTTTTGAGTCACACCTGGCAATGCTCAGGGGTCACTCCTGGCTCTGCACTCGGGAATTACTCCTCATGGTGCTCAGGGGACCATATGGGATGCTGGGAATCTAACCCGAGTTGGCTGCGTGCAAGGCAAATGCCCTACCCGCTATGCTATCACTCCAGTCCCACGATGTGTCTTTTTTGAGAAGTTTTACAGACGTTGTAAAAGGCTGCGGGCAGTAGGCACAGACCTAGAAATCACCTTCTTAGGTCCAGAGGTGCCCAGAGTCCTGGGCTGAGTCCTCAAAGCCATCCTGTGGGATGGCAAATTACCTGGGATTCCCTAAAGAGGTAGAGAGCCCCTCTATCTCTCAGCCACCCCTTCTCCCTGCCACCCCTATGCTGTGTTTCTAGAATGTTCTCAATGATCACAGGGATCTGCAGGAGAGAAAAAGTTTCTTTAGAATTTGAAAATATGCACACTGTCTACTGAAAACCAAAGTCTAGAAAACTGTGGGTGTATCGCGTAGCACTGTCACTATTGCACTGCCATACCCTTGTTCATTGATTTGCTTGAGCGGGCACCAGTAATGTTTCCATTGTGAGACTTGTTGTTATTGTTTTTGGCGTATCAAATACGCCACGGGGAGATTGCCAAGCTCCGCCGTGCGGGTGAGATACTCTCGGTAGCTTGCCGGGCTCTCCGAGAGGGATGGAGGAATCGAACCCAGGTCAACTGTGCGCAAGGCAAATGCCCTGCCCGCTGTGCTATCGCTCCAGTGTACTGTGCTATTGCTCCAGTCGCATATACTCCGAATATGGAGAAAGCAAGAGGACGTTGGAATCCTCTCCTCAAAGCAAAGGGCATGAAGAATGTGGCTAAGAGGAGGGAGGAGGAGACTGACAATCTGCAGGGTTGGGTAGGAATTCTCCAGCTTGTGGTGGCAGCAACAGAAATTCCAGATCTGAGTTGGGATCTGGGGCAGAAAGGACCCGCCAGCATGATGGGGGAGGCTGCCCCCAGGGGAGCGGACAGATGGACAGTCCTAATGACACGCATCCTTCAGAAAGGGATTTTGCAGATATTTTGCACCAATTTCTGCAAAGGGTGGAAGGCAGCCAGAGGAACAAAATGGGTGGTCTTCCTCCTTCACCAGCCTTCTCTGGGGAGCCATGCTTCCCCCAGAGAGTAGGAAAGAACAAGAAGGAGAGCACAACTAACCAAAATGAGTATCAACTACAAGCTGACCATGCTTCACAGGAAGGGCCTGGGCACTGGAACTTTCTAGAATCTGCTGTAGCAGCAGAAAGATAGGCCCCTCAATCCAGCCTATCTGAGCTGTGACTTGGATTACAAATCTGAGAATCAGTCTACACATCATAGCATGAGTTAGTCATATTTTGCTAAACACAAGGGGATATATCAGAGAAGCATGAAGCTGGTTAGAAGAAGGAGGCCAACAGGTGTCCCAAGTAACCATTCATGAAAATGAACGAGATGCTCGACTGTCCATGTTTCCATTTGAGTTCAAAAAGGGAAAGAGTCCCAAGCAAAGTACACGAAGATATAGAGCTGCACCACTGTGCAGGATCCTACTCGGCACTGGTACAAACAGAACATCAGGATGATTTCCTCTGGGGGTATTCCCCCACCGCCACCAGAGGGCAAAGCTGAAGCAGACTCATTTGTCATTGCTCATAATTACCATAAAAATTGTGTGTGTGTGGGGGGGGTGCTTTCTGTGGAGTTTTTTCAATATTGGAAAGTCTTAAAAAACTAGACTTTTTTTCCACTGAATTTTAAAAAATGTACCTTTATGGATGATGGGAGATTCATATGAGGCAAATATACCATGGTAACTCCCCTTAAGAATGCATGTGCCACAGAAACAGCAGCTCAAAGAGAATCTAGGTCAGTGGCCTTAACATGGAACCATCTAGACCTTTAAACTGGACATCAGACACCCACTTCTAAATAGGCCATAAACACCCTCATGACAGAAGGGACAGAAGGATATTCTTTTGGGATGTCACTATAACTGAAAGCATATTCCAGAGGAAGATTCTAGATCAACTAGCGCTATGATGACTAGCTTCATCTCTTTGAAGTCTGTGTTTGGGCAGCACAATCTATATAAGGATTAGCAATGGCCTTTAGACACCCAATCCTGTCTTTCTAGTAATGGAAAACCTCCTGGTTCTTGATCCCAGGTTGTTTAACAGCTTTCCATCCAATTCTTCAGATACCCAAGTTGTGGGATAGGAAACTCAGTTACTCATGATTTCACTCTCCATTGGATTTGTCTTTCTATCCATTCACTTATTTTTTTGGATTTTGGGCCACACTCAGTAGATCTTGGGGATCCTTGTGAAGCACAAGGGACCCAAAGCCAGAAATCAAACATGAGTCAGCTGCATGCAAGACAAATACCTTTACTCTCTCTACTATCTCTCTGGCCTCTATATTTATCTTTCTAAACACAACTCTATTTCAAAAACACCTCTCTCCAGTAAAATGAAGCCCAAATCGAGATGGTGCTGAGACACATTCAGTTTGATGTTCAATATATTCACTATTGTCTGGTCTCAGCGCTTTGTTCCCCAGATTACACTCCAGTTTTCATGCCTTTCCCTGTCTTCCACCCCAACCCTACTTTGTCCAGGCTTCACAGATCACTTTACCATTCCCCAAACACACGGAGCTCTTGGGCTCCCCGCTCCTTTTTTCCTCCCCTCCAACCCACTGAAATTCTACCCTTCCTCTTCTGAAACGGAGCAGGCTTTCCACTCCAACATAAACCTCAGTGCATGTATGCTTCCCCCCCGGCTCCCCAAGCCACAGGAAGTACTCTCAGGAGAAGTTTCCATGCCAGTGTATCCATGCTGTATCTTGGGAGCATGAAGTAAAAGGCCTGGCTCCCTCACACGTCTTCTAGTTCTTGAAAACAAAGCCTGCCAGGGTCTGGTTCCTGTGTGCCTAAATAGCCAAGACCAGCAGCAGGTCTGGCCCAGTGGCACTCTGGGAATATCTTCTAAAATGGCCCATGTGAGCAGTCACAGCTTAATTGCTCAGTATCTCTAACCCAGGGATCCATAACTACCTCTTCTTTGGACACACTATCCCGAAGGAAAGAGTTTGAGTGCCAGTGAAGTCAAGGCAGCCCCCCGCATCTGGGTGAGAAGCAAAGGAGCTGGTGAAATGAAAAGCCAGGAGCCATTGGCTCCCTGGAGAGACCTAAGGATCCAAGTTCCAGGGGAAGAGAGCAGGAGGGAGCAGCAGCTGGGGACCAGAAATTCCTCCACCCAGGCGCCACGCCATCCCAGGCACATGAGCAGGAAGGCAAGAGAGTCCTGCATCCCTCAGGTTCCCTTCCCAAGGGCAATGTGGAAAGAACGTGCGCAGTTCAAAGGGGTCCATAAGCGAACAGTCCAGGCAGCATGCATAAGTCTTCTTAGAAGTTCAGACGGGAACTCCTGCCAGGGCCATTCCGGGCAATAAATTAGGTGGTGTCTACATGAGATAAGAGGCAAAACTCACAGCACTTATGGAAATAAAAGCTAAAACGATGAAAGCAAAAGCCCTCCTGGCGGCCTTCTGGGCGGTACACACTATAATATTCATTAGCTCTCACCAACTCTGCGGCTGTTCCCCCGAAGCATGCAAGGGCTGGGTCTGAACTGCAGCGTGAGCATCAGCTGACAGGTTGGCACTGAACCTTCAGGGAAGGAGACCCCAAGGCTTAAAAGTGGGGGAGGGAAGGAGGCTGTAGAAAGGGGTATGCTAGGGAGGGCAGGATTTGTTCTAATCAAGAAAGAAATAAACTCAGGAGTACAGCCAGGCTAGAAGGGGCAAGGAAGCCTCTTGACTCTAGCCAAGAAAGCAGAATAATATTTTTAGAGTGACCTGGAGTGAAGAATTCCCCCACCCTTTTTTTTTTTGCTTTTTGGGTCACACCCAGCGATGCTCAGGGGTTACTCCTGGCTCTGCACTCAGGAATTACTCCTGACGGTGCTTGGGGGACCATATGGGATGCCGGGGATCGAACCCGGGTCGGCCGCGTGCAAGGCAAACGCCCTACCCGCTGTGCTATCGCTCCGGCCCCTCCCCCACCCTTTTCTCTGGCAACTAAAATGTCAAATTTTAAGAAGGTTCTTTTCTCAGGGACCTCCATGAGGTAGGGCCTAATAGATTAGTGCTTTGCCCCCCAAATGTCTTGCAAAATAAAACCAAGCAACAGCTACCTTCACAACAGACCCAAGCAATATGATCCAAGAAGGTGGTTTAGACTCACACTCCAGAATTGCCTCCAGGCTGCTTTTCTGTGTCCAGAGAATGGACATGTAAAACATACCAGCATCCCTACAATCCTCATCATGGTGCATTGGGTGAGGTTCCCAAAAATAATCTCTAGATACCTTCCTCAGTGTGAACCAGAGGGTTGGGTAGCGACAAGCAAATGGGTATTCTAGGAAATGATGTCAAACCCAACAGAAAGTAACATGGCCCAGTGGCTATAGGGATGCAACTAAGTTGCACAGGTTATTCATGCCTAAGGGCCTGGAGGGTGAAATCCAGAGCATCCATCCCAGTTTGAAAGTGAATTCAACCAGAGCAAGTGACATCCTTTATGGATTTGTACAAAGGCCCAAACGAAGCTAGCGCAGGTCAATCAGAAAAGCATTGTTAAGGTTGGTTTAACACGACATTGCTCAGAGCAGAAAAAGTGATGCCCCTAGATAAATTGTGCAGGGAAGAAACTTCCTGAGAAAGTAAGAAATTCACTGGGACAGAGATGAAAATGTGGTGGTGGGAGTTGGCGGGGTAAGGAAAAACTCAAGTGTTCCATCAAGGAGGCCACCGCAGCCACCTGCCCTCTGTAATCATGGGCCAGTCATTTCACACTCATGCCTCCTATCCCAAACAAGGAATGTGGAGTGCCTAGCTCACCAGCCTTGACCCTGACCAGCTCCTCTCTCACTCAGGGCTCCCAGGATAGTGCCCAACTCTGAGAACGATGGCTACAGGGCTTCCCAGCTGATGTCCTAGGATCCCTACTGAGACGGACAGTCAACCTGGGGTTGAGTGGCACAGAGCCGGCTCTGCATGAAAGAACAGTCAACAAACTCTTTCCTCCAGTGCATGTAACTGAGAGGAACCCCCTTGGGAGCCAAGCCTGTTGTTGGTGTTGCGATCTGAAGCTAAGAGGTTGTCCAGGACAATAGAAGCTTAGGGGAAACCAAATGATAAACCTATAGGACAGAGTTCTGAGTGCTGAAGAAATATGATCTCCTAGCCTGTTCTCTCTCTCTCTCTCTCTCTCTCTCTCTCTCTCTCTCTCTCTCTCTCTCACACACACACACACACACACACACACATGTCCTCAGGGTGCAGGATGCTGGATGATTATTCTCTCTATCTCTGCTAAATTCAGTAACATAGCAGAAGTGATGGTTATCATGCAACTTGTTTCTGGAACACCTTTCATATGAAAGGCACAGACAGTGGTGCAAGTGTGAATGCTCTCCCTCTCTGAACTCAAACTAGACACCCCTGTGGACACTCCCACTTGTCACAGAGCACTTCATGTTCTTAAATCACAAGCATGAAATGTTTCAAGTATAAAAACATGGGGCAATTACACAGAACTTTCTTCCTTGCATTAGAGAGAGTTATCAAGGCAAGCCTTTGGCCCTTGATTCCTGAAGAAAAGAAGACTTTGTCCTAGAATTTTTCTCCATCCTCCAAAATATTTAAAATCAAGTATTTAGGTCTATAAATTTAGCATTTAGATAACAATGGTTCATTGATCACTTGCCAGTTTTATACATATTATTCCCCTTAACCATCACTGAAAATGGCAGATTGGGTCATTACTCCTACTTTATATATAAGGAAACTGAGTCTGAAGGAAATTAAACTGGCCCAAGCTAGTAAGTAAGGTTGTGTGACTGTATATTGTGATAATATTAACAAATGTTACTGGATGAATAAATGGTAAGCTCTTAAGGAGCTTAAACAGCTTCAATACAGTACAGATTATAAATACCAAATGCTATTCACAGGGATTACAGGACTGGACTGCTTGGAATGAGAATTTCCAGGGGTGGAGGGATGAATTAATGTTTCTCCCCAACTCTGGACAGATAAGAATTTTCAGCACTAACTCACAGGAACTGTTTTCCTCCACCACTGAGGGAAGAGGGAATCTCAGCCACTGCTGAATGCACCTGGTACACATAAGACCAAAGGTTTCCTCTTCAGGAAAAAGGTTCATGATGGAGGAGGGAAAATATTGTCCCCCTAAAAGTCAAATCATAAAGTGGGGCTGGGCGTGGGCGCAGGGAGAGGCTCTCGGGGCAAATCCTGCTCTTGACCTCGGCATGTCCTAAGGGATGAGGATGAGACAGGAACCAGAAGGAACAGGCCTAAGAGCAGAGTTTTTGCATCAGATCTAGCTCAACACCTTTGCTTCATCCAACCAATTCAGTGACCCTAGAATTGTCTATCTCTACTTCTAAATTCAGAGTTCTTCCTATAAGAAAAAGGGATAGTATAGCTCCTTTATCCACTGAAAGCCTTTGAGATTTCAGCTAGAGTCTTACACACAGTGTACTTGTTTTTTTCAGGGCTGCTGTGACAAGCCACCATAAACTTGGTGGTTTAAAAAGAACAGAAACCCATTCTCTCACAATCTAAAGGCCAAAAGTTTGGAATCAGCACCAATGGGCCAAAAGAAAGCAGTTGGCAGGGCTGTGTTCCATCTGGAGGCTCCGGGGGAGTATCTGTCTCCTTGCCCCTTCCAGTTCCTGGAGGCTGCCAGTGTTCCTTGGCTTGTGGTCCCATCACCCGGCCCTTCAAGGTCAATGTCTTCAAATCACTCTCCGCTGTCTTCACTTCACCTTCTTCTCTGTGTCTGAATATCAAATGTCTTTCTGTGGTCTCTTAGTATTAGCACATTCCTGGTTCTATTTAGGGCCACTTCCATCATCTAGGACCACTCCTCTAGCTTGAGATGGTTCATTTATTCACATATGCAATGTTTCTTTTTCTGAGTAAATTAGCAAAGCCAGGTTCTGAACTCTAAGAGATCATTCTCTGTGGGAACTACTATTCAGCCAAGTACACACTAGGACCTTGAGGACCCTCTGCAGGGATTGCTTTCTCCTGTTAATTGGAGTCCAAGGAGCTACCCACCCAGAAGGGGGCTTTTGATGGGGAAGAAAGTGGGATTCAAGAAGACTCTGGGAGACTATAGCATTTTACCAGGAAAGCCAACAGGGAAGGCATAAGCAATTGGAATACTGGTTCCTCTCATGTCCAGGCAAATGTCCTGGATCCTTCCTACAGGTTCAGAGTAGGCAGTGGGAGTCACAAGGACATTAGAGCCAAATAGTCCTGCCTTCAAATCCACTCTGTTCTTTACAGAAGCAGGACACTGGGAGTTTCATATCATCTTGATGTGCTCATCACAGAACAGACTGATTAAGACTCAGATAACATAGGCCAATGAGGTGGCATATAGCAGGCATGATCAAAATACTCTTCAATACCAAGACTGAATTGTAATGCATGTGTGGGAAAGGATGGCAGGCAATGAGAGGCAAAAGCACATGGAGAGTCTGGGGTCTCCTCCCACGCGGACATGAAGCAGCCTCAGACTGCCACATGTTAGGCCTCCAAAGAGAAGCTCTAGGGGTCCAAATTGCAGTGCTGAGCCCCCCTTTCCTTTCTGGAGCACACATATTGAAGTCAGGCTTCTTTCATAGTCCATCATATCTTTCCTCTGGACCTGGAGTTATGAATGACTTGGAGGAAATTCAATGCAGTCTCCTTATGGCAAATGTGATCTTTGTTCTGATAACTAATGAAATACTTCTGACACTTAATGAAATGCCACAAGAAACGTAGGCTCTGTGGAGCCTTGTCGAAGATCAGAGTAACTCAAGCTTCAAATCTGGCTCTAATCTTTCCTATCCTACAGGCAGAAATGCACATGCCAGCAGGCTCAGCTCCACTACACACTGTCTCACTAAAAGAGGCCACGGTTTCTGATGTAGAAAACAAAGCATATAAAATGCTGTTTGTCTGGTTCACCTCAACAGGTAACTTCTTGTTAAACAATTCAAGGCCTAAGTAAAGCATCAGTAAAGAAACAAAACTTTCTTTACAGGATGAGGGAAATAAGCAACAAAAACAGCAAAAAGTCCAATATGCAATAATGTGGTATGTGCATTTCAAACCCACAGCTCTGTTGGCACTACTCACTGCCCAGAATACCAGTCACAGGCTTCCAAAGGAGAAACGCAGATAAGGACTAAGATGAGCTTTTTGCCCTGTGGCTCCTGCCCCCTGTATGTAACAAGGTACCCCAGGTGTCAGCTGAGGGGTGGGAAAACAACATGCAGCTCTGCTCTTGTTCTCAACTTTTCGGCCACACCCAACAGTGCTGGGGGTTACTCCTGACTGTGCTTGGGGTATCTACCTGTGGTGTTTAGTGTGAATGGAACCTTGGTCTCTTGCAGGCACCCAGCCCACTGAATTTCTCTGGTCCTGATACAGCTTTGTGAAGTTTAATTAGCAGCACATTTTCTATCCAGCATGGTCTCAGACCCTCTCCACTTCAGGAGCCCTCAGGACAGAAATAATGTATTTCTTCAGAGTTATTCATGATGAAATGCAAATGGCCTCCAAAAAAAGTAGGCAGGAAAGGAGGAGTTTAAGAAACACATGAGTGCTAAAGGCAGCCAGAGTCACATAGAAAAGCAGGAATTGACAGGTACCTCCTGGAATCTAGGCCTGCTCCTATCTGTCCTTATCCAAATGGACAGACCACTCAAGAGAACACACACATGCACATGCACACTCATACCAAGCACATGCACATATATGCACCAGCACATACACCCATTCAGAAAAGAACATCAACACACACAAGTGCTTGTAGGCAGGATGCTCTAACACCCAAAGTCAATAATACTAAAAATAATCATTCACTCTTTTATTCTTTGTCTTCTGAGTCATACCTGGTATGCTCCTGGCTCTGTGCTTATTAGGTATCATATGGGATACTGTGGATTGAACCTATGTTGGCCATGTGTAAGGCAAGTGCCTGCCCACTATACTATCTCTCTGGTCCCTAAGCTGTCACTCTTCATGGTGAAAAACTAAAAGCAATCCCTCTAATATCAGGTCAGGTACAAGTCAAGAATGTCTACTTTCTTCACTTTTATTAAATATTAGAAGTGCTAGCTACAGTAATCAAGCAAGATAAAGAAATCAAGAGGGTCAAAATTGGAAAAGAAATCAAATTAGCACCATTTGTAGATGACATGATAATACACATAGAAGGCCCTAAAGAGTTCACAAAATATCTCCTAGAAACAATAAAACAATGCAAAAAAGTGCCCAACTACAAAGTTAATATACAAAAAAATGCTCACGTTTTAATATACAAATGAATCAGAGATGAAAAATGTCCAAAAATATCAAATATATGGATCTGGGGGAATATCATGCTATCGAGCCTCACACATGAAGGTATAGACAGAGGAACCCAGGTATGTAGGACCTGGGGCTGAGACCTCCAAGCCTGCTCGGATCAGGACTGGGCCTCTTCTGACCAGATTTCCCATTTTCCAGTAGCTAAGCGGTCACACCCAGGGACTCCCCCCGCACCACCCACCCCCCTGCCGTAATCCCATCAACAGCCAACAGAGACCTAAAAGCAAGCTCCCAGAAGCAGAGATCTTATAACTGGACATCTTATAATCTCCTTCTCCCTCTGGGGGAACCAGCAGGCTACCGAGAGTTTCCTGCCCACATGGGAGAGCCCCGCAAACTCCCCATGGCATACTTATATGCCAAAACCAGTAACAATGCTGGGTCTCATTCCCCTGACTCTGAAAGAGCCTCCAATGCAGCATCGTTGGGAAGGACTAGTAAGGAGAGACTTCTAAAATCTCAGGGCTAGGATGAATGGAGACGTTACTGAGACTGCTCGAGAAATTTGACGATCAACGGGGATGATGATGATGATGATGATGATGATGATGATGATGATGATGATGATGATAATGGATCTGGGGGAGTATCATGCTGTGTGAAATCAGTCACAGGGAGTGGAACAGACATAGAATTATCTCACGCAATGTAAGGAACATAGGAGGGAAATATCTAATGTCCAAAGACAAGAAAAATAAAGAATAGCAGAACTGTTCCCTAGTGAGAAGCTTGCCACTGAGAGGGGGGGAAAGAATTGGTCAGGGAAGAGACTAATATGACAGTGATAGAGGGAAGTGGTCACTGTTGAGAAGGACTGGGTGCTGCAAGGAAGTAAAGTGATATGTATGGTACCCTAGTATACATATTTTTCCTTTTCCACCACAGTGGGATAGGAGAAAAGAAGAAATGAAAATGGTGCCTTCCATAGAGGCATGCTGCCAGAGGTGGGGGGAGGTTGCTGGAAGGAAACTGGTGACACTGGTGGAAGGAAGTGGACACAGGTGAAGGGATACTGTTGGAACATTAAACACCTGAATCTCAATCATTAATAATTTTTCAACTTTGTAATTCACGTTGAATCATAACTCTGTGATTCAATTTTTTTAATCAAATGTCTAGGAATCAACTAGACAAAATATGTGCGAGATTAATACCATAAAAATGTTAAATCACTTAAAAAATAAATAAAAGTCCTCACGTTCTGGGGAAAGGGCAACTCAGAGAAGCGATCACCAACTACATTGTAGTCGAAGGCCATGTGGGGGAAGGGAGTTGCGGGCTGAATGAGGGCTAGAGACTGAGCACAGCGGCCACTCAACACCTTTATTGCAAACCACAACAGCTAATTAGAGAGAGAACAGAAGGGAATGCCCTGCCACAGTGGCAGGGTGGGGTGGGGGGGAGATGGGATTGGGGAGGGTGGGAGGGACGCTGGGTTTACGGGTGGTGGAGAATGGGCACTGGTGAAGGGATGGGTTCCCGAACTTTGTATGAGGGAAGTATAATCACAAAAGTGTATAAATCTGTAACTGTACCCTCACGGTGATTCTCTAATTAAAAATAAATAAATTATTAAAAAAAAGAAATATATTCCATGCTCATGGATTGGAAGCATCAATACTGTCAAAATGACCATCTACCTAAATTACTATATAGATTTAATGCAACCCCCATACGAATTCAGACATTTTTCAAGCACTGAGAAAGTCATAAACTTTGATTGAAATAAATGAGTCCTGGGACCAAAGAGATAGTACAGTGGATAGGGCGTTTGCCTTGTACACAGCTGACCCAGGTTCGATTCCCAGCATCCCATATGGTCCCCCAAGCACTGCCAGGAGTAATTCCTGAGTGCAGAACCAGGAGTAACCCCTGAGCATCGCTAGGTGTGGCCCCAAAAGCAAAAAATATAAAAAATAAAAAAGTAAATGAGTGCTAATGGCAGCCAGAGTGCTGACAGACTCATCAGAAAGGATTCCAAAAAAACAAAACCATACTTAAAAATAAGAAACTTGGAGGTATCTCATTGCCTAACTTTAAACCATATGATAAAGCTATAGTGATCAAAACAGCATCATACAGGAAAAAGATAGACTCTTTGCCCAATGAGACAGAATCAAATTACCCAAGGACAAATTCACGAATCTTCGGTCAGCTAATTTTTGGCAATGGAGTTAAGATTATGAAATGAAGTAAAGATAGCCTCTTCAACACAGGGTGCTGAGAAAACTGGATAAACACATGCAAAACTTCAAAGCTGACAGACAGTTATTACACTTTATACAAAAATCAATTCAAAGTGAATTAAAGAGCTTGAGATCAGACCTGAATCTATAAAGTGCACAGGAAAACATCAACAGAATGCTCCAAAATTTGGACCTCCAAGAGGTCTTCAATGAAATGATGCTGTTAGCAAAGGCAACAGAAGAAAAAAATAAGTAACTGGAATTATATAAAATTATACATCTGCATGGCAAAATAAATATAGGCTAAAACTAAGACATCAAACAATATTTCCACCCAACACATTAAATAAAGGGTTAATATCAAGGATTCATAAAGTACACATAAAGATCAACAACATCAAAACATCCAAAACCCTATCAAAAATAGGGAGAGGAAATGAACAGATACCTCTCTGAAGAAGACAGGTGAATGGCCAATAGGCATATAAAATAGTGGCTGATCATCACATATTATCAGGGAAATAAAAATCAAGACAACAGCAAGATATCATCTCACACCAGTAAAAATGGTGCATATCAAAAAAAAAATCTAGAAACAATCTGTGTTGATGGGGATTAGGTTAAAAAAAAAAAACACCTCTCCTCTACTGCTGTGGGAACGTTCTCTGCTTCAACTCCTATGGAAAACATTGTGGCAGTTTCTCAGAAAATTAAAAACTGGAGTGATAGCACAGCAGGTAGAGTGTTTGCCTTGCACGTGGCCGGCCCGGGTTCGATTCCCAGCATCCCATATGGTCCCCTGAGCACTACCAGGAGTAATTCCTGAATGCATGAGCCAGGAGTAACCCCTGTGCATTGCTGGGTGTGACCCAAAAAGCAAAATAATAATAATATTTTAAAATATTAATGACTATTATTAAATAATTAATTTAATTTACTAAATAATTTAAAATAATAAAAATTTTTAAAGAAAATTAAGAACTGAGCTTCTACACAACTAGGCAATTCTACTTCTTGGTATGTGCTCTGAGGACACAAAAACATTCATTTAAAATGACATATGCTGGAACAATAAACCCCCACACATAGCTAAAGCAATCCTTGGGCAAAAGAAGATGGGTGGCATCACCTTCCCCAACTTCAATCTGTACTACAAAGCAGTAGTAATTAAAACAGCATGGTATTGGGCTAGAAACAGCAGCACAGACCGATGGAACAGATTTGAATATTCTGTCACAGACTCCCAAATATATGACCGCTTAATCTTTGACAAAGGAGCAAGAAAAGTGAAGTGGAACAAGGAAAGCCTCTCTAACAAGTGGTGCTGGGAAAACTGGATAGCTACCTGAAAAAAAATGAACTCTGACCTCTGTATTGTCAAAAGTCAGATCAAAGTAGATTAAAGATCTCAATATTAGACATGAGTCTGTAAGGTACATAGAGGAAAATGTAGGCAGAACCCTCCATAACATTGAAGCTAAACACATCTTTAGGGATGAAACACCATGACTAAGCAAGTGGAAACAAACATAAACAAATGGGACTACATCAAACTAAGAAGCTTCTGCACTTCAAAAGAAATAGTGACCAAAATGCAGAAAGACCCCACAGTATGGGAAAGAATATTTACCCAATACTCATCTGATAAGGGATTAATATCTAGGATATACAAGGCACTAGTAGAATCGTATAAGAAAAAAACCTCCAATCCCATCAAACATGGGGAGCAGAAATGAACAGAGCTTCCTCAAAAAATAAATACAAATGGCCAAAAGGCACATGAAAAAATGCTCCACATCACTAGTCATCAGGGAGATGCGAATCAAAACAACAGTGAGATAACATCTCACACCACAAAGACTGGCACACATTCAAAAGAACAAAAGCAACCAGTGCTGGTGTGGATGTGGTGGGGAAAGGACACTCTTTTGCTATTGGTGGGAATGTTGACTGGTCCAGCCTTTTTGGAAAACAATATGGACAGTCCTTCAAAAACTAGAAATTGAGCTTCCATATGACCCTGCAATACCACTTCTGGAGATATCCTGAGGCTGCAGAAAAGCACAGTATAAATGACATCTGTACCTATATGTTCATTGCAGCACTGTTCACAATAGCCAAAATCTGGAAACAACCCAAGGGCCCAAGAACAGATGATTGGTTTAAAAAAAATTTTGGTACATCTACACAATGGAATACTATGCAGTATTAGGAGAGATGAAGTCATGAAATTTGCTTACACGTGGAAAAACATGGAGAGTATCATGCTATGTGAAATGAGTCTGAAAGAGAATGACATATATAGAAGGACTGCACTCATTTATGGAGTATAAAATAACATAACACAAGACTGACTCCCAAGGACAGTAGATAGAAGGGTCAGGAAGGTTGCTCCATAGTTGAAAGCCCGCCTCATGGGTGGGCAGGGAGAGGACAGCTGGAATAGAGAAGGACTCACTAAGAAAATGATAGTTGGAGGAATCAGTCGGGATGGGAGAAGTAGGTAAAGGACCAGCCATAATGACCTCTCAGTATCTCCACTGCAAACAATAATGCCCAAAAGTAGAGAGAGTATGGGGAATATTGTCTGCCATGGAGGCGGGGGGGGGGGGGGAAAGGGGAGGGGTATACTGGGGGTATTGGTGGTGAGGAATGTGCACTGGTGGAGAGATGGGTGTTTGATCATTGTGTGATTGTAATTCAGACATGAAAGCTTGTAACTATATCTCACGAAGGATCAATAACTTTTTTTAAAAAAATGACATGCACACCATTATTTATTGCAGCACTGTGCACTAAGATATGGAAGGAACCTAAGTGCCCAGCAGCAGATGGACCAGAAGATGTGGTATAAATACACAGTGGAATATTGTGGAGCTGCAAGGATGACAAAATCATACAATTCGATGCAACTTAGATGGAACTAGAGGACATCACGTAAGTGAAGTAAGCCAGAAGAAGAACAGATACATGATATCACTTATCTATGGTACATAGAATAACTGGATGGGAAAATGAAAGGCATTGAGAAGGGGGTAATTCAATCACCCTTGACTGTAGAATACAGGAAGGAGAAAAATGGAGAAGGAAAGAAATTGAGGTGGGTAGCAAGAAGAAGCAGAGGGAAGCAGCAGGGGCAGAGGTCAAGGGCCTCGGGCACATTGATGGTGCAGAGGAGTTGTTCAGCTCTATATACAAACTGCAGAGTCAACAATGAAAGCAGGAGATCCAAACTACAACAACCAAACTTAAAAATGCACCTGCCAAGGGGAGACAGGATGGCTGTTAAGTATGTGTGTGTTGGGGGAAGGGGTGAGGGTGGGGAGCAATGGTGGAGAAAAGTTACCTCATGAATGGTGGGACTGGTGCTGGAATACAGAATGCCTAAAACTCAACTAGGAATAACTTTGAATAATTTTATAAATCACCATGTCTCCATAAAAATATAAATATTCAAAAACCCATGCTATGTTGTTTTGAACAATGTTTTACAGTTTTCAAGTCACTTTTATAGTTCTTATCTCATCTCACTCTTGCAAGAGGCCCGTGTGGTAGAGGACTGGCAATTACCCACACTTTGTAGATTCATTTCAGTGATTCCTGGAGATCATTCCGTTAGCAAATGATGAGGCAGGAAGTGGGGTCTAATGACTCCCAGTCCAGATCCTTCTCTGAGGTAAGAGCTGCAAATACTTTTACTAGAAACAGGCTCTGGCCCAGCGGGAGATCAACAGGAGAAAGTCAGGCGTGTAGATAGCACTTTCAAGTACAACTCATCAGACACAGTCTGAGCAAAGGAATTTGAATGATTGTAAAGTCAATGCTTCGGTACGGTATCAATATCTGTCTAGAGACTTTAATGGATGGAACAGGACCCCTTTATTTCACAAATGTGTAAACTAAGTCCCAGAGGAATGAGGCGACCAGCCTCAGTGGCAGTTGGGACCTAGCCTCTAGACTTTGGACCAGAGCACATAAGCCCTTGACTCCATACCAGCAGCCTCTGGCCCTTAACTTCATTACTGTCCCTGTCTTTGATTAAGACTGTATGTCCAAAGGACTGAAGAGGGGTGGAAAGGGAGTTATGGTCTTGCTCTTAGACCTTATTCTAGTCGAAGGTACTGCTAAACTTCCCAAACAAGCACCAGATAGGAAATGGTGCCTTGTGGTCCTACTAGCACAAAACTATAATGTGGGTACTCAAGATCCCAGGAGGGCAAGAACCATCACCCTCCACTGCGCACTATTGGGGTATACAATGTGACACACCATCCTATTCTGTGTGATATAGGCATTTGGACAACCATTCGCTGTGTGTCACTGAGGCCAGACTCTTACGGTAAGCTGAACCGTGCTGCCTCCACATCCTCATCCTGAAGCCTATGAATGTGAGCTTCAGTTGGCAAAAGGGACTTTGCAGATGTCTGTTACGGATCTCAAAACTGGGAAGAGTACCCTGGATGATGTGAGGGGGGACTTTCGAAGGGGATAGGCAGAAAAGAATTAAAGGCGGAGGTGAGAGGCCAGAAGCAAGAGGCTGGAGGGCTGGGAAGAAAGCTGGGAGTGGTGGCAGACTCTGAAAGCTGGAAAAAGGAGGCAAACAAATTCTTGGAAACCTCCAGTAGGAACACAGCCCTGAGGATATCTTGACTTCCAGACCATAAAGGATATATTTGGGCTGCTTGGAGCCACTAAACTTGTGGTGGTACAGCACTTGGAGGAAATGAAAACGCTTATTACAAAACCAGAGAATCAAGTCTTAGCTCCACATCCAGTAACATGGACTCTGTGATTTGTGGAGATGGGGTAGTGGGGGACAAAAGAGCCAAACACTGAAAAATCACAAGGGCCTGTGGGAAAAACTCAGACTGACCATACACTAGCCACATTATCTCATATTAGAGTGAAAGAGTTTGTCTTGGTTGTGTGAGACTGTGGGCATTATCTTCCCCCACAGACTTCAAGTTTTCTCTCCTCAAGGCTACGTCCATAATATGCCTTCTCTGGGAGGGCAACTGTGGATAGGCCCAATCCCACCTGGGCACATCTGTGCCTCTAGACTAGACCCCAGTCCCATGAGACCATCTAGGAATTGTTGAACATGCTGGGATCCTTCATGTCTCTGAGTCTCCCCCCATCAAAGCCAGCTTTATTGAGGAATGGCCACTTCAAAGAGAAGTTGAATCTTTCCCCTAGTCCTTGCTCTTCCCCTCCTCATTTTCCCACACCTAGAGACACCCTCTTAACAAAGTTCCGGACATTTCATCTTATCAATGTCTAGCGGCTCTCGTCCCCAACTCCATCCCTCCAGCATGAGCCATGAGGGTAAGGAGATATTCTTGCTGTCTGTATCACCCTGCCATCCCCATTCATGTCAAGTACCATCTGTCCCAGCACTGTCACCTGAAAAAAAATCATCCATCTATCTATCACAAAGCCACCTGATAGATTCATACATAGCCTGATCCCCACTGCACTCATTTCTAACATTTATTCCCAGGCTGTTTCCTCCTAGCAAAACTTCCCACTCCCTTCTTTGTCTAGCATTTCTGTGGTGTTCTACACACAACTTGGCTTTTGCAAATATGCAAAGAAAACCAGCTGTGTTAAAATGAAACCAAAACACAAAAAGGTATGCCCAAGCCCTCTCCATGAATTAAGCCCTATGATCCTTTAAAAACAAATGGCTTTGGGGAAAAGCTGTGTGCGGCCAGCCGCTGATTGCAATGAGCTGGTATTTCCGCTGACTTTATGGTTGATGGTGGAGAAGGTCTCAGTGTTATTATATAAAACTAAAACCTCTGGGGGTAAATAATGGAGAGCATTCACTTTTTCAACAATTTATCAAGTTCTACTTATAACAAATGTTATCTTTAAGTTTGAAAAAGGCCTTCTAGAAATGCAAGATCTGAGAGGACTATGGCTATACAGACAGGCTTAAACACAGGTTCTCTTGCCTTCCTTCTCTGTGACCTTCAAGTGAACAATTTCTTTATGACTCTCAAAAGAGCTGCCCTTCCATGGGATAGACAGAGACTAACCCGCTAGACTGTGGGCAAGATGAGCTCCAACACTGCACAGGAAGCACCAGTCTGCAGGCAGAAGGCACTCGCCACCAGAGTGACTGCAGGAGAGGCCACACTCGCAAAGAAAAGCACTTAGCACCCGTTACCAGGTCATGGCCACTACAGAGAGCAGGTTGACTGTCAGCCCTGAGAGGGGAAATGAAGCCAAGTGGACAGGACACAAGGCAAGTGAAGAAAAGGGCAGAGCATCCCCAAGAGCCAGGAGCTGCCTCGTTCAGGGCCCAGTTCTTCACTGCCATGCAGTCTGTAGAGTGCTACAGCTTGCAGTCGCCAGGTCATCTCCAGGGCTGGAGAAGAGACTAAAACCAAAGACCAATATTTAAAATAAATAAATAAATAAATAAATAAATAAAACCATCAGGACTGAGAAGTGATGACAAATTGCTCCTGAGGTGAGTGTCTGCACAGCCAGGTCCAGAGAGACAGCCATCCCTGAGTTCCCCGTGGGGAAGATGTGCCAAGCCCACCCTCTGTAACCTCTGACACCGGAAAGATATGATCCCCACCTGAAGTAAGAGCACTTCTCCAAGCAAAGTTTTCATTTTCCGGGCTCCAAAAAGATAGCCTCCAGGAGAGGAAAGTTCTTGATTTGGCAGTGCCAGCTGGTGAGGAAGGGGTCCTAATCTAAAAATATCTCTGAATTCAAGGCATCTGCCATGCATTCTCAGATGCCAGCTGGTTCACATGTGCAATGTTAGGGATGGTGGCTGAGCAGGCGGATGTGCAGAAGTGCACTGGGAAGGAAATCTTCCCTGGCAGTGGGATCCCTGGAACCAGAGGGCTGGAGAGCCACCAAAAGTCATGCTAACAGAGCAGTGGGTGCTGTTCCCACAGCCCCTGGCTGTGCAAGCCAAATTAGACTAGCCACCAGGCACTCCCAACAGGCTTCTCGAAGATATGTGCTGGACTTTCTGGAAAACAATAAGGACAGCCCTTCAAAACCTAGAAATTGAGCTTCCATATGACCCTGCAATACCACTTCTGGGAATATATCCTGAGGATGCAAAAAAGCATAGTAGAAATGACATCTGTACCTATATATTCATTGCAGCACTGTTCACAACAGCCAAAATCTAGAAACAATCCGAGTGCCCTACAACAGATGACTGATTAAAGAAACTTTGGTACATCTGTACAATGGAATACTATGTAGTGTTAGGAGAGATGAAGTCATGAAATTTGCTTATAAATGGATAGACATGGAGAGTATCATGCTAAGTGAAATGAGTCAGAGAGGGACAGACATAGAAGGACTGCACTCATTTGTGGAGTGTAGAGTAGCATCACATGAGGCTGATACCCAAGGACAGTAGATTCAAGATCCAGGAGCATTTCCCCATGGCTGGAAGACTGCTTCATGAGCAGAGAGAAGGAAGATGGAATAGAGAATGGATCACTAAGAAAATGATGGCTGGAGGAACCAGTTGTGATGGGAGATGCATGCCGAAAGTAGATAATGGACCAAACATGATGACTTCTCAGTGTCTGTGTTGCAAGTTATAATGCCCAAAAGGAGAGAGAGAGTATGGGGAATATTGTCTGCATGGAGGCAGGGGGAGGGTGGGAAAGGGGGGTTATACCCAGGATATTGGTGGTGGGGAATGTGCACTGGTGAAGGGATGAGTGTTTGATCATTGTGAGATTGTAACCCACACATAAAAGCTTGTAACTATCTCACGGTGATTCAATAAAATTAAAAGAAAAAAAAAGATATGTGCTGGAGTCTGGTGGCAGGGATCTCTGGATGAGACTTTTACTAGACAGACATTGGGATGAGAAGAAAACATCTGGGTTTGGGACTATAAAAGGGACAGAAAAGTGGCTCCTTCCAGCTTCTTCCTGTCTGCAAGTATCCATTCCCAAAGACTGAGAGAGAGGCTCTTTCTTACTGAGGAATATCTTCCATTTCACAGATTTGGGCAGATGTTACAGGACTCACCTAATGCCCTTCCCTATACACCCCCAATCTCCATAACCTCACAGTCAAGGGTATTCAGTGACCAGGCTCAGCTGCATGCCATAAGAGAATCTGTTAGCCAAGACCTGCTGGCAGACTCTCCTAAGTCCAATACTCTGGTTAACTCTTGGGGGGAAGTTAACTCCTTTGTGGGGGCTTTTCTAAGCAGACTGCATCAAGAATAGGCAAAGGCTGGGGTGCACAGGTCCTGAAGTCCAGGCTACTTCCCCCCTGAGTCCTATCCTCCTGCCCTCAGTTCCTGCAGCTGTCTTCCTAGATGGCCCCTGTTCTTCACCTGATTCTTTCTGGAAAACCTGAGTTCTACCTGCCTGGAGGGCTAATAAATGAATGCCCATCATTTTAAATCCAATAAAGGGAGTATCAATTACAATATGTGAAGCAACTACTAGGGGTCAGGCATAATGTTTTATTTAGTTAAAATAAAACAACCCCATGGGAGAAGTATGATTATTACTCACATCTGGTTCAAAGACTCAGAACTAAAGTAACTTTTTCCAAGCTCGAGACCCTGGGGAAATCTAGAATAAACAGTGATATTATTTCTCAGGCTCTCAAAGAGTGTGATTTGTAGCACTCGTGTGTGCAAAAATGTAAGTGTGTGCGTGGTGTACATCTTTAAGGACATGAAGGTTGACTGTGGATGCAAAGAACCTTAAGAAGATACAGTACTGAGTGAAGTTGGTCAGGATAAAAAGGACAGATACAGAATGATCCCTCTCAGCTGTTAGTCCTAAAGGTACACAGTGAGCTATAACAAAGATCCGTAGGCAATATAACAGGGGGACTGATCCACCCAGTTGAGCTGGAGGGGGGATGAGAAGGAGGGGAGCTGGGTCCTTGGGGAAAAGATATAGGTACACTGGTGATGGATGTGGTGTGGAATAGTTTGTTCATAACAAACCATTGTTAATAGTGTTATAAGCCATAGATTTTAAAGTGTTTAAAAAAGAAGATTACTGATAAACTCCAGCTATGCTAACTCTACGTGTTCATCAAGGTAGAGTTCAAGTACTCCCTGCTCTGTGTAGTCTTCCCTGACTGTTCACTCCCACAGGTGTTCCCCGTTTTCCTAAAATCTGGAGACCTCTGCTGTTTTCTAGCACATGAAATACTGCCACGCATCTGCCACCCCAGGACAGGCCCCAAGGGAGTGGGATGGTGGCTTCTAATTTTTACAAATTTCTGGGGCTGGAGCAATAGTACAACAGGTAAGGTGTTTCCCTTGTACTGACAGACCAGGTTCAATCTCTTGTACCCCATATGATCCCCCAAGAGTAATTTCTGAGTTCAGAGCCAGAAGTTACCCCTGAGCATCTCCAGGTGTGTCCTAAAAACAAAACAAACAAAAACCAAAACCAAAAAATGATTTTTTTAAAATAAATTTTCTTGGTACCTAGAATAAGATGCAAACATTCCCCTGGCTGAGAGAAATATGAGTTCATGTGAAGCCTTGATTTCCAAATCCCTCTGACTTTTCACAATGCAGCTTGAGATGTCCAACCTCCCAGAAGCTTTTCTGACCACAACCTACTGGTAGCGAGCAGGCTCACTTCTGAAAGTGCTTACAGGAGTCAGCGAACCGAACCTTTGTGCTAGATTCCAACAGGCCTACTCTGAATTCCAATTCTGAAGCAGGTGGTGTCCAAGCACACCGTGGAGGCTTCAGTTTCTATCCTTTGTGATGTGAGTGAATGCGGCAGTGAGCTGCCACTCTGCATTTAATCCACACATAGGACATGCCACTCTCAACACATTTCTGACATCCCCTACCACCTGTGTGAGAAGCATTCACACACATCTCTCTGAACCGTCTTGAGAGTTTAGCAGAATAATTTTCAATGAAGCTACCTCACAGATCTATAGAACAGAATCCTAACTGGACCAGGCAGATTGTGGGAAGGAGGCCGGCTTAGCTGTCAACGAGCCTCCTAGCACACTGTTAGTGATTCTGATAAGAGTTCACTAAATTCGGAAATTCTGCCAGATTATTTTCCATCCCAGATTTCTATCCATCAAATCTTGATTTTCCAAAGACACAGGTTCCAAAGACATACTTTCAGAGCAGAGTAGTGGTTCTCAATCTTGCTTGGACTGGAATGATATGAATGTCTGCAAACAGTCCCAATTCCGAGATTCTGACCTTGAATTGGGATATAGCCAGCACATCAAGACTTCTGAATGATGGAGAGAAGTTGCACAGTAATTTGATGAACAGCATAGGTTCAAATCACTACTCCATTTGGAGCTCCATTCCAGCATTCCTGAATGCCTCTGGCACTTCCACCTGAGCAGCTAGGATTCTGGCTGTAACAAACTGAGCCTCCAACTAAGAACAATTTTATAGAAATGATTCTATGGTTCTGGAGCGATAACACAGTGGGTAGGGTGTTCGCCTTGCACGCGGCCAACCTGAGTTCAATTCCTCTGTCCCTCTTGGAGAGCCCAGCAAGCTACCGAGAGTATCTCGCCTGCACAGCAGAGCCTGGCAAGCTACCCGTGGTGGTTTCAATATGCCAAAAACAGTAACAACAAGTCTCACAATGGAGACATTACTGGTGTCCACTCAAGCAAATTGATGAGCAATGGGATGACAGTGATACCGTGATTCTATGATTTACAAAAAAAAAAAAAAAAAGTGTTTGCAAATAGTCCCTCTAGCCTGTCAGTAAGAGTGTGAAAGCTCAACAACTTGGTTTTTATTTCGCTTTTGTGTCCAGCCCAGGATCTCATTAGTGGTAGAGGCTTGATAAATGATTTTGGAAGACAAATCATTTCTTTTGCTGTTGTTGTTATCTGGATTCCATTAACTTTTCAGTTGACTAGAACAACAACCTAGCAGTTTCTTAAGCAGCAAAGCCTCACAGCCTTCGTCTGTCTCCAGCCTCCAACCTGAGCCAGAGAATCAAGCAGACAGCCATCGCTGACATTTCTTCTGGGGTCACATACACTCTGGATGTTCCTAACGACTGAAAAACATAAGCAAGTGTGATTTTCATCAGCCAGGAAGAGTGTGACATTTGTCAGCAGCAGCAGCAGCCTCCAGGGCTCATATTTGGATCATTTTGTCTGCAACTGTCAGATTGAAAGAGCATGATGAAAAATGTGTAGGGACTTTGTAGTAAACACTAATTGGCTCCTTGTCAATATGTTGGAAGAATAACAACAACAACAAATAATCTTCAGGTTGCCAAAACACACAAACCAGAATCCCTGCAGCTTAGGCAGGTGGCCTCTCATGGCCTATTCCCCGGGCAGCTCCTGGAGTTTTCAACCATAGCCCTTGAGAGACCCCTGTGAAGGATGGAGGTCAGTGGGGGAGGGTTCCATGGCTTTAGGACTCGGGCACTTACCACTTGAACCTCCAACTCCTCCTGGCCCTTCCCTCCTCTGCTTTTCCCTCTCCTCCCCAAAGTCCTCACTGCTGTGACTGCCTGTGTGTGTGTCGGTCCTAACTCTTCACACAGCAGCTTTGTGGCCTGGGGAAAAGCTGACCCATTTCTCTGGGCTCCCACTACCTTGTTTCCAAGATGAGGGTGTTCCCATGTGCCCCGCAGTTCTATGAGCATAAACGATAAGACCTGGGCTTACTCCAGGGCAGGCCTTCAGGAGCCTCTGCTATGATAAATCTGCCACCGGTCAGAGTTTCAGCACCACATCATGTGTCTTTCCTTTTCACGTTTTGTCAGTTTGCTGTCCAAACTCACTGGACAGCCAGCGTGAGAAGGGACGTACCTTTTTTCCTGATGTTTTGCCCTACCTGAGGCGAACACTCGGGAGCCGGCGGAGGGTTCATAGTAGCCACAGATGTTTATGGGGGTACTGAGACCACAGAAGGAAAGTCACTAACATGGGTAATGTGGTCTGAAAAGACCCCTCCCCTCATTCTTTTCTCCCACCCGGCTCCCTCCTGGACCCCTGGTGGTTTTCAGAGTCCAGCTGTTAGAACTGTGGCTATTTGCCCTCATTATCGATATGCAGCTTATGGGTGAATCCATTCCTTTCCCTTACCAGAGACACAGAGAGAGAGAGAGAGAGAGAGAGAGAGAGAGAGAGAGAGAGAGAGAGAGAGAGAGAGAGAGGGGGGGGGGGAGGGGGAGAGAGAGAGGGGGGGGAGAGGGGGAGAGAGACAGAGACAGAGAGAGAGGAAAGAGAGAGAGAGAGAGAGAGAGAGAGAGAGAGAGAGAGAGAATATGCATTCTCAGAAGCGTTCCACTTTGAAGATAGTTCAGAACCACAGCCCACAGCGGAGCGGGAGTAACCTCAAGGCCTTCAATGGCTGTAAAATAAATCAAAGCATCAAAGAAACTGGTGGAGCCAAGAATTCCTCCCCACCCAGCAGAGGCAGCTCGGGGAGCGCGGGGCACGTGCGCGGGAGAGCGGGTCGGGGACAGGGACAGGGAGGGTCTGTACCTTCTGTCCGCCGCAGGTTCGCGGCCCCGCGCCTGGGCGGAGTGCCGGCTGCCCCGCAGCCCAGGGCCCTGGCGGCGGCCGGCCCGGGCCGGGGCGCGGGGCTCCTCGCGGCTGCGGTGCAGCGGCACAGACGTGCGCAGCGCCGACACCACGTGGCCGCCCGCGAAGACGGGCGAGGGCGCGGCGGGGGCCCCGTGGCGCGCGCGGTACGAGCCGGGCAGGCAGGGCCGAGTCTGCTCCATCACGCCGCCGCTGCAGCTGCGCGAGCAGGCGGACCAGGGGCCCCAGGCGCCCCACACGCCCGGGGCCGCCCCGCCGTCCTCCAGCGCGTCCTCCGCCGCCTCCGTCCGCTGCGGGACCTGCGGAGACAGAGGTGGGTTAGGGGACCGGAACACCGTCTCCCACTGCGCCCTCGAAGCGTCATCCGTGGGGCAGGACAAGATGCATATAAAGCAGCGGCGTTATAGTCTTCATACCGAGCGTCATTATTTCGTTTTCCTCGTTCTTGTCTGATAGTTTTGGTTTGGGGGCCACACTCGCAGCGATGCTCAGGGAGGTGACTCCTGGCTCTGCACTCAGGAATTACTGCTGGTGGGGCCCAGGGGACCACACGGGGTGCCGGGGATCGAACCCGGTGG
Source organism: Sorex araneus (assembly GCF_027595985.1). Taxonomy (NCBI): domain Eukaryota; kingdom Metazoa; phylum Chordata; class Mammalia; order Eulipotyphla; family Soricidae; genus Sorex; species Sorex araneus. Next base: position 101,752,577 of record NC_073304.1, read on the forward strand.
GTCGGGTGCAAGGCAAGAGTCCTGCCCACCGTACTATCTCTCTAACCTCAAATGTATTTTTTCTAATAGAGGAAAGGACAATCCACCAAAGCCTTGGGGTCTGGGTGCATGGCTTGGAGACCTCCCTGGTGGACGTCCCCACCGCCTCCTTGGGCTACCGTGCAGAATCCATCCTCCACCCCCAACCTGTTCCTGGAGCAGCTCCTGTTAGCACAAGCCCAGGTTCTGGACGCCCCAAATCAGGGTCCCTGCTGCTCCTCCCACCGTACCTTGGCGTGACCTTTATGCATCCAGTGGGGTTCCCAAGAGTTGTGCGGTAACTTTAGCAGGACAAGAGAGAACTAGAGCAACCGCAGATAAACAAGTATCTAACTGGGGTGTGAAGGTGTCAGAAGGTCAATCTAGGGGAGCCATACTCAGAAGCCAAAGGGGGAGAGAGATCAGTGGTCAGAGGTTATGTGAGGTAAAAATCTGTTGGACCAGACAGAGTGAGGGAGGGAGGCTCTGGGTGACGGCTGGTGGCCCTGGTGAGGGGGCAGAGTTTCTTCCTCAGATATATGGCACAAAACACTCAGAATAAACCTTTGGCGGGGGGGGGGGGTTGTTTGTTTTATGGTTGTTTTTTGGTTTTTTGGCATATTTGATATGCCAAAAACAGTAACAACAAATCTCAGAATGGAAACATTACTGGTTCCTGCTCGAGCGAATCGATGAACAATGGGAGGACAGTGCTACAGTGCTACCTAAATTGTTTTATAGATTCAATGCAATCCCCATCCAAATACAATGAAATTCTTTAAGGACTTACCTACTTCCCTGAAGAAAGGCCAATATACACATGAAAAAGTGCTCATCATCACTTATTATCAGAAAAATCCAAATCAAGATGACAATGAGATATCATCTCACACCAGTGAGAATGGCATACATCAAAATAAAAGCTGAAAACACTGTTGGTAGGGATGTGATGAAAAAGGAATCCTTAACTGCTGGTGGGAATATTGTCTGTTTCAATGCCTATGGAAAAGCCGTATGAATATTTCTCAGAAAAGTAAGAACAGTGCTGCCATATGGTCCAGCATTTCCATTTATTGGTATCTATCTCCAGGATACAAAAAAATATTCATTTAGGGGCTGGAGCAACAGCACAGTGGGTAGGGTGTTTGCCTTGCACACGGGCGGTCAACCTGGGTTCAATTCCCCACATCCATATGGTCCCCTGAGCACCACTGGGAGTAATTCCTGAGTACAGAGCCCTGTGCATTGCCAGATGTGACCCAAAAAGCAATATATATATATATATATATATTATATATATGAATATATATATCCATTTAAAAGGATATATGTACACCACTATTCATTGCAACATTCACTACAATAGCAAGGATGAGTGAAGATAATGAAGGTAGGTAGACACACAGACACATGCACTATGCAGCTGCAAGGAATGATAAAATCATGCAATTTGCTGTAACTTAGAGGCAATTAGAGGATATTATGTTAAGTGGAGTATGTCAAAGGTATGATAAATACCAGATGATCTCACTGTGTTATATATAAAACACATCAAGGGAAAACAAAGTATCAAAAGTGTGAGATACAGATTACCCTGGATGCTAAATTCTAGAAATGAGAAAAACAGAAAAGGAAAGAAATTGGGGGGGTGGCAAGTAAGAAGAGGGATGGAGGCAGGGACCTTGGTTACATTGGTGGTATCGAGGTGTGGTATATGGGCATATCTAAACCACAGAGACAACAACACTGAAAGCAGGAGATCCAAAACTACAAAAACCAAACTTAAAAATGTGCCTTTCCAACCAGTGTTGACACATATGGGAGAAAGGGACTCTCATTCACTGCTGGTGGGAATGCCAACTGGTTCAGCTCTTCTGGAAAACAGTATGGACAATCCTCAAAAAATGAGAAATTGAACTCCTATTTGACTCAGCTATACCACTTCTGGGAATATATCCTGGAGAGGAAAAAGAGTATAGTAGAAATGGCATCTGCACTTGTATGTTCATTGCAGCACTGTTTACAATAGCCAAAATCTGGAAAAAACCCGAGTGCCCAGGAACAGATGACTGGTTAAAGAAACTTTGGTATATCTACACAATGGAATACTATGCAGCTGTGAGAAAATATGAAGTCATAAAATTTGCATATAGGTGGATCAACATGGAAAGTATCATGTTAAGCGAAATGAGTCAGAAAGAGAGGGAGAGACATAGAAAGATTGCACTCATCTCTGAAATATAAAGTAACAGAATGGGAGACTAACACCCAAGAATAGTAGAGATAAGGACCACATGGTCTACTCCATGGCTTGGAAATCAGCCTCAAATGCTGGGGGAAAAGGCAGCTCAGATAGAGAAGGGACCACCAAGTAAAGGGCATTTGGAGGACCAACTTGGGTTGAGAGATGCGAACCGAAAGTAGACTATAGATCGAACAAAATGGCCACTCAATGCCTCTAGTGCAAACTACAATACCCAAAAGGAAAGAGAGAACAAAAGGGAATGTTCTGCCACAGAGGCGAGGTGGGGCGGGGGGAATAGGTTGGGGGTGGTGGGAGGGATACTGGGACCATTGGTGGTGGAGAATGGGCACTGGTGGAGGGATGAGTACTGGATCATTGTATGACTGAAATGCAATCACGGAAGTTTGTAAGTCTGTAACTGTATCTCACGGTGATTCACTAATAAAAATTTTTAAAAAAAGATTTTACTGTGATTTATGATAAAAAAAAATGTGCTTGTCAAAAAGTCAGGTTAAAAGGTGAGAGGAAACCTGGGGAGAGTGGTAGAGGGATATTGACACTGGTGATGGGATTGGTGCTGGAGCACTGTATGCCTGAAATTCATGAATAGTTTTGTAAAAATAAAATATTTAAATTTAAAACAAAAAGCAAGAAACAGTGGCCTGGTGTTGCTAGGCACCCTGTCTATGTCCATGTCTAGCACTGTGTACAAGTGTGTGGGAAAGGCTCAGTGACAAAACCTTCCTCCCCACCCCCAACCTCCCTACTCCAGGTTATACATTCCAGGATCTTTCCACCACTCTGTGAAGTTGGTATGAGTTTGCCCTTTTTCACGGAAGACTATGGTATGTAGAGCCCGTGTCAGATTGCTTCGGGCGCAGGCAGGATTAAACTCAAGGTTGCCAACTCCTGCACTAGGCTGTTCTTTCCCAGCATTTACCCCTCACCTATGTTGTTGGTGACTATCAGAGGGGTAAAATGAGAGAAATAACCCCACCCTGATCATTCCCACCAGAAGGGTAATTTGGATTAAACAAGCAGCAACAGAAGTGTGTTTCTGATGCAATGGCAGATTTCAGTGCCCCGTGGTGTCTTGATTTCTCATTTGCATAGGTAAGTAAAATGCTGCCTAGAGTATTTGGATTAATGCAATGACACTAAAAACGTGCTTCCTATAACTAATCCCGCCCTTAATATAGTTTCCGATTGCCAAATTGGGTAGGTTCTCTGGGGGAAGGAAACTGAAACCACATTGCATCTGATTCTATTCATAAGACTCCTCTAATTTGGACTTGAATTATGGTGAGTGACTTGACATTCCATCTCAGTCCCCCTGGTGGGACCCTAACCACATGCTCTAAAAGTGGATTTTCATAATACAGAGACAGAAACAAAGGGGGGTGGGGGAGAAAGGAGCAAAGAAGAAAGGGGGAACGGGAAAAGAGAAACAAGTCCTAGGGAACACGAAAGAGGAGGGCTCTGGAGGCTGCCTCTCGAGTTCCTTAGCCTTCCATCCTCCCTCCATAGCCCCCAGTCTCCTAATGACCCTTTTGTACTTCTTTCTGACAACCAAGTAGTTTTCGGAGGGTGAGACGGAAAAATGCTGCAGTGCTCTGAGACATCATATTCCTAAAGTTAGGACTAACTGACAGGACCTCTGTGAGCCAGAGAGAGGCAAAGGAGAAAACCAGAGAACCAGACACAGCATGGGATGGACACAGAGAAGGGAAATTCCAAGCCTGGAACTGGACAGCGTATGGCCCCTTCCCTGCTACACATATGTCAGAGAAGCAGAAAACCGGGAGTGCCTCTAACAGTTATCCCATCTGCTGCTTTTTTCAAAAAATAATTTTATGAAATGATAACGAATCAATAGGAAATAAGACAAATGGCACAAAGGAACTCTGAGAGAAAGTATGAATGAGTAATTTGCACTTGTTCTAGACTGAATGTGTCCCCTCAACATTCCTATATTGAACTTGTACATGCCCTCCCATGCAATGGTGTTGGGGTGAGGCTTTGGGGGCTTATTTAGGGAGATGAGGTCATGTGAGTAGGAACTCAGTAATGGGGTTCTTGTCCTTATACAAAGAATTGGACATCACAGCCCCCCTCCCCCCCGTCTCTTGCTCTTGCTCTCATTCTCTCTCTCTCCTTCTCTCCTTCTTTTGTTCTTTGGTTTTTGGGTCACACCACCTGTAATCAGGCCTTACTCCTGGCTCTGCACTCAGGAAGCACTCCTGTTGGAGGACCATATGGGGGTCTAAGGGATCAAACCCAGGTCAAGCGTGTGCTAGGCAAGCACCCTATCCACTGTAGTCTCTCTCTCTGGCCTATGATTCAGGAGGAATAAGTCTGTCAGCATCCTGATAGTTTGATCGAGCACTTTCCAGCCTACAGAACTGTTAGAAATAAACTCTGGTTGCTTAAACACTCTAGTCCCTGATATATTGTTATAACACCCTCAGCTAACTATTACAACATTAAAAATTATACATATGCATAAAAACTATTCAGCATAAGAGATAAGTAGAACAATAGAATTCCTACAGATTGATAATCATTATAAAGTTTGCCAATGCTGATATGTCAAGAATACTTAGTACTAGGGCCGGAGAGATAGAATGGGGGCTAGGGTTAAGGCATATCCTTGCACACAGTTGGCCCAGGTTTGATTCCTGATACCCTCCAGCATTGCTGTGTGTATCTCTGGAGACACTCAAGCATCATCGGGGACCCAGCACCACAGGGCCAAAGCAGATCTGTGTCCTTAAGCCCTAGCACTGAATCACAGACCCAGCCAGTGGATAATGTCCAGGAAGGGCCCCAGGACTCTCATGTACCATCTGGGAAGTCTCCCCTCCCCCCCCCCCCCCCGCTTCCAAAAGAATGTTCACTGCTAATAGGAATCTAAATTAGGGGGGAAAAAGAATCTAAATTAGGGCAACTTCTTTGGCAGAAACTACAGTGCCTATCAACATTTTAACTGAACACACATTTTAGCCCGGCAGCCCTGCTTTTAGTTGTTCACCCTATAGGTATATTCAAAGCTAGCACATAAAGTTGTGTAAAGACTTTTATTGCATCAATCTTTGTAAGACCAAAACCACAAAAATCTGGAAATAGCTTAAATGTCCATGAATAAGAGCATGGTGAAGTGAAATCTATTGAGCCCAAACAATGGAATACAATTATCCCTAGGGTGAGATAGAGCTGAGAAAGTAGACAGTTCTCCATGATATGTTAGTCTGAAAACATACACTCACATGGTAGAAAAAACACAGAACTAACCTATTTGCAGATATCTATCTCTAAACCATCAGTTCAAACACAAGAAATTACTGCTATTTAACTTTTTATCTATGAAATTATGATTTCATAGGATTTGTAGTTTCACAATTCAACTCAATATGAATAGATCACAGATCCTGGCAATACAGAGATCTGATGTCGTAGAGAACAAGTTTCTAACTAGAGCCCAGTTAGAAACCCACTACCCACCATTTGGCAACATGAATGAGAAAGTAGAATGTTGTTGGCCTCTTTGATCACATCACTGACAGGCCATCCCACAGAACCACCTCCATACGTTGGATCAGCTGGGAAGCAGGCCTACTAGTAGATGGTTAGCAAATGACAGTCACTATTTACTGTAGAACACAAGCCACACAAAGGGCTCATTGCTTAATATCTATTACCTGATTCCTTCTCCAAAATAGCCACATGAAAAGGCCACCATTGTCCCTTCATAGATGTGAAATGAAGAGTCAGAGGGCTCAGTCACAGTGTCACTAAAATTTCTAACAGTTTATGAGTACGTGCAACCCCTCCTTAGAATATTTCCAGCAACATTCGAAGTGACCTTTGGAGAAATTAAGATTCTTCACTGTTCACATATGAAATGGTCACTGAAACTAGAGTGATTTTGTTTGTTTGAGAGTTACTCCCACAGTGCTCAGAGCTTACTCCTGACTCTGCACTCAGGGGTCACTCCTGGTGGGACACGTGGGCTATAAGGGATGCTGGGAATCCAACATGCAAGACAAGCAGTCTAACTATCTATCTCTGTAAGTCTCTGGCCCATGATTCTTTTTTTTTTTTTATAGGAACCTCTCCAGCCCCTTGACTGATATTTTTAAGTGACTTTATATCCTATAAATTGTTGAGCCCTCAAAAAACTTAGGGTAAAGTTGTTTAAATGTTCAGAAAGAGGAATGAATTTAAATAAGCACTTAAGATCTCCGTTTATGGAAAAGCAACGTCATTGAATTGATAACAGTGGGTGATAATATTCATATCGGATCAAGACACTGCCTTCTCTGCGTGCTATAAAAGGTGCAAGGTCTGCCACTGAAAGAGGGTTACAAAGGGGAGGAGTTCAGAAAGCAAAGGTGGTTTCGATGAGCAAAAATACCCCTTATATGCCTGACACATATGAAGGTGTTAACTTTTCACACAAATCCTATTTCCAGTATGCAAAAGATTTGTTCTAAGGACTTTTATTTCCATTTTGCACTTGTGGTACTTGGGTGTGGTTGCATAGCCAGAGAACAAGGTCTTAAGGAGCAGAACAACCAGAGGAAAAGTTTTCAGGGAAGGCAGGAGGTGAGTTCACAGAAGCATAGGTGATACAGCTATCAGGATGTGGGTCACTACTTTATTTCACCATCCTCTTTTTAAGGGCATGAACACAGCAGGCCAAAAGAGGATGGTCAAGTAAATTAGGACTTATTGACTCAGGGAATGATCATAAACATGAGCCATATGGAAAAAGATGGAAACAGTCTTGTAACACAATACTCAGTGAAAAAATGCCAAATACTACCTTAGAACTATACCATGATTATAGTAATGTAAAGATTCAGTAGGCATATGAGCAAAGCCTGGAAGGGGGACATGGAAAAATGAAAACATACAATCTGTTACTGAGGCTGGACCCAGCGTAGGTTTCCTGGTAATTTTTAAAAATTCAGTCATGGTTACAATACAATATTGCTTGCCCAATAAATAAAAATAAATAGTTTAAATGGAGAAAGATTCAGAACACATTGTGGTGGCAGAGAGCCGCAGAGCACGAGGGAACCGGTGACAGTCCCTGTCCCAGAGAGTCGCTGCGTGGCCACCAAGGACTCCGTAACTAAGAGCAGCTCTCAATGTTTTCAATGTATTTGGTTTCGGTACTAATGTGAAATCATGTAAGATTTCACTGGTTTCTAATTTTCTTTCTACCAAATTAAACCCACCATCTGTTCTTCATAGAAAATGGTCACATGCAAAGTCTGAAATTGTCAAGTCTCTGTTCTTGGAAGAGAATGGGAAAAAAAAGTCAGCTTGGTTTTAGCCCCATAACCAAGTCAACACCCTAAAGCAAACATTACAAAAATACACCTTGGGTTTGGCGCCCAGAGAGCAATGGCTTGGAAAGCTGAGAGCTCAGGAAGGCGAGAGCAGAGGGCTGGCAGCTCCATGAGGATGTGTGTTATCCGGAACCCGTGGAGCCTGGGGAGGTGGACAGTTTTACAGTGAAGTCCCCGACCCAACCCAGATGGAAAGGAAGGGCTGCTGGAGAGGTAGCACAGAGACAAAAACCGCCCCTTCCATTCCCATCACCCAACTTGGCTCTAATCCCACTGAATGAAAAAGCCCCCAAATTTTCCCAGTAATCAAAAGGTCAACACGAAGAACTGTAAAATGAACAGGAGTCCCTTGCACATAGGGGAGACTGGAGCATCACCCTCTCAGCCTGTCTGCTGCATCTGAACCCCCCATGTTCGTGGTTATATACAAATCAAGCCTCCGCGTGCATCTCAGGACCAGCAGAAAGGATGCTTTTGACCCAAACCATAACAAATGAGAAAGAGTGGGAGAGGCCCGAGAGAACTAAGGGAGGCACAAGATGAAGTCTTAGCAAAAGCAGGAGCCACAGAGCGGAGACTCCATAGGTCTTCAGCCCCCAGGGAGTAGGTGTGAGTCTGGTTGTCTGCGGATTCCAGCTCTGAGGGTTGGGCCCTCAAGCTCTGTTGCAATTCCTGTGCCCTTGGCAGTGAGTCTTGATAGAAAGGCAGACGGCAAACTCAATCTCATTCATCCACTGATATAGCATGCAGTAAATATTCTGATCTAAGTGCTATACAACAGCACATGGAGCACACACTTCTCCCCACCCCCACCCCCAGGACCTGGCTTCAGTGGAGCTGCTCAGGTTTGCCCCCTGGGGCATCACAATGAGGTCAAACCTCAAATCCAGACACACAGCTTCCTGCCTCCTAGGAGTCTCTAGGGCAGGGACATGTACATGCCTCCTTATATCTTTGTATGGGGTCTTGTATGTTTTGTTGGCGGGCCATACCCTGGTATGCTCAGGGGTCACTTCTAGCAGTGTTCATACCAACATGATACGAGGGATCAAGCCTGGGCCAGCTGCACTCAAGGCAAGCACATTACCTGCTGCACTATCTCTGCAGTCCTTGGAACATGCCCCTTAAAGCAGCATCCTAGTGATTTGAGGATCACCAGTCACCTTCTACCTCGTAGGGATGAAGCCCCTTAGAGAGGAAATTGTTCAGCTGGATTTTTCCTCCAGGCTATGGCCCTCCAGTGTCCAACTACTGCCTGACTCTCTACCCCTTTTTTCACCCTCAAATGCCCTGCTTTGGGGTCTTCTCCTTTTTCTTTTCAGGTGAGGTCAAGTTGAAGTTTCTCAGGTAAGACGGGAAAACATGAGTGAGATGATACCTTCCAGTTCATCACTTAGCAGAATGCACTGGAAATGTCCTGTGCCTAAGAAAAGTGGTGCAGAAACAGGAACTGTAGAAAGAGGCAGGAAGAGGGAAGGCAAGAGGGACCGCAAAAGCTCAGCTGGCCCCTGAGTTCCCATCCCAAGTGGGCTAAGCCAGGCACTGTGCGACTCTGGGCCTCAGTTTCCATATCAATAAAATGAGCCTGTCGGATTTGATGAGGACTGGCGTCCTTTCCAGGGCTCCCAGGCTTCATATTTTCCTGGAAGAGCATGCACATTCCTTGCCACAGACTGATTTGCTTCAAGCACCACCACAGACAGGGGCCGGCCCTCAGGTTGTGCCCAGGGAGTCCCGGGGCCAGCCAAGAGCAGCTCCTTAGAAGCTTTAACACACAGGATCTTCCCTGCATGCATGCGAGAGAGGCCCGGGTGCTTTTCCAAGGGATTCAAAAGCCGCTGGGGGCTAGCCAAAAACCGATGGAATGAGGGAAATATTTGGATGCGATCAGCATAATCGGAAACACTCCCCCTTCTGAAGCTGACCTAACTCTTTCATCACCAGCCACATGGAAACCGTACTTGGGTCTCACTAGAAAATAACGCAGAGCATGTGCCTGGGCACCGGGTCCACCCTGGGCTGCTGCACAGTTACTCGGGGAACAGGAGCAGATGGTTGTGTGTGTAATGCCTGAGCATGCTCTTCGGTTTGGCGGCTGGTCCATTCGACCTCATGCTCTGTGCAGTAACTATCTGTCTGCAGCCCTAGCCAACCAGGACCATCAAAAGTAATGAGTACTTCACACAATTAACAGTGCGGTTTCTGGACACAACCATTGACCTGGGAGCACCACACTTCCAGAGAGAATTCAGCCAGATATCTGGCCTCTAGCTCAAGATCTAGCACTTCCCAGGAAGCATCTGGGATCAGTAAGTTCCTGTAACATAGGCAATGCCAAAGGGTTTCCCTGGAACTTGGCAGAGTCTAGCACAGACGAAAGCACACGCATAGTAGGTGCTCTATAAACATTGTGCAAGATGAATGGGACCTCGATGATTGAAATAGGTTACACCCCAATTCCCTCCCTCTTCCTTTTTCCTTGCCCAGTAAGTCTCCACCAAAGAGCTTGCGTTAAAATCTAGCCCTACTGTCTAACTCTCTCCTTACCAATGTCTTGTGAGTGCTCCCTTACCAAAAGGGGAGACCCAAACTCATTTTTCTGCCATGGCATCCTAAGTCACTCATAATTTTGGGCCTCTCTCATCTGCCAGACCTCAGATTTTCAGTGGCCCTCCCTGACCCCCAGTGTTCACACCTGCATGATGTAGCACTGGGATTTTCTGCCGCCCCCCACCTCAGTTTCCCTTCTCCTCTGCCTGAGAACTCCCACTCAGCCCCAGAGACTTTCCCCATCCAGGTTAAATGGTTCCTCTTCCTTGCTCTGGGCCATTACACGCCCCCTCTCTATGGCATTTACCACCTGGCACTGTAATTATCTGTACACCCAATTGTCTCCCCAACAACACTGAGCTCCCCAAGGCGGGGATTATGTCTTATTTATCTTTATATTCCATCTCTCCAGCAGCACTTCATATGGAGTCTGTCACCTGGTGGGGCCTCAGGAAGCAATTGAGCACAAAGATGTATAAAAGAGAAAAGTACCAATTGCCTGGTTTCCTACCCATTTGCTAGGTGAAATGTCAAACACCTCCTCTCCTTATGACAACTCGTATCATGGTTATTCAGCCACTTGGCTGGTAAACTATGATGCTGCGACTGTTTTCCTTGTTCTTTGTGCCAAATGTCTGAGACTATCTAAGTGGCGGTTCTCTGAACTCTCTAAAATCAGGAACTCAGCATTCAATCGTCTGATTATTTTAATTTGGAAACTTTCCCTCTTCTTGACTCTAGGCTACCCTATTGTCCCGGTTTTCTTCATACTCTTCATTTCTTCTATCTGCTCCTCAGATTTTTGGTCTTTGAGACTCCTCCACGCTGTCTTGTAGGGAAGGGTTGGAGCATCAACAGTAGTTTCTTATATTCCTTTATAACAGATAGTCCCAGATTCTCTTACAAGCACCAGGCTAACATTCTCAATAGTGAGGAAACATATCCACTAGGATGTTATATGAACTTTTCACGCACAAGTCTATCTAAAGAGGCCCCCAAATACCCACTCCATCCTCTGGTTCATCCAGAAGAAGTGCGTTTTCTAACTGCTCTCCTCTAGCTGGGCAGAAGTCCAGCCAGTCCTGGTTCAAGAATTCCCCAGGACTCTCTGTCCCTTTTTCTCCATCCTCACACCTGTGTCTGGGTCCAGGCTCCCATCCCACTTGCTCTCACCTAGTCACCATCCATGTAATCCCCTCACTGAAGAGTTGCTTTCTTAGAAATCATTTTACCGAAGGTCTGGAGAGACAGTACAGGGGGTGAGTCACTTCTCTCTTGGCTTATACACAGCCGACCCCAGTTTGATTCCCAGCACCACTTATGGTCCTCTGAGCACTGCCAGGAGTGATCCCTGATCAGGAGTTAGCCCTGAGCACTATTAGAGATGACCCCAAACTCCCTCACCCAAATCCCTTGATTACTCGATTTTCTGAACTCCTCTCTGCCTCCAAGACTAGTCCAGTTTCAGAACCTGCACATAAGCCCTTTCCTTTAGCCTCTTGTGAACCTAGAAGTCTCCTCTGCCAGCACTGCCCTATTCTCTCACTCAACCACACCAAGTCTACCTCTCTCTAGCCTGTACATCACACATTGCAGCCTGACCTACCCTGACAAATGCCAAATGATCCTGCTAGACCGACCAGCTGTTACACCCTCTCTGCAGATGCCCGCAACAACCCAGGCTACATATTTGTTCGACTCTTTAGCTATCCATTGCATTTTGAGCACAGCCCATTATATTTAATTAGAATTTTCTCTACGTGTCTCATTTCCCAGACTGTGAAACAAAACCAAGCACAACATCTTAACCAAGCACAACATCTTGGTCTTAACAGCTTAAGACCAGAGTAAGTATAAAACGGAAAAAAATTAACAATATACATGTAATATTAATTTAATGTGATGTGTGCAATTAATCATCCATTGCTAGACATGATGGCAGGACATAGTCTTTGAACTTTCACTTCTTCTCTAGATTCTCTGGTGTTTGAGCCTAATGAACCAAGATTTGAGTTATGATTTTTGCTTTGGAAAATAAACTTGTTTGAAACCAGCAACTCATTATTTTGAAGGACCAGTCTATAAAGTGATAAAATATTTTAAACACTGTTGAATGAAAACAAATTTTCCCTCTACTTTCTAGAACACGTTACTGCTAATGAGCCATTGTGAGCCGAGCCACAAGGCCGAATCCTGTGTTTCAGCTGAAGACGAACATGACTCAGCCTCCATGGGACAGTCTTTGGAGGCTGTACCTTGAGTGGCACCTCAATTTCTCCAGCCCTTCATAGATTCAAAGTCATTCAAATCTTTTCTCACAGAAATGTGGAGAAAAATCAGCAAATGATTAATTCAATGCATTGTATAGAAGAGACATGACTATTTCTAAGCTCTTATCGAAACGAAAATCCTAATTAAAATAAAAATCTAATTTAAGTTGAAAAGCACCACAATCATACCCCCAAACTCCACTGAGTCCTCAGTTTACAAAACACTCTCTCTTTTTTTTTTTTTGATGTTGTTGTTTTGGTTTTGGAGACACACCTGGCAGTTCTCAGGGCTTCCTCCGGGCTCTGTGCTCAGGGAGCATTCTTAGGGTGTGTGGTTGCAGGTATAGAGCCCAGGTTGACTGCATGCAAGGCAAATTCTCTACCTGCCACACTACCTCTCCAACCACTACAAAACACTTTAAATAAAATTTTTATATAACTTGGAGGCTTTCAGCCAAGATCTGACCTTAGGCTGGATGGATTCCAAAGCTCTGACTCTTCTCGCCATCACAATGGTACTGAGTTCCCATAATGGAATGAGACCCAAATAGTGGTTACCAATTAATTGGCTTTGTAAACCATAAAGTCTACATGCAATTGTTATTTTAAGGTTTGGTTATTATTATTTACACATGTGAAAGAAAATACTTTTGAAAAGAAGCAGACATATTTTAGGAAATGCCTATCTTGTAAAATACAGTGCCTCTGGAAAGAGGCAATAATTATATCAGGTTTTCCTATATATTTAACAGGTGACAACTCAAACCTGGTATTATTTGATTAAAGAAGTGAAGATATTATTTACAAGCTCCACGGGAGCTGATCATTGACAACAGGTGAGAAAAGAACATAAGGCTCTACAACAAAGAAAAAGATGCTGGTTCCCAAGGGCCCAGGGGCCATGGAATGAATGAATAGCACCCAGCTCGCTCAGGATTCCTGGGGCTCCTGGCCAGGGTGCAGCAATGGGAGACCTGGGCCATTTCTGACTGTTGTCTCTAAAGAACTGTTGGCTTCTCAGGTTACTGAGAAGCTTCCAATCACATCTCAAACTCTGTGGTATCATCCTCTTGTGTTTAGTGTTTCTTGGATTCTTGGAGAGAGGGGCAACCAATGTGAACGGAGTCCCCACCACATGCCAGGCACTTCACTTACTTTGTTAAATGTTCAAAACTAGGACCCCCTCATTATTGATCAGAACTTGATCAGAACTTGACCTAAATGGCACTTCCTGAAAGTGAACTTCGTGGCTATGCCATGCATAGTACTAAAGACAGAAGGGTACACAAGTGCACACATATATGCCGTATTTTATTTTCCTCAAGGAAAATGCTCTTACTAGTTTTATTGCTGGTTCTCCCATCTGAATTGGAACTGCATCACTAACTGTGAGAATAGGTTTCAATGTCTTTTATTGACCTCTGCTCTCAGCCCACAGCAGCCAGGCATGCAGTAAGTAAGTCAGTGTGTTGAATGAATATATACCTGTGGGTTAGAAACACTATCTCGGGCTGAGCCTTGGAAGCTGATATACTCTGCCTATGGCTAGGCTGCTAGGAAATGCTACTGTCAGAATTTACACTCATATCTGCCCAAGCTGTTCTTTCTGGGGCTGTGAGCAGTGCACCCATGCGCATCACACATGTCCCAGAAAAAGGGATGTGGTTTCTTTCTAAGTTATCAGTGTCCTTGAGAACTTAAAAAAAAAAAAGTATGTGTGTGTGTGTGTGTGTGTGTGTGTGTGTGTGTGTGTATGAATTTTGTCCTAATGCTAAGGACAAAATTTTGTCCTAACATGTTTTTTCAAAATTAAAACAATCATTCTATTTGGGTGAACAAAATGTCACATTTCCCCCCCAAAATTGGAGAAAATAGTAGGCCTCGAGGAAAGTTGAAGATTCCAGGAGGCCACCCTGGGGTGTCTCAAAGGCTGTCTATGTACATGGATGTGTGCACATGTGTGTACTGGTGTGTTTGTACGCGGATGTGTATGTGGGTCAGTACATGAATGTATATGTGGATACATGGGTGTGTATGGGTATATGTGTGATTTGTGCACTTGGGTTGTACATGGGTGTGTGCATGGGAATATATTTAGGTATGAACATAGGTATGTGCATGTGTGTGTACATGGTATATATGTGGGTCCTAGGTATGGACATGTTTGTGTATGGCTTTTGTGTGAGTGTGTGCATGGGTGTGTAAATGGGTGTGCATGTCGGCTATATGTGGATACAGACATGGGTATGTATGCGTATGTCTGGACACATGCCTATAGGTGTGTGCATCGGTGCACATTCATCTGGAAGGACATTTTCAAAGGGATGTTTGAGAATCCCCAAACTCCACCAGCCTCAAGTACAATCCAGGTGGGCTGAATTCACAGAGAGGAAAATAGTTAGAGGGGGTGACCGCCCTATGCAAGCATCTCCAAAGCCACCAAGGGCAGTTCCGCAGAGACAAGATCACAGGCCCCAGCCTAAGGGGTATGGGACAGAAAGCATGAAGAGGGTTGGAAAAATCAACTGTTTCCAAGGGTGACTGCAAAGTGCCCTTCCCAGAGCAGCTCAAAACAGAGAAGACTTGGCCCTCTGGGAGGGCAGAGGTGTGGTCTCATGTGGGAGGGAAGATCTGGAAATTATTATTATGATGGTCTACACCACTGTTTCTCAACTAGGGGCCATATGGCTGCCTATGGGGTCCCAGAATCTTCCAAGGTGGTGGTGGGGGGCACAGATGAAAATAATGTAGATGAGAGGGTCATGGCCTGGGACTAGTGGGTTCAAACAGTCACAGCGGGGGCTAAGAGGAGCACAGGTGGTTGGAATGGGGCAATGGTGAGTCAGTTTGAGAAACACACATTGGTGAAGTCCAGCTTGAGAACTCCCACAAATCTTTGGGCTCTTCACAATCACCTCTGGCTCGACCTGTAACTTCTCCCTAGATGCCCTCAACAAAGCTTTGCCAGGTCCAGGTCATCGGCCAGGCAGGGGAAGAGCTCCCTAGCACTCCTCCCACAGAGCCAGGATGGGCTGGGGGAATACACACGAATGTTGTGCTGCCCAGGGGGATGCATACCACGTGGGGAGCTGAGGAGGGACCCTCTCAGCAACACTCAGAGACTTTCCCAAACATTTCACACGGCCCCTGGCCCAGAACCAAGAATCCCTCTCCGAGCCAGCGGCTTACAGCACATTAAAACCCCAGTGAAAACGCAAACATTCTCTCCATTAGACAAAGAAGAAACAAGAGCCATGTCTGGGGACTGAGCGAGCAGTTGCTGAAACTAGACGAGGGGCTGGAGTCCCAGAAGAGGAAATATCACTGCATTAAAAACCACAACTATTTCCAAAGCTCACAGTCAATTCCACAGGAGACCAGAGGGGCCATTGGAAGCACCTTGAGGCCAAGCCGATTGGGCCAAGTTTGGGGTCATGCCACTTTGGGAAAAGGAAACCTTTGGATTTCTGGGCTGCCTAAGGTTAGAGACCCACCCAGAGTGTTTGATAGTAAGAACATGACCTGTCTATTCCCATAAAGCCATCCAACCCTAGTCCCATGCAGGACAGTCCACATCTGCATTCATGCATTCCTTGAAAGTCACAAATCTGCTTGGTTCAGGATCCCAGATGTTGACAAGACTGAAGTGAAGCATGAGCCCTGCTACCATTTTGAAAGGCTCCATCCTTCACACCCCAGCTCCTCCATCCCTTCTTAGTTTACAACCACCTGAGAATATTCACCGCTGCTTTGGCCTTTAAGACCAAAGTCTCCTTTAAGACCCCAAGCCCAAACTAGTCAATACACATGAGCTTTTTTCAGAAGTCCACACTGGAAGTTACCAGGCAGAGACCTAGAAAAAGTGTTTTCTGATATTTTATTCACAAGCTAAGCTAGAAAAAGTGTTTTCTGGCATTTGATTTACAAGCTAAGTCTTTATACTATAAATGGGAGATAACACGGATGATTGAAAATGAGCAGGGCTGAGGCCACATGACTGCTGATTCTTTGATATTCCCTCAGGGAACCTGCTGGTTCTCGGGAGAAACCACAGCCATTTCCCCCTGCACCGCCCACCCCCCGCCCGCAAGCCTACATGGGGTCTCCTTGTTCAGGTGACCTTAGGGGTTAGGAATGCAGTCACACTGGATTTTGATTCTGTATCCCCTTTTTCCAACACCCAATTTCAGTTTTATGCTTTATTGATGATAGCAATGGATTACGATGACAATAGTCTATCAGTGTTGCCAAAATATACTCTGTGGTCATTGAAAACTAATTCAATTATGTCCTAATTCAATTAGCATTTCTGTAATTTCTTCCAGGAAAAAAATTATTTTGCTTTTGCAAGTAGAACTCTTGAACAATTAACTCTTTCCTTCAGAACATTACTTGAACTGCCTCTGTGCTCAAGAATGAAACTAATATTACATGACATACCATACTTGGTTTCCCATTGCTGCTGCTCTTGTGATCTTGCTCTTTGCTGTCCTTTGAGACTCTCCATGGGAAATTCCAGCATTTCAGAGTCTGTGATCATAATAATCATTGGCATGACATGGCATAGCCACCAGGACTCAGCATTGACATTGTGCACAGATGTCTTGTTTTTCTGTGGGTTGTGTGTGTTTGTTTGTGTGTGTATGTGGAGAGGGGGTGGGGTGGGGTGGTGAGGCAGGTGGCAATTCTGGCTGTGCTCAGGATATATTACTGGATCTGTACTCCTTGAGGGCCTCAAAGAACCATAGGTGGCACTGGGGATCAAACCCGAGCCAGCTGTGTGCGAGGCAAGTGCCCTACCTGATGTATTTCACCCCTATGTATTATTATGTATATGTATGATCAATTTTCCCCATATGTATGTATGTATGTATGTATGTATGTATGTATTAACCCTATATGTATTTCTGCATATGGGAATCTCAAAGTCTCGTAGCAACTTGAGGCACAGCCGGGCCCACTGCCCAGATCCTTCTGGTACTTCACTGCACTCAACAGAGAAGCTGCAGAGCAGCTGCTGGGCCAGTAGAGCCACAGGAAGCAGCAGAGCCCCGTGTGGTGGGCCAGGGCTTCTGATGGAGAGACGGGACAGAAAGAGAAGGTGACAGACCCAGAGTGCAATGGGCAGGGTCCTCTGGGAGTTACTCTCTATCAGTCACCCCCCTATAGACATGTAACTGCCCGCTAAAGGGGAAATCCAGGGAAGATTCCAGAGGTTACCCAGATACCTTCTGCTACAGCTTCTAGCCCCCTCAATGGCTCACCACCGCATTGTGGTGAGGCCAGTACATGAATGTATATGTGGGTACATGGGTGTGTATGGGTATATGTGTGGTGTGTGCACTTGGGTTGTACAGGGTGAGAGACTGTCTGAGTTCATCGTGTTGACCAAGACCATCCATGGTAACTCATAGTTCCAGAAGGCTGAATCTAAACGCTGGACATGGGAGTCTCCCAGTGGACAGTTCCACAATGAAATTGACCACATCATATTCAACCAATGGTTCTGCCTGACTGATGTCGCTGTTGTCCCAAAACTGCAAATGAGATCAGACCACCGTCTTCTTAGTGCGAAATTCTACTTCACGGAGCAGGGAGAAAGGGCTGCAAAGTTTATGAAGAGAACTCCCAGAACGACCACCAACTGGGAGCTCTTTGGCACTATTGCAGCAATATGGGAAGATGCCATCATTGACAACATCAACGAGGAATACAATTGACTGGTTCAGCACCTCCATGATTGTGTAAGGAATGCCAAAAGAGAGAAAGCCACAAAAAGACACCTGTCTTTGGAAACTCTTGAGCTCATTTGCCAACGTGGTTTGGCATGAGCCTCAGACAATCACAAGCTAACATCCAATCTCGAAAAGCTGTGCAGAGATGCCATAAAGGAAGACCTCAAAGAGAGAAGAGCAGCAGTATTGGCCAATGTGGCAGAAGCCAGGAAAAGTATTCGCAATGCCCGCCTGTCCATCGCCAACTATAAGACCAAGATGACTGCCCTCCGACGTCCTGATGGATCTATCACATTTTCCAGAAGGGCAATAGAAAAGTTTATCCACAAGTTCTACTCAGATCTCTTCGATAGCCACATCCACCTGCCCATATACCAAATTCCGCAGGATAGATATGTCGTTTCCAGCCTTCTCCCTTCCAAAATCTGACACGCCATTTCATCGGTAAAGAAGTGTACAGCACCTGGTCCAGACAAGGTCAGGCCAGAACACCTGAAGAATCTGCTGCCAGTACTCATCAATACACTGGTTCAGCTATTTACACACTACCTGTCTAAATGCAAGGTTCCATCCCAATAAAAAAACAGCAGGATCAGTCTGTTGTACAAGAATGGAGACATCCACAACACTGGCAACTATTGCCTGATCTGCCTGTTGTCCGTTGTCTACAAGTTATTCACTCCAGTCATCCTGAATAGGATTGGCAGAACACTAGACAAAGAACAACCATGCAAGTAAGCCAGGTTCCAAAAAGGATTCAGCATGATCCACCATATCCACACAGTGACCAAGCTCATTGAGGTTTCACGAGAGTGAGAGTTCAAGATGCTGTTCTGTCTAATGTTCATTGATTTAAAGAAGGCCTTTGATTCTAAATGACTTAAGCAGTCATTGGAGCCCCAGCCAAACAGGGTCTTCAAACTCAATACATCAGGATCCTTTGTGAGCTGTATTATGGATTTGCCACCAGGATCTCACCATTCTACAAGGAAGTGATCATCAACGTAAAGAGAGGGGTTTGGCAGAGTGATACCATTTCACCGAAACTCTTCAGTGCCACCTCGTCATGTGACAACTGGAATGGGAGGGAATGGGAGTGAAGATAGATGGTCGGCAACTACACCACTTCCGCTTTGCTGATGACATCATTCTAATAACACCAAACATTAGCTAAGTGGCATGAAGGCTGGCCAGCTTCAACCATGAGTGTGGAAAGGTCAGACTGCAGCTGAATCTCACAAAGACAAATGTTCATGAGAAATGGACTAGTTCCTGACATTCCATTTGCTCTCAATGGAATGAACATCTCCTAATGCAGCAGTTATGTGTACCTAGGTTGAGAACTCAGCGTGACAAATGACCTGGCACTTGAACTGCACAGGAGGAAGAGAGCAGCGTGGAATGCCTTCAAGAGCATCGAAGAAGTTGTAAGAGGATGAAGAACCTCCAGCTCTGGGCACATTTTTTCTACTCCACTGTTCTTCCTGCACTAATATATGCCTCAGAGAACTGGGCCTTATGAAAACAGGGTAAGAATGCTATTTGGGTCTCCCAAAGACGCATTGACAAAGACATGCTTGGAATATCACGTTTAACTCAAGTGAGAGAAAGAATCGGAGTCCCAACCTCCATCAAGGATCGAGGACCAGGGACGCTGTCTCGTTTGCCAAGGCATCGAAAATCAGATGGGCTGGATACATAATGTGATTTAGAGATGACCACTGGACTAGAGATGTTACCAACTGGATTCCACGGGATGTCAAAAGAACGTGTGGCCACCCACCTACGAGATGGTCAGACTTCTTTGTCAAGACTCTGAATGAATGGTTTGAGATTCTTCATGTTGCTGGAGAGAGCAGACGCATTTGGGCTACACTAGCACGCAACAGGGACGAATGGAGACATTATTGACTCCTGCTCAAGCAAATTGATGAGCAATGGGATGACAAGTGATACAAGTGATACAGTTTCTATAACAAAAGATCTTAGCCTAGAGCACCTGAGCCCAGAAGACTATGCCTGGAGACAGTGATCATAGCAACAGAGTGTCTGGTGTGGGTCAGATGCTGCTGGTATGCTCCAAAGCACAAGAGAGCCACCCGTGGCCCGCAGATGTTGCCCCGAGTGTTGACAGACAGTGCCGAGGGTGAGTACTGGGTCCTGGGAGGACCTCCTTAACACCGCCCAGCTTTTTCTCTGCACAGCCCCTTCCTGGTGCAAGTGGAGGAGAGAAGCCATGGGAACCCCATCCCCAGAACATCAGTGTCACCACTGGAGGGGACCATGAAGTGAGCAGGAGCAAAAGTGCAAGAGGAAAAGGCTCGGCGAGCATGGGGATATGCACCTTGTGAGGACCCTGAATTGTCCCCTGGCCCAACCACTCCAGAGCCCTGCACAGAGCAAAGGATCCAGATGGCCCAGGAAGTTCCTGGTGCTTGGCTAATCACTAATCAAAGGACACCGCAGGGGATTTCCAGTTAAGCTCCAAGAGGGAAGGGTACACCTAGCAATGCTCAGGGCTTACTCCTGGCTCTGTGCTTCCAGAAGGGGTGACTTCTGGTGGGACTTGGGGGATTGTGTGTGGGGCCAAGAATTCAAACCATGGTCAGTCTTATAGAAGGCAAGTGCTCTACCCTCCTTCCTGCCTCTCCAGCCCAAAGAAAGCTTACATCTATTGTTGGAATTTGATGCCACTTAAACTAGCAAGATACCCAGACTTGGAGTAACCAATTGGTATAGAAGGAAACTGCTAAGATTCATGAAATGGTAATTTCAGGCCCCATGCAGTGATTAGACTGTGTGTGAAGTTTTGTTCATAGATTCTTGGGGAACTGATACCAATGATGGCACTCATGCCTTCTTCCTACCTGGCTGAAAGAGGTCACTCTACCTGTAGTGCCCACACAGGTAGGTGTTTGGAATACCAAGTGACCTGGCCAGAGACAAACAGACCAGGCAAGCTTAGCAAGTGTCCACATTGCCATCTAGGCTCCAAGCTGCACTTGAAGGGACAATGTGGTTTATATCCCACCAATAAGCTGGTAACACTGAGGCAAGTGTCCCACCCAGGGGGACAGGAAGGAAGGGAAGAGGGGTGAGCTAGAGGCCTCCATAAGGCCCACCCACCCTGACACAGGAAACTGAAGCCTGAGAAACTCTGAAACTTGGTGCTAAGAAGACTAATATCAAAGAAACAATCTGATGGAAAGAAGAAATCAACAGGAACTCCCTCCAGGAAAATATATCAGATGGCTAATAGGTATATGATAATTGAATGGGCATATGAAAAACTACTCTGCATGACTCATCATCAGAACAATGCAAAATGACAATGGGATATCACCTCACACTAGTGAGACTGGCACATCTTGCAACAAAAATAACCACAGTTGGCACAGATGTGGGGAAAAGGAACCCTCAGCCACTGGTGGTGGAAATCTCGATTGGTCCAACCTCATTTGAAACAATATGGACACTTCTCAAAAGACAAAGAATTGAGCTTCTATATGACCAAAAATTTTCGCTTCTTGTAGTCTACCCAAAAATATTATTCTGAGGGGCTGGAGAGATAGCACAGGGGGTAGGGCATTTGCCTTGCACGCGGCCGACCCGGGTTCAAATCCCAGCATCCCATATGGTCCCCTGAGCACGGCCAGGGGTGATTCCTGAGTGCAGAGCCAGGAGTAACCCCTGTGCATTACCAGGTGTGACCCAAAAAGCAAAAAAATATATATATTATTCTGAAAAGACACTTGTTTTCCTGTGTTTCTTGCAGCCCTATTCACAACAACCAAGATCTGGAAGCATCCTGAGTGTCCAAGAACAGATAAGTGAGTGGAGAAAGAAACTGGTACATATACATGCTGGGCTACTACCCGGCTATAGAAAAAGACGAAATCATGCAATTTGCTGTTCCATGGGTGGAACTGAAGAGGATCATGCTAAGTGGAGTCAGCCAGAAAGAGATACAGATAACAGAATGATCTCTCTTAGAGTGAGAGAGATAAAGAAGCATAGTAAGAGTGGACTTAAAGATGCATAGTAAGAGGATAACAAACGCACAAAGATAACCGAACCTGAGACTAGGTCTATAGAACTGAGTTTACCATGACTTGAGTGGGGCAAAGGGTGGAGGTGATTTGAGGGGGGACCCCAACACAATGGAAGAGGGAAGCCGAGTCTGGTGAAGGATTCCCAGATAATTGTATACAGGAAATGCCATCATTAAAGTATTGCAAATCATGGTACCTAAAATATTAATCAATGAATGAGTGAACACAATGGAAATGAATGGGCAGAGCTGCCCATAGGGCTGGTGGCATAGGTGACTGGAGCGGTGACATCCTGCATGGCCCCACAGGCCCCACCCCACTGACTTTCCCTGTCCGGGCTTCTGTGAATTTCACGACCATATCTCCAGATCCCGAGACACATGCATATTCCTCTGGAATCCCTTATCTCTGCTCTCAACCCTTCACCCCTATATCCCAGTTTCCTAGGTGTTTCAGTGACCCAAAGGGCCAGTACCTCCTTCTGCACTCCTCTTCATGAGGGCTGTACAGAAAGACCCTTGTGCTCCCAGAGACAAGGGGCCAGTGACACTCCATAAGGATCCCCAAGCTCTTCTGAGCTGCCATCCCCTTCAGAGCCAGACCCTCTTGAGGGTCTCACCTGGGGGCAAGATGAAGCCACCATCCAGCAACAGAAGAGGCTCCAGTCCTTGATTTTCAGGAAGAAGAGTGAAAGGAAGATTGATGGGAAAATCTGGTTCCAAAAAGCACTGAAAGAATAGAAGGTCTTGAAATAGGAGATTCTCTTTGACTCCCATGAAGCCATATGAAGCGGTAGGGACCTGGGGCAGTAGACTCAGTAGCCCAACCCACCCCAGAATCTGCCCTTCATTCTCTCTCTGTCATCAGGTGTCCGAAGCATAACAGACTTCTGGATACTGTGTGAGAACTATGCTCGCATCAGCTGAGTCCAGGAACAATTCCCAGCACTGACATTTGCCGAAGGTGTTCCACAAATGTGTTCCCACAGACAAGGAAACAGAAACTCAGGAAACACTATTCTAAGTGAAAATATGTGAAAAATATTCTAAGTGAAAATGTCAGCTCCTAACTGTTGTAAGCAGATTCCCCAAGTCTTGGCCAGGGACATAGTAGAAGGGGTAAGATATTTGCTTGTATCTCACAGACCTCAGTTTTAATCCCCAGCACCATACATGGTCCCCACTCCCCACCCCACCCCACCCTCCAGCACTGCCAGGGGTCACTTCTGCCAGAGCCAGAAATGAGCACCAGAGTATGGCCTCCAAACCAACAACAGCAACAAATCACCTTGAGTCTTTCAAGGACTCCCTTTCCTCTTTCTGCTCTCTGCACACACTGTGCAGCCAGGCATATATAAGCTCCCTGGAGCTTACTGTGTGTGCTGAGCCCTGAATTCACGTGGGTGCACTCCCATTCACACCTCTGCCCTGTGTGGCTGGACTTTGAACTTCACAGATATTCTGAAAGATTCAACTGCTCTTAGCCTCGCTCTTGGCCTGAGTACTCTAAGGCCAAACATCCACGTGCATGTTTCTCCACCTTTTTTTTTTCCTTTTTGGGTCACACCTGACAATGCTCAGGAGTCACTCCTGGCTCTGCACTCGGGAATTACTCCTGGTGGTGCTCAGGGAACCATATGGGATGCTGGGAATCGAACCCGGGTTGGCCGCATGCAAGGAAAATGCCCTACCTGTTGTGCTATCGCTCCAGCCCAGTTTCTCCACTTTCTCCACTTTCCGTGACAGATTGGCATAACACATTTTGCATGTAGAAGTAACTGACCAATACTTGCTCCTTGAAGACAACCCTCTGGGAGCATGGAGAGTCCCCACTTGCAGTCCTAGCCCACAGTCACAGGCCCAGCCCATTCTGAGCTCCTGCATGCCAGGTTGGCCCTTGCTCCCTGCCTGTCACTGGCTCGCCCTTACGTGCCCTCTCTGAGGGGTGCTGCCACACAGTGCTCTGTGCCCCTACAGAGAGGTCTGCAAAGTGAACGTGGGGGTCCCATAAGTGCATGTCCTAGGAGAGCAGAAAGAGCATGTGCATATTTTTTCTTTATTTCTATTTGGTTTGGGGGCCACACCTGTTCAGGGCTTACTAGTGCTTGGGGGACCATATGTGGTGCTGGGGATTGAATCTGGGCTGATCATGCACAAGGCAAGTACCCTGGCCACAGAGCTGTGTATTTTTGAGGCACTTACAGAATTCTAAAACCAGGTGTGGACTTTGACATGTTTGTGGGGGTCTCTTCAAAGTGGGTCTACATTCAGGGCCATGGCTTCATTGCAGGGAAACAGACACAAACAGGAAGCCAGCTCAGGATGGTGTTATCCAGGGTGGTCCCTCACACTGCCACAAGTGGCCATAGGGACAGACTCCAGCCCAGACCAGGTCCAGACCTGACACTCACTCTCTTCTCGTGACCAGAAGAGGGAATCTGCTCTCTTACCCCCTACCTGGGCTGCTATGGATGCTGGCAGCTTCTGAGCAGCAGTGAGAGCCGAAAGCCTGAGGGTGTAGGGAAGTGGGGGAGGGGTGTCACTTCATCATCTAGGGAAGGAAAGAGACCACCAGTGGAGTGGGGGTCCAACTCTCCATCTCAGTTCTCCTATCAATGGACAACATAATCCTGGGACACTACCCCCAAACCAGAGTCCAGGAGGTAGAAGGATATAGAAAGTCTAGTTGTGTGAGGTCCCTGGATGTGAACTCACTATACCTAGATGTTGGCTTCGCTCTTTGTCATAACACCTTGTTGTGTTAATAGATCGAGATCTAGTTGGGTGCTGTGTAGGTACTTATCCACAGAGCTCTGTGGGAGGCATGGCCAGGGAGGTGGTCACCTGGGCAACTGCCAATTGGGGCCCATCAGGGAGAAGCAGCTGGGAGGCAGGGTCAGTCTTTCTGATGGAGAGTGCCCCCCAGTCTACCTCAGAAGATCCAGGGCAGAGAGCCCACTGCAGAGCAGTGCTAATACTCAGATTTCCAGCACTGGCCCAGCCCCTGATCAAAACCAGGACCACAGTTGCCCCCCCTTGCCCCCGGGAGTCCCACCCATCCCGCCAGAAGTCATTTGTATTCCCGTGCACTCAGCGGTTTGCAGCCAGGTTTGGCTGGGGAGGTCCCACTGCTCATTTCTCTCCTAAACCTCCCTGGTGGACAGCCAAGTCTCCATTTGATTCAAACTTGAAAAACAGAACCGTATGAAGAAAAATGATTCCCGTGAAGGATGGAAAACTAATCTAACAAGTGATTGTGTGATTGTGGCTATGTCGAGCCCTGGGGTGAGCAGGGAGGGGGTGGAGGAAGGGGAAGAACACGTGGGTCCCAGAGGGTGGCACAGCAACCTAGCAACCTCTGGCCTTATTTACATTGTCTTCCCAGAATGGACAAGGGCATAAAGTCAAAATCATCAGTGTGGCTTAGCTAAGACCTCTGCATGCAAGAGCACTTGCTGGAGGTTGCAGGAGGCTGCATGAAGACTAGCACTGCTGGGGGAGAGGGGGGAATGGGGGAGGAGACGTGGCTCCTGGCTTAAGCTTTTGCCTTGCATGCAGAAAACAAAGCAAAGGACTAGGACAGTTTCTATCCTCTGGGATGTTGCCCAAGCAGGACAACGCTCAGTCCCGAATGAAACACCTCAAAATATGTCATGCAGGGTCACATTAAAATTCACAAGAGTGGGGCCAGTACAGCAAGTAGGGCATTTACCTTGCATGCCCTACCCGGTTCAATTCCTGGCATCCCATATGGTTCACTGAGCACCACCAGGAATAGTTTCTGAGTGCAAAGCCAGGAGGAACCCCTGAGCATCACTGAGTGTGGCCCCAAAACAAAATAAAACAAAATTTACAAGCAGAACTGAAAACACAGGCCATACACAGCCCTCCTTCCCCCCAAAACAGGGCTTGGTGGAATCCAGAATGTTTGTAGAAGCCAAGAAGGCCAAGAGCCAGGGATGGCCTTGTCCATAAAGTACTGTATATTGCCAAGGATTTGGGCAAAAATTTAGAGGGGTAGGGATTGGACTGGAGCAATAGCACAGCGGGTGGGGCGTTTGCCTTGCACACAGCCAACCAGGGTTCTATTCCTCCATCCCTCTCGGAGAGCCCGGCAAGCTACCGAGAGTATCCCGCCTGCACGGCAGAGCCTGGCAAGCTACCCATGGCATATTTGATATGCCAAAAACAGTAACAAGTCTCACAATGAAGACGTTACTGGTGCCTGCTCTAGCAAATCGATGAACAATTGGACAACAGTGCTACAGTGCTATAGAGGTGGGGAGGAGGCTGTGATATGAAACTGGTAACCAGGAAATAAATCGTCTAAGGGGGATTAATTCTTGCTTGGAAGGACAAAAGAGGAGATAGCAAAGATGGTTGGGTGGATGGACAAATGAGCCTGTGCCAATCCAACCTCTATTCTCAGTGTGCCAGGCCAATGCTGTGGGATGGAGCAAAGGGGGTGGCACCAAGTACAGAGCCTCAGAGCAAATGAAGGCCCAGGGTGAGCTTAGATTTCTGCTCTGCTGCTTGTCCGTGGTTAAAAGCATTGGCCAGGTTCCCGGCCACCTCTTCACTGCTGTCTGCTCACAGGTACAAGGGTATTACTAATGCCTGTGGATTCTTCGTACGGGTGTGTTGCAGGGATCAAACCTAGGACCCCACACATGCAGAGCAAGTGCTCCACCCTGGGTTGCCTATTCTTCCCCCATGTCTACTGACTCTTACAGTTGCTGCCAAGTTTAAAGAGGAGCATGGAGGTGCCAGGTTGACACTAGGCAAACAGTTCATGTGCTCATCTACTTGGAGCTAGGGAGGGGACAAGAGTGTCC
This sequence comes from Sorex araneus, assembly GCF_027595985.1. Taxonomy (NCBI): domain Eukaryota; kingdom Metazoa; phylum Chordata; class Mammalia; order Eulipotyphla; family Soricidae; genus Sorex; species Sorex araneus. The sequence goes on from NC_073304.1 coordinate 101,779,638, forward strand.
AAGAAGTAGGACTCTAAATGTGAAAACCAGAGGAGAGAAGGTGGTGACAAAGGGGTGGCTCCCTGGAAATGGATCATAATCATTCACCAAGAAGGGAGCAGCAGCCAAGGCAAGAGTGGCCCCAGGAGCGACAAGAAGATACACAACCCAGACACGTTACTGATTGGGCAGCAGAGCTCAGAGCAGCTGAGGGCCAGGTCCGGGAAGTCACACCACCGGGTTGCCTGGGGTTAAACTCAGGGAAACCTGGACTCAGGTCCAACTGGGTGGGCATCATGGAAACTCTATCTCTAGATCTGAAACCCAGACTCAGGTCTATGGGATGGATTTGGAAAGGAATCCTAGGGATAGAAGGGGGCCAGCATGTGCTAAAGGTCAGAGATGGCTGTGCTGGGCATGCTGAGGATGGCTGTTAACAGGCGAGAGAGGGCAAAGAAGTTAGTAAAGGGAACAGGAAAGGACACAGAGGAGGCAGCATGTAGGGTGCTGGGGGGAGGGGAGGCACCTCTGAGCAGGAGGGTGCAGGTAACTTTAGCAATAAACAATTTCATTTGACTTGATTTTTTTTTCGGTGGCTGGGGCAATTTTAGTGCAGTGGAAGGACCCATGGTGAGAGAGATGGTGAAAGAAGGAACAGGAGAGCTTTGATTTGGGAGCTGGGGGTGGGGGGGGGGCTCAAAATCCTCACGGAAAAGTGTTTCCTCAGCACCACAGTCCACAGGTGAGGAAGGAGAAGTGAAACTAAGTCATTGAGGAGTCACTGCTGGGAAAGCAGGTCTCTGTCATCCACCTTGGCCTGTCAGAGCTTCTAGTTCATTCCACAGAAGAATAAAGAAATGCCTTTGAAGGGGTATGGGGAGGAAAGAAGTAACTGCCAACAGCCTTGGAGGGTTCACAGGGTTACCTGGTTGAATTAGACATCCACACAGTATTAATGGCTCTGACACACCATCAGTATTGCCTGGCCCCAAAGTCCCCAACGTCATGACCAAATCCAAAATCACAGACGCTGGACCCAACTAGTCTGGGAGGTCATTAGACTTTATTTTTTAACATGTGACAGAACTCTAACAAGCAGACAAAGCCAAGAACCACGTGCCAGACGGTCCTTTTAGTGAACATATTGGCCCCACATTCTCCAAATAGACCTGAGAAATTATTAGTAGGGGATGTGTCAGTCTGTGGAGCCGACAGATGTGCTCGTCCTGTTGGACAGGGTCCATATCTGTGCAGCGTCAGGAGGGATCCTGAGCCCACACCCACTTCCTTAGAAAGAACCCAGGAAGGAAACGAGAGGTAGCGCGCGCACACGCCCTGCATGTGTGAGGCCCTGAGCTCATTCCCTGGCAGCCGCCCGACTCCCAGCATCACTAGGCCCAATAACTGAATCATCTGGCCTACACACACCTGAGCACTGGGAGTGGTCCTGGCCCACGAGGCTGCCCAGAGTAATTGTGAGTGTGGTCCCTAGTTTTGAAAGAAAGAGCACAGTGGTGAATTACTGAGGCTGCCCTAGGTGGGGGGAGACAGGGGGGTGGCTGGTTTTGTAAGACCGGTAGAGCCGCCTTCTCAAAACTATCATAGCCTCAAAATAGGTCAATTTGAGAATCAGTCAAAAACCATGAGCCCATAATCCAAGAACCTATGTCTAGATGAATGCATGTCAGGGCAGAGGGCCTCAGGGTCCGACCCCAAACCAGTAGTGACAGCACCATCTGAAACACAAATTCTCAGGGCCCACGCCACAACCCTCCACTTTGGGGGTGAACCCAGCATCTATAGTAACATTCCCTCGAGCAGCTGCCCACGGTAAGCTGACAAGGCTTGCAACACGCTCTGGAAACTTCAAACACACACATATCTTGCCCATGAATGCATGCATGCACATATGCACACACACACCCACATGCATGCATATTCCTAAACTCACCAGGACCCATGAAAATTTTATTTCTGGGGAAAGAGTCCAGTATCCGATGCTCTCTAAGCTTCTCAAAAGATGCAGCTGCACATTAAGGCTTGGCTACCACGCAGCAAGTCCTGCTTTCTGTCTCATGGTAATTTCCTCCGTAGCATCCCTGGAAATAATCAGCCCATTCAGAGAGTCCGGCTTGACCATAATCACCCTGGGAACGAGCTCCGTAACACATCCAGCTGGTCATCTTGAGCCTCTTGGAGGCTTATTTTCTTCTGTAAATTGCTCTCTTTTGAGGAGGGTCAGGAGGCTGAGACTACACTCTCAGCCTCATCCTTGTGAAGCATCAGCCACATTTCCAGCCACATTCCCAGCTCTCTCCCTGGTCAAGCACAGGTCTCACGGGAGTGGATTGTTGTGACAGTGAAATAGAAACCATCCCATTTAGGGTTTGGCCATTTGGGGACACTTAATGATTTGAGTGGCATGAAAGGAAGAAGACAGGAGCAGGAAGCCGAAATAAGCCCCCAAAAAGCATCAATTTCACTGCACACACCCAGTGTAGGCTCCTCCCTCAGCCAAGCCTTGTGAATGCAGAGTAACTCCCGTAAGCACATCATTTTCTGCGGAGCCCCTGGACCAGACCTGTCCCGCCCACAGAGCCTGCTTCTGTAAAGGTCTGCTTGGACTTCTCTTTCTGTGAAAAATCATGCTAACTTCATTATTTTAACCGATGTTCAAACAGCAAGTGCATGTCAACCTCTGGCTGGAGGCTTCTACTTAGAGGAAACCAAAGACACCAGAACATCCATTCGCCTCACCCTGTCAGGAGTGGAAAATCATGATTTACCTAGTTGATCAGGGACATGGGAAGTGGCCAGACGGAACAGCCCAGAAGCCGGCTTCCGTTTCTGCATCTGCCTATGATGGGTCACAAGGGCTCCCAGTTTAAACTTCCTGATCACTGTGGAGGTTTCCTTTTCTTTGGGGGCTCACACCCAGCAGTGTGATCAAGGATCGCCCCCCACACGTAAAGCCTGAAGTCCAGTCCTTTTAGCCAGCTCCTAGTCCCACCTGGGGTTTTTCTGTTTCAATGCCCATGACTGCCTCTAAAACAGCCTCTTGAGCAAAGCACGGAAGTCCTGACCCTCCCAGGTTCCATTTCCTGGTCTCCTCTCCCAAGAAGAAAGGCCAGTACACAAGCCCCCTGAGGGCCCTCAACACACACCTTCCCTCCCACACCCCCTTCCTCCTCTGACCATCTCCTCCTCTGAAGTCTGATTCTGTGTGAGCATCTCTGGTTAGTCTCAACCCTGTGGTGGTTCTCTTCCTCCCAGCAGCCACAGTCCTCTGCTTCCAGCCTATTCCTTGTTCTAAAATGATTTCCACTCATACCTTTCATCCCCCCTAAGCTTCTGAGGCCTTGACAGGTCCCAGTCAGATGATGATATAATTTATCTTTCTATCTGGGTCACTTTGGCAATGGAAAAGGGATGCTATTCATAATTAGATCAAGATAACAGGCATGAACAAGGATTGCCCCAGACAACACAGGATGTCTGGTTACCTTAAAACAAGCCCCCTAACATCCTTCACCAAGCCTGCATCCTATAAACATGCATTGATAAACTGAAATGCTGGGAACTAACCTCGCTCTTGGTGGACGTTTCGGAAGATTAATGTGGCCTGACTGAGTAGGGTAGAGGAGAGCTAGAATAATAACAGCTCACAGTTATGAATAGAAATGAGTAAGTGACATGCTGCTTTTATTTCCTACTCTATAGAAATGCAAATGCTGCCCAAGGACTGATGTAAGGTTGAAACAAGTCTTGCATGAGAAATGCGGTTTGCATAGTTTAATACAATTTAATATCTGCTCATGGCCAGCGAAGCATCTGTCTCCAATTCCACAGCCATGGTCCTTTCAAAGTCACTGCCTTTGGATGCAAGTTTCTCCAGGAGAATGAGTCTGTATCCAGTGCCCGCCAAGCAACAGCATTTGGCCACTAACTTCTCCTCCTTGCGTACCCAGCAGCCGGGTTTTGTTTTTAGCTGCAGGGGAAGGACAATGGACAAGTCAATCAGTGCAGATTACTCTGCCTGGGGAGGAGAGACACCTGACAGCTCTGCCCTTCGGAGCCCGCAGGGACAAAGGCACAGGGTAATCGGGGCTGCATGGAGAATGCGATTCTCATCAACCCTTGGGGTTGCCTCATTGTTTTTGCTCTGTTTTCCAGAAAGTCTTTCGAGGAGGAGAGAGGGTGTGGAGGAAGGCCGGGCTTTGCCTATTAGCAGATATTTCAATGCGGTCATCACCCTCCCCCACTTCGTGTCAGCGATCAGCCCTTGCACAGGAGAAGCAATCAGAGGCGGCACAAGCACGCACTCCAGGATTTTCTGGCCTGCTGGTCCCTTGACCTGCCTTTCCCTGCAGAAAAGGCTGCTTTTTCCACCAGCAGCGCCCCATCCATGCAACAAAACTCCACCTCTGCTTTGCTGCCGTTTGTATCCACCTTTTGCGAACTAAAATGGCAAAGGGGGCAGAGGCCAGGACGGTTGGTTCTCCTAGTACCACCTCACATCCTTCAGCTTTCGATCATGGGGCTTGATTAGCTAATCAAGTGATGATTAGCTAATTTAGGGATGTCAGGGCATGTTATGACTTACTTCTTCCTTACCTTTCACTGAGCAGTTACAGGTTTTCATTTGAACTACAAGGGATCTGTTGAAATGCCCTCCAAGGGTATCCTCAGGAGATGGTTGAAAATGTATCTGACTGTGAGGTAGGCTCTGGGGCTACCCACTGGAACATTGAAAGGACCAAGAAGCTGTCCCAGAAGTTGAGTGAGATGCTCACGACCACCTGCCCGTCCTGCCAGCACTGCTCCCTTTCTGCCAGGCGCCCTCACTCGGTCACTGCTGCAGGTTATGCCATTTAGCGGGAGAAGGCACCAGGAAGTGTAAGCTGCTCTCTGATGAAAACTTGTCCACGACTGTCAGCTCAATCACTGGCAGAGCAGACGGTGTCGCTGAGCGGCCCTTGCGCCCCTCAACACCCAGATGACATACATGGGGTCAAAGGGATCAACTTCTCTCCTTGTTCTTGCCACCCCTCATTCCAGCATCTCCCCATCGCCTTCTTTCATCCCCTGGACAATTTTTACTTGGGCCTTAAGTTTTTACTTTTTGTTTTGAGCTCATACCCAACAATGCTCAGGACTGATTCCTGGTCTGTGCTCAAAGATCACTCCTGTTGAGGCTTAGGGGACCCTCCATGGTACTGGGGATCAAACTGGGCTCAGTTGCATACCAGGTAAGTACCCCAGTCACTGTACCATCTCTCCGACCCCTTACCCTTTTAAATCCTTAGGGAATTTCTCTTTTGAGCCTCAGTTTCCTAAGCAAGCATACAATGCTGGTTTTGCCCTCACTAGGAGAACATTACAAAAGACAGAAGGTGTAGAAAGTGGCTCACACCTGTTGTTTGCAACTTCAGCATCTTCACCCTTCTCTGGGACACCAAGCTTGAGTTTTGCTCTATCTCCTAATGACTTCAGACTCCTTTTTCCCTCTCTCTTACTAGGCTCCTCCCCCAATCCACCCCAGTGCCAGCCACATTGGAAGTGCTCAAGAAAGTCTGAGAGTCAATGATTCATTCCAGATTGCTCCAGGGGAGGTGGAGTGAGGGGGGCTGTGCCTAGGTGGGATGTCCTCCCTGGGAGAGAAGCAAGAGAAGAAAGAACAGCACAAGATTGACTGCAATGCCTCCTCAGACACAGTCTCGAAGGCTCTACTCGATTCACTTGGGCTTGTTACTTTCTAGCCTTCATCATCAGACCGCTTTCTAAACTGATTTCTGTGTTTTCTAAAAAACAGTCAGGGCAATAATTTCCATGCCACTGATTCTAGTACCAAGGGGAAAATAGAAGCAGCTCCACATGGTATCGGCAAGTGGAAACCAAAATAAGCCCAAGAGAAATCAGATCCTATAAGGAGTTATGGTCTGGATCAGAACCCGTGAGCATGAACCTGTGATGGAAAAGGGGCAGAAAGAAACTCTATCTTCCAGTCGCCAACACAATTTGAACAATAAGTGATACAAGACAGTTCTAGCAAAGGCCCTGGATTTCAGGCTTACCTCGCTAAATCCTTTGTGTGTGATTGTAAACAGTCGGGTGTCTAGGACAGAACTGCAAGGGCATTACAGTGCACATCCTTGGCTCATAGAACCAATAGTTTCAAGAGGTCAGTCTTAAGTAAGTTATGTTAGGAAATCTGGGGCCAGCGAGGTTAGTTCTGGTTCAAGGATTCAGCTCAGGCTTAATCTAATTCATAGGCTGCAAAACAAAACAAAATGGGAGCCAGAGAGAGAGCTCAGCATGTAGGGCCTTGCACACAGCTGACCTAGATTTGATTCCCACCACTCCAAGCACTACTAGAAGTGATTCCTGAACTCAGAGCCAGGAATAAGCCCTCAGTATCTTCAGGGCATTCCCTCCAATGTAGGCAGATAGATAGGGAAAGAACACTGAGCAATGGAATTCCTATAAAGTAATAAAACCAATAGCCCCAAGGCTACCAGAGCCCACTTTGTGAGCTCAGGAACTAAGACTTCTCACCTGGTGCCAACAGACCCAGAGAAGGCTGGACCAGCTCCAGCAGAAACAAAGGCCAGGAAAGAATTTTATTTTTATTTATTTATTTATTTATTTATTTATTTTGCTTTTTTGGGGTCACACCCAGCGATGCTCAGGGGTACTCCTGGCTCTGCACTCAGGAATTACTCCTGGAGGTGCTTAAGGGACCATATGGGATGCTGGGGTCGAACCTGGGTCAGCTGCATGCAAGGCAAATGCCCTACCTGCTGTGCTATTGCTCCGGCCCCAGGAAAGAATTTCAAAGAAGATCATCAACCACCCCAAACTCTAATCTGTTGGCAGTAACCCTAGTAACAGACTCTTACCTAAGTAGAAGCCCCACAAGAGGCAGCTTGGGGGAAACCCCATGAAAGCCACCTTGAACAAAGGAAGCGTGCACATATGCTGCCCGTGCCATGTGCTGCTTGTGTCCAAGTGGCTAAACACAGCACATGTGGTGCCCAAGCACATGTGTCACCCACATCTCCCCTCCGAGATGTGTATCAGGGTTCTCCCTGCTTTTGGAGAAGCCTGTGTTCTCTCTTGAGCATGTCACTCTTTCTCCCTTTCTCTCCCTCCTTCCCTTCCTCAAAACCTCCAAATAAAATGTTTTTACTTCACTGCTTGTCTAATCCTGAAATTCTTTTCTATGGGAAGGACAAAGACCTAGGACTGACTTTCCTTTTCTGCAAAGAGCAATTCCTCACTCCAGCCTGAGTCCACAGCTTCCCTAGAAATCAGGTGGTGGAGATTAATCGCATGCCAAGAAGACCAAGTGCCCCTCAGGTGTGGCTTGATGGTCACTTAGTGGGCTGGCAGGGCTCTGGCCTATACTGCACAGAGGCTCATCCACAGATTTTATCAGTCCAAGCCTTCCCAGCTGGTCCCTGAGTGGCAGAGGTAGATCGGGAGAAAGTGGCCATCTCTCTCCTCTCTGCATCACAGAAGCCACCCATATAAGCCCATCAACTTCACCTACATGCACACGCACGCGTGCACACACACACACACACACACCAGTTCACAGACTAGCTTACACAGAAGAGAGCCCTTGTCAGCACAAACTCATGCACAGCCTAGATATGGGGAAGAGAAGAGGACAGTTTTCAGCAGAGAGAGAGCCAAGAAATAGGGCTGGGGGCAGGGTGGGTCTCCACTTGGCACAATCACCATGAAAGCAAAACAAAGCAAAACACAACCACACCCAGGGCATCTCGGGACAGCAGGAGGCGGCTGTTGCACGGTGGGATACAAGCAGATGGAATCTCAGAAGGAAATGGAATCAGGGCACCAACATCACATTCTAAGCCAGATGCCACTTTCTAAAAACCAGAGACCTTGTTCCCAAACACATGGCACATGTAGCGTGGGTTTTCAAACATTAGCTCAGGCAGAGGCAATCACTCATAACCAGGGACTTCTAAAAAAGGAAGGGCACCAGTATCACCTTTGCAGAAGCAATTCCAAGCTGAACAGCTCATCAAAACTCAACCAAAGATCATTTTGTCCGCAGGAACCACTTGGCAAGTTCTGAATTTAGTTGAGGTAATTTTTGGTTACCCCAACTAAAGGAATAGTTTACTGGAACCTAGAGAGACCAAGGATACTGCTCAGTGCCACCCTGTAACACAGAGCACATTGACCAGGACAACAGCAGCACACAATCCTTGGGTGGTATTTACAACAGGTTGAACAAGATCTCTAAATACAACTTACTGGAGGCCCCCCAAACAATCTATGTGCTAGGGCTGAACCACGCCCACTTAACTGATGACAGTTCAGAGGTGCTGTGCGCTGGCCCCATGTCTGGATGAGTGGATAGTTGAGTGGAGACACTAACTTGGCCTCCCACTTCAGTGCTTAGCCCACATAAGCGTCTGATGAGTGAAGGCCAGGGCTTGGGTGTGTGTGTGAACTTGACCCTAAGTTAAAACACGCATCACATATATAAGAAGCAACACAAGAACCAGAATGAAGGAAGAGTGACTTTGCTGCTTCTCCAAAATAGCAAAAGGGCGAGTATCCTCTGGTGGGAATGGAGCCAGCTGGCATTCCAACACTCCCCTTGCCAAGTTCCTCCCTCCTGCGCCATCCGGTAGCTACTCCATTCAGAGAGGATGGCTCGCGGACCCTGAGAACTGGACTGTGATTTGTTTCTTCCCCCCAAGGCCAAGATTTATGGCCTAAGTGATAAGTTATTCTGTCTGTCCAAACTTTGTTTTAACTGTAATCTGGCCTGGAAACATAACATAGTGGGGAATTTAGAAGTTATTTCAAAAACACCTTTTTATGGTTTGGTTTTGTGTGTATAAGTGTGGGAGGGAATGGAAATTTTGAGAAAAAAATTAAAGTACATAACATACTCATTTTTCCTACAACCATTTATAGTCCCAAAGTCACTTGGTTGGGATCAAAACACACACGTGTGCGCATGCACGCACGCACACACACACACACACATCTATTCTGCATAACTTGGCTTTTGCAATAAGATCACTTTGGAGATATGGGTTTTAGAGTACAGGTTTTCATACAACAATAACAAATTTATAATGTATTTATTTTTAGATATTGTATGAATGGAACTACAAACTTGCAAGAAAAAGAATTAATAAACTTGTATTGTGTGAGTGTCTGTGAAATAGAGAAAATACAGCCCACACAAAAGTATTCACAATATAGAAAAGAAAACCCTGTGAGGGGGGAGAGTGGGGCTAGGGACATACTCAGCGGTGTCCAGGGCTGACTCTGTGCTCAGGACTCACTCTTGGCAGGGGTTGGGGGACCACATAGAGTGCCAAGAATCAAACCCGTGCTAGGGATATGCAAGGCAAGCACCTTACCCACTATACTAGCTCTCCCGCCCCTGGCAAAGCAAAATCTTTTAGGCCCTGAAGTCAACAGCAATTAAATATCAAGGGAGTTCTTTAAAGAAACCAGGGCTGGGGTGTCATAGGGAAAAGGCACTCACTGATGTTCTATCAAGCCAATCTACTCCCTCTAATGTTCCTGGGTGCCTGAACACAGGAAACAGGATCCAAGAGACTTTAGGTCTTTGACGCTTCATCATTCAATGTGGAACTTTCCCACAAGTCTAAACTTTCTTAAAATTTAGAGAGGAAGGGATCTGGAGAGCCAGTCAGCAAGAGCAACGGAAAGGTGCCACAGGACAGTCTTGAATATTGTATTTACCTTGAATATTGTATTTAAGAGGGAATTTAATAAGAGGAGAGGGGCAACATAAGAATCGCCAGTACCCAGAATCCTCCTTTGCAAATGAAACCTGTTGATTTAAAAATAAAATAAAATAGGTTGAGAGGATGAAAAAAAAATCCAAGTTTTAAAAAATCAATTACACCTTGCCAGAGAAGGCAGCTGAAGTGTTGGCCTGGCAGACCATGATGGTCAAAGACGCCCTTCAAGACCAGCCAACAGGAAACCAGGTCCCAGGCAGACTCGTTTTGTTCTCTGCCCCGTTCTGTGCCACAAGAAACCAGCATACTCAAGAAAATCAGATGGCCCAAGGGGGATCCTGGCTCGAAAGCAGGAAGGGGTGAGAGGTGAGGCTGTCCTCATTCAGGCTCCAGGCTCGGAAGCCGAAGATGTCGCTTTTCTGTCATGGCGAAAAGCACTTTCCCGACGCAGAGCTGTCAGCTCGCTGCTCCATTTGTAATAGAAGCAAATTTGATTTTTCTGCCACTGGACTTGAAGCCAAGAGATTTGGCACACCATGAATTAGGGAACGTTGACATTTTTCCCAGTCTTTAATAAGGACTTTTTAATTTCTTCATTTCTCTCAAGTAGGAATTCTCCTAATTTTTCAGGAGCAGCGGGTTATAGTTATGCCATTAGAAACAGAAGGCCTGACATAGGCCAGCTGGGAAGCCACACTCCCGCCTCACAGCCCACGTCCAGCTCTGCAGGGCTGCCGGGGTTGGACCCTTGCTAACGAGAGCGAATCTCATGCTCTTCTTAGAAGAGCGTTTTTTTGTTTCCTGGCATCTCTCAAGGGACAAGCCCCCATTGCTTCGAAGACTAGCACTGCTATTACAGTACTGGGATTTTCAGTAGACTTCTTGCTTCTTTTTGTAAAAAAGAAAAAAAAATTAATAAATAATGTGGGGCCAGGGCTGTGGCTTGCATGGATAAAATCTTTGGTGCAACCCCCAGGACTGCACATAAATATACACACAAAAAAATGATAGCATGGGATCAGAGAGATAGTAGGGAACTTGGCTTGCACACGGTGGACCCAGATTTGAGCCCTGGAACTACAGATGGACCCCTAAGCACTTCCAAGAGTTATTCCTGAGAGCAGAGACAGGGACAATCCCTGAGCACTGCTGGGTGTGGCCCTGAAAGAGAAAAAGTATTTAAAATGGTGGCATAACATACAAAAAGCTCTTATGCACAGTGTACACATTGGCCCTTACACACTTGAAAACCTCAAATAACAGGTTGAGACTGAGATTATTTCAAAATCTCCCAGAAGGTCTCCCTAAACCTAGTCCTGGTCAGTACCTCCCCTTCCCCAGGCATTCATAATTTCAACTTGCTTTTTATCACAGCTTTATATGTTCTTGCACAAAATATAAATGAGGTCACACTGTAGGTGTCTGACCCCTTACTGTCAATAAGAAAAACAGATGAAGTAAAAGTATTTCCCTGAAAAGTCTTGCATTTGTTAACTTATACTGAGTGGTTTGTTTTGAAAGGCTTTTGAAGATAGAATTGACATACAAGAACTTGCACATATCTGAAAAGTACAATTTGATGAGTTTTCTCATGAGACTTCCACCACTGCCAACTGCAATGACATGTCCATCACCATGAAAGTTTCTTTGTGTCCCTTGCTATCATCCCCTGCCCCTTTTCCTTCCATCTTCTACAGGCATTCTATGTTTTCTTTTCCTTTGTTTTTGGCCAGCACCTGGGTCTCAGGCTTACTCCTGGCTCTGCACTCAGGGATCACTCCTGAAAGGCTCAGGGAACCATATGGGGTGCTGGGGACCGAATCCAGATCAGCTACATGCAAGGTAAGGACCTCATCCACTGTACTATCAATCCAATCCCAGTGCTTTTCTTCCGGATCAGAGCCTCCTAAGCAATGCTCACGGGGCCTGGATGCCCTTTGCATCAATTCTCAGCCAACGGGGCTGGCAGTTCAGAGTTTGTGAGACTGTGGTCTTTCCCAGGCACTGCAGTATCTGGGGATTACACAGGCCACCTGGGCAGTGCTCAGGACCTCCAGGCCACACTGAGCAATACTCAGGGATTTTATACCAGGCTGCACTTGGAGATACTCAGGGGACCATGTGGTACTGGGAATTGAACCAGGATCAGCTGCATGCAAGGCAAGCACCTAGATTCCTGTTCTATCTCTCTGGTCCTCCTACACACGCTTGCTACCATGGTCCTACTGGATTCTCAAGTCCATCTCTTTGATTGCTAGGTATCCAACAGCTTCTGCCTGCATTTCCATTCATTCCCTCTTTTCACTCCAAGAGCAGGAAACTCTTGGGGCAGTTGGAGACAATTTAGGGTTCAACTCCTTGTTTCACATCTCAGGGTATCACTGGCTTTGTTACATTCTGTACAGATCTTTTTCAGCAGTCTCATCTATGTCATCTGGTTTGTTTTGGTTTTGGTTGCCTCGGGTGAGCAGTTCAGGGGAAATCTGAACCTTACGCACGGCTTTGCCCTGGTTAGTTAAGAAGGTAAATCTGATCACTATTATGCCATCTTGGCAGGAAACAGGTCCATTTTTTTCTTTAACACTTTTGTTTAGTGTTATCTGTGGATATACTGTAATTTATTTATTCACTCTTGTTGATAGACTTTTGGATTATTTCCAATTTTGAGTTATTGTAAATGAAACTGCTACGAGTACTTCCATACATGTTTTGGTGGATACATGCACTCATTTCTCTTGGGTAAATACTTAGCAATAGAATAGCCAGGTTATTGAATGGGTCTATGTTTAGCTTTAGAAATGTGCTGCCAGTTTTCCAAAGGTTTTTCTATTTTAAACTCTCACCAACAAGGTATAAAAGTTCCAGTTGCTCCACATTCACAGTACTTGGCATTGTCCCTATATTTCATTTTAACTCTTTCTGGAAGCATCTCATCTTAATCTCTATTTCCTGAAAGGCTAATGATTTTCTCTGAGTGCCTTTTCATATGCTTATCTTCTTAAGTCTTCCACCTATTTTATAATTGCCTTGCTTACTTTGGCTTACTGATTAGTAAGGGTTTTCTTTTGTATCAGTGATATTCTAAATAGGAAGGTTTTGCCAAATGTAGTATTGTAGCTTGTAGCTATCTTCGCCTATCACTTATCTTTCAGCTCTTTTATGTTCCTCAATTTTAAGGTAGCGCCATTCTTTTTAAGGTTAACTCTTTCAGTATTCCAAGAAATCTGTGTGATCCCAAATCATGAAGCTATTCTTTCTTCTAAAGCATTACTGTTTTCTTTCTTCTTTTTGGCCACAGCAGAAATAAGTTTTATGTAACCAAAGGTTGCATTCTGCCCCTTAACATGTCCTTGTTAAGGGACAGGGGAAGTCCTTGCCAGCACATCAGCCCTAGGAACAGTGGGCCTGTGCCCTCCACCGAATGACCAGCTAATCAGTTAACAAAACAAATATTTCACTCCATCTTTTTGTTTGAACATTTCTATAAATAAAAAGTTAAAGAGCACTTCTATTTGTCTGGTGGCTCTAAGAGTGAATTTTTATTTCCTTCTTCTAGTTTTTCATTACTTTCTAAGTTCTCTATCATAAATACACACATTTTAAAATAAGCAGGTTGAACATTTGTGATTAAAGCATGTGTATAATATATAAGGTTTTTTTTTAATCTGTAAAACAAAATGCAATGTTTCATAATTCTTTCCTGTGGGGGTGTGGGGGAGCAAAAATACTTTCACAACAAGCTATGTTTTGGATCAAAGGTTAATTTCATGGAAAGGGCTTTGAAGTCAGAATAGAAAGAACCTATGAAAGAGATATTTGTGTGCAAACATCCTCATTCACTGCATCTCCCTGCAAACCCCACCACTCTTCGCATCTTCATACCTTTGTCTTACTATTTTCTTTGGTAGCCTCCCCGACTTAGTTCTGTTCTCCTTCCCAGTATCCTTTGCTCCAGTGAATGATTTAAAAATGGTTCTGGAGTCACATGGGTGAGTCAGTCTGTTTGTCTGGGTCTCATCCATGTATAAAAGAGACCGCATAGAAATGAATCTCTCTTTAACTATTTTCCCTTAACTTTTTTTCTCTTATCTGTTCAATGCTTATTTGATTATTTTTCAAGCATCTCAAGGACCCAGAGGAATATTGAATGATTTCTTTTGCCCAAATTAAAGATTAAAGATAAAAGATTATGTTGATGGTACACATGAATTATAAAGCATCATGATGAAGGAACATCTATTGGAATGTTAGTAGTACAGTTTCAGTAACTCAAGAGTACTACCTCTTATATATTTCCTTTGCATATAGGTATGGTTCTTATTAAAGTCTAGGTCAATTTTTTTCCATAATCTTGTCCTCACCTTACCTGAAAATAAAGGCATGGGGAGTTTTGAAATATAATCACATTTGTCAAATGTCATTACATAATGACTTAGAACAGAGGTTAGGCTGGGAAATCTTTGGTGATCTGTCATGTTGCATGAGCAAGAGGAGGCCCTCTGAATAGAACTTTCTGGAAAGAGCTATTTGCACTCTGCACCAGAGCTCCCTTCTGTTATTATGGGGCAGTCTTTACAGAGATGTATCTCATCATCAGAGCAGCATTTCGAAATGCATAGTTTACTTGACAGCATTTACAAATTATGTCTTTTCCTCAGAATAACTTACCCAACAGAAATGTTTCCATATGCTAGAGTTGGACACGCTATTGTAATTAGAAAGAAAAGGAGATGTCTTTTTCTTGTGGCTAGTTTTCATATATATACTAGGCTACAATATGAGCAAATTAGTAATGCTATCCCTTAAGAATTGATCATAAGATGGTTTTCTAATTCTTTCTGCTGCATTCTGCTACAGATTGAGATTGCATTTTGCCTCAAAATAATAGGTCAGCAGAAATTCAATTATGATTTATCTCAGTAATGAAAACAATTTGATAGCAATCATAATTCTTATGTTTTAATAAAACAATATAGATATTTTTTCCCTTTCAATACACTGTGTTCCTTAGTGTCCCAGGAGGAGCAACTTCCAACTTCAAATTCTGAAACTTGCTATTAACTCTTCTCTCTCCTGGCATTAGGAGAGTAGTGGTGGTCAACTGAGGGCCAAGTCCAGCTCTTGCATTTATAAATAAAGTTTTCCTGGAACACAGCCATGAACATTCATTTACACGATGTCTCTGCCTGTCTGTGTGCTGCAAAAGCAGAGCTAAGAACTTGTGATAGAGACCATATATCATCCAGAAAGAAAGGCTAAAATATTCCTAACTTGCCCCTCATTGGGAAAATTGCTTTTACAAGTAAGTGTCATCTCATGGAAAGTATCATGTTAAATGAAATGAGTCAGAGAGAGAGGAACAGACATAGAATGGCTATACTCATTTGTGGAATGTAAAATAACATAATATGAGACTAACACCCAAGGACAGTAGAGACAAGGGCCAGGAAGATTGCTCAACAGTTGAAAGCCTGCCTCATGAGTTGGACGAGAAGGTAGCTGGGATAGAAAAGGAATCATTAAGTCAATGATGGGGCTGGAGCGATAGCACAGCAGGTAGGGTGTTTGCCTTGCACGTGGCCAACCCGGGTTCAATTCCCGGCATCCCATATGGTCCCCTGAGCACCACCAGAGGTAATTCCTGAGTGCAGAGCCAGGAGTGATCCCTGTGCATCGCCAGGTGTAACCCAGAAAGAAAAAAACATGTCAATGATTGTTAGATGATGGTTAGAGGGATTGCTCGGGATGGCAGATGTGTACTGAAAGTAGATAAAGGACCAAACATGATGGCCTCTCAGTGTCTGTATTGCAAATCATAATGCCCCAAAATAGACAGAGAGTAAGAAGGAAACTGTCTTCCACAGAGGTGGGGGTGGGGGTGGGGGAGTGGCAGAAGGGATAATGGGGACATTGGTGGTGGAAAATGTGCACTGGTAGAGGGATGGGTGTTCTATTGTTTTATGACTGAAACTCAATCATGAAAGCTTTGTAATCGTATCTCACAGTGATTAAATTAAAAAACTTAAGCATCATCTAACTTCTTATCATGCAATAGCGACTGTCTGCTTCTGTCAGGGCTGCATCTGCTGTCAGGCTTTGGGGAATCTATGCAGAGAGGATGACAGCCACAGGTCCACACAACTCCAATAAATGTGAAGAAGAAATTCATCATCTTTGAAAGCACCGAGACTGGAGAGATGCTCAGAGGTCAAGGGTACAGGCCTTGCGTGCATAAGTCCATTCCCTAGTGCCATATGTTCCCTCCCTGCAGCACGGCCACGCCCTGTTGCTAGGCGGCCCCCAGCAATCACAGGGCTCAAGCAGTACAGCATTGCCTGATCAAGGTTGAAACCATCTGGCATGGTGTGCCAGGCAGCACCAGGAGTGGCCCTGGCTCCCTGAGCAAAACTGGGGCTGCACCCCCAAAAGAAAGAAGCATCCTAGCCTTCTTCTCTGGGGCAACAGCAATGACTGATCCTAGCATCCCAAACACAGAGTATTATATAGAAAAATTGTTATAAATTATGTGTTATCCGAGCAAAGGACTCAGTAAATTATTTAGAAAAACAATTGTTTCACAGAGAGTGAGAGAGAGAGAGAGAGAGAGAGAGAGAGAGAGAGAGAGAGAGAGAGAGAGAAGGGAATATGCCTGCCACAGAGGCGGGGGTGGGGATGGGATTGGGGTGTTGGGAGGGATATTGGGAACATTGGTGGTGGAGTGGTGGGGAATGGGCACTGGTGGAGGGATGGGTACTCGACCATTGTATTTATGACTGAAACATAATCACGAAAGTATATAAGTCTGTAATTCTATTTCATGGTGTTTCATTTAAAAATAAATAAAAAGAAAGATATTAAAAAAAAGAAAAGAAAAACAATTGTTTGTGGAGAGAGACCATTGAGCCACACTTAGAGGTTGTCCGGGTTTACCTCTCTTTTGTGCTCAGGGTTCACTACTGGCAGGGGTTCAGGCAACCCTATGTGGCACTAGGGATTGCACCTGGGTCTGCTGCATGTACCTCCCCTACTGATTATCCAGCTCCTAGGGAAAAAAATTAATCTATCTTTCTACCATATCGCAGTTATTACCAATGTTCTGATAAATAGGTTTGATATACCAAGATGCGACAACCTCTGCTATTGTTTTAAAGTAAAAATGTGCAGCAAAAATGCATTCATTTCCTCCTACAGCTCCAAAATCCTTCACTTGCTCAGGCATCAACTCAGAAACCTAAGCCCAAAGTCGCATCTACATATAATCACAGTCAGAGATGGATTCCTCCTAAGGAAAACCGCTCTCCAGCTGAGAACCTTCAAAATCACACGTGCTAGACACTTCCAAACTATAGCCGCAAGCAGGCACTGGACAAACCTTCCCATTCACGGGGAGAGAGGGGGGAGAGGAAAGGAATGCCTAATTCTGAATAAGCCCCAAACCCAATGAGAAACGTCTGTTGGGCTTTAATGCTTGAATTAGCCAATGCTTATACAATACAGGAGGCTGGAGGGGCAGGGAGGGGGCTTCTTGCCTGGCCCTGAGTTTCCAGTGAAATACTGCTCATTTCCTCGTGAGGCCTTTCAGGGCCTATATTCCTTCCTCACTGGGAGGATGTGCTCCTGCTGAGGGGCCTGCTGGGGAAGACTGAGGCTCTCTCCACCACGCCCCTCCCTCCCCGGTGGACTGTCACCTGACTCACTTTTCAGTGGCCTGACTCCTGACCTCACTGGCTGTTCCTAACACACACCTCCAAACTCTACCGGTCTTTGTCTTGTGATGAAACAGTTCCAAAACCACCCCCGCCAGGTGAGGTATTTACTTTGGCAGCATCTCAACTTGTCAATTTCAAGTTTCATCTTCGTTCTGTTGGGCTGCTAAAACAAGATACCCTGGAATGGTGGAGAAACAACAGGAATTTATTTCTCACACTCTTGGAGGAAAGAAGTGTGAGGCCAAGAGGTGGGGGCACCCAGGCCGCAAACTTCTCTCCATACCCTGGCTCCCAGCAGAAAGCTGCCAGAGGCGCCTGTAGCACTCACTAGGGACTAACATAGGCACCAATTCCTTCCCTGCCACTCAGGAGTGCTCACCCTTAAGACCTACACACCTCCCAAAGTTCTCACCTCCAAATCACATTGGTGATTGGGATGCTACTGCGGCTTGGTGGCATGGAGGAAGGACAGCAGAACACTGCATCATCCACAGCAATTGTCCTTTCTGCCTATGGCATTTTGCATGGGGAGGGTGCACTGGAGCGAGAGGCTTTACCTTTCCAAGTGACTCCAACCAAAGGATGTTTAGACCCTGGCCAGGCTTTCTACTCACTCAGTCATTCAACAGGTATTTTCCGAGCACCTCTAACATGCTGGGCTGTGTTCCAGGAGCTGGGATTATGGCCATGATCAAAACAGGCAAGATTCTACTTTTAGGCAGCTGACAGCCCTACTGGAGAAACATGGCCCTACAGGCTTATACCTGGCGTGCATGGAAAAACAAAAGCAGAGTGAATCCATGCATGGAAAGGAAATGAGACTGACTAGGATCATGCTGCTCTCAAGAAGGGTCGTGTGTAGATAGAAATGTGCATGGACTCTTTTCTCTGCCCCCATTCTCTTCCAGACTCCCCTTCCCTGAAAACCTAGGAAAGGATCCGATCAACTCAGTCACACTTTAATACACAGCTGCCCTGTGGTTCCTGTCCAAGTGTCACTTCATTAATTTAGACTTCAGGAGCTCCCAGATTACAGAGGTTTAGAGAACTTCTCGGAGTAATCTTGCATCGATTTTTTTTTTTTGCTGGGCTACTCCTAGCTCTGTGCTCATCCATCACTCTGGACTGTGCTCAAGGGACCAGACAGTCCACACAGTGCCCGGGATTGAACTAGAGTTACTGCATGTAAAGCAAAAGCCTCCACCCCTGTACTTGCTCATGGGGTCATGGATGTTTTTCTAAGGAAACATGCTACATGGCAGGGCAGCTGTAAGCTGGTTTCCATGACAATAAATGAATAATTCATTTTCTGTAAAACTCGTAGAGCCTAAGGGAAGTGTTACTGAGACCAGAGTAATAGAGTAAGTGGGTAGGGTGCTTGCCTTGCATGCAGCCAACCTAGGTTGGATCCCTGGCATCCCATATGGTCCCCTAAGCCCCACCAAGAGTGATCCCTGAGCCAGGAGTAAGTCCTCAGCACAGCAGGGTGCAGATCAAAACAAAACAAACAAACAAACAAACCAAAAAAAGTAGTGTGCCAGATACTGACTGTCTTGTTAAGGCCTCTTCCCAGCCTTCTCCGACTTTGGGGGCCCAAGGAGTAACCATGAAAGGTTTGTGTTTTCTTTGGGTTAGATTTCACTCATGATTGTTGCCAGCCAGAATTGGAGGTGGGCAAGGAAAAGAAAGGGGGAGGTCCTTATGTCCCTGGTGCCCACCCTACCCATGACTGTCCTTATGTCATAGGTAGATTCTACCACACAAGTCCCTGATGGGCTCCTCCTGCAGAACTAAAGCCACAGCAGGACACACTTCACGCCTATCCCGTACTCCTCCTCTCCACCTTCCCAGAAGGGCCCCCAGAAGATGTTGGAAGAACCCCATGTTGTCTCCCATTATTCCTAGAGGTGGGGGTGGAGAGATTCTGACTACTGCCCCCCTTTTTATCTTTTTGGGTCACATGGGCATTGCACAGGGGTTACTCCTAGCTCTGCACACAGGAATTACTCCTGGTGGGGCTCAGAGGATTATATGGGATGCTGAGGATAGAAACCAGGTTGGATGCGTGCAAGGCAAATGCCCTCCCTACTGTGCTACCGTTCCGGCCCCTCACTGGCCCTTTCACCTCCTTTGCAACCCACTCAGCTGCAAAGCCAGCACTGTCAGCCCAGAGGCAAACTCTGCATCCAGCTTCTCCTTTTCACTCCAGGGGTTAAGAGGGACATTGCAATAAAAGACACATTTTCTTTCACAGTCAGCAGTGACTCACTCTGAAGTAGCACCAAGCTCAGTGACCAGAGCAACCCACCCCCTCTTGTAGAAAGGAGGCCTGGACAGGCCGCAGCTTACCTTCCTGTGCTCAGTGGAGGGCTGTGGGCAGACCAGCTGGAATACAAGCAGCAGGACAGCAGAGCCCAGGACACTAAAGAGGCAAATCGACAACAGACAATGCTATGAGTATGTCCGGGGAAGCAGTGCAAACCCAAACAGCAGTATCTGCAGCCCACCAATGGAAGGGAGAGAACAGTTCAACCTGGACCCTGGGAGCGAGCCAGTGCAGATAGAGAGTCACGCCATGGAGGGGCTGATGGCACAGTGGCATGGATCAGGCTGTGATGTGGGACAGATCCAGGATCCTGTTCAACTTTCCCCACTTACACAGGACCTCTCTTTTTTGCTCCACACCTAGGGATCACTCCTGACAGTGCACAAGACACTACATGGGGAACCATTAAATTAAACTGGGGTTGACCATGTGCAAGGCAAGTGACCTGCCCACTGTACTATGTCTCTGACCCCCAGGACCTTGATTTTTTTGAGCCTCAATATCTTTCCTCATCCCTTGGGGAGAAAGGGAGAAGCTGGCTTGAGGTTCAGGGAGGACTGGGTAACATTAGGCACGATGTATGACTCAGAGCAAGAGCCTTGGGTGACTGCGTGGTCTTCCGCAAGGGGAAAGATCAAGGTCAAAGAGGGCCACTGAGCTAAGCAGGGAGTTTCCTCCCTTCCGGTCCAGGATTTCCTTGGAACTCTCCTTAGCCTGTCCTTGGCACCCTTGGCACCTGTGTTCTCCCTGGGCACAATTAGCTGTGTTAAGCCCACTGTCACCAGGCCTGATGAGGGCTTGTCACTGAAAGAAGGGAAGGTGTGGAAAGCAGAGTCATCTGCCCAGAGGCAGCAGGGTGCACCGGGAGCGTCAGAGGCTTGGGGTTCAGACACATCAGGCTGGAGCCCCAACTCCACCAGCCCCATCTCTCCTATGTGAGCTCAAGCTCCCCCTTTTCCTCAAGGATGGCAGAGGTCAAAGTCCTGACTCAGTGACCTAGGCAGAGCAGAGGTGAGCTGTGGCAATTTGTTTCAAGCCCCAAGGTCACTTGATTCAACGCATTGGTCTACTAGGTGTGGTGTGTGTTTGTTTTTATTATTTTCAGGGTTTAACTTGGAGCAGTTAAATGAATCAATTCAGTGATTTACAAGCAACATCACAGCGATGGAGACACGGTCCTGGAAAGCTCATCAGGCAGAGATGGAGAAGAGAAAGTTTATCTAAATCTGAGGTTAGAGCTTGTCAAGTGAGAACAGCTCCTAAGTACCCCAAATTTAGCCCAAATCCCATATGGCATGAAACCAGCCCGAACCCAGAGCAGAGGTGAGCTGTGGCAATTTGTTTCAAGCCCCAACGTCACTTGATTCAATGCATTGATCTACTAGGTGTGGTGTGTGTTTGTTTTTATTCTTTTCAGGGTTTAATTGGAGCAGTTAAGTGAATCAGTCTGATACTCTGCACAGAACAGATGTGGGCAGTCTAGCTGAGCACTGTGCCTGGGGGTGAAACACATGGGCTCAGAGCTGTGGGGACAGTGCTAAGTGTAGTGCTAAATGTATTATTTCTGTCACTCCACGATGGCATCTGGGGCCGGATGAAGCCTGATGACATGTGCTCCTGTTCCAGAGGTTAGGGCTGTACTGTCTGTTCAGACTGGAAAATGAATAAGTTAAATGTGGGTAGTCCAGAAAAAAAGCCCAACAAAGACAATGGCTCACCAGGGTAAGGGGACCCCTGAAGAAAGGTGATAACGGACATGGACTCCTAAGGACAGGATCTGGGGACCACCAGCGTTTCCTTCAGTGCTAGAATGGCCTGTGCTGGGGGACATAGGCCATTCTCTGTCTCAGAGGAGACCCTCTGAGAGAGGAAGCTCAGACACAGGCATTGCTAACTGGAGGATAGCAGCACAAGTGCCAATGGGTACGCTCTTTGCCCAGTCACTTTTCCCTCTCCACCACATCCTGGAGAAATTCACACTGGCCAAGGGAGAATGGAGTGTGAAGAAAACAACCAACCCCTTCTCTGGTCAGACGGTCTGCAGTGAGAAGAACCCAGTCTGAGGCCTGTAAGCAGCTTTAATGGCATGAGCTGGACTGGTTTGTATCTACTTACAGCTTCTTTTTCTTTTGAAATGTATAGGGGACTCCCCAGCCATGCTGGGGGAGGGGGCTGGGAACCTTTCCCTCAGTTACTCAGTTCAGCTATGCAGGTGGATAGTACCTGGTTCCAGTGATGGCTGGGCCTATCTCAGGGTGCTCAAAGATCAAACTTGGGACCTTGTGGGTAACAAATGTGAGTCCATACCTTGGAGCTATCTCCTGACCTTAGAAATTTCTTTTCAGTGTAGCCTACTTGTACTTAAAAGTCTTCCAAGTAAGGGATCTGGTCAAAAGAATAGAATGTGACTTTGGTGGTGAAGAGAACAAAAGCCAGTTGATGACTTGCCAAGGTAACACCAACAGAATTTTCTGTGATCATGGAAATCTTCTGGCTTTGTGCAACTCAGAGCCCAGTACTGGGCTCTGTCCTGTTCAACATAGAAGCTCACAGCGCGGGTCTAGGTGGCAAAGTGGCTGATGTCTTAGATCATGACTCGAATCTCTTCACCTACAGACAAGCATTCAATGGACTCAGCAAGCAAAGTCCGAGATTGGGGGAGGAGAACCACTATCTTCTGCTCATATGCCCTCTGGCTCCACTTACGCCTCTGGATGACAGTGCACAGACACCAAAACTCAGGGGTATAGGTACTTGGTCCCATGACTTGGGAAAAGTCTGCACTGGGTCTCTGTTTTCTCATCTGCAAAGAGGGATTGGGCCACCTCGAATGAAGTCACATGTGAGATCACATAGCACACAACCAGGCCTGCTAGTCTGAGTCCATTGTAGCATCCTCTGGCACTGTTGAGTCATTTGAAAAGCAAACCAGATTGGTATGGTTTTCTTTCCTTTCTTCCTTTTTTTCTTTTTTTCTTCTTTTTTTGCCTTTTGGGTCACACCCGGTGAGGCTCAGGGGTTCCTTCTGGCTCTGCACTCAGGAATTACTCCTGGCGCTGCTCAGGGGCCTATATGGGATGCCGGAGATCAAACCCAGGTCAGCTGCATGCAAGACAAATGCCCCACTTGCTGTACTATTGCTCTGGACCCAAGTTTTCTTTTTTTCTTAAGAAAACAAACTGGCTCTCTACAGGAGTGTCTACATCAGTCCTCCAAAGCTCTTGGCAGATACTGACTGCAATCAGGAGTAGCTTTGCATCCCTGCGCAACCTGGCTTGGACTTCCAAAACTCTTAGGGGGTGTTGAAGAGAGAGAGAAAGAGACAGAGAGACAGATAGAGACAGAGAGACCAAGAGACAGACAGAGACAGAGACAGAAAGAGACACAGAGAATGAAAGCCAGGAGATGAGAAGCTCCTACATCTCAGGGGAACTGCATCCCAGGTTGTTGGTTCTGTCGATGGCTCCTGCACTCACTCCTGGTGTCCACCCAGGGCTGTTCCTTCTCCATAAGGCTTTCCTGGCCTTAAACAAAGTAGCATTGCCTCTCCCAGTCCAGTGGATATCCTTTTCTCCACGGTACTCACTGGCATGCATTCTCTACCTTTTTGTTGCCAGGGTAGGGGGTGGAGCTCCCAAGCAGAGTTCAGGAGACCTGGGGCTCCACTGCTGATTCTTGCTAACCTGACTGGTGTGCCAATGTGAGGGTTCAAGGACACGGTGGTACTCGGCCCTGTGGTGCAGGGATTACCTGAATCAGCCCAGCATTCCTGGGAGTCTCCAGGGAGTGGTGACAATATGGTGCCAGGAATTGAACTTGAGTCAGGTAGCTGCTAGGTATGTGCACTCAGGGCTGTACTACTGTCTCTTCACCCCTCCATATTATTTTTATTCATTTCAATTTCTCCCTACAAGCCAATCAAATACAAGCTCCAGGGATCAGGGGGTTGGTTTGCCAGTACTTTCCCTCCAGCACTGAGCAGAGTGCCAGTATCATAAGGGCTTCATTCACTCAATGAGTAAATGAAGAGTCAATGTCGTGATGTATAAAATTTACATCAAAAAGATAAAAGTAAAAAAAAACATGTTCATAAAATGTACAGGCAACTTTGGGTGCTCTTTAGAGTTCTCTGTTGGGGGATTTACAGAAAACAAAACAAAAACAAAACAAAAACCACAGTGGTGCTTTGAAATATCTATGCAAACTCCTCCCCAAATTCTTTCTCATGGGATTTACATGACCTATAGCAGCCAAATGCTTGCAGGTGTCTCTTGCTTCGAAAATGCAACATGAGTGATAGTAAGATGTTTCAATGTTACTTTTTGTCCTCAAGTTGAGCCCCTACGAAGCTAAAATGCATCAGGATACCCCATAAAATTTATTCTGGAATAAAATCTTGGTTATTAAATGGGCTCTGCTCTGAATGGAATAGAATAAATTCCCCCAAAGGGGAAATTATTCTTTGGGCTGCAGTTACAGCAGCCAGCGCAATATATAACCCCAGGGGCTCGATGAACCCCTGCCAAGGGCTGAACACTTCCCACCCAGCTCAGCAGACTCTGTTAGCGTAGCCCATCCCACTCACCGAGCTCTCTAACTGGGAATCTGTCCCTGGGCCCATACCTCTTCGAAACAGGGACCAAATAGCCCTGATCCTTGTTCCTCCTGACCCATTTTGAAATTCATGTTTGGGGACTGGGAAATCGCGCGTGCGCGCGCGTGTGTGTGTGTGTGTGTGTGTGTGTGTGTGTGCGTGCGCGCAACTCATGTGTTATTTCACTTTGATAGTTTGCTTTGGCAAAGGACTCCAGTCTGCAAGGTTTTGACAGATTGAAGGCTACCAGGGCCTTTGGCAAACAAATCACATGCTCCCCTCCAGGCAGTGGGGAAGCCGCATTCCTACCAAGACTTTCCGATTCACCTTGCAATTGAAACAACCCAACGTTTCACACCAATCAGAGAAGGGGGGTGGGGGAACAGTGTGCTATTTGCTCAGTGTTGCTCTAAATTTTAAACACTCCATCATTTCATTTCCTCGTGTAGAAAATAATGCTCCTTGAAATTCAGGACAAGATTTACATCATGAAACTGGGGGTCTGGGCTTCTGTATTTGCCTTGGCCAACCGCATCCCATCCCACTATACAACCACCCTCAACTCCAGGTTGATATGTCATGGCCACTGTGTACCTGGGATTACATTCATAAACTCAACACCACTGAAACAGAGTAAGTGACAAAATAATTAAAACATCCTCCACTCCCACCAAAAAAAAAAAAAAAAAAAAAACCCTCCTTGCTTCTTTTCTTCGTCAGTTAAAACAACCTATGATCTATTAGGGGAGCAACCTGACCATTAATAAAATTATACTGACCTGAGCAAAAGAAAACAAAAATCTTAGCATTAACATGAACTCTCTACTTACATTTCAGATACAAAATTTTCTGCTCAGCAGGCATATATATTTACTACATTCACTCAACCTCTGCTTTTCTCTAATAGTAGAAAAGAGAACAGGCAGCGAGAGCTGGTGAGACATGCTGAGTGAAGTCAGTGAGAAGAAAAGAAACTGGGGCTGGAGCGATAGCACAGCGGGTAGGGCGTTGTCTTGCACTCAGCCGACCCAGGTTCGATTCCCAGCATCCCATATGGTCCCTGAGCACCGCCTGGGGTAATTCCTGAGTGCAGAGCCAGGAGTAACCCCTGAGCATCGCCGGGTGTGACCCAAAAAGAAAAAAAAAAAGAAGCTGGAGCGCTAGCACAAAAGGTAGGGCACTTGCCTTGCTCACGGTCAACCCAGGCTTGATCCCTGCACCCCATATGGTCCCCTGAACCTGAGCACAGAGCCAGGAGTGAGGAGTGAGAAGAAAAGGAACTGACACAGGATGATCTCTCGCATATGTAGTAATTCAATATACATGGGTCAAAGACAAAAAAAAAAAAACCACCCATACACAAAGGCAAAAAACCAAAAGGCCAAAGGCAATGCACCAGGAGAACTGATTCATACAATTGAGTTAGTGGGGATGGGAGTATGGAAGGGACAGCATCGGGGTCCTTGGAAATGGGTACACTCGTGATAGGTGTGGTGTTAAAATTATATGTTGGGAAACCACCATTAATAGAAGTGTAAATCACATAGCCTCAATCAATAAAAAAAAATTGAAGAAAAGAGAAAATTGAATAGGCACACCTAAATATGAAGGGCAGGAAAGAAATGAAGAAAGAGCAATAACAGAAACACCCAAAGATCAGAGGGAGGAAAAAAACTTCAGCAGTATATTATAATGAATTAAAAGTCAATAAAATATGTACCAGCTGGTGTTTAAAAAAGTAAGAGGGAAATAGAGGCAGTTCAAATGACTTGATGGGTTCCACCCATTCCAAAGCTCTCAAGTGTCAAGTGAAATCCCATCACCCACTTGATGGGGCAGAAACATACATAGAAAAGCAAAGTTTATCCTACTTATCAAAAGGCACACATACCTACTTAGTGGCAAAGCCTGATTTCAATGACAGCAGGGACACCATCGGCCCGGACCTTTCACCATCATGCTCTTGAGCCGCATGAGAATATAACATGCCTTAAAGCCAAGAACTTGTTATTTTATAGCCTCAATTTTCTTTCCCGCAGTACAAGGCTGTGGCTTCCCACATCTGTTTTCCTTGCTGTCATTGCTTGCAAAAATAATCAGAAAATAAGTGGATACAATAAACCTTCATTTACCCACTCTCACTAGAGAAGGTTCTAAATCATGTAATAATAAATAAAGGGGGGCATTTAAACCTCAAATTTAAAAATGCATTCTATTGGGGTTGGATAGATAATACAAGGAGTAAAGAGCTCTCTGTGCAGGTGAATGACCTCTGTTGGATCCCCAACACTACAGAGTCCCCTGGGCACTGCCAGAGTGATCCCTGAGCATCAAACCAAGAGTAAACCCTGAACATTGCCAGATGTAGCCAAAAACCCAAAACAAACAATAAAAAAGGCATTCACTTCATTTCTCCTATGTTCTTATACAGAGTCTGCTGAGTGTTCATGAACCTGTTCACCAGGGCTCATTTCCTGAGCATCTGTGTGCTTTTACAGCTCACAATGACTCTATGGAGCAGAGCTGGATGAGGCACTGGGATGATGTGAGCCCATTTGGCTCCCTCTTGCTCTCAGGCACAGCTACCCACAGCACAGATGAACTTGTGTCTTTGAAACTCATCTCCCTTCATCTTGGCTTCAAAAAACTCTAGACAACCAAGCTGCAGCCAAACTGAGACGGGGCTTCCCGAATTGGCCACGGGAAATGGCCTGTTGGGCTTTCCTGGAGTGAGATGTTTCCAGTTTAGGGCCTGGACGTAAGGACAATTCTGTTTGCAGGCTGGTCTCTATTGCTTCTTTCCAGGTTCTTTGCCTTTTGTGTTTTCCTTAGCCAGGGCCTCTGGAAAAGTGAGCATTCAGTCACAGATGCTCTTTTAAAGACACACAATCTCTGGTAAATCCCCCACTGTGGTGGTTTCCTTGAGGGACCTCTTTATTATCTCACTTTGTAGCTATGTGAACAGCACCGTTCAGTCCAAACTCAGGGATAGCTAATAGCAAGTATGAAAGGATGGCAAGGAAAGAGTAAATTGGCTTGGTGAGAAGAAAGGAAAGAGTAAGGAAACATCAGTCACCAAAAACATCCAAAGCACTGTGATGGAGACATTGTTCTATCGATAAACTGTTTATTAAGTGACCCCCACTCTCACCACAACTCCATCAGAAAACTCAGAACACTGGAAGAAGATGATATCCCTAAAGGAAACTTATACAAGTCGCAGTTAATTTTTGATCCCCCGAGGTCATTGTCAACCAAGGCACCTAAAACCACTTGGGTACACATGGAATGAGCAGTGGTAGCCCAAGACTCACACCTTGATTTCATCGAGTGCTTTTTGGTACAGAATGTTCTAGCAGATCCCACAGTCAAGGATTGAGTGAGGAGGATATATTCCAGGTGTAGGTCTGTGCCAGCATAAAGAAAAAAATCAATACTCTTGAAATGCTTGCCATCCTTTCATAGGTAGGGGATTGCCAAGGCAGCCTCAAAAAAACTATTTTATTTCTTCCTCGTCTCTATGCCTACCATTTCCTGGCTCCTACTGGCTTCCCACAAAAGATTGCAGCAGGTTCTTCCCTAGAACACTTGGACACTTCAACTTCCCACCAAATGGAGTGTGCTTTTCTAGAGTCAACTGTATTGACTGACAAATTGGAGCCAGTGGCCTTATAGTAGACAAGTGGTAGGCAACCCCACGTGAGAGAACATGCAAAGGAAAAAAAGAGCTGTTGGTAGTTTCTATAAAAAGAAGGGGGAAAATGAAGCTGAATGCTTTGGAAAGACTCAACAAAGGCAAGGATCCAAGAAAAAAGAAAGAAAAACGGCTGGCAAATTAGGTGTGGATGAGACAACTCCACATGATTAGGGTAAAAATAATAAAAATCTAGAATCATTTGGTACTCGGTTTGCTTTGCAAATGCCTTTCAATTCTCACCACGCTTTAAAGAAACCCAAATGGAAACCTTAGATAATGCTTGTGGGTGTGGTTGGTGCAAGAAAGACAATCAGGGGTTTGTGCTCAAAGAAAAGTCCGTGGCCCGACATCAAAAATAAAGCAGTGAGTGAATGTACATGTGTTTCATGTTAAAAATAAACTGTTCAAGGTGTGTAGGTACCATTTACATAATTTTCTACTTTAATCACCTTTTGTAAGTAGCTAATGATTCTGGTCAGGAAAGATACATTTTGAAGTTATGTCTTTTACCCAAAAGGTAACTATTATTTTCTTCACTCATTACTTGACAGATATTAAGCACGAGTCCGTGGTGGCTTGTGTGCCAGGTACACAATGTATTTCCTGGCTTATTAACACTATGAAGTTATACTTAGATGTTTGGGCCGGGCCTCTCCCCTCTTCTCCTGTGCCTCTTCGCTCCTCCACTTCCTCTTATTCTACTTCCATCATATCCTCCCTCTTCCTGCTTCTCTTGCTCATTTCTCTGTCACTGGCACAGAGATATGAACCCCATGTCTGTTTGCAGTAGCCACCCTTCTTTTTCAGGGGATTCTCAGTTTTGCTCACCAACCCTAACTCACACTGAACATTCTCTGTCTGACACTTAACAGTACTTCATCTCAATGTACTTCATCCTTCCTTTCTTTCTTCAGGGTCTGTTCCAGTTACCTCATAAACAGCCCCCTCTCATCATTCCCTCAGTTCCTTTTTTCCTAAATCTGTTAGGAAAGGGATTTTCTAAATCCTTTAGGTTGTATTTCTAAGCAAAGTAGCTGATAGGTACTATAATAATATTTCTTCTCTAAAGCATATATCATGAAAAAGAAAGATTTGGGGCCGGAGCGATAGCACAGCGGGTAGGGCGTTTGCCTTGCATGTGGCCGACCCGGGTTCGATCCCCGGCATCCCATATGGCTCCCAAGCACTGCCAGGAGTAATTTCTGAGTGCAAAGCCAGGAGTAACCCCTGAGCATCGCTGGGTGTGACCCAAAAAAGCAAAAAAAAAAAAAAAAAAAAAAAAAAAAAAGAAAGATTTTTTCCCTTTTTTTTCTGGGTGGGAATTTGACCATTTTTTGATGTGCTGGGATTTACAATTCAGTTCATTATGCTTTTCATACATACATCATTCCAACACCACACCCATGACCAGAGAGCTCACTTCCCTCCACCAGCGTCCCAAGGGCCCCCTCTGCCTCCCTTGAAATGCTCAGTTCTAGATACAAAATCCCCAGTTCCGGCAACTTTAACCTGTTGTTGTTCACTTACTGTATCTTTTTTAGCATATACATAAGGGATTTTTTCTTTTTAAATTAAATGTGAAGGTGGTGGCATCTGCACACATATCAATGAAATTCAAAACAATTATAAATTAAGTTGACAAAATAAAGTTTTTCCAAAACTATACATTTTTTCCAAAATTGTTTCTTTCTTTTTCTATAAGTATATACATTTTCAAAATAAATAGTATGACTAATTCTGTTCTGATACATTTTAAAGTTTATGTGAAATAGATAAATCCTAAAAATACAAATTTTAGTTGAAGTGAGGATACAAAAGCATTTTAAGGGGAAGATTTGAATAGGCCTATGGAAGCATATAAGTGTATTTTATCCACTTATATGCAAATTTCATTACTTCATGCTTTCTAACAGCTGCATAGTATTCCATTGTGTAGATGTACCAAAGTTTTTTTAGCCAGTCATCTGTTCTCGGGCATTCGGTTTTTTTCCAGATTCTGCTATTGTAAACTGTGCTGCGATGAACATAGAGGTGCAGATGTCATTTTGACTATACTTTTTTGCTTCTCCGGGGTATATTCCCAGGAGTGGTATTGCTGTGTCAAATGGGAGCTCAATTTCTAATTTTTTGAGAAGCGACCATATTGTTTTCCAAAAGGGCTGAACCAGTCGGCATTCCCACCAGCAGTGTAGAAGGGTTCCTTTCTCCCAATATCCTCTCCAACAGCAGTTGCTTTTGTTCTTTTGGATGTGTGCCATTCTCTGGTGTGAGGTGGTATCTCATAGTTGTTTTGATCTGCATCTCCCTGATGATTAGTGATGAAGAGCATTTTTTCATGTGCCTTTTGGCCATTCGTATCCTCCTTGAGAAAGTTTCTGTTCATTTCTTTGCCCCATTTTTTGATGGGGTTGGATGTTTTCTTTTTGTAGAGGTCAACCAGTGCCTTGTATACCCTTGATATCAACCCCTTATTGGATAGGTATTGGGTGAATATCCTTTCCCATTCTGTAGATTGCCTTTCTATTCAGGTAACTGTATCTTTTGTGGTGCAGAAGCTTCTTAGTTTAATATAGTCCCATTTCTTTATTTCTGTTTTTACTTGATTGCTCAGGTCCGTGTCATCTTTGAAGATACCTTTGGCTTCAATATTGTGGAGGGTTTTTCCGACCTTGTCTTCAATGTACCTTATGGTTTGTGGTCTGATGTTGAGGTCTTTAATCCATTTTTATCTGACTTTTGTGCATGGTGTTAGGTGGAGGTCTAGGCCCATTTTTTTGCATGTGGCTGCCCAGTTATGCCAGCACCATTTATTGAAGAGATTTTCCTTGTTCCACTTCACATTTCTTGCCCTTATCAAGGATCAGATGATCATATATTTTGGGTTGCATGTAGGGATATTCCACCCTGTTCCATTGATCAGTGGCTCGGCCTTTGTTCCAGTACCATGCTGTTTTAATTGTTACTGCTTTGTAGTAAAGTTTGAAGTTGGGGAGTGTGATGCTTCCCATTGTCTTTTCCCCAAGAATTGCTTTAGCTATTCGTGGGCGTTTATTGTTCCATATGAATTTCAGGAGTGTTTGATCAATTTCTTTGAAGAATTTCATGGGTATCCTTATAGGGATCGCATTGAATCTGTCTAGTGCTTTGGGGAGTATTGCCATTTTGACAATGTTAAGTCTTCCTATCCATGAGCAGGGAATATGATTCCATTTTCTCATGTCCTCTTTAATTTCGTTGAGTAGTGTTTTGCAGTTTTCCTTGTAGAGATCCTTTACTTCCTTAGTTAAGCTGATTCCTAGGTACTTGATCTTCTGGGGCACAATTGTGAATGGGACTTTTTTTTTTAATGTCACTTTCCTCTGATTCGCTATTTGCATATAGGAAGGCCATGGATTTTTGGGTATTGATTTTATAGCCTGCAACTTTGCTGTATAAGTCTATTGTTTCTAAGAGTTTCTTAATGGAGGTTTTAGGATTCTCTAGGTATAGAATCATGTCATCTGCAAATAGTGAGAGCTTGATTTCTTCCTTTCCTATCTGTATACCCTTAATGTCTTTTTCTTGCCTAATTGCTATTGCAAGTACTTCCAGTACTGTGTTGAACAGAAGTGGTGAGAGTGGGCATTCTTGTCTTGTCCCTGATCTTAGAGGGAAGTGTTTCTCCATTGAAGATAATGCTTGCCATGGGTTTGTGGTAGATAGCTTCAACTATCTTGAAGAAAGTTCCTTCTAAGCCTATTTTGGTGAGAGTTTTCATCATAAATGGGTGTTGGATCCTGTCAAATGCTTTCTCTGCATCTATTGAAATGATCATATAGTTATTATTTTTACTTTTGTTGATATGATGGATTATGTTGATTGATTTCCGAATGTTAAACCATCCTTGCATCCCCGGGATGAATCCTACTTGATCGTGATGTATGATTTTTTTATGAGTTGTTGGATTCTATTTGTAGTATTTTGTTGAGAATCTTCGCATCTGTGTTCATCAGGGATATTGGCCTGTAGTTTTCTTTGTTAGTGGTACCTTTGTTTGCTTTTGGTATTAGGGAGATATGAGCTTCATAGAAACTGTTTGGTAGAGTCCCTGTTTCTTCAATTTCCTTGAATAACTTGAAGAGAACTGGCAGAAGGTTCTCTTTAAATATTTGGAAGAATTCGCTAGTGAATCCATCCAGGCCTGGGCTTTTGTTTTGGGGAAGACATTTGATAACAGTTTCAATTTCCTTGATATTGATGGGTCTATTCAGGTATTCCAAGTCATCTTGATTCAGTTTTGGGAGATTGTAGGAATCAAGGAATTTGTCCATTTCTTTTAGATTCTTTTGTTTCGTGGCATAGAGATTTTCAAAGTAGTCTCTGACGATCTTTTGAATTTCATTGGTTTCTGTTGTGATATTCCCCTTTTCATTTCTGATTTGGTTTATTAGGGTTCTCTCTCTTTCTTTCTTTGTGAGTCTTGCTAGTGGTTTATCAATCTTGTTTATTTTCTCAAAGAACCAGCTCTTTGTTTTACTGATCTTTCGGATTGTCTTTTGGGTTTCCCTATCGTTAATTTCTGCTCTAAGTTTTATTATTTCTTTCCTTCGGTCTGGCTTGGGTTCCTTTTGCTGGTCCTTTTCTAAGATCTTGAGCTGTGAAGTCAAGCTCTCTATGTAGGCCCTTCCTCCCTCCTGAGGAATGCTTGCAGGGCTATAAATTTTCCCCTTAACACAGCTTTAACCGCGTCCCATAGGTTCTGGTAGCTTGTGTATTCATTCTCATTTGTTTTGAAGTATCTTTTGATCTCTTCCTTGATTTCCTTTTTGATCCATTCGTTGTTCAACAGGGAGTTATTTAATTTCCAGGTGTTGGATTTGGTGCTCCGTATCTGTGTGTGCTTAGCTTCTATTTTCAGTGCATCATGGTCCGAGAAGATGGTTGATACAATTTCTATCTTGCTGATTCTATTGAGGTTTTGTGACCCAGCACGTGGTCTATTTTGGAGAATGTTGCATGTGCACTAGAGAAGAATGTATATTCTTTCTTTTGGGGGTATAAAGCCCTGTATAGGTCAATAAGCTCTCTCTCTTCTGTTTCTTCCTTCACGGCCATTGTTTCCTTGCTTAGTTTTGTTCTTGTCGATCTATCCAGAGGTGATAAGGCGGTATTGAAGTCTCCAACTACTATTGTGGTGCTAGTGATGTCCTCCTTAAAGTTTGTTAGGAGTTTTTTTTAAATATTTAGCTGGTCTCTCATTAGGTGCATATAAATTTAAGAGTGTGATTTCTTCCTGTTGTACATATCCCTTGATGAATAGAAAATGACTGTCACTGTCCCTTCTAATCTTTTTTCAGCCTGAAATCTATGTTGTTAGATATCACCCCAGCTTTTTTGAGGGAGTTGTTTGCTTGTAGGATTGTTTTCCATCCTTTGACTTTAAGCCTGTGTTTGCTCTGACTGTTCAGGTGTGTTTCTTGTAGGCAGCAGAAAGTTGGGTTTAGTTTCCGAATCCATTTTGCTACTCTGTGTCTCTTGATTGGTGCATTTAGCCCATTGACATTGAGAGAGATTATTGTCATGGGTTTATGTGCCATCTTTCTGTAGGGTTTGTTGTTCTTGTTATGGTTTTTCTTTGTCTTGCAGCAGCCCCTTTAGACCTTCTTTTAGGCTTGGTTTTGAGTCTATGAAGTTCCCGAGTTGTTGTTTATCCGAGAAATAGTGTATGGTTCCTTCGAGTTTAAGTGAGAGTTTAGCCGGATAGAGTAATCTTGGTGAGACGTTCATTTCATTGAGCTTTTTCACTATATTCCACCATTGTATTCGGGCTTGGAGGGTTTCTTCTGATAGGTCTGCTGTAAATCTAAGGGGTGATCCTTTGTATGTGATTTCCTTCTTTGACCTTGCTGCTTGCAGTATTGTGTCTCTATCCGCAGCATCCATCATTGTGACTATGATACGCCTTGCAGTTTTTTTGTTGGGGTCCCTTTTAGTTGGCACCCTTCGGGCTCCTTGGATCTGGATGCCTGCATTCTCCAGCTCTGGGAATTTCTTAGCAATGATGTCTTTAACTGTGTTTTGTTCATTGGGATTAGTTCCCTGTGCTTCTGGTACTCCCATGATTCTTATGTTGTTCCTTTTGAGGTCATCCCCTAGGACTCTGATTCGCCCTAAAGCCATTTTGAGGTCTTTTGCCATTATTTGTTGTTGTTTGTAAGCTTTGTGCAGGTCATCTTCAAGCTCACTGATTCTGTCTTCTGCTGCAGTCATTCTACTGTTGAGGGCTACTACTGAGCTTTTTATTTCATCTACCCATTCCTTTAATTGTGTGACTTCTCTTCGTAGCTGTGAAATTTCTGCTCTCATTTCTTCCTGTATTTTCTTGGTGGTCTGTTCCAAGACTGTGTTCATATCCTCCCTTAGTTTGTTGGTTGTCCGTTCCTTGGTAGCTTTGAGTTCCTCGATCATCTTCACAATTTCTTCTCTGAATTCTTTATCTGATAGGAGGTTGTATTTGTGGGTGCCCTCTATTGAGGTGTCTGGAATCTCTTCATTTTCTCTTTGTAGTGTGTTTTTTTGATGTTTCTTCATGTTGTTATGGAACAATAGAGGTGAAACCTCCTGATTCTATATCACTATTCCTCTTGCTCCAGGAGGGGATTCTAGGCCAGCTAAATCAATAATGGTAATCTTTTCCCCCTTCTAGAATAGTTCCTTACATTACTGTGATCTTCCTAGCTTATGTAGGGCTTCTAGTCAAGGCTTGAGGCTATGATGTGCTTATGAGAGCTTTGTGTACCTTCTTGTATTCTTGACACTTTTTCTGGAATTAGGATGGGTTAATGGCTTATTGGCATATAGTGATTGAGATGGCCAGCTTATTCTTCGAGTACATAGATCATAGAGATTTGTGACCTAAGTGTGCAGTATAGAAGAGGGGGAAGAATAACTGCGGCCGCATTAGCAGCTGCCAGTCCGAAAATAGACCACGCCCCTTTTGAGGCCACGCCCCCTGACGTAGAGGACACTCCCCCACCAGCCAATGGGCTTGACCCCAGGATTACCTGGGGAGGGGAGTGGTTGACTAGAACGGTGTGCACAGAGGCAGGCGGCCCGAGGACATGGACCCCCACCCTGGCAGTCCCCCAGGCTGGGCGGAGCCGGCGTGAAGTTCTTTCAGAGGGGCCGCTTCTCAGCCTTTTGGCTAAGATCAAGTGTAGTATTTTCACTGGGACTTTTCCGCCCTCTTGGATCTGGGTACCTATATTCCTCAACTCTGGGAAATTCTAAGCTATGATTTCTTTAACTATCACTTCTTCATAGAATTTGCCTTCCTGTTCTTCAGAAACTCTGAAGATTTCAATATTGTTCCTTATGAACATAGTTCTCTAGTGTGCTATTCACTTATTTTCAGACATTTTTCCATCTTCTGTTGTTTTCCAGAAGTTTCCTGCATCTCATCTAGCAGCTTCTTGAACTTTTCCTCAGCTGTTGTTATTCTGCAGCAGCTCAGCCTTCTATGGAGTTTTTTCTATCACCTACCATACGCTTCATTTCTGTCCATTCTAAAGGCAGTTTTTTTGTTTTGGCTCTCATACTCTCTTGTGTTTTGCTATCTGTGTCATTGTTTCTTTGAGCTCATTAAACATTCTCACTATGGTGTCATTAAAGCCATTCTCTAAGAATTTATAGAGCTGGTTGGTGCTGGCTTCTGAATTATTGTTTTCACCCATTAAACTTGGTGGGATTCTCTGCATCTTCCTAGCTGAAAACAAATTATTAGGTCAAAACCAGAGGACCTGCCCTCCAGCCATCAATCTGCAAAACCCTTCCAAAAGTCCAGAGCTCTTCTTCATCAGATCCAGAATGCTCTGTAACCTCCCTAGTGACAACTGCATTTCTTCCAAAACTATTGCTCAAAATCAGAATCAACAACACTTTACTTCCTGCCACTTGTTCAGTATTTGCAAACGTTTTGGTGGCCTCTTATTTTACATTTCAAACATTAAGCATCTTCACCTTGAAGAAAATTTGGAGAGGAATGAAGCCAGCAGGCTGGAGGATCTAAGGAGATTCTGAGGGCAGCATGACTGTCATACTGCTTACAGGAAGGAAATCATGTTGGCACTGACCCCACACAGAAAAGAGTAGATGTGCACCCCAGAGCAAGTCTACAAGAAAGACAAATTCTTGTGTGTCATTTAGCGTAGAGAACGCTCTAGTTTGTAACAGGTATTCCCTAATTTAGCACTTTTATGCCTATTCTTGGATCAGGGTAAGTCTAATGACTGAACTGGCAATAGGATTAGTCTTGAGGTTGGTGTTAGGGTTAAATTTGCAGAGGCTTTAGGGTTAGCTTTTCCTGTGTTCATACTTCAGAATGAGTGGTAAGTATATGGAAATGGAAAGTCCTTAAATTGGAAAAATAGATGGATTTTGGCAACAGTAAAGGTCAAGCTTCATACAGTTTAGGGTGAAGATTCAGCCTATGATTAGGGTTAGGGATTATGTAGGATTTAGGTGTTAAGCATTGTGGTATCCGAAGCAATAAAAATAAATGACATATCGGGTGATTGTTAAATTTGGGCACATTGGAAAGTTTGTGCCTATTCTTGGACCAGGGCTAGTATAATGATTTAATTAGCAATAGTATTAGCCTTGGCCTAGGGTTTGAGGTAATAGCTTTTTGTGTGTTCATATTTCAATATGAATGGCAAGAATGGGAATCCATTAAATTTAGGAAGATGCTAATGGGTGTGAAATGACAAATGGATAGAACTCTCCAGGGAAAGTCTCCTAAGAAATCATCAGGACTTATAATGTCTCTGTCTCCGTTCTTCCCCCAGACACAAGTGGCAAGGAGTGGCCCTGTTCAAATAATCACTTCATCAAGATCCTTCACTACAGGCCTGTCAGGATTTCCAAATTCCCCTTGCTGGGCAGGAAAAGCTCACACTAGTTTTCAGCTACCTCCACCCTATGTGGGCAACTTCTCATAATGACGTCCAGCTTGGAGGAGAGTGCCTCAGGACTGCCATGAGGAGAGATGGCCTCTAACACAGATGAGCACAGTAGAGACTAAGTCTGCTGTGGTCGTGCAGTGACCCCAGAGAACAGATGCACTTCAGACTGTCCTGGGATCTGAAAACTGTCTGGCACAACTCTCACAAACTGCTTGCAGAGTTCATGTCCTAAAATATCTTTTTAATTCCTCACCTTTGCTTTAAAATGCACACATGCAGGACCCGGGACATAGCTGGAGTGCATGTTTTGCATGTAGGAAGCCTTTCAATCCCTAATCCTGCACAGTTACCCTAGTAAAGTATGTCTCCCATCCCCCCCCACACACACACATTAGGACAAAAATGCACAAATGTAGATTATATAACAAAATTGACCCAGCAGAAATTGGGGCTATCCTATTAATAGTCAATTTTTGCAGAGGTCACAGAAAGGAGCTTAACCTGACTTCTCTGACTGCTTGTTAATGTCATTGATGAAAAAATAGTGGTTTCTCACATGTCTCTGCATGTAAAATTACATAAATAACCATAAACCAAGGTTCATGCACACATACATGCATACATGTCAGGCGTGGGTTCACGAGCATCTGCTGGGCAAATGTGCTGGTTGGGCAATCACATGTGGCACCATGCTGTAGTCCATTTTACTTTTTAATGTCGTTTGGTCATTTGGGACAGCATTTAATTATGCAAAATCAAAATGACAAGAGATCCTTAGTGATACAACCTTGAAGCCCAAAGTCCTTCCTTCCCCTCATCCCATACACTAAAGTTCTTCTCTTAAAGCGTTCTGGGATGGCTCAATGAATTTTATTGATACCCATGACAGTCACCTAGCTGTATGATTAAGTTTTTCTTAATCTAAGGACGGAAGCAATAGTACAGTGAGTGGATGGGTGCCTGCATTGCATGCAGCAGACCCAGGTTGGATTCCTGGCACCCCAGATGGTCCCTTGAACCCCTCTGGGAGTGATTCCTAAGCACAGAGTCAGAAGTAAGCCCTGTGACTCCAAAAAACAAATAAAATACTTTCTTAATCTATAGCTATAATGAGTGCAAAATAAACTAGATGCCAAGGCTTATGTAGAGGTCGGTGTCCATAGAGTCTGACTTCAATTTTTTTTTGTCAAAGCTAGTCATGGATCTCCCAGTATATAAATATAAAAAATTCAGACTTACAAAATAAACTTGTATAAATTTACCTAAAAGGAAAATGAGAGAGAAGAGAAGAGAAGAGAAGAGAAGAGAAGAGAAGAGAAGAGAAGAGAAGAGAAGAGAAGAGAAGAGAAGAGAAGAGAAGAGAAGAGAAGAGAAGAGAAGAGAAGAGAAGAGAAGAGAAGAGAAGAGAAGAGAAGAGAAAAGTGTCTACCATAGAAGCAGGCTGTGGTGTGGGGGGCAGGTAGGAGGAAAACTGGGGACACTGGTAGCAGGAAATGTACACTGGTAAAGGGCTGGGTGTTGGAACATTGTATGACTGAAACGCATCATGAACAACGTTGCAACTGTGTATATCATGGTGATTGAATTTAAAAAATAAATCAGTTTATCTTAATAAACTACTGCTACCGGCTAATTCTTTTATTGAGAATTTAAACAGGATTTTGATAAAAGAAATTTAAAATGGGTCTATCAGTATACTGAAAAGTTAAAAAATAGCTTCAACAACAAGGAACCCACTTCATAATATAAGGCCTTTTTCTTGACATTGCACTGAATGGGGCACTCAGGGGCTAAACACTCCAAGCATCAACCCTCTGATCTAACAAATAGAGATAATGCCACTTGTTCTGCTTATCTAGCCTGGCTACTCCCAGGATCTAACAAAAGAATGAGTTGAAAGTCAGAGATAAGTCAAGTAGAAAGGCCAACAAAGGTCACCTTTGAAGCTCACCCAATGAATTAAATCAATATTGGTAGCAATGTAGTCAGTAGACAATGCTTTTTTGTTTGGGGTTTTTGTTGTTGTTGTTAGAGATCTTCAGGTAATTCAATTGCATTGATAGAAAACATCGCTGCTGATCCTGTCACACTTTTTGTAAAAAACAACACAAAACATGGAAGTCTATAGGTCTCTCAGCAAACTGCTTTAACTCAGACCACCTGACCCGAGTGTTAGTGCTCTCAGCAAAGCTCAAGATTCCCTGGGCCTTGGCAGTTCTCTGAACCAGAAACTGATTGTACAATTGGACAAAACATCCAATTGCTGGAGCAATAATAGAGAGGGTACTGCATGACCCAAGTTCAATCCCCAGCAACCCACATGGTCCTCTGAGCCTTCCATGACTAATCCCTGAGCACAAAGCCAGGAGCAAGCCCTGAGCACCGCTGGGTGTGACCCAAAAAACAAAACCACAACAAGCAGAAAATATCCATGAGATGCATACCCTCAAGGCCAGTGACTATAAAAACCACAGAGTGAATCTGAACTGTCAGATTTCTTATTCTTCTATTTTCTTTTTAAAAACGTTCTCTTTAAAATGTTATTTTAAAAATGTCACTCACTGGGGACTGGAGAGATAGAACAAGGCTAGGGCACTTGTCTTCCATGCAGCCAACCCAAGTTTGATCCCCAGAATCCCACATGGTCTCTGAGCACTGCCAAGAATAATTTTTGACTTTAGAACCAAGAGTAAACCCTGAGCATTCCTAGGTGTGTCTGAGAAACAAAACAACAACAAAATGTTCTCCACTCACCTCAGAATTGCCATGGCAGGGGAAACCACGTTGACCACGATGCTGTAAGTCCAAGACTGTAAGCAAGGGCTCCTCGGTGATATTGCCAATTTTTTACAGCTGGGAATGGTGATCAAGGCCTAAAGAAGGAACAACAATGCTACTTTTAGCATCTTTTCCTTAGGACGAATCTAGAGCCTCAAATTTTAGAGCCCAAGTATGCCGGAGAAACCAGAAGTGAACAAATGGAAGATATTAACAGAAAAATGCCACTTATAGCCATGCTGACCAGATTTCCCATCTGAAATCTGGTTATGTACGAACATGAAGTATCAAATTTACAAGGCCACTCCATGCAGCGACCGACCCACAGATGTTCAAGGAAAGACTCTTAGCATGCTGCCCCCAGACTGCAAGCAAACAGCAGAGCAGCACTAGGCAACTTGTACCGGAAATCTAGGTCCATCTATTAAAGGCTACTTGGCCATAGGAAAGTCATTACAGCTTTGTGTCTTGGATTCCCAATTTTACCATCAGGGTAAAAATATTTCCTGGTAGTAAAAACAAATGAGGTCCTGATCCATGCCAAAATGTGTATTTGCAAAGAACATAAGTACACATTATGCACTTACAGAAAACTGGTAAGTTAGATCAGAAGGGAGAAAAGTTACCAAGGATACCTTATAAATACAAAAGAGGAGCCTAGAGACATAGTACAGTAGGTAAGATACTTGTCTTGAATGTGGCTAACCCAGGTTCAACTCATAGGACTTTGTATGGTCCCCAAGCCCTGCCAGGAGTGATCCCTGAGCACAGAACCAGGAGTAAGTCCTGTGTACCACAAGGTGTTGCCCCCCAAATAAACAAAAATGACAAAAGATCAGGTGAGGTGATTAGGAACAACTCTATGCCACTTCATTGAAGAGTCTAGAATTTTTAGAATCTTACTATCTTTAAGACTGAATCAAGAGAAGTGGAAAACATAGACATACCAATTACTAACACAGAAATAATGATAGCAATAAAAAAAAACCCAAAACTTCCCCAAAACAAAAAACAAAAGCCTGGATCTAGTTGTGTTCCCTACTGAATACTTCCAAAACTTCAAAGAGAACCTATTACCTCTCAAGCTCTTTCAGGAAGTGGGAGAAAGAGGAATCCTTTGCGTTTCTGTATGACCACGTTATAAAAAAAGAAGACAGAGATATCACTAAAAACCACCACTAAAAATCAAGAGCATCACAGACCAATTTCCCTAATAAGCATGGATGCAAAGATCCTCAACAAAATCTTAGCAAACTAAATTCAGCAATGCATTCATTAAATTTATAGTCTACTAGGAGCAAATGGGATTTATCTCAGAGATACAAGTAAGGTTCAATGTACTCAAACTAATGTAATGCATCCATTATTAAAAACTTTGTCTTGCCTGATCTTAGAGGGAAGGCTTTTTATTTTTCAGCATTGAGTATGATGTTATATATTAGCTATAAATTTGTGGGGAATGGCTTTTACTATACTAAGTTCCTTCTACCCCCCTTTTGTTTAGTTTCTAATCCCTTAAAATGAGCTGGGAAGACTACCATGGACACCAGCTGCTGACCTGGTTCAATCCCTGGCACCGACATATAGTTCACAGAGCACTTCCAGAAAGGATTTCTCAGCACATAGCCAGAAAGACTGCATGATTACAGCCAGGTGTGGCCCCAACTCTCTACACAGCACCCCCAAAAGAGAGTTTTTATAACGAATATTAGTCATGGTTTATATGTACATGCTTTATATGTACAGATTGATATCATCATATGATTTTTATTTTTCCTTTTTTATAGCCCCTAAGAACCACCAGGTATGGCTAACACCCCCCCCCCCAAAAAAAAGAAGAGGTTTTGCATTGCAAAATAAATAATGTAAAAAAGACACCTACATACTAGGAATAATATCTGCTTATCACATATAAGACAAAGGATTAATATCCAGGATATACAAAGCACTCACAAAACTTAAGAACAAAAGAACCCCATCAAAAACTGGTGATGAGATTTAATAGGTACTTCCTCAAAGGTGACAGATGGCCAGTAGGCATAGGAAAAAGTGCTTCTCATCTTTGGGGCTGGAGTGAAAGTGTAGCAGGTAGGCTTCTTGCCTTGCACACGGCTGACCCAGGTTCAGTCTTTGGCATCCCATATGGTCCCCGAGCACCACCAGGAGTGATCCCTGAGTATGGAGCCAGAAGTAACCATGGAGCACTGCAGGGTGTGCCATCCCCAATAAAGTACTCCTCTTGTCATCAGAGAAATGCAAATCAGAACAACTATAAGCTTACTCACACTGGTGAGATTGACAAATATCAAAAAAGTGGAAACAATCAATGCTAGTGAGGGTGTGTGGAAAAAGTGATCCTCAACAACTGTTGGTGGGAATGTCATCTGGTTCTGCCTCTAAGGAAAAACAGTATGGAGATTTGTTTTTTAAAACAGAAAGAAAAGAAAAAAACAAGAATTGAGCTTCCATATGACCCAGCAATAGACTTCTTGGCATCTACCCCAAAATACTATTTTGAAAGGACATTTGCACTTCTTTGTTCATTGCAGAACTATTTACAATGGCTAAAATCTGGATCTGGAAACAACAAAGAACAGATAAGTGAATAAAGAAACTCTAGTATATATGCACATGGAAACACTACTTAGCTATAAAATAAAATGCAATTTGCAGCCACTTGAATAGAACTAAAGTATATCATGCTGAGTGAAAATAATCAGAAGAAAAAGGGGGATATAGAATGATGATCTCTCTCATATGTGGAACATAAAGAAACAGTAAAGGAATAATAAATAGCTAAAGGTATCAGAACCTGAGAATCAGACTATAGAATAGGGTCTGCTAAGTGGCAGGGACTCGGAGTGGAGGGGTATGCTGAGCAATTGGAGGGAAGATGCAGACATGCTGATGGTGACATGGTGTTGAAACATCATATTCCTGGAACTCTATTATTAACTATCTTATTAAGTATTGAAAACAATGGTGCCTAAATAAAAATAGCAACCCCCAATTAATGGGAGATGCTGGATAGATACTTCTTCAAGGAAGTCACAAAGATAGTCAATAGGTAGCACTGTAACACTGCCGTCCCATTGTTCATCGATTTGCTCGAGTGGGCACCATCTGGGGGAGAAGTGCACATCATCACTGACTATCAAGGAAATACAAATCAAACAATGATGAGAGTTCACTTCACACCAGTGAGAATGTTCTTTATCCCAAGGTCTGGAAACAATTGATTCTGGTGTAGATGCAGAACCCTCATTCTCTATTGATGGGGATGTCATCTAGTTAATGGAAAACAGCACAGAAGCCACCTCAAAAAAATTAAAAATAAAACTTCCATATGGGTCAGAGATCCCATTCCTAGGTATATATGTACATGGAGATATGTATATATGCAAAGAACACAAAAACATTAATCTCTAAGAAATATGCACACCTACACTCACTGCAGCACTATATACAATAGCAGAAACAGCCCAAGTGCCCCAAAATAGATGAGTGGGCATAGAACTGAGGTCTATCTAGACAAGAGTATATGACTTAGCTAGAGAAAAGGTGCAATTTTTGGAGGAGGTCATGCTAAATAAAAGTGAGTCAGCAGGGGAATGACAAATACCAGAAGCTCTCACTCCTAGAAAGAAACAAAGTAAGAGACTAGATAATTCCTAATGAAAACAAATTCTTAGATATTGCCAAGAGCACTGAGACCCCCAAGAAGGGTGGAAGAGATGGAATTTAGGGACAGAGGTGAAGATATACGGGCACAAAGACACTGGTGTAGCATAGTAGTGTAGTAGTGCTATATGCACAAAACAATAGTATTAAGTTTATTGCATACCAGAAAACTTCAATTTAATAATTGATTGAAAAATTTTAAGTGTGCTTGACTGAAAAATAAAATCTTGCTTTTAAAATACTGCCTCAAAGAAGAATTTACTGCCTGTTATCGTGAAGATGATATACATGGACATGTTGAGTTGGAGCTTGACACTCACTGGCACTCAGTGAAAAGTAGCTCTGATAATCCTGATGCAAGACTAGGTCAAGCAATACTTAAATGTGTTATCACAGTGGAAACAGGAAGATAAAAGCTCACACTAACAAATGCTACTTGTTTCAGAAGCTCTCATGAAATAGAATTTCTTAACATTATCAAGAAAGCCAAGAGTTTTGAAGATAAATTAGAAAGCGCATCCGGGTTGATCAGTTTGGTTGGAATGTCATGGAACTTGAGGAGAACACACATGGTTCAGCCTGTCTCCTGATTTTGAGAAAGACAACTAAAGAAAGTAAGGTTTGCCCGGGCGTCCTTTCTAATAAAGGCCACATTTTCAAAAATTACGTTACTGAGTCCTGCCCAGAACTCCAAATTTCCATATTAGATATGCCAAAAACAGTAACAAGTCTCACAATGGAGATGTTACTGGTGTCTGCCCGAGCAAATCGATGAACAACAGAATGACAGTGCTCTA
The DNA here is from genome assembly GCF_027595985.1 of Sorex araneus. Lineage (NCBI taxonomy): Eukaryota > Metazoa > Chordata > Mammalia > Eulipotyphla > Soricidae > Sorex > Sorex araneus. The sequence continues at coordinate 101,823,908 of NC_073304.1, forward strand.
GTGCTAGATAGGAGGGTTGAAAAAGTAAATTACAAGGACTTACAAGGAAATGCAGTCAGTGTTGGCAATGAAAACACATTTGCCATCCTTTATACGATCAGGGAAATGTAAATCAAAATGATGAGACATTTCACACCAATTAGAATGGCATACATCAAAAAGATTAGGGAATTAAAAAAAACAGTGCTGGCAGGGATGTGGTAGAAAAGGAACCCTCACCAACTGTTGGAGAAAATGTCCTGTGGTTCAGTCTCTATAGAAAACAGTAGCACTATAGCACTGTCATCCCGTTGCTCATCGATTTGCTCAAGAGGGCACCAATAACATCTCCATTGTGAGACTTGTTCTTACTGTTTTTGGCATATTGAATACACCACAAGTAGCTTGCCAGGCTCTGCCATGTGGGCAAGATACTCTTGGTAGCTTGCCAGGCTCTCTGAGAGGGATGGAGGAATCAAACCCGGGTTGGCCATGTGCAAGGCAAATGCCCTACCACTATGCTATCCCTCCAGCCCAGAAAACAATATGGAGATGGAGAGTTAAAAAAAGAAAAGTAAGACCAGAGCTTCCATATGACTCATCCATTTCACTTGCTGGCATCTATCCTCAAACACACTGTTGCACTGTCTGTAGCACTATCATCCCATTGTTCACTGATTTGCCTGAGCAGGCACCAGTAACGTCTCCATTGTGAGACTTGTTCTTACTATTTTTGGCATATCAAATGCTCCACGGGGAGCTTGCCAGGCTCTGCCGTGCAGGCAGGATACTCTCAGAGAGCTTGCAGGGCTCTCTGAGAGGGACAGAGGAATCGAACCCGGGTCAGCCTCATGCAAGGCAAACACCCTACCCACTGTGCTATTACTCCAGTTCTTTCAAACACACAAAAAGCATTAATTGAAAAAGATATAGGTTCAACCATGTTAATTGTAGCACGTAGTATGACAGTCAGGATAAAAAACCCAATTGTCCAATAGCAGATGAATGGATAAAGAAGGTGTATGTGTGTGTGTGTGTGTGTGTGTGTGTGTGTGTGTGTGTGTGTGTGTGTGTGTGTGCGCGCGCGCTGGAATATTATTCAAATACAAGAAAATATAAAATCTTGAAGTTTATTGCAACTTGAATGGAACTGGAGGACATCATGTGAAGCAAAATAAGTAAGAGAGAGAACAAATGCCAGGTGAACTAATTTAACTGGAGTGTGGAGAAACAAAACAAGTGACTAGAAAATTTAGAATGAAGATAAACCCTTGGCTCTGGCTTACAAAATAGGTTGCCAAGCAGTGTGGGGACAGAGATGGAGCTAATCTAGGGGTAAACTAGAAGTGACATGACAACAGCAGTGAAGGTTCAGGCTCCAAAGACAGTGCAGTACTTTTGCATATCAAAACCACATATGTTAACACTATTATAACCATGCTACCCAAATAAAAACAAAGGGAGAAAAGACAGACAGGATAATCTAAAAAGTCTACTTGCAGACGGAAATATTAAGATTTTTTAAGTTACCACTGGCCTTTTCTGGGGGTTACAAAGAAAACAAAGCCTCTTGTCTGTAATCATCCTGAATTAGGCATCAGGAACTCATAAAATTGATCCAGATACTAAAGGCCCTTAGATTCTTGGGTCTCAGGTAGATACTCCTATAAGGTGTACCAGGAAGAAGCCAAGTGCACAACAGCCGTTCAAATGCCTCTGAACATGTCTCCTTGCTCTTGGACAGAGCAGGGATGTGAGAAAACAGGATTAAATTTAGGAGTCACATGAAATCTGCCAAATCCTGACAGTCATCAAGAAAGCAGTAATTCTTTGAACAATAGTTGGGGGGTTTAGGTGAAATTCAAGAGATGGATGCGTCAATGCAAGTTTTCTCTTTATAATCTTGTGTCAGTAGGTAAGGTTTGGGTGCATGGGAATCTCTAAAGAAATGGGTAACTGTACATCTTATCTTGATTTCCCATCTGTAAAATGAAGATACTCTTGAAAATGATCTCAAAGGACTGCTGTATTGAGCATTTGAAACGGTATATGACTTGCGTGCCCTCCCCAATCTCACACCCTGATTCCTGCCCACAGGGAACATAACAATCAAGTTACCAAGGGGTTGCATACTTCAAAACAATCTGAAACATAGGAAAGTATAAGTAAATTTGCAGTGGGAGCCAAGGATGAAAGTACATGGGGCAGAGGTCAGAGAAAGTCCCTCTGAGGAAGTGACCTTTATGTTGAGGATTCAGAGTTTGTGGGAGCAACCAGAGGAGAGGGTAGGCGAGCCCCTGAGGTGGGAGGAACTGGAAGAAAGAATTGTGGCATATCACCACAATTAAAAGAGAGCATGAGAATTCACCTTTGCTGAGAGGTGGATATTACAAAATATAGAGTGATGGATGAAGGGGACAAGGAACCATGCCTCAAAGATGACTCCTTCCAGGTTTCTGGTAAATAGAGGTGGCATAATAGGAACATTTTTAATTTTTAATTCTACCAAGATGGGAAAGGCAATGTTTTGTTATGATTTGATTTAGATCACATCTGGTGATGCTCAGGATTTAGTCCTGGTTCATGCTCAAGGATCATTCCTGGAAGTGCTTGGGGAAACCATACGGGGTGTTGGGGATAGAACCCGGATCAGCTGCATGCAAGGCCAATGCCCTGCCCACTGTACTATCTCTCCAGCCCGGGAAGGACACTGTTGAGGGAAGAAGGTGCAATGTCTAAATCTAACAGGAAGTCAACCAGAAAAAAAACTAACTGGCCCAAACAATTAGAACCCAGATTCATAGTCATTGCTGATAAACATGCCTCTCCTGCTCTGTGTGTGACTTGCCTCAGATACTGAACGGTAATAAATAAAGCCATCGTGGTTAGCACAAGATGAATGCCTTCCTTTTGAAACCTACATTGCAGTCATATGTTTTATGTGGCCAGATTGATAGGCTAACAAATAAATAATCAAAGACACAAAGACTCCTGCCAAAGGCTGTGCAATGGAGATCAATTATTGAGGCCGTGACTGACTCCAGGAGAGGTTTTGGCCAAGATTTTTGGGGTCTGATTGATCAGTCCCTTTCATCTCGTGATGTGACTGGTGCACTGGTGCCAGCTCAGGCATCCCACTTGTGCTCACTTGGACTCCCAGGATCAGCGCTGAGTTGAATCAACTCTGCTTTTCAAACTGCAGGTCACGACCCATTACTCTGGCATGAAATCAATTTCATGGGTCGTGGCTTGCACTATGTTTGGATGACTCCAAAAGGGAGGAAAGAAAGGAGAAAATACCAGTGCTTCTCACGTGCGGTGAGGACAAGTTGTCCTCATGCGTGGGGGCAGAAGCATTCAGAAACCCTCACTCTGGAAGACAGCCAGTGGCATAGTCTCCGAGGGGCAATGAGATTCTGAAGTGGAGGCAAAGGCTAACCCAGGTGATCCCAGAGCCTCAGAAAGTGGCTCATGCGGATGAGATGGGCAAGAGAGAGCCACTGTAGGTTCGAACCATTGGCCACAAGTGTGTGTGGGCTGAGTGTAGGTAAGACAGAAAAGATACCAGTATGACAGTATGAGAATAGCTGGGAATGATGAGGCTGAACAAGATCTGAGTGTTAAACATAGGTAAAGGGATATTGAAAACCTTTCAGTATCAATATTGCAAATCACAATGCCCAAAAGGAGAGAGATAGGGTGGAGGGGAGGAAGGGAGAGAAAGAGAGAGGGAGAGCGAGAGGGAGGGAGGGAGGGAGAGAGAGAGAGAAAGAAAGAAAGAAAGAAAGAAAGAAAGAAAGAAAGAAAGAAAGAAAGAAAGAAAGAAAGAAAGAAAGAAAGAAAGAAAGAAAGAAAGAAAGAAAGAAAGAAAGAAAGAAAGAAAGAGAAGAAAAGTGCCTGCCATAGAGGCAGACTGGCAGGGATTGGGGTTGGGGGTTGGGGGTGATGGGAGAGAACCCAGGGACACTGGTGCTGGGAAATTTACACTGGTGGCGGGATGGGTGTGGGAACACTGCATGACTGAAATCCAATCATGAATAGCTTTGTAAGGGTCTATCTCACAGCGATTCAATTTAAAAGTAAAATAAATAAATAAATAAATAAATATTTATTTATTTATTTTTTAAAGAGCCACAGTAGGTCCTTGGACAGGGGAGCCCTGAACAGGGAGGCTTCGTGGGAGTCACGGAACAACAGTGGGCAGAGCTAGACACACTTCTGACACCTTGAAAGGCTCACTTCGTTTGTGTTACAACCTCTCTTAACAGCGAACAAAACACTGAAATATCATGCAAGCATCATTTAGGTCCCATGTTCAAGGGTTTCTGATAGTCCATACACTCCCGGGTGATGGAGGTGGTCTTCTCGTCTTTCCAGTGAGCCTGTCCAGGAAGGCTGAGAAGTCCCCTGCTTTGATTTAGGCCAGAGCTGAAGTCCCCACACACCTGGCAGAAGTCCATCTGCCTCAAGGACACTGGGGACATCAGGTGGACAGAAGTTGACCTCCCTGGGTCCAGAAGCTGATGGTGTGCCCTGGAGAATGGGAGAGTCTGTTGGCTTCTGACCCACTCAAGGGCCACCCTCTGAGTGTCCTTCCTGTCCCTTTCCCTCTGCCCCAGTCACCCAGAGCTCCTAGCTGACCCTGGCCTCTATCTCAGGAGGGATGGCTGGCCCAGCCTCCAAAACTGCAAAATGCACCTCAACTCAAGGCCATACCACAATTTCTGGGCCAGTTGCCCATTCAGCCTCCCCCTCTCTCCACCCAGAGACTTCTGCTCTGGGACTCCTACCATGGAAGGCAAACACTCTGAACAACAAAAGGCCCATTCCCTCTGCACTCCTATGTTCACTGCAGCACTATTGACCATAGCTGGAATCTGGAAACAACCTGAGTGCCAAGAACAGACAAATGGATAAAGAAACTATGGCACATCTACACAATGGAATACTATGCAAACGTCAGACAAAATGAAGTCATGAAATTTGCCTAAAAATGGACGGATGTGGGGCTATGCTCTTTTTACAAAGGACTTTTATGTGCAACTTGATGTGTTTACTGACAGTTTTTGTGAAATTAGGATAGGCTAGGTTACTTGACTATTAACATATAGTGACTAAGATGACCAGGGAATTCTTCAGAGGAGTGGGTTCTATCAATTGTGGCCAAAGGATAATGCATGGAATGGTCAAAACAACTGCGGCCCCTTAAGCGACAGCCGCTCTGGAAAGAGGCCACGCCCACTTTTGAGGCCACGCCCCCCTAAGGTGAGGATACGCCCCTAACAAGCAGAGTGGGGAGTGGTCAGGACGTGAGGGTGCATGGCCGAAAGGTGCCAGGTGGGGGTGGGGGCGTCAGGGCGAGCCCCAAAGCCGCCTAAAAATGGACGGACATGGACAGTATCATGCTGAGTGAAATGAGTCAGAAGGAGAGGGACAGATATAGAATAATAGCATTCATTTGTGATATATAAAAAAATATATAGTAGAAGATTGATATCCATGGCCAGAGAGAACAGGTATCAGGAGGACTGGTCAATGGCTGGAACTAACACAAGTGTGGGGAGGACTGAGGGTAGGTAAGATAGAGAAGAGACCAGTATAACAATAATAGCTGGGAATGATCATGCTGGACAAGATCTGAGGGTTAAAAGCAGATAAGGGATATTCTTGATAACCTTTCAGTATCAATATTGCAAATCACAATGCCCAAGAGGGAGAGAAATAGAGAGAGAGGAGAGAGAGGAAGAAAGAGAGAGAGAGAGAGAGAGAGAGAGAGAGAGAGAGAGAGAGAGAGAGAGAGAGAGAGAGAAGAAAAGCACCCGTCATAGAGGCAGGCAGAAGATGGGGTGTGGGAGTGATGAAAGGGAACCTGGGGACACTGGTGCTGGGAAATGTACACTGGTGGAGGGATGGGCGTTGGAATACTGTATGGCTGAAATCCAATCATGAACAGCTTTGTAAAGGTCTATCTCACAGTGATTCAATAAAAAAGTCAAAAAAATAAATAGAAGGCCTAGTCCTGGGGGGGAGGAAGTGACTCTGCAGCACAAGAATGAGGATGAGAGATTTCCAAGAAAGCAGTTCCAAACGCGACACCCACACCCAGGAACATGCCGGGAGGGTGATTCCAGAACCTCCTGTGCCTCTGTGAAAACCACCTGCTGGAGATCCCACAGAAGGCCCCGCAGCCCTAGCTGTGTCCTTTCCGGACCAGCCCATCCCCTGCACCTCCACTCAGCTGCTTCCTCCCGAGCCCTCCTCACACACCCTGGCCCCCTGTCTACACAGCAGGCTCTGCCTGGCAGTCCCATTTCTGTAGATCAAACTGCTCAGGTCCCCACATCAGCACCCAGCCCCCCTTTGTCTTTCAAGACCAGAAAAGGAGAAGAATCTGTTCACTTTGTTAGGATCCTGGGATGGAATCCCCAGAACCACATTGTTGAGTCACGCGGTCACATGCGAGCCGAGGTCAGGCTGGGACTTGAACACAGACCTGAGAGCTTCTTCCCTGTACTTAGCAGGCTCAGTGCCTCCCACCATGCTCCACACTCAGTATGAGAATGAGGGAGGAAGAGGACATTCTCCCGTGGGCCTGGCTGTCACTCACAGATGCTTGCGGTGGTGAGAGGCAGCAGCACGGGGCACTGCTTAGGTCAGAGGCAGCCAGACTGCTGTGACCTTCTTCCCCCTTTCCAAAAGGAACAACACAGTGGCCCTTCTTTCCTCGGATCTCTCTTCTGTAGGTCAGCAAACAGGAAGTGCATCCCAACTGCACGCAAAGTTACCACCAGCCTCACACCCCACCATGAGTCCAGCGCCCTCTTAGTGCCCATTTGTGAAAGGCTGACCTAGAGCCAAATGTGCCAAGAAGAGCAATTTAATAGACAGTTGCTACTAAATTGATAGAAAACGGAAAACAATGATGAGTCTGAGGATACCAGTGAACATCACTGAGGGGTAGCCCGCCCCATGCCATACATCCACTCACTTTATCCTCACAACAATCCCAGGCAGAGCATGGCATTGGAAAATGGAGTTACAGAGAAGTTAGGGGACTTTTCCAAAGTCACTCGAAGAGGAGATGAGAGAGTCAGGATTTCAACCCACGTGCCCCGAGGGCAGCTTTGATGCACATCACCTTCAGTACACTTTTGTTGTACCTGGCTGGGCTAAACAAACAGCAAAGTGGACACTTTTCCCTTGGCATCATCCCATGCATTACTTTAGAAGCAAAGGAATCTTCTGGGTGTCAAGAGACTGAAGTCATGGCTCTGCAGAGTGGCCCTGAGTCTCTTACTGGACTGGCCACAGTAACCCTAAAAAGTCCTTGAATATTCAATCCGGTCACCAGATAATGAGGATTCGGTGCCGACTGAGATAGGCTTCCTGCCAGACATCAAATCTGATAAGCTCCAGTTGAGGCACTTAGATAGAAATGGAAATTTTCTGGACAAATGGTTTCCCTCTTAGCTGTTATGGTGGCTGGCCAGAAAATGGCTTCAGAATGAAGGTGCTGCCCAGCTTGATGAGTGCAGCCTTCTAAGGATTAAGGGTAGGTGCCCTCACTGCCAGAGTCTGCCCAGGGCAGGGTATCTGTGGAAGCTCCTGGAAGCTGCTCAGGGGCCCCAGACCACAGTTCCAGCATCTGCCTAGGAATCAAGATCAACCAGGAAAAAGTGGCTCCAAACACTCATTCCTCTCACTGCACCCTTCCTCACCCATCACAGGAACAATAGGACAGCACGTAGGGTGCTTGCCTTGCATGTGGCCAACCTAAGTTCAAGCCCTGCATCCAATATGGTTCCCCGAGCCCACCCGGAGTGATTTCTGAGGGCAGAGCCAGGAGTAACCCCTGACTCCACTGGGTGTGGCCCCCAAACGAAACAAAACAAAGCATCACAACCGGGCTCAGACACAGAACCGATTTCTTCCCATGGGATGTCTGCACTGGAAACTGGCTGGCCGGAGCAGTGTGAAAACCCACAGAATTTGAAGTAGCGGGGCAGTGTTGGGAAGATGTAATAAAATTTCCTGGATACTTTTTAAGCCAACACAGCAAAGTGAGTTTTGTTACTTATTAAAGAAAACTCCTTCCTGGTCCTTTCTTACCTGGCAAAATTAGGTAATTAGCACAGATTATTTAAGGATTTTCAACACAAATTGCATCATTTCCATGGCCATTAGCACAGATGTGGCATATATTTGTTTTCAGTCCAGAAAAAAAAAATGTTTCCCAGGTAACTAAGGAAAACATTCTCGGGCAGGCAAGATATTTCAATTAAATGAGCCACTTGTTCCTACTTCTGTACCAGGTTGCTTTTCCAACTTTGAACGACTTGATACTGGTGATCAAACCAAGAAACACTTTTGAAGAATATTTGTTTCCTGCTCAAATACGTCTGATTCGCAGCATTTAATTTCAGGCTGGTTACATTTCCTCACTGAGCCCCAATCTAACCATTGACACTGCATGTCCCTGAGAGTGGGGGGCCCAGCTTTCTCCTTTTACAGCACATCACCATAATACTTTTCTTGAAGACTTTATCATGTTCCTGCTGTCCAAAAATAGCATCTGGGGCACAAGAGGCAACCTAGGGTGTCAGAACTTTTATTCAAACTCTCTCAAAGGGCTTCCCCTCCCCAGCAGCACATTCTCCTGGGTTCCCAAGCTTCCAGCCTGTGATCCGAACAGCCACTTACTTGCTGATCACCTCCGAACTCAGCACTCCGAGGGCAGTCTCCGCTACACTCCGGAAGCCTCCACACACCCACAACAGCTGTAAGCAGGCTTCTTCCGAGGCATCAAAGACTCATATAGACAGACTCCAGCCTTCTCCCTCCCAGACTCCCCTGCATCCCTTGCCAAGAGCAGTTTATAACCCTCCAGTTGTCACTACGAAAGGAAACGAGATGAGACAGCCACTGCAGAGCTCTGCCTGGGAAGCACTAGTTTTCTTATGTGCTGCCCAGGCCTTCCCCAATATGCTCCATCTCATTCCCCAACCAATACATCCTCCAGCCACTCTTTGTCAAAGGGAGGTGGACCATGGACTACCGACAGCTGGGGCTCAGGCTGAGCAAAGCCCAGATCTCGTCACCTACAAATGGCCTCTTGCCATTCTGGCCAGCTCTTATGCATGTGGACACACATGTGCACACACACACACATGCATGCATGCATGAGCACACACATGGCCAGGAACAAAGTGCCAAGTGCACTAAGAGTGAAAAATTAAAGTCCTCTGGGGCAAGCACATTACTCAGCCACAAACTAGCTCTAGAGAAGATTGCAGGGGCACGTGAGAGACAGAACTCTGATAGTATTCTTCATTTAGAGTGAAGGAAATCCTAAGTGTTGATCCAAGAGCCCCAGGGCCATTCCCAGAAGTTTTCAGCTTACTTATGGCAATTGGTTGGATGCTAGTTTCCAAGGATATGGTGCTGTTTGGTGCTTGCAGTGTTGACACCCTCCAAAGTCACAACCATGATGTCCAGAGGCCACCAGAGTCACATCTGACAGTGCTAAGTGCCTTTAGGATTATGTCTGGAATGCTTGGGATCATACCTGGAATTACACCTCCAGGATCACAACTGAAATACTTGGAGTGCCATGGAGTGCCATGGATGTAATCAGGCTTAGGAACATGTCTTGCATACATTTTCATCACTGCACTGTAAGACCCAGCCTTATTATGGTCTTCTCATAGAAAAATAATATCTATAAAATCATGCATGTCTCTTGAGGAAAATTTGAAAACTAGAAAAACATGAAGAGGAAAGCTTCACCATCAGAGTCCAAATTAACCACCACAAAACCTGTAGATGGTTTTTCTTGATTTTTTTTCCCTCTGCATAATATTTACACACTCGGTATGTTTTGTATAAAATATTTCAACATAAAGTCACACTGTGCTGCTGCAGTCTACTTTTCACTTTAAATCATAAACAGAGCATTAGTAATGTTCAGAAATATTTTAATCACTGTGAAGTAGTTTACCCTCTGGAAGCCAAATAACAAATCCAAAAATGTTCCCTTATTGTTGTGACCTATGATGAGCATGTTTTTCTGAAATTCTTTATCTGCTTCTCTATTTAGTTCCTTATGATCACTGTATCACTGTATCACTGTCATCCCGTTGTTCATCAATTTACTCGAGTGGGTACCAATAATGTCTCTATTTCTCTCAGGCCTGAGATTTTAGCAGCCTCTCCTTACTCGTCTTTCCCAATGATTGGTGGCTCTTTCAGGGTCAGGGGAATGAGACCTATAGTTACTGTTTTTGGCATATCGAATACACCACAGGTAGCTTGCCAGGCTCTGCCTGTGCGGGCGGCATACTCTCGGTACCTTGCCGGGCTCTCCGAGAGGTATGTATATATAGAGAGAAAATTATATATATAATTCATATATATATATAATTCATATATATGTATATATATATATATGATTTGTTGCCTACTGTTTGAACTCCATCAAATATGGTGTGGTATTTATGGAAAAATGTCTGGGGCATCCTGAGTGAGTGGAGTCCAGTGGCATGCCTATGAGGGACTTATTTTATATTCCCGTCTGGGAGGAGCTGCTGTTGAGATCTGGAGGGTGGCCAATCAGGAGATTATCTGGCACCAGCAGGGCGTGGCAGGGTGTGGCTTGTGGGTGTGATCCCTGGGTCACTGGAGATTGGGGGATAGCAGGCAGAGGATCTCTGTTTCCGGGTCCTTTGAGTTCTGAGTCCAAGGTCACAAAGTTCCACATTATCTGGGTTCTGTGGGACTTCATTCATGCGTGAGGCCCAGGTAGAGCATCCGGAAAGCAGCCTGGAGCGTGGCGGCTGTTGGGTAGTGGAGGTCAGCTGTGGGGGCTGGATTCCTTGGGGTGGGGAGGTTCTCACCTGCCCCGCTCTGGGGCACCCCGAGTGAAAAAAGCCTGGCTCGGAGTCCCGTTCCTTATGATAAGTTCCTAAAAACAAAATCACTAAACCAAAATATATGGCTATTTCAGGTGCATGATACATATAATGTTTCCAAAAGAGTGGATTAATAGGATCAAAGAAGGCCCGGGATCAATTGCCAGCCCCACTGGTCCCTGAGCACCTCCAGGAACAATCCAGAAGCACAGAGGCAGGAGTACCCCCTAAGCACTGCCAGGTGTGCCTCTGAAAATTTAAAAAATAAATAAGTAAATAAAATCAAAGACTGTATCAACCTAAAATCCCCATGAAGCAGATAAAATAAACATATTTGCCAGAATCGTAATGGCTTGATGCCAAAAAAATGTGTGTTCTCAAATCATTGTCTGATCAGAGGCATTCTGCTCGGCACAGTGAGGAAAGCACAGAGACCAGCCTCGCTTTCCACCTCCAGCTTCCACCCTGCCTTCACGTCTCCTTTCTGAACTGCCCATTCATTTGTTTCCACACAGTGAACAAATAAGGGAACAGAGAAAGTCTGGAGAATTGGCCCAGAAGTTTCACACAAGTACCTGAAAACATTGCCTCTCATGACCCAATACCCAGATAAGTCAAACCACCAATGTAAACCTGTAAGAGAATATAAGCAAATGTGATTTGTCTCTACTGTCTATATGTCCAGGTGCAAAGCTTTTGGAGAACAACTCTGCCTGGTACAGAGCTAGCATTCAACACGTTTGTTGCAATAAGCTAAAAAAGATGTATGCATTCCTTTGAATATTTGCAGTACTGGGATAGATTTCTATTTTTATGAGATAGAGAAAAAAACCTTTTTTTTTAATAAGCTCTATTGCCAATTTTCTGAAAAACTTTTTTCCAGAAAGTTTTGAGTCACTTTTTAAGATGTTATTTCTCTAGTAAGGAGGTTAGCCCTTGTTTTTCCAACTATGGGACCCTTTTCAGCTTGCTCTGTGCATTCAATTTGATTTATAACTTTTATGTAAATAAGTTTTCAATTTATGTCTAAGTCTATTGCTTCTTTCTTTTGTGACTTTTTAAATTGATATGTTCTTTTTTTAAATTATTTTATTGATTCACCATGTGGAAAGTTACAAAGCTTTCAGGTTTAAGTATCAGTTATACAATGCTCAAACTTAAATTGATATGTTCTTGCAGAATTAAAAAAAAAAAAGTGGAAGTCCAGGTCAGGGAAAATGAGCCAGGAGGACTGGTCAATGATTGGTCAATAGTGTGGAAGATGGAGGGTAGCTAAGATAGAGGAAGATCCATTATGACAATATTAGTTGGAAATGATCACTCTGGATAAGAATTGAGTGTTAAAATCAGGTAAAGGGATATGCATGATTATCTTCTAGCATCTGTATTGCAAACCATAATGCCTAAAATGAAAGAGAGAGAGAGACAGAGAGAGACAGAGAGACAAAGAGACAGAGACAGAGACAGAGAGACAGAAAGAGAGAGAGAGAGGTGCCTGCCATAGAGGCAGACTGGGGTCATGGGTGGCTTGAAGGGGTGGGAGGGAAACTGGGGACATTGGTCATTGGTGCTGGGAAATTACACTGGTTGAGGGATGGGTGTTGGAACATTACATGACTGAAATGCAATCATGAACAATTTTGCAATGCTCTATCTCACGGTGATTCAATTAAAAAACTTGAAGTTCCTAATGGGGTTCTCCAGTTTGATTGCTTTGAAGTCATTATTCACAGACAAATGAACTCTCAGGAAAATAAGACTGGTCCAAGGAATCACAGGGAATCTGCAGCCAAGCTGGAAGAAGGGCTTGAAATTTTTATTAAGTGCATAACGCTTAGCAGACTGCTTTTCAAACAAAAGTTTCAACCTCTTAAAAAGTGTTTTCATCTCTTAATTGACTCTCAAGATAATCCAATGGGTTTAGTTCTATTGGTTCCCCATTACAGAGAAGGAAACTGAGGCTGCAGGTCATGAAGCAGAATGTCGTGGGTCATAGTTCATGAGGGGCCATACCACAACCAGAGCCCACCTGACTTCTGGGGTCTCGAGGCCTTTTAGCACTCCATTAAACGCCTTCCAGGTCCCCTCGCCTGCTGTGTCGATACACATTTCCAGGACTGCTGCTGTTTCCCACTGACACGACCTCAACAAGCAGCCTGGGCCCCAGCCAAGAGAGAAAGCCATGCGTGAGCTTTGCTCTGACCCAGTCACTCCAAACCAGCTTTGGCCTTGAGTCCAGGATATTTTCTCAGTGCCCCCGTGCATTTGCCCGTCACGAACACATCCTGGCTCTGTATGTCTCAGCCACCATAAATCAGCTAGGCATACACATGGCCCTGGCTGCTTCTGAACATTGTGGGGGGGGGAGGATTTGCTTCTTCCTGCTCGGCTCTTGGGGCTTCTGCATTGACATCTGAGTTATGTCATCATTTGTTTAAGCGATAGAAATCTAGTCGGTGATTTGTAGCCATCACGCTGTGCAATAGATGCAAAGAGGCTTCAGAGAGCCTTACAGAGGGGACCGGAACCCCAGCAAATAATTCTTCCTTCCTTGACACAATTCAGGGACAGCCTGCTAGTAGGTAAAGCTGAAACCAGGAGCTATAATTACAGTGACACAAAATAGACTGCCATAATACTAAGTAGGAAATATTGTCAAGGAAACGGAGAATGGCAAGATAGGGGCCAGAGAGAGAGGCCAACAGGGTATGGTTCTTGCCTTGCATGTGGACGACTGAGTTTAATCCCCAGCCTCTGGTCCCCTGAGCACCACCAGGAGTAATGTCCAGGTGCAAAGCCAGGAGTAACCCCTGAGCACCACTGGTTGTGAACTTCCCTCCTCTCCCACAAAATAGAATGGAAAGGTAAGGAGTTGAAGATTCACCAGAGGTCAAGGAGGCCCATGAAAAGCAACTAGGTCATTGAGATTGGCCAGACAGTGGCCACACCTCACCATGGAGTATGTCTAGAGCCCGAGCTCCCTTCTTCACCTCCACCGACACCCAAGGGGAAGGCAGGACTTGACATTGACTGCTGAGCACGGTTGGGGGTTCAACCAACAGTTCTCCATGGACATCTCCCTGGGGGTGGGGATGGGTAATGGGGCCCAACTGACACCACTGTGGAGGGGCATCAGGGGGTGGGTCTCTGTACTGCCTGACTTGTCACTACACCCCCTGCAGCCAGCCAGCAGAGAAAAGGAGGGTCTCTCATTGTGGTGCGGTGGGAGTGAACATCCTGGCGCCCCTGTGTCTCAACCAAGACATCCATAGGCCCATGTGATCTCCATCCACCCACTTGAGAGAGGCGTTAGTGATGCTAACTAATGGGAGGCTGGAGGCCAAAGAGCTAAGGAGGAGCAAAGTCAGAACTCAGTGCCATGAGTGTGGCTCTCAGACCATTTGTCTGTGACTCAAAGATCCCCAGAAGCACAGGACCAACAATGCCAGTCCCACCCAACAGCACCCTAATGAACATCCTCGGCTCCCAGAGGAGAGGGGCTGCCTCCCGTCGCTTCCTTTAGACCCCAGGCTGGAAACCCCCACATGATTATACACCATCACCCCCTAAACAACACAAGTACTACAGAGCAGCCTCCCCCTACCCCACCATCCTGCCAACAGACACAGCAAAAGCCCCTTCCCGAACGGAGAACCACAGAGTGCTACTCCCTACCTTCCTGGCTGGTGGGCTTGCCCTGAAGAGGGGCTGGGGAACCCCTGAGACCAAGCTGTCCCCAGGAGCTGCAGACGTCAGAGCCATCAGCAGGCCAGGCAGCCCCTTCCTGGCAGGAGGGCTGGGTCTGCTCCCAGCTGAGGTGCCTTTCTTGGACCTGCAGGTTCTTGTCTGGCTCCTTCTGCACACCAACGACAGAGCTGCTAGTCAGGTGCAACCAAGCTTATGCAGTCAGAGAAATAGTAAAACTCTGGTCCAAGGGCTGGAGAGACAGTACAGTGAGTAGGGTGCTTGCCTTGCATACAGCCACCCAGGTTCAATCCCTCACACCTCATATGGGCCCCCAAGCTTATCAGGAGTGATCCCTGAGCTCAGAGGCTAGAGTAAGTCCTGAGAACCACTGGGTGTAGCAAACACGTGTGCACGCGTGCACAGACACACATACACACACACACACACACACACAAACACACAGCCTCTGGTCCTCAAACCCAAAACTGTTTCTCCTGAAGGAAGCAGACAATTCACTGCGATTACTAAAACCCACCTCAGCAACTTCATCCTCAAGGTAATGATACCTCTTGCCTGAGATACCAGGTGGGCATCCAGCCCTTTGTGTGGGGCTAGAGATAAGGCTGAGCATCCAGAGAACATGTCAGGTACACACACAATTATTTGACACTTACTCTATGGGAAATAGAGTCTGAATTCCCAGAGAACTGAATGCTTTGAGGTCTTTAAAAAATGTGATCCTCCTATAATACAAGAGCCTTCCACTTCCGTTATTCCTCTTCCCACATTGTTTTCCGCTGTTGGGAGTGCATGCCCCCCTCAGGTCTCTGAACTACCACCCATCTCAGTCTGGTGCCCTTATGACTCCCCCAATCTTCCTACCACACCAGCCACTGCCTGCAAGCTGCACTTACCAACTCTCCCCTTCACCCCCTTAAAGTAGGGTTGCCATTCTCTTCTCCTTTAGGATGGACAGATGAGGGGCCAGAGTCATAGTCCAGTGGGGAGGGCATTTGCCTTGCGCATGGCCAACCTGGTTTTGATCCCCAGCATGCCATATGGTCCCTGAGCCTGCCAGGAGTAAGCCCTGAGCACAGAGCCAGGAGTCAGCCCTGCACACAGCTGGGTGTGGCCCCAAAACAAAACAAAAGTTGGTCAGAAGCGCCAAAAACGTTATGAAAGATTGAATCCACACTGCACACATGACGTCTGCAATAACTCCTGAGCAGCACTGGCGTGCCTTTCAGAGAAGTGAAGTGTCCCAAATCGCTCGTCATGAGACAGAGTCAGGCCGGAGTTCTCCAGGTCAGCAAAGCCGGGTCCAGTAGAGAAAGGAGCAGAGGCCTCCTCATGTGGCCTCTGGAGTAGTGGTTGTGGAGGGCCACAACCACTACTGTGGATGCTCGAGCTCAGAGGTGGCCAGCATGATTCCAGCTCAGCCGTTGGTAAAGGAAGCCAAGCCCCAAAGGCCACGGAAATCTGACTCACCTGATTCCATTTATATTGGGACACTGTCTGCACCCTGACACAGCTTCCCTGGAGGGAAAGCAGAGAGCACTTTCCCCAAAGTGCCTTGCTAGAAGTGAGGTGCTGAGTCCCTCTACGGAGTGCCCGAGGCAAGAACAGGGACACCTAAGGGGAGGGCAGCACCAGGGAGGCAGGGAACAAGCTCCGACTGTTTCTCCCTCACCTGGGCCTCCCAGGTACGTCTCTCTGAAGCGCCCCGGCACTGCCTGCAGAGTTGTTAGCCCGACCCCTGCTCCTGACATGGCAGGGTAGAGAGTTTCCGACCAAGCGTAAGATCAGCAGAGAACCAAGCCCAACAGCAATCTGGACATGCATGCTGGTAATAACGGTTGGAGGGCTACAGAAAAACAAGAAATTACTTGGGGTAGGGCAGGACCACGGAAACCCACAGGGAACAAAATGATGGAGATCTCGTTCTTCTTTGACCTGGGAACCTGGAAACAAGAGGGAGAGTTACACGCAGTCTGAATGCATGAAAAACAATGCACGCTGGCCAAGATGAAAATGCAGGCAAAGACAAGGGTAGAGAAGAACATACACAGTTTATGCAGTCTGCATAACGGGGGGGGGGGCAGTGGGGGAGGGGAGGGAGAGGAGGAGGGAGGGAAGCAGAGAGGAAGAGAGGGAGGGGAGGGAGAAAGATGTTTTGGCTAAGTCAGACATACAGATAAAGATAAGGTTTAAACACAACAGTTATACTACTGTCGCGGACTACTCAGTCTTTCTGGAAGGACAATTTGACTGACCACAGGTATCAAGTACTTTGAGAGAAAGTACAGAACTGGAGACATGGTACAGCAGTTAAGGCGCTTGCCTGGCACTTGGCTGATCTGGGTTCAATCCCTGGCACCCTATATGGTCCTCTGAGCACCACCAGAAATGATGCTGAGGATAGAGCCAGGAGTAAGTCCTGAACTCAGGGAGGTGTGGCCCCAAACAGGGAAAATTGTGTGTGTATATGGATATGTACATATGTATATATGTATATGGGTGGGTGTAGTTTATGTGTGTGGCTGCTTATATACATGTACTATACATATATACTTATATATGTAATATATATGAATATATTATGTGTATATTATATATATATCTTTTGTCCATAAGTAGTATTCTACATAATAAGTATTAAAATTGCACAAGTTTTATTTATAAAACTGAAAAACAGAAAATAACCAACTTGTGCCAAAATAGGAAACTATTTAAGCAAATATTGACATCTTTAAAACTACCTTGAAGCCATTAAAATATATAATTTTGTAAGATTACTAAGTATTTGGGGTTGGAAAGATAGTACAGTGGATAGGCATTTGCTTTGTATGCAACTGAGCTGAGATCAGTTCCAGCACTCCCTGTGGTGCCCTGAGCCCCACCAGGAATGATCCCTGAGTAGAGCCAGGAGTCAGCCCTGAACAATTCCAGGTGTGGTCCCCAAATTTAAAAAAAAACTGATTATTCAACAAACAGTGAGATATGTATGATATTTTTCTAAGTGGAAAACAATGGACAAAACAATGTATTTATATACTAACCATTTCACAATAGTCTATGTGGTCATATGTGTGCAGTATGTCTAAGAGAGAGAAAAGAAGGAAAGAGACATTAAGAATGACAGTGACGGGGCTGGAGAGACAGCAGCTAAGGCGCCTGCCATGCGTGCAGCTAGCCTAGGCTCAATCTCTGCCATCCCATGTGGTCCCCTGTCCACTGCCAAGAGGGATTCCTGACTTCAGAGCCAGGAGTAACCCCCGAGCATCATTGAGTGTAGCCCAAAAACTAAAAACTAAAAAATGAAAGAAATGATAGTGACCGAAACTGGAGACATTGATGGTGGGAAATGTACACTGGTAGAAGGATGGATGTTGGAACAGTGTAGAACTGAAACCCAACCATGAACAACTCTGTAACTGTGTATCTCACAGTGATTCAATAAAAAAAAAATGTTTTAAAAATTTAAGAAATGACGGTGACCATGGATTGTCAAACTAGGTATGATTTTTAATTTATTTTCTTTGTGTTTTCATTAAGTTTTCTACACTCAAATCCTTCACCTTCATAATTAGAAAAATAAAAACAGTGCTATCTAGAAACTTCAAAAGCAAATGAACAACACATCATCACTCAACATTTACACTAGGGTGCCCCAAAGCTGAAAGCAAGACAGCAGACAGTGGGGGTGGCTAAGATATCTAGATGGCCCCCCAAAAGGCAAGCCGCATTAAAGATTGCCCCCAACCTATCCTGAGCAGGGGTCCAGATCCTGGCTCTCAGACTCCAAGGGGGTGCCCGGAGCACCACCTCCAGCCCCATCAGCACCATCTCCACCTGCCCTATTGTTAAAAGTGCTTCCGTGTGGAGTCTCTGGAAACAGTGCCCCTGAATGAGAGACGCCAGGCAGAGGCACCCAGCACAGGAGGATTCCATTTCTTTGGAAGGCCCACAGGGGCAAACCCGTGGAGACGGGAAGGAGATATGAGGCTCCTGAAGGCTGCAGGGAAGAACGTCTAATGAGGACAGAGTTCCCAGAGGTGCCGACGAGATGCTGGAATCCAACCGTGCTCACACACAAACCACAGAAAAGGGGCCCTGGGAAGTGATACCTTTCAAGCTATGTGGGTGGATCTCGAGTTTTTAAACATTTTAAGTAGCTTACAAATAGTTATTGCAGTCAGTACAATGAAGATGCTGATGAAACTGTCGGGCCTACGAGCGCATGTTTTAGAGCTAGAGGGCTTTGCAACTCAGACATCACTCTGATCATCCACTTGCTGTGTGAGTTCCTACAGGTTCCTTACGCTCTCTGGGCTGTTCTGGAATGTGGTTCAGAATAGGAACAATAATCTCCAACTCGCCAAGACAACTGAGGGGATGAAGCAATGGACTGTGGTTGTTCCTGTTATGTGATGGTGGTCCTCCCTGCTAGCAAGCCAAAGAGTCTTCCTGATCTTAGAAGACTCTGGGCCCCTGTTAAAACATCATTGAAGATCAAGCCAGCCCTGGGTCCTTGTCTCTCCTGGAAAAGATACTCAAGAAGCCCAAAGCTAGCAGGTCTGTGCATCCGCTCTTTGACCCTCCAAAACTCAGGACACATGCTGGGGGAAAAGGCAGCTCAGATAGAGAAGGGACCACCAAGTAAAAGGTGCTGGGAGGGCCCGCTCGGGATGGGAGATGCGGGCTGAATGTAGACCATAGACCAAACATGATGGACACTTAGTACCTGCATTGCAGACCCCAACACCCAAAGGGAGAGAGAGAGCAAAAGAGAATGCCCTGCCACAGAGGTGGGGGTGGGAGTGGTGTGAGGGAGCTGGGACCATGGCGGTGGAAAATGGGCACTGGTGGAGGGATGGGCACTCGACCATTGTATGACTGAAACGCAAGCGCGAAAGTTTGTAAGTTTGTAACTATACCCCACAGTGATTCACTAATTTAAAAAAACTGAAAAAAAAAAAACCCTCAGGATAGAGCTCCACCACCAGCACCCCGCTCTGGCCTCCTACCAGACCCAGCATGGACTCAGCACAGGCACAGGAGCCCCAGCGGCCGAGGGTGAAGCTTCAGGGGCTCGGAGGAGTAGAGAGAAGGGCGCGTCTTCGTGCACCGCACAGGCTCACTGTCTCCTCCAGCCCCACTGGGCTCCGCCGTGTGGTCTCCTCCGGCCTCTGCCACACAGCTCGGGCTGTCGGAGAGCAGTCGTGGAGGCCTGGGGCAACGCGGGAACAGAAGCAGCTGCGCCGTGAGATGACCAGGCAGCAGCACCTCGGGGCCTCGCCTGCATGCAGAGGGCAGAGGCGGAGGCCAGATCCAGAGGGCAGCTGGAGGTCAGAGAGAAGCAGCGGCGGAGAGAGGCGGGGAGCTGAGGCCAGAATTCAAGGCATGCGAGGGTCAGGGGTCAGACACAGGAGATCAAAGAGAACCTTGTCAATTCCCCCAAAGCCTGCTAAACAGCCTCGGAGAGTCTCCGCTTAGGGCCGTCCCCCGGGAGGGCTGCTCAGGGGACAGAGCAGAACTGATGAGGCCCAGGTGAGAGCTGAGGCCCGGGAGAAGGTCCAAGAGGCAGATGAGCTGCCCGGCAAGCACAAAGCTTAGAGCTGGATCCCCAGCCCCAGGGCGCGGCCCCTCCAGTACCCCCAGGTGGGGCTCTGGTGGCCCAGAGTACAGGGGAGAGGGCAGAGAAGGAAAGGAATCACAGGGAAACAAGAAGTGGAGGGGGAGTGACAGGCAGCACCCAAGGCCTCCTGGTGGTGTACAGGCGCGGTTAGCTCTGCATCCAAACCACAGTCAGCAGACCCAAACCACACAACCGAACTTAAAAACCTGTCTGTCAAAAAGACAGGCGGAGTGGGCGGGGTGGGGGGAACATGGGAGGGAACTTGGGGACACCAGTGAAGGGAAGGTGGCACTGAGGTGGTGCTGGTGCTGGAACAGAGCATGTCTGAAACTCAACTAGGGATAACTTTCTAAATCACCAGGGCTTCTGTAGCACTGTCATCCCGTTGTTCATCAATTTGCTTCAGTGGGCACCAGTAACATCTCCACTGTGAGACTTGTTGTTACTGTTTTTGGCATATTGAATACGCCACGGGTAGCTTGCCAGGCTCTGCTGTGCGGGCGGGATACTCTCGGTAGCTTCCAGGCTCTCCGAGAGGGACGGAGGAATCGAACCTGGGTTGACCCTGTGCAAGGCAACCGCCCTACCTGCTATCTTCAAAAAAATAAAACTTCAATGGAAACAACAGCAAAAAGAACTATTGAAGGTCTCCTGGCTTGGGGAAGCCTCGGCTTGAACAAGAGGCCCCCACCCTGCCTATGTAGGTGCTGCCCCACCCTGGGAAGGAGGAGGTCACTGGGCCAGCACTGGACAGCAGCCAGAGGACGGCATGTGAGGAGGAGAAGTCTGTTTGGTGACCACAAATGTGTCACTAGGTCACATGATGGGAAGGCCATGAGCAGGAAGAGGTAGAACCTGAGTCCGTGGAAACGAGTCCCTCAGAAGCCAGCTGCTCTCCCTGGAGGGAGTCAGCAGGAAAGGGGTGAAGACATATTTGTGCCCCGTCCCCAGGCAGCTGAGGGCAGCATGCGGACTGTGTCCAGGTCATAAATCCAAGACTGTGTGTCCCTTTCATCAGCTGCCTGCGGACAACTCCTTGCCATTTCCCCGCTGGGACGCCCCTTAAAGGACCTTGGCCGAAAGGGTTAACGTCTCATTTCCTCTCATCGTTCAGCCCCTAATCCGCATCCTGAGCTGGGCGCATTCCAAGCCCACCTGGAGCAGGTCACAACGAGCCCGGCCCACGGCTGGCCCTTCATTTCCCCTGGCAGCAGATTAGATGGGGCACCCATTAATCACTCATTGCTCCGGGCCTCGCTGCTGGCCAGCCCCGGGCAGCCGGCCAGCTGGCTGGAGGGTGAGGCGGGCCTACCCGAGGGTGGCTGTCCCGTGCCACCCTTCTGAGAGCAGACACGGCAGCAGCCCACCTGCCCCACTGCCCCCTGGAGGGGAGAGGAGAGGCTGGGCGCACACACACTGGTGCCCGCCCCAGCATCACCCTTGCAGCAAGGATCCGGGCGTGGGCCCCACGCACAGCACAGGCCGTCCAGGAAGGGGTGGGCGGAGTCTGCTGGACACTGAGTCCTCACAGAAGCGACCATGGAGGGACAGGTGGTGACTCAGGGACAGGAGCCTGCACGAGACCCACACAGCCAGGAGGCTGTCCCCAGAAGTGACCCCCCCCCACCCTGTCACTCATGGCCTCCTCACCCCCATGGGGAAAAGTAAGGGAGAGGCAACTATCTACCTGTATCTTATGTCTCCTGAGGAATCTGAAACGGGGCTGGAGGGTGGGAGGGAAGGCTGTGGAGTGACAGAGCGACAGGCAGCTCTTTATGATCTGTTCATTGCTTGGGTGACCGGGCAAGGCAGCGGCATTTAGCCTGACATTTAGCCCTGCACACGTTCCCTGTGCCTGAGGTACAGGTTTTGTTTCTGCAGACACTTGTTATGAGCATTGTTTGCTGAGATAAAAGGGTAACAACTACCTCCCCCACCTGCCATGTAGGCCTCGACCTACCGCTCTGCCTGTCCCAGCAGCCTGCGTGTCCGTGCCAGCCCCCCACACTGGGCTGGGCACCTGTTACAGGTGGGGAAACTGAGGCTGGATGTGGCGTGGAGGTCTCTGTTTCAAAGGCTGGTAGGGCAGAGTGGTCTCAGCGGACGCAGATGGGCTGCCAGCACAGCGGACCCGGCCTGATCTGCAGCTCCAGCTCTTTGGGGCGCTCCCGAACCAGCCAACCGTCCCCGTCTCTTTCTCACTCCACACTAGCCCAGACCCAGGAAGACGCCCACAGCAGACCCAACAGGAAGGCTCTGCCCATGGTGGGCCGGGTTCGACCCCCAGCACTGCATATGGTCCCTGAGCCCCACCAGGAGTGAGCCCCGAGCATCACCGAGTATGCCTCTCCTCCCACAAATAAAAAACGAAGTCCACAGAGAATTCACACAGGATGGTTTACAGAGGGTTGGCTGTGTATTCACAAAGCACATCCAGCACTCTTCACCCAGAGGGAGTCAGCCTGGGCTGGCCTTGGGTCCAGCGCCCACTCCTTCAAGACAAGGTCAAGACATCTTTGTACAGGATCCTGCTGGGGAGCTCGCTGGAAAGGGGCGGGGCACATCAAAATCAATGCCCTGGGGTATAGCAGCACCCCTGGGTGTGGCCCTGGTGCCCCCAGCACAGCCCGGGCTCAGCACAGCTTTGCCTGCCTGAGCGCCAAGACCTCGGGCCTGCACCACCTGGTGAAGCGTTTCCTAGTCTGGCCTCCCGACCCCAGGCACCACTGGGGAAGCTCCAGACAACAGCGAAGAGGAATCTGCCACCTGGGAGAGCGGCTCATCAGCTCGCCACCACCAGGGCCTCTTGGTCCTGGCGCCCCAGAGCAGGACTGGCAGGCAAACAGCAGATGGGACAGTCTTGAAAATGCCAGGGGCTGCAGAGGGGAGGACGCTTGCCTTGCACTCGGCTGACCCAGGTTCGAGCCTCAGCCCTCCATAGGGTCCCCCAAGCCCTGTCAGGAGTGATCCCTGCGTGCAGGGCCAGGAATTAACCCTGAGCACCACCTGGGGTGGCCCAAGAACCAAACTAAATAAAATGCCAGACCCCGGGCCTTGCTACTACTCTGGAATCTATATGTGAGACCACTGTGTGTGTGTGTGTGTGTGTGTGTGTGTGTGTGTGTATGTGTGTGTGCGCGCGTGTGTGTAAGAGTCAGGTTCCCCACAGTTCAATCAGGAGCTTTCATTCAAGGTGCAATGCAATGGGTGATGTCTTGGGCACGGGTACTGGGGGCAGGGCAAGAGGGATTCAAGCACCAAGTACAGCACCCACAAGTGCTCACTAAACACATGTAACTGCATCACACCAGCAAAACTTGGAACCTATGAGAAGATGGCAAAGCAGGCCCAGGGGCAAAGAGCTGGGGGTTCCTAGCATCAGCACATGGTCCTCCAGGAGAGGAATGGAAAGGGGGGATCCCGAGAGGGCATGACAGGGCCGGAAGCCCCACCCATGCCAGTTCCAGCCCAGGTACCCCTTAACTCCCAGTCCAGCCCTTCTAGCACCTTATTTCCAGCAGAAGACACCAGAGCATACACACCCACATCTGGGAGTGCGGGGGTGGGGGGTCATGACTCTGCACACGGAAGGACAAGCAGGGTGAGTTGGAGAGGAGGAAGGGAAATGGGGGGGGGTGGGGGATGGACAAGCACAAGCAAGTTGTCATCTTGGGTCCATGACGGATCACTCGTGCTGCCTGGCCAAGGCGCTGCCTGGAGACACTTGAGGTTCCTGGGGACCTCAGACACAGCCACCGGGACAGTCCCGGCTGACTAGAGAATATGAGGGAGCAGGAGAACTGGGTGCAGGAAGGGGGCGGGGCTTGTGCTGTCAACTCTGGGGTCACTTACTGGCAAAATACTCACTAGGAGAGGGGAAAACAGAATATCCTGGTGCATGCCAGCTCCACACAAAGACAGGAAAATGAATGATTTCAGGCAGGAGCAAGCTGGGGTGATCTAGAAGCAATAAAGTAGACTCCAACTAGGACACCCAGATGAGGAACAGGAAAGATAGACCAGTGAGCACAGTGCTGGCCTTGCACAGACCCGGATTCGATCCCCAGCACCCATATGGTCCTCGAGCACTACCTGAAGTAATCACTGAGCATAGAACCAGAAGTAAAGCCTGGTGTAATAAAAAATAAAAATAAAAATAAATAAAATAAACCCAGATGAAGAGCCAGAAGAGAGTACAGTGGTTAGGGCACATGCTGACCAGGGTTTGATCCCCAGCACCATGTGGTCCCTTAACCATGTGCAACCCTTTAGCTTCTGAGCACCATTAGGGTGGCCAGAATAATCCCCAGAACCACAGGGCCTGAGCACCCTTGGGTCCTCAGGTCTTGGTATTGCCACCAGCCTGATTGGCTGAAAATCTCTGGTGGGGCCCCAGGACTCCCAAGCCCCTCTGGAGGTTCCCCAAAAACATCAAGCTGAAGACCACAACATGAAGAATAACCTGAGTCAGTCAGTTCTACGCTTGCACTACCTGAAACTTCTGCTCACAGTCCTCATCTTCCTGGCAAGCCTCCCTTCCCGCCAGTCTCTCCCTTCCCTGAACTCCTCTTCACACTTCAAAGCCCAGATGTAACTTCTCTCCTCCACCCCCCATAAGCAGAAGGAAATCTACTCCCACCTCTGTGTCCCCGGTGTTCTGCAAAGCCCCAATATTTTCACATTGCCTTGTAGTGAGTTTTTTATTTTAATGTCTCTTTCTCTCTGGGCAGCGATTTATCATCTGCTGTCAGGAAGCTGAGGGTGAGGATGTTGTCTGGTTCTTGGTGTATACACCCAGCTCACAGGAGCAGCTGCTGGGCACAGCAGATACTCAGAAATTTCTGCTGCAGAAAAATTAAGTAGAAGTGAAGAATGGGGCAGCCCTGTGATTTTGAAAGGAATGATGTGGCGAAATCAGAATTTTAGGAATATTAATCTGTCAGCATGAAAGAAGATGGATTAAAATGAAGAAAGCAACTTGTGGCCGGGAGTCAAGAGGGGGAGATTATTACTGTAAATTGGACATGGTTTAAGGTGGGGGCAGAGGGAACGGAGACAGAGGGGGGAAAAATTCCCTGAGATATCACAGAAGAATGTGAATGGAACTTGGTAATAAATGAGCTATAAATGTGGGGGACAGGATAGCAGAGGTGGGGTCTCAGACATCAAGCATCACTGCCAAGTGGGAAAAAGTGGTGCTGTGGCGAGAAATGTGGGGGAATGAGGAGAGCGC
Organism: Sorex araneus; assembly: GCF_027595985.1. Classification (NCBI taxonomy): domain Eukaryota; kingdom Metazoa; phylum Chordata; class Mammalia; order Eulipotyphla; family Soricidae; genus Sorex; species Sorex araneus. The sequence continues at coordinate 101,849,352 of NC_073304.1, forward strand.
CAGTCCCTGGCCTCTCTCTAGATAATTACCGTCACAAGCACTTTTAAGCAAAAAAAAAAAAAAAGAGGCTGTTAAATGTTCTTTTTCCCTAGTAGTGAGTCAGTGAGCATTTCTTCGTGGTAGAGTAGTAGAAAATGAAGGTGAGTCCAGCCTGGTTTCTCCAGCTGGGCCTGGAAGACACTTCTGGCGCCGAGCCACAGCCCTTCTCAGTGAGGGCTCCCGAATTCTGTCACCCAAACGGGCTTCCAGGCCGGGACCTCTGGGAAATCCCTGCTCCAACCTTGCAGAGGCTTCCAGGGAAGTCCCAGGGCTCCCATCTGCTTCCTCGCATTCATTCCAGGGCGAGGATTTCGTTTTCTAAAGGAATTCCACCATAGTGCCAACAAAAATCTGTAGGTATGGGTAGTGCTTGTATTTAACTCACACTTTTGAAAACTCGTTCGTTTCTTTGGGTATGAGACCCAATAAGACCCCATTACATCCCACCACTCACTGCCTTATCAGGAAAAGACAAGAGAGTCTGCTTTTAGCAGCGGTGTTGTCGGGTGTGTTGTGTGCCTCGGCGCCTTCAACCGAGAAAAGGTAGTTGGGCAACATGATGCCCTGGACCTCTCCGGGATCTCCCTTCAGATTCTCCACCAAGTACCCCATCATCACCTCTGTTTCTCCGACCCAAAGCTTCCCGTGCGCACGCGGCCGGCAAAGGAGCAAGCGCAGCGCGGTGCAGGGCTCCAGGAGGTCGGGAGGAGACGCGAGCAATGCAACTCGAAGAGGCAGCGGGAAAGTTGGGTGTGGACAGCTCAGCAAACGCACCCGACCCACAAAATCGGAAGGCGGATGCTAAGTGGGCCCGAGAGCACCCTAAACACCTCTCCGGTACGGCGGGTACTACTTCCAAGCAGAGGAGAGGATGCACCTCGGGGACCTCAGGCTCCCAGGTGAGCTCGCTGCGAAGGCTAGTCCCGCGCGCGCCCCGGCCGCGGCAGGTACCGGGAGGTGCGGGAGGGCGCGCCGGGCGTTGGCGCTCGCACGGGCGCCGGCCTGCCGCGGCTCGGGGACACGCACGGGATTTGAGACTTCCTAGAAAACCGAGTGGCCGCGGCCCGCGGCTGATGCGCGCGGGAGGCAGGAGCGGCTCCCGGGGGGCCCCCGGCGGGGCTGCAGGGGCGCGCGGGCCGGTGCGCGCTGCTCCGCCGCGCCCGAAGAGCGCGGGCCCGTCGGGTGGCCAGGCCGGACCGTCCCTAGCGTCTCACGTGGGGGACAGAGCGAAGCCCCCGCAGCCACACACGCGCTGCGGCCGCGCCGCCGTCCGCACCCGCCGGGCGCGCTGCCTCCCCGAGTTCGCCGAGGACGCGGCGCCCACCCCCCACCCCAGCGCCCCGGACACACCCCCCTGCGCCCCGCCGGCTCCCGGGAGGTGCACGGTGACCAGCGGGGCGCGGGCAGCTCTGCTCACCTGGCGCTCCGCTCGCCCCGCGTGGCTCCCGCCGCCCGGCAGCCCCGAGCCTGCCGCCGCCCCCTTCCTGCTCGGGCTTCCGCGGCGCCCCGGTCACGCGTTGGGCTGCGCGGACGGCCGGCGGCTGCGACCCGAGAGCCCGGGACCCGCGCGGCGCGCTCGCTCCTCCACCCCTGCGCGGGCCTCCTGCTGTCATCGCGCGCCGCGCGCGCCGCCCCCTGGTGGCCGCCTCGGGAAGCGCGGGCCCCAGCCGCCCGCCAGCCCGCGCGCTCTACCGCTCTCGGCCACACGGACCCCTGGGTACCAGGAGAGATGTCCGGTCCACAAGGGCTGGGTCAGGAGGAGAAGGAGACCCAAGGAGACTGACCATAGGGGAACAAAAGTGGTCAGGGAAGTGAAGGATAGGCCTAGAAAGCGTAAAAGGCGTGAGAGCAGAGGGAAGCAAGAAAGAGACGGTCTAAGCTAGGTGAGTTAGAAGAGCGCTGACCTTCGGTGGGTGGTGGGTGGTCTGGGGGGCACACCCGTGTGCTCAGGGCTGACCCTGGCTCTGTGCTCAGGAATCACTCCTGGAAGGGGCTTGAAGGTCTATATTTGGTGCTGGGGGATTGAAACGGGGTTCTCCGGACCCTTTAATCACTGTACCCTCTCTTCCACCCTTACTGGAGAGGTTTACTTTATGATATTTTGTTTGTTTGAGGGTCACACCCGGTGGTACTTCTGCAGTCTGGAATCATTTCTGGTGAGGCTTGGGTGCTAGGGATCGCATGCTAGCCAGCTGCATGCAAGGCAGGCATCTTACCCACTAAGAGTTTTATTATCCTAAGCTTGTGGGAGCCTCCAAGAGGATGAAGCCCAGGAGAGACAAGGCATCCTTGTGTTGGAAAGAAGCCCTGAGGAGATGAAGCTGAAGAAGCAGGTCCGCAGTGCTAAGCCAGAGCGATAACCCAGTGATTGTGGATGCAGAAGGAGGGGTCCAGTCCACAGAGCCACAGAGCCATGTGCACTCACAGTAGCCACCACACTCAAGTCCGCACACAAAGCAAGACCACAAGTCTCCCTCCAGGGGCTAGGGGAAAGGATAGCCTACTCTGCCAGACCTCTTCAGCATTAGACAGCTTGGGAAAGAAAAAACATGTGGCCTGCTCTTGTCTGTGGCCTGCCTCTGGTCACTGGCAGGAAAGCAGGCAAGCCCATTGCAAGGAACATAGCAGCAAAGCAGCATCACTCTCAAACACCTATTTTTTAGGCTCCTCCCTCCGTGTTGTGATGTTGGTGATGATGCTCTCTCGGCTGTCACGCAACAGGTTGCAGGACAACCTGGGACGTGGCGCTTCCAGATGGGAGCCTTCGCATTTCCTGCCTTGCACATGTGCTTGCCAAGGCCATTCTCTCTCCATGAGGTGTCAAAGTTAAGCTGGAGAGTGTGCGAGGGGCACAGGGGGCTCTTGCATACTCATACGCCTTGCATCGTTTGAGAGTGGGGGAGCTCTCAGGGACCTGGGGGTCACTCACAGACATACTTACCCCAGATGTGTTCTGGTTCCAGGGCAGTGGCACCGCAGGCAGAGCTCTGGGAGAAACACAGTGCCCAGGTTAGAACTCGGGGGTCACACACAGAAGTCCTACACTCCAGCTCTTTGAACTCTCTCCCTGCTCCCAACACATCGTGTGTGTGTGTGTGTGTGTGTGTGTGTGTGTGGCTATGATCACCAGGGTCACACCTCTTTATGGTGTTCACAGATTCCTGGCCATCAGTAGCATGCCCAGAAGTTGCTTGTGACCCCCAGAATCCCAGAGGACAGACATGTCTGATGATGTGCAGTGCATGTGGCAACACTGAGTTTTGAACTCACGACATTTGCCAGAAAAATGTTCTAAGTCTCTGCACTATTCTCCTGGGCCCCAGGCTCTTCTTTCTCTTCATTAGAAACTAATGTCCCAGAGAGGGCGTGACCACAGTTACCTGGCTCACGAATGGCAGAGAAACCCCAGGGTCCCTTTCCTGAGGCCTAAGGCCAAGCTCCAGTCTCAATATTCGAAGTGAAGCGATCTCCAGCTCCTGAAGCAGAAATTGAGCAGTTGAGAGCATGCTCGCTGGTCTCCCAGGAGGCGGGGGCCTGACCAGGCCCCTGAGAAGCTGTTGTCCAGACCCGGATGTCCTTGGCAGGTGAGTCAGCCTGCCTGCAGCAGTTGTTTTGAAAGTGCAGGTGCGCAGTTGGGACAATGGAGGTGGCACTGAAATGCCAGCTCCCTACCCCAGAGCCAGGCCAACCCCGGGAGGGGTGCCATGCGTGGGAGCAGAGAGGAGATCGCCTCGGGAACAAGCAAAGGAACAAAAGCAGAGAGTCATTAGGCCACAGGGACGACCAAGACTGTGTTCAGATACCCGGCCAGGAGTCTGGGCAGAGCCCGCGGAAGTGGAGGCAGGCTGGCAGCCGCTGAAGAAAGAATTCCATCCTGGATCAAACAGATTTTGATGGGACACACCTGGAATGAGAGGGATTAAATTCACTGAGAGACTCAATTAAGTGGCTCGAACACTTCTAGTAATTTTCTACCAGTTAATTTTTTGAATTGTATTGTATTTCCTTACCAGTGGCTTTCCTTACCAGTTGAAGCCATTGTATTTCTTTTTGGACCTTCCAAATAGTGTGCAGAGAGCCTGGGGGCTACTTCTAGTAATTCTCAGCCAACCTCGTTATAATTTCAGTGCTAAGGCCGAGGTATTTGAGGCTGCTCTGGTCCTGTGGTGCTTGAGACACCACCCCCAGTGCTCAGACCACCCTTACAGTGCTCGGGACACTGTTCCAACTGTGCTCAAAACCCCCCACCCCAGTGCTCAGGACCCTGTTCCCACCGTACTCAGGGACCTCCGGGCTATGCCCAGTGATGCTCAGAGGCCATGCAGTGCTTGGAATCACACCGGGGGTGAGTGTATGTGTGCCCTAATCCCTGGACTGCCCCCCAAGCCCTAACCATTGTAAACGATAGAAAAATCATACAACATTGACCAGTAATTAATATTATTGAATTGTACACCCAGAATGGTCAAAACTGTCGATTTCATGTAAAGTCAATATTAGCACAACTTTGGATCCATTTATGTACTGAATGTAGAGCAAGGCCTGGGTACTAGGAGGTAAAAATGAAATGGAGGAAATCTCACAGTCCCAGCCACGGCTCAGCGGAAGGTGCCATAGTGGGAGGCAGAAAATGATCCCCCATGGTGGGCGGTTGGCATCATCAGGGGGATGGCAGGATGGCAGGAGTGACTGAGGGCTCACGGGGGGGGGCATCGGAAATCTGGGACCTGAATATCGGGTCTCAAGAATATCGGGCCATACTGCTCTCAGCAGGGCTTAGGAGCTAAGGACATGAGGTTTTTTAAAACTAATTTTAGACCTTACAGATAAGTTGCAAAAATAGCACAAAGAATTCCCTGCTATCTCCCAAGCTCTTTCCCCTAACAGTAATGTCCTTCCATAGCCAAAGTATTATTATTGACCAAACTTGATCCAGCTGCTCCAGGCTGGATCCCCAGAAGTGTTTCTGATTCACTTCATATCTTGTCAAATGACTTATGGAAACTCTGCTTCATCCTAGTGTCCAGGAGGCTCCAGGAGATCTGTTTTCATTCTATGGAAGATACACCGCGGTCAGGAGGTATGGCTGTAGACTCATTTTATTTGACTTTATTTTAGCAGGATCACACCTGGCTCTGTGCTTAGGGGTCACTATTGGCTGTGCGTAGGGTGCTTTGTGCTGCCAGGCATCAAACCTGGAGCTCCCACGTGTAAAACATGCATTCCCTTCGAACCATCTCCCCAGTGTGCATTTGTTCCAGTGAGTTCCAAAAGACTGACTTCAAACAGAAATTTTTACATCATGTCTGGATAGCCATGACCCTTTATTAAAAAAATAAAGTAGCGAGTTTTCATCTTTCAGTCCTATTCTGTTTCTGCTTTGCTTGTTCGCTTTGGGAACCACACCCGGCCATGCTCAGGGCTTCCTGCTGGCTCTGTGCTCCAGCATTACTGTTGGTGAGGCTCCAAGGACCGTATGCAGTGCTGGGGATTGAACCTGGGTCAGTGGAGCGTAGGGCAGGAGCCCTCCCCACTGCACACCTTCACCCCTGCACTATCTCTCCAGGCCTCTATATCAGCTGTTCCAGAGTGCTCTGTGTGCATGTCAGATTGCAAGCTCAGTCCCGAGACATGAGAGAAGCCACTTGCTTGGCAAAGGAGAGCTCCGTCCAAATGTCCTGTAAGGCCTGCTGCCCAAGGGTCTCTCTGTGTTTTCTTGGAAAGTGGGTTGCTGGTGGCCCCTGAAATAACGCAGTGATGAGACTGTGGTGACTCTCTCACAACAGAGTATTTTTTAAATGTTCTTATTGGAGGCCATTAGATTGCCTTCTCGTGTTGTTGTTTTTTTTTAATTTTTTATTAGTGAAACACCATGAGGTACAGTTGTAGACTTACAAACTTTGGTGCCTTCATTTCAGTTGTACAATGATTGAGTACCTATCCCTCCACCAGTGCCCATTCTCCACCACCAATGATCCCAGTATACCTCCCACCACCCCCACCCCATCCACACCTCCACCCCGCCTCTGTGGCAGGGCATTCCCTTTTGCTCTCTCTCCTTTTGGGTGTTATGGTTTGCAATAGTGGTATTGAGTGGCCATCATGTTGGGTCTACTTTCAGCCTGCCTCTCCCATCCCGAGCAGATCCTCCAGACCCCCTTTACTCGGTGTTCCCTTCTCTATTTGGGCTGCCCTTTTCCCCAGCATGTGCAACTGGCTTCCCAGCCATGGAACAAACCTCCTCGTACTTATCTTGACTATTCTTGGGTGTTAGTCTCACATTCTGTTGCTTTATATTCCACAAATGAGTGCAATCTTTCTATGTCTGTCCCTCTCTTTCTGACTCATTTCATTAGCATGATACTTTCCATGTTGATCCACTTGTATGCAAATTTGTGACTTCATCTTTTCTAACAGCTGCATAGTATTCCATTGTGTAGTTGTACCAAAGTTTCTTTAACCAGTCATCTGTTCTCGGGGTCTTGGGTTTATTCCAGATTCTGGCTATTGTAAACAGTGCTGCAATGAACATACAAATGCAGATGTCATTTTGACTAGACTTTTTTGCCTCTCTGGGATATATTCCCAGCAGTGGTATTGCTGGGTCAAATGGGCTTCACCCTTCTGTCTTCTCTCCACGGACTCTAAAGATGCCTCCCAACATGAACCCACAGAACCAAAAGGCCACAGGCCACAAAGGACCCACAGAAGCCTTCTGTCATGTCAGCTCTGTCGCTGCAGGAAGTGGCTGGCTTACACCTGCTGTCCTGCTGGAATTTTTCAGGACTCCGTTAGCCTGGAGGGAGCGAGCTCACTGACCATGCTGCCCATGCCTCACCACCCCGGGCTGTCCTGGGCATGCCCAGGGCACCCACTGTTTAAGGGTCACGGCATCTGCTGCAGAGAATAACAAACTGGGATTTCCGTGCCTGCAGAGCTGGCCTGAGAACAAAGTGCCAGCAGACAGCAGGAAGAGGATCAGGACAACTGGACCTTTGTGGGAAAATACAAGAGTGACACAGCTTAATCAGTTTCCTCATGAGCACCGAGGTGGCCCCACACAAGGACATTACTTGGAGGGTCCCAATTTTATCTAACTGGGAATCATTTCTCTGGCAGCAGATTTCTGGGGGCTAAGGTTACAAAATGTAAAAACCCATAGCTCCCTGCCCTTGACGAAGTGTGTTTCCAAATTGGTGGGGGGCCAAGGGCTTGTGTCCCCAAAGGAAAGGTACTCCCTTATAGCACCCCTAGTCTCTCAGTATGTGGAGGAGGAAGGGAGAGAAAGCATCCAACCTGGCTAAGGTCAGGCTCCTGCAAGGCACCACGACTCATCTCATTACTCACAAAATTGTTCCTTTCATTTTCTTTGTTGTAAACTTTTGTAGACCATAAAGTCGAGGCGAGCATGTGTTCGGGGAATAGTAAGGATCAGGGACACATGATGAAATACAACACAACACAAGCCTTGGCAGCAGGTAAACCTGTCACTGCTGATTTCAGGGTTTCTAAGCAGCCCAGGGTGAGTGTTATGAGGTCACTCCTGCCCCACTTGCCTGATGAACTGCTTTTTTCTCTTCTCTCTTCGCGGGACCTGGGTTCATGCTCCTGTCTGCAGCTGGAGCCTCCTCAATCTGAAATCCACCCTGACTCAGAGAAGAGTAAGTAAGCTCAGGCTCTGAGGAAGCAAGAATTTTCTATCTAGACGGAAGTGAAGTCTTCCTGAGAAGTGGGAGAGTCCCTGTAGGCTCCATTTCTCTATTTCTCTGCCCCTCTCTTGCTTCGCTCTCTTTGTTGGTTCCAGCATACCCAATTAGGAAATCTTGTTCTGCCAGGTCCAGGGCCACTTTCGGAATGCCCAAGAGTCTGAGCACTTCCCTTTACCCTCTTCACATGCAATAATACAGTCCAGGGGCATCTCCCAGACTGTAGTCTCATCCCAGGAGGGGTGAGACTAACAGGGTCAGGAATGGCAGCTTGGTGGCCTCGAGACTCATAGCTCCCTGTCCCCTCCTGCAGTGATTAACAGGTGAGGACAGTGGCAGTTGCAGACCAAGGAGGCGCTGTTCTGCTCCAGGTTGATTGATCCTCCTTCCCTCTGGTCAGGAGAAAGATGCACCCAAGTCTCAGGGACAGCTGGGGAGAAAGGACACACCCTTGGAGAACTGTCACCCTCAGGCAGCAGAAAGAAGGGCTGTGTGGTCAGTGCTTAGGGTCCAAGAGGGAGAAAGGAAGAAGACGGGCCAGGCGCTGGACTGTGACACAGCGGCACAGAAACTTCCGGCATGGTTAGTAGTCCTGGGACCCCACACGGGTGTGGACAGAGTCCTCCCAACAGAGCCCAGCCACAGGCCCAGCAGACTCCTGGCACAGACTCTCCAGCCCCTGCCATACCTTCTTCTCCAAGAGCCGGCCGTGTGCCCCTGTCCCCCAGCATCACCCCAAGTCCTGCAGAATAGGAATCACCAAGCTCGAAACCACTCTCAACCCAACGGGAAGAACCTATCCAAAGAAGGGGAGGCAGGCTCACACCACGTCTTGTGGCCTTAGATTCCCTCCAAAACACTGCAATAGGAAGTGGCATGGCCCCAGGGGTACCCACCTGGGAAAAGATGACATAGAGAGAAGCATGTGCCTTCCCCCCCACCCCAAATTTCAAGCTGCATTTGAAGTGGCTCCTTTCTTTCCCTGAATTCCTTCTAGATGCTGATCTGGCGATGCCCAGGGTAGAGAAGTGGGGAGGAGTAGCTTGAAGTGGTGTCAATTAATAAGCCCATACACTGTAGCACCAGTGTCCCATTGTTCATTGATTTGCTCAAGCAGGCACCAGTAATGTCTCCATAGTGTTGTTGTTACTGTTTTTGGCATATCAAATACGCCATGGGGAGCTTGCCAGGCTCTGCCGTGTGGGCAGGATACTCTCAGTAGCTTGCTGAGCTCTCCAAGAGGGACGGAGGAATCGAACCCGAATAGGCCATGTGCAAGGCAAATTCCCTACCCGCTGTGCTATGGCTCCAGTCCAACAAGCCCATATAGAAGTAAATATCTGTCTCTTTGGGGGGGGGGGAATCTAGGGCTTGCTCCTAGCTCTGCACTCAGAGATTACTCCCAGTGGGGCTCAGGAAAGCATATTGGGGTACTGAGGGTCAAATCCAGGTTGGCCACATGCAAGGCAAGCGCTTACCCCCTATACTGGCTCTCCGACCCCAGAGCAGATGTCCTTTTAATCTGGAGGGAAAACTTTTCTAAGCAGCTGCTAAGGCTCAGTGTTACTGAGGCCCATTTTTGCGAGTAGGGTTATTTTTTAACTGCAGGAGGCAGTCTCTAAGGAGCTCTGTGTGAGATCTAATATCACCAGATCTGTGTTTATCCTAAAGGACATGGGCAAAATTCTATTATTTTCTAAAAAAAAAAAAGTAATATGAAAACATCATTCCTTAATTCTTTTGTAATGAAAAAATATATTCAAAATAAAACAAATCCATCATTCTAAAAGAATGCCTGTGTTTACCAGCTTCTCCTGCTTCCTGGGAGACGCTCCTAATAAGGCCTGGTTCTTCATCTGGGGCCAGGCTGCCCTCCAGACTGGCTCTGCAGGCCTCAGATGATAGGTCTGGGACAGAGGTCTCAGCACAGGAAGTGGGGTTCTGTTTGAGGTTAATCTGGTACCTGGTACCACGATCATATTGGTGATCTCTTGGGCAATTTTCCTCTATACAAACTGGCTTTCTTGTTGAATGAGCTCATCTTTCTAAAGTCTCAGAGCTACTGCATATCTAATGAACACTGACCAGGTCTGGTTGGTGACCTAGGGCCCGCCAAAGTCAAAGAACTCTAAATTCCTCGCTTTTCAATGCCCACTCTGCTGTCTTGCCTTGGGATGAGCCATATCCGAAAATGCTCAAAGCTGACTCCTGACTGCATTCAGGAATCATTCCTCAAGGTGCTCAGGGCACCATGTGATCAAACCTGGGCTGACCATGTGCAGGGCAAGAGACTTACCTGCTGTCCTATCTCTCCATCCCTGGCCATGCCTTCTTCACCAAGCGCCTGCTGTGTGCCCCTGTGGAGATCCCCCAGATCACCCCAAACCTTAAAGAATAGGAATCACCAAGCTTGAAACCACTCTCTACCAATGGGAAGAAGGGGGGCAGGCTCACACCATGTCTTGAGCCCCTCCCTATCTTGAGGCCCTAGATTTCCTCCCAAAACACTGCAATAGGGAGTGACATGGCCCCGTGGGTACCCACCTGGGAAAAGATAACATTGAGAGAAGCATGTGCCTTTTCCCCCAAATGCATTTGAAATGTCTTCTTTCATTCCCTGTAATGCAGAGGATTCCTCTACAACTTGAGGGGGGTGGGAGGAGCGGGGGGCATCCTGGCTTCGAGAAGATGTGCCTCACTCCCACTCCCACCCCATGGCCCTGGCCTAGGGTCATAAGGACACAGAGAGAGCTATTGCGCTCATTGGTTTAGATAGAATGAGAAGCATCCCGCTCCGTGAGAATTCCTGGATGGGCGCTTATACTCCTCCTAACCAAGCGTCAGCTCCCAATAGCATGAGGGACAAGGGTGCCCCTTCTTGCTCTGCTCATCTTTCCCCTCTCAAGCCCAGGATTCTGGAGGTGAGGCAGTGGCTCTGCTTTCACACCCTGAGTGTCCCCATGGTTAATCAGGAACAAGAGCCCCTTCCCCGCTCCAGTGCACCACTCCTCGTGGCCCTGCCCCTTGTGAGTGCCTCCAAGGAGAGAACCAGGGCTCCCCCCTCCAGGCTGTCAGCGCCACCCCAAAAGTGTTAAGTTTCAAATCTCATCAAAGCCGAGGATTTTAGTCTCTGCTCAAAGCCACTGTCATCGAATCAGGTTTGCTGCTGTTTTGTTCTGTTCCTTCTTGGAGGCTAAAACAAGAACAGGGCTGGGTTCTGTTCACAGACAGCCCATGCTGGAGATGCATGTTTCTACTGCTGCTCAGACTTCTTTCTAGAATTCTGTGCAACTCCAGCTTGTTCAGAAGAGTGATGAGGTCTAAGATTTTCTAAGATCACTGGGAAGAGGAGCGAAGTGATACAACACGGCTGCTTGTGGCCAACCTCAGTACTATTCCCAGCAGCATATATGGCTCTGATGTAGGAGTGATCCCTGAGCTCAGAGCCAGGAGTAAGCCCTGAGCACACCTGGGGTGGCCCCAAACCAAAAATACAACAACAATAGCCAAAAATTACAAACAAACATTGGAAGGGCAAGGCAGCCTGACCCATGGGCTAAAGGGATGTGGGGTAACAGGCTCACTTGTGTCCCCTTTGGGGACCCAGCCGGCTTGAGTGTGCGGACGTTGAAAGCAAGGCAGAGCTCCCTGCATCACCTGGTATATATCTCAGAAGGTAGATGGACAGAAAACTGGGTTGGGATTCAGATACAAGGAGCAAGTGGTTGTGATTTGCTTTGATAAGTGAGACCATGAGTGATAGCATCACCTGTCTAAGCCCCTTTCTTTATCTGCTATGTGGAATAAGTCACAGTCATGGCCGCTCGCTAACTCACTGGACTCACTCATGGTGGCTGACCAACTCACCGGACTAACAGCAGCTGACTTCTCTCAAGTGGGGGTAGGGCTAAGGGTCCTCGTGCTTCCACTGTTCCTCTTAGAATACTGAACCTGGGCCGAACATATGTCTCAGAGATCTCTCTCCTCTCTCTCTCTCTCTCTCTCTCTCTCTCTCTCTCTCTCTCTCTCTCTCTCTCTCTCTCCCTTGCTGGCTCGCTTGCTCTCCTGTGTCTCTCTCTGCCTCTGTCTCTCTGCCCCTCCCTTTCTCGCTGGTCGGGTCTGTCCCTGTCTCTCTTGCCTACCTAACTAGATCACAGCCCTTCCTTCCCCTTCTCTGTCAGGGGGACACTCCCAAGGATGGATGAAGGGAATGGAATCAAGCAGAGGATAAATATGAGCAAGAACAAGCTTGTAGCTTTAGAGGCAAACTTCTGACCCTGCCCCATGAGGGGAAAATATGACACAGTGAAGGAAATCTTATCACCCTGACATGCAATTAGATACTGTGTGTAGGTAGGGGGCACGGGGGAGGGGGGCTGGCCCGGGGGTGTTGTGAAAGGTCTTGTTTGTTTTTTCTTCTTTTGTCCCTCCCTCCCTCCCTCCTCCCTCTCACCCTCCCTCCCTCTCTCCCTCCCTCCATTCCTTCCATCCCTCATTTCTTTTCCTTCTTTTGCTTCATTTTTTATCTTTTAACAGAACTTCCTTAACAATTATGTCCAAAACAGGAAAACACATTTACAAAGATTAACTTTAATTGGGGATCAAACGTTTTACCTGTCAGTGTCTGATGTCCTTTGCAGCTAATAAAAACCAATTTCCATGTATGGGTTTCAGGAGCAGGAGGGAGGCGGGCTGTGGGCAGTGCCTGGGCTTTAGAGTCAGGCAAACGTGCAGCTGGGTTCCTGCTCTGCTGCTCTTTGTTAAATGACTTTGGAAATGCCACATAAGAGTACATTTTTTTGTCTGCTATAAAGTGAGGTTAACCATTCCTAAGGGCATGTCGTCATTACTAGGGTTCACCATTTTCCCCTTTGAGGCAAGCAATGACTTTGCTTTCCTGTGTTAAATACAGCCCTGGGATTTTCCTTAGCCGAAAGCTTGTGAATTCCATTTTTAAAAAATGGGGCAAAGAAATGAACAGAAACTTTACCAAGGAAGAAATACGAATGGCCAAAAGGCACATGAAAAAGTGCTCTACATCACTAATCATCAGAGAGATGCAGATCAAAACAACCATGAGATACCACCTCACACCACAGAGACTAGCACACATCCAAAAGAACAAAAGCAACCGCTGTTGGAGAGGATGTGGGGAGAAAGGGACCCTTCTTCACTGCTGGTGGGAATGCCGACTGGTTCAGCCCTTCTGGAAAACAATTTGGACGACTCTCAAAAAATTAGATATTGAATTCCCATTTGACCCAGCAATACCACTGCTGGGAATATATCCCAGAGAGGCAAAAAAGTACAATCGAAACAACATCTGCACATGTATGTTCATCGCAGCACTGTTTACAATAGCCAGAATCTGGAAAAAACCCGAATGCCCCAGAACGGATGACTGGTTGAGGAAACTTTGGTACATCTATACAATGGAATACTATGCAGCTGTTAGAAAAAAGGAGGTCAAGAATTTTGTAGTTAAGTGGATGGGCATGAAAAGTTTCATGCTGAGTGAAATGAGTCAGAAAGAGAGAGACAGACATAGAAAGATTGCACTCATCTATGGTATATAGAATAACAGAGTGGGAGACTAACACCCAAGAACTGTAGAAATAAGTACCAGGAGGTTGACTCCATGGCTTCGAGGCTGGCCTCACGTTCCGGGGAAAGGTCAACTCAGAGAAGCGATCACCAACTACATTGTAGTCGAAGGCCATGTGGGGGAAGGGAGTTGCGGGCTGAATGAGGGCTAGAGACTGAGCACAGCAGCCACTCAACACCTTTATTGCAAACCACAACAGCTAATTAGAGAGAGAAAACAGAAGGGAATGCCTTGCCACAGTGGCAGGGTGGGGTGGGGGGGAGATGGGATTGGGGAGGGTGGGAGGGACACTGGGTTTACGGGTGGTGGAGAATGGGCACTGGTGAAGGGATGGGTTCCCAAACTTTGTATGAGGGAAGTATAAGCACAAAAGTGTATAAATCTGTAACTGTACCCTCACGGTGATTCTCTAATTAAAAATAAATAAATTAAAAAAAAATTAGAGAAAAAATCGTAAACTGCTTTAATCCCCAGTGTACAAATCAGCATGCTTCCTTTTCCCATACCAGTTACTTCACAGGTATGAACACAGACTTCCACCAAATGGTGGAGAAATTGCTGCCAATTACTGCCCTGGGTAGCCTGGTCTCAGAGGTGGATGATAAACCAAGCACCCTCCACCTCTGTTGTGTAGCATCTTTAGCTGTCAAGCCACTGAAATTCGACTTTTCTACAGCAAAACCTAGTGTACTGGGGCTGGTGGGATGGTTGAACAATAGGTCAGCAATAAAGTAGGCTATGGTCCATTGCTTGAAAAGCCTTATTCAGTCTACAGAGATGATTTTTTTTTTGGCTTTTTTGGGTCACACCTGACAATGCACAGGGACCACTCCTGGCTCTGCACTCAGGAATTACCCCTGGCGGTGCTCAGGGGACCATATGGGATGCTGGGAATCGAACCCGGGTCGGCCGCGTGCAAGGCAAACGCCCTACCTGCCGTGCTATCTCTCCAGCCCCTACAGAGATGATTTTTAAAATTTTTATTTTCATAAAGTTGTTCACAATAATGGATTACATTCAATATTTCAACATCAATCCCACCATCATGGCACCTTCCCACCACCATTATTTTGAATTTTCCACAGTCAGATGCTAGATAATTTATTTAGTATTGCTTGCTATGAATAGCATGAGATATTGCACATGTGAAAGTGGCTGTGCACTCCTGGAATTCTAAAATTTCAAATAGTTAGGGTCCAGAGAAATCTCTGCACGAGCAGTTTGGTTCTGAGATTCATTTGTAAGTCTCTGGATCATGGTTGTTAATGTGCATAAGGGCACCAGAAGCAGTTCGTGGGCGTGACAGCCAGGACCCCATGGAGGCAGGGAGATGGGAAGGAGGAGTTCAGACTCCCATCCCTTGAGGCCTGGAGTTTGCAGTCACTGGTCTACAAACTCAAAGCTGGGTTTTTCATTGGGTTCCTACAGATGATTGTGCGATTGGCAGACCCGCATTAACTGACAGCTTATTGTGTGTCTGCAGAAGACTTCAACTTCTTCCCACATACTTGTCTGAACCCAGAATTAGAATCAAGAGAATCCTGAAGTGCCTCGCCCACACATAGATCTGCCATGGTAACCTAAGTACCACCTTTGCCTGGGTAAGTTCTGGGAAATGAGGCCTCTATGTTCTGAAAGGTGTGTGAGAAAAGCTCGCCAGGCTCTGGGCACAGGAGTGAAGCTTGAACAAAGCAGGAGGCTCAGCGGTGAGAGTGTCTTGAGGTGGGTGAGAGGCTGTGGCCTGCCCAGTGATGGCACATCCTGGGCAGAGGGAAACACGTTGCTCCCCTGAGTGTCCACTCCTGTCCTGCGTTTCCTCGGTCCACCATAGCAGTTTCTGCCTCACAACTTCCATAATGGCTTCTCCAGGAATAATTCAGATCTGACCACTGGCCTTCAACTCCACACCCCCACGTCCTGGCATTTGGGGTGATCTCTCCAAGTCTGCGTGCTCAGGGGGAACACTTCACCCACTGCCCGACCACCCAACTCTGCATTTCCTGTTCGTACTCCCTGTCCAGTGAGGAGGGACTGTCTCCCCAATCACTCAGCTTCTAAGTTCCAGCCTCGTGGGCTTCTAGGACCTGCATATGTCTGTGGTACAAATGGGGAGTACAAGCAATGAAATCTAAACACATTTAAGACTGGCTTGGGTTTAGTTTGAATCTTTTTCTTGAGAGTTGTCTTTGGGGAGAATGTCCCAGTTGGTAGGTTCAGAACTATGGAATGTAGACAGCCTTGTTCTCCCAGGACATAATAATGAGTTGTTGTTCAGTGATGAAATTTTAAAAAGGAAAAATTTTTCATCAAATGATCCATATATAAATAAGCATACTAATTTCCAAATAACAACTGTGATTTTTGTTTTCTTTTGAGCTTCACCCAGCAATCCTCAGGGGTTATTCTTTTTTTTCTTTTTAATAATGTAGGAGTACTGCTATTTATTCAGCCATTGATTAAGCTTATTGAATTGGTCATGAACTCCACATTACTTTTTTTTTATTCTATTCTGAATGTTAACTTTATTTTACTATTTTATTATTATTCCCCCCTCTTTTTGATTCACTGTGAGATACAGCTATAAAGCTTTCATGTTTGAACTTCAGTCATATAATAATCAAACACCCATCCCTTTACCAGTGCACACTTTTCACCACCAAAATCCCCAGTATTACCCACCCACCCCCATTCCAACCCTTCCCCTGCTTGTGTGGCAGACAATTTCCCCCATACTCTCTCTCTACTTTGGTTACATTCGATATTTCGACACCAGTCTCACCACCGATCAAACCTGCCGAAAAGGTTATGCTAGACGATTTGTTCTGTATTGCTTGTTATGGATAGAATATAATGTCCAGGAAATTCTGTGTCATTCTCTTCTGGGAGCTTTAGTTTATAGTCTCTGGGTCTTGGTCATTGATGAGATTACATGGTGTCAGGGGCAGTTTGTGGATGTGACTGCCAAGCTTCTGGAAAACTGGGAACCTGGGGGGAGGAGGCCCAGTTCCAATCCAAGCGGGCTTGGAGATCTCGGGTTCCTGAATATCTGGGTTTTCCTGCCAGTCCGCTCTGTGGTGAGGTTCATCCCGTTTTGGGTGAGGCTTGTCTAAGCATGTGGAGAGTGGCCTTGGGCATGGCAGTAGTTAGGTTCTGGAGGTTTTCAGAAGCTGGGATTCTGCTTAGGGCAGGGAGGGAAACTCAACCCGCCCCCCTCCGAGGTGCCCGGTGAAGACAGCTCAGGTTTTATTCTTGACTCTGTGCTCTGGGATCACTCCTGACAGAGTTAGGGAAACCATAAATGATGCTGGGTATTGAGCACAGGCTGGTGGTATGCAAGGCAAGCACCCTACCCCCCATATATTTCTCAAACCTTCAGTGATTTATAAAGCAAAAGGATAGTCTGGGAAGATAGTTATAGCATGCTAAAGACATTGGGTTCCATCCCTGGCACCACTTACCTAACCTGCAGCACTGCCAGGTATACCTCTCAGTGCCCCTGAATCAATAAGGCTTAGTTCTGCAAAGGGTTTCCGGAGCTCCCAAGCATTACTGGTCCTTAATATATATAGAATATTATATCTAAGAATCATGTTATATATAATATTTATATAAATATATTGTTACATAATTATATTATATATAAATACATATTAGTAAATAATTCTTTTGCATATTTATATAAATATATAATCATGCATTTTATATTCATTTATTACATATATTATTCTATAAAATTCTATATATAGATAATATATTATTATAAATGATTCTAGATCACTGTATCACTATCATTCCTTTGTTCATCGATTTACTTGAGCAGGTGCCAGTAATGTCTCCATTCATCCCAGCCCTGAGATTTTAGCAGCCTCTCCCTACTTGTTTTTCCCAACTATTCTATTGGAGGCTCTTTTTTAGGATCAGGGGAATGAGACCTGTTATTATTACTATATTTGGCATATTGAATAAGCCACAGGGAGCTTGTTAGGCTCTTCTGTGTGGGCAGGGTACTCTCTATAGCTTGCCGGGCTCTCCTAGAGGCACATATATATTTATATATATATTTATTTATCACTGTCATCCGTTGCTCATCGATTTGTTCGAGCGGGCACCAGTAACATCTCTCATTGAGAGACTTATTGTTACTGTTTTTGGCATATCCAATACATACAGGTTTTGCTGTGAGGGCGCAATACTCTCGGTAGCTTGACGGGCTCTCCGAGAGGGGCGGAGGAACCGAACTCGGGTCGGCCATGTGAAAGGCGAACGCCCAACCACTGTGCTATCGCTCCAGCCCATATTTATTTATATATATATATATATATATATATATTTCCCTTCATGATGATGTTCACTCATGTGTGAGGCTCGGCCCGAGCATGTTTCCACATGTGGCCAGTGGCCTGGAGCTTGGCAGCGGTTGGGTAGTGGAGGTTGGCTGCCAGGGCTGGGTCCCTTGGGGCAGGGAGGGATCTTACGTGCCCCCACTCTGGGGCGCCCCTGGCAAGGAGTCCAGTGGCATGGTTATAGGGCTTCATTTTAAGCTCCCTTCCAGGAGAATCAGTCTTGCGTTCTGGAGGGTGGCTGATGAGGAGATTATCTGGCGCTGGCAGGAGGTGGCTTATGGGTGTGACCCCTGGGTCGCCAAAATTATAGATAATAATTATAAATAATAATAAATATTGTATAATCCTATATCCTATAGATATATTTTTATATTGAATGATATGTACGTAACAAGTAAAAAGCCAAAGGAGATGCTTGTTGCTGCAATGGTGAAATAAGGAAGAGCGCCAAATGTTCCATGAATGCTGTGGAGCTTTGATGGAGCTGCTCTCTCTGGGCTCGAAATGCAAGTTGTAGCAGGCCGGTGGCAGGAGACCCAAATCCCTAATGTCACTAAGCCAGTGGTTACAGTGCCCCATTCCCCTCTAGCACTGCCCCAACCTGGGCGCCGAGGCAGCTGGAACCCAAGGCACAGCAGAGGAAGATGGAAAGACTTCCCAGAAGTCCTTTCTTCCTCTTTGAGAAGCAAGAAGGGAGCCTCTAAGAATCAGAGAAAAGGGATGTATCCTCTAGCTTAGTTTTTTTTTTCTCCCTTCTTTCCACTAACATCTTCCACAGCTGGCACTGTGGCCACAGAGAGGATGGGGTGGAAAGGGGTGGTGAAGGCAGCCCATGGGGTGTCAGGAGGTCACCAGACTTTCTCCATTGAGGCCATACCACCTGATGACACCAGGTCAGGAGCAGAGACTTGTGACTGGTCTCTCCAAGCCCAGGTCTGTCCTGTAAGTTAAAATTCCCTCTTTTGTGTGGTATTTCTCAGGCTTCTCCTTCCCTTGCCTTCTGGGAATCTTTGGTTTGGTCTTAGAGTTTAAACTTTGCTTTAACCTTATTTAGCTCATCTGTTTGTTTTTTCTATACATAGGAATAACATCATATGGTGTTTTTTTTTCTTTCTTGACTTATTTCTCAAAGTATAGCCCTACTAGGTTTCCCCCAAATTGTCAAAAATGGCAGGATTTTATCACTTTTAATATCTGAATCGTATTCCATTGTGTATATATGCCATATGCCATATTTTTAACTGTTGTTTTCTTATCACAATTATTTTTATTTATTAATTAATTAAGTAAATAAAATGATGATGATGATGATGATGATGATGATGATGATGATGATGATGATGCTTTTTAAAAACCCACTTCAGTTGCTCCAAGCCTTTGGCTAGGGTAGGTAATGCTGCAGCAAATGTGGCAGTGGAGATGATCTCTTTGAATATCTCTTTGGCTGTTTTTTTTATTGTTGTCATATATTTTTTGATAAATGTGCAGAAGTTAAAAAACTGGATGGCATGGGATTTCTGTTTTTAGCTTTTTAAAGTATCTCCATACAGCTTTAGCCAGTGGCCGCACCCAGGTACGTTCCCACCATCATTCCAAAGGAAGCTCCTCTTTGACCTGAGTGGCCGCACACCGGGAACAGCAGCAAGTCTCCATCCCTCTTTCCTCACTCCTGTCTTCCTGCCACTCCATTTTAGCACAAAAACAGCTACAGAAAATGTGTGGGAGATTAAAAAAAAAAATCCCCAAATACCAGTCCGAGGACTCAGGAAAGGAGGTCCCAAAGGTCCAGGTTGTACTGGGGAAACTACGGAGAGAGGGAAATTAATGGGTGGGGGTGAGGGAAAGTCCCCCCATGTGTAGGAACTCCTAGGGTAACTCCAACTGGCACATGTGTGCTTCTGTCCCTGATAAAGCGTGTCACGTGTTATGAGAATTGAGCTACTGGGCAGACAATGATTCAGGACCAGAACTGACCACTGGGTGGCACACTCAAAGGGCTGGTCTGGAGAGCCTTGCACTTGGGAAACAGAATTTCCGTGGGAACCCCAGTCCCCTCGGGCAGGCTGGAGCTATCAGCCAGAATATGACCTGGCCAGTTAAACAAACTAGTGCTCCTTTTGGGCTTAGACCTCAAAGCCTCAGAAGAGAGTGTCACAACATAATATGCAAAATTATTTAACATGTGAAGAACCACGAGAGTCTCAACTGACAAGAAAAAAAAGACAACCTAAGCTACTAACTAACTCTGAGAATATATTGATGTTAGAAACACCAAATGTTTTGAAACCTTCTCAATAGCCTGCTCCAAAAAGGGAGCAGGCATGGGGCCGGAGAGATTGTACAGCTTGTCTTGCACTCAGCCAGCCTGGGTTCAATCCCTGCCACTGTGTGTGCTTCCCCATACTTCACCAGAAGGGATCCCAGAACCCAGAGCCAGAAGTTACCTTTAAATACTGCCCAATGTGGCTGGAAAACAAAACAAAACAAAACAAAAAACCCAGAAAGTAAAGGTTTGCTCCTTGAAACAAGCAAAGCTGCTGCAGCAGCAACAAAAGAGAAAAGTAGAAAGACAAAATCAATTCAAATTTGATAACTGAAAAATACTATAATTAAAAATTTATTTCGTGGAAATAAACTTAAAGATAGATCAATGAAAGTGATGAAATCTGAATTGAGCACGGAGGAATAGATAAAAAGATAATTAAGCAACTCTCAAGAACTCAAGGAGAAGTGTCATAAAGCTTAATATTTGTGCTTTTACACATCCAAAAGAACAAAAGCAACCAGTGTTGGTGTGGATGTGGGGAGAAAGAGACTCTCCTTCACTATTGGTGGGAATGCTGACTGGTCCAGCCTTTTTGGAAAACAATATGGACATTTCTCAAGAAACTAGAAATTGATATCCCATTTGACCCAGCAATACCAATTCTGGGAACATACCCTGGGGCCCCAAAACACACAGAAGAAATACCATATGTACACTTATGTTCATCGCAGCACTATTCACCATAGCCAGAATCTGGAAACAACCTGAGTGCCCAAGAATAGACAAATGAATAATAATAAAAAAACTATGACACTTCTATATAATGGAATACTATGCAGCTGTCAGAAAAAATGAAGTCATGAAATTTGCCTATAAATGGATGGACATGGAGAGTATCATGCTGAAGCGATATGAGTCAGAGGGAAGGAACAAATATAGAGTGACTGCATTCATTTGTGGTATATAAAAATATATACATAGTAGAAGAATAATACCCATGGCCAGGGTAAACAGGGGTTAGGAAAATTGGTCAATGGCTGGAACTAACTACAAGAGTGTGGGGGTCCGAGGGTAGATAAGATAAAGAAGAGACCATATGACAATAATAGCTGGGAATGATCACGCTGGACAAGATCCAAGGGTTAAAAAGTAGGTAAGGGATATTTTTTATATACTGCAAGCCACAATGTCCAAAAGGAGACAGAAAAAGGAGACAGAGTGAGAGTGAGCGAGCAAGCAAGCAATCGAGAGAGAGAGAGAGAGAGAGAGAGAGAGAGAGAGAGAGAGAGAGAGAAGAAAAGCACCTGCCAACGCAGGCAAGGGTAGGGGGTGGGGAGTTATGGGAGGGAACCTGGGGACACTAGTGCTGGGAAATGTACACTGGTGGAGGGATGGGTTTTGGAATACTGTATGACTGAAATGCAATCATGAATAGCTTTGTAGCACTGTAGCACCGTAGTCCTGTTGCTCATCAACTTGCTTGAGCAGGCACCAGTAACATCTCCATTGTCATGCTCTAAAACATAATAAAATTTTTTTATAATTTATTAATTTTTAATTAGTGAATCACCGTGAAGGTACAGTTACAGATTTATACATTTTTGTGCTCACGTTTCCCTCACACAAAGTTTGAGAACCCATCCCTTCACCAGTGCCCATTCTCCACCACAAATAAGCTCAGCATCCCTCCCACCCTCCCCAATCCCATCTTCCTCCACCCCACCCAGCCACTGTGGCAGGGTATTCCCTTTTGTTCTCTCTCTCTAATTAGGTGTTGTGGTTTGCAATAAAGGTGTTGAGTGGCCATTGTGTTCAGTCTCTAGTCTACATTCAGCACACATCACTCTTCCCCCGCATGGCCTCCGACCACATTTTACTTGGTGTTCCCTTCTCTATCTGAGTTGCCCTCTCCCCAGAATGTGAGGCCAGCCTCCAAGCCATGGAGTCAACCTCCTGGTACTTATTTCTGCTATTCTTGGGTGTTAGTCTCCTACTCTGTTATTCTATATTCCACAGATGAGTGCAATCTTTCTATGTCTGTCTCTCTCTTTCTGACTCATTTCACTTAGCATACTTTCCATGCTGATTCATTTATATGCAAAATTCATGACCTCATTTTTTCTAACAGCTGCATAGTATTCCATTGTATAGATGTACCAAAGTTTCTTCAACTAGTCATCTGTTCTAGGGCACCCGGGTTTTTTCCAGATTCTGGCTATTGTAAACAGTGCTGCGATGAACACATAAGTGCAGATGTCATTTCGACTATACGTTTTTGCTTCTCTGGGATATATTCCCAGCAGTGGTATTGCTGGGTCAAATGGGAGCTCAATTTCTAATTTTTTGAGAATTATCCATATTGTTTTCCAAAAGGGCTGAACCAGTTGGCATTCCCACCAGCAGTGTAGAAGGGTCCCTTTCTCCCCACATCCTCTCCAACAGTGGTTGCTTTTGTTTTTTTGGATGTGTGCTAGCCCCTGTGGTGTGAGGTGGTATCTCATGGTTGTTTTGATCTGCATCTCCCTGATGATTAGTGATGTACAGCACTTTTTCATGTGTCTTTTGGCCATTTGTATCTTTTCCTTGGGAAAGTTTCTGTTGATTTCTTCGCCCCATTTTCTGATAGGGTTGGATGTTTTCTTCTTGTAGAGTTCAACCAGTGCTTTATATACCATTGATATTAACCCCTTATCTGATGGGTACTGTGTAAATATCCTTTCCCATTCTGTGGATAGTCTTTGTATTCTGGTCACTGTATCTTTTGCGGTGCAGAAGCTTTTTAGTTTAATGTAGTCCCATTTGTTGATCTCTGTTTTTACTAGATTGCTTAGTTCCGTGTCACCTTTGAAGATACCTTTATCTTCAATATAGTGGAGGGTTTTGCTGACCTTGTCTTCAATGTACCTTATGGTTTGTGGTCTGATGTTGAGGTCTTTAATCCATTTTGATCTGACTTTTGTGCATGGTGTCAGGTCGAGGTCTAAGCCCATTCTTTTGCATGTGGTTGTCCAGTTGTGCCAGCACCATTTGTTAAAGAGGCTTTCCTTGCTCCACTTCACATCTCTTGCTCACTTATCAAAGATTAGATGATCATACATTTGGGGTTGTGTGTAGGGATATTCCACCCTGTTCTATTGGTCTGCAGGCTGTGCCTCTGCTGTTTTAATTGTTACCGCTTTGTAGTAAAGTTTGAGGTTGGGGAGGTGATGCCTCCCATCGTCTTTTTCCTAAGAATTGTTTTAGCTATCCGTGGGCATTTGTTGTTCCATATGAATTTTAGGATTGCTTGATCCTTTTTTTAAAGAATGTCATGGGTATCCTTATAGGGATCTCGATGAATCTGTATAATGCTTTGGGGAGTATTGCCATTTTGACAATGTTGATTCTCCCTATCCATGAACAGGGTATATGTTTCCATTTCCTCATGTCCTCTTTTATTTCATGGAGTAGCATTTTATAGTTTTCTTTGTAGAGGTCTTTTACTTCCTTGGTTAAGCTGATTCTGAGGTACTTGATTTTCTGGGGTACGATTGTGAATGGGATTGCTTTTTTCATGTCCCTTTCCTCTGTCTCATTGTTTGTATATAGGAAGGCCATTGATTTTTGGGTATTGATTTTGTAGCCTGCAACTTTACTGTATAAGTCTATTGTTTCTAAGAGTTTCTTAGTAGAGGCTTTAGGCTTCTCTAGATATAGTATCATATCGTCTGCAAATAGTGAGAGTTTGATTTTTTTCCTTTCATATCTGGATGCCCTTAATCTTTTTTTCTTGTCTAATAGCTATCGCAAGTACTTCCAGTACTATATTGAAGAGAAGTGGTGAGAGTGGGCATCCTTGTCTTGTGCCTGATCTTAGAGGAAAGGCCCTTATTTTTTCTCCATTGAGGATAATGCTTGCCATAGGCTTCTGGTAGATGGCTTTGACGATCTTGAGGAAAGTTCCTCCAAAACCCATTTTGGTGAGGGTTTTCATCATGAACGGATGTTGGATCTTGTCAAATGCTTTCTCTGCATCTATTGATATGATCATATGGTTTTTATCTTTACTTTTGTTGTTATGGTGGATTATGTTGATTGATTTCCGAATGTTAAACTATCCATGCATCCCCGGGATGAATCCCACTTGGTCGTCATGATATATGATCTTTTTGATGAGTTGTTGGATCCTATTTGCTAATATTTTGTTGAGGATCTTTGCATCAGTTTTCATCAGGGATATTGGTCTATAATTTTCTTTCTTAGTGGGGTCTTTGTTTGATTTTGGCATTAGGGAGATGTATGCTTCATAGAAACTGTTTGGAAGATTTCCTATTTTTTCAATTTCCTGGAAAAGCTTTAGGAGAACTGGCAACAGGTCTTCTTTAAATGTTTGGAAGAATTTGCCAGTGAATCCATCTGGGCCTGGGCTTTTGTGCTGGGGGAGATTTTTGATTACAGTGTCAATTTCCTTAACATTAATGGGTCTATTCAGGTATCCCAAGTCTTCTTTGTTCAGTCTTGGGAGATTGTAGGAATCAAGGAATTCATCCATTTCTTTTAGGTTCTCTTGTTTTGTGGTATATAGACCTTCAAAGTAGTTTCTAATGATCTTTTGAATCTCGCTGGTTTCTGTTATGATGTCCCCCTTTTCATTTCTGATTCTATTTAATAGGGTTCTCTCTCTTTCTTTCTTTGTGAGTCTTGCTAGCGGTTTATCAATCTTATTTATTTTCTTGAAGAACCAGCTCTTTGTTTCATTGATCTTTCGGATTTTTTTTCCATGTCATTAATTTCTGCTCTAATTTTTATTATTTCTTTCCTTCGGTCTGGTTTGGGTTCCTTTTTCTGGTCCTTTTCTAAGGTCTTGAGTCGTGAAGTCAAGCTATCTATTTGGGCTCTTTCTTCCTTCCTGAGGAATGCTTGGAGAGCTATAAATTTTCCCCTTAACACAGCTTTGGCTGCATCCCATATGTTTTGGTAGCTCGTGTCTTCATTCTCATTTGTTTCTAAGTATCTTTTGATTTCTTCTTTGATTTCCTTCCTGACCCACTCATTGTTCAACATTGAGTTGTTTAATTTCCAGGTGTTTGATTTGGTTCTCCATGTCGGTGTGTGGTTAGCTTCTATCTTCAGTGCACTGTGGTCTGAAAAGATGGTTGATACAATTTCTATTTTTCCGATTCTATTGAGGTATGTTCTGGGGCCCAGTACATGATCTATTTTAGAAAATGTTCCGTGTGCACTGGAAAAGAATGTGTATTCTTTCTTTTTGGGGTGTAAAGCCCTTTATAGGTCTACTAGGCCTCTCTCTTCAATTTCTTCTTTCAGAGTCAGTGTTTCCTTGCTGAGTTTTGTTCTTGTAAATCTATCCAGAGGTGACAAGGCGGTATTGAAGTTTCCAACTACTATTGTGCTGTTAGTGATGTCCTCTTTGAAGTCTGTTAGGAGTTGTTTAAAATATTTAGCCGGTCGTTCATTAGGTACATATACGTTTAATAGTGTGATTTCCTCCTGTTGTACATATCCATTGATAAATAGAAAATGACCTTCGCTGTCCCTTTTAATCTTTTTCAACCTGAAATCTATGTTGTCTGATACTAGGATGGCCACTCCAGCTTTTTTAAGTGAGTTGTTTGCTTGCAGGATTGTTTTCCATCCTTTGACTTTGAGTCTGTGTTTACTCTGTTTGTTCAGGTGTGTTTCTTGCAGGCAGCAGAATGTTGGGTTTAATTTCTGGATCCAGTTTGCCACTCTGTGTCTCTTGATAGGTGCATTTAGGCCATTGACATTGAGAGAGATTATTGGGATGGGGTTTTGTGTCATCTTTCTGTGGGGTTAGTTGTTCTTATGGGGTTCCTCCTTAGCTTACATTAGTCCCTTTAGACATTCTTTTAAGTTTGGTTTTGAGTCTATGAAGTTCCTGAGCTGTTGTTTATCCGAGAAATAGTGTATGGTTCCTTCGAGTTTGAGTGAGAGTTTAGCTGGATAAAGTATTCTTGGTGAGGCGTTCATTTCATTGAGTTTTTTCACTATGTCCCACCATTGTCTTTGGGCTCGGAGGGTTTCCTCTGACAGGTCTGCTGTAAATCTGAGGGATATTCCTTTGTATGTGATTTCCTTCTTTGACCTTGCTGCTTTCAGAATTGTGTCTCTATCTACAGCATCCATCATTCTGACTATGATATGCCTTGGAGTCTTTTTTTTGGGAGGTCTCTTTTTGCTGGTACTCTTCCGACTCCTTGGATCTGGATGCCTGCCTTCTCCAGCTCTGGCAATTTCTTAGCAATGATGTCTTTGACTGTGTTTTTTTCATTGGGGTTACTTCCCTGTGTTTCTGGTACTCCAATGATTCTTATATTGTTCCTCTTGAAGTCATCCCCAAGGATTCTGATTCGCTCTATAGCCATTTTGAGGTCTTTCGCATTTTTGTTGTTGTCTGTAAGCTTTCTGCAGCTCGTCTTCAAGGTCACTGATTCTGTCTTTGGCTGTAGTCATTCTACTGTTGAGGGCATATACTGCGATTTTTAATTCATCTACTGATTCCTTTATTTGTGTGACTTCCGTTCGTAGGTTTGAAATTTCTGCTCTCATTTCTTCCTGCATTTTTTTGGTAGACCGTTCCAGTGCTTCATTCATATCCTCCCTTAATTTATTGGATGTCTGTTCCATGGTTGCTTGGAGTACGTTGACTCTCTTCAAGATTTCCTCTCTGAATTGTTTATCTGAGAGGTCGTAGATGTGAGCAGCCCCTGTTGAGGTTTCTGGAATCTTTTCTTCTCCCTCTCTTCGTGGAGGGGAATTTCGCTGCTTCTTCATATTGTTATGGAAGTGTAGCGTTGGAACTTTGTAGTTGTTTATTCCTATTCCCTCTTGCTGTGGGAAGGAGGGGCTCTGGTTGTGCTATTGCTGATGGCAGCCTTGTTCCTATTCTAGAGTTCTTCCTTATACTCAGGCACTCTTCCTGATTGATGTGGGGCCTCTAATGAAGGCTTAAGGCTATGTTCTCTTTACGAAGGTTTTGCTAAGCTTCTCTTCTTCACTGATAGCTTGTATAAAGTTAAACTAAGCTAATGGGCTATTTTGCATAAGTGATTGAGATGGCTAAAGTGATTTTCAAAGAAATAGACAGTACCTATTGTGCTAAGGTAAAAAATAATAACTGCAGCTGCTCCATCAGGAGGCCACGCCCCTTTTGAGACCATGCCCCTGAGATACAGGCCACACCCCCAGTATCTTTGTTGGCGGGGTCGCGGGACGTGGGGCGGGGCAGCTGCAGGACGTCCGAACCCCAGGCGTTTAAAATATTTTTAAAATTTTTATTTAAAAATAAAACTTTTTCACAAAAGTCAGATCAAAATGGATTAAAGACCTCAACATTAGACCACAAACCATAAGGTACATTGAAGACAAGGTCAGCAAAACCCTCCACGATATTGAAGATAAAGGTATCTTCAAAGGTGACATGGAACTAAGCAATCTAGTAAAAACAGAGATCAACAAATGGGACTACATTAAACTAAAAAGCTTCTGCACCGCAAAAGATACAGTGACCAGAATACAAAGACTATCCACAGAATGGGAAAGGATATTTACACAGTACCCATCAGATAAGGGGTTAATATCAATGGTATATAAAGCACTGGTTGAACTCTACAAGAAGAAAACATCCAACCCCATCAAAAAATGGGGCGAAGAAATGAACAGAAACTTTCCCAAGGAAGAAATATGAATGGCCAAAAGGCACATGAAAAAGTGCTCTACATCACTAATCATCAGAGAGATGCAGATCAAAACAACCATGAGATACCACCTCACACCACAGAGACTAGCACACATCCAAAAGAACAAAAGCAACCGCTGTTGGAGAGGATGTGGGGAGAAAGGGACCTTTCTACACTGCTGGTGGGAATGCCGACTGGTTCAGCCCTTCTGGAAAACAATATGGACGATTCTCAAAAAATTAGATATTGAGCTCCCATTTGACCCAGCAATACCACTGCTGGGAATATATCCCAGAGAGGCAAAAAAGTATAATCAAAACGACATCTGCACATGTATGTTCATCGCAGCACTGTTTACAATAGCCAGAATCTGGAAAAAACCCGAATGCCCTAAAACGGATGACTGGTTGAGGAAACTTTGGTACATATATACAATGGAATACTATGCAGCTGTTAGAAAAAAGGAGGTCATGAACTTTGTATTTAAGTGGATCGGCATGAAAAGTTTCATGCTGAGTGAAATGAGTCAGAAAGAGAGAGACAGACATAGAAAGATTGCACGCATCTATGGTATATAGAATAACAGAGTGGGAGACTAACACCCAAGAATTGTAGAAATAAGTACCAGGAGGTTGACTCCATGGCTTGGAGGCTGGCCTCACATTCTGGGGAAAGGGCAACTCAGAGAAGGGATCACCAACTTTAATGCAGTCGAAGGCCATGTGGGGGAAGGGAATTGCGGGCTGAATGAGGATTAGAGACTGAGCACAGTGGCCACTCAACATCTTTATTGCAAAACACAACAGCTAATTAGAGAGAGAGAACAGAAGGGAATGCCCTGCCACAGTGGCAGGGTGGGGGGTGGAGATGGGATTGGGGAGGGTGGGAGGGATGCTGGGTTTACTGGTGGTGGAGAATGGGCACTGGTGAAGGGATGGGTTCCCGAACTTTGTATGAAGGAAGCATAAGCACAAAAGTGTATACATCTGTAACTGTACCCTCACGGTGATTCACTAATTAAAAATAAATAAATTTAAATTAAAAAATAAAAATAAAAATAAAACTTTTTAAAAAATATTTGTGCCCTTAGACTTCACTAGGAAAAGATGACGTGTTGAATGGGAACAGTTGCCTTATGAAATTATTATTAAAAAATTTGCTATTTTTTATGAAAAAAATGCTCATTACCAATCGCTAGGGAGGTGCAAATCAAAGCAATTATGAGATACTATCTCACACTACAGAGACTGGCACACATCCAAAATAACAAGAGCAACCAGTGCTGGCACAATTGTGGGGAGAAATGAATTCTTCTTCATTGTTGGTGGGAATGACGGCTGGTCCAGTCTTTTTGAAAAACAATATGGGCATTCCTCAAAAAACCAGAAATTGGTCTCCCATTTGACCCAGCAATACCATTTTTGGGAATATACTCTGGGGGCTCAAAAAACACGCAGCAGAAAACTATCTGCACTCCTATATTTATTGCAGCACTATTCACAATAGCCAGAATCTGAAAACAACCTGTATGCCTGAGAACAGATGAATGGATAAACAAACTGTGGGTGGATAAACAAACTCATCTACCAGTGGAATACTATGCAGCTGTCTGGAAAATTAAGTCAT
Organism: Sorex araneus; assembly: GCF_027595985.1. NCBI lineage: Eukaryota > Metazoa > Chordata > Mammalia > Eulipotyphla > Soricidae > Sorex > Sorex araneus. The sequence goes on from NC_073304.1 coordinate 101,878,637, forward strand.
AAAGTTTGCCTATAAAGGGATGAACATGAGAGTATCATGCTGAGTGAAGTGAATCAGAAGGAGAGGGACAGATAGAGAATGACTAAATTCATTTGTTTTATATATATATATATATATATATATATATATATAAAGACTAGTATCCATGGCCGGTAAAACAGGGGCCAGGAGAATTGGTCAGTGGTTGGAATCAACCACAAGTGTGTGGGAGGCATAGGATAGATAAGACATAGAAGGAATAGTATGACAATAATAGCTGAAAATGATTGCTTTGGGCAAGTACTGAGTGTTAAAAGTAGGTAAAGGGATATTCCTGATAATCTTTCAGAATCTGTATTTCAAACCACAAGGCCCAAAAGGAAGATACACAGAGAGAGAAAGAGAGAGAGAGAGAGAGAGAGAGAGAGAGAGGTGCCTGCCTCTGTGGGGTGAGGTTGGGGGTGATCGGAGGGAACCTGGGGACACTGGTACTGGGAAATGTACACTAGTGGAGGAGTGGGTGTTGGAATACTGTATGACTGAAACCTAATCATGCACAGCTTTGTAAGGGTCTATCTTACGGTGATTCAATAAAAAATAATTTTTAATTGCTATGCTTTTAAAAAAGACCCTGATTGAAAAAATACAGAGAACCCCAAATAAAATAAAGAAACTCATACGTCATAATGTAACTGAGGTAAACTAAATACAAAATAAAATTATGGGCCAAAGAGATGGTATAGGGGTTAAGGCGTTCCATGCAGACAACCAAAGTTTGATCCTTGGCGCTGAATCTGGTCCTTCAGCACTGCCAGGAGTGGTCCCTGAGCACAGAGCCAGGAGTAACCTCTGAGCATAGGTGGGTATGTAAAAACCTCAAAAAGAAAAAAATGGTGCAAGTAACCACAGATAAACAAAGTGTTTCATATAGTGAAACAATGATTCAAATGGCTCTACATTTCTCACCAGAAATCATGACAATTGAAAGGACAAGTGAAAATTTTAATTTACTCAAATAAAATAACTATCAGTCCACAATTCTATATCCAACCAAAATGCCCTTCAGGAATGAACGGGAAACAAAGACATTCACAGATTCAGCCACTCAGTGCAACCAGGACTGCTCTGAGAAATGCTAAGAAAAATTTTCAACAAAAGGGAAATACTATCAGAAGAGAACTTATAACAAAGGGATATAAACTTAAACAGTAATAAGCATATATAGGAAACACAACAGAATTAATTCTTGAAAGTATTTATTGAGAGCAAAAATTGTATTATTGTTTGATGGAGGTTTCAATGCCCGTATGACGAACACAACACAGACACAGCTACTTACACACTGACAAAGTACCGGCAATTCACTCTGAAATTGTAGAATAGAATTCCACTTAGGCTTTGAAAATTAAGTATGTTTTTTTGTAGCTCATACAATAGCAACTAAACTCTAAACTATTTTCAAAAAGACATAAAATGCCCAGAGCTGATTAAAACAATTTTCAGAAGATCAAGTAAAACATGAACAGGTAAGGGGAAAATAGAAAACAGAAGAAACAAACATAAAATGGTGAATTAAATACAAACATATTAAGCATTATATTATCTTTAAAGGTATATATACACATATTATATTAATACTTTTGTCCTACAAAAAAAAAAGTCCACAAAATTGGTTTCAACTAACAAATATTGGCTTTTCTAAGACTTCTTTGAGTCAATAATGCAGGTGTGTATTCTGAGAAATAATAAACTAGGAGTTATTGCTTTATCAAATTTGAAACTGGAATGATAACACAGTGGGTAGGGCATTCGCCTTGCACGCAGACGACCCAGGTTCAATTCCTCCATCCCTCTCGGAGAGCCCAGCAAGCTACTGAGAGTATCCCGCCTGCACAGCAGAGTCTGGCAAGCTACCTGTGGCATATTTGATATGCCAGAAACAGTAACAAGTCTCACAATGGAGACGTTACTGGTGCCTGCTTGGGCAAATCGATGAGCAACAAGATGACAGTGACAGTGACAGTGGTACTGGAGTAAGGACAAACTGGCAGACCAGTGGGTTAGAATTGAGAACTCAGTCCTAAATCACCATAAATATGGACAGTTATTTTTTGATCATTCTTTTGCCAGTTCTTAAAGTTTTGTTGAAATAAGCAATGTAAAGTAAATTTGTTATGTGCCGAAGGGGGCAGGTTAGGATGGGGAGGGAAACTGGAGATATTGGTGGGGGGAAGGTCACACTGGTGGTGCTGGAACACGAAATGTTTGAAACAAACTGTATAATTAAAAGCTTTGCAAATCATGGTGTTTTTAATAAAAATTAATTAAAAAAATCAATGCAGACAGCTTATTTATGATAAAGGAACTGGGTCTATTAAATGGAAAGAGATAGGTTCTTCAATGAATGATGCTGGGAAAGAGAGAAAGAAAATAATAAAGTAAGAGTGACAGAAGGAGAGGGGAGAGGGGAGATGAGGGAGAGGAAGGAAGGAAGGAAGGAAGGAAGGAAGGAAGGAAGGAAGGAAGGAAGGAAGGAAGGAAGGAAGGAAGGAAGGAAGGAAGGAAGGAAGGAAGGAAGGAAGGAAGGAAGGAAGGAAGGAAGGAAAGAAGGAAGGAAGGAAAGAAGGGAATCCATATCTTGTACCTCACATAAAAGTCAACAAGTCAATTCAAAGTGAATCAAAGACCTTGATATTAGAGCAAATTGCATAAAATAACACTGAGGAAAATATAGGCAAAACACTCCTGGACTCGAATCTTAAAAAACGTTTCAACAACAGGACTCCATTGGCATGGACAACAGAAACAAAATTAAACAAATGGGCCTACATCAAATTAAAAGTTTTTGCATGGCAAAAGAAATAAGGGTTAGAATTTACAAGAGCACCCTACTGAATGGGAGAAAATATTTGCACACAGTACATCAGTTAAAGAGTTAAAAACATTCATTCTAAAAGATATATACACTTATGTTCATTTTAGAACTTAGTATAGCAGCCACAATATGTCCAAAGAAAGAGAGGACGATTGAGGTATAAAGGTGTGGTGGTGGTGGAATGTGAGTGTGTGTGAGTGTGTGTGTGATAGAATACTATGTAGCCATAAGAAATATGAAATCATGCAATTAGCTGAATCTTGTGTAGAACTGGAGGGTTTTCTGTTAAGTGAAGTCAGAAGAACAAGGATAAATACCAGATGTTCTTACTAGTCTGTGACATAGAGAGAATTGAAGGTATTAAAGATGAGCAGAACATTGGCTCTAGATTACAAAAACAAAAGTGCCAAGGAAGGAGAGAGATGGAGGGGAACAGTAAGAGGAGGTCTGTAGTAACGCAAGGGCCGGGGTCCCACTGCAGCAGGGGCTGTGACTGCCCCGGATAGATCTCACTCGACATCACTTTTTCTTAAACATTAGTCAGTGTTACAAGAAACCCACCTCACATTTAATTGAAGCCTAGAACTCAACAATGTAGGCACTCATTTTTATGTTGAGAGCAATCTATAGACAAAAGAACGTTCTAGATTTTGGACTGTCACTGTCACTCTCATCCCGTTGCTCATCGATTTGTTCTATTGGGAAGATTACGGGCTGTATCAGTAACAAACTTCCTCTGGCTTTTCTTTGCAGAGGAGGCAGGGATGTGGGGTGGAGGATGGAGGTCTCCCAGGCTGTTTTCGGGAGGCCTCTGCCAACTGGGCCTGCAGTTCAACCTGAGAACCCTGGGACCCAGTGCTGCTTGGGTCCTTGGGTGCTGGGTTTCACCTGGATCACCCTGGCATGGTGCTTAGAGACCTCCAGGGAGAAAATAGTGCCAGGTGTCAAACTAGGGTCGGCAGCATGCAAGGCCAGCACCTTAACCCTTGGACTATCTCTCTGGTTTCTTGCTCTAGATCTCTGGATTTTTATTTATTTATTTTTATTATTTTATTTTTATAAAGTAGTTCACAATAATTTATTACATTCAATAATCCAACACCAATTCCATGACCATTACACTTTCCCACCACCATTATTTCAAATTTTCCCAACTACTACCCAACCTGCCCATTATTTATTTTTTTTTAATGTAAACCTTTCAGGCTTTTGTTCACTCTGGGGAAGCCTGTGTTTTCTCTTGACCAATCGGTCTCTCTCTCCCTTTTTCTTTCTTCACATCTCACTAGATTTCTTTCAATAAAATGATTTACGGAGAGAGAGATATAAACCTTGCAATGATCTATACAAAAAACACCTAAGTTAAAAGCCATAATGTATAATGAAATCTAAAAATTCTCCATCATTTTTTCTCTCAATAAAGTTAATATATATTTTTTAAATATATATATTTATTTTTATTTTTTAATTAGTGAGTCACCATGAGGGTACAGATACAGATTTACACATTTTCAAGCTTGTTTTTCCCTCATACAATGTTCGCAAATACATCCCTCCACCAGTGCCATTCTCCACCACCAATAAACCCAGTATCCCTCCCACCCTCCAATCCCATCTCCCCCACCCCACCCCACCCCACCCTGCCTCTGTGGCAGAGCATTCCCTTTTGATCTCTCTTTCCAATTTGGTGTTGTGATTTACAATAGGAGTATTGAGTGGCCATTGTGCTCAGACTCTAGTCTCCTTTCAGCACACATCTCCCTTCCCGCGCGTGATCTCCAACCACATTTTACTTGGTGTTCCCTTCTCTATCTGAGCTGCCTTTTACCCCAGCCTGTGAGACCAGCTTCCAAGCCATGGAGTCAACATCCTGGTACTTATTTCTACTATTCTTGGATATTAGTCTCCTAAAGAGTTAATATATTTTTGAAGCCATATGACAGCACAGCCAGATTGAGCTGGTTTTAACTGGTGACAGCTGGTTTTAATCGGCAAGGGCAAAAAGATTGAAATTAGAGCCGATTTGATCCAGTTTGAACCAGGCTACTTTAACACATGTAGTTGTAAACTGGTTTAATGTAGTTAGAATTGATTTGCTCTGCTAAGACTCATTTGATAGTGTTTCCCTCTAGCGTAAAGCAGTACCACCTGGCTGCATCCGGCTTTCTCCTGAGTTGCTGTGATTCTGTTCATATTGGTCTGCTTCCATAAAAACAAGTTAGAACCACCCTCTGACCTCTGGATCAGCACCAACTACTCTGAAAATCATGTGTCCTAGTTGTAAGATTTATCCACTTCAGCTGGCTTCATCCAATTTGGTCCAGGAAGAATGGATGTGAGAACCAGTCAAGAAATTGATTTTTAACTCACTTGGATCCATTTGCTACTTTGAGAACCAGTGTTTTCTGTTAGAAACCTGGCACTCAGAAACGGCTTTGCTAGTCTGAGCTCATGGGGAACCGTCATGCTGGCCCAGAGTCGCTGACAGATCTGAACAACCAAAATTAAGGGGTCCTTGGCCAGGAGTAGAAGCCTAGAGTACAAAGAATTAGGGAGTAAAAGTGGGGTGAGGGTGGAGGAAAGGAAGTTATTTGCATCTGGATTCTTCCAGAATAGGTCAAATGAAGACTTGGGTGAAGAAAGGATTATTTTGTTTTCTTTTGTCTTTTAGTATGGGTCAAGGCTCCAGAAGAATCAGGAGGGCATAGGATATGGAGGCTGGGTGGGAATTCTGTGAGGACAAGGGAAGTTGTGGTTCAAATGGGAGAGAAGGGAAAGGCCATGGTAGTTTTAAAGCATCTGAAGACAATCACACTTTTTCTTGTCAGATGAGCAAGAGTTATTCTGCGGGTCCTAGCCTTCTGGCAATTCCATCATCAAATGTACCCCTCACCCCAGACATTTGGAGTGTGTGTTCCTAGGAGGGTCCCCGCTTCTTCTCTCCAGAGGGACTTGCTCCTTGAGTGTGAGCCCTGGAGTTCTGTATGTGGTGTGAGCACACAAACCTGCAGATGTTTATGAAGCTTGAACTTTTATGTAAGAGCTTTAAGAAGGTAGATCCGGGTCCCCAACAATGCTCAGGTATGTCAGCCTTCGTCCATGCCGGCCTCTCAGTTCTGTCCCTTGATGCCCCTGTGTCTTGTATCCTGGCTCCTGAACAGTCCTGCTGGTCTTTTGCTGATGCTCAGAGAACCGCCTCTCCTGGCTGGGAATTTCTGCTCTGGGTCCCTTTGTCCTCCCTTGATTCTCTGGACACAGACTTGCAGACACACAGACACATATAGACAGACAGATACACACAGGCACGCGTGCACGCATGCATGCACAAAGACACACAGACACACACACACACACACACATACACGAGAATAGCTGCTTCCTGCCATTCATCCAGCCATGAGCAAAAAGTCACAAAGGAAGTCCCTGGCCTGTGACCCCTTTTATATGTCTGTAGTCCCCATGGCCATTTCCATGATCTCTCTGACTACTCCACACATAAGCAAGATTTAAAATGATCGGTGCTGGAGTTGATAGCACAGCAGTAGGGCATTTGTCTTGCATGGGCCGACCCGGGTTCAATTCCCAGCATCCCATATGGTCCCCTGAGCACTGCCAGGGGTAATTCTTGAGTGCAGAGCCAGGAGCAACCCTGGTGCATCCCCAGGTGTGACCTAAAAATGAAAAAAAAAAAGATTTAAATTGAGCAATTGCATTAAATCACCAGGAACCCCTTTTCTCCACTTTGACCCACATACCCCCAGCTCCTGTCAACTCCCTGTCCCCACACAAGGCTGGTGACTTTGGTAGAACATCTAGAGGTCTCTGCCAGGTCCAGAAAAACTCTGATGTCCTGGGCTATATCGAGTAACACTATTCTCACCATTTCTTGTTCATCAACCAGCATCAAGTTGACAATTTCCATTCCCTTCCTAGGGGCAACCAAGGAAGCACCACTTACAGATGAGGTCTCAGTGTCATAAGTTCCAGTGGCCCCTTTTCCAAAGTTGTTTGAGTTTGGGTAACTAATCACATCAGCACCTGTTAAAGCCTCTGGGACCTTTGGATCCATAGCCTCAGCATAATTAAGGGGGCATTCTGTTTGTTCCCTTAAAGAAGGTTGGTTTCCAGGTTGAAAGAGGATTCTGGGTAATTTTCTTTTCTTTATAGGGGGCAGAAAACCATAAAAATAATTAAAATCAATTAAAAATATTTTTAAAGGGGGTGTAGGCCAAATAAGCTTGAGGATCTCTGGACTATTCAATCACGTACCTAAGACCCTTTCTCTTCTTGAAGGTCTGTAGCCACTCCCCTCTTTCTCCTCCTCCACAGTAATTATATTCAGCCTTGTAACTTAAATTTTCTTCTCTTTGATTTTTCATCTCTTTCTCCCCTCTCCATTTCACTGAGTGTCAGTCTACTATTTCTAGAAGAATATTAAAATATTAGCCCTTCTGGGGCTGGTGGAAATGACAGAAGCTGACCCTTCCTATCAGCCACTGTTTCCTCCCCAAACCTCATGGCTTAGGTATTATTCAAGCCTAGCCCCCTCCCCCATGCCCAAATAGAGAGAGGAAATATCTGTTCCCACATTGGAAACTAGAAGATATTTGCCCATGTTGCCAGGGCTCCCCGGGCAAGTGTCCAGCAGCCGTTCCAGAAATTCCGTTTGCAGGTGTGCGTTTCTTTTGGGAAAGGCTCCAGGCGTGGCCTCCCTCAGCCACACTCGCACAGGGCTGCTCTGCTTTCTCAGGGCTGCTGGGTTTCTCAAGAAGAGCAAAGAGCCCTAAGGGAGAGGCCCCAGGAGCCTGTGCTCACTGGGACCAGGAACGTTTCCAGAGAGTGTGTGGAAGGAGCCAACTTCCAGGGCTGAGGCCCCAGCGAAAACATGCAGGGAGTGGGGAGCCAGCCTGCCCATCTCCCATACCCCAGGTACTCCCTGAGCTCTGCTCCACTCTTCCTCCTGGAGAAAACAAGGGTGCCTGCCTTCTTTGGGAGTCTGAGAAACAGCTTGGAGACCAGGTTGAGGTGGGGGTGACAGAAACTGACACGTCAGCCCTGGCACATGCGGCCCATCCAGAATCAAAACACCCCCATGAAGAGGGAGAATTCTGCGTGGTGTGTTCTGAGCTGTGTCTGCGGTTGAGGAGCATCTATTTTTTGTACATGTTATGATCTGGGTCAAATGGTAGCACCCACAAACTTACCGGTGCTGTAGATGTGCAGACAACTCAGAGCTGTGCCTTGGAGACTTCTCACCTCAGTGAAAGCATAGCAATGAAATTGCCTGCTCCCATCTTGCTAAAAACTCTGGTTAAAGAAAGAGAGCCTAGGGAGAAGGCGAAGTATTGATAGCAGCTTTCACAAAAGATGGGAAATAATGCTACAAGAGAAAGATACTTTCCTCGAGTGGGAAGTGGAGAAAGGACCCCATGTTCAGGTGGTAAGAGCCCTGCAGAGATGCAGCGGAAATTTGGCCATCCCAATGGGAAGAGGTGCAGAGGGTAGGAAAATAGCTGTGGGAAGTATCCAAGGATCCTGAGGGAAATTGATGGCCCTCCCCACACAGCCCCACCAACTAGGAAATTTCTCAGGATTCAACTGAAGCACCCACTGAATGGCTTCATGGGGGCTGCAGGCTTTGTGCTGCCTACTGGGCAATGATTAGGAATCCTCAACCCATGTCCAGAGAGGGAGAGCAAGGGGCAGAAAGGTCACATGCTTTATCATCCTCGCTGACCTTCAATAAATGTTGACTTGAGTTGGGGGAAACTAACATGCACTGTTTGAAGACCTTAAAGATATGTGTCATAACAAAAGTACTTGTGCTGGGGATCGAAGAGCACGGCAGTGCTGTGATTTTTCAACGGGATCTGGAAAATGCATGAGTTTATTGAACTCTCTACCACTAAGAACTGAGATTAGCCCCACTGACTTGGGCAGATGGGCAGATGAGAGATAATAGATTGGCTGATAGACGGATAGATAGATAGATATTCAGACAGCATGTTGGTCCTAGAATGTAGTTCAGCAGGGCTAGGGATATGACTCAGTGGTAGAACACATGTTACTCATGTTAAGACTGTGTTCAATCCCCAGGACCACAAATGTCTATGTGGTAGTCAGTGGTCTATGTGGTTCTCTATGCTTCCCTGACCACTCCACTGCTCAGCCAACATGTGTCAGGAGAAGAATGTGGCCTGATCTCCCAGGCCTCAAAGAGAGAGGGCAGCTCTCCTAGACTCGAAAGGTGTCCCTCTTTTCACAGCACGCACCTTTAAAGGCTTCCGGCCCAAACCGGGAGTGTAGAGTCCAGAGACCTTTCAAATTAACACTAGAGGTAAGCTTCCAGAGTCGGAAACCTGGAGTCCCACCATCTCCCCAGATACCTGACGTTTTCCTATTAGCATCACCAGAAAGTTTCCTATGTTCCTGCTAAGTTGGGGGTGCTGGAAGGTTGGGCAGTATATCAGCCAAAAGTATTGCTCTTGACAATACAGTACAACACTACACCATACAATACAAAAGTATTGCTCTCTAACAGCCCATGAAGCTCCAATGACCCTCTAGACAATTCTGCTCTTTATTGCCCTCCCCTCTACACCCGGGGGCCCCCACTCTTTGGCTCTCTAGAGGACAGTCAGACCCACGGATTATTTTCTTCCAAGGAGGAATTAATAAGGGCCACACTCGTAAGCAGTCAGAGGAGGAAATTTCAAGGTCTGGTAATCCCTCAGGTTTTCAGACTATCTTATAGTTGGAATGAGCTACTGGGGATCAGGGAGGCAGGACGGTGGGCAGCGCACTTGCCTTGCATCTGGCTGACCTGGTTCAATCCCTGGACTCCTATATGGTCCCCAGACCCTGCCAGAAATGATCCCTGAGTAGAGAAAGTTGTGCCCCTGTCCCCCCACACACACCTCCAAGAAAAGTCTATAATATAATTCAATAGTCCAGAATTCTAAGAATTCTCTTCGCACAACTCCCGAGTATGTCCCAAGGCCCCTTCTCACATGCCCATTTAGACCTGCTCTGTCTGCAGGGTTAGGGTTACGGTTTGGGGGGTGAGGCTGGAGAAATAGACTGGTTCTGCCATGAAACTGAGCCCCACAAGTGACTGGAAACCTAGAACGGGATACAGGGAAAATTCCTTGGAGAAACTTTCAGTAGCACACACAAGCCGAATGCCTGCGTCTCTCTGTGCTGTGGCTGTGAAGGACACTGATTGTCCAAGCAACTCCCCAGACAGGGCTGTAACTGCCATTGGGGTGTGGACCATAAGTGACCAAGCACCCACACTTTGGATCAAGTGTAGGATGACATTACTTTGTCCTTTCCCTGCTTGCCACAAGTAGCTTGTCCCGGTTTTCCCCGGAGTTTAGGCTTACCCCAGTCACACCCATCAAGGTGTTCCCGAATCTCTCCCATCCCTTTGTTTAGCTATAATCACTTCTCCATGCTCTCTTCCCCAAAAGAGTTAATCCGCGGCTTTCCCTTAATCTGACTCTGCTAATTTGCAAGGTCAGACCTTCCTAGGATACTGAATTTATATTATATAAGTTAATATTGCCTTTCTCCTCTTCTTGTGCCTTTTGAATAATTTACTTTAAAGCTATGTCTGTTTTGTATAGACACAAGAAGACAATATTATGTTTTTATAACTTGGGAATTAATTGGCCTCGAATATTATTCCCTCCCGGGCATCTGCTTTCTCCACTTAAGCCTCAGTTGCCCTCAGTTCCTAGCACCCCAAAGCAGGGTCCCCGACGTGGGACAGGAAGGATCCAGGGCAAGCGGTGAGTTATGTGCTACCCTGGCATCGAGATGGGCCTGGCCAAAGTGCCTAATTCTTAACTATAAGTTAAGAGCTTGATCATAGACAAATGCTGTCATGATCCAATAGTAATTATGAGACTGGGACCCTGCCAGGGATAGGAAAGACTGATCTGGCCTGAGCCCTGTAGTCTGAGATTGAGATGGCCCCAGGAGAGCAATTCTATAAGCTTTAATGCATCTCTTATTGTGTCCATACAAAATAATTAATATTATGAATTCTTATATGTTTGCTGGCTGAGGAGAAGAGAAACACATTCATGGGACTCCGCCCTTGGGTGGATCCTCCTGCTGAAAGAGAATTAAGTCCTAGGAGAAGCATCCCCTAAGGGAAAGAAACCTTACCCTATTGATGGTGACCACACCTATGTGTACGCCCCAACCCCCTCATGCTGTGGAGATTTAACTAGGCTGGAAGAGTGGGTTGGGGGGCCAGATCCACGGGGGCCAGATCCACAGATCCAGAGAGAGACTGAGATCGGGAGAGAAGCAGAGAGAATGAAATAAACTGATTGAGCAACCAGTCTGGCCTTCTTCCTTCCGTCGCCTGCCCTTGACTGACGGCAAACACAGTGGTTCTGGGGCACCAAATGCGGAGAGCCCGCGAGTACACTCGCCCCTCGGCGAGCCTTAGTTTTTTACAATCAAGCAACTCCTTGACAACAAGTCAGCACATCATGTTGACAGACCCTGTAAAACTTGAGCCCCCAGGGTGGAGCACAACTTAGTAAAAAGGAATTGCTTTTATTAGCATGTTTAAAGAAAGAATTGTAGAGACCAAGAATAGGTCAGCCTGGAACCGTGAAAGGCGCTCTGGGAATGAGTCCTCCACATCAAGCTGCAGGGGAGTCGGATCTGAATGTGCCCACTCAGCACAGCGCCCCTGCTGGCTTAGACGGCGAACTACAACATCTACGTAGTTCCCCGCTTCCATCCTCAGACCCAGAGCCTCCTTCCCCGGCTCCAGAATCGGTGAGGCTGAGACTGAGAATAAGGGCCCACAGGAAGGAGGCAAGTGTTGGGTCAGGCTTCAGTGATTTACTGGAAGCGCTAGCAGCACACACTTGTACTCACAGTTCTGATTTATTGCAATGAAAGAATGCCGAGAAAAATCAGCATAGGGAGAAGGTATATGAGAAGCCCGGAGGAGAGCAGCCTTCCGGAGTCCTTTCCTGGTGGAGCCATACAGGAGGTGTTTCCGCAGCGGTAAGTGAGAACAGCACTCACGAGGTGCTGCCTTTCAGGGAACTTACTCAAAACCCAGAATCTTGGGGTTTTAGTGGGGGCTGGTCCCAAACGTTCCAACTCCCAGAAGGACAGCAGGGGTCTGGCATAAAATTCTCTGTACAAATGGCACAGGCAACATGAACTAGTGTTACCCTAGAGGGGGTTGCTATCCATATTGGAAACTGTTGATTAGCCGACTTCCCACCCACCACCCCAGAGGCACCCATGCACTCAGGCCCTGCTGGGGGAACCACCCTCGGCCCTACTCCCTCAACTCTTCTGCAGATGGTCCTCTAGTAACACTATTGTTTTCCAGAGTGCAACACTATAAGGTTCTGGTTCAAAATATATAGGTTCAGGGTCCTCAATGAATTCTTGACTCTCTTCTTGAGTACTTAAATAAAGATAAAGCACTCTTAGATACTGATATGCAGATCTTTTACTGCCAACTCTTCCCATGTCACTGCCATTGAGATCTCAGTGGACACCCCACTCCACTCATTCCACCCCTACTCTCTACCACAAAGCACTGGGCACATTACTTACTGGGGCTATAAAGCAGTTCGTCAAGCTGGAGAGATCGTGTAGGGGTTAAGGGGCTTGCCTTGCACATGGTTGACTCAAATTCTATCTTTGGAACCACATATGGTCCCCTAAGTGCTGTGAGGAGTTATCCCAGAGCACATATAAGTAAGCCCTGAGTACTACCAGCTATGACCCCAACCCTCTACCACCCAATAAAACAAAATAAAGCAACCCACTTCACCATCCTGGGTACATTAAATATTGGTCAAGAGTTGATCCTCTCTTACCCTTCCCTACACCAAAATTAGCCAGCATGGTCATCCAAAATCCTGGTCCCCACCTAGGACCTGTCCTTTTGTCACCCTGAAAATAGTTTCTGTTTCAGGGGGTCTCTGAGGACAGTGCTCAGGAAAGCTCAGAGAGCACCTCCTAGGACCACCCCCGCACAACATCCCCCAATGCTCTACTGGGAATAATATTCACTTTTTTTTTTCTTTTTGCCTTTCTGATCCAGCTCTTATGCCAGCTCAGGTTGAGTCATGGTAAAATCTTCCCTAGACAGTTTCTCAATTATCCAGTGTTAAATGAACTTCGCCACCCCTTGAGTGGGCTGGGGTCTATGTGATAACTGTCTCAGTCGCACTTCAACCCACGGAACGCCTAGTCCTCTGCCTCACGGTCCCTAGGAATGACTTCAGCCCGGGTTTGTGTTTCTGTTTATTTTCCCCAAGAATGGCATTTCGGGAAGCGGTGAGGGAGGTCCGAGCAGTGGCTCAATCAGTCCATTCATGGCAACCAGACTTGGGCACCCTGCTACATCCAGAGCCCCAGTAGGAATTCTCCTTCGCATTTATTTTCACCTTCTAAATTTAGCACTGGGCTATCTGTATATGTGTATCTGTGTTTTGGGACAAAGAACATCATGTCCACCCACAGAAATATTCCGTGCCATCTAGTGGGAGAGCAACTCACCAGCCCACCCAGCGGGCGTTTCTGTAATGAATGGGTGGCACGATGTCGCTTTCCCGCCATTGAAACAGAAAGAGGTCAGGCAGAACATAGCGTTGAGGACATCCAGAAACGGGCATGGGAAGCCAGTGCCCCAGCCCAGCCCGGGTCAGAGCTGCCGTCCACGGGGCAGATTAGTAATGGAGAAGCTGAAATCATTTCCCACTCCACTGCCTTCATCCCTGCCTTGAGAAAAAGATGAGATATTTTAAGCAGGAAAAAGAAATGTCCTACAAAAATATCACTCAGGGGTCAGGACAGCCTCAGGACAGCCTCCCACCCGTTTCCCAGAGGTCGCATGACCGTGACACTGAACAGGCTTTGATGCCCACGGAAGAGAAATGGGGGCGTGTGGGCACAGGCCCGTGCTGCTCTGAAAGATGAAGGAAAACAGGCAAAAGAAGACTGTCATTAAGGGGCCGTGCATGGGACTGTGATCACAGAGCCTGGCTTGTGCCTCCTCTGTGACCTCAGGGCAGTTTGATTTGCCAAATGCAAGGACCTTCTCGCCATGTTTATCTTTTCAAGTTTGCTAAACTTTCTGTGTCACCGACACATTCCTCTGTCCTCTGTGGAGCTTCCTGGTCTTCATGTTCTGCCTGAAGGCCATGTGTAGGCCCTTGTGAGACCCCTCGGGCCCACTCTGCTCTGCAGCTCCACCCGCTGCCGTCAAAAACTGGGTCTGACCCCCCAGATCACTCACACATTTCTCCACAGCCCAGCCCACCCTGCTCACTCAGTGTTCCCAGGTCTGAAAGCGCCTGCACCATCCCCTCAACTCCCACCTGGACAATGGCCCATGACTTTCTGCTCCGTCTCCCTCTCTTGCCTTTCCGACGTGGATGCTCTACCCAGAAACCCCACGGTTGCTCTCCACAGTGCCAGCTAGACACTCTCTGAGCTTTCTGCTCAGAGCTTCCAAAGGTGCAGGGTCCTGCTCAGATGGGGAAGCTGAAGCTTGAGACTCTTTAAGCTGAGGCTTAAAGACCCTTGACAATGGTATGTCAGGCCTTAGGCTACGTTTCTCCTTTCTCCCTCTTCCTAGTTGGTTCCTTTGTCCCCTGACAGAGGGCCCCTGGTCTCCACCTCCTCAGAAGCTTCCTGTCCCTCCTATTCTTGCTGGCCTCTCCCCAGGTCAGGAGCTCTCCCCCTGCCCCCATATCCAATGGCTCAGTCCTTCCCTTTATTTCAGGACTTTGCTCCTGTGCCCCTTGCAAACACTCTGCCTTTGATCTTGCCTTCCTTTACTTCTCTCCACATCTGCCCTTCTCTAAAGTGAACTTCTACATCTTGTTCCTTTTCTGCCTCCCTGCCAGCAGGTTAGTACCCAAGGGCACAAATGTTCTGTTTATTTTTTACTTAAAAGCTGATAAATGGGGTTTTAAGGATCTGCTGTTTGACTACAAATGATTCTCACTAGAATTTGTCTTTGCACATGACTTTTCTATTTATTTCTTTATTTTTACTTCATGCTGGAGCGATAGCACAGCAAGTAGGGCATTTGCCTTGCATGAGGCTGACCCGGGCTCGATTCCTTCGCCCCTCTCGCACAGCCCGGCAAGCTACCGAGAGTATCCCACCTGCATGGCAGAGCCTGGCAAGCTACCTGTGGTGTATTTGATATGCCAAAAACAGTAACAACAAATCTCACAATGGAGACGTTGCTGGTGCCTGCTTGAGCAAATCGATGAACAACAGGAAGCCGGTGCTACAGTACTGTTTTATCGGGAGGAGGAGTGAGAGTCACACCTGGCAGTGCTCAGGGCTTACTCCTAGCTTTATGCTTAGGGATCACTACTGGAGGTTCTCCGGGAAATGTATGGGAAACAAAAGCAGGGCTGGGTGCATGCTAGGGAAGTACCAGAATCCCCATGCTATCATTTCGGCTCTTTTTGATTTGTGTTTGCTGCTGTATTTCAGCAGAATGCCCTCCTGGAGAAACAGTGGACACAGGAGACAAACCTCCATGTGGGTCTCTGCTGCAGCCACGATCACAGTGGCCCACTCCTGTGTGGAACGAGGCCTTCCATGGCACCACGTCTCAGCATGTTCAGCGGACAGGGGTGTGAGCTCTGGGCCTCCCAGGAGGGACTGTAGGAGGTGGTGCCCATGCTAGAGGCCTGAGTTCGCGTCCTGGCCCCTCTGTCCTCCCTTACACCACAGGCCTCCAGGGTTACGCCTGGCTCTGGCTGAGGGTGAGCAGGGGGACAGGGAGGGTGGGTGTGTGGTTAATGGTGCTGAATATTGAGCATTTCCTCCGCATGCCCCTGACCACCGACCTCACTGCCCACCCCCGCAAACAGGCTTTGTCTTTTCTTTTTTTTTTTTCTTTGCTTTTTGAGTCACACCCGGTGATGCTCACACCTGGTTCTGCACTCAGGAACTAATCCTGGCGGTGCTTGGGGGACCATATGGGGTGCTGGGAATCAAACCCGGGTTGGCCGTGTGCAAGGTAAACACCCGACCCACTATGCTATTGCTCCAGCCCCTTGACTTTGCTTTCTTAACCCTGAATTTGGTTCCTTTCCTTCTTCTCTGACTCCAAACAACCTCCCGATGCCACCTACAGCCAAGGTGGGTACAGACCCTAAGCCAAGCCACACCTCGCTGTAGGGCTCCCTGCAGACTTTGCTCAGTGTAGAATGGCCGGAGCGCTGGTGTGTGCAGGAGCAGATGCATTTAAAGACTCGTAGACAGAAGGGTGAGAAGTAGGAGAGGGCTAAGGCGCTTGCTGTGCACGAAGTCCGGCCCCAGCAGCCCTGTTCATTCAAGTACTCCTGGGGGTGACCTGGAGCTCAAAGTCAGGGGTGGTCCCTTAGCAGTGCCAAGTATGGCTCCAGAGCTAAAAAATTCATGAATTAAAAATTAAAATATGCAAACACCCAGGACCACAGAAAGAAACCTCTTTGGAAACAGAGGGGGTGGAAGGATGCAGTCATGAAACAACATTTTTGTGGCCAGTGGGGGAGGCAGGGGAGTTGGGTCACCCACCTGGTAACGCTCAAGGGTTACTCCTGGCTCTGCTCTCAGGAACTACTCCTGGCAGTGCTCAGGAGACCTTATGGGATGCCGGGAATGGAACCCGGGTCCACTGTGTGCAAGGAAAATGCCCTACTTGCTGTCCTATCACCTTGGCCCCGGGACAACTCCTCTATTCAACTCTAGATGCCCTTCTGAAGCACCGTCAGAAGCTACCAGTGACTTTCCAGCACCGTCTGCTCCGAAAGGAGCTGCCACTTCCGGCAGTGAGCCCAGCACAGCTGTCGCCGTGATAGAGCTGGTGGAAGAGTCGGCACTGGAAAGGTAACACCCCTCCTCTCCCCGCAATCAGAAGAGCACCCACCCCAGGCAAATCATCAGAGTAGAGAGCAGAGAGCAGTCCTTCCCTTTTTTCAGGACTTTGCTCCTGTGCCCCTTGCAAACACTCTGCCTTGGTAATCTTGCCTTCCTTTACTTCTCTCCACATCTGCCCTTCTCTAAAATGAACTTCTATATCTTGTTCCTTTTCTGCCACCCTGCCAGCAAGTTAGTAGCCTGCTGGGTACCAGAGAGGACTCAAGCATGTCGTCAACACAAAGGGCCTCCCACACAGATTCCTCCCCAAAAAGCCGAGGGCTGGGAACAGATGCTCCAGAAGACTCTGGCTCTCAATTCAGTCGTTTTATGGCTTCAGTCAACAACAGACAACAGGAGTAGAGAGTCGGTGGCCTTCCCTGAAACTCGCTACTGGTTGCACAGAAAAAGCGTTGACTTTCAAAGGTTAGAAGCCCAAGCGAAATCTGAAATGAAGTTGGGGAATGAGAGCATGCCTAGAGGTGTACCAGCACCCAGGAGCCCATTGTTGGTGCTGGATAATTCCCAGGCAGGGAGGCACCTTACTGATAAGTATCATTCTCCAGTCATGGAACCACAGAGTGGTTGTTCGCCAATGGCCGGGAGGAAAGTGAGCCAGGAGCTGAGGCCAGAAGCTTCCCATCCTGGCTCTCTCTATTCAGGGTTGTTGTGTGTACTGCCACATTTCAAGGCAAATAATTGCTTTAATTATGCTTCTCTCTCCTCTGCCACGGTGAAATGCATGTCTCCTTAGTGACGAGAGATGAATCTGTCTTCACCAGCCTCCAAACATCCTTCTGGATCCTGATGCCACAGGAGTTGTCTCTCCATTTGGTGCCAATTTCCAGCCTGGTTCACATGCTCCAGGAACACACACGCCTCTCCAGTTAGAGACAAGAGATTCCTGGGGAGGAGGAGGTGGCTGTACGAATTCACACAAGAAAGTCACAGAAATAAAAGCTGGTCTGAAGATCAGCAGGGGATTCCAGGACTACTGCTCTGGAATCCTCTGGGAAGGGAAGCCTCCGGAGGGGAAAGGCTGCAGCAGAACAGGTGTGTGTGGGGAGGAGCGGAGAAGGCGCAGGATGGATGGCTGGGGGTGGGCGCCACCCTGGGTCTGTTCCTGAGGCGGGATTTTCCAATGCCCCAGGTCCTCACAAACCTCGGTGCAGGCTGTGAGGGCTGCATACTTTCCTCTGGTCACGGGGCCACTCACTGCTCATTTCAACGGGATGCATGAATGTGTCCCTGCCTGCAGAGACCGTAGCTGCGGTTGGGGAGAAGGGGCCTAACAAGGCCAATACCACTCGGGCTGGTCCTGTTGTGAGGACGTGGGGTGCCAGAGGGTGTGGTGGGTGCAGAGGAGACAGAGAGCTGTGTGGTCTTCGGGATCCTGAAAGATGTGGGATCATTAGATGGGTGAGGAGTGGGGTGGAGGGCAGGGAGGAAGCAAGAGAGTGGGGTGCAGCTTCTCCACAACTCTAAGGTGTGATTTCATCAAGTTTGATGACACTGAACTCTGTGTCCCCAGCTCCTTGAAATATTCACCCTTGAGAAGGTGTGTGCAGCTGTCTGAGCCTGATGGGAGCCTGGAGACATTGTGTCATCTTGGGCTCAGCACCAAACGGAGAGCCCCACAGAGGAATGGGGCACTCTCAGGCACGGGGGGGGGGGCAGGGGGGAGACACCCTCCTTTCCCTGGCTGGTTTGCTATATGAGCGTCCAATGTAGAAGTTGGAAGGGGCCCTGCTCAGAAGACACATGGAAACAGAGGCCCCGGGCACACAGCATCTGGCAGCATTCTTGTGCACCTGCGCTGTGGAGAGAAAACACAGTCTGTGCTATGGTGACCTTTGGGGCTCTCCAGGGACTTCGAGAGCTTCTGGAATAAAACCTGTGACCAAACCCATTTCAGTTCCCCCTCTAGGTATTGCCCTTCCCAGACATTTGCCTGAAGTTCTTGGAAAGAATAGGAGAGAAAGCTCCCCTTGGAGCTAGCCCTTTTCAGTTGCAATACACTGTGATGGGGACTGGAGTCAGGGCCTGGGACCGCTGACTCTCAGACCAAGGCCCCCCAGTCGGCCACGTGGGTCTGTGCCACCTCACAACCACCTTGATCTCCTCCTGGTCTCCCTCAAACTTTGCTTCTTTTGTGTTGCTGCTTTTGGGTCACACCTAGCTCTGCTCGGGAAGTACTCCTGGCACTGCATTCAGGAATCACTCCTGGCAGTGCTCAAGGGACCTCATGGGATGCCAGGGATCAAACCTGGGTGCAAGGAAAATGCCTTACCCTTTGTACTATCACTCCAGCCCTCACATTCCACTTCTTAGCCATGGCTATACGTGACTTGGGCCTGAGGAGCATTTTAAAATACTAGCACCCAGATTCTGCTCTTGAAGATTCAGATCCAGTAGGTTCAAGGAGACCCAATTATTGATGCTCCTTGTTTTTGTTTTTAGCTAACTCTGGGTAGTTCTAAGGGGCAACAAAGGTTTTCCATCGCTATCTGATTTCTGATGACTGCTATTGAGAAAGAGACCTTACAACCCTATTAGATTCTAGGAACTTGTATTTTGTTCAGTGTTCAAATATTTGAGCTCCTATACATAACAAACAAATACAGAAGAACTTTTTTTCTCTCAAAATTAAGCAGACCAAAATTTGATTAAATTCTCTTAAGTGATTTCAAACGCAATTGAAATGTAGTATGGTTGATATTTTTTTTTTGGACTACAAATATAAAACTTTCACAAGTGCAGTTACTACAATCTTATTATTATATTACACTTGAATACATTCTATAGTCTCAGAACAATGACCTATTCATTTCTTTGGTGATTTATGTGCTTGTTTTATGCCTTCCAAGGGGATATTAGTATACTTATTTTAATATTTTTCTAGTTTTGGTAATATATTTTTATTTCTTCCCAGGGGTGAGTAATATTAGTAGACCCAGAGAAGAAAAAAAATCCATGCTCAGCCCTCTGGGCTATGGATCTGGATTATCGGCTGACCCATTTTCAGTCTGGGCACTGGACTCTCCATCAGCCTGTGTTCGCTTTCTGTGCTATGCAGGATGGACTTGGGTGTAGGGTTTAGTATGGGGGTGTGTGGGACCCTGCTGCCCCAGAGGCCATGCAAGGCTGGGGGTTAGACCCAGGGATCTTGGGCAAGCCAGACATGTACTCCATCCACTGAGCTACCTTCCCAGCACACAAGATGACTGCCTAAACTTTTAAAATAATAAATAAATTTTAGTTTTAGTTTTCCCCTGTCCTTCACAACTATGGTGCTAGTGGGTGGTGGTTTCAACCATGCTTGCTTCCGGTGCTTGCCAGGTGCACGCCTTAGCTGGGGTGCTCACACACAGATGGCTATGTGAGACAGGGTCACACATTTGATGGAGGTGCCAGGGGTCCCCAACAGCAGAGTGTCAGGGAGCAGGTGCAAGGCTGGTGGACAGCTGCTCTGAGGCAGAACTCGGGGCCTCCCACTTGCATGCCAGGTAGATAAGGTCACAACTTCTTTTAGGCCTTGTTTACTTTTACAACTGGTGTCTTTTAGGAAATGACATGCTCTTAACATCTCACATTATCAGTTATAAATCCCAAGGTCCTGTTAGACTGAGTTGGTTGCCTCTTAGAAAATGATGTACTTTTCGTTGTTGTTTTCATTCAAAGAAATAGAGGCCTTATTTCCTTGATGTAAGATTCTAGTCTGGGAGCAGGTTTTTTCTCTTTGGGACATCTGAATGATTCATCTTTTTGAAGACCCTTTTGAACTTTTCATTCTTCTTTCAAGGTTCAGTTAAACATCAGATCTTCTTTCCACTAAATTACAACGTGTTAATTCTACTACCAACTGCTTCCTAATAAGGAAACAGGATGTCTTGCCACGCCCATAAGCTGTAACTAACCTATCAGCTGCAGATACGTGGGCGTAAGCAGGCAGCCAGAGGTATATAAGGGGGGAAGTCACCTAGCTAGTCGGTTCTCCATGCGTCCCCGATCCCGTTTTCTTCTCTAATGCATGAGAAAGTTCCTGAATAAATCGCAGCCAAAAGGATCTCCGAGTTGCGTGTTTCTTCGCTGGACGAAGCGGCGCGCGACAACCAACAAAATTGATCCTCTCTCTTCTTAATAGAGTCCTGTTTTAATTCTAGATTGTTGGCTTACTCAATTTCATAAAGTCTTATCAGAATAAAATATGTGTATATCTATCTTTTAAAAAAATAATACTTTAGGGGGGAAGTGAAATAGTCATAGATAAACAATGGCCATTTGTTAAAATTCATTAATAAGATACAAATTCATGATTGTTTATCTTTTTTGTGTATTACACTATGTATTTGTACTTGTTAAGTTTTCTCTTGAGAATAATTATGAATTCACAGTCTCATATACTCAAGTTTGTCCAAGTAATCATATCAATAGTATTATGTCCAAATTGTAACTTTAGTTAATGGAAACTCTGAACTTGTGTCCATTGGGCTCTTAATACTTTGTTAAAGAAATCCTTGCCTTCTGGGGACATTAGGCAATTATAGGCTTATTCTCTTTGTCCCCAATTTCTAGCACAAAATATCATCAATTTCCCAAAAGTGATAGTGTACTTGGCCTGACAAGAGTTCAGAATAAGAGGTTGGAGATGGAGTAATTCCACCACTGCTGCTGTACAATTCACACTTGAAAATGGCTCACCCCCACTCCCACCCAAACCTTGCCAGAACCTACAGGATCCTTCCCACTGAGTCCTGTTGCCATTAAAAAATAGGGCCAAGAGACATTCAATGGGATGAGCACGTGATTTGTAGGCAGGAGGCTGGGTCAAACCTCAGCACTACCTGGTCCCCCCGCAAGTAGGAGCAATTCTTGAGTATAGAGCCAGGAGTAAACTATAAGCACCTCCAGCTATGGCCCCTACAACAAAAACAAATATGATAATAAAAATAATGAGGATTGCAGAAATATGGAGGGAAAGACCAAGGCAGAATAATAGAGACAAAAAGAGATGTGGAGAACATGGTGAATGTCGAGAGAAGATTTAAAAGGTCTGAGAAATAAGGAGAGACCATGATGGGAAGAAAAACAGGAAGAGAGAGATCCTAAAAACACATCATAGATGCACTTGAAAAAAATTTTGCTAAATCTATACTAAGAAGTATGCTCTGTGGATTAAGGGTATTTTTATTGTCAGTTTGGTTTTATTACAGGGCCTTGGATGTCTGGCCATTCTGTTGACCATCTTAATAAGAGAGTTCTATTAATAGAGCTCTCTATCTTAATAAGAGAGCTCACCTACTAGACCATCTTAGAGTAATAGCTTTGTAAGCTCAAGACTAGATGTGGAATCTTGTCATTCCTGATGCTGAAGATCACTGTACTCTTGCATCCTGTGTTGGGATGGACTCAAAGGCAAAGGTCGCACTTGCCCATCCTGTCACTGTCTCCATTGCTTTACTCACACAAGCCAGTGTCGCTGAAAAAGCTCAGAGCCTCCATCTCACTCTCACTATCTCACTATCTCACACAATGCTCTGTCACTGACCACCAGCCCCCTCCCAAAGTCCAATTTCACCCCCTGTGGTACTCCACAGTCTCTACTGGAGCAATGGCTGCCACATTCTGCTAATGCAGTGGCCCTGGGGGAGAAAGGAAGAAGGCTCAGACACTTGAATACATACACATTCAGTGCTTTCAAACATGACCGCAAATGCTTCCTCTGAAGACTTCTTTTGTTGAACAATTTGAAGAACTGTTTCTTTTTGTTAACATGGGCATTTATTTCCTGGGATCTGATCAGGTAGATTTTCTTTTGTCTTTGTGGGGCAGAGGGTGGGGACAATACCCAGTGATGCTCAGAGTTTATTCCTAGTTCCAAGCCCTGGGATCACTCCTGGTGGTGCTGGAGTGATCCCTAAGTGCAATGACAAGGATTGAACCAGAATTGGCAGCAAGAAGGGCAAGTGCCTTCCCTTATCTCTGGCCTCTAAGGTTTATTTTCTTTTGGAGGAGGGCAGAAGGAAATGTGGACTCCTTTCCAGAAGACAAGGCTTCAGGTCAGCAGCCACCAAAACCAGGGTCTTTTTAAAAAAAATTTTAATTTTAATTTTAATTGTTTTTTGCTTTTTGGGTCACACCTGGCTCTGCACTCAGGAATTACTCCTGGCGGTGCTCAGGGGACTATATGGGATGCTGGGAATCAAACCTGGGTCAGCCATGTGCAAGGCAAATGCCCTACCCGCTGCGCTATCGCTCCAGTTCCCGCAGGGTCTTTTTTTTTTTTAAACTTTTACACTCTTATATTTATTTATTGCAGCACTATTAACAATAGTCAAACTCTTGAAAACATTGAATGCCTAAGAACAGAGGACTGAATAGAGAAACTGTGGTACATATAGACAGTGGGATACTATTCAGCTGTGAAAAAGATGAAATATTGCCAGTTGCCCCTACATGGAGAGAATCATGCTGACTCAAGTCAGCCCGGTGAGGCACAGATACAGAATGATCTTTCTTGTCTGTGGGATATAAATGTATATAATCAGGGAAGGCTAACAAATGACTGAAGTGAACAAGACCAGCTTGTCTATCAAACTGAGCCCCAGGAGTGGGCATGTCCAGAGGTTTGAACAGTCATCGGGGAGCTGTCCACAGAGTTTGGTTCTGGGAAGAAGGTAGCAGGAAGAGTCTCTGAATTGTGAGATGCAGCACACTATAATTCTAATACTGATATTTCCTGGCCATTCTTTGAGAAAATTCCCCTGAGTGACGAAGGTGGGTTTTTGCTTACATTTTAGAAGGCAACTGGCTAGTCCTGAAGTCTGCTTAGGTGAGGCACAGGTACATCCAAGAACTAATGTAAATCAGTAACAAAGACAAGGTGGTTAAGAAAGTGGGCAACAGAGCTGGACACAGTTTCAACAAAAGGAGATCTGAAAAAGTTACCAATAAAAGTGCAATCAAATCATTAAACAGCCATGGAAATAAAAGAAAAGCAGCCACAAAGTGACTGAAAAAAGCTGCACTGGAATAGCTAACTTATAAAGTTTCACACCAACCACTATTGGCAAATATATATGAAGCAGCTGGAACTCTCTATATGATGCTAGAGGCAGTATAAAATTATACGACCACTTTGGAAAAAAAAGTATGACGATTCATTATAAAGTTAAATGAGTTAAACTCAAGACTTTATGAGTTAAATGATTTAACCCAGAGTTCAACTCCCTGATCCTGCAGTTCTCACACACACACACACACACACACACACAAAAACACACACACACAGAGCTCTTGTATAAAAACATCTCTATCCACAAAGCACCAAAATAGAAACAACCCAGAGGAATGGATAAACAAATATGGCAGCTTTTTTTTTTTACAATATTTGATGCAACTGAACAAGTGCTTAGAATCTTGCAATTCTAATGCCAAGAATGTCCCCTTCCCAACACACATGTGAACAAAATATACTTAAAACAACACTGTTTGTAATAGTCACAAACCAGAACTTACTCACTGCCCCCAAGCTGGAAAATGAGTATGAATTCTGTCCTGACTATACAAACCAGCAACAAAAAGCGGTCAAAATGAAGGTAGTTATTCTCACCCCTTATTTCTGAAATAACTACTCAGAAACAGAATACTGAGTGGGGAAATGGCAGGAAAATACATACTGCCTATGAACATTTGTATACAATCTGAAAATATAAAACTCAATAAATGCCCCCTGCATGTATGCATTAATTAGAAGGGTACAAAAGCATGAATTAAAAATAAGCTTCATATTCAAAACAGTGGCTACCTCAAGGGAGGAAAAGAGGTACGCAGGGACCTCATCTCTGTAATATTTTGATTTCAAAATCTGAGGCAAATGTGGAAAAATGTTAATATGCTCTGCTCTGGGGTAGGTACAGGGTATTTATTTGAGATGCTATTCTACATGCATTTCTGCATGCTGAAATATTTCAAGATAAACAGAAGAACTCAATTCCCTCAGGGTTCAGGCTTGGAGAGATGGGGTAAGGGATTAATAGTTTCATTGTCCCCTAAAGAGAAAATGCAAGTGATCCCAATGCCAAAGAAATACAGGAGTCATTTGTCTTCCGGAGAGTTAGAGCCGTGAGGACACTTGAGCTCATTTGTTTATCCTATCCTCTTTCCACAGAGGATTCAAGGTAGCTTGCAGCAAAAGACACATACAATGAGCCAGAAAAACATAAACATAAGTAGAAAATCAGGATCAAAGATAACAAATATTCCATCAATTACTGGTTAACCACAGTTGCTAGGATCAAGTTTCAAACTTGGCTCTGTTCTTCTTGGCGACGGAAACCATTTCAGCTCTAGCTGACCCGTAAAAGCAGGTTACAAAAACTAACCTTTGTTCTTTAAATTTTAAACTTAACATTTGCCTCTTGACAGCAAACAGGACACTCCTCTGTGTTCTACCTGCACACTTGCCTTGCTCTCCCATCAAGCACTGTGTTCTTTCCTTTCTCCTTCTCTCCTTCCCTCTCCTCCTTGCTGCCTTCCCGTTCTTCTATCCTTTTACCCTCTTTCCTTTCCTTTTTCTTTTAATTCTTTTACTTCACTGAGTCACCGTGTCCGTAAGAGGACGAGCAGTGCTTGCAAACGCAGCTGTAACCGCTGACTTGACTAACATACCTTTGAGTGTTTGCAGGTGTGCATGAAGCCACCCAGCTGTCAGGAGCGCAAGGCACCACACAAGGGCTTTGGAGTGCTGGATGCTGCCTGGACCACCAGCAGCAGTGAGAAGTTCATGACCTGAGCAGTTCTGAGGAATTCCCTAGCTTTGGGGTACAGGTGACCCCTAAGATAAACTTTGGGGCCCCATATGATAATGACCAAAACACAACCTGCTGACGGAGCCCCATTGCATGAAGGCTGACTGCCACAAGCTGACCCAGCAGCTGACCCCTCATCTCACCATTGTGGCCCCGCACCTGGGGCACCAGCAGGCTCAGGACCTGTTAGGCCATCGGGCACCTCACCACGCAGAAGCTCTCGCACTTGGTTTTATGGTCCATCCAGTCTGTCAGGCCTCGTCTCCACTCCAGGACTCCACAGCCATGGTCAAGTCTACTTTCTGCGCCATAACCTCAGGAAATAAATTTCCTTGACCTTATAAAAGCCAAAATAACCACCTTCAAACCCCTCTGTGCCTGTTTTATAAGGCTCAAGAATAAATAATTATCACTCCTATAGTATCCCGATGTCAGATGAGATGACGTCACACGGAGATGGCGTAGACTAGTACAAGACGCTGCTCAGCACTGACGATGGTGGCCGGTGGGCGAAGGGAAATGAGAATCCCAGTGGGTCTCGTGTCCTTGCTCAAAATGATCAGCAGCCGCGTCACGCTGCGGCCTCCCAGGTTAGCCCTTAGTGGAGAGAAACTTTGGGTCTCTGGGTGCGGGGGGCGGATGTCAGCAGCCGCCTCAGACAGCAGCACTGTTGCTGGGGCCTCAGCCCCTCTGTGCGTGCAACAGCTGCCCCACATCCAAGAGCACTTCACCTGCTGCTGCTGAGACAGCGTGCCGGGTGATGTCTCCTCAGCTGGGTACTGGCTGGAGGCCACCACAATACTCCATTTCAAATTGAGATTCCTTCTGGGAAATAAAGCAATCCTTGGAAAACACTAGCCTGGCTGTGGGAGGTTTTCCCTTTCCTGAGATTCCTAGAAATCCCCAAGGCAAGATACCACTTGGTCAGGGATCACCCCTAACCACCTAGGACCCTCACTTGCTCCTTAACTCAGTCAACTCAGACCCTGGGTCCGACTGCTCCTGGGCAGTAGTAACCTCACCCAGAAATTCCAGCAAGCAAAACTGATTTAAAGAAACGTAAAGGAATAGAAAATAGAGAGGAGAATATTGCCACTGACGTGTGGAGCCGGGGAGAGAAATCAATTGGTTTGGCGTTGTGCAGAACAGACAAGCAGGGGAGCAGGCTCAAAGTGGGGGTGTGTGCAGATTTGGGTTCGGGAACAATATGGCCCCCTAGGACACTGAGCCCGAAGATTCAAGGGGCTTGCTGAAGTGCCTGGGTGGGCTTGCTGCCAGCCTGATGAGGGCTTACGTGCGGACCTTTCAATTCTGAAAACAGTGGGCACAGGATGTCTGGCCACCTGAGAGTCCAGGTGCTTTTACTGTCAAGGGAGGAAACCAGGCAGACTGTTGGTTCCACAGGCCACTCGCTGGCCAGGCCTCCAGGGAGCAACAGTCCCTTCTACTCCCCCAAGTCATTCTTTGCCTTTTTTAGAAGCCCACAGAATATTCTTACTTTCCTCTTCCATGTCCCCATCAAAGTGGGATCTCCATTCTATACCACATAAGATACATGTAAAGTTGGAAAGAGATCACCCATTAACCACCAAGTGAGAGATGGCCTGTGTTTTATTTGAGAGGGAATGAAAGATTTTAGGAAACATTAACAGCTCTTCTGGTCCTGGGGCCCCAAATTTGTGGTTGCATATAGAAAAACAAATTATCCGTTCATTCAGGTGTTTTCTGTGTGCTGAGAGCATTACAACAAGTGCTTTAACTGTATGTGCATTTACTCGCCACAACACTCTCATGAGGTGGGAACTATGTGGGGGAAACTGAGGATCCAGTGGGGCATAGTGATGAGTGATGAGACACTGCAGACACCCTGAGAATGTTACCTAAGAAGACTGGAACTTCTTCCTATATAAGTGAACAGTACAAGAAATATGATTATTCTACCCAATTTGGGAAGAAAAAGGTTTTCCAAATTAATTTTTTTAAATAAGTTTATTCTTTGCCATACAAAAGAACACATCCTTGGGGGCTTTTAAATCATGGCATAAAATTAAAAAGGCAAGTAACCAGAAATTGTCAGCTGAAAGTAGGTAGAATTAATTCATGCCCAAGGATGAGAAAACATGATGTACTTTGGGCTGTAGCAGGGGCAACCAATCAAAGCCAGAGTCAGGATGCAGAGCCACGTCAAGGCTCAAGCCAGCTGGGAACAGTGACGAGCTGCAGGCTGCTTGGTGATCAGCGTTCATCTTCCCTTTCTTGCGTTCTCTCCTTCCTAACGTTTACAGCAGGTAGTAATGCTCTGATGTTAGCCTTTCTAGTTTGTAGGATAGTGCTATTGTTGTCTTAACAAGTTAAATCTATTTTAACCTTCAAAATCATAAAAGAGCTGAAATCAACTGTAACTAAAAGCCATTTCTATTTTTGTTCAGCTATCTGCTGCAGGCAAAGCTTCATATAGGAATTTTTATTGCGGATTTCTATGACTGCATCCCTAACAAGCTCAATGAACATTTGTGGCCACAATTTCTGTAAAGCCTCATTTTTCATGTTGATTTCTGTGGCTTCCTTCACAAGGTCCTCGATATATTTCTTGCACAATTTCTTCTTTTCCTTTATTTCCTGTTAAAATTTTAAAAAGAATTACGTTAAATCAAACTATGAATTGAACCAGAGAAACTTAAATAATCTCTTCTGAGCCTCACCCTTGAGTTGGCATACCTTCCTAGACATTGTTGACACAGTTCTGCTAGACTAAAGATAGCAATAGGGAGTTTGCTGCTTGCTATTTCTCCCTCTGTTGACGGCTTTATTAGAAAACAAGCTTCTTTATTGGAATCACTGGGTTATAACTACTACTTCTCCCTTGGTACATTTTCTCCTTTTCAGTTCAGGAAGTTTGGCTCAAACAAATCAACTAAATGCACAAATTCAATATTTTACGGTAAATATATCAGGGCTGATATTATCTTAGCTGGCATGAAACCAGTTAATATCCATACAGACATTTTAAGTACTCATACTCTGAATGCACTCGGTATGTTAGGAAAGCATGTTACATGGCCAGTACGATAGGGTGAAAGTTGGGGAAAGTGTAGAATGAGGAAGAGGAAATATATAGATGGCAAGCCCAGAGTTTGGCCTCAGAAAGAAACAAAACTCCCACTCAACTTCACTCAACTTCAAGGTCTGCAAATGAAAAACCTGGATTCAAAACACCACTGGGGACATTTTGGGCTTGAGACTACACAGACAGTGGGCCCCCATCTCATCAAAGAGGGTGAGACAAAGCCACTTTGTTTAATGCAATGCAAAGTAACCCAACATACACTCTGGCTACTGATCCACTCAGAAAATACCAAGGCTGGAGGGTGAAGTGTCATAATATATATGAGAAAATTAATAAAGTAGACTAGATAATCAGATTATAGTAATCCATTATCAGTGAAGGAGGAGATGAGTAATAAATGTCTAGGAGATAATATATTCAACCGATTTTAGCATGATTGCTAATCACTTTTCCCAGCACCATCTTTTTTATCCCCTTTACTTTCCTGTTGCTTGCTGCTGTGATGACTGGGGTCTGCGCAGTTTAGCTAGACGCCTGCAGAAGCATTTTCTGGGCACCGTACCACTTTAGTACAATACACTGTTGAAGAGGCTTGCTTTCTTCCATCTCATGCTCTTGGTTTCCATTTCATTAATGTATTGTTCAAAGACATAAGCCAGAGCCAGGCTTATCTCTGGGTTTTTGCTTCTCTGATTGGACAGGGTGTCTACTTTTATTCTAAATGATGCACTTATTCTAAATGATATATCTTGTTAAATTCATAGAAACTAAAATAAACTTTTCATGATTGATATAATACAATTGTTGGTGATTTAAAATTTCCTGCTCTATTTTCTTCCATTACTTCTTTATAAACATGCTGATGCAGAATTATATCTCTTATAGTAACCCTTAATTTAGGAACTGTGTTTGAAAGCTTTTTAACTTCATCATTTCTTCTCTCCGTCAAGTCAATAATGCTGTCTCCCTGTGCAGAATACCCAGTCTTGGCTAGGATGACTCTCTCTGCCTGTCTGGAACGATCCCTGTTAAGAGCACTTTAGACTTTTTTTCTTGCCCTGGCCCGCCAAGTAGTTGTTGCTCCTTGAATGATGTTTTATATGCTCTTAAATATTTTCAGATACTTGTTTTTTTTCATCCCACAAAAACCCCTGTGGGGTGCACAAGGCAAGTACTTTACAAGTTGAATCCTGATGAGATGAAATCTATGTAGCATTGTTTATATTATTCCACTGAATTAACACTGTTGTCAAGAAGATGGTGTGGTAAAATAAAGTAGGTCAAAGGTAGGGTTTATTGTAGAGTGATTTTTCACTGTAATGGTAATTATATTGGTATGTAGTATGGACCTCAATCTTATATAATGGAAAACCAATGTCTGGGGAGGTGAGAGACATGTCAGGGTTAAACAATCTTTTAATAATACCTAGAGAATGAACTAGATCATAAAGAACGTGTCGTCTATTTGTAGACAACAGCCTACATATCAAAATATCAAACAGCATATAAGTACTGACGGAGATGTTTAGACAGTGAACACAATCAGAGTTCACAGGAGATAGAGCCCCGTGCACTGGGGTGGGGCAGAAGCTCTGGAGGCAGCAAGCAGTGCCGGCAAATACAGTACACAGGTACGAGCTCTCCCGTCTAGAGGCAGTAAGTCACCCTGGGACCCTGAGTAGTTCACCCGAGTTTGATATTTCCCTCATCTGCCCCAAACCAGGACTGGCTTATTGTTACTGATTTATTCTCCTTCTTCAGGTGGGGTCACTTGTCTGGGATACTTGCCCAATTGGTGGCTGCTGGAGCCCTGCAGTGCGGGGACACTCCAGAAGACATGTGGGGTCGAGAATTCATGGTCAAGAGCGTGCAACGCAGGCGCCTTAACCCCTGCACTGTCCCCCACACCCAGGACTGGATTCTCTGAAGTCATTTTTAGCTCTCCCATTCCATGTCCATCTTCAATCTCTTAGAATGAGTCAGAACAAAGGCTGGGCAAGTACTGTGGGGGACTCTCTCCGGTGAATCTTCTCAATGATTCAGAACAGAGAATGATCTCTCCGTACTGGGATGCTTTAGATACTTTCCAGGCAGTGAGGTGCAATACATAACGGAAGGAATGCTGGGTTGTGAGTCCTAAGAGAGTTTAAGGGGCCAGGCCAGGGTGTTTCAGGTGACAAGCAGTAAAAGCCAGGGACTCAAATCCAAATCTTATGGCCAAGCATAGACTTGGCCAATCTCCAAAACATAATGTGGCTTCAGAGGCCCTCTTTTTCCTTTTGAAATTTCTCAAGACTGGCATCAGCATAGCTTGTACTCATCCACGGGTCAAACCAGCAGCCAAGACTCTGCTTAGATGAATTCTCTGAAACTATCCCCATTTTTAATAAGTCATGCAGACAGTAGTCATGAGTTAATCACATGATGGGGTGGGACTCAGATCCCAGTGAGACTCAGTGACATATGAACTTTGGAAGCCTTTCTTTCTGATTATGAGTAAATAAAATCATCTGGCAGGTTTTAAGTAGAAAGTGATTATGTTCACTGAATAGCAAGGAAACAGTAGCAGAAAGACTTTTCAGGGAGTGAAAGGTTGGTGTGAGACTGACACAAACGAAAAGCCAAGCTAAGAAACACAAGCCTTTCTAAATAGGCACCTGTTTCAGGGGCTGAAAGAAGGTTTTGTCATTGTGTTGATGCAAAGGATGTGCATGAATGGCTACAGTGCCTCATAAAAGATGTTGCAAATGAAGGCACAGGAGGTTCACACAAACACAAGATTCTTAGAAACTCAGTTTAAGGAGAGTTGTGGCTGGGTGATGAGGCTCAAGCAAGGACAAAAACTGTCCCTGTGAAGGAGAACCACAAAGCACCAAAAGCTGTCAGCTGGTTACAGTGAAAAGACTATAAGCTTTTGCCAATTTGTTGTAGTATGTGCCAGGAAACTTCATACTTACTTACTCAAATTGGCAATGGGCAAGGATAGACTCCACTGTTTTTTTTATATGCCTTAAAACAGCATTACTAAGTTGAAAAGATCATGAAGTGTATCTATGAAAACCAGTGATAATGAGAAAAATGATGTACAGTAATGGCTGCTGTTAGAAAGTTAGTCTTTTTGCAAAAAAAAAGGCATAAAATTTACAATGAATATGCACTAAAACATAGTAGCTCCATTTTCTTTTTAAGAGTCAGACAATAAAACTTCTTCTCTGGAAATACTCCTTGACCAGGATAAGTTATTTCTCCTTGAATCTTTCCATATACTGATTTAGAATTTTGTCTGCATACGTCTGGTTCTTCCATCAGACAGCAAGCTTCATGAATACAAGGGCTCTGACTTCCCATCACCCACATATTGTGCCTGAGAGGTGCTCAGTACCTGAACTCTGAAAGTGACATGACATCTGAATGAGTGCCAATAAAACTGAGTGTCATTTGTACAGAATGTCAAATGTAGAGAATACTCAAGGTAATAATTTCAAGTATTTAAAAAGTCTATAAGAAAGTGAACAACTTGCTTCCCTTTCTCCATAGGCAATATTTACTTGGATCATGAAAATCAAAGGTATCAGAAGGCACATTTTAGTCTGCAAGGTAACTTGGAGTTGATTAGTCGGAGATATATTGCTACCTCACAAAGAAGTAACAGTCCTTGTACTACAAAACTCAAGGCAGAATCAAGACGGAGAGTTGCCACAGCAGTCAGGCGCTTGCCTTGATGTGGAGCCCTGGGCTTGATCCCCAGCACTCCCTTAGGGTGCTAGGAGCACTCCTTGAGCAGCGCCGGGAGTGGCATAAGAACAAAGCAAAATTTAAAGCAGAACCGACTGCTTTTTAGATGCCATAAAAATATGATTGCATTGAGTTTTCAAGAGACTTTCAAGTTGTAGTCCTTAGGGTCCTCTGAATTCCGATAAAATGCTTTGGACTCAGAGGTGAGGGTCACTGCATGGCCTCCCCAGCACCATGGGGAGAGTCCTGGTGGCTGCCAGAGCTGCGGGGAGACCACATGTTAGAAATGGAGGCTCTGTCCGTCTGACGGCTAGACCAGTGCGCACTGCCTCGATTCCTTCTCTTAAAGACAGCGAGACCCTTGGCCCTAGATTCTTGATCTAGATTTTTTGACGTTTTTTTGAGCATTTTTTCCTACTTAAATAATGATATTTGAAGTTATATTTCAGAGAGAGGGGAAATGACTGACTTTTACTTCCCTAAAAAGGGTGTGGAAAGAAAAATAAGTTTGGGAAACTAGCTTTTTTCCCTTCTTTTTTTGCAGTGGGGGTGGGGGGGCAGGGGACACTCAGTGGTTCTCAGGGCTTACATCTGGCTCTGTGTTCAGGGATCACTTCTGGGATGCTTGTGGCAACTATATGGGATGCTGGAAACTGAACCAAGGTCAGCCACGTGCAAAGCAAATGTCCTACTTGCTGTAATATCTCTCTGACCTCAGGGAAACTATCTCAACCACTGAAGAGAGAATGGTACCACTGTCAGTTACAGTGATGTGGGAATATCCAGCCATTAAATTCCAAAGATCAATGTCAGTTTCATTTTACCTCTAGCTTTTCATTATAGAATTCTCTTGTGGTATAATTTAGTGTGGAGCGATTTGAATTTTCTCCTACAAGTCTTTTGCTATCATTATTTTCTTCATTGATAACAACAGGTTTTTTCCCTTTGGTTTCTATCAGGTATCGAAATTGCTTCTTCCTGTAGAAAGATAGTGAAGAGAGTGAGAGTTACTTATCAGGTATACTCCGATATGCCAATATGTACATATGCTCTTTGTTGTTGTTTTGGGTCACACCCAGTGATGCTCAAGGGTTATTGCTGGCTCTGCACTCACGAATTACTCTCGGAAGGCTCAGGGGGCCATATGGGATGCTGGGATTGAACCCAGGTCGACTGCGCATGAGGCAAGTGCCCATTGCTCTGGTCCCTACACATGCTCTTTTAATTATTTTTATGGGAGTGAATTTCCCCATCTTTTTACTAATTAAGCTACTTAACCCAAATTCTTTTTTGTAAAGTGTCAACAAATCTTTAGCCTTGAACTGAGATTACCAAAAGTGTGGGGGAGAATTCTTTTGTTTCCTAACTTTTGTTTCCTAACCAATCACCAACATGTCTCAAGCATTTCTAAAGTGTAAAAACGTAAGGAAAAAAACACATATGTATATAATTTGATGATCACAGAGCACAAAACAAGTGCAGTAGGTAAATAATTCCAAGTCTTTATGTTCTGTAAGAAATGTTAGCACTGTAGCACTGTCATCCTGTTATTCATCGATTTGCTCCAGCAGGCACCAGTAACATCTCCATTGTGAGATTTGTTACTGTTTTTGGCATATTGAATACACCATGGGTAGCTTGCCAGGCTCTGCTGTGTGGGCGGGCTACTCTCAGTAGCTTGCCAGAGGAATTGAACTGGGGTTGGCCGTGTGCAAGGTAAACTCCCTACCCACTGTGCTATTCTCCAGCCCTTAAAAAATGTTATTGCTTATAAATAACACAAATAACTCATAATTCCATTTGTAGATCATAATTATTTCTCATTGTCAGAAAGTGGAATACTAATTTGTGTTTAGGCAATAACTAAAACAAACAAAAGCCACCAACTGTTAGTCATTAAAACAGCATGGTACTGGAACAAAGGCAGAGCTGCAGACCAATGGAATAGGGTTGAATACTCTGACATACACCCCCAAATATATGATCATCTAATCTTTGATAAGGGAGCAAGAAATGTGAAGTGGAGCAAGGAAAGCATGTTTAACAAATTGTGCTGGCAAAACTGGACGGCTACATGCAAAAAAATGGGCTTAGACCTCCATTTATCACCATGTACAAAAATCAGATCAAAATGGATTAAAGACCTCAACATCAGACCAGAATCCCTAAGGTACATTGAAGATAAGGTCGGCAAAACCCTCCACGACATTGAAGCCAAAGGTATCTTCAAAGCTGACACGCCACTGGCCAAGCAAGTGAAAACAAAGATAAATAAATGGGACTATCTCAAACTAAGAAGCTTCTGCAACTCAAAAGAAACAGTGACCAAAATACAAAGACAATCTACAGAATGGGAAAGGATATTTATGCAGTACCCATCCGATAAAGGGTTGATAACAAGGATATACAATGCACTGGTTGAACTCTTACTTATTCTTTTCTATTTTTAAGCCACACCCAGTGGTGCTCAAGGCTTACTCCTGGCTCTGTGGTCAGGGACCACTCCTGGTGGCACTCAAGGAACCACATGGGTTGGCTGAGGGTCCAACTCAGGCTGGCTGCACCTGACCCCTGGTTCTCTCTCTCCAGCCCCATGAAGCAGTTTTTACTGAAAGAAGTTTGCTTAGAGAAGTGTCAGGGGAGAGGAAGAGAGACACATATTCAAGAGAAAAGAAAAGCTTTTCCAGAGCAGAAAGAACCCTTTACTTTCTCACTTTTATAAAGAGCAACAAATATATAGGTCCTTATGTGTAATTCCTGATTGATATTAAATTACAAATAAGTAATCTGTGTTTTATGCCATAAGTTTTGAAATATGGCCCTTGTTATGATTCAATTCAAAGTGGTTTTATATTTCCATTATAAAATTATCTTAACCTATGAATTATTTAGAAATGTAAATTTCCAAATATATGGAGATTTCCTTGTTAACATTTTGTAATTCAGTTCAAGCTTAACTGCATTCTGCACAGAGAACATGGTCCCTCTAAATCTTTTGGAATCTGTGACATTACTATATGAATATTTATGAGGACTTGGTCAATTTTTATAACTACTTTATTCTTGAAAAGAATGTGCAGCATGCAGCATGCAGTTTCCCAAATGTTTAGCAATCAAATTTATTAATAATGTTGTTTAAGTATTATGTATATATTTAATTATTCAGAGTTATGTTATACTAAACCATATTAAACTATGGTTTTTAATACTTTTAATTTGGGGTTTGTAAATTTAATCCACACATAAACTGCCTAGAAATTAACAAAGTTGTCATTCATTTCCATGTGATTTATGACTTCAGTTTTTATTGCTTCTACAACCCCAAATAATTAAAGTATCTTTAAAGTCATTTTTTAAATTGTTGATAATTTAAAAAAGAACAATGTAGAATAAAAACTTAATGGTTACTTAAGCAGTGAAAAGTAAGCTATTCTGGACCCCTCCAAATGTCCTCCAGGAGACAATTGTTTAGAAAAATCTAACACAAGCTGGAGAGATAGTACAGCAGATGAGGCACTTGTAGATCCAATACCCAGCACCACACTGGGTGTGCTCAAATCTAATGCCCCAAATCTAATACGAGCATACCTCTGAAATATATGCCCCATATCTTAAGGTGTGTAGCGTATACACAATTAGTCCATGCTTGCATTTTTATTTTCTTTTAAGGGGAGCTGAAGCCCAGCCAGTGATGTCCAGGGCACCCTCGTGACTCACTGCTGAGGGATCCCTTCTGCTGATGCTCCAGGTACCAGGTGTGTGCGGTGCTAAGGTTCAAGCTCTGGGCAGCAGTGGACAGGGCAAGCCCCCGACCCCCGGTACTATCGCTCTGCCTTAACCTTCAGACTATCTCTGCAGTCTCGACATTTCTATTTTCAAAAGTATCTTAGACAATTATTATTACCATTTTGTTTTTTGGTTTGGGGGCTTTACCCAACTGTGCTTAGGAGCGACCCCTGCAGATGCACCATCATATGCAGATGATGCAACATCATACTCATTATTTTCCGAGTAGTAAGGAACAGGTTTTCTATTAGTGGAGTCAACTTACAATTTTTTCCTATTATGAATGCCCACTGTAATAAAAGTTCTCAGATTCCCATACTTGTATTTCTGTCACAAAGTATCACTAGAATTTTCTGAGCATGAAGGATGGCATCAGCTCATCAACTCACTGCTACCGTCCTGGTGTGCGAATCCTGTTATTGCTGAAGTCGAGCTACTGATCTTTCTCCACAACGGTTTCTCATTATCTAAAATATATTGTGCCTAGAACTGATTGAGGACAGACATTATTTTATAAATATACAGGCGAAGTAAAGCACTATGCACTGTTGTCCCATTGTTCATTGATTTGCTCAAGTGGGCACTAGTAACATCTCCATTGTGAGACTTGTTGTTACTGTTTTGGGCATATAGAATACGCCATGGGTAGCTTGCCAGGCTCTGCCATGCAGTCTGGATACTCTCAGTAGCTTGCCGGGCTCTCCGAGAGGGATGGAGGAATCGAACCGGGTCGGCCGTGTGCAAGGCAAACACCCTACCCACTGTGCTATCGCTCCAGTCCAAACAGGGGAAGTAGATTTTTTTAAATGATGTCTGTCCTCAATCAGTTCTAGGCACAAAATTTTTTAAATAACGAGAGAAAATAGGTAAAGGAACAAATAGGATAACCTCTCAGTATCTGTATTAGAAACCATAATGCCCAAAAGGGGGGAGAGAAAGGAGAGAGAGATAGAGAGCAGGGGGGGCGGGGAGGAGACAGATGGACAGAGAGACAGAGATAGAGAGAGACACAGACACAGAGAAGAGACAGAGAGAGAGAGAGAGAGAGAGAGAGAGAGAGAGAGAGAGAGAGAGAGAGAGAGAGAGAGAGAGCCTGCCATAGAGACAGGCTGGGGGAGGCTGGGGCAAGAGAAACTGGGAACACTGGTGGTGAGAAATGTACACTGGACACTGGTGGAGGGATTGGAACACTGTATGTCTGAAACTCGACCATGAAGAGCTTTGTAACTCTGTATCTGATGGTGATTCTGGGCAACTGTATTTTGATTCTGGAAGCTTGTTTCTACATTTTTACATCTTCCTCCTCTTCATTCTAACTGAAGTTTAGGCCCTCATGACTTCCCTCCTGGACTTCAGACTGGCTCTGGACTGGCCACCATTCTTTCTCTCTCTGCCCAAATGACATTTCCAGAATATAAATCTAATCATGATTGTTCCCAAGCAGAGCCAGGGCGTGTTCCAAAACCAAAAATAACAAGGAATTTTATCACTAGAGGGTGTGGACCTCCCTGCAAAATATAAAACTATAAATATAAATTACCTGGCATCACCCAGTATTGAAATCATGCGGTATTGAGGTAACTCAGAAGATGCTACATGTGCCAGGATTCCAAAGAGTCTTTCGGCCATTATCATATCATTCTGTGTCACCTGAAGACATGGAACAGAAGAGTAAAAAATCAATCTCTGAGATAGATACAATTACTATAAAAGCTAAGGAAAGAGATGTCTTTCACAAGCGTGTAGCATCAGCAATACAAATGATGAAAAGAGATCTATAGTAAACATTTTTCTTTAGTCCAGCAAAGTGTATTCTCTCAGACTCTAAAGAGAATCCTCATTGGTATTTCCTTCTCTTACCTGGGCTTAGTTAAAATGAAGAATGGGCTTAGTTAAAATACAAAAATGACTAACATAAACGGAAGTGGTTTGGAGGTAGAGAATTACCTCTGATTTAGAACCTGTACTTGAGGCATCTTAACCTTTTTTCTCCCCCAGAAATCCTACACTTTCTAAGAGTAGGATGACTGATGAAAGAGCGATTCTCAAGTGCCAGTGAAATAACGTATATAAGGCAAGCCAAGGCATTCGTTCTGTAAGGATAGCTTTGCTCCTTCCTGCGAGAATTCCTGTTGAATTGGCAATGACCCTCCTATTCATTGTGAAATTAGGTCTGCCTTTCTCCCCACAAGGAATAGTGTAACAGGTCTTTCCTGCAAGGGCTAGTGTTTGTGCTAAACAAGAAAATACTAAAAGCTGAAAGCCAGGCTTGGATTACTTTCTGGGCATACTTTCTTTAAAATAACATAGGGTTGCTTCTATCGTAAATTCTATTAGTCTGTGTAATTCAGGGGACCTTTTGGCCTCTAGGTAGTATCTGGCAATTCACTGGATATTTAGATTCCTTCCAACAGACAGAGAGATGCTCCAGGCATCTGTTGGTGCTCAGTGCTCTAACACACAGGCAGTCCCCGCAACACAGTCCAAAACACCACAGAGCTCAGGTGGAGGAAACCTGGGATAGTTACATTTTGTAGCACTGTCACCGCAGCACTGTCCTCCGTTGTTCATGAATTTGCTCCAGCGGGCACCAGTAACGTCTCCATTGTGAGACTTGTTGTTACTGTTTTTGGCATACCGAATATGCCACGGGTAGCTTGCCAGGCTCTGCCGTGTGGGCAGGATACTCTCGGTAGCTTGCCGGCTCTCCGAGAGGGACGGAGGAATCGAACCCAGGTTTGCCGCGTGCAAGGCAATCATCCTACCCGCTGTGCTATCGCTCCAATCCGTTACATTTTGTATCTCTTAAAAATGGATTCCTAATGCTGGCTGAAACTCTAAACATATTTACATATTTTCTGATAAAGGAACCTGCAGCCAAAACCATCTTGTCTACATGACTCAGTGCAGACTCTTTCCTTTCCCTAGACGGGCAGTAGTCAATGCGGCTGCGGCTTCCCTCAGACCCTTGCTCTAGCTGAGAACTGAGTTGTTTGGTCTAACATAGTCACCTAGTGGCCAGCACAGGTCACTACTCCCTTCTTTTCTTAACACTCATCAATTCAAGTCAGCCTCTACTCCCATACAGAGAAGTGGAAACCCAGTACAGTACTGAGTGCTGTCAAGACTGAGCTGGGGAGCTTTGCTGGGTATTTAGATAAAGAGAAAAATATCCTTGGCATTTAAAATTTTGGGATTTTTAAAGAGAATTTTAAAGAGAACTTTACTACTTCTTTCTAATTCTTTTCTTTTTATAATTATATTATTCCTTCCTACTTTTAAAGTCCTATAATCATTGTATCACTGTATCACTGTCGTCCCATTGTTCATCGATTTGCTTCAGCGAGCACCAGTAACATCTCCATTGAGAGAGTTGTTGCTACTGTTTTTGGCATATCGAATACGCCACGGGTAGCTTGCCGGGCTCTCTGAGAGGGATAGAGGAATCGAACCCCGGTCGGCCGCGTGCAAGGCAAATGCCCTATCCGCTGTGTTATTGCTCTGGTGGTAACATATATCTGGGTAAATACATTATTTGGGGTTAATTGGAGTAATAATTTAGCTATTAATAAGGGAACATAACTACCCACCTACATTCTTATTCCAGTCTAAACTAGCTTTGGAACTTTTAAGATTGATTATTAAATCTGACCTGTGACTTAGCAGCTCTCTGGGTGAAACAAGAGGACACATGAGTATACCGAGTGAATAAAACCTCGTGAGAACTACCTGGAGAATTAACATTCACCTCACGTTCTAGATTTAGCCCACATCTGCTGCAGTCACTAGAGAGAGAACTCAGGGGGATTCTGTACACTGGCCCAGAGCCCTCCCGTCACTGGAATCCTGGGCTCCGGGTCAGCGGTTCTTGAGTACTGGCAGAAGGGAAATGCAGCTGCTATAGTCACTGTGATAGGAAAG
The DNA here is from genome assembly GCF_027595985.1 of Sorex araneus. Classification (NCBI taxonomy): domain Eukaryota; kingdom Metazoa; phylum Chordata; class Mammalia; order Eulipotyphla; family Soricidae; genus Sorex; species Sorex araneus. Next base: position 101,918,733 of record NC_073304.1, read on the forward strand.
CAGAATATAGTTTGTCTGACAACAAGAAGCTCTTCTTGATTTTAAAATCATCATTAACAGAATTTTTTTCCTTTAGGGAAATTATTTAAATTCAGTTTGGGAATTCCTCATAGATGTATGAAATCACCCTTTTCTCCAAAATAATATTTTTTAAAAATGTGGTCTTTAGGTAGTTAGGAGATTATTTTTGTGGTAAGCTTAGAAGAATTAATACCCAAAATAACTTTTTACAAATAACTTTCCTGTTATTCAAGCTCCAGGTCTGAGTTCCCCAAGACAGATAAAGCTACACATAGCTATTAAGCTGTTTTTAATAAAGCTTCTGAATAGTTAGTTATATTTCTTTTTTCTCTCTCATTTTCATATTTTTTCTTTTATCTTTTCTCCTTGTTTATTTCCTTTTCCTATCCTTTTTCCTTCATCTGCTTGTTTGTTTTCTCTTATTTATTAAGACCCCCCCCCCCTTAGGGGCCAGAGGGAGTACATAGAGTGAGGCTCACACAGTCACCCCCAGGTTGATTCCTGGTGCCACACCCAGTACCAGTCAGGAGCCCCCCCTGCCCTCCCGGAACCTGCAGCTGTGTGCATTCTCTTCCCTGACCCTCACCCAACCGACCTGGGTTACCACTTCCCCATCCTCTCTTGCAAGTCGACCATCTACAAAGCACTTTGGAAAATACAAAAAGTGTCTGTTTGTTTGTTTGTTTGTTTGAACTGTCATACTACCGATATTTAATTCCTTAGAATGCTTACAAACTACAGTGAAATTATATACTGCAACACAACCTGATTACTGTTTTGGATTTCCCCCCCTCTAAAATTTGTTTTGTGTTTTAGAAGTATCTGAAGAGATTTTGAACTTTTTGAAATTTCAAATGTCAAGATTTTGCTGTTTGCTTTTGGGTCACACCAGGTTGTGTTCAAGACTATGTTTGGCTCTGAGTTCAGGAATCACTCCCGATAAGGCTTGGGGGACTGTAAGTGGGGTCAGGGATTGAACCCAGGTTGGCCACTTGCAAGGCAAGCACCATACCCACTGTACTATAGCTCTAGTTCCAGGTTGTTTCTTAAAACACCATTTCTCAATGGTTTCATCACGGTAAGTTAAATTACCATGCATTTTAATACCAATTTCCCTTAAAAAGAAACATTTGCATTCTATAGTTTACTTGGCATTTGACTTACCTCTGTTCCGTTTATTTTCTGCATATTAAAATGGCTCAGTCTAAATAGAACATAATATTTCCAGAGTGTAAAATTAACGACTGGGTTTCCTTGAGGATCAATTGTCAGTTGGTCAATACGACGAAGTTGTGCTAGTGCATTAAACTGCTGCAGCATGACAAGATTAGTTTCCTTGAATTTAAGGTGCTGCAATAATAAAACACAACAAAGAGCTAAACACTGAGTTCAATTATATTACAATATAATACTAAGCATCACTAATCATTTCCTAAATAAATCAGTAAACCTTAGAGTTTGAAAATGCTTTCAATTATGTTAAATCAACTAAATATACTAAGCTTACATAATTTTAATCCATCCAGTGAGTTAATGGTGAAATGTATCACTCTATTTGATGTTGAATTCAGGGTGATTACCATTAAGAACAACCTTAATAAGGTTCTTTAAAATTATATAAACATAAAATTCAGACTCAATCATTATCATTGTTATGCTTTATACTGAAATGCACAAGGAAAAAAGATAGAAGTAAGACTCTCAAGACTTTTTAAACACTGGGTTCACAATGTTTCCAAGAAGAATTAGTTGGTCATTCTAACTTCTATCTTGCCAATTACTAAGTGGACTGTTAAACCGGCTATAGGAAAATTAAAACACTAAGACAAAAAGTGCTCATGCCAGTATTGCCTGAGGACTCCAAAGCTCTTTTGTAAACATATTCTTGTCACTTCAGTCTTTTTTAGAGAGGATGATGAGAAAACATCATTATCATGAGTAAAAGAACACTTCATATAAAAGAATAAGTAAAGAAAATCGCTTAATAGAAACCTGGGGATAATAAAATCCCAATAGAAAGCTTAAGGAATCACAATTTCTGCAAATACATATTAATAAGTACATTAATATCATCATTATTAGAAAACAGCTAAGTTGTCAAAGTAATTTCAAAGAGCTACTAAGCTTATTTTGTATATTAGGGGCTACAGTAAAATAAACTATACATAAATGAAGTTTTACTAAAACCAATTACAATGAATGAATACATAATATAAGGTTATGAGATCTTTGAAAGCTTCATAAAGTGAAAATACATATGGTTATAATAATATATACTATAGGGTTAGAGATCCTTTGAAAGTTTCATAAAGTGTAAATATTTAATTTGAGTACAATTATATTAATCTTTTATACTCTAATCATTTTATAGAGATAATTTTTTAATATTAACATAAAAACTCAAGATCACTTAATGTATAATTTCATATGAATCTATGAACTTAAATCCCAAATCCAGATAATCAACACAAACTCTCCATCTTTCTGCAAGATAGAAACTGCACAAATGAAAGTTAAACTAGATCTTGGCCTGAACACACATAGGTCATGACTGGGAATACTACTAAAAGGAAATGTTTACCAGAGAATTAGGAAACTTAATCTTCAACTTGGGAAGCACTTGAACTATTTCATCAAACTCGATGAAAGTAAAGGAGACCGTGGTCACCATTCCTGCGGTCTGAACACTCCAGTTCCGGTCCAGGCACTCAAGCGCCCCTGAGCCATACAGGGAGAGCGTCTCTCCATCCACCTCGACCAGGTGCGTGTCTGTGGCTGATAAGTCTGGTAAAGCACTGCTGAGTCCTGAGTCCAGAGACCTATAAAACACAGTGCAGGATTGTAAATGTGTGTCATAATCAGAGCATATAACACATGAAGCCTCATTGGAAAAGGTATTTGAAATTTTATATTCATACACAGTGATATTCTCATTTCAACAAATAGACCTAGGGCACCAAAAACTAATTTTATTTTTTTGTTTGTATTTATTGGTTATTTTGGGGGTCACACCTGGCAATGCTCAGGGGTTACTCCTGCCTCTGCACTCGGAGGACCTTATAGGATGTCGAAGATCGAACCTGGGTTGGCTGTGTGCAAGGCAAATGCCCTCTCATCTGTACTCTCTCTGGCCCCACAAGACTAATTTTCAATAGCAAATCTGGAAGCTTTACATTCTTCTATTTATATATATATATACATATATGTATATGAAACTAAAAGAAAATATATAGAAAAATGATATATATGTATGTATATATGACGTAAATAAATAAAATATAAATAATATATACATATGTATCTAAAAATAGAAGAAAATATATAGAAAAACAATATACATATATACATATGTACTCATATGTATATATACACACCAATGTATTCATATTACAAAAGAGTCATATATAAACAAAAAGCATCTTGATACCTAAATCAATTATGACAATAATATATAATTTGCTTAGTTTTAAAATAATCTATTTAAAACATCATCTTTTCATGTCAATATTAATAGGTTTTCTTAATCTATAAATTAACTAACTAAAAGGACACACATTTTATCAGATAGCAATTCTATATATAGTAAAATCACATAGTATTTTTTGTTTTAAAGCATTTGGGAATACATAATGATCTTTAATAATAGTCTTTCTGGGGCCGGAGCGATAGTACAGCAGGTAGGGTGCTTGCCTTGCACATGGCCAACTCATGTTTCATCTCAGCATCACACGGTTCCCTGAGCCTTGCACAGAAGGAGTGATTCCTCTGTGCTAATCGGAGTCAGCTGTAAGAATTGCCAGGTGTGACCCACTCTACCTTCAAAAAATAAAAAATAAAACAAAACCCAAACAAACAAACACAAAAACCCACTCCCTCAAATAATAATATTTCTCTCAGAGGTTGATTAAGGGATAACACTGACTTTCCTTAGATTACTGTATCACTGTCATCCCATTGCTTATCAATTTGCTTGAGTGGGCATCAGTAACGTCTCCATTGTGAGACTTGTTACCATTTTTGGCATATCAAATTCGCCACAGGTGGCTTTCCAGGCTCTGCCGTGCATGCGAGATACTCTCAGTAGCTTGCTGGGTTCTCTGAGAGGGGTGGAGGAATCAAATCCGGGTAATAGAAAGACAAAGTTTTAGGAAATACAGGAAGGGCCTGAAAGCTATGGGAGACTTTACTGGGGGGTTAGACAGTGTTTGAGCCACACTTGATGATGCTCAGGGGTCACTCCCAAAAGTGTTCAGGGACTATGTAAGTGCTGAGGGTAGAAACTGGACTTCCTGCGTGCAAAGCATGCAACTCAACTATTCAGTCAGTGCAGCTATGGGAGACTTTGACATGGGAGTCATATGCAAGATATCAATATCTAAATGTCAAGCGTAAAGGCCTAAATACAAAACAAAAATGGAGTAAATCTAGGGCATTTTCAAAGGGTTGGGGCGGGAGGCCAGAATAAGTCCGAGATTGACTGCCTGCACTGCAGGCCCAAGGCCAGGACGCCTGACAATGGCCGACATGCTGAGTATGACCCAAGGGCAGTGACACTGAGGAGCTTTGATGTGCCCACAACTGTGGGCCACTCTACTAACAAAAAAGGAAGGGAAAAAAAATAGTAAAAGAGTAACGGTTTCATATATAACTGATTTGCGGATTAAAGAGATAAAGAAAATTAAAGGTAGCAACTGCAGTCACTTTTGATCAGTCTTAAGGGTCAAGGGAGATCAATCAAAGGGCACATGTTTTGCACAAGGGAAGCCCCTAGGGTTTTTTCTGGCACCTTAAATACTTGACCTATTATAGTGAATATTAGTAACTATAACAAAACTCAAGTCCTCAGTAATCATTACAATAGAGAGAAAAGTAAGTAGGTAATGGTGCAATGTGGTAAGTGCTATAATAGGCATATGTACAAATTTATTTAGGTCTTTATTTTAATGTATCAATTAAATGTAACTTATACTTCTTATATTTCAGAAAAGATTATATATTCTTTAAAGCTCGACACAAAGCTATGTTACACAGTACAGATAATTCTTAATTCTCAACTTATTTTTGTTCTACTGTAAATCTTTACCTTTACAGGATGATTATCTAAGATTATTCCAGTACAATTCCTTGGCAGTAGAAGATATAGCCAACTACCAACTATCCCTGTGTGGTCAGGGAGAGAAGAGGACCACACCAGCAAAGGCTTAGTGAGGACGGTGGCGAGGCCTGGGCACTTTGGGCGTGGTTGGGTCCAGTAATTTTATATATCAACACCATAAACCTAAACACTGATGTGATGGTCTAACTGTTTAGATAACCATGATCTTTAGTGGTTAATTCTAAAACCAAATGCACATTTAGTCAACTCTGTACATAAGAATGAATAAGAAAAATATTCAATGTCTTCTTGATTAGAAGAGGACTTTAAGAGACCATTTAACTTAATATAAGTTCCTGAAAGCCAGGTTAAATAGAGTACATACTCTTCAATGACTAGATGAAGAAAAGATTATTTCAAAGGATTATAAATTGTGTGTGTATTTAATGTTTAGATTTCTTATAATAGGCTAGAACAGAAAGTCTTTTATTATTTTGGAAGATTCTTTCCTTAATGAGTAGTGCTGATTACTATAATAAAGTATTTTATCAATTTCTATTACAACATTTGTAGGTGTAGAAATTCATTTTATGCATTGTATTTTATTATGGTCATATTGGCTAAAATACCACAGTGTTCATTGACAGGATATGGCCAAAAATAAACCAGCTATATTGAATGCAGCCAAGGTAAGTAAAGAAAATATTACACCAAGTACTTTCCCATTTCTGAAAGGGAAAAGAAACCAGTGATATATAATTTTCCTGTAGAGTTATCCTAAATACAGTGGACATTAAAATCATTAATGACTGCCGCCAAGATGTGATCCCGGGGGCTGCACGTGTGTGCGGCCTCTCCGCAGCTGCACAAGCGTGACTCTAGACGCCAGCTAAATTTTTCGGCATGGGCAGCTCCTCGCAGAATGTCTCCAGACTGAGAACTAAGCCGTGGCCCCATGCCCGCCCAGGAGGGGAAAGGTATTTCTCTCTCTCGCCTCTTGAAGAGCATGGTGACCGCCATATTATGACGACCACAGATGGGGTTTACAAGCTTGCAATGATCCAATATCTGGAAGAAATCTCCCTGGACTTAGTTGCTAAAGTACAGAAATCCAAAACTGGCCACACAACCTCATATCTCTTCACAACAGGTCTGACTCTAGTAGGGTATTCCTAACAATAATAGTTAGGTTTATGTTGAAATATTGAATGTAACCAAAGTAAATAGAAAGTAGAGTGAAATTTATCAGTTACAAAGTGGGGGAGGGGTGCAGGGGGCGGGATGGGAGGTGTACTGTGGTTTTTTTTTTTTGGTAGTGGGATATGGGCACTGGTGAAGGGATGGTTGTTTCAGCATTGTATAACTGAGACTTAACCCTGAAAGCACTGTAATTTTCCACATGGTGATTCAATAAAATAAAATTCTTAAAAAATAATAAAATAAATCATTAATGAAATATGATGGAATATACACCAAAATTTTATATAATTCCTTCAATTTATGTACCTATATTTTTTCCATAAATATTTGTTTCCAGGCATGTATACACCCATAAGTCAAAGGTCATAGACATTCTAACATAATAATTGACCACTTTTTTTCAATTTGAAAGGGACTACAAATGAACTGATTAAAATAGAAAACACTTATGTAGTGCTAAAAAACCAAAGCAGTATTTAAAAAAAGTCTGCACTCTAAGAGACTTTTATCACCTGACCAGCTTCCTATTTTTAGAAAGTGTCAGACTTTTAAAATGCAGAAAGATAAACTTTAATATTTTAAACACCTTAAAGAGAATGTAATAATACAAATCTAATACTTAAAATGCTCTAGTTCATCCATTCAGATAAAATAGCAGAGAGACTTGCACATATATTTGAAACCTATCCCTTTAAGATCCTACTAAAGTGCCTCCCATCATCTTTTTCCCAAGAATTGTTTTAGCTATCCGTGGGCGTTTGTTGTTCCATATGAATTTCAGGATTGCTTGATCTGTTTCTTTGAAGAATGACATGGGTATTCTTATAGGGATCGCGTTAAATCTGTATAATGCATTAGGGAGTACTGCCATTTTGACAATATTTATTCTCCCTATCTATGAGCAGGGGATATGTTTCCGTTTCCTCATGTCCTCTTTTATTTCATGGAGTAGCATTTTATAGTTTTCTTTGTAGAGGTCCTTTACTTCTTTAATTAAGCTGATTCCAAGGTATTTGATTTTCTGGGGCACGATTGTGAACGGGATTGCTTTTTTCATGTCACTTTCCTCTGTCTCATTGTTTGCATATAGGAAGGCCATGGATTTTGGGGTATTGATTTTATAGCCTGTGACTTTACTGTACAGGTCAACTGTTTCTAAGAGTTTCTTACTAGAGCTTTTAGGCTTCTCTAGGTATAGTATCATATCATCTGCGAATAGTGAGAGCTTGATTTCTTCCTTTCCAATCTGAATCCCCTTAGTATCTTTTTCTTGCCTGATGGCTATTGCTAATACTTCCAGTACTATATTAAAGAGAAGTGGTGAGAGTGGGCATCCTTGTCTTGTCCCCGATCTTATTTATTTATTTATTTTTTGCTTTTTGGGTCACACCCGGCGATGCACAGGGGTTACTCCTGGCTCATGCACTCAGGAATTACTCCTGGCGGTGCTCAGGGGACCATATGGGATGCTGGGAATTGAACCCGGGTCAGCCGCGTGCAAGGCAAACGCCCTACCCGCTGTGCTATTGCTCCAGCCCCTTGTCTTGTCCCCGATCTTAGAGGAAAGGCCCTTAGTTTTTCTCCATTGATGATAATGCTTGCCATAGGTTCCTGGTAAATAGCTTTGACTATCTTGAGGAAAGTTCCTCCAAAACCCATTTTGGTGAGAGTTTTTATCATGAATGGGTGTTGGATCTTGTCAAATGCTTTCTCTGCATCTATTGATATGATCATATGATTTTTATCTTTACTTTTGTTGATATGATGGATTATGTTGATTGATTTCCAAGTGTTAAACCATCCTTGGCGGAAACATGAGCACAAAAATGTATAAATCTGTAACTGTACCCTCACGGTGATTCACTAATTAAAAATAAATAAATTATAAAAAAAATAAATAAAATTGAAATGTGAAAAAACGAAAAAAAAAGATCCTACTAAAGTGACAAGGTATTCACCAACAAGCATTGTGTGTGTGTGTGTGTGTGTGTGTGCATGTGCTCATAGAAAAAGAGAGGCAGACAAGCAGACAGACAGAAACAGATAGAATCTGCAATAAGGTTTTAGAAAATTTCTGCAATTTGTTAAGTGTGTTGAATGATGAAGAACACAGGAAACCAGAGCTTTGAATCACTCTAGAGCTAGAATAAAGATGGAAACCAATCAGTCCAGAAGAACTTTGAAAAGAATTATTTGCCTACATGGCGGAATGGGGTAAGAAATGAGACTGAAACAGGGATATTAACTGAAGAACTGAAATTTGACTCTATGACTACTTCTACTGACAACAAATGGTGGGGCAGCTTGCCAGGTTCTGCCGTGCAGGCGGGATACTCTTGGTAGCTTGCCAGGATCTCCGAGAGGGACGGAGGAATCGAACCCAGGTTGGCCGCGTGCAAGGCAAAAACGCTGTGCTATCACTCCAGCCCAAAACACAAAATAAGGGGGTAAATAATACAAGATACATATTTTAAGTTTTTTTAAATGCAAATACATTTAAAGTCAGAAGTGGAGGTTGATGTTCATTGCAGCACTGTTCACAATAGCCAGAATCTGGAAACAACCCAAGTGCCTGAGAACAGATCACTGGTTAAAGAAACTACGGTACATCTCCACAGCTGAATACTATGCAGCTGTTAGAAAAGATGAAGTCATGAAATTGGCTTATAAGTGGATGGATATGGAGAGTTTCATGCCAAGTGAAATGAGTCAGAAAGAGAGGGACAGACATAGAATGACTGTGCTCATTTGTGGAGTATAAAATAACATAATGGGAGACTAACGCCCAACAACAATAGAGACAAGGGACAAGAGGATCATTCCATGGTTTGGAAGCCTGCCTCATGTGCTAGGGGAGAAAACAGTTGGGATAGAGAAGGCACCACACATAAATGATGGTTGGAAGGATCGCCCAGGATGGGAGATGTGTGCCGAAAGTAGTCTAAGGACCAAATATGATGGCTTCTCAGTATCTATATTGCAAACCATGATCCCCAAAAGTAGAGAGAGAGAGTTAAGAGGGAAGGTGCCTGTCACAGAGGCAGGGGGTGGCACAGGGGTGGCAGGAGGGATACTGGGGACACTGGTGGTGGAAAATGCGCATTGGTGGAGGGATGAATGTTCCATCATTGTATGACTGAAACTCAATCATGAAAGTTTTATAACTGTATCTTACAGATTTAATTAAAAAATAAAAAGTAATAAAAAGAATAAAAGAAATGGAGGTTGAAATATGTCTTAGATGTCTTCTAAACATCTTACAAGGAACACAATAGAAATAACAGAAGTTAAGCCCCAGCAGTCACGTCCACACCCCAAACCCAGTTAAAAAGTTACAATTTTTATATCTTTATATGAATAACTATAAAAATAACTATAAAAAATTTATATCTTCCCGATAAAAATACTAAATGCCCTGAATAAACACAATGACCTCTTAGTACTGCAAATCATAATGCACAAAAGGAGAGAGAGAGAGAGAAAGAGAGAGAGAGAGAGAAGAAAGGAGCCTGAGAGAGAGAGAAGAGAGCCTGACAGAAGCAGGCAGCGGGTGGAGGTGGTAGGGGGTAGTGAGAGGGAAACTGGGGACACTAGTACTGGAAAATTTACACTGGAGGAGGGATGGGGGTTGGAAAATTATATGACTGAAACCCAATCATGAACATCTTTGTAACGAACTATCTCATGGTGATTCAAAAAAAAGAGCTACACTAAAAAAAAAAAAAGAGTAAGCCCTGAGCACTGCTGTATGTGACCCTCCACAAAAAACAAAAAGGAGCTCTCTGTAGAAACAGTTCTATTATCCTAATAAAATTTTACAGGAATCAGGCAACCACAAACTGACTTGAATGGAATGTACTATCAACAACCACTAGACAAGTTCTTCTGCTTTATAGCCTCCAATAACAATTCACTATTTCTGAAGTTCTATTTTTCTAATTTCATATGTAAATATCATCTGTGACTCCTTAACTTAATAGCTTTAATGTCAGACCAAGAAAATGCTGTGATGTCTCCACGCTACTTTGAACTTACATCAGTAGCAAAATATCCTGCCAGGATGAGAAATAACTCTCATCCTGATTCATTACTGCTCTCCACATCCTCTCCACTGGACACACCCATCATTTTTTCCATCTCCAAACATTTTTGTGTTATTCACTTTTAAAAGTTAAGTATAATTCCAAATGAATTTTTAAATTCTTCTAAGTAACTTTAAGGTATAACAGTTTACATAACAGAAACTTTCTCTTTTGCTTGACTGCTGAGTTGGGAGACCATGAAAGGGAAGACTATAATTCTACTTAATTATTTGGGGGGAATTTGGGGGTCACACAAAGGAGTGCTTGGGTGTTGCTCCTAGCTCTGTGCTCAGGGTTCACTCCTGGCAGTGCTTGGGGAACCATATATGGTGCCAGGGATTGAACTGGGATCAGCAATATATAAGAAAAACACCTTACTACCTATGACTGGGGTAAGCTTACTGATATACGCCGACCAACAAGCTCAAAGTGCCAGGGAAGTCAGACCAATAACACGGTAAACTACCAGACACAGTTCTGCCCGCCCAAAGAGCCAACTAATAAACGAAAGCTCCTCTACTTGCTGAAGCTGCTAACACTAGTGAGGCCGCACAGTGAACAGCCCTGTCAGAGGAGCACCACGGCATGGCTGAGACTGGAAGAAGTCAAGGCAGGCTTGTTTACTGAATAATTTGGACCCTGACTCTGTATCTAGTTCTAGCATCAGTAATATCATCACTATCTACAATAATAGCTTCAATTAAGCTCTTCTCTGATGATCTTCCCTTCTACTCCTCCCTCAAACGCACTCCCCAGGCCACAGCAATGGTATCCAAACTCTCTTAATTTTCATTACTTAGATATGTTCTACCCCTAAAATCTTCAACTTCAAAGACTTAACCTTACTCTAACCATAATTTTCTTCAATTCCAGCGCACTATTAACTCACTTCCTTCATTTGTTTCTCATCTTCTTCTTCATTTTGATTTCCACCCCAGAAATACTAAGCTTTCTCCCAAGAAGTTGATAAGCTTCTTTTAATATTTTTCCCCCAAATTCTCTCTAGCCCACCAGAGAGAAAGTACAGGAGCTAAGGCATGTGCTTGCATACAGCCAACACTGGGACCAAGCCCATGTGGTCCCCTGAGCACCACCAGGAGTCATGCCTGTGCCCAACCCCCCAACCCCTACCTCCAAAGCATCCCGGAAAAGGACATCCAGTCTAGATAACATAACCCATCTATTTTATATTTTGGTCATTAATTCTACTTTGGTTGTAGTAGTTTTGTGATCGATATTACTATCTAGTAAAGGAAATCTACTTTTTGTTTACCAAACTTCTGTTTTCACACATATTCTTATGCATGTTAAAATCATTTAATCTTATAGAAGTGTTAGGAACACTATGCAATGACATGCTGTAACTTAATGTAAGATGAAGACTGCATTGCGACTAAGGATAGTCTAAACAATATTAGTAGCAAACCGATCAGTCAAATGAAATAAAATCAAGTCAGATTCACGGGAGAGCATTGAATACTCTCACAAGCAATACTCTGGGAACCTGGGGACAATGCTGATCAGGTCAGAGGTCTAGGAGCTACTCCAAAGAGCTACAGCCAGTGGCACTGTGGAGCATGTGCTGCTTTAGCCTGTGAATGCGAGGTGTATGCTCTCTAGCACTCTGAGCTAGATCCCTGTCTTTTGAAGTACTCTTAATACCATATATAAAACTAACCAATATGTTCAAGAGTCAACCTTTTAAAATATTAAATTTTTAGAAGGGAACTCGCAGTATTATTTGAAACTAAACTTGAAATTTGAAACTAAAACACATTTTAAAAATAATTTGGGAAGTTCCTGCCAAGAAAAATTCAGAAACCTGGGAGCTACTCCCAGTTACCTGTGGCCATCTAGCTCAGATGAATAGTTCAGTACTTGGCAGTGATGCAGCACTGTTCAGGTCCGTGTTTCTGGGGGCCACTAGGGCTAGAGGCAGTGGTGATCAGGAGGTCATGTTTCCCAGGGATGAAACTCAGGTCCTTGAACAGACAGGGCACTGTCCCTGACCCCTGAGCTATCTCCCTGGCCCTAGAAAATCTTCTGAAGATAAAAATTATTTTGAAAAAGAACTTAGAAATAAAATTGACTTGTATAGCATTTCATAAACATAAAGCCCAATGCTATAGTTTTGACTTTATAAAGTGGTATAAGTTATAACTCCTGTCATTGTCACTGTCATCCCATTGCTCACAGATTTGCTCGAGCGGACATCAGTAATGTCTCCAATGTGAGACTTGTTGTTACTATTTTTGGCATATTGAATACGCCACAGGTAGCTTGCCAGGCTCTCCCGTGCGGGCGAGATACTCTTGGTAGCTTGCCAGTTTCTCCGAGAGGGACAGAGGAATTGAACCGGGTCGGCAGCATGCAAGGCAAATGCCCTACCTGCTGTGCTGTCACTCACTCCAGCTCATGGTTATAACCAAGTTAAATTATATTTTGATAAATATTAAAGCTCTAGAGAAATATAAGAATGCCTATTTATATAAAGTATCAATTGAATTTTAATTTTTCTAGCTAAAAGAGCTGAAAAACTAGATTCCCATGTGAGCTGAAAAAAATAAACTCATCAATATAAATTCCATAAGTAAAATTTAAAGGAATATTTAACTATAACAAACTCTTTAAATTCAGAAAACTCCAAAAGCATTATTCTAACGTCTCTCAAATTATTTCCTTTGTGACATTCTTTACACATGAAGGCTTAAAGAACATTGGCCAAATACTATTTTAAAAAAAGATATTTAAGAGTTTGAGGTATGTGAGACCAGAGAAACAGTACAGTGAGTAAGACGCTTGCTTGCATGTGGCGGACCAGGGTTCGATCCCGGGCATCCCATATGGTCTCCTGAGCACTACCAGGAGTAATTCCTGAGTGCTGACTCAGTAGTAACCTCTGAGCATTACCAAGTGTGATCCAACAAGCAAACTAACTAAATAAATAAAACTAATAAGTAAAACCTTCTTTAAAAAGTTTAAACTATGTTTCAGAGTTTGTTGAAGGTAATAACAATGTTCCATCAAACAAAAAATATGCATTATATCTTTGATTTTTATCTATATTTAAAAATTATATACAATATGCTTTTAAAGTAATACATATGCTACCAAGATGTAAGCTTTATATCCCTTCCATTGTCTTGATTTCAATGTGCTTTCTTTAGAGAAGAGAAATATGGGAAGTCTCAATAGTCATACAGATTTGAATATTAACTTGTCCCATGCATTTTGTGACACAGTGACATAAAAAAAGAGGTCACAAGCCACTGTGATTAACAGGTATTACAGAACAAAACAAAAGTGATTACTTAATTTTATACAGACTTATTTAGAACTGCTAGCTAAGGAGAGAAGTTTCATCCTAGCTGCAGGACACAGTAGAAATCAGTCCAGCAGAATTCCTTTCCTCTGGAAGCTCACATTCCAGTGGGAAAGGAAAGAGAGGAAGCTGCTGATGACAGTCATTCTAAGTGTCATTTTAAGTGTGAAGGGGGCAGTGCTGAATACTAAAATATCTCAGGGGCTTCTGCTTTCGTGTCATCTCCAGGAAGGAATGTTTGCTAGGGCAGGGTGAGGAAGCAGGACAGGAAAGTGGTGGTGGTGGTGGGGGGAAACAACTGCTTTTGGGAGAAAGGAGCTGAGGTACAGAGCAATTGAACTGAAAGGTTAGTGGTTACTGATGGGATGAAAAAGGCCCCTCGGGCAGAGCGCTGAGGGGCAATGCTAAGTAACCCAGATGTTTTCCTATAAAAAGGAGGAAATCAGTGGTGTTAAATTTAGAGATCATTTTATATTTTTGATATTTCCATCTTAACTTTAAAATGTAAACTTCTAATTTGAGTAGGTCTTCTTAAGAAAATTATTTCTAAATAATTTTCTCAAATGGTTCTCGATTTTTGCTCCAAATACAATTCTCCAAAGACTCCCCCATTGGCATACCCTGTTTCCTCTGGAAATGCAGAAATGGTGCCTCCATCAATCTGACAGGGTTCCTGAGAAGATGAGTCAGAATCTTTTCTATCTTGATTTGTAGCAATAGTGATTATGCGCTGCTGTTGCAAGTCCCACTTTCGAGCTATGTTGTTTATTGTTAACCTTTTCTTCTCCTGTGGAAGTTAATCGTGACAAAAATTATATAATGAGACTTCTGTAGCAGCAGTGTTCAAAATCACATAGCTTCTATTACTTAGCATACTTTTTAAAGGAAGTTATTCCTTAGAAATAGTCACCAAATATACATCTTGTAACAATGTATAAGTGCTCTTATTTTCTCTGTTCATTTACACATCTCAAAAATGATATATACTCCTTAATACACAATTACTCCTATTAAAATATGAAATTCACTATCTGAAAGATTAATTTTATAATCATTTGTATAGCCATGAGTTATCTAAAATTTTTATTTGGCCGATATTCTCATTTTGCTGTATTTAAACACAGTGAAACTAATCTATTTTTATTTTCTTACCCAAGAATTGGGACTAATATGGTGGAATAACCTTGGTGCAGAGAAAGGAGGAGTGGAGAGAAAGAAAGGGGATCATAAATATGCCAGGTTCCAAGGCATAGACCGCAATGTCTGGAAATAAGACTGGGGCTGCTACACAAAGAGCAGCTTCACTACCCTCTCCATTTCCTTCTTGATTTCTACCCTAGTTTGATTATTTCCTCCCTTCTACTTACTTTGGGGCTTATTTGTTTTTTTTTCAGGTTTTGCTTACATGAGTTCTGTTGCCTGATACAAGCCTGAATTGCCACTAACTTCCTCTTCAGTATACTTCTGCTGTGTCCAACAGGTTCTGATAGTTTGTGCCTTCAGTCTCACTTGAATATTTTTATTTTTTCTTTGATTTACTCTTTGACTCAAAGGTTACTTAAAAGTATGTTGTTAAGATTCCAAATGAGAGTTTGGACTTATTTCCTGGACTTATTTTTACAGTTAATTTCTATCCTCATGGCATTGTATCTGAAAAGAAAATAGTGCATAGGGTTTCTATTATTGTGACTTTATGCACACTTGCCCTGTGCCCAGCATGTGTGAGAATACTCCAAGCGCACCAGAGAACACTGTCTTTGGGTTTTTCTGCTTGTTTTTTGTTTTTTGATGGAGGACTGCAGGGATCTATACATGTTGATTAACCATCCCAGTTCCTCCAATTCCTTACTTAAGGGTCTTGTTCTCTTGATGATTTTCTGTCTGGGTGATCTGTCAATGAGGAGAGTGGGGTGTTAAATTTTTTCCACTACTATCATATTGCTATCAATGTATTTTCTCAGGTTTATTAGCAGTTGCTTTATAGACTTTGCTTACCTTCATTAATGTGTATTTACTGGTAAGATTATAATCCTCCAGGGACTAGAGAGCTAGAACAGCAGATAAGGCACTTGCCTTATATCTGTGCAGTCAACCCTACTTTGATCCCTAGCACTGCATATGGCCTCCGCGGTCCCACCAGGATGATCCCTAAACACAGAGCCAGGAGTGAGTCTTGAGAACAACTGTGTGTGGCCCAAACCCTCCCCTGATATGTGTGTGTATATATGTATATATACATATATACACACATATACATGTATATATACATATGTACACATATACATATGTGTGTATATGTATATATACACGTGTGTATATGTATACACATATATACATGTGTATATGTATATGTGTGGGAAAATAGTATAATTCTCTTGATCTATTAGTTCCGTAACCAGTATGTAATGTCTGTCCCTATGTTTTATTACTTTCTTTAGTTTCAAAATTATTTTGTCTTATACAGACATGGTCATTCCTTCTTTACTAAGTCTAAAATTAGTTCATACGACTGTTTTCTACCCATTCACTCTAAGCCTGTTTTTATTGTGAGAGTGTGTGTGTCTCCTAAGCAGCAAAAAATTGCCTTTTTGTTTTCTGTCTTGATATCCTGCTACTCTGTCTTTTGGCAGAAGAGTTCACCCCCATTAAAATTTAGAGAAATTATGAATGAAATTTTCTGCCACTATATTAGGACGTTGGCTTCTTTTGCCATTTGGACTTAGGTTTCTATATGAGGTCATCCACTATCCCTAGCAGAGTTGATGGAGATGCAAAGAATGCCCTCAGACTATTCTTCTTCTAAGAATATTTTTATCATTCCCCCATATCTGAGGAATCGAACCTGGGTCAGCCCATGGTAGGCAAACGCCCTACCCACTGTGCTATCACTCCAGCCCCCATTTCCTCGGTTTTTTTCAAAGGCAACATTCTCAGTTGAAAATCCTCCTAAGAATGTGATTATTTTAAGCCATTTTCTTGTATTTTCTGTGAGAAGTTCAGTGGATTTTCTTATAGGAGTTCCTACATATGTAATTCATTTCCCTCTAGATATCTGTAGTTTTGTTATTAGATTTTTAACACTTTAATCATATTTTGGTACATGTCTGCTTTAACTTTGTTTAGACCAGTTTGAACTTCTTTTATTTGGATGTTGAATTCCTTCCCAAAACTAGATAAAGTATCAGATATTATTTCTTCAAATACTGTCTCTTTCTCTCTGCTCCCTCTGGAACCTCTATGATACAGACACTGTTCTCACATTTACAACTCTTTTTTTCCCATTTCCTGTTATTTTCTTATGTTTTCAGCTCCCGTACTTTCCAACTCATCAACTCTATATCTGTTTTCCTACTAACTTATAAGCCCCTGTCATATTCTTTAGCTCAGTATTTACACTTTTGTGTCTGTTGTTTGAAGCTTCTTAAGTTTCTCTGTCCTTATTATAAATTTTATTTTGTCTATGAATTACTATTCTTATTTCATCTGCATAACTGTTGTTTGAAATTGTCCTTTAGACAAGTTAACCAGTTCCGTTACATTTGCACTTTTCCCAAGGTGTTTATTTTGCTCTAGTATTTGCAGCAAACCCCTTTCTTATCATTTTATTTATTATTTATTCATTAAACTATTGTGTGTTGAGTTGAGCAGTTCTTAGCTTGCTGTGTGGCCTCAACAGATTTACAGGCTGCATGATATAACCCAGATTATTTAAGCAGGATACTGTGTTACCTGTTGCTTTACACATGGACACTCCCGCATCTGTTCAGATGACAGAGGCCTAGTTCCAACACAGACTGAAGCGGAGACACTGGAAAGCAGAAAGGCTGCCTTTGGCGTGGCAGGATTCAGGTCCCCAAGTGGCTGCCGGAGCCTCAGCTGAGGCGAGGTGAGTACAGACCCCACACCACTTTCTCCTCCACACATGTTCCACCCTGTGCTTCCCCAAGAACTTCAAGTCGCTACTTATCTCTCAGCTGGGCTCGAGCCCTGGCCTGTAGGTCCCACAGCTCAAATCCTTCATGGCAGTACAGAGAAGAGGAGAACAGACAAGGACTGCAGTTTTAGTAACACTCCGGTGGATTCTCAAAGTACAAAGGAGCCCTCAGTTTAAAGGGAAAAAGCTCCCTTACAAGCCACTTTCCACTTTATGCCTTGGTGCTTTAGGCTGTGCTAGGGGCACTGTGTAACAAGAGGCACACACCAGTGATGGCCTCAGTCATGGCAGAACAGGTGCTTGCACAGCAGAAGGCCATCGAGGTCAGTCACCAGCAAGCTCCATAGCCCATGGCTAAGCTTCAGCTTCCCATGCCCCAAAATCACGTTTGAACTTTTGGTCCCACCCTGGCAGCCTCTAGACACACCTGGCAGCCTTGGCACCCTCAGCAGTGGAGGTGTGGACTGTGCCTTGCTTTGCCCTACTCCAGAGCTGCTGTCTGCAGTCCCATCCATACCCTTGAGCATTGGCAGTGGGGCTCTGCTTTGCAGTTTCCCTGCTCTCCAGAGCAAACCTGTCCATGCCTGACCAAGTGCTCCCCTTACTTCTCAAACATTTAAATTAAAAAGTTCTAAAACTTTACTGGCACTATTTCCCAAAGATTATGCAAAGCACCAAGTAGTAGAATTAACTGGGCATATGCAGCTGAGAGGCTAAGTCAATTATGATTTGGTGCCTGTGCCAGTTTCCTAACATGATAGCATTCCTGTAGAGTGTTTCTTTGTTTACTCTTCCTTCCCATGCGCCAAGGCTTATGCAAAAGTGTCTTCAGGTTCCAGAGTATTAGCCCAATTATTTATATTAATCTGCACATTGATGCATCCGACAACAAAAGCCTCATATAGGAAATATTACTTTTTCTAAGCGAGCAATTCAGAAAGTTTATCAATGGCATTATCTGGTCATGCCAAATCTTACTCTTTCAAACTTAAAAAACAGCACTTACAACTACATTCCTATAAACCACTGTGTTGTGAGTTACCCATGAGGAATATTCCAATATAAAAAAGACTAACATCCTATTGTCTAAATCAATAAAAAGGAGGGGCTGTTTGGAGGGACTCTGGTACCCTAATGTGCTGAAGGATAACAGGTGAAGAGGAATAAGGAAAGTGAGAAAAGTGAGTACTAGTTCTGATCACTTCTGGGTCAGCCACTTGCAATACAAACAACCCTACTAGCTGTACTATCACTCTGCCTCTATAGTTTCTATAAGGACCAGATGTGCTTATTTTTGTCTTTTTTTTTAAACATTCTGTCATGTATTAAACATTTCAGAAGCATACTTTTACTTAGAGGTAACAGCATCGAAAGGACTACAGCGTACTGATCAGGCTGAATACTTTCCAAAGTCTGAAGACCACTTTTCTGGCTTCCGCATACATACAGATAAAAGTACCTTAAGCAAAGATTGCTTATGACTCTCCCGCTTTTTCTCTTCCTCCTTTTTGGCTACAACAGATGCCATACGCCTTTCTTCTTCCTAAAATAAATTTAGAAAAAAGGACATGTTATTAAGTATTTAGCCTTTGGGTGGGGGGAGTGCTGGACTGCACCCAGAAATGCTGGAAGTTACTCTCTGTTCTGTGCTTGGGGTCACTCAGGGATTGAACCAGGGTCAGCTACATACAAGGCACATGCCTTAATCCCTGTACTATCTCTCTGGCCCTATTTAATCTTCTATGTTAAGTATCCTCATTCTAGTTCTCTGGTTTACTTTGTAATACACATACTACTTGCAAATAGAAAATACTACTTTGAAATAGAGCCTCCAAAAAGTATATTCTTAGAGCCAGAGATTCAAATATTCAAGCTCATGACTTTGGGGCACAGGAAGCTGAAGGCTTAGCAATGGGCAACTGAGCATGCTGGGAACTGAGTTTCCTTAGATTATAACCTTGCACGAGGCCAACCCAGGTCCGTATCTGATCCCCAGCATCCCGTATTGTCCCCTGAACCTGCCAGGAGTGCAGTTAGGAGTAACCCCTGAGTACTGCCAGGTGTGGCCCCAAAACTAAAACTAACTAAATAAAAGCATGCTTTTCTTTCCTTCCTGATTCTATAAAAATGGTACATTTTAAAATTCTACAAATTCTGAGAGTAAGGTGAACTTAGTAAAGCAAGAAAAAAAATAAACAAAAAAAAACAAGAAAAAAAAGGGGAGGCAGATTTTATCATTTACTCCAAGCACCTGAATACCACATAGAAATACTTTTAAAATTTTCCATTTAACTAAAAAACTTTTGAAGAGAAAATGGATTAAAATGATATTTAGAACAATCTTCATTTGCTAAATGATGCAATGAGTGAAAAAAATTAAATCTCCGTACATATTAATCAGTAATTCTCCATTAACATCGTTACTACTACAGATTTTAAGTCAATTTGGCCAACATAGTTTCTTAAATTTTTTCTTAAATTCAAAACTCTGATAATGCTACAGTTCAGAAAAAATTTTAAATCATTCATAATCTTTATGCCCCAAATCAAAACATCATTTCTGTATCTCCATACAATGTTCACTATGAGCAAATATTATTTTATGATGCAACTATATATGCAATTTGGAACATTATTCCTTTTGAAGACCGCCAAATTTTGTAGACTAAACTATAATTAAGTAATTGAAAACTTTATTATCAAAAGCTTTGTAAGCATCCAAAATATGTGACAATTTTAAAATCAACTTCTTCATGAAAAATAAGCTTAAAAATAGCTTCAGAAATAGGAAACTTGAAAATATGACTTAGCATATATGGAGAACTTGAAATGACAAAAAAATCCCCCTAAAATTGAAAATTCAAGGGAGGGGGTATGAACAGCAGATTATACATAGCTGAGGAGATGCCTTCATAGTGTTGTATACTACCCGCCATGGCATCTAATCGATTTCACTTTATTCTTCTCTGGCTCTATCTTTTCCCTCTTCAGCCCCAAATAGCTGCATGAAAATATGGAACTACATGAGCTCCCTGCACACAGTGAATGACTCTTTCAATAAATTTTAAATAACAAATCATAAATATGTTTATCTATTTAACAATTTCATAAAGGTGCAATTACAAAATCACATGACAGTCTTGGACCTTTGATATGACTGTCAACATCCCTCAACAAATGTAGTACTAGAAGTCAACACTTAATTTGAAACATGTTGGCTCATCCAAGGAGCTCTTAACTAAATTATTTTGTGTTTTCACACATCCAGGCCACCAAGTGAGGCAACACTTCTGCTCCTTTGAAATTAGGTGTTTGACCAAGGACATATGCACAAAAGTTTACATGTTTACAACTGGGTAGAAGCTTTCAAAGACAATATATGATACAGCTATTCAGCTTTTCTCTCTCAACTCTGCTATCAAATCCACAAAACTCCAGCGTATGCACTTTGAATACCTGGGTGTTGAGGTGAAGATCCTTTGAATGAAATACCCAGATCATATGAAATAAAGAGTTTTCACAACATAATCTCCACTATCTGATCAATATATATGCTGTGTTTATATTAAGGAAAGTCAAATATGTCATAAAAATGTAGTGTAGGGGGTGAGCTATTATCAATGCTTCAGACAAAAATAAAAGACCTAACCCCATATTTAAGTTATTGTGAGAATCAAAGTGCTGGCTGGGGTGGGAGATCCATGATTTCTTCGGGAGGTCTCAGAGATCACCAGAGTGATTCCTGGCTGCAGCAGAGGGCTCTGTGGTGCCTGGGATCATACAGTGCTTCGTACATGCAAGGCATGTGCTCTAATACCTGAGCCACATCCCTCGCTCCAAGACCATTTTTTTGCACAAAGAGAATGTACAAAGAGAAACTATCACCAAGTTTAGATAAGTTTCCAACTTGTTTTAGATAAATTCCAATTTGTTTTAGATAAATTCCAATTTACTGATAAATAAATAAATGAATGCTCTGAGAAGTTTTGTCATTGTACAAGGTCACAGGGCTGGAGACAAAGCCAGGATCAGGATCAGGAGACACTTCTTGTGAGAATTTGCAGTATTTTTTCATAATAAGGCTCTATTTAAATGCATTTAACTGAGTTCAGAGAAATCAAAAGGTGAGTTAAAAAGTCAATCAAGGGCACGAGAAACAGACCCTCCACTCCTAAAGACTGTGATCCTGAGGTCTCCTAACCCATTTTGGCACCAGAGCGGCTTCTTGCAGCCATGCATTTTGACTGTGAACTGAACTACAACCTCGTGCAGCCTGGGGAGGGATTTTCCCTCCCTGCCCCGTTTTTCTGAGTAAAAATGGCGGCAGCGGCAGGAGCCACATGGTGAGAGCCACCCTCTAAGACCCCTCAACCTGGAGGTAGGACTTTCTTTAGTGATGTAGCCTGTAGGTGGTCCTGGGAGGGGTGGCGTTACCCGCACGCCTTCCGCCCAGAGATGATCCGGAGCCACGGCACGAGAAACAGACCCTCCGCTCCTAAAGACTGTGATCCTGAGGTCTCCTAACCCATTTTGGCACCAGAGTGGCTTCTTGCAGCCATGCATTTTGACTGTGAACTGAGCAAAAATATTAGAAACCCAAAACCTCAAAGTCTTAGCTCTCAGCAATGAAGAGAAATTATTAGATGATGCCTATTCAGCAGGTCTGATTGTTGGGGAAAATTTCCAAATAATAGTGAGTTCTGTATGGAAATATCGAATGTACTCAAAGTATATAGAGAATAAAGGGAATATCATTAGCTACTTACATGGGGGGTGGGGTGGGAGGGGGTGTATTGGGGTTCTCGGTGGTGGAACATGGGCACTGGTGAAGGGATGGGGGTTTAATCAGTATTTGACTGTGACTTAAACCTGAAAGCTTTGTAATTTTTTTTCACGGTGATTCAATAAAATATTTTTTATTAAAAAAGAAAGTCAATCAATAATAAACTGCCACATAATTTAATTGTTGAAAGGAATGTGGTTTTTTAAATATAAATTTTGATAATTTTTAAATACAAATTTAAAGTGTCTGTAGAGTATAAGAAATAGTCATTCTTAACATTTCAAGACTGAATTAAAGTAACAAGGAGAAATTAAGGAAATTCAGACTAGACTCTTAAAATAGAAGATTAAATTCTTTTGTTCAGTAAATACTGATTTGCTACTGAGTGAAACACATTTCAGAAGTTAAATAAAAAAGCCAAATACATTGGTGTTCAATTGTTCACTCATCTATGAAATGTGAACTAGAAACAGATTGGTTATTCAAGTAGCCAATTTCAAATAGTACTGGAAAGTGTATGGATCATGTCCTACACATGCTTACGAGATGATTTCATCATACATTCAGAAGAATTTGAGCTTCTATGAAAGGCAGCAGAATTTTAAAAGGAACACTAACCTAGGAAAACTTAACATATACCAAGTGAATTTAAATGTTGACTATTTTAGGGAATGCATTTACTGATGATTTTATTTCAGCCCCAATCAATACAGGACAAATAAACCCTAAGCAAAAGTAAACCTCTACTAGCAAAGATTAGCTACAAATCTTTTGGTGAAACGGAGAAAACTGGAAAATTTTGGCATCTTTATGATAGCAATTTCTGGGAAAAAAGTCACATCTCCTTTATGTAACAAAGAAAGGGACCAAGAGGGGCTGGAGTGATAGCACAGCGGGTAGGGCGTTTGCCTTGCACGCGGCCAACCCGGGTTCGAATCCCAGCATCCCATATGGTCCCCTGAGCACCGCCAGGGGTAATTCCTGAGTGCAGAGCCAGGAGTAACCCCTGTGCATCGCCAGGTGTGACCTAAAAAGCAAAAAAAAAAAAAAAAAAAAGAAAGGGACCAAGAAAATAAATTTTCCCTTACTTTAGTTTGTCATTAATACCCAATATATATTAAGAAATGGATTAATTTAGTGGGTATTTCTTGACCTACATTATCTTATGTTAGCAGATCATTAAAGCTCTAAAACAATGCCTATCTTATATAAGAAGAGATTCTGCTCCAAAATAAATAGTGATACAAAGAGAGGCAACAATTTATTAAGAGAACTTTTAAAAATAAATGACAATGTGGGTTTTAAAACCCATTATTGGGGCAGTTACGAAAAGTAGTTTTCCTTTACTACACCAAGTATTTAAGATTTTTAAATGACAATCTGTCTAGAGAAACAGTCCACATTTTTTCACTTAATCTTATTTTACAGAGAATATTTTAGAAAAACTGTCCATTTCAGAAACAGCACAGTGCCTGCATTTACAAAATATATTTTAGAAATAAAAGAGAGAAAATTGCCTCCCAGGATTATGTATACAATGGCCTTTGTTCTACCCTCTCAAAGTGTATTTTCTCCCAAACTCTCTCAGCTGTGACAGTATTTGAAGACTATTGTACTGCCATCCTTGTATTTTCTCCTATGTCAGTTAATCATGACAGAATCTCTACATACACAATTTGTCATCACCCCTTTAAAACTAGTAGCTCAGATATAGTTTGACAAAGAATAAAAGAAAATGGGTGCTGTACCCACTTTTCTAAATTCTCTATTTCTATAACCATTGTTCTAAATCATATAAACATCTAACAATCACCTTCTCATAAAATGAACATAGCACTTTCAATGCAAGTCTTTTTCATACATGATACTTTGTCTCATAGCCCATAACATTTGTGCTGAGAATTGTTTTTGTTTGTTGTTATGAAGTCAGGATTTCCAATTTCTCTATTTCTATCTTGTTAAATTCTGCTTAGTTTGCTAGATAGGAAGTCAGCAAAGTTTTTCTGTATTGGGGCAGATAGTAAATCTCTGAGCCTTAATGAGTCCCCAAAAATCTCAACTACATATTCTTTACTTTTATTTTTCCTACAATGTTTTCAAAATTTAAAAAATACACTGTGAGCTTGAGAGTTCTACAAAAATAGGCTGCAGAATAGATTTTAACCACAGGCTGTGTTTGCCATACTTCATTCTATATTATTGAACAAGTTTTTAGATTACATTTGATGAATGCAACATCTCTAACATCTCCAATTTTTATCATGTATTTTATCTTGCCCAAATAAAACAGTGTGATATATTTATTCATCAAAAATATTCAGTAGATTGGGTCCAAGGAAAGAGCCTCATGAAATGCCAATACAAATTTCTCTCTAGGCTGACATTAATCCAGTACACTTCATGTGCCACTGAGTCACGAATCTACTTACCTGTGTCACCATGCAATTACTCAAAGAACTATCCTGAGTCTCTGTCAAATGTTTTGCTTAAATACAAAACTGTAACTATGTACAGCACTACTCAGAGAGGGTATTTTTACAATACCTAAAATATAAAATCAATTTTGGTGGACCTGAATTGTTTTCAGTGATCGTAAATTAAAACTAGTAATCCTAGTGATCGGTTGCTTAAATACTCAGAATCCATCTCTTAAAATAGTTTAGTTATCTTTCATAATCAGCATTAAGCTTGTTACATAAACTGTACACATATATCTTTTGGTGATTAGCAGACAAATGAGCTGGTATCACCTTTCAGCTACTCCATTATTCTACACTGGTCCTCAGATATAACTTTTAATGGACCAGCAATTTATGTGCTACTGGGACTGCCCCACTAGGCCAAATTCATGTTACTATTTGCTTTTGCAAATAGTTTTATTGAAACTGGGTCATGATCACTTTTTCACAGATTTTCCTTTCCTGTTTTCATACAATGAGAGAGCAGATTAGTTTTAAATGAATAGAGACTGTACAGCCCCCAAAGCCTAAATTATTATACTACAGCCCTTTACAAAATGCAAAGTAGCCTTTGTAGTATGGGTATCCTTATTCAAATTTATTTACTCACCAATCCTATGTTTCAATATTATTTTATGGTTGCATGTTAGGCATGTGCCCTAACTGCTGGACTATCTCCAGACTCAGCTGTATTCACTCTTTTTTTATTCCTTTTTGAGATGCTCAGGGGTTACTCCTGGCTCATGCACTCAAGAATTACTCCTGGCGGTGATGGGGGACCATATGAGATGCTTCAAATCAAACCCGGGTCGGCCAGGTGCAAGGCAAACGCCCTTCTTGCTGTGCTATCGCTCCAGCCCCTGTATTCACTCTTGATGACTAAAAGCCATGTTTCTTAACAAAGATAATGAAAACATAAAACAGGAACTGACACCAGAAACTCATATTATCCCTGCCACCATATTAGGTCCTGTCTTTCCTCTGGATCAGAACTCCAGAAGTTCTTAGCCTATAACCAATCAACCTGAGTCTTAGCTCATCACTACACTACTCATCTCCACCTACCCTCTGGGCTGCTACCCATAAAGACAGTCTTGTAAACAGGTAAATACAATGTAACTCTCTTAAGCTCTACAAGAACATTCTATTATATCCAAGATGAAATGAAACTTTTCATTACCTCATAAAATGTTCTTCATGGCCTTGCCCTTACCTGCCAGGCATGATTTTCCCTCCCATTCTCACCCCCATTCACTCAACAGTCAGCCATGTTCAACTGCTATGTGCTGCCATAGTCCCTAGGCGCCCTTCTGCTCTGTGTGCACCCTCTTTCCCTGGGACCCTCCATGAATACACCTCTCTTTGTCATTCTTCACATCTCATGTCCAGTGTTTCAGCCTCTATAAGTCTTCCTGTGTCTCCAATAGAGGCAGGAGAACTGATGAGCTTTGTGTGTGTGTGTGTGTGTGTGTGTGTGTGTGTGTGTGTGTGTGTGTGTGTGTCCCCATATTGCATACCTATGGACCTAGCATATCTACTACCTAACTTGTCATTGTTCATTACAATCTAGCTTGATATCTACCTGTGAACTAGATTCTCAGTAATTTAAGGGCACAAATTATGATGTTAATCTTATCTCTCAAGCCTGAGGTGTCTAAGAGTGTCTAAGACACCTAAGTGTCAACATGTCTAAGAGTGCTTCAAGAATTTTTTAATATCACCTCTCTAGGTCAAAAGATTGTCACAGCTCTGTTCTCTAAGTTATTATTTTGGGGAGAGATATGTTATTTTTGGTTGGTTCACACCCAGTCGTACTTGAGGGCCTCCAGGGCTACAGCTGGAGGTGCTGGGGGACCAAGTGGCATCAGGGATCAAACTGGGGTAAGCACCTGGGAGGCAGGTGCCTTAATGTATGTAAGATCGATCCTTCCCTGTTTACTAAGGGATTTAGGAAACAACTTTATATGCATTCATAGTCTGAGTAGCCATTTGAAAATTAATGCTTTGTAATTTGAAAAAAATATCCTTTAAATAAGTCTTAAATAATCATGAATACTTACTAATAGAGGCAGAGAGTCTCTTGCCCGCATGCCTGGCTGTCTTCCCTGGGGCCTCCTTGGAGGGGATGGGCTCCAGTTTCCCTCCTCATCCCGAGCAGAGCTTCCAGCGGCCAAAGACTTCCGGAGCCTAGCCACAGCCATACTCAAGGCCCCTCTCCACATGTTTGGATGAGCCTCACGCATGAACGAACCGTCAGAGGAACCCAGGTGTGCGGGACCCGGGGCTGAGACCTCCAAGGCTGCTCGGGTCAGGACTGGGCCTCCTCCACCCAGATTTCCCATTTCCCAGTAGCTAGGTGGTCACACCCAGGTACTGCCCCTGGCGCCGTGTAATCCTGTCAACGGCCAGCGTCCAGAGACTTAAAAGCAAGCTCCTGGATATCTTATAGCGTACTTCTCCCTCTGGGAGAACCTGGCAAACTACTGGGAGTTTCCTGCCCACATGGGAGAGCCTGGCAAGGTCTCCATGGTGTATTAATATCAAAACCAGTAACAAGCTGGGTCTCATTCCCCTGACCCTGAAAGAGCCTCCAGTACGGCATCGTTGGGAAGGACGAGTAGAGAGAGAGGCTTCTAAAATCTCAGGGCTTGGACGAATGGAGATGTTACTGAGACCACTCGAGAAATTTGACGATCAATGGGATGATGATGATCATGATGATCATGATGACTTACTAATAGAATAGTGTGTATACTGTAGAGCATTAAACAAATTATAAAATATGGGTATTAGGTTGGGCACTGCATACTTATTTCCTGTTCTGAACATATTTTGGCATGGTATTTGTTTATACATCATAACACTAGAAAGTTATGGTAACATAGCAATATATTGTTAGCTAATGTTGATCCATCTTAAGCTAGTAGTTTTCTCAATGTCTCACAGATAACAAACATCAATGTACTCCCCTTGGAAGTTAAAAACAAGCCAATATCCTTTGAGTTAACTTCAGTACCTCTAGCACAGTTTAGGACCCATAGTTTCAGTTCATGTACTTGATTATTTGTGAAATATATGCCGGCTAAAAGGTTATTATGATAAATTACATAAAAATTTAATCAAGGTGGAGTCAGACGGAGATCACAGAGGGCATGTAGCTGACCAGGTTTGATTCCTGGCACCCAGTATGGTTCCCTGACCCATATCAGGAGCGATTCCTGAGCCCGAGCCAGGAGTAAACCCTGAGTACCTCTCCCAAAACAAAACAAATTTAATCAAGGTATCTTTATTTTTTAATTTTTTTGGGGGGGTTGGGTGCCACACCTGTCAGTGCTTGAGCACTACTCCCTACTTTATGCTCACGGAAGCACGTAGAGGACTAAATCACTCAAGGCCTGGACCAGATGCTCTGCATGCACAGCAGGGCTCAGCCCGCTGAGTTATCTCTCTAACCCTAACATATTTTTAAAGAGAAAAAATGCATAGAATAGATGTCAGAAATGTTTTAGATAGACAGATAGATGGTGAGTATTTTAGAATACAAATCATACAATTTCATTAGCAACCACTTCTCAATTCTGTCATTGCCAACAAAACAGCATATAAGTACTGTAGCACTGTCTGTCCCATTGTTCGTTGATTTGCTTGAACAGGCACCAGTAAGGTCTCCATTGTGAAACTTGTTGTTACTATTTTTGGCATATCTAATACACCATGGGTAGCTTGCCAGGCTCTGCCGTGCGGGCAGGATACTCTAGGTAGCTTGCCAGACTCTCTGAGAGGGACAGAGGAGTCGAACCTGGGTTGGCCACATGCAAGGCAAACACCCTACTCACTGTGCTACCACTCCAGTCCATATGAGTACATATATGTTATATAATATGTATATATATATATATATGCACATGTGAATGGATATGACTGAAATCCAAAAACAATTTTACCCCCCAAAAAAGGAGGCTATCTTGTGAGTGACCCATTATAAAATTCTTTTGAAAATTAAGATTGCTTCCATCTCAAGTTACAAAAGATATTTAAGAGGTGTGAGATTAAATACCAAGTCTAGGGGCTGGAGTGATAGCACAGCGGGTAGGGCGTTTGCCTTGCACGCGACCGACCCGGGTTCGATTCCCAGCATCCCATATGGTCCCCTGAGCACCGCCAGGGGTAATTCCTGAGTGCAGAGCCAGGAGTAACCCCTGTGCAGAGCCAGGTGTGACCCAAAAAGCAAAAAAAAAAAAAAAAAAAAAAAAAAACCAAGTCTATACTCATATGAATAGATGTATTTAGAAGGAATGGGGTTACAAAAGAACAGAACAACTTTGTGTGGAGAAATCTGGCAGATACCATTTCAAAGTGAACATCATCAATAAAGTGATAAATATAAATTACATATCACTCTATAGAATGCAATAAAATCAATTCAAAGAGAAATAAAAATCACTTCTCTGATATTTATACCAAAAATATAAGTTAAAATTAATCCTTAGGAACCATAAAAAAACTAAATTTAGGGTCATTCTATAAGATCTCCAATCTTCATAAATGTTGGTGTTATCAAGGAACGACTGAGGAAAAATGTTCCTAAAAAATGGCCATGACAGAGATGTGATGACAAAAGTCATCCACATGTATGATTCCAAGCCAGATCATTCTGCTATAAAGAATGTTATTAATTAGTGGTATGAGAATTAGATGCAAATGAAATTTCAATGTTTATTTCCTATTTTCTGTTGTTGTATCAGTAGAAAAGAATGTCTTTAATTGTAGGAACTCATACTGCAGTGCTGAAAGTTGTTGGGGAATAAAGTTTGCCACCTTCATTCAAATAAATGAAGAGAAAATACTTTCCTGTACTAAACTTACTAAATATTCTTTTTACTTTAAGATTGTATCCTTTTTTATTTTTTATTTATTTATTTTTTTTTGCTTTTTGGGTCACACCCGGCGATGCACAGGGGTTACTCCTGGCTTTGCACTCAGGAATTACTCCTGGAGGTGCTCAGGGCACCATATGGGATGCCGGGGATCGAACCTGGGTCGGCCGAGTGCAAGGCAAACGCCCTACCCGCTGTGCTATCGCTCCGGCCCCTGTATCCATTTTTAAAAAGTGAATCTCTAAAATTACATGGTAGGAGAACAGCTGCTAGGACCACTGATTTGTATTTAGCAAAACTGGCCCGATTTCTATCCTAGGTGATCTTCCCTCACTTCCTTTCTAGGGAAGCTCAGCTCCTGCAGTGCACAAGGACAATAATCATATACAATTTTATCCTGTTATTTAAGCCTTGGAAGCAGGTTAAGTTTTACTAAATCAGCAGTCCTTATTGACATTTCTAGTACCGCATGAGACAGAGAAAAAAAGGAACATGTGGGGGGCCAGAGAGACAGTACAGAGGGTGGGGCACGTGCCTGGCATGCCTGACCCAGGTTCAGTCCCCGGCATCTCATGTGGTCCCATGTTCACCACCAGAAGTAACTCCTCAGTGCAGACCCAGAAGTAATCTGAGCACCACCAGATATGCTCCTCTGCCCACACCCACCAAAGAAAAGGAAACGCAAAAAAGTTGCATTTGTGTTGGGCTAAAAAGATGGAAAATAGTTTCTGCCTTGAAGATTACAAATGGGTTGAGTAGACAAAACTAACATAAATTCACTGTGAAAAATAAAATGTTAAGTACTAACTTATATGCACGAGTTCACTTCAGTTCTACCTCCCACATCTCAGGTCACTAGGAAGAGCATAGAAAAGTATAAAAGAAGCTAAAGATACGAAAATAAGGATAGAGGGGGCTGGAGAGACAGCACAGTAGGTAGGGCATTTGCCTTGCACACTGCCGACCCGGGTTCGATTCCCAGCATCCCATATGGTCCCCTGAGCACCGCCAGGGGTAATTCCTGAGTGCAGAGCCAGGAGTGACCCCTGTGCATTGCCAGGTGTGACCCAAAAAAGCCAAAAAAAAAAGAAAGAAAATAAGGATAGAAGTATGAAACAGTGCTCAGAGCACAAAAGAAACTCCAAAGTTGAAGAATCCTATCTCCATGCTGGAACGAAAAGACAGAGCCCCAGAACCCCCAAGTGCTCAGGAGTCACAACACTGTTGGCTCTTTGCGAGACACTCCGGTCTCCATAATATTGCTCAGGCAGAAATGCAAACTGTCCAATACTTTGCAATAGACAAGTGGCAAGTAATAAATCTAGTGGGTCACTCAAAGTGAAATAGCAGAGTCTAAACATGAGAAAATAAGTGGACGCTCAGATATTTTTTTAGATCCAAGATGACCAAATTGAGATTACTAATAGGCATTTTATGAGAAATTAAAATAACCAAATAAATTTGAGATGCACTAAGACAATGAGGCGAATTCCTTTGTCATATTAGTTCTCTAATGGTCTGTGAAATATTCACCTAAAATGGGTTATCATAGAGTCTAAGTTTCAATAAAAGGTAAAGACTGTAGGCCCGAAGGACAGGCGATGGAGGGCTACACACAGGACTCGAATGTTTGCAGATGAGCTGCCTCCCCGGGCCAGAAGGCAGGGAGCCCCTTACAGCATAATTCTATAGGAATCAAGTAGGGGGGGATACAAAAGTGGGCTGAACATCATCATAACAACAAAGAGAGGTAAAGGCCACTCCTTCAAAGATTAGCTCAAGGACAAAAATCTCATCTGGAGAGATTACTCCAGATTATTAGGAGATCTGAGGATGGATTCCAAGGGCTGATTCCATCCAGGGTGTGTTGCTTTCTTCTTATCTCAGCTAGTAATCCATTTAAGCAGTTATAGTACATGTACTTCTTATAATATTTCTACAATGTCATTTTGTATGAGCACAGTAAGAGATATATCAAGCTTAGTTTGGCTCTTCCTGAGGACGTCTCTCTCTATATATTCCAGACCACAGTCCTCGGGCCAGGTTAGTCTTTTCTAACCCAGCAGGGTCCTTATTCAGTTACCTCCTTTGGATCATGACAGAATTTGTCCATGACCATGCTCTGAACTTGTAGTTAAGTATTATGGCACTTGGCCTGGCCCATTTCGATGCCAGGGTAGCTCACAGCTTGCCCTGGGTCCATCAGTCCCCTGTCTGGACCCTACTCTTGGGAGTGCTAGGAACTAAGGGCAACTCAGGCTTAAGTCAAGTAAATGCAGATGCCCAGGAGTAAATATTATTTTGGAGTCAATTAACTCCCATGTTACATAGCAGAGCATCAACTGTCTTCCTGTGTCTACACAAAAAGGACATTGCTAAATAAACCATATAAATGACATAAAGGAAAGAGAAAAGCAATTTAGGGTTATTAGTGGCTGGTGGATCCAGGTGTGCCTCAGTTGCACTGTTGTGGGAGTGGCTCAATAAACCTTCCCTGTGGGAGAAACAAGGACAACCCAGTGTTCTACAACAAGAGAGTGATTTTCATGTCAATACCTCCAGGTGTAGGAAAATGTCATCAAGATGGTGTTAAAGGAGTGCCTTGCTTCGGTCCCAAGAGGAACAACAAACAATGAGCGATAGTGACATGATATTGAGATTCCCACAGCTGAAAGTGAGACTGAAGCATCCCTTGCCACTGAGACGATACAGACTACACCAGGGTGGACAAGGAGGCAATTCATACTTCACTGAACAAAAGATGGGAGAAGAGAATCACACAGAAGCTTCAGTTCAGGGAATGGGACATAGGCAGGGGGTTGGAAAAGGGAGAGAAGAAACAATGTGGAGACAGACATCTTTAGCCCCAGGTGACCCCGTAAGGAGGATCTAAAGAACTCCATCCAGACCAGGACCCTGGCAAGGCGCACAACAAAGCACTCATGTGGACAGCATGGCCCCATGCCCACCCCTATGGACGGTTCTGACCAGAAGCTGAGCTGACCAAGGAGAGATTGCAAGTCTCAGATCTTCCCTCTAGGGCATGGACATCTACAGTGCCAAAATACAAAGTAGCCTCTTCCCTGCACATTTTCAACACAGGCTGAATACCACTGTTTCCTTCTTCTTCACCTTACTAATGTAACAATAATCACCTTACTAATATAACAACAACAATAACAAAAATAGGTCTGAGCCCCTGTGGAAATAATCAACCCAATCAAAAGACAAGTATAAGACCTTAAAAGCCCAACGACACATGAACAAATGCTCAATTTCACAGAAAATGAGATTTCTTAAAAAAAAAAAAAAAAAAGGAGGGGCTGGGAATGTAGCTCAGTGGTAGAGCATGTGTCAGGCAGTGGGTCCAACCCCAACAGAGCAAAAATTTTAAAGAAAGATATAAAAAGTAAAACAGTGCATCCAGTCATATTACTCCCAGGCACTGAACTGAAGGATAAGAAAACACAAATTGTATGTGAGAGTATGGTTCTCGACAGACAAAATAATGAATCAGTATAAATGCCATGAACAGGTGACTGGGTAGAGAGACTGTGGTGCAAATATACTCAGTGAACTACTACCATGCTATTTAAAAAGATGACATTGTGCCATCAAAGCACAAAATTATAAAACTTAAGATGATTATGCCTTGAGGAATAATTAAGGAAGTGAAGGACAATTCTCAGATAGTTTCACTCATGTGGAATATAAGCAAACTGTAGCAAAGAATGAGCAAACTTATAGATCCAGTGAAAACTATGGAGATTACTGGAAAGAAAGGGGAATGAGTGAGAGGAATGAGACGAGAGGGCCTCTTAGGGTACTGTGGTGGGGCTGTAGATTCGGTGGTGGATGTTGTAAGTCATATAAATACATCTGTGTATTTGTATATACACAGTATATACATCTCTGTATTTGTATAAATACATCTGTGTACTGTGTATATACATATATATACACACAGATAGAGAGAGGACTACACTGCTGAAATTCTATAATGCAAACTAAAGATAAGTCAATAAAGTGGGGAAGTTAAGTATACAGGTAATCCATACTTTATTAAAATTAAAAAGTATTTCAAGCAAACAATATGTACCCCCATCTCCTACTCCACACACAGGAAAACAGCCCGGAAAAACTTCACGGTAAACGCTAGGAGTTCTCACCGTGATTCTCTTCATGTCCAGCTGGCGCAGCTGCATCATATTCTGAAGGATAGTGTGTTTGTACCATGACTCTTGAGCTATTGGATTGCCATCAAAAGTGATGTCTGAGAGAGAAGTGGATTCCGCAAGGCAGCAAACACTCTCAAAACTGCAGGAGTGACAGAAACCACCTGGTTATTAGGAGACCTTCAACAAAAACTGAGAGCAAAGAGAGTCCGTATATATTTCACCCAGTTTCCCTTATCACCACCTTCATGTATACAAGGGTCATATATTCGTTATAATCAACAAACTAGTGCCATACATACTTACTAATTCAAGATCAGATTTCATCCAGATTTTCCCTAGTTTTTACCCCATTTTAAAATCTTTCCCAGGATCCTCTCTAGGATACCATTGTGGGCATATCTTCTTGGGTGCCTCTATACAGTGCCACTACAGCACAGCGCGACAGTGCCACCGTGCTGTAGAGGCAATTTCATATAACAATTTCTTAGACTTTCCTTGATCTTGATAACCATATTGAATCAGTCAGTTTTTAGGACACCCCTCAGTTGGAATTTTTCTGATAATTTCCTCATGACGAGGAGAGTCCAGGAAAATACAGTGTGTATACAGTGTGTCACTGCTGCTCCTGACCTGGATCACCTAGCTGAGGTAGAGTATTTTACAGTTCTTCTATACTCCTTTCTTCTCCTCTCCTCTCCTTTGTGTGGTGAATTCTTTGGGAAGAAGTAATTATGTGCAGCCGATAGGCTGAGAAAAGTTCAACTTTCTCTCCTTGAAGGCAGGGTAGTTACATATATAATTCTTCTTCACAGGAAATTCATCTTACTTTTTTTTATTCCTCATTTATTTTATAACTGCATGGATTCATGGAAATTTATGTTACACTTTGTGCTGTAGTCCAATATTACTTATTGTATTGTTCAAATTGTTTCTAACTTGGGCATTAGAAACTCACTAAGATCTGTATCCCTTAAACATGTAGCACTATAGCACTGTCCTCCCATTGTTCATCGATTTGCTTGAGCAGGCACCAGTAACGTCTCCATTGTGAGACTTGTTGTTACTGTTTTGAGCACATTGAATACGCCACAGGTAGCTTGCCAGGCTCTGCCATGCAGGTGGGATACTCTCGGTAGCTTTCGGGGCTCTCTGAGAGGGACGGAGGAATTGAACTCAGGTCAGCTTCATGCAAGGCAAATTCCCTACCCGATGTGCTATTGCTCCAGCCCTTCCCTTAAACATACCCATATTCATGTGGATTTGTTTTAGTAGTCTTGTTCTAGCACTGGAATGTTCTCTAGACTTATATGCAACCATCTTTGAATAGTGTTTTGTTCAATGCTATTTTGTTGTAAGACTGATAAGAAAAAATTCTGACAGTTACTGAACTGTTTTTCTGGTTTGGCTACATGTAATTTCTGCTTACAGTTGCCATTTCCAAGAATCTGCAGTGATGTTAAGTAGAGACCGTATTTACCACTCCAGTTCTGGAGCTGAGAATTTCCCCAAAGAGCTATGGTTCCTACTACTGGAGAATGATATTAGAAACAACAATCTAGAGGCTGGGTGTAATTTTTGCTACCAGATATCACTCTTTTAGGTTCCCTGTGGGAAGAGCAAGGACATTTGTATGTCTATACTAACTTGAGTTCATGATTCAAGCACACTCAAAAGGGACACCAGGGTGAAGAAAGTTATTACAATCTTTAGAGGCATTATTTGACAGCCACTCCCAAATCCGCTGCTACCATCAACATCAAAACTGAAGTTTTCATGTTTTAAATAGTTTAGTACAGTTTTTAAAAATAAATGGAGCCAGAATATTCATCACAAAATCTTACGAGTCTGCAAAGCATTTGACCAATAAACATGCCAAACATATCTAAAACACATTTGACAAAGTGCATGTGATTTAAAAAACATTCACTAATCAAACTAAACAAGACCAATACAGGCTAATGATGGGTTATATTCTACCTAACCAAAGAAAATCAAAGTCACATTATTTAAAAGAAAATAAGAATAAAAACCTGAAAATAGAATAGATTAATACAATTAAACTGACTTTTAAGAAGTGTCTGTCTGCCTCTCTCTCTCTCTCTCTCTCTCTCTCTCTCTCTCAACTCTGCCCCACTTTTCTCCTTCACTCGTTCTCCCTCTCAGAACATTCCATTGTTTGCTTTGCCTCTTCAGAGTACCAAGCTTAGTTTCAAGTACTGAAATTTAACGCATAATTTAACTTTAATATTTTTCGTATTACTCATACATTTTTTTCTTCCCCTAATAACCTCTTGCCAGTGCCACATCTGCTTCCTATTGGCAAAGGAACTTACAGAGGAACCATCTGTCCCTATGACCTAACCTCATCTCAACTGGAATAGAAAACATCCAAGACCATTTTATGCTTCCCTGATAATATAGAAAAATTCCAAACATACATGGGTATCCATACATATAGGTATTGAAAAATTTCAGGACTGGAGCGATAGTGCCTTGCACGCAGCAGACCCGGGTTCCATCTCTGGCATCCCATATGGTCCCCCGAGCACCACCAGGAGTAATTCCTGAGTGCAGAGCTAGGAGTAACCCCTGAGCATTTTTGGGTGTGATCCAAAAGGAAAAAAAAGAAAAATTACAAAATCTCAGCAAAATCTCTCCAATTAGAATGTTTGCCCTCTTCCGTAAGAAATGAGATATTTTTTTAAAAAAGAGATTCATTCTTTCTATATCAATAAGAAAAAAACATACCCATGATGGTCAAACAATAATTTTACTCAATAGTTATGTCTAGCAGGCAGAAACAAAAAGAACAATAGAATAAATCAAGTGAAGTCATAAAGACTGAAATATATATAATTAAAAATATCAAATAATTCAAATAATCTGCAAGGTAATTATAATTAAGTATTAAAAAATGGAGCACAATTCTTTTTTGAAAAAGAGCATGTGATGAAGGTGTTTTCATTTCTGGTAGAATAAAACTAATTTTGAGGACTGAAATGGAAACTCTTGCTGGATAAGGTATACATTTAAAATTGCCCTAAATACCCCTGTGATCTACAAAAAAAGTTAGAATCATAAAGCCTTCCACCTGCTCCCTCCCAAAAAAGTAAAACTAAGAAATCAAAGAGAGAAGCAGAATATTGGTGCTGACTTTTGCTGGGTGGGGATTTACTGGATGTAACCAACTTGAACTTGGGTTTGTGTAACCTTCAAGGCTAGAGGACAGAAGACAAATCCCTGGCATCATTCAGAGTCTGACTAGAAACCTGTTGGAAAACCAGAGACCAAAAGGCCAGACTTTCAGTGGAAGGCCAAACTGGTTACACACTTTCCAACCTGATGTTCTAGTAGTATTGCCAAGCTCAAAACCTGGGACTAAAATAGAGAGGAAAATTCTTCCCTGATATTTTGGAGCCACAAACCACACCATAGTCTGAACTCACACTGAATGGGTGGTCTAAAATATGTCAAGATGATAATTATTGGTTTCATTAATAGACCTAAGGCCAATTATGTCTAGAATCATCTGACAAAAATTAATGAAATGTCCCTGCAGAGGATCCTAACTACATACACGATCCCCAAAAATTACAGAGCCCAGGTACCAAGGAAAACAAATAGCTCAAAAAGAAATGAAGTACTGACCAGAAGCCAGTAGGCATGATGTAGACAAAGTCAAACTAATAAGACTTCATAAAACAGAATTATCAAACACAGATTAGAGAAAAGTATACTTCAGTAAATAAGTTCTGAAAATCAGTAAAATCCAATAAAGGTACTTGGTTAACTATTGTTTTCCATTTCCTTTATTGAAGAATTTTGTTTTGAAACCAAGTATGAAATATACCAAATTAGCAAGCTGAGAGTAAAACAACTAAGAATGGAATATGAATGGCCAGAGCAGTAGTACAGCAGCTAGGGCACTTGGCTTGCATGTGGAGATGGACTGGTTTGATCCCTGGCACCCCATATGTTCCCGGAGCCTGCCAAGAGTGATCTCTGTGCACAGAGCCAGGAGTAAGCCCTGAGTACAACCAGATGTGGTCCACAAACAATAAAAAAAACACCCAAAAAATATAACAAGAAAAGCACACATCCAAAAGAACAAAAGCAACCGCTGTTGGAGAGGATGTGGGGAGAAAGGGACCTTTCTACACTGCTGGTGGGAATGCCGACTGGTTCAGCCCTTCTGGAAAACAATATGGACGATTCTCAAAAAATTAGAGGTTGAGCTCCCATTTGACCCAGCAATACCACTGCTGGGAATATATCCCAGAGAGGCAAAAAAGTACAATCGAAACAACATCTGCACATGTATGTTCATCGCAGCACTATTTACAATAGCCAGAATCTGGAAAAAACCCGAATGCCCTAGAACGGATGACTGGTTGAGGAAACTTTGGTACATCTATACAATGGAATACTATGCAGCTGTCAGAAAAAAAGGAGGTCATGAATTTTGTATTTAAGTGGATGGGCATGAAAAGTTTCATGCTGAGTGAAATGAGTCAGAAAGAGAGAGACAGACATAGAAAGATTGCACTCATCTAGGGTATATAGAATAACAGAGTGGGAGACTAACACCCAAGAATTGTAGAAATAAGTACTAGGAGGTTGACTCCATGGATTGGAGGCTGGCCTCACATTCTGGGGAAAGGGCAACTCAGAGAAGGGATCACCAACTATAATGTAATCGAAGGCCATGTGGGGGAAGGGAGTTGCGGGCTGAATGAGGGCTAGAGACTGAGCACAGTGGCCACTCAACACCTTTATTGCAAACCACAACAGCTAATTAGAGAGAGAGAACAGAAGGGAATGCCCTGCCACAGTGGCAGGGCGGGGTGGGGGGAGATGGGATCGGGGAGGGTGGGAGGGATGCTGGGTTTACTGGTGGTGGAGAATGGGCACTGGTGAAGGGATGGGTTCCCGAACTTTGTATGAGGGAAGCATAAGCACAAAAGTGTATAAATCTGTAAATGTGCCCTCACGGTGATTCACTAATTAAAAATAAATTAATTAATTAAAAAAAATAAAATAAAATATTCACCATAAAAAAAAGAAATGTTTCTAAAATAGAAAAAAAAAAAAGAAAAGCACTATACTCGCAGAAAGCATCTTCTGGAGGAAGCTGAGGCATGACTGGTCAAGTATTAGCAGTTCATGTTTAATTTTCCTCCCACAGCTTTTGGGCACTGTCACCTCCACCATAGCGACAGAGCCCTGTTATCTACTAATTACAGTAAGAGAAGTCTACAGTTGAAATATTGTTTAACCAATGAAGTGGTATCTCTTAGACACCAAGTACTGCTACAAACTTAATTTTCTGGAAGTGGAATAAAGAGAAAAACAAATCTATTCAAATGCACAACATAATCACAATAAAAATAATAAGGAACAAACATAATCAACTTTTAAATACAGTTTTCAAAAATAATAAAACTTTAGATTGAAAAAAGCCAACATAACTAAATACTGAACTCTCTTCAGTAGTTATTTTCTCTCCCACACAAGACTCAGATGGAAATTCTGAAATTTGAAATGAAGAATTAGTACAGCAGGTGGGGCACTTGTCTTGCAGTTGACCAACCTGGGTTCAATCCCCAGAACCATTTATGTTCCCTGAACACCTCCAGGAGTGATCCCTGCACGTCACTGGATATGGCCCCAAGCAAAACAGGCGGGCAAAGAACCGTGCCCTGAGCCCCCACCTCCAATCCCCAGCGCGTCCTCCTTCTTCACCCATCCAGGTGCAGCCAGCCTCCCCGACTCAGTACCCGAGCCCCCACGTGCCCCCTTCACCTCCACAACCTGACAGATCTGGTCCCAGCATCCCCCGGGACAGAAGGGGGCGTGACCTCTGCATTACTGGGCATGGCCTCCGCGATAGTGGGCTTGGCCTCTGCTGAAGGGGGCGTGGCCTCCCTGCTCAGGGGGCTGCAGTTATTTTCCCCTCTCCCAGCACACTTGACTCACATTCCAATCCCTATTACCTAACTCTGTGGAGAACTAACTCCATGGCTATCTTAATCACAACAAGCCAATAGGCCACTAGCCTATCCCAACTGCATAAAAATAATGGTAAACACAAGTCTATTCCAATTTTACCAAAATACCAACGAACACAATAAGCTGTACAAGCCCAATATAAAAGAACACATCCTCTGAACCTTCACTAGAGGCCTCACGTAAGCCACAGAGAAATACCTGAGAGGAAGGACATACTTTAGAAGGGGGAAAAGGCGACCACCATCGACTGAGCTCACCCCAAACCCTTTCTCACAGTAAGAGGGAACAGCGCTAGTGAACTGGAAGGTCCCACCTCTATACAACCACAGCAACATGAAGAAACAGCGCAAATCCCCACCATGAGGAGAGTATTAAGAAAAGAGTCCAGAAGCCTCAACAGGGATTACCCACAAACACGATCTCGCCAATAAAAAATTCAGAGATCAAATGCTCAAATGTTCAATGAACTTAAAGAAATAGTGGAGCAGTCAGAGAAGAAAATACAGGAAGAAATGAGAGCAGAAATAGGAAAGCTGCATTCAGAAATATCACAAATAAAAGATTCGGTATATGAAATAAAAAAAAAAAACTCAATGGGTGCCCTTAACAGTATAATGGCTACAGCTGAAGACAGAAACTTCAGAATTGAAGGCTTGAAGATGAGCTGCAGAAAGCTTACAGGCAACAAAAAACAATGGGAAAAGACCTCAAAATAGCTCTTAGGTGGATCAGAGACCTAGTGGATAATTCCAAGAGGAACAACATTAGAATCATTGGAGTACCGGAAGGACAGGGAGGCAACCCTAGTGAAAAAGCCACAATTAAAGAAATCATTGCTTAAAAGTTCCCAGAGCTAGAGAATGCAGGAAGAAATTACTCTCCTAAACATATATGCACCGAATGAGGGACCAGCTAAATACTTAAGATAACTACTAACAGACTTTAAGGAAGACATTGCTAGCAACACAGTAGTAGTTAGAGACTTCAACACTGCCTTATCACCTCTGGATAGATAAACAAGATTAAAATCAGCAAGGAAACGCTTGAGAAGAGAGATAGAGAAAATAGAAGAGAGAGGGCTAGCAAATTTATACAGGGCATTACATACCCATAAAAAAAGAATACACATTCTTTTCCAGTGCACACAGAACATTTTCCAAAACAGACCATGTGCTGGGCCACAAAGCATACCTCAATACAACCAGAAAGACAGAAATTGTATCAACTATCTTTTCAGACCATGATGCACTGAAGATAGAAGTCTACCATGCACAGATGCAGAGAACCAAATCAAACAAACATTTGGAAATTAAACAACTCAATGTTGAACAATGAGTGAGTCAGGGAGAAAATCAAGGAAGAAATCAAAATACCTAGAAACAAATGAGAATGAAGACACGAGCTACCAGAACCTGTGGGACACAGCTAAAGCCACATTAAGGAGGAAATGTATAGCTCTGCAAGCACATATCAGGAAGGAAGAAAGGACCCACATAAATAACTTGACCTCACAGCTCAAGACCTTAGAAAAGGACAACAAAAGGAGCCCAAACCAGGCAGAAGGAAAGAAATAATAAAACCTAGAGCAGAAATCAACGACATGGAAATCCAAAAACAATTCGAAAGATCAATGAAACCAAGAGCTGTTCTTTGAGAAAATAAATAAGATTGATAAACCACTAGTAAGACTCACAAAGAGAGAGAGAGAACCCTAATAAACTAAATCAGAAATGAAAAGGGGGACATCACAATAGAAACCAAAGAAATTCAAAAGATACAGACTACTTCGAAAGTCTGTATGCCAAAACAAGAGAATCTAGAAGAAATAGATAAATTCCTCCATTCCTATAACCTCTCAAGGCTGAACCAAGATGATCTAGAATATCTGAATAGACCTATTACTATCAAGGAAATTGAAAGTGCAATCAAAAGTCTTCCCAGAAACTAAAGTCCAGATAGATTCACTAGCAAATTCTTCCAAACATTTAAAGAGGACATATTGCCAGTTCTTTTCAAGCTTTTCTAGGAAATTGAGAAAAACAGAAACACTCCCAAACAGTTTCTGTGAGGCACATATCACCCTAATACCAAAAGCAAACAGAGACACCACAATTAAAGAAAATTACAGGCCGATATCTAATGAAAACAGATGCAAAGGTCCTCAACAAAATATTAACAAATAGAATCCAATAACTCATCAAAAAGATCATACACCACAACCAAGTAGGATTCATTCTGGGAATGCAAGGATGGTTAAACATTCGGAAGTCAATCAACATAACCCATCACATTACACTGTCACACTGTCCTCCTGTTGTTCATCAATTTGCTTGAGCTGGTACCAGTAACAGATAAAAACCATATGGTCATATCAATAGATGCAGAGAAAGCATTTGAAAAGATCCAGCACCCGTTCATGATGAAAACTCTCACCAAAATGGGTATAGAAGGGACCTTCCTCAATTTAGTCAAAGCCATTTACCACAAGTCTATAGCAAGCATTATCCTCAATGGGGAAAAATTAAGGGCCTTACCTCTAAGATCAGGGCCAAGACAGGGATGCCCATTATCATCACTTCTGTTCAATATAGTACTAAAAGTACTTGCAATAGCGACTAGGCAAGAAAAAGACATTAAGGGCATACAGATAGGAAAGGAAGAAATCAAGCTCTCACTATTCGCAGATGATATGATACTGTATCTAGAGAACCCCAAAGCCTCTACCAAGAAACTCCTAGAAACAACAGACTTATATAGTAAAGTCACAGGATGTAAAATCAATACCCAAAAGTTCATGACTTTTCTATACACAAATGAGACAGAAAAAAGTGATATGAAAAAAGCAATCTCATTCACAATCATGACTCAGAAAATCCAGTACCTCGGAATCAGCTTAACTAAGGAGGTAATGGACCTATACAAAGAAAACTACCAAACGTTACTTC
This sequence comes from Sorex araneus, assembly GCF_027595985.1. NCBI lineage: Eukaryota > Metazoa > Chordata > Mammalia > Eulipotyphla > Soricidae > Sorex > Sorex araneus. Next base: position 101,961,638 of record NC_073304.1, read on the forward strand.
ACAAAATAAAAAGAGGACCCAAGGAAATGGAAACATATCCCCTGCTCATGGATTGGGAGAACTAACATTGTCAAAATGGCAATAGTCCCCAAAGCATTATACAGATTAAATGCGATCCCTATAAGGATACCCACGACATTCTTCAAAGAAGTGGATCAAACACTCCTGAAATTCATATGGAACAACAAACAAATAGCTAAAGCAATTCTGGGGAAAAACAAGATGGGAGATATCACCTTCCCCAACCTCAAACTCTACTACAAAGTGGTAATAATTAAAACAGCATGGTACTGGAACAAGGCAGAGCAGCAGACCAATGGAACATGGTTGAATATCCTTACACACATCCTCAAACATATGATTATTTAATCTTTGGTAAGGGAGAAAGAAATGTGAAGTGGAGCAAGGAAAGCCTCTTTAACTGGCTTTTGGCTGGCAAAACTGGACAGCTACATGCAAAAGAATGGGCTCAGATCTCTACCTAAAACCATGCACAAAAGTCAGATCAAAATGGATTAAAGACCTCTACATCAGATGAGAATCCATAAGGTGCTGGCAAACCTGGACAGTTACATGCAAAAGAATGGGCTCAGATCTTTACCTAACACCATGCACAAAAGTCAGATCAAAATGGATTAAAGAACTCTATATCAGACCAGAATCCATAAGGTGCATTGAAGACAAGGTCGGCAAAACTCTCCACGACATTGAAGCTAAAGGCATCTTCAAAGATGACTCATCACTGAACAGGCAAGTAGAAATAGAGATAAACAAATGGGACTATCTTAAACTAAGAAGCTTCTGCACCTCAAAAGATACCATGACCTGAATACAAAAACAATCTACAGAATGGGAAAGGATATTCACCCAACACCCATCTGATAAAGGGTTGATATGGAGGATATACAAGACACTGGTTGAACTCCACAAGAAGAAAACATACAACCTCATCAGAAAATGGGGTGATGAAATGAACAGAAACTTTCTCAAAGAAGAAATTAGAATGGCCAAAAGGCACATGAGAAAATGCTCTAGATCACTGATCATCAGGGAAATACAGATCAAAAGAACAATGAGATATCATCTCACACCACAGAGACTGGCCAACATCCAAAAGAACTAAAGCAACCAGTGTTGGCGTGGATGTGGGGAGAAAGAGACTCTTCTTCAGTGCTGGTAGGAATGCTGACTGGCTCAGCCCTTTTGGAAAACATTATGGACGTTTCTCAAAAAATTAGAAATTGAGTTCCCATTTGACCCAGCAATACCACTTCTGGGAATATACCCTGGAAATGCAAAAAGGTAAAGTAGAAATGACATCTGCACTCATATGTTCACTGCAGTACTATTTACAATAGCCAGAATCTGGAAAAAAATGAGTGCCCAAGAACAGATGACTGGCTAAAGAAACTTTGATACGCCTACTCAATGGAATACTATGCAGCTGTTAGAAAAGATGAAGTCAGGAAATTTGCATATAAGTGGATTAACATGGAGAGTATCATGCTGAGTGAAATGAGTCAGAGAGGGACAGACATAGGAAGACTGCACTCATTTGTGGAATATAAAGTAACAAAATGGGAGACTAACACCCAAGAATAGCAGAGATAAGGACCAGGAAGATTATGCTGGGGAAAAAGGCAGCTCAGATAGAGAAGGGATCACCAAGTAAAGGATGCTTAGAGGACCTGCTCAGGATGGGAGATGTGTACTGAAAGTAGACTATAGACCAAACATGATAGCCATTTAATACCTGCATTACAGACCACAACACCCTAAGGGAGAGAGAGAGAGAGAGAGAGAGAGAGAGAGAGAGAGAGTAAAAAGGGAATCCGCCCACCACAGAGGCAGGGTGGGGGGAGTGGGGTAAAAAATAAAAGTTACAACTCCCACTGCTAAAGATGGTACTGGAACATGTGATAGTGCCAGAAAGTACGAAGGTAAGAAAAGGTGCTGAGGACGTCACAACAGGAGCCAAGATGACAAGATGACAACCTGGGGGATCTGGACATCAAAATAATAATAGGTCAATAAAAGCACCAAGGTTACAGCACCTGCCTTGCAAGCAGCCAATCCCCATTCAATCCCTGGGACCACAGATGGTCCCCAAGCATCTCCAAGAGAGATCCTGGAGTACAGAACCAGAAGTAAACTTGAGCACAGCCAAATGTTGCCTCCAAATCAATAATACAAATAATAAAGGACCCTCTCTTTTTCCTGAAGTTTTTTTTAATTCTATAGCCACTACAGAATTATAAATCTAAAGGCTGAAAGTATGGTTCTCTTGAATAAATGCAAATGCCTTTGACAAATAATTTACAGCTTAAAAAAAGATGACTCCAAAAATTAATCATTGATTGGGAGAATGAGATGCATAAGTAAGGTACATTTGCTCTACAAGGAATGCAAGGTGTGTGTGTACTTATACCTAATGTGTTAAAAGAGGCTTGAGAAAGATGACCTAGAAGAGGCAGAAGAACCCTGCTGTGGAAGAAGCAAGTATGTGATATCTAGGTCAGGCAGACAGATGGTGTGACATGAGTGTGCACAGGTACACACTGACACAGAATTAAAGACCAACGAAGAGGGGTCTAGCGAACATCTCCAACATTATTAGGAGCAAAGACACGGAAGCGGGAAGTGACTTTACTGAATATCTGTTACTATAGTCCGGCTCAGTTTCCCTTCTCCTGTAACAAAACACTATTTCTGCAGCAAGCCCAATCAACAAACAGACCCCAGCCCCACAGTCTTTGGGAGGTAGAAAATATAAGTCCCAGGCTGGAGCACTTGGAACGCACTATATGCACTGCCAGAGTGATTAGATCTGACAAGGCACTTGACCTGAATAGATGCAATCAGAATTCTCTGGAGCTCCCAGGATGCAATACACATTTAAATCACTTGGGAATCTGGGAAAATGATGCTTCTAAACTAATAGGTTTAGGAAGGATGGGGAATAGTGGATTTTTTGGGGGGGGCTTTTTTGGTCACATCCATCGATGCACAGGGGTTACTTCTGGCTTTGCACTCAGAAATTACTCCTTGTAGTGCTTGGGGGACCACATGGGATACTGCAAATTGAACCCGGGTCAGCTGTGTGCAAGGCAAATACCCTACCCGCTGTACTATGGCTCCAGCCCCTAAATAGTGGATTTTTAACCAAAATCTTAATGATGTTAATGCTAAAGGTTCAGGGTCATGAAGTGAATTTTAATGCCATTCTGGAATGTTCCAGAACACTGGAGAGTCCAGAGCTGCTCATACAACAGACTGATTTAAGGGCTACTGGTTTTCTTTTTTAAAAAAAAAAATTCACATTTCCTCATTGTATGACTAAAAATCATGAAAGCTTGTAACTATCTCACAGTGATTCAACAAAAAAAAAATAAAATAAGATTCATGTTTCCTTTGCTTTCTGTTTATATCCTCATGCTTTTGTTGTTATCATTGGATTATACACTCTTTAAAAACAGAAGCTAAATATTTATCCTCTGGATAAGGACAAGTGACATTGCCCATTTCTTTTAAGTCATAAGGAGGAAGTTTTATTTGAAGAGAATTCCCAGAGACTGGCTTACTTCCAGTGGGGTTCTGGGGAACAAGCAATGTGAAGCCAGGACAGGGATCCTGTCGGCTGCATGCAAGCAAGTACCTGCACCCCTGCACTATCCCTTGGGCCCTGGCTGACTGTTTTGAAGCACCTTTGAAGAGACCTCAGAATGTCTTAGGTGTCTATCTTTTTATGTGCCCAGAACCAACCAGCCTTATGGATTCAACTGCCTTCAAAGGTGCCTGCCTTGTTTAGAGACAATCCCAACTGCCTTTTTGTATGCACGCAAGATTTTCTTTAAGAAGGGAAAATACCTTCTTTTAACCAAGATCTCTCAGTAGAAGTCCTGAGTTTTTCAAGATCACCAATTATTTATCTTCCTGAAAAAGTTGTTTCCGTCTGAGTCATGACCCTGAGGTGCCACTGTGTGCCAGTGTTGGTATTGCTGCTGTGAAGCTGCAGTGCTGTTTCACCCTGTCCAGGCCAGTGTCGAGATCGGCCACCTTTACCCCAGCCCCCTGCCCCACTCCCACTTAGTCCTCAGTTTACAAGTCTATGGACCATATTACAAAAGTGATATTTGATACATATTACATGCTATGGCACATCTCCAATAACCTAGACACATGTGCACACACACTCTCTGAAAAGATAGACTGTCACAAGAGAAGTGCTCACAGAGCAGCACCCGGGGCTCTCTTCCATTCTCTCAGGCCAGGCAGCCTCCCAGGGGACGTTCTCTTCATCCTCATGCTCTTGCTTTCCAATTCTGCCAGAGACGGAGTGAGGGTGACGCCCCATCCAGGGGAGTGGCGACAGCCGCCAGCCAGCCTGCATTCTCTAGTCCGCACACATTCTTTCTGATTCCCGTGTTTCCCTTCGGAGGAGCCAGGGGCCCCCACATGATTCTCAAGCCATGGGACGAGGCCTGTGCTATTTGGCCAAACAAGCCATCGGGTAGCGCTAGAGCCTAGGATGCCGCAGTGCTGGGGCCACGTGTGCTGCCAACTAGCAGGCACTACCCGGCAGGTGCTCCAGGGCCCCCGGGTACCCCTGGAGGTGCTCTGGAGTCCTGAGCACTGAGGCTGTTGCTCCAGAGTGACCCTGTACTGTCTCCCTGGCTCCTTCTGGCATCTTCCAACTGGCTTAAAAGATAAAGCAGAAGAGAAAAAGGACCATCCCTCAGACACCAGAAGTTAGCTGCATCTATAAAATTATGTCTTATAAACTTATTTTAGAAATTGACCATAATTTTTAGATTATAGGCATTTTTCACCACAAAGATAAAGAGAAAAAGATATTACTTTAATTATGATCGATCTACAATTTCACAAATGGTCTCAAGGATGACTTTTACAGATGATTTTACTGTGTACGAATATAAAAATGCATTCTAATAGTTCAATTTTACATTTGTAGTGTCCTTTTTATTTTTTTTTATTTATTTTTTTTGCTTTTTGGGTCACACCCGGCAATGCACAGGGATCATTCCTGGCTCATGCACTCAGGAATTACCCCTGGCAGTGCTCAGGGGACCATATGGGATGCTGGGATTCGAACCCGGGTCGGCCGCGTGCAAGGCAAACGCCCTACCCGCTGTGCTATCACTCCAGCCCCTGTCCTTTTTATTTTTAACCCATAAAAAGATTCATGTTCAACATAATATCTTTTACTAGCCAGAGTTCTTTTGTTTAATTAGTTCTTTTTTCAATTGCAACAACAATTAGAATATGTTAAATTGTAGCTTTTTCTTTTTTTAAGGCACTTCTACAAAAAGGAAAGGGAATAAAGGGAAAGCACAGAGTTCCTGGGCAAATGATATCAGCGCATAGTTTAAAGAATCTAAAGAACAGATATGAAACAAATTTTTTAATATTCATTTTAAATATCTGAAAGAATTCTGAAAGAGTACACATCTACCAGTTCAGGAATGTGTTAAACTATTGGTCATTACACTTAGAAACATTGTACTGTTTAGAGCAAGAAATATAATTGGATACATGATTTATCTTGAGTTGTTCATACACACACTCTCACTCAAAAGGTCAGAATGGGAGCAGTCTGTCATGGTTAATTTAAATCGCTAAATTCTTTGGAGTATTTGAAATGTGCTCATTTCTATGGTCTAACTGAGTTTTTTTCAATTAACTTGTTATCAGTCGTGCAGAATTAGGTAACCTTCGAGCAGTTCTGTTTCTGAGGCCTTACAGATTTGTCTTTCACCTAGAACTTTGACAGCTGGATTGCCTTCGAGCATTTGCTCACACACATGATACTAAAATGCTACACTGACTTCTCACCTGACTCAGTTCCTTGGAAACCTAACCTGCAGAATTCAGAATATCCCTGTAATATTTGTGTTGTTTTAACACGTGACAGGCAAGATGTTTTTCTTTCAGATATAAAAATGCAGTGACAAAATGACCTCTCTCAAGTGTTGTATGTAAAGAAATACAGTATAGGAACAAATGGTCAAAGACAACAAAATCTGAAAACAGGTTTATAGAACTTCTTAAGAATGGCAAGGAGGCCACCGAGATGTGATCCTGGGGGCCGCACGTGTGCGGCCTCCCCGCAGCTGCACAAGCATGATTCCAGAGGCCAGCTAAACTACTTTTGGTATCGGCAGCTCCTTGCAGAATGTCTCCAGACTGAGAACTAAGTCTTGGTCCCATGCCTGCCCAGGAGGGGAAAGGTATTTCTCTCTCGCCTTTTTCCTTGCGGGGGGTGAAGGGCGTGGCGACCGCCATATTATGAGGACCACAGATGAGAGTTACAAGCTTGCAATGATCCAATAACTGGAAGAAAGTTCCCTGGACTTAGTTGCTAAAATACAGAAATCCAAAACCGGCCACGCGACCTCATATCTCTTCACAACAGGTCTGACTCTAGTGGGGAACTCCTAGCAATAATAGTGAGGTTTTTGTTGAAATATTGAATGTAACCAAAGTAAAGAGAAAGTAAAGTGAAATTTATCCGTTTGAGGTGGGGGGAGTCCAGGATGGGAGGTATACTGGGTTTTTGGTGTGGTTTTGTTTTTTTGGTGGTGGAATATGGGCACTGGTGAAGGGATGGTTGTTTCAGCATTGTATAACTGAGACTTAAACCTGAAAGCATTGTAATTTTCCACATGGTGATTCAATAAAATATATATTTTTTTAATTTTTAAAAAAGAATGGCAAGGAATGAGCTCTAGAAAGATTTGGAGGGGGACCTGAGGGAGTGGTGAAGGTAACTCTAGGGGGGAGGTTGTGGGGTTGAAACATTATATGCATTAAACTCTACCATGAAGAGTATTTAAATCACTATCCTTCAAATAATATATGCGAAATAATACTTATGATGGATATATTTTATATGTATATATATATTTGGGCTGGAGCCATAGTGCAGCAGATAGGGCATTCGCCTTGCACACAGCTGACCCAGGTTCGATTCTTCCGCCCCTCTCAGAGAGCCTGGCAAGCGATGAGAGTAACCTGCCCGTACGGCAGAGCCTGGCAAGCTACCCGTGGCGCATTCAATATGCCCAAAACAGTAACAACAAGTCTGACAATAGAGATGTTACTGGTGCCCACTCGAGCAAATCGATGAGCAACGGATGACAGTGATACAGTGATATTTTAAGAAATTTATATCCTTTAAGTACCAGAGAGGTAGGTGGTTGGTAAAATGATAACTGGAAATATGGTAGATGGAGCTGGCTACCATAGTATCAGACACATCCCCCTGGTGTAAACAATTAAACTGTAAGAAATATATAAAGCATGGATTGAATTGATGACACTGTGATTTCTGGAGAAAAGAAACATGTGAAAGTCACTCTCACCCCACCCTTCTACCTAAGGCATTCTCCAAATAACAGTCCAGGGAAGTGATGTCAGAAGGGAACAGAGGTCTCACTGGGGGAAAAACAGAGGCCAAAGCTTGGGTTGGTTGAGGATTCTGCAAAGTGGAAGGAGGGGTAATGCAGAAGAGCAACAACACAAGGAAAGAAAATCCAGAAATCTACATGGGGATCACTTAAATATCTGACTGAATGTTAGGATGCACCAACAGAGTGAGACTCCGGGAAACCTTGCAAAATATAAGTATGAAGGGGCTGGAAAAAACCTAAGTGCACACAGCCTGAGTCCCAGCCAGAGCCCAGAGACCTCAGGGACATGCAGGTTACACTGTGAGGTCTCAACAGGCTACTGCTGTGGTGGGAAGACACTATCAGGAAACAACAGCAAGACACACATATCTCTGGAGCAGTACAGAAATTTAACCCTGACTTGTGCTGACATTTCAAAGGGTAATAGAACCTGGAACCACTGGCTTACATGCTCTCATTTTTGAGCCCCCAACTGCACCCTCCCCCTAGTCTCTAGAGAAGAGGCATCACTGTGCGAGCAGTTCCTGCATAACTCCCACATGATTATCTGGGCTGCTCTCTTTCCCCCAGATACGGTGATGCTTGCTCTTATCACATAACCCTGTGAGAGGAAACAGAGCTCGGAAACCGATACAAGATACTCCATAGGTAAATAGTCACTGTCTCTGATCTTGCGCCCACTGTCAGCATGAAAAAGTACAGATTTGGAACACATTGCAGGGGGGAGGGGGCGGTAAAGAGATAGTACCGTGGGTAGTGTGCTCTCCGGCATATAGCCAACCTGGGTTCGACCCTTGGCATTCTGTATGGTCCTCTGGGCACCACCAGAACTAATTCCTGAGTGCAGAGCCTGGCGCACTCCCTGAGCATTGCCAGGTATGGCCCAGAAATGAAAAAAAGAAAAAGAACATATTGTTGAACTGGAGACGTAGCAGGGCTGGTAGTCTGCTTGCTCTGCACGCCGTCATTGGGAGTTCAATCGCTGACACCACAGATGGTCCTTCAGCACTGTGAGGAGTGATCCCTGAGCTCAGAGCCAGGAGTAAGTCCTGAGCACCACTAGGTGTGGTTGCCCCCCACCCCCGCCCCGAAAAAACCAAACAAGAATATATTGCCCTAGATGTAGAATAAATACTGCATATTCCCTTATTTTTTTGCAGAATATTCATACATTTATTGATAATGAAATTATGGCCTAAATATTTACAACATATAGGAGACCAGAGGATAAGTTTATACAAAGTCAGCCTGCAAAGTATTCAAATGTGCAAAAATGACAACTCAGTATCTCAAAACTACTCCTGGTTCTGCAGACTAGCTCCTTTACTTTCACACACCAACATTTGATACAAAAAAGGTGTTTTTTTCTTTTTCTTTGGGGGGGGGACAAAATTTGTAATGCCAAGAAAATAGGACAAGTTGCAATTTCAGTCACAAAGTCCACATTTTACTGCCAGTGGTCAAATCTCTATTTTAGCTGCAACCAGCTCAGAGACAGACCGACCACTGGGTTTCATCTCTGTGATGAGTTCTGATCAGCTTTGGATCAGTTGAGACAAAAAGTCTTAGGAGGGCAATAAAATCTTGCCACAAAGGCTGAGACAAAAGTGTGCCTGAAGGTGCCAGCTTTGGATCATCCCAATAAAAAGACACAACTTAAAAAAATCATCCCATTTTCCTATGCAGATCCAATATACTCAATAGTCTTGTTTGTTCTGGGTCACATCCAGCAATGCTCAGGGGTAACTTACTCCTGGCTCTATACTCAGGAATCATTCCTGGCGGGGCTTGAGGGACTGTATGGGATGCCAGGGATTGAATCCAGGCCAGCCCATGCATAAAGCAAGTGTCCTATTCACTGTACTATTGCTTCAACCCCTCAAAAGTCTTAAATTAGTAAAACCACAGATTTTTGGAACAGAAAGACTCCCAAATGAATTAAGGTTGAGAAGCTCGAGATCTAAGTGCTGAAAAGAAGGTCAATTCATTTCTTCACTAATAGGAAGTCTTTTTAAATAATCAGTTATTATCAAAATGGACCAAACTGTAGTAAAATACAAGTGAAACTTTCTTTATGTGAGAAGAGAGAAATGTGGAAAGACTGGATCAGGTCAAATGCACATGGGAATGGCCCTTTCGGGGGCACCTGGTTGAATGAACACATTTCACCACCTGTTAAAAAAGCTTCTGCAACAAATTTGTGTTCCTAAGGAGAGTTTAAAACAGAGGTGACGGCCAACTGCAGGAGGGAGGGTGCTTGATAGTGAACAGCACCCCGATTTGACAGGGGGATCGGCATTGCTCACTTCCGAAAAGGTCCAAGATGGTTCCAAGTGGAGGCCCAAAGAGTTGTTCAATCAAATATATGCATTATTGCTAAAGAGAGTTGCCGAGGGTCAAAGTTCCGCTCCACTGCTGTCTATGGGGCCATCCAGAACGGCATCTGCTGTTTGGCTCGAGGCTGCGATGAAGGGTACTGATAACCCAAACTCCAGCCCTGTGGAAAACTACTTGCATTTTTATGACCCCCATGGTGCTCCTCCTCCTCATCCAAGAGTCTGCAGCATATGCCACTAAGCCAAAACCCTTCTCCATCGTTTTCAGCTTCTTGACTGGGTAATCTAGAATAGAGAAAAACAACCCCAACCCCATTCCCCCAAAAGAAAAAAGAAAGATAATACCATCAATTCGTTAATTAAAAAAAAGATGTTAATTGTAAGTGGTTAGTTGGACACCATTTTGAGGTCACAGGGTCAATGGTCACCCAAAACCGTTGACGATCACACGAAAAACAGCACCAGCACCAGCAAATGTGAATCCACCAGAACCATGTAAGAAAACAGAGAAAGAAAAAAACACACACCAAAAAAAAAAAGAAAACAAAACAAAAAGGAAAGTTAGCAAGTGAGTTGCTGGAGGCTGACATTTCATCTTTTAAAGAGTTAAAAGAAAAGAAGAAAGAAAAAAATGTATTGCTTATTTTTACTTTGATGCTAAGGATCCTGTAAGATTCCAAGTTCTCAGATAATATAAAACAACACTTTTGTTTTGGGGGGCTACACTAGGTGCTCAGGGTTTACTCCTGGCTTTGTGGCAGGGATCAGTCCTGGTGGGCTGGGAAGACTATATGGGGTGTCAGAGATTGAACCTGGGTCGGCTGCATGCAAGGCAAGCACCTCCCCACTGTACTATAGATCTAACCCTGTTTTTACTTTAAATTTATTTATATAAATATATTTTGGCCACAGCTGATGATGCAGGGCTTACTCCTGGCTCTGCACTAAGTAATTACTCCTGGCGGTGCTTGGGGGGCCACAATGGGTGCCAGGTATAAAATCTGGGTCAGCTGAGTGAAAAGCAAATGCCCTCCACAATGTACTATAACACTGGCCCATTTTGCTTTTCAATAGCCATATCCTGATGATTAAAACTCAAAGCGCTCTATGGGAGATGTGGCTCAGAACCACAAACACGGAAAAGCAAATTATGATTCCTCTATCAGACTGTTATATTCAGACAATAAAGGCAACAAAATGTTGAAGTGACCTACTAATCATTAGCCATTTCCTAGGGCTTTAATGCCACTGATTCTATGTATAAAATCTAAGTTGACCAACTCTTTTTCTAGACACACATCAGTTGACAATAAAAGGCTGTGTAACTAGGTGATGTCCACATAAAAAAAAAAGGTATTTTCATTAGCCAGGAGATGACAGAGGTTGCATTAAACATCTGGATGAATCACACACCTAAATGAGCATCAGGTCTGAAACTAATAGCTTAAGACCAGCCTTAGCCATTCCCAGTCCCCCAGCTCCACCTTACTCACCATGGCTCCCCGGTAAAGGTCCAGACCCCGTTCCTTTCATCAGGTTCTGATTTTATGCCAGTCACTGGAAAGGCTGGTGGAGGCATCAACTGCCTGTCCCTCTCCCGCTCTTTGCCCAAGGAACTTGCCGCCTTCGGTACTGCACCTTCAATTTCATTGTGACCGAAGAAGCCTGTACCTGTCCAGTGCTAGCTGGAGGCTGTACTTGGGTTATCAGGTATTGTGTTGGCACAGGAGGGACTCCAGTAGGTAATGCTGGCAAGACTCCAGGTGCCAATGAAACGGCTGGTGGCACTATGCCTGGGACTCCATAAGGAGGTTGAACTGGCTCCTGAGGAGGGGGAACAACAGGGTAACCAGACTGATAGCCATTGGATGGATAATATGGTGGCTGAGGAGGGACACTAATAGCAGAGGGTTGTGTATAGCCTGGCAACGGCACAGCAGTATTGATTTGATTCACAAATCGAGAGTACTCAGCATGAACTGTTTGCAAGAGATTCTCACAGAGCTTCTTGGCAGCAGTCAGGCCTTCAGGTTTGGGATGACTTATGTAGATATACATCGGTTAAAGGCTTCTCGGCCAGATGCTGGTTCAATGCAGCCAGAACCTTTGCCTCGTAGGAAGACTCTGGCGCCTGTTTCAATCTGAATATGCTGCAAATAGGAGCAGCCTGGGCCTTCTACTTTCTCCCTGACATTGAAAGTGGGTACGGTGTGCTCTAGACCCACAAATAACTTATCCTGAACATAATGCATCCCTGACTGGAAGGCAGGCTTCTGGCTAGCCGCTGGAGAGATCTGCGTCATGGGTGCTGGCTGGTGGCAGACAGTGACTGTGGCGCATTAAATGTGGGACTTGTCCCGGTGGCGGCCTTCACTACCCTGTTGGTAATGATTTCTTTGATTCGATTCACTGCTCTGTCCACTAACCCCCGGGTCTGGCCCTGAACATGAAGATATAATGGACGGTCCCCGGGTCCCACTTTGGCCTTCTCCTCGGTGGTCATGAATCGCCCTGGAGTGGACACGGCGGCCCCACTAAGCCGACTGATCTCATCCTGAGTTTGGCCCCGAGTCAGCAAGTTTCTGCACGTGAGAGGCACACCATTGATCTCAACCTCAGCCACCACCAGGTCATCCTTGCTCTTACTACTCGTCAGGCCTTTGCCAGGGGCTTGAAGCTTCTCGGCCGCGCTCTGCGTGGGCTTCAGCTTCCCTTTGGCCATAAGCATGGCGTTGATCTTGGCGGCCACCGCGGCGGCGGCGTCCAGCGCCCCCGAGGGGGCCGCCGCCGAGCCCCCGGGGCTGCCCCCGCCGCTGGGCCCCTCCCCACCCGGGGCGGCGGGCTGAGGAAGAGCAGCGGGGCTGGGGCCGGCCCCAGGAGGCGTCGCGCTCCCCGCGGACATGGCGACCGGCTCTCCTCTGCCACCCGCCAACTACCCCCTGCACATCCCCTTAATAAAACTATTCTACTTCGCTGTTACTCTCCTGAAATTATTTTCTGTGAGGGTACATGGACCTGGGAAGCCGGGCCAAGATCAGGACTGACTTGCCTTCCCTGTACGGATCAAATCCCTCTCTTCAGGCGGAGGCTACAGCTACCCAAGGACTGGAACAGTGGGAATCAAGCCCCAAGCAGAGTACGCGGACTTCAAGTGTAGTCTAATACATTCTGGCTGGACAACATACACAGCACAAAGGTGCCTACAGCTTTTACGAGTTTGAACCCAGCGTGTCAAACATGAAAGTGGGGAACTGAAGTGATAGTACAGTGGGGAGGGCGTTTGCCTTGTAAGCAGCCAACCCGGGTTCAATCCCCAGCATCCTTGAGCACAACCAGCAGAAATTCTGTGTGCAAAGTCAGGAGTGATCCCTGAGCATCGCTGGGTGTGAACCAAGAAACTAAAAAACAAAAACAAAAAACATGAGAGTGGGCACTTGCTTGCTCTCTTTCTCCCACTCTTCAGTATCTTTCCCCCACTCCCTCTTTTCCCCCAACACTCTCCTCACTTCCCACTTCTCCAACGAATATCATTTTTAGATCCATTAAATCTAAAATCAAGAACGACTTCCCTGTCCTTAAAAATATCCTAAAGTCAAAGCCTAAGATAATAAATCTAACTCTCTACTATATAAATTACCTTCATAACAAAACTCAACCAATAACAAAACCCAGATTTTCAATACCCACGATTTTTAGAGTACAATGTGAAACTGTCAGACAAGAGAGGAAGCAAGAAAATATGATCAACACCAAAGAGAAAAACGTCACTAGGAATAGTCACAGAGATGGCACAGGTGTTGGAGTTAATAGACAAGGACTTTAAAACAGCTATCACCTATCAGATCCCTTTAAAACTATAGAAGCAAAACCTCATTTTTTTTTAAATAATCAACATTTTTTTTTGTTTTTTGGGTCAAACCTGGCAATGCACAGGAGTTACTCCTGGCTCTGTGCTCAGAAATTACTCCAGATGGTGCTCAGGGGTCCATATGGGATGCTGGAAACAAACCCAGGTAGGCCCCATGCAAGGCAAATGCCCTTTCTGCTGTACTATTGCTCCCCTCTTCTCACGCCCCCCATCCATGCCCAAAGAATCAAAAACTACCTCCACTGAAATCTTAAACCACTGAAAAAGACCTTTGGGATGCAAGATTTTGTGACAGGAGTTCCAAATAATCCCACTTCACATGAAATAATCTTTATTTAGTTTCCTGTCTTATTTTTTTGTAGTTTATACCCCAGGGGACAGCATAATGAATTAGCTGAAAATTGAATTCTTAGAGAAATAACATGCTGAATTCTAAGAAAACACGGTCTTTAAAAATATGACTTTACTTATTCATCAGTATAAACAATAACTTGCCTACTACATGCATGATGTGACAGATACTGAAATAAGTTAAACATGTTCTAATTAGAAATATATAAATACTCATATTATACCCTATGAGGTATGACATAGGCAGTAAAAAAATGAAATTAAATGTACATTTGTAAACCCCAAAGGGGTGTTTGGTACACCAAATACTTTTAATTTGTTGCCGTGAATAGTTACCAACCTCTCAACTATGTACGTGTGAAGCCAATCTGAGGCTAGGTGTGCTAACAGCCTGCTCACAGGGGCCTGAGTTTAATTTTAGTTCAAACATTCCTCCTTTAAGAAAAACACACAGGCATGCAAACATAAATTATCTTCACACCAGTGAAAATGAAACCTTATATTAAGATAAAACTTTCTGGAAAACTTCCTATTAAATTCTTTATAATGTTACAAAATAAAATTCCTGATGATATTTGTACATATTTTTGTGTGTGCAGAATAAATGCTTTAAATGACTATAAATGCTCATAAATGGTAATAAAGTGAGGCAGGGAGATATTTTTAAAGTGGTTATTGGCTAGCATACTTTTCTCTATCTCCTTCAAGTGTAATATAAAAGGAAGAAAACAAACATTCCCAGCTGCCTTGTGCCTTTGCTCTAGTCACCTTTCCTCCTTTTTCACTATCTACCAGCCCTGCTCCAAGAAGTTTGACTCTTTAATGAAACAAAGCCTTGAAAAATGTCCCTCTCACGGTTACTATGTCCTCAGCAAGAGACATGAAAAATGGGACAACCCCCAACTGCTCTGGGCAGGTAGAGACTAACGCTGCTGGCTGTGTGACCGCACAAGGTGACACACTCGTGCCATCTTAGCAAAGCTCTGCCCCTGTCTCACCAGGAGAGTCCGGAGCCCCCTGACAACACAGAAAGGAAGCCTGTGACCTCTATTTCTGTCACCCAAACAATTTTCTCTTGGCAGTAAATTCTACATGCAACTTTGTAAATTAGAACATAAAAGGCAAATGTTTTCCGTTTACTTTTAAATACTGCATAAAGCGAAACATTTAAGGATTTCACAATTGTATAAAATACTATACATATTTACAAGAAAAAAATTTGATTTCTACGATGATTTACCTCCAGATATTAGTAGTCATCTGACAGTTTTAAATTTTTACTGTGTGAATAGCAGTAATTCTTGTTTCATTATATCCTCAATAATAATTCTGCCATTTGACAAAATAACATGGATCACATATATTCACTTAAATCATCAGTATTCCATGAGACTGTTACAACAAAGATTGTAACAGAAATAAACCACCATTTGACTTCAACACAAAATAAAATAAAATAAAATAAAATAGAGGAAATTAAGCAACTAAGTTGTGCCAAACGAGTCTCTATATCAGAATGTAAAGTATAACAAAGAGCACAGTCATCTAACAAATGAATGCCCTAAAAGTAATGAAAAATATAAAATCACTTCATTTAAATTATTTTTATATTTTATAATTATTTCTATTTTTGATCTCTAAGAGAGAAACAGCATGAATAAAGTAACACTAAAATAAGTTATATGATGGTCTACAGTTAAATTTATATGGAAATCATTTAGTAAAACTTCCATCTTTTAAATAAAATATGTAAATAACTATAACATTAATTATATCAATTCTGAGCACAACAAAACAAATTATTTTACCCGTAGGCTCTATTTTTTTAAAATCTCAGAGTAAATCTGACCAATTTTGAACATACTTCCATCTATTTTTTGTTTGAAAATTGAAAATCTGTAGCTATGCCCAACTGTCAGATATGAAGAGACTCTTAGCCAACTCTGAGGGTTGTCCATGGCAAAGAATTAAAACAGCAATAGATCTGGGGGAATTTTAGAACTTGTTTTTATAAGTTATCTTTGGATAGTAGCAACCAAATGTCTGTCTGAGGATGTATCACACAGCAACCATCAGTCATATGCCTCATGAGGAGTTCACTAGCTAAAATGAATACTGATAATAAAACTCCCTTGCTGTGTATGTTATCCTTAGATTTAAAACTTGTCTTAGTAGGCGTCAAAATAGATCTGTCAATGTTGACTTCCTCTATTTCATTCATTTCAAAGAGTCACATATTAGTGGTTATCTTGAACTACAAAGAAATACAAGTGAGGGCATTCTAACAGCTTGCTGGATACCAGAATTAAGGGAAGTTAATTTCCCTTGAGCCAACATGACATAAGCAATATCTCCAGCCCTGAAAAGAATTAAGTGAAGTCCTGTATCTCAAGTATTGTAACATTTTGTGCATTAAGTTCTAAAATAACAAGTATATATTCTAAAGATCAGCAAAATAATTCTTCCTTCAAGTAACTAGTGTTAAAATAACAAACTGCAAGCAGTTTAAGTCTCTGATCATTCTTACTAGAAATGTAAGACATATGTAGTTTTCTGGGTATAAACAAACACAGGGCTATTTACCAGGTTCACAAATGGCTTGAGAAAAGCAAATAAACTGACTTCCTGATAAATATAATGAATGATTAAAAAATTATAAATGATTTTCATTTACTATTTGATTAAAAGGATGCTTTGGAGAATATTTAGCCATGAAAAATAGTGAAGGAAAGTCACTGTCCAAAGCTTAGAATTTGGTGACCTTTAGTCAGACTATAATTACTAAAAAAAAGTCACTTAAGAACTTGTAACAAGCAACCGCTGTTGGAGAGGATGTGGGGAGAAAGGGACCCTTCTACACTGCTGGTGGGAATGCCGGCTAGTTCAGCCCTTTTGGAAAACAGTATGGACGACTCTCAAAAAACTTGAGGTTGAGCTCCCATTTGACCCAGCAATACCACTGCTGGGAATATATCCCAGAAAAGCCAAAAAGTATAGTCGAAGTGACATATGCACTTATATGTTCACCGCAGCACTGTTTACAATAGCCAGAATCTGGAAAAAACCCGAGTGCCCTAGAACAGATGACTGGTTGAAGAAACTCTGGTACATATATACAATGGAATACTATGCAGCTGTTAGAAAAAATGAGGTCATGACGTTTGCATATAAGTGGATCTACATGGAAAGTATCATGCTAAGTGAAATGAGTCAGAAAGAGAGAGACAGACATAGAAAGATTGCACTCATCTGTGGAATATAGAATAATAGACTATAAGACGAACACCCAAGAATAGTAGAAATAAGTACCAGGAGGTTGTCACCATGGCTTGGAGGCTGTTCTCTCACTCTGGGCAACTCAGAGAAGGGAACAGCAAGTAAAATGTGGTTGTTGGTCATGTGGGGGAAAGATGATGCGGGCCAAATATAGACTAGAGACTGAACGCAATGGCCACTCAACACCTTTATTGCAAACCACAACACCTAACCAGAGAGAGAGAACAAAAGGGAATTCCCTGCCATAGTGGCAGGGTGGGGTGGGGGGAGACGGGACTGGGAAGGGGGGGTGGGATGTTGGGTTTACTGGTGGTGGAGAATGGGCACTGGTGAAGGGATGGGTTATCAAACTCTGTAAGGGAGAAACATGAGCACAAAAATGTATAAATCTGTAACTGTACCCTCACGTTGACTCACTAATTAAAAATAAACTATAAAAAAAAAAAAGAACTTGTAACAGCATTCCTTCTTCACAAAAGGAAAAAAACTCAGTTCAACATTTTCAATGACATCAATAAAGATAAAACAGAGTCCAAGCAGCATTGTCTCACTAAAGAATGTAAGGAGGTATGACAGGTGCATAAGCTGGTGTGATAATAAAAAGCAGAATTACTTTTAGTCCTGTTAATGCTTTTAAATTCAATGCCCGACTGACATCATGCTCCTTATTTATTGTATCTTGGGTCAAACCACAACCACAACCAGACTTTTGATACTGTCAAACAGGAGGGTTTCCTTTATAGATTTTCCCCATATCTACAAATTATGGACAAGATCCTTACTGCCAAATCAATAAAGTGATCTTGACTGTCAAGACACCTGCAATAGCTTAAGCTTTTAAACCTAACATGTCTAGGCATTAAACAAAGTCCAATAATTTAGGTCACTGTCACTGTCACTGTCATCCCGTTGCTCATCGATTTGCTCGAGCAGGCACCAGTAACATCTCTATTGTGAGACTTGTTGTTACTGTTTTTGGCATATCAAATACACCACGGGTAGCTTGCCAGGGCAAGATACTCTTGGTAGCTTGCTAGGCTCTCCGAGAGGGGCGGAGGAATTGAACCCGGGTTGGCCGCGTGCAAGACAAACACCCTACCGCTGTGCTATCGCTCCAGCCCAATTAATTTACCAGTAAAAGGTATATACATGAAAAGAATCCACCAAAACAAGTTCTTAGATCACATAAAAAAATCTGAGGTATAAACTATGGAAAACAATTTATATAAGAGTAACATTCTGGGCTAGAAAGGCAGTACAGAAGGTAAGGTGCTCGCCTTGCGTGTAGCCAACCCACGGTTCAATCCAAGCACCACCAGGAGTGATCCTGAGCAAAGAGCCAGGAAGTCCTAAGGACAGCCAGGTGTGGCAAAAAAACAACAAAAAGAGTATTGTTTTAACTAAGAATATACATATACGTGCTAGCTGTTAAAGAGCTGACAGAGAGCAGAGTAGACATATTCTTATTTTTCAAGTTTATAGTCTAGCAAGGCAAACTATTTAAAATCAGAGTACAATTAGTGAAGGCTGTAATAGTAGTGGAAGTATAGGAAGCTATGAAAGTATGTAGCAATACTCCACAGTATATATTTTTCAAAATTCTAAACCCAACCCACCCCACAAAGAGAAATTCATTTACCTTAAAATCCAGATCCCACATATATAGTAAAATAATATACACAAATACACATAGAGATAGTTAATATATAATTAAAATAGAAATTTTTATAAAATAATATTTACC
This sequence comes from Sorex araneus, assembly GCF_027595985.1. Lineage (NCBI taxonomy): Eukaryota > Metazoa > Chordata > Mammalia > Eulipotyphla > Soricidae > Sorex > Sorex araneus. Next base: position 101,980,643 of record NC_073304.1, read on the forward strand.
AATAAAATTTATTATAACTATTTTTTATCCATTTCAAAATTTTCAAGCCTTAGCTTGAAACATTAAATTAATTTTATGATCCCTGTATGATCTTAATCTAAAGTTTTAAAACACACACACACACACAGACCACTGGTATTTTAAGTCAGCTGTATCACTTACTATCGGTACAAATTCCTGGGACCCACCTATAAACAATGTGTTCTAGAAACTGTATTTCAACAGGCTCTTCAGATAATTCTTAGTCTTATCAGAGTTTGAAATACCTTGGTGTCAATTAAATGCAAAATCTAATAGCAAGAGTTTTCAGACAGAGAAAGCAGAAGAATATTATTGCTATTATTCATAGAAAATGGAAAATCTGAAGCAGGAATGGAGTGTGATATGTTTAAGGAAGTTCACAGGAACAAGAAAGTTTGGGGCCATAGTTGGAAGCCGGCCTCATGAGCTGGGGGAGAAGGCAGCTGGAATAGAGAAGGGATCACTAAGACAATGATGGTTGGAGGGATCATTTGGGATGGGAGCTGTGTGGTGAAAGTAGATAAAGGACCAAACGTGATAACCTCTCAGTATCTGTATTGCAAACCATAATGCCCAAAAGTAGAGAGGGAGTATAGGGGAAACTGTCTGCCATAGAGGTAGGGGGAGGGCTGGAGAGGGGTGGCATATTGGGGACATTGGTGGTGGAGAATGTGCACTGGTGGAGGGATGGGTGTTTGATCATTGTATGACTGAAACTCAAACATGAAAGCTTTGTAACTATATCTCACAATGATTCAATTAAAATACATAAATAAAAATTTTTAAAATGCTCATTTGAAAGCATTCACTGCAAAAAAAATAAGAAAATCTGGGGCATTGAAAAAGCAATGAAAATGAAAAGGTGGGAATAGTTCTGGGTTGGAGAGGTAGAATATAACGGGTAAGATATTTGCCTGGCAAGCTACCGACTCTGGTTCTATCCCCAGTACCATACAGAGTCCCCAGAAAATCCTAGGAGTGATCTCTCTCTCTGAAGACAGAAGCCAGCAGTAAGCCCCGGGCAAGATACCCCTTCTCATTTGCTCCATGCTACTTCAATAATAATCCAGAGGCATTAATAATATACAAGTCTTTCAAGAAAGATTTCGACAAATAGCTAAATGTTAAAGACATTATGCTAAGTGAAATGAGCCAGTCACAAATAGACAAATATTATATGCTTCTACTTACATGAAGCATAGGAGGGTCAAATTCCTGGAGAGAGAAAGTAGAATGATTGCTACCCTTTGGGAGACTTTGGGAAAAGAGGAACAGTGAGATGTTACTTAATGGGCATAAAGTTCCTAGAGGCTGGCCACATGACAATGTTAATGCACTATACATACTGAACTATAAGCTTAAAAACCATCATTGTTCTAGACTTGTATAGTAAAGTTGCAGGCTATAAAATCAATACCCAAAAGTCCATGGCTTTCCTATACACAAATAATGAGAGAGAAGAAAGCGACATGATAAAAGCAATCCTGTTCACAATTGTGCCTCAAAAGATCAAGTACCTTGGAATCAGCTTAACTAAGGAGGTAAAGGACTTGTATACAGAAAACTATAATATGCTACTTCAGGAAATAAAAGAGGACATGAGAAGATGGAAATATATCCCCTGCTCATGGATTGGAAGAATTAATATTGTCAAAATGGCAATACTCCCCAAAGCACTGTAAATTCAATGTGATCCCTATAAAGATACCCTTGATATTCTTCAAAGAAATGGAGCAAGCACTCCTGAAATTCATATGGAACAATAAGCCCCCACTAATAGCTAAATCAATTCTTGGGAAAAAGAAAATAAGAGGAATCAACCTCCCCAACTTCAAACTCTAGTACAAAGCGGTAGTAATTAAAACAGCATGGTATTGGAACAAAGGCAGAGCTGCAGACTAATGGAACACAGTTGAATATTCTGACACACACCCCCAAAATATATGATCATCTAATCTTTGATAAGGGAACAAGAAATGTGAAGTGGAGCAAGGAAATCATGTTTAACAAATTGTGTTGGCAAAACTAGACAGCTAAATGCAAAAAAAAATGGACTCAGATCTCCACCTATCACCATGTACAAAAGTCAGATAAAAATAGATTAAAGACCTCAACATCAGACCAGAATCCTTAAGGTACATTGAAGACAAGGCCGGCTAACCCCTCCACGACATTGTAGCCAACGGTATCTTCAAAGATGACACGCCAATGGCCAAGCAAGTGAAAACAGAGATAAATAAATGGGACTACTTTAAACTAAGAAGCTTCTGCACCTCCAAAGATACAGTGACCAAAGTACAAAGACAGTCTACAGAACAGGAAAGGATATTTACTCAATATCCATCCAATAAGGGATTGATATCAAGGATATACAATGCACTGGTTGAACTCCACAAGAAGAAAACTGCTGACCCGATCAAAAAATGGGGTGATGAAATGAACAGAAACGTCCCCAAAGAAGAAATCCGAATGGTTGAGAGGCACATGAGAAAATGCTCTACATCACTAATCATCAGGGAGATACAGATCAAAACAACAATGAGATACCATCTCACACCACAGAGACTGGCCCACATCCAAAAGAACAAAAGCAACCTGTGCTGGCACAGATGTGGGAGAAAGGGACTTTTCTTCACTGCTGGTGGGAATGCCAACTGGTTCAACCCTTTTGGAAAACAATATGGACGATTCTCAAAAAATTAGAAATTGAGCTCTCATTTGACCCAGCAATACCACTCCTAGGAATATATCCCAGAAGGGCAAAAAGGTACAGTAGAAATGACATCTGCATTTGTATGTTCATTGCAGCACTGTTTACAATAGCCAAAATCTGGAAAAAACCCGAGTGCCCGAGAACAGATGACTGGTTAAATAAACTTTGATACATCTACGCAATGGAATACTATGCAGCTGTTAGAAAAGATGAAATCATGAAATTTGCATATAAGTGGATAGACATGAAAAGTATCATATTGAGTGAAATGAGTCAGAAAGAAAGAGACAGAGGGACCCTCTGCGCCTGAAGACTTTGATTCCAGAGACCTAACACATTTGGGCACCCAGCGCAGCTTCTTATAGCAATGCACTGGGACTGTGAACTGGGCTACAACTCCGTGCTGCCCGGGGGTGGATCTTTCCTCCCCACCCCGTCTTCCTGCACGGAAAATGGCAGCGTCAGCAACATCCACATGGCAGGAGCCATCTTCTAAGACTCCTAACCCAGAGGTATACGATTTTTACACTTGGGCTCCTAGGGAATCATGGGAAGTGGGTGTAACCAGCACGCCCTGGGCCCAGATAAATTCGGAGCTGCTGAGAGTGAAACAGACCCTCTGTGCCTAAAGACTTTGATTCCAGAGACTTCTTACAGCAATGCACTGGGACTGTGAGCTGGGCTATGCAATTTCTGGCAGAATTTTCCCTGGACTTTATACAGAAATCCAAAACCGCTCGGACGCTGCCGCGTCTGCATGACTTAACATCTATAATTGTCAGCAATGTGAAACGGTTCCTTTTGAACAGGTCTGACTTGGGGGGGGAACTCCAAATAATAACAGTGAGTTTTTGTTGAAATACTGAAGGTTATTAAAGTAGCAGCCATTTCTCTGGACTGTAAACTAAGCAACAGCCCCACGCCGGCTGAGAAGAGGAAATATCCCTCTTTCCCGGTTGTTTCCCATTTTCAGGAAGAAACACGGCGTGGCGTCCACCATACTATGAGGCGTGGGAAGGGGGATGAGGGGAAAAAAAGGAAAAGGAAAAAGGAAAAAAAAAGACTTATGTACTTGGAGCAGTGGGGCTACATATCTCTTCATTCTCAGCAATGGAAAACTAATTATCAAATGCTTCCTTGGTAGTAGGGCTGTCTTTCTTGGGGGAAACTCCAACAACAATAGGGAGTTTTGTGTTGAAATATGGAACGTAATCAAGGTAAAGAGAAAATGAAGTGAAATTCATCAGTTATACAGTTGGGGGTGGGGGGTGGGGACAGGGGGTATACTGGGGTTTTTGGTGGTGGAATATGGGCACTGGTGAAGGGATGGGTGTTTGAATATTGTATAACTGAGACATAAACCTGAGAATTTTGTAACTTTCCACATGGTGATTCAATAAAAATTTAAGAGAAAGAAAGAAAGAAAGAAAGAAAGAAAGAAAGAAAGAAAGAAAGAAAGAAAGAAAGAAAGAAAGAAAGAAAGAAAGAAAGAAACAGACATAGAAAGATCGCACTCATATGTGGAATATAAAGTAGCAGAATGAGACACTAACACCCAGAGATAAGAACCAGGAGGTCTGCCCCACAGCTTGGAAACTGACCTCACATGCTGGGGAAAAGGCAGCAGAGACAGAGAAGGGAACACTTAGTAGAGAATTTTGGGAGGATCCACTCAGGTTGAAAGCTGCATACCAAAAGTAGACTATAGACTGAACATGATGGTCACTCAATACCTCTGTTGCAAACTACAACACCCAACAGGAGAGAGAACAAAAGGGAGTGCCCTGCCACAGAGGCAGGTCGGGGTAGTGGGGGTGGGGTGGGGGTGGTGGGAGGGATACTGGAAACATTTGTAGGGGAGAATGGGCACTGGTGGAGGGATGTAAACCAAATGCAAACATGAAAGTTCATAAGTTTGTAACTGTACCTCATGGTGATTCATTAATTAAAAAAAAGAGAAAAAATGTAAAAAAAAATCATTGTTCATTTCCTGTTACACATGCATTTTACCATGGTTGAAATGATAATACTAAGTCCTGAGCCAGTATTTGATTCCTTTCCTAGGGATATTACATTTCCTTCAATTCTAGAAGCAATAGCAGCCATTCCCTCTAAGGTTCTCAAGGCACATGTTTCCAATGTTTAAAAAGAAACAAAATTATTGTAAATACTCTTTAATGCAGGAGCCCAGGGATCATTCCCTGGAACTACTCAGATTCCCAAACACTGCAGGGAGCAATAGAGCACTGAGCATGGGTAGCCCCCAAGTGCCTCTGAGTGGGCTATCTTAACGCAATGGTCTCCAAGTGAAGCACCAAGTTGCATGTCTGAATCCTGAGAAGCATCTAAAAAATGAATATCCCTGGTCCTACTACAAATCCACTGGAACTGATTAATCCAAAAGTGAACCTGCAACCATGTATTTTTGAAAGATTTTGAAGTTATTTTTCCATGTAGCTTATTTGGTGAAATCATTCAAATGAAGGGCAGTTATGAAAAATGGTTTTCTGTACACATATTGTTAATTCTCTCCAGCCTCTCTAAATCTCTTATGAAATGTCTAATCACAAGAATACAAAAATACCCTTTGCCAGTGCTGGAAAACAAGAAAATTTTCATCAAAACAAGAAAACTAAGGAATTTCTGGAAGACATAAAACAGATGGAATCAGTAAAACCTTAAGTTTCTAAAGGACCCAAAGTGAACAGTATTAAGCAGTCCACCAGGACCTCAAAATATTCTTTTAGATCTGAGTCTGCAAGTGTTGGCAGCAGATGTAGGTCAGGTGCCCAAGAATTACTGACGGCTTTAGTAACAATTTTGGAGTCTTTCAGTCTCAGAGGGGAAGGTTCCTGAATTATCTCCAGGTTGAAAATAAAAGGGAAGGGCAGTTTCTAGATAAGTTCTGTGGCCAAGATGAAAAGGAGCCCACTTCTTCCCAGAAGGTATATCTAAAGGGAAGCTTAACTGGGTAGATAGCCTTCTATCTCCCTCTCCCTACCAGGGTTTCTTCAGCAGGGACCCTGTACTCATAATTTGTGTTCAGTTGATTATTTTAAATTAAATTGTGGGGCCGGAGTGATAGCACAGCGGGTAGGGCGTTTGCCTTGCACTCGGCCGACCTGGGTTCGATCCCCGGCATCCCATATGGTCCCCCAAGCACCGCCAGGAGTAATTCCTGAGTACAAAGCCAGGAGTAACCCTGAGCATTGCTGGGTGTGACCCCCCCAAAAAAAAGCAAAAAAAAATTTAAGTTGTAAAAACAAATCCATCCAGACTCTCATTTATAAATATGAATTTCCAGCCAAAAATCACATTTATAAATGAGTATCTAGGTAGTACTAACTCCAAGGGGTAAGTACTAACTAGGAACTAAAGAAAACTATCAAAAATAACAATATGCTGATAGGAAAAATATGTAATCAGACTATTTGGAAATTAAGATGATGAGAGAAAATAAAAAAAGCAAAACAAATCAAACGGCATCTTAGTAGAAAAACTGAATAGAAGGATGACCTGTCTAAAGAATGAATCCAATGTTACAAATCCCCTTGGTCATAGAATATTTATCTCAGGAGAAATGTCATAACATACATGTTTGGTGCATCCTTCCAGCATTATGTGGGCTAGAGAAAGGCTCAGAATTAGTATCGGGGGAGGAGGAAGAACAGGGAAGGATATTACCGCAAATCCCTGGAAGGTGAATCTGAGTTCTTGCATCAGCTTTGCCAGGTTGTACACCCCCATCTAGGAAGTCACTTTCATTATACTAAGGCCTCCTCTTCACTTAAACCTTAGCCCAGGGACCATCTTCCTCTGGAAATTCTTCCTTAACTTCCCTTCCCTGGGCTGATTTTTATTTGCTAATATCCCACATACCATACAGTTAAGTTTAATTCACTGTTACACTCTGTGTGTCCTTATTGTTCATAATACTATAGATGCTCTGGAGCCATAGGCTTTAACTAGAAGCACTGGTTCTACTCAGATATACAAATATGATATAGGTTTCTAGTCTCTACATATTTATCTTGCATGTTTATTATTAAAACTTATTGCATGGTTATACTACCAACAGGAAAACATACAATAAAGGTTCTATTCATTAAATTCATAGTTAACCTATAGTTAACTAGCTCAGATCATCTTAAAACTCTGAATTTAATAGGGTTCCATGAGATACAGCTGATAAAAGTTAATGGTTAACTTAGAGATTAGCTAACACTTAATCTCTAAGAATTTACTGAGTTGGTCAAACTACAATGCAACTGCCAATACATTTTTGTTTCCCCATAATGAATATTTAGCTAGATATTTTCATTTTCTGGGTACCACCTGACAGTTTTCAGGAGTGAGTCCTAAATTCTGACTTTCAGCTTCATAGTGAAAATTCTACTCTCCTTTACCTACTTCCTACTTCTGGTCCATTGAACTGCAATGTCATTGTGCCACGTGCCCACTGTGCCATGGTGCCTATGTCGGGCAGGAATACCCCAAAAGATATTAGAATCCTCATTAAATATCACCTGATAATCCAGTTGACTGAAATATTTTGAGCAATGTTCACAGAAATGCTTTTAAGTCTTGCTCATCAGTCCCCTCCCCACCCCCCGAACACAATATATTCTCTGCGCTATATTCTGAGCCTCACACCTCACACACCAACACAAACAGAGCAGTACTTAGTACCAAGAGCAGATCAGCTGGAATCACTTAAGGAAGTAAAAGGCTAGGCCTAAGTAGAAACACAGAAAGCTATTAGTAAACATAAATAAATAAATGAATATATAAATAAATAAATAAATAAAATCTCTGAACTTTGAAGTGAATCTCTGACTCACTTCTATCTCAATGTCTTGAGAAATCATATATTTTTCACTGTATCACTGTATCACTCATCCCGTTGCTCATCAATTTACTCGAGCAGACACCAGTAAAATCTCCATTGTGAGACTTATTGTTACTATTTTTGGCATACCGAATACACCACGGGTAGCTTGCCAGGCTCTGCCATGCATATATTTTTAAAAGTTAAAAAATATGCTTTAAAGTTAAAAATATGTTTAAATTGTTTTCTATTGCCAGGACCAAACCTAAGACCTGACACATGCAAGGCCTGTGTTCTACCACTGAGCTATATATCTAGTCTTCCAAGAAACTTACACAAATCCCAATCATAGCTTTATAAGTTCATGAGTCAATGAAATTCTTTTCCAGGTTAGAAAGAAAATGTGGAAAAAATCAACTCCCTACAGAACCTGAAGTTCAGAAGTTCAGGTGTCCTGAGTACCCGAAATCTCATCACCCTAGTCACCAGAATTTTTATTTCTCTTTAACTTTCTCTCTATAGAGTCAGTGAGATAGTACAGCACACAAAGCATCAAACCTGGATGCATTTGACCCAGGTTTGATCTCCAGTACCACCCCAGGCTCCCTCAAAGCCCACCAGGAGTGACCTCTGAGCACCACTGTGTGCCCACCAAAATAAATAAAATACTCTCCATAAACAAGACAAAAAGCAAAAGTAATGAGATCCACCACAAGTTGGGAGAATCTGAGTTTTACTTACTTTAATAGCTATTATTTTGAGACATGACATATAATATCTGAGAATAAGAAATTATCTTCTCAAAACAATGCTAATGGTCTTTTAGAAGAAATTCCCTAAAGAATATTGAGTGTCCCCTTCCACTGTCAATGAAAAGAAATTCTACCTCCCGTTTAAGACTGAAAGGCATATGAAACATCATTAAATATAAATTGAAAAAGAACATTAAAAGTCTTTCAGAAAACTTTAACATTTTTTTCACAATGGAGAAAATAGAGAGAATGATTAAGGGTATTTTCTTTGTAATAATGCTGGTTTTAATCATCAGAAGCACAGACCTAGGTTTCCTGCAGAGATATATTCTAAGCTCTGTTATACTTCATTCTTATTCTGATTAAGAGATGTTCAAAGAACAGCCTCAAAGTGAAATTCAAGAAGTGAGGGGTAGCTGTAAAGTCTCGTCCTGCTAATGTAGGGTTAAGGAGGAGAGGAAAGAATAAAGGAAGGAGCGAAGGTCTTTTGCACTGATCAGTCCAAGGACTTACATCAGTCCCAGCTCTGAAATCTTGCACAATGGCACTGAAGGAGACATCATCATTGCATAAAGGATCATCTGTACCAAATCTTTGAAAAGCAAAATGTATACATTCGTATATTTGAATACACAGTTTTCTGGAATCACTAATAATAAGTGTATCCCATTAGAAAACAGTTAGTGTCTAATTTAATTAGCCAATCGCTTGGGAGCAAATACAGCTATGCCGAAACTGCTGAGTAGCCATGCAGTCTTTAGACGGTGATTTATGAAACATACTCCCATTCAACTGATGTGCAGTTAAGTGTTATACAAAGGACAGCACAGTTTATGCTGAAATTTCCACTTAAACATGCTGTACAAATGAGCAAGTCTAAAACGCAGTTAAATAAAAAGCACATGTCATCATTTTAGCAGTAGAAGTACTAACAATATAAAGAGCTCTAATTTTCCACAAAGAACTTTGTTTTTTTTGCTATCATTTTTTTATTTTAAAATCTTATATGTCAATAAAATCCTCTTAGGAACTTGCAATCTTAATTGAAAGCATCAACCCTCACACGATCAAGTTATTAATAAATGACAAGTTGGGAGCTTCTACTTACGTAGCTATATTGTTGAAGCTGAGAAACAGACGCTGGAGGCAGGGCAAATTATCCACATCTCTCTAGAGAAAAACACACACAGACAGAAGGCAAAAAATTACCAGCTTAAAGAAAAAAATCTTGTTTATAGTCATTTCTATTTACTGTAACCGTGCTAGACCATTGATTTCTCCCAGACACTGAGCCCCATTCTTCCCACTGCAGAGTAAACGCGAGGGTTTCCGTACCTCTGCAGAACAAGCTGCACCACTCACAAGGTAATAAGCAGGGAGGAGAGCAAGGAAGGATGCTGCCGCTAGCCTCTTAAAGCAGGCTTTTGGGAAAGAAGCCAAAATGCTACTTCAGCATTTCAACAGTAGCACAAAGATAGTAGGACCAGACATTTGTTTCAAATCACTTTTCAGAGGAAGCTGTTACAATTCCTCATATTTTAAATTTATGTCATTATCTTTCCAAACAGTAGTGAGGATTTCAAAGCTATTTTACTGAACTCTTCTCAGCATGGAGATTTTTTAAGCTATTTATATTTACTGTTTTTCTGTTAAAAGTTAAGCCATGCACTGTCAATTCCCACCCAAAACTGAAACAAAGGGGAAAAAAGACCATCTGAGTGCCACTGAAGGACACTGGAAGGACATTTTTTAACCTAAGGCAAGAATCAGAGGTTCTTCAATTTGATCTCTGCCCTATTCCACATAGCAAAACAAAATGCTGCAGTTTAAATATATAACTATGTCAAATATTAGGCAGTTTGGGCCCAAGTGGTTTTTGGTATTTTTAAATCACAAAATAAATAGAAGGCCAATTCTCCTAAGGAAAAAGATATAAACCCTCTGTAAGTATGATATGTTGGAGAAATAAAATCTAAAGAGGAAGCTTACTCATCACCTGGTCTACAGCCTCATTATGCACATAAGAAAAATTAAACAGCTGAGACATTCTAGGTGGCAGCTGTAGTGGTTCCCAGAAAAATGACCCAGGATGTCCATTATCTGGGCTTCCGGCATCCTACTCATTAAAATACTATACCCCAGCACTTCCCATTTATTCTAAATCATGATTTTAATTTATTTACTGTATGTGGTGTTGGGACTTGAACCTGGGAACTCACACATGCAAAGTGTGAATACAAAGTCCAACCCCACACTTCTCATTTTGAAGGACAGTGTTCTTCACAACTCCCCGTTGTTTGAGTCAAATACCATTACTACATCTTACATATTATTGAGAGCAAAATTTCAAACCAGATCATGACTTGTTTGACTATTTCTCTGAGCCTCAGATTTCTTCCCTTCCTTTACAAACCATCACTTTCATAGGGTAGGGACGCAGGTCACAAGCATTTTGGCAGCAGATACGCTAGGATTTTGTACATCAAAACTATAAACCTCAATATGATTGTAATCCTGTTGCCTATACTATAAGAAAACAAGGACTGTCACTGTCACTGTCATCCTGTTGCTCATCGATTTGCTCGAGCGGGCACAAGTAACATCTCCAGTATTAGACTTGTTGTTACTGTTTTTGGCATATCGAATACACCACGGGTAACTTGCCAGGCTCTGCCGTACGGGCGAGATACTCTCAGTATCTTGCCAGGCTCTCCAAGAGGGGTGGAGGACTCAAACCCAGGTCAGCCGCATGCGAGGTGAACACCCTACCCGCTATGCTATCGCTCCAGCCCTTGAACAAGGACATTTAATTTAAAAAAAAAATTAAATGATGATTCAAATCACTGCCTTCTAAAATCCCAGTAAGAATTCAGGAGATGAAGCTGGGCCAGGAGAAGATGCAGATTGTGAGTGGGATGGGGCAGGTGGGCAGCCAGCTGGAACTCTTGACTGGAGACCCAGCTGCCAGGGTCAGTCAAAGAGAGTCGGGCAGCCCAGGAACAAGAGGGCCCGGCACCAGCACCAGCACAGTGAAAGCCCAGACATCACACCTAACAATGACAACCACAAGGACTTCAACCCAGAGAACCCCAGGAGAAGAAAGCCAAGACAGAGGCATCGTTGCCAACCTGTCCACGAACCCTACTATCCCCATCCTGCCCCGACCCCATACTGACTCAGCAGTCAGGACTCTGGAGGATGTTCTGCTGGCCCATCAAGGGTTTCCCTTTCTTCTTGGGGCAAGCGGAACTTCTCAAATGCCAAGGGGAGAAGGAGAAAAACCCATGCGCAGGCCCTAGATGAGAGAGGGAGAGAGTGGGTCAGGGGAAAGAGAGCGAGCAAGCAAACTAGAGAGAGAAGAGTGAGAAAGAGAGAGAGAAAGAAAAAGAGAGAGGAGGGACACTTAGAGGCAGTGGATGGAGCCTGGTAAGTAGCAAGTAGAACCAGTCAGTGTATTTATGGCGAGCCCTACAGGCAGGCAGAAGTAGCGACTGTCCCATGGGTAGCTTTAAAGAAGCTATCCCCAAAGAAACTCTCAACCACTACTGGTGGGAACGTTGTCTGGTTCAACCCCTATAGAAGGAAGCATAGATTTCTCAGCAAACTAAGAACTGAGCTGCCACATGACTCAGCAATTCCACTGTGTGGCGATTTCCCAGTGAACTATGAACTGAGCTGCCAGACAGCCCAGCAGTTCCACTTCCGGGTATCTACCTACAAGACACCAAAACATTCATTCGGAAAAATATGCACACTATTATTCATTACAGCTGTTAGTACAAAGTCTCAATCAAACTAGGGTGTCCAACAAATGGTGAGTAGATCATGAGGTGTGGTGCATTGTATATATACACAGTGGAATACTATGAAGCTGCAAGGAATGATGAAATCACGCATTTGCTGCAACTTGGACAGAACTGGAAAATACCATGCTAAATGAAATAAGTCAGAAGAATTATCTCACTTATCTGTGGTATACAGACTAACTGAACACAAAAATGCAATGTATTAAGTGGGGGGGCGTGCAGTAGAGTGCTATGTGTTTAACAACACATGAGGAGCTATACATTTTAGGGGCTACAAAGGTCAGTTTGAATTAAACACTGCAGAGATTCAACTGATTTTTCTCAAGCAGGGGTGGTAAGTCTGGTGGTGACTTGGAAGCAACCTAACATTAAATGAAAAATAAAGAGACTTAACTTAGCTTCTATTTTATTTTAACAAAATATTTCTTTTAATACATTATTTCAATAAAACTAATTATGCTAACAAAATAATTGCAATAAATTTTAAGTGACAGAATATTTCAAGTATTTTAGTAAATTAGTTTATTTTAATAAAAATAATGCCATCACTTCATGGAGAATATTTTTAATTATGTAAGTTCTTATAAAATATACCCTTTAGCAATTATTTCTTGTTAGAATAATAATGCATATTAATATAAAAAAATTCAACAACAAAGTTTAAAGTTTAAAAACTTTGGGGGGGGTAAATGCTTAACATTTCACATCTGGATCATTTCCTAAAAGGCCATTTTTAAACGACTGGGCAGTTTTCTTACTGAGCCAAACAAGCCATCTGTATGACTTCACAGCTGGCTTCCGAGACCACCAAAGCAAGGGGAGTCACCTTTGCACTCCTCGAGCTGTGTACACGGGTGTTTCACTTTGACGTGGTTCATGTTTGTCTAAGAAACAAGAGGCTCAAGCAATCTTTGCATAACCATTCGCAATTGATAATGAAGTATACATTGCCTATGTGTTAGCAATTAAGTATCAAAATAATATATATCGAGACCCAGGTTTTTAAATTACTGTGCATAGGCCAAACCCAGCCTACCACCTGTTTTTTCCTATGTGACTTGTCGGTTAAGTTTGAACTATTCACTGTTAAATGGTTAAAACAGATTAATGGTAGAAAATTCAAATTTTAGTCTCCCTAAATAAAGAGTATTTGTTCGTTTGGTTTAATTTTTTGGTTTGGGAATTAGCCGACCCAGTGGTGCTGACTTACTCCTCACTGTGCTCAGGGATCTCTCCCCGCAGAGCTCAGAGGGCCACAAGTGGCATCAGGGGTGGAATCCAGGGCAGTCCAGTGAAAGGCAAGTGCCCTACCCACTGAATAGCTCTTTGGCCTGATAGCTTTATTGCACCTAAGAACAACAGAGAGAGAGAGAGAGAGAATTCAAACAAGCACACAAAATTATAGCGAACCCCAGCCTTTTCAAAACTGGTCCACTTAGTTATTTTTGAAAATTTAAGCCATTTTCCGGGGTAGCTTCTCTGTACCATTTTCCAATCTCTCAATCCCTCATATTCTAAAAAACACATAATGAATACAATTATCTGTAAAATTAGGGCCTATATATATGATTCCTTTGGTATTACCATTCTCGGACCCATCCCTGAAAACCATATTCCATGACGTGAGGTAAGAATGTTTAGAATTTTTCACTCATGTTCAAGGAATAAGTCTACAGAAATCACGAAAACAGCCAATTTTGCTTCAGTGCTGAAAGGTGCTGTATATTAGCAAAGTTCTGAGTCTGCTATACAGTTCCCTGTCTCTGATATTCCCAGAAATAAGAAGGGAGGAAGACAGAGGAAGAGTGACCGACTACTGATGGGGCTCAGTTCATACTCTGGGCCAGAGGAAATGGTAGCTTGTACTACTTCTGGTCTCTATGTTAAAAATGCATAGCAAATTAAAACTTATCTCTATACTCTCAGAGAATCTCTTCTCTCAAATTTTTCCTAGAATCTACTTGAAGTATTTTTGGGCATATGCATTATTTGCTGACTTCTAACTGAGAAAACTAGAGAGCAATAACTTGGGTTTCCTCTGAATCAAAGCATTTAAAAAAGAAATTTTCTTTTTGGTTTGGTTACACTTCAGCCTTCAGAAACCAGAAACCTCTCAATACAAATAATAAGAAGTCAAATTACACCAGAGGATGACAAAATTACAATTCTTTGCATTTTTCACTTATGAAGCAAAATTTTATGAGAAGTCATTGCCAATTTTTCAAAACCATTAGTTGTTATTTATTTATTTATTTATTTATTTATTTATTTATTTATTTTTGGGTCATACCCAGCGATGCTCAGGGGTTACTCCTGGCTTTGCACTCAGGAATTACTCCTGGTGGTGCTTGGGGGACCATATGGGATGCCGGGGATCGAACCCGGGTCAGCCGCATGCAAGGCAAACGCTCTACCCGCTGTGCTATCACTCCGGCCCCACCATTAGTTGTTATTTATTACCTCATAGTTTTAAAACTCAAAATAAAATGAAAAAAAATAAGTCAGAATTCAATTAGAGCTATCTCTAAAATCATTTTGATTGCCTTTCCAAAACTTTAAGAAGCATAATTACCCACAACCATTTTTGTTGTCCCGAATTTCATTTCTATAAGAAAACCGTAACTTTTATTTAATTTTTCTATTAATTCTGACATATACTTTGTAATGAGTTTCTAACACTATGACTGACAAATTGAAGCATTACGTTATATAAATTCTCTACACATTACTTATTAACAGAAAATAGAAAATCTTATTGAAAGCTACTAGAAGGTGGTTCCACAATGTGAGAGAGTAAGAAACCAATGATAGAAATACTTAGGACCCAGGAAGTGGTTTCACTATCAGAGGAAGACAATAGAATGACAAAGATGGCATTCTCAAAGCAGCCTCAAGAGCAAACAGCATACACTTAGAGACAAGAAGAAAAGACTCTAGAGAGGGCATCTCAAAGCATAAAAAATGAAACAGACCATCTGACATCTTTGCCCATCTAGAAAGGAATTTCTAAGTTGCTGGGAAGTTTGTTCACTGATGCTACTTAAATAGAACCTTCAATAGATGAGATGAGCCAGTTACTAATGCCATAGAAAATACAAATGTAATACCACCTTCACTTTGAAAGGCACACCTTTCCATGTTGACCAACTCTAATCTGTTATGTCACAAATTCATCACTGAATCAAGCCCTTACATTGAAAGATCCACCTGAGAACTCTCAAAAATAATCTGCCTTTGCCCTCTACAACATGACTAAGACAGTACCAAGGTTGTCTGTTCTTTTTGCCAGTCACAGTCTAAGCTTTGCTGTAATAGTAGCTTATAATGACATTGGAGGAAACCAGAAAACAACAATCTGAAAGCTAAATCCTTATACTTTGAAAATAAAGTGTTAGCACAGATCTTATCAAGCACTAATTCTCCCAGTGATTATTTTCTAGAGGAAACTAATTCATGGTGAAAGAGCTTTTGGATTTTACCAAAATTGTGGGTATACTTATATAACTATACCCACAATGAAAAAAAATAACACATTTACATACAAAAGACTATTTATAGCTCATCTGTTACTAATATGCTTGCTCATAGTCTTAAGTGCATTGTATTTGACAAAACACAAGGAAGATAGCTCAAAATGTTAGAGCACACAGACAAGACACAAACAACAGCAAAACACAAATCCAATATATACATATATAACATATTATCTTTAAAATCATTTAAATAAAATGGCTTATTAGATTATTGAGAGAATTACCTTTCAATATAATAAGTATTTTCTACCTAGAAATATACTTGTATTACTCTGCTCAGACACTGTTTCCCATATTCCTAAACTTTAAAAGCAATGAAATGATTCAGCAATGTGACTAAGTATAGAACATCTATTACCTAAGCTATTTTTAGAACAGCCTCCTGCAGCAGAATCAGGGAAAAAAGAAGTGAAGAAATAGAAGTTTTTGACTAGTGTCAAATACAATAACAATGACTATCATAAAAATCAAAGCTACTGATTTTTCTTACTTATTCTGTTATATAAAAAAAGTATACAGGGTTTAATTTTGAGAACTGGAAATATCTATCAACAAAGCATAGAGTACATTTTCAAATAGCAAAGAAAAAGAATAGGCTTATTTGTTATTATTGTTATTTTTGGTTTGTTGGTTTTCTGGGCTTACTCCGACTATGCACTCAGGTATCACTCTTAGCAGGCTCAATGGGACCATATAGGCTGCCAGAGATTGAACCCAGTTGAACTGTATGCAAGGCAAATGCCCTGCCACCTGTACTATTGCCCCACTCCTCTTATATTTTTAAATGGTGTATTAAAGTAATTAAAAACAACTACATGCTGCCATCACTTTGTGAAACAGACATATTATATGAGGAAGAATATGTCTAAACCATCACATCAAGAACCCTGATTGTACACGTTAATGCCAGTGAAAATGGTCTTGCTCTGTTACAGGTTTTAATATGGATATCTGCATTTATACTTGTTAATTATCCATTCACAGTGATGGATATTAGAGAGTCTAGATGCAAGATTTTTTTCTACTTTAATTTTTCTTTACACTACTGTAACCTACCTGAAGGAAAAAATTAAGAGGAACTAAACATCAGAATTTAAAACGGGAATTGAAACAACAGACTTCCAGTGTTTTAACTGTTGAGACACAGATTTAACAAGATGAAAGAAAAGAAAACATTCAATTTCATAACCTTTTCTCATTTTAATATGCAGTTCAAAAACATACTACCAGAATGATCTAATCAGACTCTTCATAAAAAAACGCTCCCTAATATCCATGCTTCTGAAACTTCTGGCAAAACTTACTGTAAATACACAAACTAAACTCAATCTTTATAGCAATTTAATCCAAACTATTAACCTATGGAGAAATACAGCATGAGCAATACTCAGCAAAATATTTCTTGCAGCAAATGTACAACTCCCAAAATATTAAGAAAACTCCACAACCTGATAGACTTTTGACTTAAAATTTTAAGTCAAAATTTTAACCAATGCTTAAAATTTTCAGAAATAAAAGACATCAGGACATGAAAACCTGATAGATACTCTAAACAAATGTGTCAATTAGCAGGGGAAAAGTCACTCAGACTCTCTAGAAACAAGGCATTAACATATTTCTTCTTTGTTTTTGGTTTTGGGCTACTCAGGGCTCAGAGGCTGCTTGTGGCAGTGCCAGGGGTTCCATGATGGGGCTGCAGGTCCAACATGAACCTCCTGCATGTAAAGCATGCACTCGAGCCCCCAAATTTATAGTCACCATTAAAAATTCAAGGAACAGACTAAAGCCCAGATCTCATAAAACAGCAAGGGAGAATTAGAACACTAAAACAGGACAAGAGTAGAATGATTGAAGAAGTATAGCAAAGAGTGATAGAAATTCTCAAAACAGTCGAACTAGAAGACCCTTACTCTATCTAAGCAGGTGCCTGAAAGCGAGCAACCGAGGACTGGAGAAACAGTGCAGGATTTGCATGCAGTCAATCCTTTTTCAATCTCCGACACCACTGATGTCTGTCAGAGCATGGCAGGAATGACTCTCTGAGATCAGAGTCAGGAGTAAAGCCCTGAACTCTGTTGGATATGCCCCCCCAACCCCAAAAAATAAATCAATAAAATATTTATTTAAAAAATAAGAATAACAGCCCCTGGTCCCTTCCCGCCTTGATAATCCGCAGAACCCCAGGGATCTAGCTTTGAACTGCAGGCTGGGTGACCCAGAATCACTGGGGAGGGAAGCCCCCAACACCCCAAGCAGAGAGAATTTTTGTAATGGTAGGAGGTAGGGTCAGAGAGATCATATATAAGTGAAAACACTTGTCCTCCGTGAAGGCCAAACCAGTTTGAGCCCTGGCACTTAGAGAATGTTAGAGTAATCCTGAATACCACCACGGTGGGCCAAACACCCCTCCCCTCAAATGGGAGAAGGCAATATCTTAAAATATGAAGACTTAAATATGAAGACTTAGAATAAAAGATATGAATCTATTCATTGTATCACTGTATCACTGTCATCCCGTTGTTTATTACTTTGCTCAAGCAGGCGCCAGTAACATCTTTGTTCGTCCCTGTCACATGCTAGTGTAGCCCAGTGGCGTATTGGGGGCTCTTTCAGGGTCAGGGGAATGAGGACTGTCATTGTTACTGTTTTTGGCATATCAAGTATGCTGAGGTAGTTTGCCATGCTCTGCTCTACAGGCAGGATATTCTTGGTAGCTTGCTGGGCTCTCCAAGAGGGACGGAGGCTTTGGGGGCGGCCTCCAATTACCTTTACAGACGTTTCCAGTCTACCAAATGTAAGCTTTTGGTGGACTGGCATGCTGTAATGGTCTGCACACCGACAAACACACCTGCCTAAGGACAATAAATGAGCTTATATAGCTGAGCCAGAGGTGGTTTGTGGGTGTATCTCCCACATACCTAACTTTTGGCTGCTTAATTTCTTGGTAAACTTGGCCCCAACTTGTTGGGGTCTGGCCAAAGGCACAGCAGCAATTTTGGGGTATCTGAAAGTTGGAAGGCACCATCAGGCTGCTGATGCACTCGCCTCACAGGTACAGGTTGACCTGCTGGCAGCACCATACCCTCAATGAATCTATTAGGAAATACAAATATTATGTATGCTTAGACAACTACAACATTTAGTCAAATCTAAGAAACATCTTACAATTATTTTATGCAATATTTATTGCAAGTAAACAAGGTTAATCAATAATAAAATTATTTATAACTTGACCTTTTTATTTCATTATAAAGACCTCTCTTAGATTTGTTTATTAGTTTTAACCAAATAATCATTCTTATGTATACATAAAAAGTAAATCAAGCAAAACTAATTCAAAAGTAAATTCACAAATATACTTACCCACTTACTATAAAGCTAGAGTAAGTAGTGTGATTTGAGCATAATTACAAATAGGAAGAACAGAAAGATTAGAAAATATTCATCTAATTATAACTCACTTTCAACAAGGCCCAACAAGAATTTTTCACTTTTATTGTCAACAGGATTTTCTTCCAAGCTACTGACACCCATTTTGTGTTTTGATATTAAGAATAAAATAATATCAGCACTATATTCTGAGTATCTGTGTCACCCCCAGGTTCTAACACCCAAAGACAATGTTATTAGGAGAAGGAATTTTTCAAGTGCTTAGACCATTCAGATGGATCCCTTCATCGGTGCATTAGTGCCCTCCAAAAGAGATACCAGAGAGCTTTCAAGTCCCTGGTATCATGTGTGGACACAGTGAGAGAGTTCCAGCTATTTTGTCAACAGGATTGACCACAATAGATTGCTATCATGTTGGCACCCTACCCTGGACTTCCCAGACTCCAGAACTATAAAAAATAAATTTCTGTTGTTAAAGGGCTATACCCTCTCTGTGGTCTTTTGTTCGAGCAACCCAAAGAGACTAGACTACCAGTATGGATTATTTACAAAACTTCTTGCTTTGAAATTTCTTTCATCTGTTTAAAGAGTTTGGTCAATCCTGTTGACAATAAAAGTGAAAAATTCTTATTGGGCTTGTTGAAATTGAGCTATAATCAGATGAATATTTCTCTAATCTTTCTGTTTTCATTTGTAATTATGCTCAAATTATACCACTTACTCTAGCTTTAAAATAAGTGGGTATATATTTTTTGTATTTTAATTGAATCAGTGATAAACACACTTACAGAGCTGTTCCTAGTTGGACTCCAGTCACACAATGTTACAGCGCCTGCTCCTTTACCAGCGTCCTGTGCTCCCCTCACCCCCTGCCCTCACCACCCTGCACCATCTCCGCTCTCCTCTCCTTTCTCTCCTCTATCTCCCCTCTCTCCTCTACCTCTCCTCTCTCACAGGGAATTTTAGTAACTTGTCTAATGAAAAACGTTTCACTAGCATAAAATTTGTTCTTCCTATTTTATTTCCATGTTTTTAAAAAAAAATTTTCATTTCAGTGCCAAATCATGGTATAAATCTCCTAAAACACATTTTAAACAGTGATTAAATTCAAAACACATAGTACCAACAATTGGCACTATGATATGCCTATAATATAAATATATATTTAATATGTCTATGTGATATAAATATATTTGTAAGTATATACTATAATATAATAGACTATAATATAAATATCTGTAACAAAATGCACATATATATATACTCGGTCATAAATGTTTATGTGTGTGTGTCTTTGAGGCAATGCAATTGCTATAGCCTGTTCAATAGTAATCTTTAGATACAAAGATAACATATTTAGAACTCGGAGTTGCTGAAATGTTTTTTTAGAAAATAAAAGTATGTTTCAAACTTGTAATATAATATGAGAATAAGTCACATCATAATGAGCTTACAGGACATAAAACAGGAATCTGGGGCCAGATATAGTTCAACAGGCTGGGGTTCATGTTTTGCAAGCAGGGGCCAGTTTCCTCCCTGATGCTGCCTGCTCCCCTGAGCACTACCAGGAGCATCCCCTAGTATAAAGCTGGTAGTAGCCCCGTGACCCGTGGACGGGGCACAAAAACAAAGAAAGGAATCTCATCATCTCAAAAGCAACTAGAGGAAGAAAAAGAAGACTACCTACAAGAAATGCAAGTAGGAAGTGTAACAACAAAAATATAACTAAATATGAACTTTAAATACGAGAGAAAAATAACTGTTAACCAAGTCAAATCATCAACCTTGAATAAAAGCAAAATTAACACAACATAAAGCAAAAATTACAGCGCCTTTTAAAAATATTTTAAAAGGTGAGATCCTTTAAAAAACTTTTTCTAAATTATATATATTTGGGATGAGTGGTGAAAACAAAGACACATATGGGCAAATCCAAATAAGTGCCAACTGAAAAGAACAGCAACTAAAACATCTTGGGATGAATCAACAAAAATATAATACTATGCAACAAAAACATGTAAACCAAAAGAAGCTGGTGGGTTAATGATTCTATGGCCCTTATCTGAGAAGGCTGTGATGTACATTAACTCTGTAATAGAAGTCAAGTGTGTATTTAAAAATGTTCAGGTAGGGGCCAGAGCACTAGTACAATAGGTAGGGCATCTGTGTGCCTTGCACCCAGCTGACCCAGGTCTGAGCCCCAGCATCCCAGGAGTGACCCAAGAGCAGAAGCAAGAATAAGCCCTGAGCACCACTAGGTGTGGCCCCCAAACTAAAAAAAATTTGAATGTTCAAATAAATAAGAAAAAAAGTTAATAAATTACAGAGAAACCTCCAAATGAGGGCCCAAAATGAGGGCCAAGAAAAAAAAATCCAAGAATAATATCAATGGAATCACTTTAAGTATATTAAAGCGATTCAATCTAAATATACAGTAAGCACAGCTAGTATGAATCACAAAGTCTGGTTAAAAGACAGAATCTCAGGTTGTAATTTAGAAAAGGAATTGCACACACTTTGCAAGAACATATTACAAGAAAACTTAATATGATTCACTGAGAACTCGGCATAGCTTCTGTTAATACTTCTGCCAAGAGAATAACGTGAATCGAGTCATGAGTAAACATCATTAGACAAGTCCATATTGAAAACATTCTACAAAATAAACTTTAAAGTATAGCACTGCACTATCATCCCATGGTTCATCATTTGTTTGAGCAGGCACCAGTAACATATCCACTGTGAGACTTGTTGTTACTGTTTTTGGCTTATCATATACGCCACGGGTAGCTTGCCAGGCTCTGCCGTGCAGGTGGGATATTCTCGGTAGCTTGCTGGGCTCTCGGAGAGGGATGGAGGAATCAAACCTGGGTGGGCCGCAAGCAAGGCAAACACTGTGCTATCGCTCCATGTCATTTCAAAGTATAATAAACAATCATTGTCCAAAAATGTCAATATTTGAGAATTATCCAGACAGATTCTTGCATTCATAGATTTAAGAATTCTACAATGCACTATCAACCAATTCAGTGCATAAAACTGGATTTTCTTTGGCTACAAAAGACATGAGTAACCCATGCCAAAGCCAAAGTCATACTGAGAAATAAGAAATTGATAAGTATCCAATTGTTGAACTTGAAACTATACTACAAACACCAGAGTCCCTAAAATATCCTGAGGAAAATATCAGCAGAATGCTCCAAGCTTTGGAGCTCAAATATGTTTTCAATTATATGATTCTATTGGTAACAGCAACAGAAAACAAAAATTAAAAGGGAAAAAATTAAAAGGGGGTGCTATATCAAATCAAAATGTTTCTGCATGGCAAAAGAAATATGGACTAAAATGAAAAGACATCCAACTGAATGGGAGAAAATATTTACACTCAACACATAAGATAAGGGGTTAATTCCAAGATCTATGAACACTCACTAAGATTAACAACAATAAAAGAATCTAAAAATCCTATCAACAAATGGAGAGAGGAAATTCCATTACTTTCTAAAGAACAAAGATGGATGGTCAATAGACACATGAAAAAATGCACATTATAACATCAAGAAAACACAATGAAATATCATCATACACCAGTGAAAATGGCATAGATCAAAGAAATGGAAATAATTGTTTTGGCAGGGATGTGGTGATAAAGGAAGTCTCATTCTCTGCTGATGGAGATGTTGGCGTTACCTCTGATGAAAAACTGTGGAAGTGTCTCAGAAAAGTAAGAATAAAGCTGGAAGACCCAGCAAACTCCCATTTCTTGGTATCTATCCCCAAAATACAGAAACACTCATCCAAAAGGACATATGCTGAAATCAGGCAAATTACTACAAGTTGGATAGAAGGTAGCCAAAAGTATGACCTGAGACTGCCAGGTGTGTAACCGCCATGCCAAAAAAAAAAATTAAATTAAAAGGAAAATTGAGGGGAGGCAGGGGAGAGAGGAGGGGCTTTGGGATGGTCGTGAAGGGAATACTTAGTCTAGCAGTGGGCTTATTGGAGCAACATCACACGTAAAAATAGTAACATTGATACCATTTAAAAAATATATTTTTAGACAACAAATATATTTTTTTGTTTTTGTTTGTTTTTGTTTTTGGCCCACACCCGATGATCAGGGTTTACTCTTGACTTCCTGACTGTGATCAGGAATCACTCCTGATGGGTGAGGGCAACCATACAGGGTTGCCTGGGATCAAACCCTGGTCTGCTACATATAAGACAAACACCCTAGTTTCAGTATTATTGCTCCAGCTGAAACAAATAACAGTTTTTTTTTATTTTATCTCTTTGGTTTAGGGGCCACAACCAGCAACGTTGAGGGTTTACACCTGATTCTGCAATCAGGAATTACTCCTAGTAGTGCTGGGGGAACCATTTGGGATGCCAGGGATTGAACCAAGGTCAACAGCATAGAAGGCAAGCTTAACCCACTGTACTATCTCTCTGGCCCAGAAATAGCATTTACTGAAGTCACTTATACAAACATTTAATAAAATTACAGAATCACATATACAAAGTAGAAATGCTTGTTTGAATACTTATTCCCATATAAGTAGATATTTAACGAGTAGGTCTCAATGTAAACTATTTATTCCGTACATCTGACAAAAAAAAAACCACGCCAAAGACTCAGAGAATACTACACATATACATAAAAGACATGCAAAAAACTCTTCTGTGATATCTTTTAATGACTAAAAAAATGGAAGCTGTCCATTCTTAAGAGAACAAATATTAAATTGTAGCCAATGAATGGAATTAGTGAATCAAATTATAGGTAACCAACACATATAAATCTCAGAGTATAATGGCACAGTTTACAGAATACACATAAGCCACTGCTTTGTATTATTTAAAATCAGACACTTATATGGAGCAAAGAAACAGACTAACATGAAAATAAGTTCCAAAGTCACAACTGTGGCTAACTCTACAAAAAAGGGAGAGAGGGTCCACAGGAAAGAGCCCTGCAGGACATTCACTATATGAGAGTTTTCAGTTTTTAAATTGATAAATACACAAATGTTAGTAATATTGTTTACTATTTTAGGGGAACTGCCTAAAACGCTCCAAAAATTTTTTGAAAGGAAAGATACCACATTACTAAAAAACATTGGGGTAATTTTAAAAGTTTTTGACTCAAAAATATTGGTTTTTTAAACCAATAAAAAAAAAGCAAACAAAAAAAAAGCAAGCAAAAAAAAAGCAAACAAAGACACCACAAAAAAAGAAAACTACAGGCTGATATTCAAGATAAACATGGATGCAAAGATTCTCAACAAAAATATTAGCGAACAAAATTCAACAACTCATCAAAAAGATCATACACCACAACCAAGTAGGATTCATCCTGGGGATGCAAGGATGGTTTAACATTTGGAAATCAATCAACATAATCCATCATATCAACAAAAGAAACGATAAAAATCATATAATCCTATCAATAGATGCAGAAAAATCATTTGACAAGATGCAGCACCCATTTATGATGAAAACTCTCGCCAAAATGGGTATTAAAGGAACTTTTCTCAATAGAGTCAAAGCCATCTACCACAAACCTATGGCAAGCATCGTCCTCAATGGGGAAAAACTAAGAGCCTTCCCTCTAAGATCAGGGACGAGACAAGGATGCCCACTCTCTCCACTTCTGTTCAATATAGTACTGGAAGTACTTGCAATAGCGGTTAGGCAAGAAAAAGATATTAAGGGTATTCAAGCACGAAAGGAAAAAATCAAACTCTCACTATTCGCAGATGATATGATACTGTATTTAGAGAACCCTAAAGTCTCTACCAAAAAACTTGTAAAGTTGCAGGCTATAAAATCAATACCCAAAAGTTCATGGCTTTCCTATATGCAAATAATTAAAGAGAAGAAAGTGACATGAAAAAAGCAATACCATTCACAATCATGCCTCAGAAAATCAAGTATGTCGGAATCAGGTTAACTAAGAAGGTAAAGGACCTGTACAAAGAAAACTACAAAACAGTATTTCATGAAATAAAAGAGGACACAAGGAAATGGAAACATATCCCCTGCTCATGGATTGGGAGAATAAACATTGTCAAATGGCAATAATCCCCAAAGCATTATACAGATTCAATGCGATCCCTATAAGGATACCCATGACATTCTTCAAAGAAATGGAGCAAACACTCCTGAAATTCATATGGAATAATAAGCCCCCACGAATAGGTAAAGCAATCCTTGGGAAAAAGGAGATGGGAGGCATCACCTTCCCCAATCTCAAACTCTACTACAAAGCAGTAATAATTAAAACAGCATGGTACTGGAACAAAGGCAGAGACACAGACAAATGGAACAGAGTGGAATATTCTGACACACACCCTGAAATATATGATCATCTAATCTTTGATAAGGGAGAAAGAAATGTGAAGTGGAGCAAGGAAAGCCTCTGTAATAAATGGTGCTGGCAAAACTGGACAGCTACATGCCAAAAAATGGGCTCAGATCTCTACCGAACACCATGTGCAAAAGTCAGATCAAAATGGATTAAAGACCTCAACATCAGACCAGAATCCATAAGGTACAGTGAAGACAAAGTTGGCACAACCCTCCACAACATTGAAACTATCTTCAAAGATGACACACCACTGGCCAAGCAAGTGGAAACGGAGATAAACAAATGAGACTATGTTAAACTAAGAATCTCTGCACCTCAAAAGAAACAAGGACTAAAATACAAAGACAGTCTACAGAATGGGAAAGGATATTCACCCAATACCCATCTGATAAGGGGTTGATATCAAGGATATACTGGTTGAACTCTACAAGAAGAAAACATGCAATCCCATCAGAAAACAGGACGATGAAATGAACAGAAACTTTCTCAAAGAAGATATCCGAATGGCCAAAAGGCACATGAAAAAATGCTCTTCATCACTAATCATCAGGGGGATGCAGATCAAAATAATGAGATACTATCTCACATCACAGAGACTGGTCCACATCCTAAAGAACAAAAGCAACCGGTGTTGGCGTGGATATGGGGAGAAAGGGACTTTTCTTCACTGCTGGTGGGAATGCCGAATGGTTCAGCCCTTTTGGAAAACAGTATGGGTGATTCTCAAAAAAATTAGAAATTGAGCTCCCATTTGACTCAGCAATACCACTTCTGGGAATATATGCCAGAGATGCAAAAAGGTATAGTAGAAATGACATTTGCACTCATATGGTCACTGCAGTACTATTTACAATAGCCAAAATCTGGAAAAAATCTGAGTGCCCAAGAACAGATGACTGGTAAAAGAAACTTTAGTACGTCTATGCAATGGAATACTATGCAGCTGTTAGAAAAGATGAAGTCATGAAATTTGCATATAAGTGAATCGACATGGAAAGTATCATGTTAATTGAAATGAGTGAGAAAGAGAGGGATAAATATAGAAAGATTACACTCATCTGTGGAATGTAAAGTAACAGAATAGGAGACTACACACAAGAATAGTAGAGATTAGGACCAGGAGGTCTGCCCCATGGCTTGGAAGCTGGCCTCACATGCTGGGGGAAAAGGCAGCTCAGATAGAGAAGGCATCATCAAGTAAAGAGTGTTTGGGGGACCCACTCGGGTTGGGTGATGCATGCCGAAAATAGACTATAAACTGAACACAATGGCCACTCAATACCTCTATTGCAAACCACAACACCCAAAAGAAGAGAGAGAACAAAAGGGAATGTCCTGCCACAGAGGCAGGGTGGGGTGGGGGGACGGGGTGGGGGTGGTGGGAGGGATACTAGGATCATTGATGGTGTAAAATGGTGGTTTAAAATGTGGTGGAGGAATGGGTACTCGATCATTGTATGACTGAAATGCAAACACAAAAGTTTATAAGTATGTAACTGTACCTCATGGTGATTCACTATTAAAAAAATTTAAAAAAGAAAAAGAAAAAATTGGTTAATTTAAATATAATAAAAAACAAACAACTTTTCTACATCACAATCAGAGAAGGTATCTGATAAAAATAAAGTTGGTTATGCATTTGTGTCACCTCCAACCCAAGCTTTAACAGGTGAAATACATATACAGTATAATATGTATATACTATATAACATATATATCACTGTATCACTGTCATCCTGTTGATCATCGAATTGCTCGAGCAGGCACCAGTAACGTCTCCATTCGTCCCTCTCATGTTCAGAGCCAGGGGAATGAAGCCCATTATTGTTACTGTCTTTGGCATATCGAATACGCCACGGGTAGCTTGCCAGGCTCTGCCATGCGAGATTCTGCACCGCTCTCTTCCGGGAGCCTTGTTTTATAGTCTCTGGATCTTGGCCGTTGATGAGATCTGAAATGAAGCCCTTCGTAAGCCAAACTGGCATAAGTGAAGACTCAATGACCATTAAGGTACATCAGAAAATTTTGTGGACATTTCCAGTCCCCAAACTAACCTCCCAAATGATGGTAAATGCTGCCTGAAACCTGATATGCCACTCGCATGTAGTGGGAGCAGGAACTCAGGAGCAGTGTGCCACGCGGTGATGCAGGAATGAGTCGTGTGTGAGAGGGGAGCTTGAAATTCTGTAAGAGGCCTGACTTCGGCACCTCAGCCAGTTTTCTATCCTACATGTCTTAGGAGGTTCTAGACCATCTGGCAAACCTACCTAAGCCTTTGTCCTTTCAAAATTAAAGTCAGGCTCTTTGGCAATTATCACAGCACTGTTGAAAAGCTTGCGCAGATGCTTCTGTTCCATCCCAGGTAGACTTCACTTTCCGGTAAATGTTTCGTACGGGATATTCTTGGATCCACTGTCCCCTTTCCCTTGGCTGCCAGGACAGCTCATTTCCGTTCTGATCTGCGGGATGCCCAATCCTCTCCAACCTCATCTTGGTCAACTTCCACAGACCAATCTCCTTAACCAAAATTAGTATGCACATACATATACTAGAATGAATAAATTCAAAGAAATACTAAAATCAGGAACAATCATTAATGTAGTATTTTTTGAGTCACCCTGATTTACATGATACTCTTATGCATTCAATGTTCCAACACTACGAAAATGTCAGCTTTCTCCCATCCCTTTTTTCTAATGAATTTGGGGAAGTTGGAAAATGGATGAGACCTTACTGGAAATAAGCCCGGACAGAGAAAACTATAGTTCATAAATAGTGAGATGTCACTGAGCTGCAAATACAGTAATTCTTTCTGACAGAATGCCATCTAACTCTCGCTCGGAGAGAAAAGACAAAGAACAGGCGTGGACTACGGTTCACTGTGGCTAATCAAGTAGATATATAATTAAAGCCCTGTCTACTCAGCAGCTATTCCTGGAGCACCAACAAACCCATCCCACCCACAGCCCACTCCCACTCCTGGCAGGGAGACAGAGAGAAGGGACAGAGAGGGGGGAAAAGCGAACAAACAGTTCAGCTGGAGCCTCAGAATCTGTTTTCTTACACAATTTCACCTTCACAACTAAATTCTTTCTACCTCTAAAAATCTTAATTTTGGCAATAATAGATATAACTCTGCCTTTTCCTTTTCAACCATTCTAAAAGAACTCTGCCAATGTGTAGGAGTCAACAACTTTATACTCATGAAGTGATTATTCTAGAGAGAGAGCTGCTGGTTAAAAAAAAAAAAATTCAACTGTATGGAAGAACCAGCCAAGACAAAACCACTATTTTGTTGCTGTTGTTTTTGTTTGGGGACCACACCTGGCAATGTTCAGGGGTTAGTCCTGGCTCTGCACTCAAGAGTCCTTCCTAGCAGTGCTCAGATAACATACAGAATGCCAGGGATTGAACCTATGTTGGGTTCATTTATGCAAGCACCTTACCCACTATCTCTCCAGCCCAATCCAAACCACTACTTTACATGGCCCTTTATTTTTAAAAACTCTCCAGTCACTCAAAAAAAAAAATAAAGACCATGAAAGAAAGAAAAGATGAAATAAATAACCATGATAAATAATTCTGGGGAAAGAAAGAAGAAATATAAATAAAATACAACATCCAGTTAAAGTCTCTTGGATATTAAAAAAAAAAAAGGATGCCTTAGCAAAACAAACAAGAGTCAGATAAAGGAGACAGGACACAGGGATGGAGCACATGCTCTGCAGCCAGAGAGTCCAATCTCTGCTGCCACACGATTCCATTAGCACCACAGGAGTGGCCCCAGGCACTGAGCCAGCAGTAGGCCCCTAACACTGCCAGGTGTGGCCCCAAAACAAAAGTGTTAGGTAAAATTTCTCTTTTACCCTTTTATGTATACTCACATATACTTTCACAAATTAGTACAATTTCTTTTTCTGTACGGTTTTACCCCTTCATCGGCTCCACTATTCATGATTAGACAAAATACCCAAAGGAAATTAAATAAACAATTTCCTATATATGCATCCTGCACTTTCCAAAGGAAAACAAAATACAGGGTGAAATACGCTGGGACCAAGAGTTCTACATCCACTCTCAGTATTCTGTTGAGAGAGTGACCCAAACAAATTTCAGTTAAGTACTGGAAATGACATGTGCATTTGAAAAGACAAGAATTAATCTATTACATTTCTAAGTGTTTAAGCACTCTCAATCTGGACATTTTCCACCATCATAATACGTAGGACTACGACATGATCCAGTCAATCCACTCCTGCTCTCTATCCCGAAAATGGAAAAAAAAATTCAGAAAGATACTTGTACATATATGTTCACTACAGTGCTGCTTACAATAGGCAAGATTTAGATATAACCCAAGTGCCCAACAGCAGATAAGTGGATAAAAGAAGCTGTGGTCTATACACACAAAAGAATACTATAGCACTACAGGAAAAGTTGAAGTCTTTTTGTTGTTGCTTTTAGCAAAGATGAAATTTTGCAGTTTCACTAAACATGGACAAACCTACTGGGTGCCACGGAAAAGAAAGAAGAAAGACAAATAGCAGATGGTCTCACTTATATGTAATAAATGAAGAAAATAAAGCAAAGAAATAGATAATGGCCAGTAACAACAAGTTTTGTTGGACTGGAGCGACAGCACAGCAGGTAGGGCATTTGCCTTGCACTTGGCTGACCCGGGTTCAATTCCTACATCCCTCTCAGAGAGCCGGCAAGCTACTGACAGTATGCCGCCTACACAGCAGAGCCTGGCAAGCTACCCATGGCATACTCAAAAAACAGTAATCTCATAATGGAGATGTTACTGGTGCCCACTCGAGCAAATCGATGAGCAACTGGATGACAGTGCTACAGTGCTACAACAACAAGCCTTCGACTTTGACAACAGAACTGAGTTTACCCAGTGGGGCATGGGGGGTGGGGAGGGGTGGGGAGGAGGGCTGTGACAGAATGGGAAGGAGAAAAGTGGCTCAAAAGGGACATCAAGGCAATGACAGAAAGATATCAGCAAAACTTTGGTGGCAGGTGTGATGCAGTAATATTGTATGACTAAAGCACTAATATTAATACGATAGTAAACCATGTAAAAATAAGTATAAACCTATAAAGATAAATTAAAATTCGCAGTTTGCCTTAAAAATAAATGAATGAAACAAGTGCTTAAATGATACCCCAAGTGCTTTAATGATATCCAGATGAACCTAATATCATTTTCTAAAGCATGCAAACAAAAACATTTATTTAAAGAACCAATACTTGGGAGTGGAGGTCAGAGTGATAGTGCTGTGATTAGGATGCTTGCCTTTTGCACGGCGAACCCAAGTTTGATCTTGGGCACTACATATGGTAACCTGAGCCCCGCCAGCAATGATTCCTGAGCACAGAGCCCTTAGCACCCCCAGGTGTGGCCCCAAAATTAAAAATAAATGATAAACAACAACAACCACAAGTACTTTATTTATCATTACAAGTATTTTAGTCTGTATCAAATGACACAGATAAACTTCATATATCTAGTGCCCCTCATAAATACAATACCTGAGTATCAAGCTATTATTTAGGTGCTAATTTTTTTGTTGTTGTTTTTGTTTTGGGGCCACACCCAGTGATACTCAGAGTTATCCTGGCTCTGTTCTGTGCTCAGTAATTATTCCTGTTGATGCAGAGGGGGTGGGGGACAGGGTATGGGGTGCCAGACATTGAACCCAAGTTAAATAACCCTACCTGCATGGAGTACTATCACTCCAGCCTCTAGATGCTAATCTTAATAAAACTATAAATCTAACAAAGTGAATTTCAGAGTTCCAGAGTCCCCTTTGTAGTTCCGCCCCAACAATGGTAAATGTTCCTCTTGTTTACATGGCAGTTCCCTGCCACGTTTATGAAAAGGACCCTGGAGATAACCTAGTCTAATGCATCATTTGAAAGAAAAGAAAACCCAGGCTTACACCGCGAGCATGATTTACCAAGGTCCCAAAGGAAATAAAAGCACAGTCAGGCCTTTGCTGCCCTGTGCAGTGAGCACTCATTCCCCTTTAGCAGCTGCTGCTTTCACAAAAATGCAAACGACCTGATGTTTACATATGTACTCATAGCGCCTAACCCCTCCTCTCCAGACCTTTTCCCTTTTGGTATAACAGTACAGATTTCAGTCACTAACAACCTTAGTTTTTATTTGGTGAGGGGGCTCCCAGGCAGCATCAAGGAGATCTGGGGCCCCCATCAGAGATTCTTGGCCAACTTGGAAATGTGCTGCACAGGCCTACCAGTGCTCTGGAGCTTGAAAACAACACCGACAGAGCTCAGGAGCCTCAAGGGCTGTCCTGGGAGTGACATCCAAAGGAACAAGGCTTGCTGAGGCTTGTACTCAGGCCAAACCGAACCGCTCTTCTATCTCCTGGCACCCACCTTTCTTTTTTATCGCATAACAAAGCAGAAAGGGATTTACTATAGATAATCTACTAACTGATGATACTTCTTCTTTCCATTTTATTTATAGTAATCTTTTAAAGGAGAAAATATCTAATGCCTCTAAATCAAAATATTAGAATGCTTAATGATTATATCTATAATTTAAATTCAGAAAAACAACATTTTGGCATAAAGAAATGTTGCAAAATTTATTCCAGCTCCTCAAAAGAAAACTCACAAAGCACTATAAATTCCATTTTAATACTCACCACAAAAGTGATCTGATTGTGTCGCAGATTAAGTTCAGTTAATGAATCCAGTCCATTAAGATTATCAACATGACTTAAAAGGTTCCTGGCAAGATTTAAAACTCTCAAATCCCCCAAATGATTGACATTTTCAATTTTGGTAATCTGTTTTTTTAAAAAAAGGAAAGTGAGATATAAGTACTCAAAAACCTATTGTCTCTACAAACAAATCATCATAACGTAAGAAATCCAAAGGCTTGATTAATTTTTGATTGATTTATTTATCATTTGCTCCTAACTCAGACAAATAGGCCTAAGTCTTTCTTTGAAATTTCAGTCAGGTAACTCTTCAAAAATACAACATAGGTGTAATTCCCAAAATATTTGCTAATCCAAGTTTCCTGGGTATTTTTTCCTCAAGAAAAAAATTAAAGGGTTTCACAATACCTGATTTCCATGAAGATCTAAGACATCTAAACTTTTTAAATTCTCCAGATTTGAGATTTTCTTTATTCTGAAAAAACAGAATAAGTAAAGTAGAATTAGAGACGTATTTACCTGTATTAGAAATCAAAACAACCAGGAGAAACCACCTCACACCACAGAAAATGGCACACATCCAAAAGAACAAAAGCAACCACTGTTGTAGAAGATGTGGGGATAAAGGGACCCTTCTACACTGCTGGTGAGAATGCCGACTGGTGCAGCCCCTTTGAAAAACAATATGGATGCTTCTCAAAAAAATAGAAATTGAGCT
Source organism: Sorex araneus (assembly GCF_027595985.1). Lineage (NCBI taxonomy): Eukaryota > Metazoa > Chordata > Mammalia > Eulipotyphla > Soricidae > Sorex > Sorex araneus. The sequence continues at coordinate 102,013,472 of NC_073304.1, forward strand.
TCCATTTGATCCAGCAATACCACTTCTGGGAATATATCCTGGAGAAACAAAAAAGTATAGCCGAAATGACATCTGCACTTATATGTTCATCGTGACACTGTCTACAATAGTCAGAATCTGGAAAAAAACCCGAGTGCCTGAGAACAGATGACTGGTTAAAGAAACTTTGGTACATCTATACAATGGAATACTATGCAGCTGTTAAAAAGGATGAGGTCATGAACTTTGCATATAAGTGGATCAACATGGAAAGTATCTTGCTAAGTGAAATGAGCCAGAAAGAGAGGGACAGACGGGGCCGGAGTGATAGCACAGCGGGGAGGGCGTTTGCCTTGCACGTGGCTGACCCGGGTTCGATCCCCGGCATCCCATATGGTCCCCCAAGCACCGCCAGGAGTAATTCCTGAGTGCAAAGCCAGGAGTAACCCCTGAGCATCGCTGGGTGTGACCCCAAAAGAAAAATAAATAAATAAATAAAATCTCTGTTATTATAAAAAAAAAGAGAGAGGGACAGACATAGAAAGATTGCACTCATCTGTGGAATATAAAACAACAGAGTAGAAGACTAATACCAAGAATAGTAGTATATAATACCAGGAGGTTGGCTCCATAGCTTAGAAGCTGGCCTCACATGCTGGGGGAAAGTCATCCCAGATAGAGAAGGGAGCACCAAGTAATATGTGATTGGAAATCCTGCGCGGGAAGGGAGATGTGTGCTGAAAGTAGACTAGAGACTGAACAGAATGACCACTCAATACCCTTATTTGGAACCACAACACCCAAAAGGAAAGAGAGATATCAAATTGGAATACCCCGTCACAGAGGCGGGGTGGGGTGGGGGGGATGGGATTGGGGGGGTGGGAGAGATACTGGGTTCATTGGTGGTGGAGAATGGACACTGGTGGAGGGATGGGCTCTCAAGTATTGCATGAGGAAAAAACAAGCACAAAAATGTGTGAATCTGTAACTGTACCCTCACTGTGACTCACTAATTAAAAAACAAATAAATTTAAATAACAAAAAAAGAAATCAAAACATGCTAAAGCGTAATTCTTTTCTATTTATTCTATTTAGTTATATAGCTCTAAAGATTATATATACATATATATATATACCACCATATAGAAATAAATAAGCCTATTTTTTTCAAATTATGTGTGTGGTGTGGTGTGTGTGTGCATTTCCTAGTGATTCCATTGTAATGTTCCAAGGGGCCAAGAACAGGGAGTTGTCCGAGAAGGGTAAGGACACATTTGCAGGCTGGAGGCCCAGGGCCAATTCCCAAGGCCCACACGGCAGCACTGGGTGTTCCCAAAACAAAGCAAAAGAATAAAAAAGTTGTACTTCCACTGGGGTAGTCACTGGGGGCAATATCCCAAAGACAATGTAAAATCCTCATCATTAGAGGAAAAAAATCTACTTCGTGTTTTTTATTGAGATTTTGGGGTGAGAAGGTATTGGAGGGGACTAGGGGCCACATCTGGCATTGCTCAGGAACTACTCTCAGTGATGCTGGCTCACCAGGCAGTGCCAGGGATCAAACACAAGGCTCCTGCACGCAAAGCATGCAATCCAACCTTGCTGTCTGCTCTCTGGCGCAAGACACTTTATTCTTAGGACTCTGGGACAAGGCACTTATTCAAGGCAGTCTCCTTTACCTCAGAATATAATCTAAATGCTTCATGTCAATCCTCAAGGCTCTAGACCATCTAGCTGCTGACTCTTCCTCCAGCCTAATTGCCAATGACTCAGCCTCCTCAGTCTGGCCCACACACCTGGCTTCCCAGCTATCTCTAACAAAATTCACTTCTGCTCAGGGTGTTTAACCTTTCTCTTCTATCTGCCTTGATGTTCTTCAGAACTTCACGCGGTCCACATAACAGACCTTCAGGAGTCCTGTCTTCACATTGCCCGGGTCTAGGCTGAACTCTGTTAGAGCAGCCTTTCGCAATCCAAACAGCTCTCCCTGATTACCCCCATTACTCTCTTCTCTTGCAAACTGACTTCATAACATTTATGCTTGTCTCAGTTTTTTTTATATGTCTGTGCTTGGTGATCTCCTGTCTGAAACCAAAATATGAACTTCATGAGGACAGAAACTTTGACGTGTTCTAAACTATATTCCTAGCAGCATTTACAGAGTGCCTGATACCAAGTCAACTACTACGAAGTATCTGTTTAATGAATGAGTGACCAAACTAAAGAAGTGAGTTTTATTTACAAGGGTATTCAAAGTGGCATTATTTATTGATGAGACCAAGTGACACCACCTAAATGTTTTCTATTGGGTCTTCTCCATTTGTGAATATTTATTTGGAATTTTTGATTTCCCACCTTGTGAAACTAAAACGAAGCACACAGCACTTTGTCTCAATGATGCTCCCTCATAGTCCATAATGCTTAGGTCTTACCCATTCATTCCTATTTTTGAGGGTTACACCTATCTTCCCTTTACTGACTAATGATAGTAGGAGAAAGTAGGATATTTAGGGGGAGAGACAATTTTTATTAAAAAATGGCTTTCTTCTAGTTTAGCTTTAATTTTTGTGGGGGAGTGGATTCACTTCCAACTAGACAAGTGTTTCCCAAAGCTGACGACACTGATCCCTGGAGGCAAGGGCCAGTGCAGCTGAGGGGGGGGGAGGAATATCTGTTTGTTCACTTAACAAACAGATTAAATCTAATCTTGAATTAGATTTCCAGGAGGATTTTCAGGAGGACACTGAGGGTGGGGGGTGGGAGGTTGGTTTTTGGTTTTCTTTAAAGGAGCAGCAGGCCAAGTAAGTTTGGAAACTTCTGAACTAGGCTCAACAATAATGTTAAACTTGGGGCTAGAGAGACAGTATAGGAGCAAGGTGCTTGTCATGCATGCAATCAGCCCTCATTCTATTCTCTAGCAATGCACTACAGGTGTGGCCCCAAACCACACCCCCACAAAATTAAAGCTAAACTAAAAGAAAGTCACTTCCTTTTTTATTGTCTCTCCCCCTAAATATACTACTATCTTCTACTTTCATTATTCAGTAAAGGAAACAGTGTAATTCATTAAAGTAAAGGCATTCACTAAAGGCAAGCAAAGATTAAAATAAAGTTAATGTAACCAACCTTTGTGATCACCTATCACTATTTATACTGTAATTGTTTATGTCCACAAAATAAACATGTCCACCTTCCTATGTTTCCAGAGCTTGAATCAACCTTAAAATTTTATATTTTTTATTCTCCACCCCCCATACCCCATAAGAACCATATATTTTATATATGCTTATAAGAAATAAGAGAAGCAAAACCCTTTATTTTTATTTTATCATCATTTGCAATAAACAAAACTTTATAGTCGGGGCCCGTGCTCAGCTCCGGCTGGCCGGGTTTTCGGCCCCGGCGCCCATGCCCCTGCAGAGCCGGTGGATGTGGAACAAGCGGGAACCAGAGACAGCTTTAGGAATTGGGGTTCCAGCAAGTGCTTGCACCCATGTATGGAGACTGTGAACTAACTTTGGCTACTGCTGTTCCAGGAAGAGAAATGATTCATTTTCAAACTTAAATCTTCGCGGACTTAATTATTATAATACAGAAATTGTAAACCGCGCGGCCGCTACTGCGGCCGCGCGACATTTTATCTCTTCATTCTCATCAATGGAAAACTTATTTTCAAATATTTCCCTATTAATAGAGCTGTATTCTTAGGGGATAAATTCCAACAAAAATAGTGAGTCTGTTTTGAAACTCTAACAACAATAGTGAGTTATGTGTTGAAATCTGGAATGTAATCAAGGTAAAGAGAAAAGGAAGTGAAATTATCACTCACCTACAGAGTGGGTTGGGGGGTGAGGGGTGGGATGTAATCTGTTTTTTTTCTTTTGTTTGTTTGTTTGTCTGTTTTGTTTTTGCTTTTGTTTTTGTTTTTATTGGTAGTGGAATATGGGCACTGGTGAAGGGATGGGTGTTTGAACATTGTGTAACTGAGATATAAGCCTGAGAACTTTGTAACTTTCCACTTGGTGATTCAATAAAATAAATTTAAAAAAAAAAACTTTATATGTGCTGATCACTTACAAACATATTCTTTTAAAATTATATCAGAACATCATCAACAAGCTTCCCAAGGATCACCTAATGAACTACTACTGACTAGGGTTCAAAACCTCTAAGGTTATCATTCTGCCAATACCAATTGGCAGAAAGCTTATACTAATATATAATAATGAATCATGGAAGGAATTTATTTATGTCTAATAGAAAACATAACCTTCTGCTTTGTAGGATATTAGCCTGTTTAATAACCTAAGAATCTTATTCCAGCAATCCTTATTTTCATTGACAATATGTCGCTTTCTCTTATCTTATAGGGTATTTGCCTTGCACGCGGCCAACCCGGGTTCAATTCCTCCATCCCTCTCCGAGAGCCTGGCAAGCTACTGAGAGTATCCCGCCCGCACGGCAAAGCCTGGCAAGCTACCTGTGGCGTATTTGATTTGCCAAAAACAGTAACAACTCATCCCATTCAGGTATCCGGCCCTTGTCAGGGCTCCTTCCTGGAACCTCGATTCTAACTAAACCCCAGGGCAGCCAGTTTTCAACCTTGATCTGCAGGGGATGGGAATTGAGGCACACCGCATGCATCCGAAGCTGCAATGTTCCCGGCTCCCTCTGCTCATCCCATTCAGGTATCCGGCCCTTGTCAGGGCTCCTTCCCGGAGCAGCGGCCGCTAATGCAGCTGCGAGTTATTCTCCACACCTCCCATACCCCATAAGAACCATAAGTTACCCTCATAGTTGGAACTTTCACTACGTTGGCTTAACCACCAGAAACACACTAGCCAATAACTCATTAAGCCCACTTCAGTTAATACTGCATCATAAGCAGAATGGTAGCAGTGAGCGTGAAGGGCTAAACCACATAGGTCACTATGGTAAAGCAACGCAGACCCCCACCAAGCTTACTTATTGAAGAGGGAAGCCCAGAAGACCCTAATAGCAATGAAGTGCTAGACAATCTCTCTGACAAGGAATTTAGAAGGGAGCTACTGAGGATGCTTATGGAGCTAAAAGAAACAATGTAAATCAATGCCAATAAAATACAAGAGGATTTGAAGGTAGAAATGTGGAAAATACAAACAAAACTACAAACAGAATTGTCAGACCTGAAAAATCTGGTAGCCGAATTAAAAAATTCAGTGGAAGGATGCTGAGGCTCGAAGTGAGCTTGAAGATGAAATCCAGAGACTCTCTAGAAAACAGCAGAAAATGAAAAAGAAACTCACAATCCAGGAACAGATGGCAAGAGAAGACTGTGATGAAGACAAGAGGAGTAACATAAGAATTATTGGAGTCCCAGAAGAACAGGAAGAAAACCCTGATGAAGAAGAAACTGTCAAAGACATCATTGCTATGATGTTCCCAGAGCTGAAGAAAATATGCGACCACATGCAGGAGGCTCAAAGTGTACCAGCTAGAAGAAATCCAAATAAAAATATCCCAACATACATCCTGATCAAAATGACCAAAACCTTAGATAGAGACAAAATCCTGAAAGCAGCAAGATCAAAGAAAGAAACTGCCTATAAAGGAGCATCCTTAAGATTCACAGCCAACTTGTCTGATGAAACCCTCACGGCCCAAAAACAGTGGTGGGATATAGTGAAACAACTCAATGAAATAAATGCCTCACCTAAAATACTTTACCCAGCTATACTCTCATTCATAATAGAAGGAACAACACGCAGTTTCACAGATAAACAACAGCTCAGGAACTTCATAGACTCAAAACTATGGTTACAAGAACAACTGAATGAGCTACTTTATGACAAGACAGGATCCTCAAATACACCAAATTTCAGCAGAAAAATGGGACAAAACCCCCATAACAATAATCTCTCTCAACATCAATAGGCTAAACACACCAATTAAAAGACACAGAGCGGCAGGATGGATTAGAAAATTGAACCCAACATTCTGCTGCCTGCAAGAAACACATCTCAACAGTCAGAGCAAACACAGGCTCAAAGTCAAAGGCTGGAAAACAATCATATAGGCAAACAACTCCCATAAAAAAAAGCTGGGGTAGCCATCCTAGTATCAGACCACATTGATTTCAAACGGAAGAAGGTCAGAGAGACAGTGAAGGTCATTTCTTATTGATAAAGAGATCTGTACAACAGGAAGAACTTACAATATTAAATATATATGCACCTAATGAGGGACTAGCAAAGTACTTAGAACAATTACTCTTAGACTCAAAGAAAGACATCGACAGCAACACAATACATCGACAGCAATACTAGTGGGAGGTTTCAACCCCGCTTTATCACCTCTTGATAGATCAACCAGACTCAAGCTTAGCAAGAACATACTTCATCTGAGGGAAGAAATGGAAGAAAGGGACTTAGTAGATATATACAGAAGTCTTCATCCTCAAAAAGCCGAATACACATTCTCAAGTGTGCATGGAACATTCTCCAAGAGAGACCACATGCTGAGCCACAAAACATGCCTCCATAAAATTAAGAAGATAGAGATCATATCAACCATCTTCTCAAACCACAATGCGCTGAAATTAGAAGTAAATCACACACACACACACACACACACACACACACACAAAACTAAATCAAACACCTGGAAATGAAACAGCTCACTATTGAATGAGTGGCTTAGAAAGGAAATCAAAGAGGAAATCAAAAGATTCCTGGAAATAAACGAAAATGAGGACATGAGTTGCCAAAACTTATGGGACACAGGAAAAGCTGTGTTAAAAGGAAAGTTTATAGCTCTACAAGCATTCCTCGGGAAGGAGGAATGAGCCCACATAAGTAAGCTAACCTCACAGCTTAAGAGCTTTGAGAATAACCAACAAAAGGAGCCCAATACAAACATGAGGAAGGAAATAATAAAACTCAGAGCAGAAATTAACAAGATGAAAACTCAAAAAACCCGAAAGATCAATGAAACCAAGAGCTGGTTCTTTGAGAAAATAAACAAGATCGATAAACTTCCAGCAAGACCTACAAAAAAAGGGAGAGAGAAAACCCTAATAAACCAAATCAGAAATGAAAAGTGGGACATTACAACAGAAACTATAGAAATTCAAAGGATCCTCAGAGATTACTTTGAGAATCTTTATGCCAAGAAACACAAAAACCTCAAGGAAATGGATAAATTCCTAGATTCCTATAGCCTCCCAAGGCTGAACCAAGAAGACCTGGAATACCTGAACAGACCTATCACCATCAAGGAAATTGAAACGGTAATAAAAAGTCTCCCCAAGCACAAAAGCCCTGGCCCAGATGGATTCACTAGTGAATTCTTCCAAATCTTTAGAAAGGACTTACTCCCAATCCTCTTTAAGCTTTTCCAGGAAACTGAAGTATCAAAAACACTTCCAAACGGTTTATTTGAAGCAAATATCACCCTGACACCAAAAGCAGACAGAGATACCACAAAGAAAGAGAATTACAGATATCCCTAATGAACACAGATGCAAAGATCCTCAATAAAATATTAGCAAATAGAATCCAACGACTCATCAAAAAGATCATACACCATGACCAAGTAGGATTCATCCCAGAGATGCAAGGATGGTTTAACATTTGCAAGTCAATCAACATAATTCATCATATCAATAAAAGAAATAATGAAAACCATATGATCACATCAATAGATGCAGAGAAAGCATTTGACAAGAACCAGCACCTGTTTATGATGAAAACTCTCAGCAAAATGGGCATCGAAGGAACTTTCTTTAATATAGTCAAAGCCATCTACCACAAGCCCATGGCAAGTATCATTCTCAATGGGGAAAAACTAAAAGCCTTCCCTCTAAGAAAGGGCACAAGACAAGGTTGCCCGCTTTCGCCACTCCTATTCAATATAGTACTGGAAGTCCTGGCCGTAGCAGTTAGACAAGAAAAAGATATCAAGGGCGTACAGAGAGGAAAGGAAGAGGTCAAGCTATCACTAATTGCAGAGGATATATACTATACTTGGAAAACCCTAAAGACTACAGAAAAGCTTCTAGAAACAATTAGTCAATATAATAAAGTGGCAGGCTACAAAATCAACACCCAAAAATCCATGGCTTTCTTATGTACAAATAGTGAAAGAGAAGAAAGAGACATTAAAAAAACAATTCCATTCACAACAGTCCCTCAGAAAATCAAGTACTTTGGAATCAGCTTAACCAAAGAGGTGAAGGACCTATACAAGGAAAATTACAAAACACTACTTCAAAAAATAAGACACTTGGAAATGGAGACACATCCCCTGCTCATGGGTAGCGAGAATTAACATTATCAAAATAGCAATACTTCCCAAAGCACTATACAGATTTAATGCTGTCCCTATCAGGATACCCATGACATTTTTCAAAGAAATAGACAGAACACTCCCGAAATTCATATGGAACAACAAACCCCCACGAATAGCTAAAGCAATCCTTGAGAAAAAGAAGATGGGCTTTCCACTGCTGCACGAGCATGATTCCAGAGGCCAACTAAACTACTTTGGGCACCAGTAGCTTGAAGAAATGTCTCTAGACTGTGAACTGAGCAACTGCCCCATGCGGCGCCAGGAGGGAAGGGTTTTTCTCTCTCCGCCCTTCCTTTCCAAGCACAGCATGGCAACCACCATTTTATGAACACAAAAAAGAGGTAGAGCTGGCAGCAATGGGATGCGCAGGAGATCCCAGGGTGAGAGTGGTACCAGCCCTGCCCTCCTCTGAGATTTAAGCGCAGCGGCCACACGTGTGCGGCCTTTCCACTGCTACACAAGCATGATCCCAAAGGCCAGCTAAGCTACTCTGGGCAACAGCAGCTCGCAGATATGCCTAGTCTAGCCTGTGAACTGAGCCACTGCCCCATGCGGCGCAGGAGGGAAGGGTTTTTCTCTCTCAGCTTTTCCATTTTATGAGCACCACAAAAGGGAAGTAAAAGCTTGCAGTGATGCAATTTCTGGCAGAAATTTCCCTGGACTTTGTTACTAAAATACAGAAATCCAAAACCTCACATCTCTTAATTGTCAGCAATGTAAAACATTATCAAATGGTTCCTTTTCAACAGGTCTGACTTTGGGGGGAAACTCCAAACAATAATAGTGAGTTTTTTGTTGAAATATTGAAGGTAATCAAAGTAAAGTGAAATCTATCAGCTACACAGGCGGGGGGCAGGGGTGAGGTATACTGGGGCTCCTGGTGATGGAAAATGTGCACTGGTGGTGGGACGGGTGTTGAGCATTGTATAACTGAGACTTAAGATTGAAAGCTCTGTAACTTTCCACATGGTGATTCAATTAAATAAATAAATAAATAAATAAATAAATAAATAAATAAAATTTAAAAAAAAGGAAAAGAAGATGGATGGCATCTCCTTTCCCAACTTCAAACTCTACAACAAAGCAGTAGTAATTAAAACAACATGGTATTGGGATAGAAACAGACCTCAGACCAATGGAACAGAGTTGAATATCTTCTCACAGACCACCAAAAATATGGCCACTTAGTCTTTGACAGAGGAGAAAGAAACGTAAACTGGAACATGGAAAGCCTCTTCAACAAGTAGTGCTGAGAAAACTGGATAGCTACCTGCAAAAAAATTAACTCTGACCTCTGTCTAATGCCAGGCACAAAAGTCAAATCAAAGTGGATTAAAGACCTCAATATCAGACATGAATCTATAAGGTACATAGAGGAAAATGCAGGCAGAACTCCCCATGACATTGAAGCTAAATGCATCTTTAAGGATGAAACAGCACTGGCTATGCAAGTGGAAGCAAACATAAACAAATGGGACTACATCAAACTAAGAAGCTTCTGGCCCAGATGAGACCCAGAGCAGCCACACACGAATGGCTCCTCTGCTCTTAAAAGACCATGATCCTGGAGGCCTACTAACTACTTTCGGCACTCAGCGGCTTCTTACAGAAATGCCTCTAGACTGTGAACTGAGCTATGACCCCATGCCACCACGGGAGGGGAAAGGTTTTTCTCTCTCGGCCTTTCCTTTCCGTGGTGCGGTGGCGGCAGCGGTGGTGGCTGCATGGGGACCACCATCTTATAGAACCCACTAACCAGAGGTACGAGCTTGCAATGATACAACTTCTGGCAGAAATTTCTCTGGACTTAATTACTAAAATACCACAAATCCAAAACCGCGCAGCCACACAACCTCATATACTCTTCATTCTCAGCAATAGAAAACAAAGTATCAAACAATGCCTTTTCAGCAGGTTTGATTGTTGGGGAAAAATTCCAAATAATAATAGTGAGTTTTCTGTTGAAATATTGAATGTAATCAAAGTATAGAGAGAGTAAAGTGAAGATCATTAGCCACACAGGTGAGGGGGATGGGAGGTATACTGGGGTTGTTGTTGGTGGAACATGTGCACTGGTGAAGGGATGGGAGTTTGATCATTGTATGACTGAGACTTAAAACTGAAAGTTTTGTAACTTTTTTCATGGTGATTCAATAAAAAAAAAATAGAAATATACACTGTTGAAGGGACCAGTGTTGGAACATAATATGGCTGAAATCCAATCATAAACAATTTTGTAACTGTGTATCTCACTATGTATCTCACTTTGATTCAATTTAAAAAAGAAAAAAAATTTAATTTAAAAAATTAAAAAACCTAAGAAACTTCTGCACTTCAAAAGAAATAGTGACCAAAATATAAAAAGAGCCCACAGAATGGGAAAGAATATTTACCCAACACCCATCTGATAAGGGATTGATATCCAGGATATACAAGACACTAGTAGAATTGTACAAAAAAAAAACCTCCAACCCCATAAAAAAAATGGGGAGAAGAAATGAATAGAAGCATCCTCAAAAAAAAAAAAATACAAATGGCCAAAAGGCACATGAATAAATGCTCCACATCACTAGTCATCAGGGAGAATCAAATCAAAACAATGATGAGATATCATCTCACACCACAGAGACTAGCACATATTCAAAAGGACAAAAGCAACCAGTGCTGGTGTGGATGTGGGGAAAAGGGGATGCTCTTTCACTGTTAGTGGAAATGCTGACTGGTTCAGCCTTTCTGGAAAACAATATGGACAGTCCTTCAAAAACTAGAAATTGAGCTTCCCTATGACCCCACAATACCACTTCTGGGAATATATCCCAAAAACGCAAAAAAGCACAGTAGAAATGACATCTGTACCTATATGTTCATTGCAGCACTGTTCATAATAGCCAAAATCTGGAAATAACCCAAGTGCCCTAGAACAGATGACTGGGTTAAGAAACTTTGGTACATCTACACAATGGAATACTATGCAGCTGTTTGGAGAGATGAAGTCATGAAATTTGCTTATAAATGTGTAGACATGGAGAGTATCATGCTAAGTAAAATGAGTGAGAAAGAGAGGGACAGACATAGAAGGACTGCACTAATTTGTAGCGTATAGAATAACATCACATGAGGCTGACACCCAAGGACAGTAGATACAAGGGCCAGGAGGATTGCCCCATAGCTGGAAGCCTGCTTCATGATCGGAGGGGAGAAGGCAGATGGAATAGAGAAGGGATCACTAAGAAAATGATGGCTGGACGGGGGATGGGGGGAAGAGGTTTACTGTGGTTCTTGGTGGTGGAATATGTGCACTGGTGAAGGGATGGGTGTTTGAGCATTGTGTAACTGAGACTTAAGCCTGAAAGCTTTGTAACATTCCACATGGTGATTCAATTAAAAAATAAATAAAAAGAAATAAAAAAGAAAAAGAAAATGATGGCTGGAGGAATCAGTCGAGATGGGAGATGTGTGCCGAAAGTAGATAATGGACCACGCATGATGACTTCTCAGTGTCTGTTGCAAGCCATAATGCCCAAAAGTAGAGAGAGAGTATGGGGAATATTGTCTGCCATGGAGGCAGAGGGAGGCTGGGGAAGGGGGGTATAACCAGGATACTGGTGGTGGGGAATGTGCACTGGTGGAGGGGTGGGTGTTTGATCGTTGTGTGATTGCAACCCAAACATGAAAGCTTATAACTATCTCACGGTGATACAATAAAATTTTAAAAAAAAGTAACAATAAGTCTCACAATGAGATGTTACTGGTGCCACTGGAGCAAATGGATGAACTTGTCAATTACTATAATAAAAATGTCTTGTAATTAGAATGTTTGTCTAAGAATTATACATGTATGTTAACATTTTGAAAATTATACATACTGGAGGATCTTATTCCAAAAATCTGATTTGGAGTATCAATGTAATCTATTTCTGTATTTATCAGTATTCTGGGAACCCTTTGCTTAAAGATATTTCCATCAAAGAAACCTTCATGAGCAGCACGTCTCTGCTGAGGATTGCAGGTCTCATATGCTCACTCCCTATCTGTGAGACTTAAAGCATTCTCTCAGATTTTCTTAGCTTTGACTCACAATGGCTTTACAATTCACACACCTCCACACTGGCAAGAACAAAAATAAATATATGCAAGTTGCTTATTCAACAGGATGGAGAGATAGTACAACGGGTAGGGCAGGCAGGGTGTGTGCCTTGCACATGGCCCCCAGGGTTTGATCCTTAGCATCTCATATGGTCCCCTGTGCATTGCCAGGAATATCCCTGAGGATTACTGTGTGGAGCATAAAAACAAAACAAAAAGCTACTTAGTAAATTAAACCCAAGGCAAAACCTAAGATTGTGCTCTCTTGTTGCTATAAGCCTTTGCTATATAGTCTCTCACTACATCCAGCATCTGAAGTGGTATCGGTATCATCATCATCATCATCATCATTATCATCATCCTGTTGATCATGGATTTTCTCGAGTGGTCTCACTAACATCTCCATTCGTCCTAACCCTGAGATTTTAGGAGCCTCTCTTTACTCGTCCTTTCCGATGGTGCCGCATTGGAGGCTCTTTCAGGGTCAGGGGAAATGAGACCCATAATTGTTACTAGTTTTGGCATATGAATACACCATGGGGAGTTTGTGAGGCTCTCCCATGTGGGCAGGAAACTCTCGGTAGCTTGCCAGGTTCTCCCAGAAGTGGTATAAAGTAGATCCAATACTAAATAATCAGAGTTTGATAAAGGCAGCCATTAATCTAGGAAGCCACTGGTCAGATTAGGTATTGATGTGAGGAATCTACAGAATCTGAAGTCCTAGTCTAAGATTTTTACATTAGTACCAATGTGATCCGAAAACTTTTGTACCCCCCCCAAAAAAATTCTTCCATTAGACAGAGTTGAAACTAGAAAAGTTCAAGACTAACCCCTCACCATAACACCTGTCTCTATAGACAACAGTTTAAATGATGCCAATCAGGAACAGGACAACCAATAAGTGGGAAACCTCAAGAAAACAACAAAACTATGAAATCCCAAGGTCTGGTGAAGAGTTCTACTCTGGACCTAGTCTCCAGTGATCACAAAAAACACAGAGAATTTCTCTTCACTGGTGATCATGAGATTTCCAGACCACCAGAAAGTCTCTTAAGGGTAATGGAGAATACAGAAGACAAAAGAACTGGATAGCAATAAATTCAACTGTAAATTGGTTCGAGGGGAGTTCTTTTTTTTTTTTTTTTTTTTTTTTGGCTTTTTGGGTCACACCTGGCGATGCACAGGGGTTACTCCTGGCTCTGCACTCAGGAATTACCCCTGGCTGTGCTCAGGGGACCATATGGGATGCTGGGATTCGAACCTGGGTCGGCCGCGTGCAAGGCAAACGCCCTACCCGCTGTGCTATCTCTCCAGCCCCTCGAGGGGAGTTCTTTAGTAGCCATGGAAATACCACAGACATTTTAAAGGGACCTTTCTATCCTTGCTGAGACTTCCAGAACTTAAAGGCACACAACTGTACTGATTTTTAATATCGTTCCTGCTAAGCATCATGATGCAAACTTTTGGAAGAAAAATCCCCACAGAGAATAGATAAGAGCCTAGAACTCTGGGATACGATCTTGAAAAAAATATTTTATATAACCACTGACTAGTGAGAATAAATAGTCCAAGACCCATGTTCTAAGGGGAAAATGGAGGTGGGAGGAGAACTGGGTCTGGAAACCACACCATGCCTAAACATCATTTGATAATATGAAAATTACTTTTTAATTTTACTAGACACTTCAGGGAATTGGAAATTCTATACAGTAAAAAATAATAGACAGAAAACTCATCAACAGGCCAGAGAGACAGCTCAATGCCTGGGCTCAATCTCTGGCATTCTTTTCCACTAAGTACTGTTAGGAGCCAGCGCCAAGCCAGAAGTAGCTCCTAGGTACTACTGGGTGTGGCCCAAATTTTTTTTTTAAAGAAATAAGTTAAAAGACTTTGTGGGCCAGGTATGTGGCTCAGCAATTGAGCACTTGCTTAAGGCCTGGGCTGGCTCTCTAGCACCACACACAAAAAATAAGTCAGGGAAAAAAATCAGAAATTGTATAGCTATACTACAAAACATAGAGTTAAGAAAGAAACTGAAATCATATAGGATACAATATTAAGTAGAGACAGAAAACATCATCTAAATAAAAAGATATCAGTTCTTCAATGATACAAAGTATATGTGTCTACCCTCAAAAACTGAAAATAACACATGTGAATACCACAGCCTAAAGTAAAAAACATGCTTTAAATATAGCTTAGTAAAAAATAGTTAAGCTCATATATGTATGTACTCCATAAAGATATGACATGGAAAAACAATGAAAATAATTATATTCAATAAATGTTATTTGGTTTGACTGTCAGATTAAATCTCCTAAAACAAATTATGAGTAAATCTTAATTCACCCATAGAATCTGTCAAAAACTTCAGCCCACTGAGTTGCCTTCTAAACACTATAGGACTCAACATTAGTCCTACGTGTGACAAACACAAACTATTCTACATAAATTACCTGTTTATCAGAGAGAAAGTACAAGAGTTAAGGCATTTGCCTTGCATATGACGTTACCCACCACAGCTCAATCCCTGGGCTTGACTACGTACGTCAACTGAACATTTCTGGGCATGATCCCTGAGCACAGAGCCAGGAATAGCCCCCTGAACACCACAGGGTGTGACAAAACAAAAATAAAAGTAAAAAACAAGATTACCTGTTTTTCCCCAGTAGAAGCACACGGAGAGATCTCAGAGTAGAAAGTCCACTAATTTCTTCGATCTGGTTATCATATAAATCCAAGAATATTAGTCTCTGTAGATTAGAAATATTTTGGATCCTAGTTATAAAATTGTGTTGAAAGTTCAACAAACGAAGGTGTTCTTCCCCATCGATAATAGGACATACAGTCAGCTTTTGCCTAGAAAATATTATTTAAAGTTAATTAGGTTCTAATTTGACAGCCTGCCACCTCTTACAAATATTACTGTTACAATCTTTAGCCCACGAAGAGAAAGGCAATAAAACCTCCATGAAGGCATCCACAAATGAAGCATCCAGTATATAACTAAATCATTTATTTAAAATCCAAACACTTTGATAATGGTAGTTATTAAAAACTGATTCTAAACTTTCATTGTATGAGAAACATCTTCAGTATCAATTATTTCACACTAAGTTGAGATAACATCAGAAAACACTGATATTGCCTTCTGCAATGGGGGTTAAGATGTCTCAAAGAACCAGGTCACAACATCAGAGAAAAGCACTGCCAGCAATGTAAAGAGCGTCCGGGCACAAAGCTGTCAGAGCAAAACAATACAAAGGGTCTCTCACAGTATCACAGATGCATGAGTTAAATGACTCTAAAGTAAAACTAAAAATTCAACTATCTTCTTTATATTTTTTATTTTGCCTTTGCTTATATTTTGGGGACACCTGCAGCTATGCTCAGAGGTGACTCACAAAAAAAAGGGTGCTCTGGGGACCATGTGGTGCCAGAAATCAAACAAGGGCCTCCCATATTATATCTCCCTTGCTCCCACCATTCACTTTTATGGAAAAAAAAAATTAACACTGAAGTCTATTAGTGCTAAGATAGTTCTTTAATGTCTCACTTTGAAGCACAGGTGGCAACCCTATATGGGGTTATGTAAATTTTTAATGTGTTTCAAAATAAACTCCTTTATGATCCCATTGCTCATTGATTTGCTCGAGTGGGCACCAGTAATGTCTGCATTGTGAGATTTGTTACTGTTTTTGGCATATTGAATATGCGACAGGTAGCTTGCCAGACTCTGCTGTTCGGGTGAGATACTCTTGGTAGCTTGCCAAGCTCTCCAAGAGGGGCAGAGGAATCAAACCCGGGTTGGCTGCGTGCAAGGCAAATGCCCTACCTGCTATGCTATCGCTCCAGCCCACTGATATGCCTAGGGTAACAAAATTTCTTCAAGCCATGAGTGGAACTAGTTTAAAAAACCCTGCTTTCATGAACATTTCCTCAGAAGCTTAGATTTTTTTAAGACAGGTTAACATCAGCAACACTAACCCTGCACACTGAAGGATACTCACAATGCTATGGGATAGAATAAAACCTAACAAAATATAGCTTTGTCTTTAGTTTTTTTAACTAAGTGTATCCAAAATTTTATAATATATTATACATGAAGTAAATATGTCCAGGGCATTTTATGCATTCTACTAACATAATAAAATATATGACTGATTCTAGTCTGAGTTTTTAAGGAAAAGGTAACTTTAGTGATCCATGTGAACAATGCCAAAAAGGAGATTAGAAATATTTCTTTTCAATAAAAATTCAGCTAATAAAATCTTAAAAGAAAATAAATCAAAGGACAAATGAAACTATGAAAGTTATTGGAATCTTCATAAGGAAAACAAAAATGATCAGCATAAGGAAATAAGCCAATGTTAATTGTTGACAAAGAAGTGTTTTAAAATATAGATGCTTAGGGCTAGAGAAATAGCACAGCAGGTAAGGTGCTTGCCTTGCGCACAGCCAACCTGAGTTTGATCACCGGCATCCCATATGGTCCCCAAACACTACCAGGAGGAATTCCTGAGCACTGACAGGAATGGCCCTCCCCCCCCCAAAAAAAACAAACAAAAATAGATAAAATTTAATATAGAGGTTTATGAAATTGGCTGAAAATTTAAGAACCCTAAAAAATATTAGGTTCAAATCTTCTAATGCATATTTAATATTTAGGATTTATCTTGTTCAAGTATGCCACCTTCATAGATCCCAAATTAAAAATTACAAGTATCATAGTTCAAGATTTATATTTTTGTGCATCATTTTAGAAAAACCTTAAGCTTCCCTTTCCTGCTTGTCTTCTTCTGTTTCTCGTAAATTAAATTTACTGACATCCTTAACTCTTAGTGCATTCAATTCTTGAATCAGTCTTAATTTAAATATGAAAAAAATTACTGATCCTCCCCTTACATAACCATGATGGCTTGAAAGAAATCCAGCTTATCATATTCTGAATTCAGTAACTAAATCTTACTACCCCATAACCCCGTAACACACTGCTGACCAAAATAGCAAACACACACCAATATCCAATGCTCTCCAGGAGAGAAGTTTATGCAATGCCTAAAAAATCTCAAGTTCTGTTCTTCCAGCCTATTACTGATGTCTCTGGACTACTGTTTTTGAAGGATTTGAGAGATGTAAAATATTCTGGAAAAGGGGTGATAGTAGAGCAAATAGGGACTAGCCTTGTGCATGGCCAACCCAGGTTTGATCCCAGAACCACATGTGGTCCCCTAAATCTAGAAGAAATGATCCATGAGCACCGAGCCAAGTCTAAGCCCTGAGTACCACCAGGTGTGGTCCATGAAACAAATATGATGAAAAAGAAAAGAATAAATAGCTACAGAGATACTATCCTGGAAGGGTGCTTGCCTGGCATGAGGGCTTGCATGTGGCTTGGAATACTTTTGCCTCTGTATTCCCTACTTGGTACTGGTAGGATGGCAGGGCTGTTACTCAGACCTAGCCTAACTCCCCACATAGCCTAGAATCAACCCTTCCAAGTATTTCTCCTCAGGGTTGGGTCCTATTCTTGACTCCCTAGTCTCCATGCTAAGAAGCTTCACAACTTCACAGACCTGCCCTTAAAAGATACTACTGTGATAACCTGGCCCTCAAATAATGATCCTTGAGTACCAGCCATGCTGACACCTGCCTTTCTTGACCTCACACCCTGGTACTGTAAAAATTATCCCCAAATTTGTGCCATCATTGTGATCCTTCCATTTCACAACCAGCTTCTGGAACAGAGAACAGAGTCAATTCCCTTGGTCCTGGCTGATCAAAGCATGCTCCAGCCAAAAGCCCACCATACCTTGGACCAACTTCCCAGGTGTCTGAGTCATTCTAAGCAACAGCACAAGAGCCTAAGTTCACGGTCACAATAATACAAACACTGATGCCTGTTAATACAAGTGCCATGAAACTGAAGGGCTGAGGTACTATTCTTGTCAGGACTTTTAAGGACTATGATACATATTACACCCCCCAAATTCCTCAAAAAATTAAAATGGCATCACATTGAACTTAGTCCTAGACTAAGTTCCTCCCCACTTGGGGAGTTCCTTTTCCTTTCTCTTCTATTTTTCAATAAACTTTTCTACTTTCAAAAAAAATGTTATTAACAAGTTATAGAACTGTAGCACTGTCATCCTGTTGTTCATCAATTTGCTCCAGCAGGCACCAGTAACATCTCCATTGTGAGACTTGTTGTTACTTTTTTTGGCATATCGAATACGCCACGGGTAGTTTTCCAGGCTCTGCCGTGCGGGCGGGATACTCTCAGTAGCTTCCGAGCTCTCCAAGAGTGACAGAAGAATCGAACCTGGGTTGGCCACATGCAAGACAAATGCCCTGCCTGCTGTGCTATCACTCCAGTCCACTAACAAGTTATAAATATTAGATAGCATAAACTCTCAAAAACCAACAATAGTGCAAAGATACCCTGAAAGCTAATACCCTCTTACATTACTCTATAAAACAATTACGTTATACCCTCCAAAGAGTTTTTTAATAATTACAGACATAAAATGACAATTTGCTCTCAGAATGCACCATTTTAAGCTAAGCAGTTTGCTTACAATTTTTGACATATATAAAGTGTTTAGCTAGAGATATGCACCACCAAGACAGTTTCTCCTTGGACAGAGTATGAAGGCAGGGTTGGAATCCTTCATCTTCCTTTCTGTTATAGATAATTCCCTGTATTTAAAGATCAGGATCAACAATATAGTCATTGGTTCTAAATTTTTATTATTCTGCTCTGTTGATGCTTTATTCTTGGGCTGAATAAAACTCCTGGTGTTTGTAGAATTCAATATAGGTAGAGGTAGACAGTTAGTCCAGCCAGTAAAATATTTGATATACTAGAGTGTAGTAATTGTTAAAAAGTAAAACAATGCTAAGAAGGGAGCAGGAGACTGTCTGGGAGGAGGAGGCTGAAGCACTGGATAGGGTGATGGGGGAGGGCATTCCTGAGAGAAATATGTCTGAATAAGGATCAAACCATAGATATGTGGAGAAGCAGCATTCCAGGCAGAGGGAACAGCAAGGAACAAATGACATACAAAGCACTGAAATGTCAGTTGGTGCATTCAGGGGCAGCAAGCAGTGTGTGGCTGGAGCATAATATATGGAAGAGACATAAGAAAAAGATGGAGTTATAAAGTTAACAAGAAATTTGACAGGATACGGCCTAAGAGCCCAGGTGAAGATCTCATTATAAAGTATTTTCTACCCTAAAATCCATTTTCATCACTGTCATATTTTCAGATTGGCATGTAACTCTGATAAGAATATAGCCAAATTCTTTTACATTCCACACATATAAAATTCCTCCCAATACCCTTAAAAGGATCAATTTTAAAATGGGTAAAAATTACTATATAGAGATTAAAAAAAAAGCAGAGTTAAAGAACAAGAAAAAGGATGGAGGAGACACTTTTGCACCTTTAAAATCTTATACCATGTCTGATATTATCTAGTCAGAAAAATAAAATAGCATGAAATAAATTGTCCTCACCTTTCTAGAGTCAACCTGTCTGAGTAAAGAATTTTCTCTTCGGAAGAACGTTGAAGAATGGGAAAGGATGGCATTGATGAACTCACCAAATTAATATGATCACCTATTGAAAATGACATACAAATTACTTGATTAAGAAAAAACTTTAAAATCTTGGAATTTAAGTCACCTTATATTTGAAGAACTCTGACACCAACAAATATCTTGTCTAGGAAGTACTGTTTCCATTGCACTCCATATCTGAAATGGCTGGATTTGAATTTGTCTATTTAGTGCTCAGACCTAAAGTATGTGTTATATGTATACCAAATATTTTTTTCCTTGCCTTACTGACTGGTTGAAAGCACAGGATATTTCAGTGCTGCTGTTAACCCTTCAAACTCCTGATCCCTAATGCTAAATTTTAAATCTCTTGTAACTGAGACGATAGTCCCTCATTACCCGATACATTTGGGCCAGCACTATGACAGCCCGGCCGGATTCTGGATTTTGAAGGTATCTGAATGGCAGAATCTCCAAATGCTGATAAGGAGCTCATGGCAGGTTTCATTTCCAGCCCACATAGTTCTGTCTCGTTTGTTGTGGATGAGATGCATGATGACTTATTACGAGGCGAAGGACTTATTACTCTTCCATCTCCTTCAAAATATCAAAAAGTTTATCACAAAGCTACACAATACACGACTTTGCTACAGGAAATATATAGAAGGCAGTTTTGGAAAGCAAATTGTAACACCACTTTTTCTTTGTAAGAACAGATACTATTAGTAGAGAGAACTGCAGAGTTTAAAATGAGTGTCAGTAAGTCCTGTACACGTGTAGATGGATTCACAAGAGTACAAAACTGCCCCTGGATATTTATAGGCTTCCAGTTAGATGTTGTTCCTGCCATTAGGTAGTCTTTAATCTAATGAGTAAACAAATTAATATATGCAAAAATATGCAAAAGTGAACAGCAAAAATAATATCTACTTCTATATTCAGATCTAAGTAAGCCTACTTATTTTTCACTTAATGCAGATGGGTATAGATGGGTTTGAAGGGAGGTGGATACCTACAAGGATGCAGACCACAGGGAGAGGCTGAGAAGCTCCAGAAATTAGATAAGATTTGAGAAACAGATCTCAGGTGTTAGTACTCCCTATGCCAAGGGAATGACAAGGGAAATCTACTAAATTTTTCTATGAATAAAGAATACCTAAAAGCAGCAAGTAATGTTGAAGGGAGGAAAAGCTATAAAAAAGAACCTAAGGTTACAATTGGATTTTTCTGCTGGATTAAGATGACCAATAGCAATTGGATTAAGCTGACCAATAAGGCAAAAAGATGAAAACCAAATGTACAGAGTTAATATATACTTGGGAAGCCATCAGACAATGATAACTCAAATACAAATTTCATATAGGTCATAGTTATAAACCACGTAACATTTGCTAGATTTTCCAGGTCTGCAAAGTATAAAATGCCACATACCTAACTTCTTCAACAAAATAATCAATCCTCTCTCACTCTCGCTCTCGATCCCTCATTTTAGGCATTAGGGCTGGCTCGACAGCACAGTGGGCAGGGCGTTTGCCTTGCACACGGCCAACCCGGGTTCGATTCCTCCACCCCTCTCAGAGAGCCCAGCAAGCTACCGAGAGTATCTCGCCCGCACAGCAGAGCCTGGCAAGCTACCCATGGCGTATTCAACATGCCAAAAAACAGTAACAACAAGTCTCACAATGCAGATGTTACTAGTGCCCACTCAAGCAAATCGATGAGCAATGAAATGACAGTGATACAGTGACAGTGATGGTTATGGCAAGCTACCGAGAGTTTCCAGCCTGCATGGGAGAGCCTGGCAAACTCCCCATGGTGTATTCATATGCCGAAACCAGTAACAATGATGGGTCTCATTCCCCTGACCCTGAAAGAGCCTCCAATGTGGCACTGTTGGGAAGGACGAGTAACAAGAGGCTTCTAAAATCTCAGGGCTAAGACGAATGAAGACGTTACTGAGACCGCTCGAGAAAATCCACGATCAACAGGATGAGGATGAGGATGATGATAATGATGATGATGAAGAAGAAGATAACTAACAATGTTGTTCTAGAGTATAAGCATTCAGAAACGACATCATGTTCTGAACTGGTTTTGCGACGTGACTAACTATAAGAAGAATTTCCAATAAATGTTATTTGGCAAATTTAGAAATAGAAAATTAGAGTCAAAAAAAGACTACCAGGGGCTGGAGTGATAGTACAGCGGGTAGGGCATTTGCCTTGCACTTGGCCAATCCGAATTCAATTCCCAGCATCCCATATGGTCCCCCGAGCAGCACCAGAAGTGATTCCTGAGTGCAGAGCCAGGAGTCAGCCCTGAGCATCGCCGGGTGTGACCCATAAAGCAAAAAAAAAAAAAAAAGACTACCATAAGAATTAACTAAGGAATGATTTACATTAAAGAAAATATTTCACACAATCAGAAATGCTATTTATAGTATTATAAATATATCATATCATATTTATTGAATTTAAAAGTAACTTAACAAATATATCATATCATATTATTGAATAAAAGTAACTTAACAAAATAGCACTGCACTGTAGCACTGTCATCCCACTGCTCATCGATTTGCTCGAGCGGGCACCAGCAACGTCTCCATTGTTAGACTTGTTGTTACTGTTTTTGGCATATTGAATACGCCATGGGGAGCTTGCCAGGCTCTGCTGTGCGGGTGGGATACTCTCGGTAGCTTGCCAGGCTCTCCGAGAGAAACAGAGGAATCGAACCCAGGTCCGCTTCATGCAAGGCAAACACCCTACCTGCTGTGCTATCACTCTAGCCCTTAACAAAATATATGTTGGATAGCTAAAATCAGACCTTAACTTTTCCTGCTAGCATCCAACGATTTTTTATTTTGTAAGACTTCAAGTCAATCCTAAATTTAAGAGACAAACTTTGAAAGATGTTAAGAAGCAAGAAGCCAGAAAGGCATTTCAGGGATTTAGGTATTTGACTTGCATGGTTCAATCACCAGGGTCCCATGTGGCTCCCTGAGTAATGCCAGGTACAGCTTAGAGACCCTTGAGCATGACAGGGCCTGAGTAACGTCCCATCCATGAAAGGAAACTGACCCTTGAGTTGGAAAGACAGCTATGAAATAAATCAGATCAGATAAGATAGTGTTTCTCAAAGGATGATCCACACAACATATCATTACAATCACCGGAGACATTATAAAAGTGCACATTTCCAAATCCTATCCGAGGAGCGATATAGCACAGCGGGTAGGGCGTTTGCCTTGCTCGAGGCCAACCCGGGTTCAATTCCTCTGCCCCTCTGGGAGAGCCTGGTAAGCTACCAAGAGTATCTTGCCCACACAGTAGAGCCTGGCAAGCTATCCGTCGCATATTTGATATGCCCAAAACAGTAACAACAAGTCTCAATGGAGACATTACTGGTGCCCAATCAAGCAAATCGATGAGCAATGGGATGACAGTGATACAGAGATAGTAATCCAAGGCCTTAAAAAAAATCTGAACAGGGAAGGGTCAAAAATAAGTGATTCACACTAAAATTTAAGATTGTGATATGAATGTTACAACTATACAAAGGAAGAGAGGTTTCCTTTTCTGCTCCTAATTTCCCCACTCTATCCAGTGTCTTCATTTTCACTAAATGAAGAGTATGTTCTCGTACTCTTATCCTCATTAATAAGCCATTAGCCATTTTAAATTCAGTTTTAATCCTTTTTTAAATACAGTATTTGGAGCATTCTTTCCCATTCTTTGGTGCATAGCCCATCCTAAGCTAAAATATAACAGTTTTTTAATAATAAATAATCTACTGTATATATAAATCCAATCTGATTAAAACAAATACCAAATCAGTGATAACCACTGAGCCACTTTATTTTCTATCCAAGTCTATTTAGATTTAGAAAACTAAAAAAAGCCAAACAAACAAGCAAAATAAACAGGTTAGAGGTAGGGTGGGAAGATGTGAGGATAGGAGTTTGGTCCCTACCCAGATGTGTTCAGGGCTTACTCTGGCTCTGTGCTCAGGAACCACACTGGCAGTGCTCAGAGGACTATGTAGGGTACTAGTGACTGAACCTGGGTCATTTGCATGCAAGGCAAGAGGCTTACCTGTGGTACTATATCTCCAGCCCCCAAGATTCATAAAATTACCCAAAGAAGATTAAACCATGTATGATTTCTATTCACTGGTAGTACCTTGTCTGCTAGAGTAGTTTCTTTCAAGGTCATGTTGTAAGAGTCGACCAGGAAATGGTGATGCTTCTTTATTTAGCCTGAATTCAACCTTCAAAAGAAAAGCATTATTTTAAAAAAATGTGAAAAATAATTTTAGTACTGAAAAAAATATATATAATAATTAACACAAGTTACAACACAGATAGACCTTAATATCATACTCAATAAAATACATAATGCCATGTAAAACATAATTTCATCAAGTCATGAAATCCGGAGGAGGCAAATAGAGACACAAGGCAGATTTCTGGTTTTAAGGGGGGAATCAGGAATACCTGCTTAATGGATATAAAAATTCCTTTTCAGATGATGCAAAAACTTTGAAACTATATATAGATGATAAACTGTACACTGTTCTAAGTGTATTTAATGCCACTGATTTGCCAAATTTAAACTAGCTAATGATAAATTTTTAAGTTGTGTATTACACACATATGTCAAAGTCCAAATTTTTGAGGTCAGAAGAAACCATGTCCAATTCTAAAGTACTTACAAGTATCTTCCATACCCTTTCTACAAGTAAAATGATTAAAAGAATTTTTTTTCATAACATAATCCAAACAAAAAAACATGAATGAAATTTTGTTGAAAATTTTGGTTTTTATCTTTAGAATTATATTAGAGTCTAGTTAAACATAGAATTATCTACTTAAAAGATATTAACCTTAAATTATTATTTTAAATGAATTAAAATTACTTATTTTAAATAATGATTGATAGGATTACTGAGAAAACCAAGTTTTCAAAATGAGCCATAAAACATCTAAATACATATCTTAAAATACTCATGATGCTTCTATTTAATTTGTACTATAAATATGATATCATTCATATGTAACCTAACATACATAAGGTAAGGCTATTTTCTCAAAACATAGCTACACAAGAGAAAAATGAATAATTTGGGAAAAAATCAGATGAGGCACAAAGTTCTAAAACAAGTTTTAATGGTAGAATAGGATTTTTCCAGTGAACTTAGCAAAGCTTTGGAGGAAACCCATTCTGTCCAATAAAGAGGGTTTTCAAATCAAACTAAACACTATTCACTCTAAATGATAAAGGAGTCTTCTTCCCAACTATTTGTTTTCAGCCACATAGTGAAATCAATAATGAAATACTGCATACTCATCTTGTAGTGTATTTCCAACCACCCTACGAAGGGCCTTCCTTCCCCTCCTTATTCTGCCATCTATAAACTCTAGCCTTTGGATACAATTCATCTTATGACATCTATTTGACAATTCTTAGTGGGAAGGGGATGAATTGTAACGGTTGGAGATTCCAAACTGGTTAAAGGAAGAAACATTGTATTGTATCCTGGAGTTGTGCTAGATGAGTAATCTGAATTAGTCTGAAGCTACAAACTCTGAGAGCCCTGGGTTACATTAACAAGTATTTTAGGCAAAAGGACTCTCATATTCAAGTAACTTCTAAGTAGCACTAACCTGGATATATTGCCACTGCTAATCTGTGTTTTCTCCCATGATACTAAGTAGAATGTACAGACTGTTTTCCCCATGACCACATTTTATCCATTCTAAGATTCCATCAGTAGTACCACAAACCATCTAAACCTCTACCAAGAAAGAACTTTCTCAGTTAAATTATGATGTGGCATCTATTTGAAGGATTCTTATTTTTCACAAGTCAAAACAAAAATTTCATTTAACTGGCTAGAAAATATCCAATTTTCATTTTTTTTGCCTTTTGTGGACAGAAAATTTAAATTAACTTTACATTGGAGACCAAAGTTACTATCCTGCGGGGGGCTGGAGTGATAGCATAGTGGGTAGGGCGTTTGCCTTGCACGCGGCCGACCCGGGTTCAAATCCCAGCATCCCATATGGTCCCCTGAGCACCGCCAGGAATAATTCCTGAGTGAAGAGCCAGGAGTAACCCCTGTGCATCGCCGGGTGTGACCCAAAAACCAAAAAAAAAAAAAACAACAACAAACAAAGTTACTATACTGAAAATGCCTGGCTCAGATTCTACTCTTAAATCATTCTATTTTTGTAGAATATAAAACAATGTCCCCAATTTAAATATAAATCTGGGGCTGAATGGATACAGGTAGGCCATTTGCCTTGCAAGTAGTCGACCTGGGATTACATCCCCAGCATCCCATATGGTCTTCCCAAGCCCATCAGGGGTAATGGTCCCTGATGGCAAAGCCAGGAGTAAGCCCTGAACACCACCAAGTGTGGCCCAAACACCAATTAACTGATTAATTTATTAATTAATCAATTAACAAATCTATTCAAATCTTACTTTGTTTCTTTCAGGAAGCGACGATGTCTGAATAACAAGATGAAGCCCACAATTCACCTGCAATGTAAAAATCAAACCATAAAACATGCTCAATACCCACACACCTTTCTCCCTAGAATAGGATAAAGACAGACGTATCAACAACAACAAAGGAATCGAACATAAGGGCTTGCTTTTTTAAAAAAAATTTTCCCCGCTTCTGGTAAACGATTCTTGGGGGAAATTGGCTGAAAACAATCAAAAGGTTTCAGGGAAGGTTCCAAAATGTCTGCAGCGATTGGAACTGTCTGCTGGGCACCTCGCGCGGTTGACACCTGGAGATGTCGCGATCAAAAAAACGCGGCGGGGCGAGGAGCAGGGAGCGGGAGCGCCGGTGCGGACAGATCATTTCCTCAATCCAGCCAGAGGAAGGAGAGGGTGGCGGCCTCGACATCTGCACGAACCTGGGTCTCGCCGAGCCGCCCGCCCCACCTCCGGGGGCGCCGCGCCGCAGCCCCCCGCAGCCGCGGCCAGACAATAGCTCCAGCAGCCCCAGCATCAAGCCCATCATCACCTCGCACCGGGCGCCCGCCGGGGACGACGAGCGCGCGACGGGCAGAAAGAGAAAGGAAAAGCCCCCAACCTACGTTGTTTGCTGAGCGGCCAGAAACGGAGCGGTATTTCCCGGGAATCATGGCAGGAGACAGTCCAGGCTCGGTTAGCGCGGCCTTGGAAGCGACGCCGCGGCGGAGATTCAGAAGGGACCAAAGGGGGTCATCTCCCAGGCAACCGGCTCAGGGGTTGCCATGGAAACCACCACTTCCGGTCTGGTCCTCTCCCGTCCGCCGGCCGAGCGCGTCGTCAGCGGCTCGGGTTTAATTGGCGGAGGGTGCGGGGGGCGCCGGGGGCCCATGCGCCTGCAGCACCTCCCCGTTCTGCCTGGCCGGCCTCGGGAGAGCGGGGCGGGAGTGCGGGCGGCCCCCGGGAAGAGGCCGAGCCCCGCGGGAGCCATGGCAACCGCCGCTTCCGGTCCGCCCGGCCTTCCGGCCCGCCCCGCTCCGCCCGCGCCAAATTTGGATCCCGCCGCCTGCGCCGCCCGGGTAGGGGAGAGAGAGCAAAGAGACGGGTACCCGGCCTTCGGGGTCCCCCCGCGGCACTTCCGGCGGCCGGGCGGCGGTGGGGGGCCGGCCGGCGCGGCGCGGCGAGGACGTGGGCGCGGGGCCTCGCCGGGCCGGGGGCCGCGGGCAGGGGGCGTCGGGCGAGGCGGCCGCGCAGGGCGCGGGCTCCGGGAAGCCGCTCCGCCGCCTCCCAAGGGCCGGGGCCGTGCGGATGCGCTGGGGCCGCTCGGGCCGGGGCCGCCGCGCCGACAGGAACCGGGCCGGGGGCCGCTCGGTCATGGGCGCGGCACGTCTCTTCGGTTAGCCCGGAGAACCCGCGCCCGAGCTCGTGCGGCGCCGCGCCCAGCCCGGCTGGAGGCAGGGGGCCCTGGCGGGGCGCGGGGAACCACGTGGACTCACTGCCCTGCCGAGGTTTCCCGTGGCCTCCTCTGAAAGTAGGGGCGTGCTTACAGGCGAGCTCCAGAATTCTGCTGAACAGCTTGGCCATGACTTAGTTCTTTAATTCCTCCTGTCTCAGCATCCGTTGCCCTTTCCACGAGAGTCGCCTTCAATCTCTGACCCCCAGTTGTTAAGTTAGGGTTTGAGCTGGGTGAACTCCAAGCATGGGAGTTTCTGACATTATGCATGACATACCGCAGTCCACGCGGGGAAAGGTCAGCAGTTTCCATCAAAATGGTGAAGGAGGGAAATGAGAGCTACTGCTGAAGACAGCTCGGCGCTCGAAATGAACGGTGACTTTTCGCTTCTAAACGACCCTCGACCCTCAGGACTTCAAAGTGATCCTGGTGACCTGAATTAGCCCTCTTGGGAGCATTTGTTGCACTTATTTTACTTATTGCCACTGCTGCTTTATTCTCATTTTCCCTCTCGAAGGCGGCACCCCTGTTTTCACTAAGATTATCAAGCTTCAGCTCTATCACTATTACAAAGTTGTTAATCAGATCTAAAAGATTTCTGGAAATGGGAAGAAGCTTTCACCAGGAAATCAAGGAATTTATAGAATTTTATAATTGAATCTTCAGTACTCATCTAGTTCAAATACAATTCATACACAAGGAAGCCACAATAGGAGATGAATAATTTGCTCAAAATCTATATAATCCATTTTCTGGGTCTGCTTGCCAGACCAGTACTCTTTTCTACAATTTTGACCTTAAAAAGTCATTGGCAGCAGATTATTTTTCTTAGTAGCAGTAATTAGAATAGCAAGAGTCATAAATTCAACACTTTAATATTACATAAACTATACTAACAAAAAATTAAATCTAATTTTTAATTCAAAACAAAAAAAAAGTCATTGGGATAGATAAATTAAAGACCCTCCAATGGCATCGTGCAACTATGTGATAATGGGCAAAACTGCACAATTTTTAAGTCACTTCCTATTCTGTCTGCCTGTACCACATTGGTTCTAACCAGGTCCACTGTTCTGTTGCTCACAGTGCTCACGTGCTGGGGTCATGTTGGTCTTTTCAGTTATTGAACAATACTGTATAACCCGTCTAACCAATAAGCCTTTACGTTCTGTTCTAGGTACCGCTTAGAATTATGCCCCTCATCCTCAGTCATCAATTAACCCCTGTCTTTATAAATCAGTTCAAACAGGGGGGAAGTAGCTCAACGGCCTGAGTTCATGCCTGGCATGTACATTGTCCAGGCTTGATTCCTAGCAGTACATCTGCCCACAGCTCCACTTGGGGTGGCCCTCGTGACCCTTATTACTGCTGTATTCAAAAACCTGAGTCAGCCTGCAACACAGTATCAATAGGAGTGGCTCCCAGAACCCTTTAGCACTGCTTGTGAGGCCCCCAAGAGAAAATTGAATCAATACCATGACCTTTAATCAATACCATGTCCTTCCGAATTGACCTTATGCATTCCTAGTCTCTATATAATTCGTATGTTTCAGTAGTACTATACTTCAGTAGAACTCAGGACAGTTGTTAATAATTGTGTAGTCTGCCCAGTTTGTCCCGAACATTAGAATGTAAGTTCCCTGTGAGCAGAGATATCAGATTTGTTTATAATTGTATCTCTAATACCTAGAGAAATATTTTGAAAATTTAAGGAATTCAATAAATGGTTATGAAATTATATGACTATAAAAACAATTTTATGCTGTCATACAATTTTCAATCCTCTGCCAGTTTTGTTTCTCATCAAATTATAATACCAATCAACACACCTTACTTCCTTGGAATCATAATAATCACTGCCTGATTAATCACTGCAATCTTCACTCAAGCACCTCTATCTACATCTATATGCAAATATAAAATTGTATTTTAAGAGATAGATATCAACATATGTCATAACTTATGCCATTTCTGCACAATTTTACCACCAATTAAAAATAGTAAAGGCTGGGGCAGGATCGATAGCTGGATCGGATACCTTGCACACGGCTGACCCGGGTTCGATTCCCAGCATCCCATATGGTCCCCCGAGCACTGCCAGGAGTAATTTCTGAGTGCAGAGCCCTGAGAGCATTGCTGGGTGTCACCCAAAAAGCAAAAAAAAAAAGTAAAGGTTAACGAAATAACCGAAAGTTTTATAATAGAACATTCTTCACTGAGAGCCAGAAAAGACACCAAATATAGCTAATAAGTCTATCCAGTCAACATTTCTCATAGTCCATATTACATTAATATGCTTGCTGTATTATTAGGTAACTATATATGGGTTCCAATAACAGTTTACAGACATGTAAGGAATTTTATCTAACCATTAAGAAAAGAAATCTTGCTATTTATAACAATGAATAGAGCCTAAAGGCATTCTGGTAAGTAAAAAAAAAAATCAGAGAAAGAAATAGTCTATGACACTGTTCTAGGGGGTTGGAGTTACAAGAAGATAAATGTATACATGTTCCATGTCTAGGAAGCTTAAGAAAAGTTTATGGGCTGCCTAAAAGAAGAAAGTAGACTGAAGAGCACCATGCACTTTGCTTCATTCAGATGTCATTGATTTTTCTTAACTATTAATTTTACATTATTTTTTAACCAACTACATTTTTTTAGCTATTGTAGTATAGCAAATGTACAGTAAAATGCACAACTCACATCATCAAATTATCACAAACTGAACATGTGTAACCACTTCTCAGATCACAAAGACAGCATTACTGGCAATCTAGGAGTCCTTGTACCACCCAGTCCCAGCACCCACCCACCTCAAAATGGTTAGGTTCCTGAAGAGATAGTACTTCATGAGTTCACAACATATGTGGGCGCTGTGAGATGCATGCGTTTGGTGGCCAAGAGCCGCCGCCTGTGCTCTCCAGGTCTCCCCAGCAGAGAGAGAAAGAAGGGGACCACGGCCTGATGGTGAAAAATGGCCCATTTAATGCAGAGCTGCCAGCATGCTTGTAGACCATCTGAAGGGGTCAGTCCATGTGATTTACAGAAGTAAAACATTTCAGCAGAGGCAATTCTCTGGGGGAGATAAACTCAAGGAGACACTCTATCTCCCAGAGATATCTATATTCCTTTTCTCTTTCCCTCTAGTCATATATATCAAATAATTAAGTCAAACAATTAGTCAAACAATTCTACTTCCTACCAATACTTGGCAATCGTTTGGATAAACATAGTAAAGTATAAAGATCCCAACACTTAGTTCTTTGGGCTCTGATAGCAAGACTTTTACCATAAATCACAGACTAAGTCCACAGGTCAGTTCAGCTTGACCTTCTCCATGGGGATCCTGTCTCTTAAGTCATAACAGCTTGCATCCAGACCACATATCTATGCTTTCTAGACTTTCCTATTTCAATGCCGGGGTATTTTCACCACTCACTCAGATCCATCCCAGCCCCACAACAGGACTTCCCATTTAGGGTGAACTACAGCAACCAAAGCCTGAGTCAAGTAGTTACGACAGATGCCCAGGAGTAGATATATTTCAGAGTCAGTCAACTCCCAAATATTAGGAGCATAGCATTAAGGTCTTTCTGTGCGTAAGCAACGAACATTGCTCTATAGTAAAATATAAAAAGACTATAGAGGAAATAGAAAAGCAAGCTTATAAGTAACCAAGATAGACTTGGGAACTGTGACAAAGAGATGTAAAACACAAAGGAAGGGTTAAAGGTAAACTCAGGGGATTAGGAATGCTCACAAGAGCACTGTAAGCTTCTCTGGGAGGAGGAAAAGGGGCACTTCACTATGAAGCCTAAAACATTTAGGGTTAATATACAACAGTACCTGAGTTAAGGCACTTTCCTTACATGGACAACTCTGGTTAATTCCCCAACACAGCATATGTTTCAGCAGAACCAAGAGTTAGCACAGAGCCGAGAGTGATCACTGAGAAGAGCCAGGAGTAAGCTCTGAGCACCACCAGGTGTGACCCAAAAACAAAAGGATCAAGTTTACTTTAAAAAAAATTAAAATTAAAACTATGTAAGTGGTATATAATAAGTTTTTGTGTATGGTTTCTTAAATTCAACATTAGATTTTTGAGATTCACTTTGTTGTACATGGAAGTACTACAATTTCATGCTTATAAAACATGCCTTTGTATGAATATTCATTTTTTTCAGTTGTTTGTTGAATATAGGATTGTTGCCATTTAGGAACTATTGTCTGTAATGCTACTATAAAAATCTTTCTTTGTATTTCTTGGCTCATATGTGTACACATTCATACCAAGAATTGCTGGGACATGGTATTATGTTAAACTTTAATAACCAGTTACACAATCAATACACAAAAATTTGTTGCATTGCTATATGCAAATATGAATTTAAAAATACAGCCCAACTAAAATAGTGTCCAAAACCTTCAAGTACTTAAGAATCAGAAAAGGAGGTTAAATATATATATATGTATTTACATATAAAACTTCTTGAAAGAAATTTAAGAGGGTACTAGGAAATAAAAAATATTACATGTTCGTGGATTGGAAGAGTTGGCTTATTAAAATGACCTTTATCCAAATCATTAGATTCAACACAATCCCTACCAACACATAAAATGATATTTTTTAAGGACTTAGGACAAACACTACTAAAAAATTAATATGACTCCCTGAATAACCCAAAGCAATTCTGGAAGGAGGGAGAGAAAAGAGAACAGAGGTATCACATTCCCTGATTTTAAATCATACAATAAAACTATAGTGATCTAAATGGTATGGTATTGTCATACAGATGATTTTCAGTCCACTAGAATTGCTGAGAACCCAGAAATAAGCCCTCAGGTTTAGAAACAGTTAATCTATGACAATGGAGCTGGATGCATGAAAAATCTTCAACTAGTGTTGGGAAAACTGGATAGCACATGCAAAAATAAAATTGAATTCATATCTTACGCTACATTCAAAAAAATTTAAGTGGATTAAAGATTCTTATATTAAAAAAGAATTCAAGGTCAGAGAGATAGTAGAGTGGGTTGGTGCTTCTCTTGCACAAAGTCAATCAGGTTCAATCCCTGGCATGTCCCCTGCTCATGGATTGAGAGAATTAACATTGTCAAAATAGCAATACTTCCCAAAGCATTGTATAGATTCAAATTCTACAAAAAGAAAACATCCAACCCCATCAGAAACTGGGGTGATGAAATGAACAGAAACTTTCTCAAAGAAGAAATCCAAATGGACAAAAGACATGAAAAAATGCTCCTCATCACTAATCATCAGGGAGATGCAGATCAAAACAACAATGAGATATCATCTCACACCACAGAGACTGGCCAACAACCAAAAGAACAAAAACAACCAGTGTTGGCGCAGATGTGGGGAGAAAGGAACTCTTCTTCACTGCTGGTCGGAATGCCTACTGGTTCAGCCCTTTTGGAAAACAGTATGGATGCTCCTCAAAAAATTAGAAATTGAACTCCCATTTGACTCAGCAATACCACTTCTGGGAATATATCCCAGAGATGCAAAATATTATAGTAGAAATGACATCTGCACTTATATGTTCATTGCAGCACTATTTACAATAGCCAGAATCTGGAAAAAACCCGAGTGCCCAAGAACAGATGACTGGTTAAAGAAACTTTGGTATATCTACACAATGGAATACTATGCAGCTGTTAGAAAAGATTAAGTCATGAAATCTGCATATAGGTGAATCAACATTGAAAGTATCACATTAAGTGAAATGAGACAGAAAGAGAGGGACAGACATAGAAATATTGCACTCATCTGTGGGAGACCAACACCCAAGAATAGTAGAGATAAGGACCAGGAGGATTACTCCACAGTTTAGAAGCCGGCCTCACATGCTGGGAGAAAAGGCAGCTCAGATAGAGAAAGAACAACCAAGTAAAGGATGCTAGGAGGGCCCACATGGAATGGGAGATGCAGGCTGAAACTAGATTATATACCAATCATGATGACCACTTAATACCTCTATTGCAAATCACAACACCCAAAAGGAGAGAGAGAGCAAAAGGGAATGCCCTGCCACAGAGGTGGGGTAGGGATGGAGGGGTTGGGGTGGAGGTGGTGTGAGGGATGCTGAGACCATTGGTGGTGTAAAATGGGCACTGGTGGACGGATGGGTACTTGATCAGTGTATGACTTAAACGCAAGCACGAAAGGTTGTAAGTCTGTAACTGTATCTCACGGTAATTCACTAATAAAAAAATGTTAAAAACTATTTGCAACTATTTTTATACAAGTATAAAATCCAACAGACAATAATTTACTGAAATAAGAAATGAGCTAAAAATTCCTTTTGGATATAAGGTCAATAAAAATTAATTTATCTATATATAGAGAGAAAATTTAAAAATTTGAATGCCTTTTAAAATAAAAATTAAACACCTAAAAATAAATCCAATGAAAAATATAAAAAACTGCTATAAAGAATACCAAAAATTGTTTTTCATTGAAATTGAATTATGTTGTTTCTTCTTCTCATTTTTGAGCCACACCCAGCAAGACTAACAACTCAAAGCTGAAAATGGGTCTGTGTGCAGGAACCATTCCTGGAGGGGTTTGGGGGACTTTGTGCAATAACAGGGATCGATTATAAGGTGTGTGCAGGGCAAACACCTTAAAGTTTATAACACCTGTACTATATCTCCAGCCCTTTTTATTATTATTATTCACTGTCACGTCATCCCGTTGCTCATCGATTTGTTCGAGCGGGCAACAGTAACATCTCTCATTGTGAGAGTTATTGTTACTGTTTTTGGCATATCCAATATGCCACGGATAGCTTGCCAGGCTCTGCCGTGCAGGCGTGATACTCTCGGTAGCTTGCTGGCCTCTCTGAGAGGGGCGAAGGAATCGAACATGGGTCGGCCGCATGAAAGGCGAACACCCTACCACTGTGCTATCGCT
Organism: Sorex araneus; assembly: GCF_027595985.1. Classification (NCBI taxonomy): domain Eukaryota; kingdom Metazoa; phylum Chordata; class Mammalia; order Eulipotyphla; family Soricidae; genus Sorex; species Sorex araneus. The sequence goes on from NC_073304.1 coordinate 102,048,304, forward strand.
CCAGCCCATTATTATTATTATTAACTATTTTTTTAACGTAGGACTACTGCTATTTATTCAGCCATTGATTAAACTGATTGATTTGGGCATGAACCCCACATTAATTTTTAAAAAATTTAAAGTAAAAATTTTTTGTTGACTATCTGAGAAAGACCATTACAAAGCTGTTTATAATTGGGTTTCAGTCATACAGTGATTCAGCACCCATCCCTCAACCAGTGTGCATTTCCCAGCACCAATGTCTCTCATTTCCCTACCAACCATCTCCCATACCTCTATGGGAGGCATTTTCCTTCTTGCTCTCTTTCTCCTCCTTCTCCTTTTATGCATAACGGTTTGCAATACAGGTTCCAAGAGGTCATGGTGTTTGTTCAGGGCATTCAGTATTTTTATCGGGAGGGTAAGGCTGGAGTGGCTTTTCAATTGGGTGGCCGCTTTGGTGTGTGGATGTGACTGCCGAGGCTCCTGGGAGTACAGGGCGGTGGGGGGAAGGTGGCCCATCCTGACCCCGAGAAAGCCTGGAGATTTCAGTCACAAAACCCACATACCCAAATTTTCAGCAGATTATATCTTGGGGAGGTCCATCCTGAGACGATGGAGTCAGGCCAGGAGTATGGTGGTGATTTTGGACTGTGGAAGCAATGGCTGCCAGGGGCTCTGCTTGGGCAGGCACAGGCCAACCTGCACCCCACCGATATACCCCAGTCTGTTCAGCCATGCTTGGGTCCGAACTTAACTGCGGCTTTTGATCTCTTTCGAAATTGATTTATGGGTCTCTGAAGCAAGGTGGGTAGTAGAGCTTACAGGGAGTTGGTTCGTGGAGGTGACTAATGCACAATGAGTTGCAAAGTCACCCATGGTTGAGTTTCAGGCATAAAATGTTCCAATAATCAATCCCACCACAAGCATCAATTTCCCTCCACCTTGACAGACACATTTTTAAGTTTGGTAGTTTGTTGTCTAAATGTCATGCATACAGACGTGTTGGCACTGTGTTTTAAATACTTACATATCCCACACTGTCCCAAGACCTCTGACTCCTGATCCTGTGACCTCCCGCCCACCTCTTCTTCCCTCCTCAGTTTCTTTTTTTCCCTGCCCTCTCATTCCTATAACTTAGGGTCAAGGGTAATCTAAGTATTCCCTTCTATACCTGGCATGGAATACTTTTTTAGTTGCATGTTGTTAATAGTTACAACTTAAATTATTCAAACCTTGAGCTGGAGTGGTAGTACAGTAGGCAGGGCACTTGTAGTCATCCAGGTTCAACCCCAGGCACCCCATATTGTCCTCTGAGCACCACCAGGAATGATCCCTGAGTACAGAGCAAGGAGTAAGCCCAGACTACTGCCAGGTATGCCCTCAAAAAAAACAAAATTAATAAAGCCTAATTAATATTTCTAAACCTGGTAAGCTACCAAGAGTATCTCGCCTGCACAGCAGAGCCTGGCAAGCTACCCGTGGTGTATTCCATATGCCAAAAACAGTAACAAGTCTCACAATGGAGATGCTACTGGTGCCCGCTCGAGCAAATTGATGAGCAACAGGATGACAGTGATACAGTGATGCATTTAAAACTATAATTCTATAATTTCCCTCATAAACATAACTTTAACTAAATATCCAAAGTTTTAGATACAGATTATATTTTAGTGAATACAATTAGTTTAATTTAAAGAACTTTTCTTAGAGAAATGTAAGAGAGAGAGAGAGAGAGAGAGAGTTCAAGGGAGAACACAGACTTCTCTAAAAGGAAAAAACCTGAAAGTATCCATCTCAGATGGAGATGCTGGCCAGTCTCGGGGGTGGAGAATGAATCCACATGCCATTACTAAGTTGGTTCTATAATTTGGCTTCTTCCAAACAGCCTTGGCCTGGCATTCTCTGCGTAAAGAAAACATATCTGGATATTGTCACAGGCAAAACCTTGGACGCTTAATGGTCCTTTCGTATTCTTAACACAACCTATGCATTTTCTTTTTTTATTATTTATTTAAATGTTTTAAGTTGAATCACTGTGAGATACACAGTTACAAAATTGCTCATGAGTGGGTTTCAGTTCTACAATGTTCCAACACCTTCCCCATTTCCCAGCACCAATGTCCCAGTTTCCTCTTGGTACCACTCCGCCCGCCCCCCACTATGGCAGACACTTTTCTTCTCTCTCTGTCTCTCTCTCTCTCTTTGTGTGTTTCTCTCTCTCCCTCTCTTCCTCTTTCTTTTTCTCTACCCCCCTCTCTTTCCTTTTGGGCATTGTGGTTTGCAATACAGATACTGAAAGGAAATGCTTGTCCCTTTACTCCTTTCAGCACTCAGTTCTTGTCCAGAGTGATCATTTCCGACTATTATCATGGTGGTCCCTCCTCTCTCCTGACAGCCCTTCATCGCCACCACCGTGGACCAATTCTCTAGGCCTTTTTTCTAATCTATGAATTTTCTTAAAGCTTCTCCTTTTCTGAAGAGGTTCACCATCTCTGGGTGGTGCCTCCTTTTCTCAGTATAGAATTTTTAAATTATTATTTAGTATCCTAAGCTTTACTGTTACAGTAACAACAAGTCTCACAATGGAGATGTTACTGGTGCCCACTCGAGCAAATTGATGACAGTGACAGTGATCCTAAGTTTTATTATAATTTTGTCTTTTAGTCTTGGGTTTTATTGAATTGCATTTTAAAATGACCAAACATGCAGACCATCTGTAGTTTCACGGAGTTTTCTTTGTCTTCAAGGGTGTCTTCCCAACAGTGCTCTGGGAGCCCCAGTACCCCTCCTGATAATTTTGTCAACCAGCTGCAACTATCGAATCTAGGGTCTGAGGATAGTGCTACCGAGGCTCTGTGGTGCCGGGGACCCCAGGGACAGACACCAGGACCACCCCGGCGCTCACACCTGGCAATGCTCTGTAGTCCAGTCCAGGCGGTGCCAGGGATGGAACCAGGTCAGGTGAACGCAAAACCTGCGCCCATAATCCTGCAGCATCTACCTAGGCCTCCACAGATGTTCAGGCCAGAGGCTGAAATAATATAGATATGATCTTTCCCCCATTGTTGAAATTTGTGTGGGATCTCACATAGGTCAGTTTTTTTTTTTTGGCTTTTTGGGTCACACCTGGCGATGCACAGAGGTTACTCCTGGCTCTGCACTCAGGAATTACTCCTGGCGGTGCTCAGGGGACCATATGGGATGCTGAGGATCGAACCCAGGTTGGCCGCGTGCAAGGCAAACGCCCTACCCGCTGTGCTATCGCTCCAGCTTTTGTTTGGTGGGGGGGCACACCTGGTGGTGCTCAGGGCTCTACGCTCAGGGATCACTCTGGGCTGGCCACAGGAGGTCATATGGAGTGTCAGGGGTTGAATCCAGGCCAACCCATGTGTAAGGCAAGTGCCCTACTTGCTGCACTATTGTTCTGCCCCCTGAAGTGAAATACTTTAGAGAGCTGTACTGTGATATAATACTAATACAGCAACAAGAGCTTTCTTTAACTAATTTTCTCACAGTGTACCATTTTACCTTTATTTACTTTCTTTCAATATCCTTTAACAGTTCAGACATTGCTCTCTTTATGTATTTAATTTTTTTCTTTTTGTTTCTCAGTTTTCTGTACTATGCAAAGATACAGTTTCCTTTTGTTTTTATTTGTGTAAATGCAAAGGGATTTTGTAAATCAGATGTTTTTCTTTTAAAAAATATAAATATAATATGGGCTTGGGGGCAGGGGTGGGAGGGAGGGATTTGGGCTATGCCCAGCAGTGCTCTAGGACTACTTTGGGCTCTGTGTGTGTGTGAGGTGCTCCCTGTGGTGCTCGAGGGACTGCGCAGTAACGAGCATCTCTCTAACCCTATAAAACCAGTTCTTAAGCCTGATCTATCCTTTCGGTAAATTCTCAGAAGTTATTAGTTTAAATATTACTTCTGTTCCATTTTCTTGCCTCCTCTGGGACTACATTAATATCACATGTTTAGCGTTTTGTCTTATCTGCTATATCTCTTATGATCTTTTATGTTTCTTTCTAGACCTTTAACTCTGCCTCATTTTAGGTATTTTCTTTGGACTTATGTTTGGGTTGGTACCTAACAGGAAACTCTCATTAAACCTTAAAGGAAAAGGCAAGGTTATAATCATGTTATGTGGTCTCAATCTTTTTTTTTAATTTATTTTATTGAATCACCATGTGGAAAGTTACAAAGTTCTCAGGCTTATGTCTCAGTTATACAATACTCAAACACCCATCCCTTCACCCATGCCCATATTCCACCACCAAACACCCCAATCTACCTCCCAACCCCCGCCCCCCCAACCCCCCTACCCGCCTGCGTAATTGATAAATTTCACTTCATTTTTTCTTTACCTTGATTACACTCCATAATTCAACACAAAACTCACTATTGTTGGAGTTTTCCCCCAAGAATGACAGCCCTATTGCCAATGAAGCATTTGATAATTAGTTTTCCATTGCTGAGACTGGAGAGGTATGAAGTCCCACTGTTTCAAGTACATAGAATTTTTTTCCCCTCCTTCCTGTGCCACCAAGTTCATGCCTGCTTAATAAATAGTCCTCATATTATGGCTGACACCATGCCGCCCGACAAGAAAAAAGGATATTTCCCGTCCTTGGCTGGCGTGGGGCTATGGCTTAATTCACAGTCTAGAGAAATGGCTGCTACTTTGATTACCTTCAATATTTCAACAAAAAACTCACTATTATTGTTTAGAGTTTCCCCCAACAGTCAGACCTGCTAAAAAGGAACCATTTCACATTGCTGACAATTAATAGATATTAGGTCGCGGCCTAATATCTATTATTATTAATAGATATTAATATCTATTGTCGCGGCCGCCGCGGTTTTGGATTTTTTGTATGAAGTCCAGGGAAAATTCTCCCAGTAATTGCATCCCTGCAAGCTTTTACTTCCCTTTTGTGGTGCTCATATGATGGAGAAGCCTGGAGAGCATGGGCCAGGGGCTCCCATCACAGCTTGGAGGCCTCTCCGGGGAGCTGCTTGTGTCCAAATTAGTTCAATTGCCTCCTGGGGTTGAGCTCATGCAGCCGCAGAAATGACAGTGCCCGCGTGGCACTGTGCGTAAATATCGGCAAAGGGCGGGACCGGCAAACCCACCCCCTGGGATCTCCTGGGCGTCCCGCGGGGGGTACCTGCATTCTGTGTTCTAAAAACTGGCTGTCGCCTTTCTGCGCCCAATAAGGAAGAGTTGAGAGGGAAAAAACTCTGCCCTGCTGGCAGAGCTTGGGCCAGGGCCTCCCATCACAGCCTGGAGGCCTCTCCGGGAGCTGTCCAAATTAGTTCAATTACCTCCAGGGTCTAGCTCGTGCAGCCACAGAAATATGTGGTCTCAACCTTAAAAAACACAGAAATTACAAAAGATGTGCCAAAATATAAAGTTACTAACTATGGATCTTACAATTATGACCATGCTTGGTCTCATTTTGCTTTTCTGTATGTTGCAAGTTTTTTCAGTGATGCATATTATTGTTACAATGGAAACAAAAGTTGATTTAAAAAATTAAATTCCTACTATATCTGGTGATCAAGGATGTGACTCGAAAAAAGTAAAGTGCATGCCTTGTGTGTGTAAGGCCAGAGTTTGATCTCCCATACTGCATAATGAAGGAGAAGGAGAAGAAATAGATTGTATATTAATCTATTGATAATGCTTAGTTTATAAATAGATATAGCTATTTTTATAATCGTATATATTGAAAGTAGTTATAATTTTATAAATAAAAATTATGATAAGATTTAAAATGTTAATATTAGGTGTAACTACTCATTTTACAAAGACTTTTCACAAAAAATCCCAAATTCTCCCCAAAGTTGGGCCTAGAAGTCGTGAAGAACAATTTTGCAGAGTTTGTAAAATTCAGACAATAGAGCCTGCTTGCCTGGGTTCAATTTCCAGCTTTAGTTAAGAAGCATTTGCTCAATTCTTCTCCTTGTAAATTTTGAGAGACACAATCACACTACATCGGCTTGCCTTTAAAGTCATTCTCCTCTGATTTATATTCTGAGTACATGTAAAAATGAGGTCTAGTATGACCTTAGTAGAGGCAAGTCATGTCCATCTAATGTTGCTTTGGTACTAATTCACCGTGAAGAAGGCAGTGGCATAAAAGCACTCAGATTTCTCTGAAAAGGCCCCCTCACTGCTGTGTCTGTGTGTCTGAATTTATTGATTTAACTCAATCTTTTGCATATGAAAAATATAGGAAAGTATATTTTAAGTCTTACTCTTGATCAATTGTGTTCGCACTTTTGCAGGTATTCAAGACAAAGTGAAAGTGTTTGGAAAATAACTCTAAAGGAGCTACAAAGACAGATGAATTGCAGTTTAAAAGTACCTCTCCCTCGACATTATTCCAATGGACTCGCAAACTGATGCAGACTGGAGTATTAAGAGTGTAAGAGAGTGATTTGTCTTGCTTACCTCTGCAGGTGAAGGAAAAGAACTGTTGAAAATGATGCAAATGATTTGCCATGATATGGGTTTTCAAATCTTGTGTCACATAATCATCTCTTTTTCCTTGTAAATCTCTCACTTTTAGAGCAGTTGACAGCTGAATTTCAGCAAAATTTGCTTAAGTCCAAGGTAAAAATGTGTCTGCCTGCCATAATAATGAAGAAAATTCTTCCCCCAGACCTCCGCATGTCCTCCTCTTAGCCTCTTTTCCTTTTGTCCTGTTCAGTAGAAATCAGTTTAAAAACAGATTCACAATTGTAGCATTTCCAGATCATGATTAAGCGCTGATTATTTAACTTGTGTCCACAAACAATACATATACGGGTCTCACTGGCAACTCACTAATTATGCTGTCAGTGTTCTTGATAAGAAAGGTAATGACAATAACAAGCACAGTCAAATATGATTCCATTAGCTGATTTAAAGGTGAAACCAAAACATTAAGTGATTTAGAGTTGGAAAGACAATACAGCAGGTAAGTTACTTCCTTTGCATGTGGTTATGTGGATTCAATTCTTGACACCACACAGGGTCCCTGAGCACTGTTAGGAGTGATCCCTGAGCACAGAGCCAGGAGAAAGACCCAAGCACTGACAGAAGGGTCTCCTTCTTCTTCCCCCCAAATATTTATCCATGATTATTTATTTTTTGTATTATCTACTTATCACTTTCCCATTTTACATCTATAGAGAAGTCCCTGCTATAAAGCTATGGCTCCTATAGAAAATTTTCAATGAGAATCATTGTAAATTGAGATAGAGTTTCTTATACTTTGACCTTGTTAATAAAATATGTTTGCATCAGTTTCTGTTGCAATAATTTAAAACACTTGACTAGATTAGGATTATTAATACCAAGGCTGGAGAGATAGTTCAATGGACTGAGCACACGCTTTGCATACTGAAGTCATGGATTTGATCTCCAGCACTGCATGGTCCCTCAAACATAGCCAGGAGCAATCACTGAGGACTACCAGACGTGCCTCCAAAAGCTAGAAAAAATATTACTGCCATGCAGTAAAAAATATTACATTTCTAATATATCACCATTAAGAAATCAGTTTTTCCTCATCAATGTCACTTTATTGAACTCTACTTTTGGGAAATAAGCATATGAAAGAGACTTATCCCACCCCTCCATACACCACAAAAGTTTCTATGGCAATTTTGTACCATGAAATAATTTGTTACAATGGTTTCTGAGAAACGTATTGTAATTCTGATCTTCTATTGATAATAATATAAATGTCCATTTTACACTTCATCACTGTCACTGTCATCCCATTGTTCATCAATTTGTTCAAGCGGGCACCAGTATCACCTCTCAATGTGAGACTTATTGTTACTGTTTTTGGCATAACAATACACCACGGGTAGCTTGCTGGGCTCTCTGAGAGGGGCGGAGGAATTGAACACAGGTCAGCTACGTGAAAGGCGAAAGCCCTACCACTGTGCTATCACTCCAGCTGTTTACACCTCATGTGTTTTGTTAATTCTACAAGATAGGAAAAGCTCACATATATTTTATCCTTAAAGAAATCCTTCCCTAAAGCATCCAAATTAATTTTCTTCCATAGCTAATTTCATGTCTGACTTAAGTTTGAATAGTGTAATTTTAATAAAGAGGATAATAAAATATTGATAGAAATTGTGAGCCTGAATAATGATTATGTAACTATAGCACACCATCGTTATTATTGGAGCTTTAGCTTTGATTTGAGAAGAGTATTTTGTTTGAAGAGAATATTATGTTTGGTATGTTTGTTTTAGCGGAGCACCCCTCCCTGATGTGTCTCCACCTATGGCATAAGCCTTATGGTTCCAACCTCAGGCCTGTGCTAATAATGGTCACCAAGACAGCACATGCTGTGGTCAGGGCCCTTGTGGTGCCAGGAAGCAAACTCAGGTCTCACACATGCTAGGCAGATGCTCTACCACTTGAGTTATCTCTCTCCCTAGTCCCAAGCACTATGTTTTGAAAGTAAGCAAATAATCTGAAGCTAAGTATCATCACTAAATACCTATTTTGTTTGGAATTTGAAGCAGCAATGTCCTTATTTCAAATCATAATGAATATATTACCCATTTATCCCCAAATTTTACTGTTCAATACCAGTATTCCAGTATTTATTCAATAAGTACCAGATAACTGTTTCAGATACTTGAAGATGCATTGATGATCAAGACAAAGATCCTTTTGTGGGAATTCTGAGTAGATGGTGGTGATAAGATATCATTTTTATTTTTGTTTGAGGGCCATATCAGACAGTGCTCTGGGGTTTCTCTGGGTGCTTCATGGACCAAGGGAATCATGGAGTACTAGGAATCAAATCCAGGGCTCCTTTTTGGAAATCTTGGATTTCAAAATGCCACTCTCTTTGCTCTTACTGTTTTGGGGGCACAATGGGTGGTATTCATTGACTATTCCCAGTTTGGTGCTCAGAGATTGTCCCCAGCGATGCTCAGGTACCTTGGTACCAGGATCAAACCTAGAACTCAAAAATGTACAAGGCAAATCATGTGCTCTAGTCCTGTAATCGATCTTATCTGGGCTCTTTTGACACCCCATGCCCCCAATTCCCCATGAAAACAGGACATTTCCTAATCTATTCATGGTAGAAAAACACTTATATCACACTGATCTTCCCTTGGACAAGATGTGTAAACTCTGGGGAAGTGTCTAAACAAATCTGAGGCATTTTAGCATCAAGAACAGTTAGAAACAAAGGTAAATCTTGAAAGAGTTTCATGCTTCTCTGTGCCATTTCACCCATTCCAGGTGGTGAAGAGCAGCCAGAATGCAATTGGGTGACTAATCTTACTGGTCTGAGGAGTCAGAGTTGGGCATTAAGGGCTACCAGAGAGAATAGTGATAGGACAAGTCATAGATAGGTGCACTAGAAAGGAGCACAAAATTCTGCTCTAGCCCCAAGCCACTGATTAATTACTAACCAATAATAGACATGTGTTATATAGAGATATCTCTGGTAGGGAGGCAGAAGAGAAAGCTCCAGTTGGAATCCTTCGCTTATGCTACCCCTCAGAGTGGAAACAAGAGTGTGGAGTTAAGAATCCAGTGGCTGTTAGGAAAAAGGCACAACGTGCATGCTTGAGAAGATTAAAAACTAGCATCAACAGATAACATCATGGCAATTTGATTAAAAATGTACAGGATAAAATTAAAGATTACAAGTCATTTGAAGGAGGTGCATGTAACCCATAAGCAATACTAAAAGGAACGAATAAAAACAAACTCCAAGATAACCAGAAGTTAGAATTGGCATATAAGAATGTTCAAGGAGCTATTATAAATATATTCAAACAGGAAATATAAGACTGATGAAACTGTGGGGTAATCTTTGCAAAAAAGAAAAAGAAAAAGGAAGGCACTTATTCTTGCACACAGCCAACCTTGGTTTGATCCCCCACACCACATATGGTTCCCCAAGATCTACCAGGAGTTATCCCTGAGCACAGAGCCAGGACTTAGCCCTGAGCGCCACCCTGAATGTGTCCCAAAATAAAATAAAGTAAAATAAAATAATCCCAGTAGTAAAGTCAATTTTAGGGGTCACTTGCTTGAGAAACATACCATCACTACACTCTTATCCCTCTCAAGTCTGAATAGGCCAAATTACTTAAATCTACTTGTAAACAGTAAAACAAGCAAACAAAGACATTGGCTGAAATGTCACTGCTTATAATGGGAGGGGCCTGCTGGACTTGACCAGTGAGGTGCTAAAAGAATTTACTTTGAGGTTGGTGGTGGAGCAGTAGTACAACAGGTAGGGCCAACCCGGCTTCATTCTCCAGCACCCCATATGGTCCCCTGAGCTCACCATGAGTGATCCCTGAGCACAGACCCAGAGTAAGCCCTGAGTACAATTGCACATGTCCCCTCCCCAAAATAAGAATTTACCAGGGGATGGGGTGTGGCAAGACAGTTTAGGGGAGAGCTTGGGGAGTCTTTTATTATGAGTCTTGGGGCTGTGTAAGTGGAAAATTTCTGCTTTCTATAGATTAGCAAATTCCTGGAAGGGGTGAACTGAAGATGTATAGATAATTGAAGGAAGGGAGTGAGTTGTATGTAAAATGTTTTGAATCAGTCATGGGAAAGGAGTGAGATGTATAAAGGGTATTTTGATTTTAGTTGTTCTAGGGAAGGGAGAGAAGGTAGAGTTGTTCTGAAATTTAGGTATTTTTAGTCCATCCCAGGAATTAAAAGCCTGGGCTAATTCCAGGAATTGAATGGCAGCAAGATGCACAGAGTATCTCGCTGAGCTAACTCTGGGAATTCTAGAGGCAAAATGACCACTCTGGGTGATGGTGAGGCATGTAGGGTATTTCTGGCACAGCTAATCATTTTAGCAAGGACTCAGCATGTAATGCATTTTAGTTATGGGGATTAAACTAGGCATCACCTTCTGGGACTTATGCTAAACAACGTCAGCCTATCTCAAAGCCTTGCACACAATGTGATAAAAATTGCCGCAGTTTTTAATCACACAGTGTCACAAGAGGCTGTTTATTCACACTCCCACCAAACTTTGCAATACTTGAAAGTAAGAAGCATTGCCTTTCATTAGTATTCCCACGCTAAAGGCTTAAGCACATGGTTTAAACCTATGCACAAGGTTTAGGGGTTTTTCACATGTTCCTGGTACATCAAAATTATTGAAAATATTTGCAAATTAATGCTGTGTTTAATGGGATAATAAAATAAGAAAGTAGACTTGTATGCTAGGCAATTAGAGTTGTAAGCCTACAAGTGCAAGCAGGGCAGGCATTCACCCAAAAGTGAGAGTTGAAAACACAGGGATCCAGAGAGATAGAACAGGGTTTAAGGTGGTTGCCTTGCGTGTGACTTATCTTAGTTTGATCTCCAGCACCACATGATGTCCCCGTAGCACAACCATGAGTGATACTGAGGACAGAGTCAGGAATAGCCCCTAAGCACCACTAGGTGTGTGTGTATGTGGGAGGGAATGAGGACGGAAGGGAAGGAGGGAGGAAGGAAAGAAGGAAGGAAGGAAGGAAGAAAGGAAGGAAGGAAGGAAGGAAGGAAGGAAGGAAGGAAGGAAGGAAGGAAGGAAGGAAGGAAGGAAGGAAGGAAGGGAAGAAAGGGGAAGGGGGAAGGAAGGAATGAGGAAGAGAGGGAGGGAGGAAGAGAGGGAGGGAGGGAATGGAGGAGGAAGGAAGGGAGGAAGGAAGGAAGGAAGGAAGGAAGGAAGGAAGGAAGGAAGGAAGGAAGGAAGGAAGGAAGGAAGGAAGGAAGGGGGAAGGAAGGAATGAGGAAGGGAGGGAGAAAGAGAGGGTAGGAGGAAGGAAGGAAGGAAGGAAGGAAGGAAGGAAGGAAGGAAGGAAGGAAGGAAGGAAGGAAGGGAAGAAAGGGGGAGGGGGAAGGAAGGAATGAGGAAGGGAGGGAGAAAGAGAGGGTGGGAAGAAGGAAGGAAGGAAGGAAGGAAGGAAGGAAGGAAGGAAGGAAGGAAGGAAGGAAGGAAGGAAGGAAGGGAAGAAAGGGGGAGGGGGAAGGAAGGAATGAGGAAGGGAGGGAGAAAGAGAGGGTGGGAAGAAGGAAGGAAGGAAGGAAGGAAGGAAGGAAGGAAGGAAGGAAGGAAGGAAGGAAGGAAGGAAGGAAGGAAGGGAAGAAAGGGGGAGGGGGAAGGAAGGAATGAGGAAGAGAGGGAGGGAGGAAGAGAGGGAGGGAATGGAGGAGGAAGGAAGGGAGGAAGGAAGGAAGGAAGGAAGGAAGGGGAAGGGGGAAGGAAGGAATGAGGAAGGGAGGGAGAAAGAGAGGGTAGGAGGAAGGACGGAAGGAAGGAAGGAAGGAAGGAAGGAAGGAAGGAAGGAAGGAAGGAAGGAAGGAAGGAAGGAAGGAAGGAAAGGAAGAAAGGGGAAGGGGGAAGGAAGGAATGAGGAAGGGAGGGAGAAAGAGAGGGTGGGAGGAAGGAAGAAAGGAAGGAAGGAAGGAAGGAAGGAAGGAAGGAAGGAAGGAAGGAAGGAAGGAAGGAAGGGAAGAAAGGGGGAGGGGGAAGGAAGGAATGAGGAAGAGAGGGAGGGAGGAAGAGAGGGAGGGAGGGAATGGAGGAGGAAGGAAGGAAGGAAAAGAAGGAAGGGAGGGAGGAAGGAGGGTAAGAAAGGGGAAGGGGGAAGGAAGGAATGAGGAAGGTAGGGAGGGAGGGAATGGGGAGGAAGGAAGGAAGGAAAAGAAGGGAGGAAGGAAGGAAGGAAGGAAGAGAAGGAAGGGAGGGAGGAAGGAAGGGAAGAAAGGGGAAGGGGGAAGGAAGGAATGAGGAAGGTAGGGAGGGAGGAAGAGAGGGATGGAGGGAATGGGGGAGGAAGGAAGGAAGGAAGGAAGGCAGGAAGGAAGGAAGGAAGGAAGGAAGGAAGGAAAAGAAGGGAGGAAGGAAGGAAGGAAGGAAGGAAGGGAGGAAGGAAGGAAGGAAGGAAGGAAGGAAGGAAGGAAGGAAGAGAAGGGAGGAAGGAAGGAAGGAAGGAAGGAAGGAAGGAAGGAAGGAAGGAAGGAAGGAAGGAAGGAAGGAAGGAAGGAAGGAAGGAAGGAAGGAAGGAAGAGAGGGAGGGAGGGAGGAAGGGAGGAAGGAAGGAAGGAAGGAAGGAAGGAAGGAAGGAAGGAAGGAAGGAAGGAAGGAAGGAAGGAAGGAAGGGAGGAAGGGAGGGGAAAGGGGGAAGGAAAGAAGGGGAAAAGGCGGGGAGGGAGCAGGGAACCTCTTTTTCTGCAGTGTAAGCTCACCTTAGCTCCAACCAAATCCACATGGAGGAATTAATTCCCGGTCGTGCAGATCAAGTGGGTCTCTGTGTTGGTGACAGTGGCCGGGCTTCAGTGTCTACACTGTGTAGGAAAGGAGATTTGCCCATGGAGTTGGGTTTAGCAGTAACAGCCTCCTGAGCACCACCCACCACAAACCACTCGGCTGCACCACTGGGTGCGGCCTTTTAAAAAAGTTTTTATGAAGGTCCTTACATAATTTAATCATGCGCATGCCGGTAGTTTGGGTAGTAATTTTATCTCAGGGATGTATCCTTGGACATCTTCTGGGAGCAGGGAAGGCGAGGGAAACTCTTGTTAGGAGAGAAGAGGGCGAGTCAGAAACTTTGCTGGCGGCTAAGCTCCCTTGTCACTCAAGCTGTCGCAGCCTTCATAGCTGACCACTGGGTGGCGCAACCGAATCCAGCCTGCGGCACTAGGTGGGGCTGATGAGCCGAAGTACTGAGAACTGGCCGGCGGCAGCACCAGGGCTGGGGGCTCTGAGGATACCGCGCTGTCTAGTCGCCCTTCTCACTTTGCAGATACAGAAACTGCAGATCAGAGAAGAGATCTAACGTGATTCCTGCCCGCAGTGCTCTCAGCCGTCCAGTGTCTTTATTTTCGGCAAGCCCAACCCCACTTTCCTCCGGAAATGAGTAAATAATGAAGCTGGGCCTGTTTGTAATCTTTGCTTTTCCCCTGAAATCACTTGATCAAAGCCAGATGATGCTGTGTGCCCCAGAGTCAGGGAAAAGTCACTGTCGTTCACTGGATGTCTACACTGCTGTATAACTGGATGCTGAGTTGATACTTATTTAACTAATGTTTTTTTTTTTTTTGCTTTTGCTTTTTGGGTCACACCTGGCAAAGCACAGGGGTTACTCCTGGCTCTGCACTCAGGAATTACCCCTGGCTGTGCTCAGGGGACCATATGGGATGCTGGGATTTGAACCCGGGTCGGCCGCGTGCAAGGCAAACGCCCTACCCACTGTGCTATCTCTCCAGCCCCTAACTAATGTTTTAAGAGGAATCTTAAAACAAAACAAACTTAACTTAAAACAAAACAAAATTTCAAAGTTTAGTGATTTTACACCTTTCTCAGTACTCATCCCAATGCTCTCGATGCTCCCAGGGCATCTCTAGGGCATCTCTTCTAATATAATAGCTGCCAGCCCTTTTTATTCTTTTCCTAGCTTCCTGGAAGATACTAAAACTGGGAGAAACTTTGAAAAATAAATCAAAACACTTAATTGTATCATAGCACCGCACTGTAGCACTGTTGTCCCGTTGTTCATCGATTTGCCTGAGCAGGCACCAGTAGTGTCTCCATTGTGAGACTTGTTGTTACTGTTTTTGGCATATTGAATATGCCACAGGGAGCTTGCCAGGCTTTGCCGTGCAGGTGGGATACTCTCGGTAGCTTGCCGGGCTCTTGTAGCAGTAAGAAAGCTAACCTAGTTAACCATTTAGTAGCAGACAGCTGAGATTGGAGTCTTCCCTAACTTACTATGCATTAAAAACAATCAAATTGCTTTAAGAGATTACCCAATTATTTCCACTTATCCTTTAAATGTTTCCAAACCTTTACTTATGGGTCATACTCTCCAGCTTATCGTTAATTTTTATTGCTTCCCCCAGAAGTTGGCCTTTGCACTTTCACATTTTTTTTCTTCCCTTGTTTCCAGTTCAAACAACTATCCTATCATCAGTCCTCTACTCTTTGCACATCCTGGCCCGTATTTTTAATTTTTTTTTTATTTTACAAGGTGGTTCACAATATTTGACTACAGCTAATATTCAAACACCAATCCCACCACCATTACACCTTCCCACCACCAAAGTTGGGAGGTTTTCATCCCAAGTTCCAATTCCTATCCCAAAGCACAACCAAAATAATATATTTTGTATTGTTTGTTATGGAAAACTGCTGAAATGTTACCAAAAGTATCCATAGGGGAGACAGTGTGAACCTGCAGTTCTTGCCCTTGAAAATAGAAAGTAGATCCTCTTCTTGGTCCAGAATCAGCAGAGTGGGTCTTTGGATAGGCCAAGGAGTGGCCCCTGCCTTGCTGTTCAGAACAGAAGCCCAGGCATCTGGGGCTCCTCCGGGGGGCTCTCGGCTGTGCTCAGCCATGTCTGCAGCTCCCTCTGGAGCCTCTGAAGATACAGGGGGCTCCGCGGTCATACGACCAGGCAGTCCCTGCACAGACCTCGCTTCGCTGGAATAAAATAAAGAATTTCCAGAGTGAAGAACTAGGCCTTGGAGTTAGAGCAAAGCGGTACACACACACACACACACACACACACACACACACACACACACACACACACGCGTGCGCGCGCGCAGCCACCCCTTTGTAAAAGACCACTCCTCTGCGTGTGGTCTTTTTTAACGGTTTTTACAAAGGTTCATATACAGTTCGATGGTTTCTTACTTTGTTCCTTTACCAACCATATTGTCTAGTTTTGGTAGAGTTCTTAAACAGGCAGAAATTCTCCCCCACCATGATCAGGTGAAGTCTGTTTGTCCTTTTCTTGAATCGTCTTGTCCCTGTGAATTTATTTGGCCAATGAGACCTTAGCAAAGGTGAGGCAAGCAGCAGCTTTGAAACTACTTGAGTGTTGGATTTATCGCTCTACTGTGCTTGGCACTTTGGGATTATTGTGAGGATAAACCCAAACTAGCTGAGAGTGAGAAACGTGAGGAAGCAGCTAGCCTCTGCCAAGAGCCTTTTGAATACTAAACCTGAGTGAGACCACCCTGAGTTCCCCCAGCTGCCTCTGACATACCAGCTGACAGAAGATAGCAGTGTCAGCCAGGCCTGTTCAGACAGAAAATCTTCCTCACAACTCAGGAGTTGTGAGGCCAAGGGCCATGTTTTATATTATTATGGAGTGACTTGTTTCAAATTACATGGTGGCTTCTTTTGCAGAATACTGGAGTGATAGCATAGCAGGTAGGGCATTTGCCTTGCACGAGGCCGACCCGGGTTCAATTCCTCTGTCCCTCTCAGAGAGCCCTGCAAGCTACCGAGAGTATCCCGCCCACGAGGCAGAGCCTGGCAAGCTCCCCGTGGCGTATTTGATATGCCAAAAACAGTAATAACAAGTCTCACAAAGGAGATGTTACTGGTGCCTGCTCAGGCAAATCAATGAACAATGGATGACAGTGCTACAGTGCTTCATCTTAAGCCAGAGATATAGGGCAGGGGTTAAGGCACTTTCCTTGGGCAGGACTTACCCAGGCTAGATCCCAAGAATTGCATATGGTTCCCCCAAGCATTTCCAGGAGAGAACCCAGAGCAGAGAGCCAGGAGTAAGCCCTGAGCATAGTCAAGTGTGGCCCTAACCTGTGTCCCCACAAATAAAATTAAATTAAAACCTTGTTCTTCTCTGCTTATGTCAATACAGACTGAGATAGCTATTTTGACTGCCTGAGATGTTTTACCTCTGTGAGAGAATAACAGAGGATAATTGTTACTAAAATGGGTCCATCGCAGACCTAGATCACCTCAGCTTTAGATCACCTGGTGACTCTTCCTTAGATGCCATTTCTCCCACAGGCCTTACAAGCTCTTAGGAAACCAGGCCCCCTTAGTCTCTAACTAAGATCCACCACGGTTTCATCACCAAGTCTCTCTCCTCACTGACTCAAAAACTTTCTTAGATTCTGCTTCTAGAACATCCCATGTAAATTTCTTCTCTTATTAAGCTGCTCATCATTTTCTCCTTCTTGTCAATGTCCTCATAGCTTTATTTGATATTGAGAAACGTAAAATGCATCACAACTTTACCTCTCACATTACTTCAATTTTTTAGACTTCAATTCTGGATGTCAAACCAGAACTCTTCAGAAGTGACTCTCAAGCACTATGTAGACCCAGATTCAGCTCCTAGAATAATATGATTATTAATAATAAGTTGGAGATAGAATCTAACATTACTAGTAGCCCCTCCCTTGAAATGCTTGTAGCAAATTGGTAACAAATCATTTTTCTTATGTTGTTATGTTTGGGGGAGGGGGGCTGTCACACTGGATGTGCCCGGGATCACACCTGGCAGCTCAGGGTACCATATGGATACTGGAAATTGAACCTGGGTCAGCCATGTGCAAGGCAAGTGCTCTACTCACTGTGATGTCACTGCAGCTCCAATCACAGAAACCTGAAAATCAGTTCTGTTCATGCTTCAGTTAGAAACTAATTCCCAGTGGGAAAGTGAATGAGATAATGATGAACGGGAAATCATTACTACCTCAGTTTATTCCCAATGCTTCTCTCCTGTACAGTGTCATTCTTCTGGGTCGATGCAACTTTACGTGTGAATCTGACATACCACGGGAAATGGCAGCCATCTAGATGGTACTCACTCGTATTTCTAAAATTGAAGAACCACAGTTGTGCCTGTGTGATACTGCAGCAGAATTTTTATGACAAAGTGTGGGCTGCTTCGCCACAATTCCTCTCAACTCAATTTGCTGATGACTCATCCACTCCAATCTTCAAGTCTATAAATCAATGGGTAAAGCCAGGTTCTGCATCTTTTATTCTGTCTGTCTTTGCTGTTGGAATTCTCAGAGAGTTGCTGAGGAAAATGACAGGGCTCAGCTAACTATAGGAAAAGAATTTTGCATGGACATTTTCCAAATTTAAGCTATTGCCTGAATTTTCAACCAAATTGAAACGAACCAAAGAAAATCTGTTTCTGAAGCTCCGAGTGTCAAAAATAGGAGGATTTGGAGGTGGTAGTAGGAGTCTTTTCAGAAAATGACTTTTTTTTTCAGCTGTGGTTTAATGGCTTAATTTTATAATATTTTCCTGTAATTAAAAGCAACAATGTAGTTAGTGTGGATTAAGGGGGAGAAATGTATGCAGAACCAAGAGAGAAAAACATCTGTACTGCAAAGCAAAGAAGTAGATTAATGGAAGCACAATAGAGACAAAAGTAAATTAATATTTACAACCTTTCTCAACCTGTGAGTTTAACCTTGGTGTCTGCATGCTTTCCTGCAAGCACAGCTGCTTAGCAACTGAACCTTTGCTGTAGCTGGTAGTAACCAACAGAGCCGAAAATCAGAAGTGATTCCCCCCATGTACATGAAACCAGAGGTAGCCAGCCCCCTCAGTATTCAGACATATGTTCTATGGTCATCTATTCACAGTCCCTTGGGTTAACTGTTCAATCTTGTGAATTTATAAGTATTCATATATAGATCCTAAGTAATTTTTATATGTACATACTACCACCATCTCTCCACAGTTCCTTGGCTAATCTTGCTTTGGAGTCTTTGACAGATTCTCCTTGGGGAAAATGAACCCTATCCATAGGAGATCACCAAACACCAGAAGGGTAAGATCACTTGGTATAAATATGGCAGCCTAAAAAGTCACTTTTGGATTTGAAAGAATGGGGCATTTGTAGGAATCATTCTTTTAGAAGGTCAAGTAGAGAGGAGAGGTTTGGCATGTGTAGAACAAGAATTTATTTACCACTAGGTCATTTTCTCAAAATGTTGTGCCAAAGTGCCCTCCCACCACCCATTACTGAGTGTGGTAATCTCATTTTAGGGTCAGCTCTTACCTATTTTAGAAAAATCAAGTGAAGCATGAAAATGAACAGCACTGCTCGATCACTTTTTGCCAAATCTGGGAATTGTGTTGAATTTATCACTTAGGTTGACCAAATTTTAAAGCTGAGATTCTCAAAATATGGTGACCGAAATGGAGCATCACCACCATCTGGGAACTCATGAGAAATACAGACTCTTGGATCCTACCTTGCAACTACTGAATCAGAAGCTCTGGGACGGGAACTGGCAGCTCAACTTAAGCTTTGTTTTCTGGAATTTGGGGCCTCACCTGGTGGTGCTCAGGGCGATTTCTGGTACTGTGCTCAGGAGTGAACTCTGGCAGTGCTCAAGGAACATGTGCAGTGTCAAGGAACAAACTAGTTTTGGCTGCACAAAAAGCAAGCTTCTTAAACCCTTACATCTCTCCAGCCGTTATTTGAGTTTTAACAAACCAAGAGACTCTGATGCTTAGACCAATTGGTTTTAGTTTAGGGACTGAATAGTTTAGGGAGTCCTGGAAGACTCCCAATTGACTATTCCCCGGAAACCTGAATAATGACATATTACACCTCAATAGCTTATCTTTCAAGGTGAACTTTTGTTTTTCTCTGTCACTTATCCCACATGTAATACTGGAGGAAAGTTTTAGGTCATTAGCCCAGATGTTTCATGGTTATGCAAGAGTGCAAAACAAAACATCTTCCCTGCTAAATGAAAACACAATATAAGATTTTTCTTTAGCAGCTGTGACTGGATATTGCAAAATGGAATGATCTGGTCATCCTCCAGACTATTAGCCCCCACCTCCTCTCTCAAGGGTGAAAGTCAATTAAGCCCAAGAGAAGGAAAAACACAATGCTCTCAACCTCACAAATAACACTGAGAAATGGAGCTGCCGGAGCATCTGAAATGTGTCAGAATAGAGGTGACAAGGACATGTTAACAGTGATGAATTCTGGACAGCACCTCACCCCACCATTTTTGAAGCAACTATTGTTTAAAAAGGCTCTGAAAGGCAAGACCCCAGTATTCATTGCAAAACAATACATGCCAAAATTTTAGGTAGTGTGGTCCTTGTGGCAGGGAAAATTATGGAGCAGAAAAGTCTTTCTACTGCCCTTCAAAGAGCATCACAACTATGGCTGTCTTTTTCACCTTTACTCTGAGAGGCTGGTCCAGACTTACTTTCACTGCATCTGCATAACAATGCATGCGGTGTAAAGAGATAAGGTGCAGACAGAACAGGCATCAAATATTCTATCAGACCTCAACCATATAATATTTAGCAAGACACTATATTCTGCCAAATCTGCCTCCCTGAGCTCTATACCTCCTTAGGAATGCTGACAAGCAGTAAATGAGGTCATGTTTAAAGCCCACATGATAATTAATGATCTGAGATCTGGAATGATCTGAGACCTTGCATGTATGGAGCTTTGGGCTCCACCCCCAAAACTGGGGATGAGGAGGTGGGGGAAAGTACCCTGTTGATATTTAGGGGAAAAATAAAACAAAAATAAAACTCATCATGCAAAAATTTCTTCAAAGTTTAAAAACCCTTTTCTTTCTTTCTTTCCTCCTTTTTTTTTTGTTTTTTTTTTTTTGAGAAGCCACCACATCTATGCTCAGGAGTAACTCCTGAGCTCTGTGCTCAGGAATCACTTCTGATGGTGCATAGCGGTCCACCTAAGAATGCCAGGAATCAATCCCTCATGAACTGTGTGCAAAACAAGCAACCTACCCACTATTCTATCTCTCCAGTCCCATGGGAGTTCTTTTCTGTTGTTCTTTTCTGTCTTAAATATTTCCTAAAGCCCCTGACACTGGTCCCTGGAGAATATCTGAGCTAGAGATTCCTATCACACAACCATGTGTATGAATTAGCTGTGTCCCAAAAGAATGCCCCCCTGTATCTCATAATAAGGGAAGGGAATAAAATAGCTTGAAATGTGAGTTGTCTTCTACTTGGACCGTGCTAGTCCAGAGTGCTGAGCATTTAAATTTCTAGCTAGATTATCTTCAAGTAGAACTTTCTACAATCAGACAATCAATATTACTTTAAGATTGTCACCAAAGTTTTACCCCATGAGAATTTTCAGAGGCCACACTTGACCTAAAGCTGACCTGTAGTTCAGGCCCAGAATTACATCATATTTCAACTTGGTAACTCAAACAAAATGTCCCTGCTGTGTGGACAAAAGGAAACAAACTTCATTTGTCAGCTTCAGTTGAAGACTGCTCAGGGGATGGAGCCAATTCAGACAGAGTTCTCATTCGCTGTTTCCTCATTCCCCCCACAATGGGTTCCAACTTCTCTTCCATGGCTGGAGTAGCTGGTTTATTCTCAGTAGAGGGAACACTGACAGTAAAGTCATTATGAAAGTAACACCCATTTGTTTTTGACAGGCATTGGGCAATTCCCAACATCCCTGGCTAAGTGACACATTGCTGATCTTGAATTTCAGATCTTTATCTCCAAGGATGAACCCATCCCAGAGGTGAAGAAATACAAACTAAGAGATAAAAACTCACTCTAATATTTTCAGTTTCATGGAAATTTGGCCCTGAGCTTTATGTGGGGATGTCAGGGCTTTCTACAGCCTAATAGAGAAAGCTGTTTGTTTTGTTTTGTCTTGTTCTGTTTTTTTTCTTTATGGATGACTAAAATTTCTGCAAATTTCTTTTGTGCCAAATTTTACCCAACCAATTACCGTATAAACCCAGGTATTCCTTGGTCTCTTAGAAAATCACTTACTGGCCATGAGATGTTTAAACCTAAAGAATGAGACAAGAACTGAGTAGAATATCATTTTAATTTCAATTTAACTGAGTTTTCTTAGAGTGTGATCCATTACCTTAGTGTGAGAAGTCTCCCACCTATCTGAAAATGCAGACTCAGAGACTGGAAGGTCAGTAAAAGGCTTTGCTTTTTCATCACCATCCTTCAAGGCGCCACAT
This sequence comes from Sorex araneus, assembly GCF_027595985.1. Lineage (NCBI taxonomy): Eukaryota > Metazoa > Chordata > Mammalia > Eulipotyphla > Soricidae > Sorex > Sorex araneus. The sequence goes on from NC_073304.1 coordinate 102,070,071, forward strand.
ACCCAAAGTGGTCAGAACATCAGTAGTCACTTGGGCCCAGTCCCACCTTTGGTTCCTCAGAGGCAGAGAATCTATGCGTATTCAGTGTGTCCTAGGTTTTATTGGCCAATTAAAATGCATGCACTCCTTGGAATTGGTTGGGTTTTTAGAAAGGGTTTTGCATGTCTCCACCCAACCCCACTTTTTTTCTTCTGTAGTGGGAAGGAAGGGTTGGTGAGTTCTTATGTGGGTGAGTTCTTATGTGGGTAGCTACCCGTAATTTTCCATTTAGGGTTAGATGTCTTGGCCTAAAAGTAGACCACTGCTGACTTTATTTCTAGTATCAAGACACTGACTCCTAGGCCATCATTGCTTGGCCAATGAATAAGTGTCTGCTGACTGCCTACTAACTATTCCCTACCCTTATCTACTACCTTATATTATGGAGCCTTAAAGATTAAAAGTTGATGTCTGGAGTGTCACTTGTAAGGATAGAACCACAGTGTAGAGTGCAAGTTAAGATTTCCATGCACTCAATATAACCAAATAATATTCAGTCACTGGGGGCAAGAAAATTATGATGACAGCTTCATACCTATTGTTGAAAAAAATTAGTAGAGAATTCAGAAAATATATGGTGAATTATAATTATCTGTTCAAATTTAAAATATCTTGAACTAAATTTATTCTTTCATGAGATAAACATTAACAGATACTTGATATGTACCAAGAATATGGAGATATAGTGAGTGTCAAACAGGAGAATAATATTCATGTCTCTGAATTCATGGAATTAACTGTTAGGGGGAGTCTTTCTTTCTCTCTTCTTTCCTTCTTCCTTTCTTTCTTTCTTTCTTTCTTTCTTTCTTTCTTTCTTTCTTTCTTTCTTTCTTTCTTTCTTTCTTTCTTTCTTTCATTCTCTCTTTCTTCCTTCCTTCCTTCCTTTCTTCTTCCCTCCTTCATTCCTCCATCCCTCCCTTCTCCCCTCCCTTTTCCCTTTATCCCTCCTTTCCTCCCTTCCTCCCATTCTCCCTTCCTCCCATTCTCCCTTCCTCCCTTCCCCCTTCCTCCTTTCCTCTCTTTCTCCCTTCCTCCCTTTCTCCCTTTCTTCTCTGATGGTGCTCAGGGCTCTGTATTCAGTTGTTAATCCTGGCAGTGCAGGGATGGGGGAGCCATATGCAGTATTGGAAGTGAACCAGAGGCAGTTGCATGAAATTCTCTACTAGAGAACTTTATAAAGACAAGAAACAGAGACTCAGAAATGAAACTCAACATAAGCCTGTTGTCTTTTTTTTTTGCCAGAAGGGAAAAACATTTTCTTGCTCTCTGGGATGCAAGAAAGATAGAGATAATGTCCCTGCTCCATTTTTTGAAGATTGAAGGTCTATCTGGACTGTTATCCCTTATCTTCCCAAGTTTTGGGATAAATAAGATGGCCCCTTGGTCATCTGGTCTCCAGCATGTTTTTTTGTTTTCTGTGTGTTTCCTTCTTGTGAAGGCCTTATCTACTCTGATTATCCTGAAGAAAACGGGTTAGCAAGAACAAAGGAGGGCTGGGGACTGTGTAAGTTTCTACTTGTTCTTTTTTGGGTAAATTCAGTTTTAACATATTTACAGTTCCTGTAAGACAATCTCTTCAAACTCAGTAGAGAGACCTATTATCTTTTGTCAGTCATGTTATCACTGCCAGATCTCAGCAAACTTGCAGCACTATGTCTAGTACCGCTGTTCCTTTAGGGCCAAGGTTTTAAAAACAAGGTGTCATAAAAGGGCCATTGCAAGTTGCTATGAAAACATTGTATCTGCTAAGTATGGCAGCATGCTATTTTATTGGGTCAGGTTTCCCTTTAGAGTTTGCCATGCTCATCACAATAATTCAAACAAACTCCAGTTCTGAGTTTCCTTACCTCACTTGTATCACTTGTCATCCTGTTGCTCATGGATTTTCTCAGCGGGCACCAGTAATGTCTCCATTTGTCCCTGTTACGTGCTGGTGTAGCTGAATGGTGTCTGCTCGCTCCAAGAACACGAAGAGCCTCAAACCGTTCGTCCAGGGTCTTGATGAAGAACTCCTTACCACAAGTGTGACCAAATCATTCTAGTTTAAAAGAACTTTGTTGATTTGAGTACTGAAGACCCCCAGGGTCAGGGGAAGCCCTCAATCCTATGAGAAAACCAACATGGGTTGATTACAGTTCTTGCCATAGGGAAATTTGGAACAGGGTATGCTTTTATTTCCAAAAACCCTGAGTTCTGGGACTGGGGATATAATACAGTAGGCAGGGTACTTGACTTGCACACAGCATGCTCAGATTTGATCCCCAGCACAGCTGACTGGGCTTGATCCCTGGCACCCATGTGGTTCTCGAAAGCCTCACCAGGAGTAAGCTATGAGCAGCCCCAGGTATGACCCAGTATATTTACAAATATATATTTATATAAATAATATAGATATATAAAATTGATATAATTATAAATAATATGATATATAATATAATATACTACATTAATATATACATTATATATACAAATAAAACCAAGCTTCCAGGAGCTTAGTTTTATAGTCTCTGGGCCATTAATGGGATTATACAGTGAGGCGCGAGGGGAACTTTCTAGATGTGACTGCCTACCTACTGGAAAATGGGGGATCTGGGTGAAAGAGGCCCAGTCTCGATCCAAGCAGGCTTGGAGATCTCAGCCCCAGGTCCTGTACACCTGGGTTCCTCTGCCGGTTCCTTCATGCATGAGGCTCGTCTGAACGTGTGGAGAGGTGCCTTGAGCATGGCTGTGGCTGGGTTCCGGAGGTCTTCAGCTGCGGGGGCTCTGCTCGGGGCTGAGAGGGAAACTCATCACACACCCTCCGGGGAGTCCTGGTAAAGACAGCCAGGCGCGGGGGTAAGAAACTCTAATAGACTAGTTCTCCCTCTCAGATAACCTGGCAAGCTACTGAGAGTTTTTTCCTGCCCACACGGGAGAGCCTGGCAAGCTCCCCGTGGCATATTCATATGCCAAATACAGTAACAATGATGAGTCTCATTCTCCTGACCCTGAAAGAGCCTCTAAAGCGGCACATTGGGAAGGAGTGAAGAGAGGCTGCCAAAATCTTAGGGCTAGGATGAATAGAGATGTTACTAGGCCCACTCAAGCAAATGGAGGATCAACCGGACGATAGTCATACAAATTCAGCCTGAGTACTTTAGGCTAATTGACACAAACTCTTCAAATAGCCAATATTATAAAGCAAGACCAGCAACAACATAAAATGGCAAAAGATGATTCTAGATTAAAACAGATTAGAAGTATCTCAGTATGGAATATATAACAGACCAGGACATAAAAATAAAATGCAGTGTGTAATTCTTAATTGAATCCTAGACTTTTTTAAGCATTAATATGTTTATGAATGGAATATTGTGGACATCCAAATAGGAACTATATGAATTTGTGGAAATATTAGCAATTCCATTAGACAGGAGCATGGTGCTATGATCAAATAAGAGAATTCCCTTCGTCTTAGAGGACAAAGGCTGGTGTACTTAGAGGTAATAAAATAAAGGTGGCAACTTTTCAACAGTCTTTGAATTAGCAGAGTGTGTTAGGATGTGCGTTTTGGTTGCAGGAAGGTAGGTTACAGAAGGCTCCCCACATGATGGCAATGAAATTTCTGGGAAGGAAAGTTCTAAGGTTGATCCACCTTGTGGATACAGAAAGCAAGACCCAAGATAAGACCTTCAGCAGCGGACCGTGAGGAAATTGGACCCCTCCCCATGAAGGAAATTTCCTCCAATACCCTTGGACCTCTCCCTTAATCCAATTAACTTTAGTGATTCAGCCCAGAGAAGACCTCAGAATATTCCAGACCAAGACCCCCCGAGAAGATACCCTATAAAAGCCACCTTGAACAAAGGAATGGTGTATGTATGTTGTCGAGCCCATGTGTTGCCAGTGCCCATGTGGCCGAGCATATGTGGTGCCCGAGCACATGTGGCGCCCACATCTCCCCTCTTGAGGTGTGTGCTTTCCTGTCTAATGCTGGGATGTGTGTAGGGGCTCTCCCCGCCATTGGAGAAGCTCGTGTTCTCCCTTGAGTGCATTTCTCTCTCTCTCCCCCCCTCTTTCTTCACTCTCTCTCTCTCCCTCTATCTTCACTCTCTCTCTCTCTCTCTCTCTCTCTCCATCCCTCTCCCTCCACACCTTTAAAAAGCCCTCCAAATAAAATCTGTTTCACTTCACTGCTTGTCTACTTCTGAAATTCTTTTCTGTGAGGCAAGGCAAGAACCCCCCAAAACCCTGGGTAAGTCCTGGGACTGATTTCTCCTTTCTTGCAAAGATCAAATCCTCACTCCAGCCTCAGTCCATGGATCCTCAAGAAATCGGGTGATGGGGATCAACTCCCTTGCGTGGCAGACCAAGCAGACTTCAGGTGTGTCCTGATGGCCACCTGGTGGGGCTGGCAGGGCTCAGGCCCGTGCCGAGCAGGGGCTCATTGCAGACTTTACCAGTCCTAGTCTTCCCAGCAGGTCGAGGGTGGCAGAGGCGGGTTGGGGGAAGGTCTTTCTCTCTTCCCCAGCTCACATGAACTGCCTGTGGGGTCCACCTACGTCAATTTCAGTATCAGGCAGAATAGAGGTTGAAATAGGGAAGACATCTTTCTGCACGAGAAAAGGATTCATCCAGAATGGAAGTCAAGGAAAACAGGAAGAAAAGGATCATGTCTTTTTACTGGCTTTATCCAGGCATAAAGGATGGCACCAGACAAGCAAAGATTTGATAAGCTTGTGAATAAACGTCTGGTCATCGATGAAGAGGAAAAACTTTTTTAAATGCTTTTGTTTCTTTTTAATGAGAAGCTCTATGATGACCCTTATCCTACATCTACATTCCCATTCTTTGCCAAAACCACTGTAGAAAAATAGGCCAATCGGTACCAACAGTGAAACTGGCCTGGCACCTTCCTAACAGCATAGTTTCTGATTGATAAATCATGGCCTCTTGATCTTCACTCGTTCACACCTAGGATGCTTCCTGCTTCAGTCTCAAACTCCTAATGCCTTCTTTGTTCAGTCTTGGTTTGGGAAACTGCCCAGATGCTACTTGAATCTCCTTGAATCTCCTGGTAAAGGAACGCCTTGTCCCCTTCCAACTATAACTGTAAATTCAAAAGTAAATTTGACCTCTATTGAGAATGTCCCACTTACCAAAATAGTATAAAACCAGTTTGTATTGGGGAGAGTGGGGGATGTCACTAAGCAGAGCTCTGTTAGCATCTTCCTTCAGGCAGCCCTAATGTTTCAATGCGGCTTCCTCCCTCCAGCAGCAATATTGTAGTCAACATGCCCAGCTTGGCATTGAAGCAGCAAACTTGCCCTTTGGGTAGTCTGGAGAGCCTTGCCTAAGGACATCTCATTAGGTATATTTCTGGGTAGAGGACTAGTGACCAGATGCCTGGAACTGTCATCCAAAGTGAAAAAAATGACATTCCATTTGTCACTCCAAAGAGCTACATTTTCATCCTAGCTGAGTTTTATGGACTATATCTCATGTCCCGTAGAGTCATGGGGTGATTTCAGAAAGGTTCGCCCAGGTGGGAGACATTTGATCTGAAACCTGATTGAGTAGGGGTTGATCAAACACAAGTGCTGAGAAATCATTCTCAAGCATTTGAAGCAGCAAGTTTAAAGGACAGGGAGCAAATGGAGCCTTGGAGTAAAGGACCAAGGTTTGTCATCACTAGAACAGAGAGCGGGAGCCCAGGGTAGCAGGAGATGAGAAGGCGGGGTGGGGGGAGCAGAATGTCTATAACACTCCCTCAAGCACTCCTCTTTCCTTCTCCTTAGGTTCGCTGTGGTCCTTCCCGCCCCATCTTCCTGATCCGTCCAAGTCTCAGAGACCTTGGTCTGGGCTGCTGTGAGGAGAATCTCTGATTAGGTGCCAGGCTCTTCCTGCCAGAGAAATAGCTCGTGAGGAAAGCCAAGTCCAAGTCTCTTCCCCATGTTTTACAGACTCCAGCAGTGCTTCCTGTTTTTGCAATAAGTCTAACTTGTCACCTGGTGATTGTCTTTCCATGAGTCCTTTTCTGCTGCCCCAACACTGCCTGTTAGGCATCACCCAGTCCCCTGTCACAAACCCCTGTCACAGTATCAGTATGTCCTGGTACTGTCCCTGGGCACGACTGTCCCTGTAACAGGTGCCCCTGGCTCATTCCTGCAGGAGCAATGGCAAAGAATGCCTTCTCTCTTCTGTCTGCTCAGCTAGTGGGGTCTCAAAGACACCTTCCCAAGGGAAATAGCTCTCTCCATTTTGCTGTACCAGCCCCAGCCTGCTGTGGCACTTGGCTACATAGCCCCAGGGTATAACAGGTGGGGAAGCAGAGTTTGGCCCACAAGCAAACACGCCATCCGACACTGTTCCCCTCACCTGAGGATCCTCCTTGCTGAAAATGGAGGCTCTCTGAGCAGGTCAGCTTGTGGTGCCTGCCCCCCTTCCCAGGGGTGACGTGCCCTATGGGATGAGCTTTGGTCCCTCCTCTAGAACTTTCCGAGCTGTTCTCTGAATGTGTCTAAGCCAGCAGTGGCCATACTTGGGATGTGTCTCCCTGTCACTGGGAGGATTTAGGGAAGAGTGGGTCTGATTTGCTGTTCTTGCTCCCAAGGAGGAGAGGCCTCTGGCATGGAGGAGTTGTGCAATTTCCTTCCGGAAACCATCCCAGACCCTAAGCGAGTGGTGCCAAACTTCAGCTTGATGAGCCGCTTGAGATATCGTTGAAAGTACAGATTTCTTCCTTCCGGAGATTCCTTTGATCTGAGTTGCGGTCCCAGGAACCTGAATTTTAATAAGACCTGACGTACTTCTGATGCAGATGCTACTTGAATCTCCTTTTGCAGCTAGGACAGACCTGCCAGAACCAGGGCACACTATCAACCCTTTGGAGCCTATGAGAGACTCAGAAACAGACTTCCCTTCCCTTCCTGTTGCACCAGCCCAAGGCTGGGGTGGTGCTCAGGGAGCAGAATTTTGAGGCTGTCACCTCAGCATCTTCTCCCCCTCTGCATCCACAACCTGCACAGCTGCTTGAAGTAGTCCAGTCTGAAACCTGATCCCAGAAGAAATGGTGTACTTAAAAAACTGATTATTTTTTGTCTGTATTTTTAAAAAATTTTATTGAATCACCGTGAGATAGAGCATTACAAAATTTTTCATGATTGTGCTTCAGTTATACAATGTTCCAAGACCCATCCCTTCACCAGTGTAATTTTCCAGCGCCAGCGTCCCGGGTTTCCCTCCAACCCTTCAAGCCATGCCCGCCCCCATCCCAGCCTGCCTCAATGGCAGGCGCCTCTCTTCTCTCTCTCAGAGTCTGTCTCTCTAGATCTCTAGAGTCTCATTTTAGGCAGGATGGTTTGCGATACAGATGCCAAAAGGTTATCATGTATATCCCTTTACCTGTTTTCAACACTCAGTAAAGAACTGATTCTTAAGTCACCCCATCTCTCAGTAAGTGCCACGAAAATCCTGTAGATGACTGAGCTGTATGCCCGCCACCCCCCCTTCTCCCCTGCGACCAGATGCACTAATATCCCAGTTCCAACCCTGGGCCTAAAAGATCCAACACAGAGACACTGACTCTGCCCCTCTGCTGTGGGGTAGAAACACCTTGTGAGCTTTCGAAGATTCTGATGCCAGGGTCTCACCTCAGGATTGAATTGATTCTGGGTGCAATAGAGGCATCCGAATTTTTAAGATTTCCCCAGGTGATAGCAGTGTCTAGGATGGAGCCTGCCGAACCCGCACCTATACCTGGGTGAAATGTTGGCTGTTGCAGCATCCCAGGGATCACAGGACATTTCTCATCTCTCTGGTGAGAAATGCAGCTGGCAGTACTGCTCGGTGTCATCCAATTTTGTGCAGGGTCTCCGGCTGCCCCTCAATAAAAGAAGCTTGTGCTTCTTAGTATTTCTGCTAGTGACTGACCCCTGCATTGCCTTTGAGACCTAATTTTTCCTTTGTTTCTCTCCCCACAAATAAATTCACTGTTTTATATCATATGGGTAAGAGGGGTCACTTCCAGTGATGCTCTGCCCAGTGGTGTGAACCTGAGGATTTGGTACCTGGCCCGGGAGGATACAGAAGGCAGAGTTTTGCCAAGCAGCACAGGGGCATGCCATTTGGGCCAGGGATTGAACTCCACTCTCACCCATGCTAGGCACTTGCTCTATCCCCTTGAGCTATATTCTCACCCCCCATCTCGGTTTAATATCTAACTCTCCATCAATTGAACAAACCGTCTTCCATAAGGTATCAATGGCAAGGAAAGCTGAAATACTCTTTCTAATGCAGGTGCCAGCAGTATTCGAAAATATGCCAGAAAGAAATTAATGCCATAATATCGAGGTATATTAAATTAAAAATTACCAGTTTCTTAATTTACAGCGGAGGAAGACACATAGCTAGCAACTAAAATGTCTACATTCCCCACTCAGACTAAGATTTTGTGGTATGAAGGGACATGGGAGCCACATCATAGAGTACACTAGCATTTACTGAGCTTCTAACCTGGACCGAGTCCCCTGACAGATTATTTCTCTAAACTAACTTGATATGTCTCTCCATCTCTATAAGACAAGCTCCAGACCATCTTACAGGTGAGAAAATGAAGCAGAGTAGAGATTATGGAGTCAAGAAGTGGCAAGGCTGGTGTCTGAATCTAGATCTATTTGATACCAAAACAAGTTGTTTTTCTTTTTTCTATTCTCTTTGTATTCTGGTTTGGGGGCCACATCTAGATGTGCTCAGAGCTTGCTTCTGGCTCTGTGCTCAGCAATCACTCCAGGTAGTGCTTGGGGTACCATATTCAGTGCCAGGCATGATGCAGAGGATCGAACCAGAGTTTGCCACATGCAAGACAAGAACCTAATCTCCTGTATTCTTTCTCTAGCCCTGAAACTAGTTGTTTTCTATCACACTTTTCTGATGTATGAGCTTTTCAAGTTAGTTGCGAGACATCCTTGGGGAAGTTCCACTGACTGAATCTCTTGGTCAAAAATTCTGCTTTATAGGTTGTGGTAGACACATTCTCATTATTGTGGGCTATCTTTTTCAAGCTCCCTCCACCTCCTGAGATTCATGGATCATGTCCTAGCCATTTTGCAAAATTGAGCATAACACAAGCCTATTTTCTTTAAATATGTTTAAATGAATGTATGAAGTGCCCCCTTTACCTGAAATGGAGCCTTTACCAATCCTCAAGCCTAGATTACCAATATTTCCCTTAAGCATTCAATTTTTGCAAATGAAAGTCTTATTTTAAGTTTTTGGGTTTTAAGTTTTTTGGTCTCTAATGCCAGGTATGCTCAAAATAGTTTCATTGATGGAGCACAGTGGGTGAGATGTTTGCCTTGCATGTCTCCAACAGGCCCTGACTCCACAGATGGTCCCCCGAGCACCGCCTAGAGTGATCCCTGAACAGAGCCAAGAGTAAACTCTGAGCAACACCAGGTCCATTGATTTCAAAATAACTTTTTATGTTCTTCCAGGTGTGCATTTTGTTTTATCCTAATCTCCTAATGCCTGCTAAATATTGTGATGCTTTGTCAATATCTTTTTATTTGGTTTCAAGCTCAGAAGCTGTTTTCCATTTTCAAGTGTGCTCTATAATGAGCCCTCAAGATTCTAGGCAGAGGGAATGGTGCCAACTCCAGGCTGATGTCATGATTTTGAATGAGATTTTGCTAGTCATCTCAGTGCTGATGTAACCCTCCTAAAATGATGTCCAGCACAGGCTGGGTGGGACTGTCTTTGTTCCCCAGCCACGGCTCTATGAAGGCAGAAGCTGAAAACCAGAAATGGCCCTTTCAAAGACTTCATTCCTTCACCAGTGACACAAATGATGTGGTGTGTGGGACTAATCAAATAAGAGCAATAAAGGTTCCTAGGACAGAATGAGGGGTGCGACAAAGTGGAAGAACTCCTCTCATTAGCACATATACTAATTTAAGGAAATCCATGTGTAAGTCTGTAATAATTACCCTGAGCCGCATTAAGGCTCACTTTATTCACTTGAAAAGTGCCCCTAATGTACATGAGGATGCTTCCCCTCCCTGTTCCCGGCATCCACTGCAAGGAGAATATCTACAATGAGAGACTTATGTGACACTACCTTAAAGATTATGCAGAAATTTTGCATTTGATTTCACAGCAGATTCTAAGTTGATTTAACACATCTCATGGCTCTTTTCTCAAAGCCGCCTGGAGAAGGCAGCCATTCCTTACGAAGAGGCGCTGAGCCTCCCGGATCATATCTGGCATACTCTCTGCACGCCAAGTTATTTCATAAGGAGTCAGAAATAACTAATGACAGAAGCAGCATAGGCATATAGATTTGAATCTGAGGGCATTAAATTTTCAATTCATTTGAATTCAAAAATTCATTTCAATTCAAAACTCCAACCATATAAAACACTTGTGCAGAATAGACGAACCCATCAATTGGCAATTCTCAAACTGTAGGCGCCTATGAACCTGTATTTCAGAAAAGTTTTCAGAGAACTATTAGGATAAGGTCATTGAAAATCCTAAAAATTCTTCATAAATGGTAAAAACATACAAATGTGACTTATTATCATGGGTGGATTGATAAACTTTGCCATCTTTGCAGATAAAACAATTGTTTTATCTACAAAGCTTTACATCACTGCTCCATATATGGTGACCAAACTGGACACAGTATTTGCATTTTGATGCCTATTTATTCAATTTATTACTGTATCATACCATCTTCTTCAGACTTGTAGGACTTCTTTTGATAAATCTGCTCTGGATTTAATGAAGGTTCACTTAATTATGAATCTTTGCTTTGCTCTTGCTGCTCTCCAGATTCCACAGCTCTGGGTTTTGCCTTTTAATTCCAGTGCATCCTGGTAATCCTCTATTTGGATTTATATTGTTTGAACAGGTATAGATTTATGACTCCATCCTCATATGGGAAAAGTTTTCTGCTATAATATCTTCAACCAGTTATTCTCCCTTAATCTTTCCTCTCTTTCTGGATCACCTGTGATGTAAATGTTATCTATGTTATCTCTTTTGACGGTATCCCATAGAGCTCTTACTTTTTCTTCACTTTAAAGTGTGGTTTCCTTCTTTCATTTTTTGGTCATATCATCTGCCTTACTCTCAAGCACACAGATTATTTCCTTGATTTCTACCATTCTGCTCTCAAATTGTGTGTGTGTATGTGTGTGTGTTTTGGCTCACCCACTGTGCTCAGTAATTTCTAAATAAAATGTTCTTATACTTTCTCTTTTCTTCTTGGAACTATCTTCCATTTTGTTCCTCAATTTAGAGAATAATCTTACTATCCATTGTCTCTTTGGAGTTTTTTTTCAGGGAGTTAGAATAGTTCTTGTATACTTTGGTCTTTCCCAGGCCTTTGTCCTCATACATTATTGCATCTGCTTCTTCATTGTGTTTGGTGTGATATGAGGGCTAGCAGTGGGGGTCTGATTTTATGGAGGCCCGAGGGAAAATGTGCAGTGCATGCTCATTAATGTCTGTGGCTCTGATTTTGTGTCTTTGCGGACCGCTGCTGGGCATGAGTACTCATGAGCTCACTGCATCAGCTCAAGGAAAGGCTACCCAGTATGATATCCCAGAATTCACAGTTGCTAGTACCTGACAGCAGCTGTGGTGTTGATGCCCGGTAGAGTTGGGTAGAAATGGAGACTTGTGTTCAGGGGCTCCCAACAACAAGTGTAACACCAAATAGACCTAGTATTTACTAGGATATTTGCATTTGCCAGTGCCTGGCAGCCTCTAAGCAGCTATATTTAAGCCAACCTGGGAAACCTCCTGTGGTCCCATGATGTGATGTTTGCTAAGACCTGAGGCTCTTAATGTGATACCAACAAAATGTCCAAATGTTCAACAAAGGAGTGAATGTGGACACAGAAGGCAACGGAGTGTTCTTCGCTTGTGTATTTTCTTTAGTCTCTGCAAGCCCTTTTGGCCTCTGGTCTTTCATTTCTGCTGCCTACTCTCAGTTAGATGTGGACTAGCTTTGTTCACTGGGGTAAGCAGATGCCATTCAAGGTGTTGTCTTTGGCTTGAATGCTGGGGACTGACCCTCCGGCTGCTTCAGGTTTGGAGCGGGAGCACATCTGGCAACTCCCTGCCATCTCACAGGGGGTTCTCTGAGGAGCAGCCTGTAGGCATTCCAGCCCTGACTATCATGGCCAGCTTAGTTCTTGCCTTCCACTCAGATTTGGTCAGAGCAGACCAAAGACTGCAAGCCCCCTCCCTATCCTTGGCAGCTGGCCTCCTTCTTCCTTGGACAAGGTTCTGTCCTCAGCATCTCTGTTCTGTCCCGTGCCCTCCTATGCTGGAGCTTTTGGAGTCTAACCCTCCTCATTGTCTCAGAGATGAAGATAGGTATCTCCAGTGGGCTTTCTGAGTGGAGCCCCATGCTGTGCAGGATTCCGGGTTAACAGCCCAGCACTTAACACTGTCTGGCGGGATTCTCTCTACTAGCCGTCTTGGCCCGTCCTCACTCTCTACAGGTGGCACATATGAGATGTGGGATACCCCTTTGTAAACTTTAGAAACTAAATTTATCAGATGGTGGAGATGGTCCACAGGACTCATGGAAGGCATGTCAGGGGCTCTGGTTTGATCACTACCCCTGTCTGGTCTCCTGAGCACCTACAGAAGTGACCCCTGAGCAGGCTTGAGCATCCCTGGGAGTTGCTCCCAAACAAAACAACCCCAAACCAACTGACCAAATCAACTGAACAAAATTATCAGACTGGGAGGCATAGAGGGGACTGAAAATGTCTCTCTTCTCCAGCCTCATCCAGTGGTGCTCAAACGTGTAGAGCTTCAAAAACCGTAATAACAGAAGGGTCTTCTGTGGGGAGACCCAAAAACTTGAAAAAGATTCTCTGACCTCTGAGCTCATGAGACGGTGCTTCACTATCCCGGTGGCATCCTGGGCTTGGCATTTCAGCAGAGCATCCGGGAGGAGTGTATGTGTATGTGTGTGTGTGTGTGTGTGTGTGTGTGTGTGTGTGTGTGTCTTCCTTCTCCATATTCTATCACAAAAACATGATGACAAAGAAAGGGACACAGACTCCAGGGGGCCCTTAAAAGGTGGGTTGTGCTTGCTGGACCCCGAGTCATCCTGGCTCAGGCAGGGAATGGAGGTACCAAAGCACGATATTATATTCTTTTACCAGGACACTCCTTTCCAAGGAACCCCATCTCTTGAGCTTTTCCCAAGAAAGGGGTGGGAGAGGTTTCTTTCTTCCTGTCAAACATATTGGTTCTGGATTCCTTTGGCACAATACAACATATATACGTATATATGTATGTATGTATGTATATATATATATATATATATATAGAGAGAGAGAGAGAGAGAGAGAGAGAGAAACTGAATCACTGGGAAGTACACAGCTACAAAGTTGTTCATGATTGGGTTTCAGTCACGTGCTATTCCATCACCCATCCCTTCACCAGTGTCCCAGTGTCCCAATCACCAATGCCCCCAGTTTCCCTCCTGTCCTCTTCCCCAGCCCACCTCTATGGCAGGCACTTTCCTTCTCTGTCTCTGTCTCTCTCCTTTTGAACAATATGGTTGCAATACAGATACTGAAAGGTTATCATGTCTGTCCCTTTACCTACTTTCAGCACTCAGTTCTTGTCCAGAGTGACCATTTCCAATTCTCTTTGGCACAGTGGTCCCTTCTCTAATCCTAGCTGCTGCCCCACCACCACTACCACTTGTGACAAGACTTGTCATGAGCCACTCCTCCTGACCCTTGTTCTCACTGTCCTTGGTATTAGCCTCATACTATGTTCTTTTTACTCCACAAATGAGTCCAAACACTCCGTGTCTGTCCCTTTCCCTCTGAATACGACTGCATGTGTGTGTGCGCATGTGTGTGCATGTGTGTGTGTGTTTGTGCATGTGTATGTGTGTGCTTGTGTGTGTGTCTGTGTGCATGTGCACACACATGCAGAGCAAATGTTCTACCACTAAATCACCTCCCTGGCTAATACTCTTTAAAAGGAGTATTCCAGTAGCCACCAAGGGGAAAAAAAAAAAGTCATGAAATGCGTGGGTAAAGTAGATTTGCGGTACTCAGCGGAGGGCTTCATGAAAGCAGATGGGGTTTTATGGGTTTTATGCTCCCTACCGCCCCCGTCCCCGGTCCCTGAGTCCTATCTGAAAGGCTGAGATGTCGCCCCGGGGAAGCGAAATATGAAAAAAGTGGCATTTGCTTTTGGTTCGCGAGGCCGAGCTCGGCCCCCACCTCCTCAGCCCCTGGGCTGGCACGGGAGCTGCGGCCGGGAGATGCCCCTCTGCGTTCAAACCTCTGGCGGCTTCCCCGGGGCCGGCGGGTGCTGAGGGGCGACAGCACGGTGGCTCCCCTCGGAGCCTTCCCGCAGGCTCTTCCCGGCCGTGCAGTTCCCACCGGGCGCTCGGGGTGGGTCCCGGCCGCCGCGATTCTCAGAAGTTCCCAGACGCGGCGGCGGCGGCGGGCGGGCGGCGCTGGCCGTGCGGGGTCCCCGCGGCGCGTCCGCGCGTCCGCACCCGCGAGTCCCGGGCGCGCGCGGAGCCGCCCAGTGCGGCCGGGCGGGGCGGGCGGCGCGACCCCCGTCCCCGGGGCGCTCGGCGGGCGCGCTCGCCGCCCGCGCCCCGCGCCGCCGCCGCCACCACCATGGCCCAGGCGGACGGGGAGGCGCGGCCCGGGCCCGGGCCCGCCGTGCAGATCCGCGTCGCCATCCAGGAGGCCGAGGACGCGGGCGAGCCGGAGGACGGCGGGGACGGCGCGGCGGCGCGGGGCGCGGGGGGCCCGGCGCGCTACCTGAGCCCCGGCTGGGGCAGCGCCAGCGAGGACGAGCCGAGCCGCGGGCCCAGGTAGGCTGCGGGCGCGACCGCGGCATCGCGGGGGGTGCGGGGGGAGCCCTCCGCTTGGCGTCGCGACCCAGGCTCCCAGGGGCCTGGACCTGGCTGCGGGGGGGACCCCGCAGGAAGCCCCTCCGGGCGGTGCCAGCTCTGCCCGCAGCAGGAAACTGTCCCCGCGTGAGCGCCTCCCGCTCCTCCCCGCAAGCCCAGCGGCGGCCGCCTCCCGGGCAGGCCCACCCGTCCGTGAGAGTGACCCCCGTCTCTGCCCCTGTCGCCCTGAGTGACTGTCAGCCCCCCAAAGGCCCCGCTCAGACTCTGACACCCCTGCCGCGGAGATGGGTGGGGGGGTCCAAGGAGGCGTGGTTGGCGGGGCCGGAGAGCCCACTCGCGCGGGGTTGGGGATCCTCGCGGGGCTGGCCGCACGCGTCTTTCCCAACAGGGGATTCCCATGTTCAGGGTGCCCCCACCTCCACCACCAGCCTCTTAGGTGCTTGCGTCATCGTTGCCGCCTGGGGTGTGCCTGGCTGCAGACCCATGACGGTACCTAGTGTCGGTCTCTGCCCCCAGCTTGGCCCCCAGTGGAAGGGTTCTGGCTTCCTTCTTGCTGCTCTGAGGGGAGAGCTGGGTCAGAACCGAGCGTCCTAAGCCAACTCTACAGAGCCCTCTTCCTCTGGGACTCCTGGACTTGCTTTTAGCTGACATAACCCTGCCAGGCAGTTTCCTCGGGCCATGCATCTTCCTCTTTGGGATATGATACTAACCTCAGGGCCTACGAGATAGGGGTACCGGAACTGTACCCCATCACCGCTGACTCTGCCTCAGTGGGGAAGGCCCTTATTGAGAGCCCTGTCAAGGGCAGTTGAGTGGAGACCAAGGTCTTGGAGGTAGAAAGTCCCATCTTTAGAGCTGGAAAGCTGGACAAAGCATGGGACACAGATGCAGCTAGTGCATCAGTCCTTCAGTCCCGCAAAGGCAGTTTCATTCATTCATTGGTTCTCTGCAGAGTATCCAGAGCATTAAAGAGCGACTTCATACACTACTGAGAAAAGGCTGCCACCAGCTAAATAATTTTCAGCTGAATTGCCCAGAATTGCCGGACCCTTCTGACTTAATTTGCCTGTGACTATGGCAGAAGGAGCCCAGGGACTATTTTTGAGATTTTATCATTAGCACTGATGAAAACTCTACTGTGTTCTTGGACTCAGAAAGAGGGATCCCTTGAGATGTCGGCCAGCACGGTCCTTGGGCCAGATGGGGCTCTTGTCCTCTCCTTTGGCCCCACTCTCCCTCTGGGCTCCCCTTCTCTCCCAGCTCCAGGGAAGCTTGTGTGTGTCCTAACAGGGGATTCCCAGGTTCAGGAAGCCCCTACCTTAGACACATGGATCATCCTGAAGTACTTCCAGCTGCCCACTGGCATGCTGTGCATCCTGGAAAATCCCTGGCTCTCTTCAGGGTAGTGGAGTTGACAGAGTCTAGTGGGCAGACAACAGAGCACTGGGAGATGACGCCAAACCAGTGTGGGAGAGGAGCCACACTGTACACTCTGGGTTCCATCTGCCATACAGCAGCCACTACTCATGGGAACGTGTCTGGAACCAGCAGGAGAAAGTTCGGGTTTCTAAATCTCAACCCATGGCTACCTTCCCTGTGTCTTATCCGTGATCCCAGCACCAGTCCTGACCCGCTTCCCATCCCCCAGACACCAGGGCAATTTTATGTTCACTAGCCCCTGTAGGTCTCTCTCACCTGTAGATCCCTCTATTGGATGGATTTCTAGTTATCCTTGACTCTTGGTTCTTTCTTTCCTACCACTCTGGTGCAGAGCTGGTTTGTCTCCTCTGCATTGCTCTGGTTCTCTCCAGTTGATGTTTTTTGGGAACCATCAACCCTTGAACTAGCTTGAGTCAGTTAGTTCATTGGAGATTACAGACTGGTAGTTTTCTAATTTTATCATTTTTTGTACATTTATTAACTGGCACTGTTCTATAAAAGAGAGCATACTAGGACCAGAATTGTAACTCAGTGGTAGAGTACATGTCTCATACAAAGCCTCGAGTTCTATGTCTTAGTAAGGATGGAGGAAGTGATGGAGTGAGGGAAGGAAGGAAAAGGGGAAGGAAGGAAGGAAGGAAGGAAGGAAGGAAGGAAGGAAGGAAGGAAGGAAGGAAGGAAGGAAGGAAGGAAGGAAGGAGGGAGGGAAGGAAGGGAGGGAGGGAGGGAGGAAGGGAGGGAGGAAGGGAGGAAGGAAGGAAGGAAGGAAGGAAGGAAGGAAGGAAGGAAGGAAGGAAGGAAGGAAGGAAGGAAGGAGGGAAGGAAGGGAGGGAGGGAGGGAGGAAGGGAGGGAGGAAGGGAGGAAGGAAGGAAGGAAGGAAGGCTCATAATTGGGGATTAAACAACCTTTCTCCTAAAGAAGCTGGCAGAAATGTTTGTCAGATATGAAAGAGAGAAGCTGATTTAAGGATCACATCGAATAATTTAAAGAAATTATTTCCTACTTAGAATTTTTTTTTGCAATTGGTTCCCATCATTATTTTTGATGTTCAAACTGTCTGATTCAGCTATGGAAGCCCCTTATATTGTTGCTCATTACACTCCCCAGGACCACGTCCTTTAGTCTCACGCACTTCCATGCTTTCTGATGGTCTTGGTTTCATTTCTGCTTTTGTCCTACTCCAGTTGTGGGATCCCGCTGTTTTGACAGGAATTCTCTGTTTTCCCTTCCTCTGAAGGAATGAAGGTATTTAGGAACCAATCTTGGGGTGTGGAGTTCTAACTTCTGTGACTGACTGGAGATATAATTCAGTGGCAAATTGCACATTTTGCATGCATGAGGACCTGGGTTTGATCCCCAGAACTCTCTGCAACCTCCTCCCCCTACACAATTCCAGTTTCCATGGGACATCATTGCTTTCAAGCCATCTCAGTAAATGCGAGACAAAAAATATTAAAAATGAATTTTGGGGGGATGGAGTGATAGCACAGCAAATAGGGCATTTGCCTTACATGCAGCCGACCCAGGTTCAGTTCCCAACATCCCATATGGTCCCCTGAGCACCGCCAGAAGTAATTCCTGAGTTCAGAGCCAGGAGTAACCCCTGTGCATCGCTGGGTGTGACCCAAAAAGAAAAAAAATTATCTTGTTAATCCCATGTCTATTTTAACATTACAGGTTTTCTGATTTACTTCTCTTAATTTTATACTGAAAGATCTTCATTCCTAATGGTCTTAGAATATATTAATTTTCTTGTCTAAAAATGCATTCAAATGACTTCTAGTTTTAATACTAAATATTAAACATTAACACTAAATCAGTGAACATGCCTACTTCTGATTTAACAGAACCTCGCAGGCTTCTTCCTCTCTGAGAGTAAGCACCTGCACCAAGAGTGCTTCTCCGTCATCTGGATGATGGCAGTGAGAGTCCCTGCTTATTTGTGTCAAATTGTGCCTGTCGTATAACTAAGTACTTTGTATTCGTGTCTCTTCCCTGCACCACAAACCATTTTTCTTTATTAGTTTTAATATTTTCATGGATTTATCAGTATTTTACAGTATGAAGAAATTTTAAGGGGTCAGCTCCATGTCCTTATCTGCCTATAATCATTATCTCTCTCTCTGACCTCCATGATTCTCCCACAGATGGTGCTGCAGAAACCCATGTTAAATTGCACCCCTTCCCCAGGCTTGGGAATATGACAATGGCATAGCAGAAGTCAGGGTTAAAGATGAAGGTCCTAGGGGATGGAGCAATAGCACAGCGGGTAGGGAGTTTGCCTTGAACGCAGTCGACCCGGGTTCGGTTCCCAGCATCCCATGTGGTCCCCGAGCACTGCCAAGAGTAATTCCTGAAAGCAGAACCAGGAGTAACCCCTGAGCATCACTGGGTGTGACCCTAAAAGCAAAGAAAAAAATGAAGGTCCTTATCTCTGTGATAAATATTGAAGAATGAATGTCCCTGCAGACAGATGTAACTCCTGCTGGAAGCACACAAGTGTAGTTAGCCCCTTATCTACTCCAGACTTGCAAATACAGCCTCTGCATTTCTTCAGCCCATTTCAACAAGGAACCTTTAGTTTTTAGGTTGTTTTCCTATTGTTTCATGGATGTTTTCCTATTGTTTGTGAAATTTGGTTGCTGGTTGGGATTTGGTTTTGTTTTCAGTGAAGTGAGAGAGTTTTATTTGGAGAAATGGAGGGGGAAGTAGAGGGAGAAAGTACCCATCTCAGGTTGCGATGTGGGTGAATCTTTCAGATAATTGCACACAATTGCCCTTTATGAACCATTTGAGATTTATGATTCTTTTCTGAAAATTAATGTTTTTATTTAATATCATTCAGTTCGTAACTGGAGCGATAGCACAGAAGGTAGGGTGTTTGCCTTGCACGCGGCCAACCCAGGTTCGATTACTACATCCCTCTTGGAGAGCCCGACAAGCTACCGAGAGTATCCCACCTGCATGGCAGAGCTTAGTAGGCTACTGGTGGTGTATTCAATATGCCCAAAACAATAACAACAAGTCTCACAATGGAGACATTACTGGTGCCCACTCGAGCAAATCGATGAACAGTGGGATGACAGTGCTTCAGTGCAGTGCTATCATTCAGGTCACACACTGACAGGCAATACTGTTAACAATTATGGTGTGTTTATTTTTTTTGGTAGAGGCAAGTCAAAAGGATCTCCACGTGCAAGATATTGGACCAGAGTGCTTTTCATGTTGTGTTCATTGTCTTCCTTGTGTCTGGCCACCATGCTCTTGGTCTTGGTGGCCAAAGCACCACCATAATTCTCCACAAAGATAGGGACATTTGCGAGCTCCTTCCTGAGTTAAGAGTCACATTTTGTCATTTTGTTTGTATATTTTCTTCTTCAAGATAACATTTGACTTGCTGCTCAGTTAATAATGTAATATTAGCCTGAGGAGTGTGTGTGTGTGTGTGCATGTGCACACACATGTGAGTGATGGGGGTCACATACAGAGTTGCCAGGCTCAAGACAGCAGGGCTGCCAGGATTGTACCCATTGCATATAGGGAATGAGGGATCCAAACTCATACCCATATGCATATGGAGTTGCAAGGTGCTCTTAGCCTCTGTGCCCTGAGCTTGAGAAATTTTATGAGAAAAGCACACTTAAAGATTTTATGCTTCACTTATTTCACTGAATCACTTATACGAATGTAAAAAAAATCCAGCTCTGATCTGTGGAGAGCCCCATCATCTGTTTTGAAATGTATCCCTAGATTTCTACCTTTGTTTTCATTTCTAGCAGATTTAACAAAAGAACTCAGCACTGCTCCCAGTTTACACCTTACAACAAAAAAAAAGGTGTAAGTGTAATACTTCTATGTCAAAGTGTTTTTAAAGCCTTCTTGAAAGGCCACCTAGGGCTGGAGCGATAGCACAACGGGTAGGGAGTTTGCCTTGCACACGGCCAACCTGGGTTTGATTTCCAGCATCCCATATGGTCCCCCGAGCACTGCAAGGAGTAATTCCTGAATGCATGAGCCAAGAGTAACCCCTGAGCATCGCCGGTGTGATCCCAAAAAGCAAAAATAAATAAATTAATTAATAAAAAGCCACCTGTAGCTCTACATTTGTGTGTCTCAGAGAATCCTGAGAGGCGTAGAGTCTATACCAGTGTTTCACACTTTGCATTGGGAAAGGATTCACATAACATTGATTTTAAATTTGTGCCATGTTGGAGGCTATGGTTTGGTACCAGCATGAAAATAAACAAAATGAATTCTACCCTACAGGAATTTAGAGTTCAAGCCACTTAAGACATATCTAGAAGTTGCTATGTGACAAGTATCCACAAGTGTTAGGAGAGTTAGAAATACAAATTCCTGGGAAAGCCACATTTGAGATCAACTTTGAAGTATTTAGCTGGGATTCAGACCTAAGAGAAAGAGTCAAGGTTATTCAGAGAGGAACAGTCTATAGAGAGGCATAGAGTCCACAAGCCTGCCAGACACCATGTCTGTTACTTGCTTGGAACATGGACTCCAAAAGGAAATAGAACAACATTAGGCAGCAAGATCCAAAATGAATCTGTAGAAAATCAAAGGACTTTGGATTTTGTTTACAAGGATCTAGAAAACATGATTCAAGTATATGGAAGTTATATATTAACAGTTGTTCTTCAAAACATAAAATAAGACACAGAGTGGAAGAGGCTGTAGGAAGACAGAACCCTGGGAAGGGTCCAGTGGGAAAATCTGTGAAGGATGCAAGATTAAAAAGGGGTATTAGGGCCGGAGCGATAGCACAGCGGGTAGGGCGTTTGCCTTGCACGCGGCCGACCCGGGTTCGATCCCTGGCATCCCATATGGTCCCCCAAGCACCGCCAGGAGTAATTCCTGAGTGCAAAGCCAGGAGTAACCCCTGAACATCGCTGGGTGTGACCCAAAAAGCAAAAAAAAAGGGGGGTATTAATGTCCAAGAAGTCACTTACATTCTTCCTTTAGAACAATTGTCTAGTCTCTACCTACCAGTGAAAAGTAAAAGTAATGATGATACTTCGAAAATCAGAAGAACAACTTTAGCAGATCTTTATTTTATATTCTAGGCCACGAGTAGAGAATATTTAGGTCAGCATGTGAACAATAGAGCAATGAGCATATTTTACAGAACTGTAGGACAATACCCATAGGAACTAAATGGTCGGATAGAGTTTGCCTTTAGGGTGAAGAGACGGAGTAAAGAATTCTGCTTTCTATATAAAAATTCTCTGATGGTTTTTTGGTGGTATATTAAATGGGAAAAAATCTCTCTGATGAGCTATTAATAGTGTCCCTGGGAGAAGTAATGGGAACACTCAGAGTAGAGGAGAGAACAGATGGCAGACTGCAGACTCGAGTCAACACTTGATAACTGACTCAATGTGGGGGCAAAAGTGATCATTTAACAACACCTCTTTGTCTTGATCCTAAGAGTGTCGCAGAGTGACAGGGAAAGTGGTGGCAGGGGCATTTGGGAAGGAAGAGAGTAGGTTTTCCTAGGATGGCTGCAATGGATGAAAAGGTGCCAGGATTCAGATTAAAACAGAAACCTTCTTCCCTGTCCCAACAGGATGCAAGGCTTTCCTCTGCAAAGGCTATTCCGTGAACCAGGAAACACTGCATCGTGCTTCCAACTTGGAAATGGGCATTTCTGCTCCCAGGATCCCCCTTTGGAGGTGCAGCAGTAGCTGGCAAGGTCAGGGAGAGTGGTCTGCTGCATGCAAGAAGCTCCTCAATAGTTTGAGACCGTGAAGGGACAAATCATTTCCCTGGAAGATTTTTTTTCTTGGTAGTCTTTAGCCATACCTGATTTTGCCAAATTTGGATAGTTGGATCCTGAACAGAGTGGATTTGAAGCCACTCCAGATTCTCCAAGGAAGGGAGTAGCTAATGATTGAGCACAGTACAGGAGCAACAGAAGAAGGGAGGTAGAAGTCGTTGGGGTTAAAGTGTCAAGGAGCTCTTTAGGGAGTGCTTACATGTGAAAAGAAGAGGAGAAAGAAGACAGTGGAAGAAGAGTCGCATGGGAAGAAGAATCCCATAGGCTGAGGGGGAAGAGTTTCAGGAAGGTGGTCAGTAGTGCCCCATCCTGCTTTAGGAACAAGAGACCAAGAGGAGATCAAGTATCTGGATGTTGCAGATTAATTCTTTATACACACAAAACAAGCCTGAGGTGGGAAGCAGGTGGATCCCCAGGGATGCTGTGGCAAACTTGAGTGGATGGACTTTATTTTCACAGTAAACTTGAGAGTTCGATGTAGAGTCTTCCCGGGGCCCGTGACTGACCATTAGAAGAATGAGAGATTATTAAATAGGCACTGCAGAATGGCAAGATTGTATCATCTCTGCCTTTTGATATGCTTTGCTTATGAGTTTGCTTTTATAATAGCTTCAACTGCTCCAGCTGTGGGGTCAGACATACCGGGCTGTGGCTCTCTTGGGTAGTTTGATTACCCCTGACACAGGTTAGTTTGCCAGTATCTTTGGGGTACTTTGTCCCCAACTTCACCCAAAATTATTATCACAGACCTTCCACATTACCCTTTTCCCTTTTATATATGTCAGCTGAGATTAGAATGATCTCTGCATTTGTAGTGCATTTATCTGTTCTAGTTAAGTTTTTTTTTAACACTACTTGGGGTATATGCTTTCTCTAATGAAGTAAAAAATATGTTCTGTTCCTCATTCATTTCCTTTTAAAATTTTATTGATGGTCACACTGACATGTGGCATAATTTAAGGACTTCTTTTCTCAGTGTAATGTTAAATTGAGAAAAATATCATCGATAGAATTATCAATTCTAATTATATCAATATCTATTAATGTAAGTAATAGAAACCCCAACTAACAAGTGAGATAAATAAATGGGATTTTATCTTTCGTGTGTAATAATCTGAAATCTGCAGGTAGATAAGTATAGAGGTATCAGTTCTGCAAGTCAGTCAAGTCAAGTGCAGCCTCTTGACTGGTTTCTTGTGGTAGTGAAATAGCTGCTACAGTTCCAGACATCACATCATCTTCATGTTATTAATCATAACACAAGAGAGGTGAGGGAGTGAGTCATTTTTATATCATTGTATCACTGTCATCCTGTTGCTCATCAATTTGCCTGAACAGGAATCAGTAACGTCTCCATTGTGAGACTTGTTGTTACTGTTTTTGGCATATTGAATATGCCACAGGTAACTTGCCAGGCTCTGCCATGCAGGTCGGATACTCTCGGTAGCTTGTCGGGCTCTCCGAGAGTGGTGGAGAAATCGAAACCTGGGTCGGCCACGTGCAAGGCAAATGCCCTACCCACTGTGCTATGGCTCCAACCCATCATTTTCATAATTTCTTATAAAAGAAAGTGAGAATGAGTTTGCTACTAGAAATGGTATGTGGATAGATTATTGTCTGTCATAGCTACCTTTAAGAAAATTTGGAAGTTATCAGCTTTTCCAATGTTTAAGTTGTGCTTGACCTGTTAAATTTTACAGACTATCTTAATATATTTCTTTAGTTTGTCATCCCATTTAAAAAAGACTTCCATGTATTTATTTGGATGGGGGTAGGGTTTTGACTATACCCAGCGTTGCTCAGGGCTTACTTCTGATGGGGCTCAGGGTTCCATATGTAGAGCCAGGGATCAAACCTGAGTTGGCTGCATGCCAGGCAGGCTGAATCCATTGTACTT
Organism: Sorex araneus; assembly: GCF_027595985.1. Classification (NCBI taxonomy): domain Eukaryota; kingdom Metazoa; phylum Chordata; class Mammalia; order Eulipotyphla; family Soricidae; genus Sorex; species Sorex araneus. The sequence continues at coordinate 102,094,135 of NC_073304.1, forward strand.
TCTCTCTAGCCCCTAAAAAGAACTTTTAAAGTTAGTTGCTTTGATAGTTTGTTTTTCTTCAATATGCTCTGGGGGATTGGTATATCTTATTTATTTATTTTAGTTTGGGGGGTACTCCCAGCTGTACTTAGAAGTAACTCTTATTAATTTTTTTAAAATTTGTTTTAACTTTTGGGTCACACCCAGCGATGCACAGTGGTTATTCCTGGTTCATGCACTCAGGAATTACTCCTGGTGGTGCTCAGGAGACCATATGGGATACTGGGAATCGAACCTGGGTCAGCCACGTGCAAGGCAAATGCCCTCACTCCAGCCCCCAAGGGGTAACTCTTAGAGGTGTTCACATGACCATGCCAGGGTCTGCTATGTGCAAAGGAAGCACCTTAACCCCTAGACTGTCTCTCCAGGTCTGATATTCTTATGGAGAGGAAGATGACGCCTTCCAGAAGGACACTGCTAGCAGGTGTGGCTATGAGAGAGTTTGGTTCCAGATTCTCTGTCAGATCTTACAACATGTGGAAGGTTCTGGAGACACTGCAGTTAAATTTGAATCCTAAATCTGTCTCTTACGAATGCACAAAGGAATGTATCCAACAGTTACTGAGCTTAGCTAAGGGTAGTCTGGCACTTACGAAGGTCTTTCCACTTGTCTGTTTAGTCTTGACAACAATCCCATCAGGATAGGGCCTGTCAGGATTCCCAGTTCACAGATAATGGAAATGCCATGTCTAAGTTGATTCAGCTCAGAAATGGTCATTTGAAGGGCCAGAGCAGTAGTACAGTGGGTAGGATGTTTGCTTTGCACTTGGCGCATCTAGGTTCAATACCTGGCACTACATATGGTCCACTGAGCCTACCAGGAGTGATCCCTGAGTATAGAGTCAGGGGTAAGCCTGGAGCACCACCAAATGTATTCCCCCCAAAAAAAATCCCAAAATAAAAATGGTCATGTGAGGATTCCAGCTCAGGTGTCTAAGTTGAGAACTAAGGCTCTTCTTTCCACTTTTGCACTGTTTTCTTGAGCAATCACACAACCACTTTCCAACATCTTTCCTCCCTCTAACTCCCCTGTCCTGTATATTGGCTACCTAGTCTCATGTTGTACCCCCATTTGAATAAATTTCACCTGTGGCCCCTTGTAATACTTGGGGATCTCATAGGGATTTCCACTGGGGATAACAGAGTGCCAGGTGGAGAAATGCTATTCTGGAAGCCAGGACTTGGAGACGAAACGGGAGGAGAGCTATAAGAAGTACAAGTTCAGGGCACCCTGTGGACAGACGGTGGGGCTGCTCCCCCATGTGAGCACGTTGTGACCTTAAGGACTCTTCTTCCTTGACAAAAGCAAATGTATGGGTAGAGCGATAGTACAGCAGGTAGGGCACTTGCCTTGCTGACCCTGGTTTGATCCCCACACAGTCCCTGAGCCCCACCAGGAGTGATCCCTGAACAAAGAGCCAGAAGTAAGCCCTGGTCACCACCGGGTATGACCCCAAAACAAAAAAGCAAAAGCTTGACTGCTTAGCTGGTGGAGGGCAACGCCTGTTCCTCCACAATCCTATGACCATTGATCCGATTTCAGGGCTGACCTGAGAGCTTTTCTGGTGCAGCTGGAATACAAGATCAACACCAGCGGGCATCTTAGAACCACTGACATTCCTTCCCCTTGTTTGTGGAGTCTGGAGGTTCAAAGGCCAGGGCTGAGCAGGAGCCCCCTCCCCCTTCCCTCTCAGGGCCTGAGACAGGTTTGCCGCAGTCTCCTCATCACTTTGTGGTGGTGGTGGTGGTGGGGTTGGTGCTGCCATTTGTTCTGTGATTTCTCTTTTGGGGAGACACACCTGGCACTGCTGTCAGGGATCAAGCCAAGGTTGGCCCCATGCAAAGCAAATATGCCACCCACTGTACAATCCTCCCCCTGCTCCTGACTTCTGCTGCTCATGCTCATTTCTGTCGCCCCTTGGTGCTCTGTCTCCTGGTGTCCTCAGATTCTCCACAGGACACCAGTCACGTGACCTGGGACCCTCCCGACCCCCAGTACGAGGCTCTCTGCAGGATGCCTGCTTCCAGAGGAGCCCTCTTTGAGGGCCCTGGGTGGGGCTGTCAGCAGCCCATGCCCTCATGCTTGTCTCTTCACCCCTGGCCTCAGCAGTGCCCCGACCAGCGGGGGCGAGAATGAGCGAGACGAGCTGGAGCAGGAGTGGAAGCCCCCGGACCAGGAGCTGATCAGGAAGCTAGTGGAGCAGATCGAGTTCTATTTCTCCGACGAAAACCTGGAGAAGGATGCCTTCCTGCTCAAGCACGTGCGGAGGAACAAGCTGGGCTACGTGAGCGTCAAGCTTCTCACATCCTTCAAGAAGGTGAGCCCCCCTCAGCCACGGCCCCCGAGTGCCAGCGCTCAAGGCAGGGGCCTGGTCCTTGACATTCTCACCCCCTGAAACCAGGTGCGGTGTTTTTTTTTTTTTTTTTTAAATCATTTCCTCTGGGGCTTGAAAAAGAGATAAATGATCCAAGACAGGAAGAGACATGCAATTAAGAACCTCCTCCCTCCAGCCTGAGAGATAGTGCCAGGGTAAAGCGCCGGCCGTGCACGCGGCCCACCCAGGGTTGCTCCCTCATAGGGTACCCTGAGCACCTCTAGGAGTGAGCTCTGATCACTGCATCATGGGACTCAATACCCAACTCCCCCCTCACCCCTCACCGCCAAAAGAAGAAAGGAAAAAATGGAAGGAGGGAGGGGAAGGCTAAAGGAGAGAAGGAAGGAAAGAAGGGAGGAAAGGGGTGAGGGAGGGAGGAGGAGGAAGGGAAGGAGGAAGAATGGAAGGGAAGATGGGAAGGGAAGGAACTTGTCCACTCCCCTTATAAGGGTCCCGGAGAGGGGGAATGGGACAGGACCTGGTTGGCCTGGTGGCACTCAGGGGATGTTCTTAGCGCATTTAGGGTGGCACTTAGTTAAGTTCAATTACTTGACCAGACATATGGGGGGCCCTGTGCCCAGACCTAGTGACTCAGTGGCCTGAGAGACACTTACTAGACATGCCAGGAGGTGGGACTCAAACAGCCTATTTCTTGAATAAACAAGAGGAGGAAGGCAGGTCCAGAACCCCAGGAGAGGCGATCTAGCCCCGAGTATCAGCCTCCTCAAGGGGGTCTGGTGGAAGAGACACACCCAGGGGTGGCCAGCTACACAGCCCTCTTTGTGTATTATAGGTTTTGTTTGGGGGCATATCCGGCTGTGTTTGGGGCTTGCTCCTGGCTCTGCGCCCAGGGATCACTCTGTTTGGGGCATGCTCTGGGTGCCAGGGCTCAAGCCCAGGTCAGCTGCATGCAAGGCGTGCACTTCTGGCTTCTTTATATTTTTGTTTGGGGTGGCTACACACGGGGGTGGGGGGTGGGGGGCTCAGAGGCCACTCCAAAGCTCTGTTTTGGGGGCTTGTCCTGGAGGTACAAGGGGAAGACCATTCAGAGCTGGGTTCAACTTGAGCCCCCTGCATGCACAGCTTGCCCGTGGCCTCGCAAGCCGTCTCCTGGCCTCTGCCGTGCAGAGTGGCACTTGGGCTTCAGTTCCCGCCTCCCAAAGGGCTGGTGGAGCTGCTGCAAGAAGAACTCTGCGTCTCCCAAGGGCGCGCTGTGTTTACTAGGGAGGAGAAGCCCCACCCGTCCCGTTGCATAACGAGATGTGTAACGCTCGGGCCTCGGCTGGGCTGCCTGTGCATTTTGTCCAAGAGCACTGAATGAGGGCCTTTCTCTGGGGGCTCTCTGCACTCGCCCATGGATCTCTCTCCTCTCTTCCACTTCTTTCCTTCCTTTGGTTGTCAAACATCCATTCCGCCTCTTGAGAGTGATGTTAGACCAGGGGTGTGAAAATGAATGTGGCTTCCCCCCCAGCCTTTGGAGAGCCGGTAAGGAGGTGACTGGTGCAGTGTTACATCAAGGCCGAGCTCCACATCGGCAAGTGAAGGGCACAGGACTGTCGGGAGCTCGTTGATCAGAGCACTGAGCCCTCTCTGGGGAACTGAGAAATTTTCTTCCCAGAGGCAGTGAAATGGAATCTTGGAGGAAGAGCAGGACCTTTCAAGGTATGAGAGAAGAGAGGGACGGTTCCCATGCAGAGAAGCATGTACGAGTTCTCACCAGAGAACTGAATGAATGAAGCAGCAGTGGAATCGTCCCATTAGTTCCTTAATTTCACCCCAGGGTTCTAAGCGTCAGAGCAGAATTTTCCTTTTGGACGCCAGAGAGATCACCCGGGGGATTAAGGCGCAGGCCCCGGAGCCCTGGAGATGGTCAGGCGTGAAGGCACTTGTTTGCTTGCAGCACCTGGGCATGATGTCCAGCACCCATATGGTTCCTGACCCTACCAGGAGAGACCACTGAGCACAGAGCCAGGCGTCAGCCCTGAGCACTGCCGGGGATGGCTCAACTCTCCTTCCCCAGAGGCTCTGGCCTTGCCCTCAGCCGACCCTGGTATCCGTGGTCCCTTGAGAACTTCCAGGAGCATCCCTGGAGGCCTCTGAGCACTGCTGGCTTGGCTCCGGCCATTCCTCCGTCCTGCAGAACCCAGACAGTAGCAACTCTTGGACGCTTGCATGGAGCTGCCCAGTTGTTGAGAACTGCCTAGAGGGACCCTGGACCTCTTGAGCACTGTTGGGGGACTGCTCCCTTCAAAATTAATTTTCCTTTTTTAAGTTGCCTCTGTAGGCCTATTTAATGGGGCAAACACTGACTGCAGAGAATGCACAGAGACCCTCTAAACTGAGAGCAAAGCCCCTTTGCTACAGAGGGTCTGGACACTACAGTGGGCAGTCTCAGTGATGAAGGTATGTCTCAAATGTGGGCCAACTTCTTGTGATGGTGCCGAGATGGACCCCGGTTCCTCTGAAGGTGGTGGCTGGACGCTCCTCTCAGGGCCCACACAGGCCCCCACACTCAGACTGCAGTCAGCGCTGCCGCCCCCGCCCCCCAGTGCCTTGCTCCTGGCTCTGGACAGTGACTCGGCCTTTGCCCATTCCTGTGCTCCCCACCTGGTTTCACTCCAGAGAGACACAGCTGGGGTCTCTCATGGGCCTCCCCACTGGTACCAGTTCTGGACCCCAGCTTGACTTGGCCCACCTCAAGTGCCACCCTTTTCTGGACTGGCTTCTCTGCCCTCAGCCTGTGTGATGGTGACTAAGCCCCTAATTCTGTGTGTGGCTGCCCAAATCCTCAGCCCAAGTCTGAACCACTGTTCGTCATGCTGCTGGAGCCTCGGGCTCCCCCACCCTCTCAGTCCGTCAGCCTGCCCCGCTCCTGTTCAGGGCAGTGCTGGCCTGGGCTCGGGGCTCCTGGGCAGGGCATCTGCATGGGCCTGGCTTCCAGGACTCCGTGGCGTGGCCTCACCATGCTGGCTGCAGCTCCCCACTCCACCCACTTCCACTCTTTCTTTGGGGTGACTCATTCTGCCTGGCATTCCCCTCACCGGAAGTGGTCCTCTCTAAAAGTACCGCATTACAATATAAATATAGCTTCTATATACTGCATTGATACGCACAATTTCCAGCAAGGGAAGAGGAGGGAGGGAATGTTTCATCATTTGCCATGAGGCCCAAGTTGGATTTAATTCCCAGTTGAAGCGGCCCACACATTTTCGGGAGATACAGAGGTGAACTATGAAAGATGCTTTGAAGCCTTCGATGTGTCAGATGAATAGAAACAGGAAAAAAACAATTTCAGAGGAACTTAAAATACCCAATACCCTGACATGCTAAAATACCCAAGTGCTATCAAAATGGTGGCATGAAATATTTGAAATAATTGTAACACATGATAGTTATTGAGTCCACATGTGAGCTAGATGCTATTCTAAGTTCCACATATATGAAATACATGTCTGGATGCAGATATTTATATCTATAGTTCTTTATTTCTCCTGGCAGCCCTGTGAGGTAGGATCACAAACAACCCCATCTTCCACATGAGATCCTGAGAGGTTGAAAAGCTTCCGGTCTGTTGGGGGTGGGATGGAGAGACTGGCCACACCTGGCAGTGTTCCTAGCTCGGTGCTCAAGAGTGATCCCTGCCCATGCTCAGGCGTCCATCTGTGGTGCTGGGGAGTAAATCCGGGTCACCTCCAACGTGGCCATACGCAAGGCAAGTAAGTGCCTCAGCTCCTGTGCTCTCTCTCTGGCCCCAGCCTCGAGCCTCGCTGCCAGCTCAATACTGTTTGTAGCCAGCAAGGCTTACTCTAGGTCCTGCAGGCTTGCACTCTCAACTGGCTCCGAGCAGAACGGAATGTTTCTGTTGCCATGGCAGGTTCTGGTGGGCAGCCTGGGCTCAGGGGCCCTGCTTTGATTGACGCTGTAGAAAGTGTGTTTGCTCCCGAGAATATTTGCCTATCCACACCAGGTCCAGGTGCCGAGACAGGTATTGCAGGGTAAGGAGAGCAGGACGGAGATGCAGAGAACACGGGGAGACAGGCCGAAGGCGGCATTCCAGATCTGCTTTGTGTTCCCAGGTGAAGCACCTCACGCGGGACTGGAGAACCACCGCACACGCCCTGAAGTACTCGGTGATCCTGGAGCTGAACGAGGATGAGCGGAAGGTGAGAAGGACCACCCCCGTCCCGCTCTTCCCCAATGAGAACCTCCCCAGCAAGATGCTCCTGCTCTACGACCTCTACCTGTCCCCCACGCTCTGGGCCCTGGCTGCGCCCCAGAACGGCAGGCTGCAGGAGAAGGTGATGGAGCACCTCCTCAAGCTCTTTGGGGCCTTCGGGGTGATCTCGTCTGTGCGCATCCTCCGGCCCGGGAGGGAGCTGCCCCCGGACATCCGGCGGATCAGCAGCCGCTACAGCCAGGTGGGGACCCAGGACTGCGCCATCGTGGAGTTTGAGGAGGTGGAGGCGGCCATCAGGGCCCACGAGTTCATGATCACGGAGTCGCAGGGCAAGGAGACCATGAAAGCTGTCCTGATCGGGATGAAGCCGCCCAAGAAGAAGCCTGCCAAGGACCGGAACCAGGACGAGGAGCCCGCCGTGAGTGTCCACCTCAACAAGTCCCCAAACAAGAGGGTCGAGGAGCTGCAGTACCTGGGTGATGAGTCCTCGGCCAACAGCTCCTCTGACCCCGAGAGCGACCCCACATCCCCCATGACCGGCCGGCGGCACCCGCTCAGCAACAAGCTCGTCCCCGCCGGCCCCCAGAATCTCTTCTTAAGTCCCAGTGCCTCCCCCTGCTCCAGCCCCTGGAGCAGCCCCTTGGCCCAGCGCAAAGGGGTCCCCAGGAAGTCCCCCCTGGCCGAGGAGGCCAGGCCGAACTGCAGCACCAGCCCCGAGGCCCCGCGCAAGGGCACGGACTACTCCTCCGACAGCAGTGTCACGCCCTCGGGCAGCCCCTGGGTGCGAAGGCGCCGCCAGGCCGAGCTGGGGACACAGGAGAAGAGTCCCGGAGCCAGCCCCCTGCTCTCCCGGAGGGTGCAGACTGCTGACGGGCTGCCCGTGGGTGTGCTGCGGTGGCCCCGGGGCCCCGACGACACCCGGGGTTTCCACAGGGGGCACGAGAGGAGCCGGGCTTGTGTGTAAATACCGTCTGGTTTTCATGAGCAGGGTCCTTGGTATTCAAGGGCACGCACAAACACCTGGCATGACCTAGCTGACTCTAAGCACCGCCGCCCCTCCCCTCCGGAAGCTTTTGTATCCTGCAGTCCTCTTAATTTATACCCTGGTCAGTCGTGTGAGCTGTGCAGTACCCTGTGGCGCTCAGACCGTGCCTCATTCAGAGCCCCTTGTCCTCCCTGCATGACTGTCCCTGCGCTGAGGGTGCTGTGGGCTCTGCCGGGTGTGGGGCGGGTCTGACAGTTGACCTCTCTTCAGAGTGGGGTTCTTCCCGGGGGCCCAGCTGGGCCGTGCTGGGTCGTCGTGGGAGCCAGAAGAGTTGTGTGGTGCATGGGCAACTGAGTCAGCTAGCCGCATGGCGTCCTCCGAGACCAAATCTATGGGTCCCGTCACGTGAATAAATAATAAAACACCCAACCAGGAGTGCTGGCGCTAATGTCCTAGTGCTTGACCAAAGTCTGTGTCCAACTCACCAAACTCATAGGGCCAAGGGAAGTGTGCCACAAGACCCCGAGTTATTTAACAGAGACACATTTCCTTTTTTCTTGTTCTTTTCTTTCTTTCCTTACTTCCTTCTTTCTCCCTCTTCTTTCTTTCCTTACTTCCTTCTTTCTCCCTCTTCTTTCTTTCCTTACTTCCTTCTTTCTCCCTCTTTTCTTTCTTTCTTTCTTTCTTTCTCTCTTTCTTTCTTTCTTTCTTTCTTTCTCTCTTTCTTTCTTTCCTTCTTTTCTTCTTTCTTTCTTTCTTTCCTTCTTTTCTTCTTTCTTTCTTTCTCTCTTTCTTTCTTTCATTCTCTTTCTCTCTTTCTTTCTTTCTTTCTTTCTTTCTTTCTTTCTTTCTTTCTTTCTTTCTTTCTTTCTTTCTTTCTTTCTTTCTTCTTTCTTTCTTTCTTTCATTCTCTCTTTCTTTCTCTCTTTCTTTCTTTCATTCTCTCTTTCTTTCTCTCTTTCTTTCTTTCTTTCTTTCTTTCTTTCTTTCTTTCTTTCTTTCTTTCTTTCTTTCTTTCTTTCTTTCTTCTTTCTTTCTTTCTTTCTTCCTTTCTTTCATTCTCTCTTTCTTTCTCTCTTTCTTTCTCTCTTTCTTTCTTCCTTCCTTTCTTTCTTTCTTTCTTTCTTTCTTTCTTTCTTTCTTTCTTTCTTTCTTTCTTTCTTTCCTTCTTTCTTTCCTTCTTTCTTTCCTTCTTTCTTTCTCTCCCTCTTTTTTGAGAAGTGTTGCTCAGGAGGCCCAGGGGCCATTCTCTACCACACTGGGCCATTGGGTCAATGCCAGGGCCTGAGGCTTCAATGCTTCATGGGGCCAGCAGTGCCAAGGACCACCATGGACCACTCAATCACTGCTTAAGGACCTCTGGGGCCATACCAGGAGGCCAAGTGATGCTAGGGATCAAAGCAGCTTGGGTAGCCGCCTTGCATGTATCCTAATACCTGTACTAGTTCCCCAGCCCCCACATTTCTTAAATGTGCCCTGGCATACTCTGGGATTCTGGCAGACTAAAGGGCCAACAGAAATTGTGCTGATGCCAGAGATTGGTATCTCTCATCATAATAGAATCAAACCAAGTGAAGGCAATTTTGTTCAGCCCAAGTTCTCTTCACAATGTCCTTGGATTAGCAGCATTAGCATCACCTGGAACTTCTAAAAACGTATATTTTCAGGCCCACTGAAACAAAAACTCGGTAAGAGAGGGACCTAGATCTATATTTAGCACACTTTCCAGGGGACTCTACTGAAAATTTGGTCTAAGAACCGCTGGTCTAGACTAAGGTTGTAGGGCTAAAGGTCTGACTCTTACGTTCTCTACTTAGTAGTTCTGTGTCATAGGAAAGCTACTGTCTCCATCCAGTCTTGCTGTAGTTTTGAAAAGCATTTTGTCTGGATGCCTGTGTCTGAAATGCACTTGACCTTTCATCAATGTTAACACCTTTTTATTGGATTATTGTCCATTATCATTGCAAGTGGACTGGAAGTAGCAGGAAGAGCACTAGCCCAAGGTTCAGCATTGTCTTCTCTGCCTTGAAGGATTAATTCACTGTCACTGTCATCTGGTTGCTCATCGAGTGGGCACCAGTAACGTCTCCATTGTGAGACTTGCTGTTACTGTTTTTGGCATATCGAATATGCCACGGGGAGCTTGCTGGGCTCTGTCTGGGTTTGATTCTTCCGCCCCTCTCAGAGAGCCCGGAAAGCTACCGAGAGTATCCTGTCCACACGGCAGAGCTAAGTCACATTTAATAGAATTTCTTAATAATTATCAAATAGCAATCAGACATAAGAGATTATGCTGAGTTTTTCCATGTATACTCCTCCCAACCACCATACAAGAAAGGCTTAACTATTATATCTTTTATTCTGCAAGAAACAAGGACTTTCATGCCTTGAACTACACTTGGTAAAACTGATATTACAAGCCGGAATACCCACATTTTCCCTCTGGCACCTTCTCTCTTTTCTCCTTTAAAAAAAAGGTACATTCTTGATGATGTAACCTTAGTATATAACTTGTTATCAAGGTTTTAGGTGTACAACATTGTTATATGATGATCTACATACACTGCTGCCACCAGACATGTAATTTCTACCCATCACCACACAAGTGAGTCACTTTGCCCATTTCATTCACCCCAACTCTGTTCCCTTGTGGTAATCACCAATCTGTTCTCTATGATGAGCTTGTTTCTGTGTTGTTTTAATTGTTCATGTCTCTGCCTATTCCTTATGTGGAATATATGAGTGAAATGTTATGGTGTTTGTCTTTTCCCTAATTTACCTCACTTAGCCTCATACTGTTAAGGACCAACCTTGTCATGACAAAGGGCATGGTTTCATCTTTTGTAGTGCAGTAGTATTCCATTGTGTATAAACCACATCTTAATCCACTGGTCTGTCAGCAGATACTTACTATTTTCCTATCTTGGCTGTAGGAAATAATGCTTCAATGAACAGGAATGCATATAGCTTTTCAAATGAGTGCTTTTATGTTTTTTAAAATAAATACCCAGAAGTTGAATAGCTGGATCTTATGAGGTTCTATTTTGAAGTGTTTGAGAACTCTCAGTACTATTTTTTATAGTGGTGGTATCAATGTGTTTCCCACAATGATGTACAAATGTTCCTTTGTCTCCACATCCTCACCAACCCTTCTTTCTTGAGTTTTGTTAATAGCATCTTATCAGGTGTGAGCGGTAGTTTGGTTCTGCTCTGCATTTCCCTAAGAATAAATTATGAGGTTAGGGCTGTAATGATAGCACAGCAGGTAGGGCATTTGCCATGCATGTGGCCAACACGGACTCAATCCCTGGCACCTCATATGATCCACTGAGCACCACCAGGAGAGAACAGAGCCAGAATCAAACCCTGAGCACCACTGGGTGTGGTACCCCCCAAAAAATACCCGAAAACCAAGACTAAATGATGAAGTGCATCTTCTCCTATGCCAGTTGGTCATCTATCTTTTTTAGAGATGTGTCTATTCAAACTTTCTGTTCATTGTAAAATTGGTTCGTTTTGTTTGAGTTATGTGCATTGTGTATGGATGTTGAATATCATTGCCTTTTTCATTTTTATAGTGATTTTGTTTTCTTTTACATTTTTAAAAAATTTTATTGAATCACCGTAAGATAGTTACAAACTTTCAACTGTGCAGAAGCTTTCAGTTTTCGTCTTTTTAATTTATTTTTCTCTTGTTTATCTTCCACTAGTATTGAATCTACAAAAACAATGTGGAGTTGCTTACCACCAATGTGCTCATCTATTTTTATGCTTTAGGTCTTATATTCAATTTAATGGAATTTTTTAACCCCTTTTAATTATTTTTTGTCTATGGCATAAGGTGGTAATTTGCTTCCATTGTTTTGCATGTGGTTTCCCTGTTTCCAGCACCTTTATTGGAAAGACCTCCATTCCTGCATTGCCCGCTCTTGGCTCCTTGGTTACAAACTAGTTGTCTATATGTGTGTGAACTTTGTTAAGATAAATGCACATAAATGCACATGAAATGCTTTAGATGCTGCATCTCTAAAGTGAACTATCCACATCCCCAAAAGAAGCAACTATAAAGGTGCTAATATTTACTCAGCACCTCCTAAACACAAGGCATTTTCTTAGACACATTTTATTTATCCTCTAGGCGTCCCAAGAGGTATTATAATATCTGTTTCCCACAGAAAGCTGCTGAGGTAGGACAAGACCTCAGGGCTGTGAACATGGAAGGAGATCCTGTCCTTCAAACCATGCAGCTCTGTACAAATTAGGTGATCCTTATCTGCTTCGTAAGATGGTGTTTTCCTTAAGACCTCAGGGGTGGAGAGATTTGACCTGAGTGGCCACACTCTGGTGCAGCTGCTCTGCTGCTGATCAACCATGATCTGGAGGCCAGCTAGACTACTTTTGGTCCCAGCAACTGCTTGCAGCCATGTCTCTACACTGTGAACTAAGCCATTGCCCCATGCTGCCCCAGGAAGGGAATTGATGCAATTTTTAACATAAATCTCCCTGGACTTAATTACTAAAATACTAAAATACAGAAATCCTAAACCGCGCGGCCACAATTGATGAGAGTTCATATCTCATCATTCTCAGCAATGGAAAACTAATTATCAAATGCTTCCTTGTCAGTAGGGCTATTTTTTTGGGGGGGAACTCCAGCAACAATAGTGAGTTTTGTGTTGAAATATGGAATGTAATCAAGGTAAAGAGAAAATGAAGTGAAATTTATCAGCTGCGCCTGCGGGGGTGAGGGGGGTGGGGGAAAGTATACTGGGGGTTTTGGTAGTGGAATATGGGCACTGGTGAAGGGACGGGTGTTTGAGCATTGTATAACTGATACATAAGCCTGAGAACTTTGTAACTTTCCACATGATGATTCAATAAAATAAATAATAATAAAAAAAGACCTCAGGGGTGGAAAGATGGTATAGCAGGTAAGGAACTTGCCTTGCATGTGACTGATGCAGGTTTGGTTTCTGGCACCCCTGATGATTCCTTGAGTGATCCCTGAGCACAAAGTCAGAAGTAAGCCCTGAGCACTTCTAGGCATGGCCTACAACAAAGAAAAATACCCATAAGAGTTCCTATGAACTGGTTATGCCTCCAGAAATTTCCAGGTTTTGCCATTTCCATCAAGACCAGCTAAAAATGGTCCAAAGGCCTGTGGCTGCATGCCTCACCCTGACCATCAGGCCTCCTGGCCCTGCTGAGTGCCTTGCCCTGATCCCCCAGGCTCTCCCTGCGCCTCATTCCCTGACTGTGCCTCTTGCCTCTGTGCAGAGTCCTTCCCCTCAGCCACCACACCTGCTCCTAGACTGGGGTGCCATCTGCACCACACCCGCCAGCTCCTCTCCCATGCTCACTTGTAGACAGAGCTGCTCTCGAGAGCTCTGGCTCATGTGGTGATGTGAATGTTGGATGCCCCCCTCCACCAGGGAATCATGTTTTTCAAGACATCTCTGCCCTCCCCTTCCCTGCGACAGCTTGAACTGTCTTGGCTTTGCTCTGCATGGCCTTAGGAAAGACCCCCCAGCAGGTCAGCAGATCTGGCTCAGAGGGCTGCCTTTTTAGATAATTTAGCTGTCCGACCTTGAGCAAGTTCTTCTCCTTTTGGCCCACAGTACAGTGTTCCTTAAATCAGACCCCATGAGGGAAAGTGGCTGATGATGCCCCCATACCCTGTGGATGTTCATTGCCACTCTGCTCACCCAAGACTCCCCTTTCTTCTCTTGCTCTGGCTCTCAACCTCAGTCCCACCATAGACTCACCTCAACAGCTTTGGTTCTGAGGTAAGGCATCACCATCTCTGGCCTTTAAAACTGTGATTCTAGTGGGCGGAGCAGAATGCAGTGGGTGGTGGTGTGAGAGAGGACGCAGAACATGTAGAAGAAGCCTTAGACATCCGCCTCTCCTCTTTGCCCAAGGCTGGATCTTGCTCCTTTTCATGCACTTTTACCACATGGCAGAGGATCTCATCACTTTTCCAGGGCTGTACCCTCTGCAATGAACCCCACCTTCCCACACCTCCAGCCAGCCTTTCATCAAGGGTCACAGACTTCCTGTTTGTTAGTACCTCGGGGCTTTGAGTAGCTTGACCTGGAAACGCAGCCAGCAGTATTTCATGGCTGCCTCATTATTTTTAATGAAAACCAGCTCGCGCTACACTCTGGACCAGATGCCTGCTGGACATCTCCTCTGGATGAGCTGGCAGGACATCTAAACTGCACACGTGGCCGGAACACCACCCTGCCTGCCCGGTCTCACCCCACTCACACACACAGGCCCACCTGAAGCTTGGCCCGGCTTCCCCAGGGGTGTCCACATGGACAGAAGACAAAGCGGCATCTGTGAAGGATATTCTGTGAAGAATATTTGAAGGCCCATAGCCTGCCGCCAAATCTGTGTGACCTTCGACAAGGACATCACCTCTCGCTGCCTCAGTGTCCTTCCCATAGAAGGTGGCGGACAGTACTTCCTGTCACAGACTCATCGGAATGGAACAAGTTAGTATCTGTAAAGTGCTTAGTAACTTGCACTTGGTAACTGCTCAGAAAAATGTGACACTGTCACATTTATCCCTTCTCCATTCCCTACACCATCAATAACTCGGAGCTGTGTGCTCTATCCCCAAGTGTCTCTTACAGCCTTCCCCTCCCGTGGCCCTCCTCCCAGAGACTTCCTACTCCAGTAAAATCTATATTTTATAATATAATACATTTATATATATATTTATAATAAATCTAATTTTCCTCTATGATCTATTCCCGGGGCTGGAGGGATAGCACAGCAATTGGGCATTCGCCTTTCAGGCGGCCGACCCGAGTTCGATTCCTCCGCCCCTCTCAGAGAGCCCAGCAAGCTACTGAGAGTATTGAGCCCGCGCGGCAGAGCCTGGTAAGCTACCCGTGCGTATCGGATATGCCAAAAACAGTGACAATAAGTCTCCCAATGAGAGACGTTACTGGTGCCTGCTCGAACAAATTGGTGAGCAACGGGATGACAGTGACAGTGATCTATTCCTATAATGCCACTGAACCATCTTTTGAAAACAGATGTCTGTTTGCATACCTTCCCTTTTTCTTTTCTTTTAAAAAATAATTACCGACTTCATAATTATCACAGCTTGGAAACAACCAGGAGCCCACCAGATAAGATGTTGGTGGAGTCATACAGAGCAATACTATTCAACAATAAGAATCAATGCATTCAGGGCCCAGGACGTGAAGGTACCTTGCATGTGACTGTCCCCTGTTCGGTTCTCAACATTGTGTATGGTCCCCGCACATCACCAGGAGTTAGCCCTGAGCACTGCCAGGTGTGTCCCGACCCTGTCCCCACCCCCAACAATAAACCAAAATAAATAACATCTTCTCAAGCCATCAGAAAGAAAAGGTCGCACACTATATGATTCTTAGTCAATGGCATTCTGAGAAAATCACATCTAGAGAGGGTTACAATGAAACAGAGGTTGGCAAGACTTCATGCATAAAGAAGATGATCTGTCTTGTTTCAAAGAAACATTGCTAACCAACACTTCCCTCTGTTTCTCAGAGGAGGTGCTGGAAGCATGCAGGGCAGAGTAGCAGCTGCGCGTGAGTTAGGGGCACTTTCTGTTTGCTCACTTGGGTAGGGTGGGGGGAGGGGGGAGGAGGGATATTTTTCCCCCTCGTGAAGTGGATAGTGGGCCAAATTGTCCTGGGTAACTTTGTCTTAACGGGATTGGTGCTAAACTGCTTAAGTCCCTGCCAAGATGTGCGCCCGGGGAGGCAGTGAAGCTCGGTGGATCCACAGGGCCCTTTGTGTGGTGACTCCGGGGCGGGCTGGCCAGCACCAGGTCCCAAAGCTAGTGCATGCCAGCGTCTTGTTTACTAATGCGTCACTCCAGGGTGTGGCGGGTTGAAAAGGGCTCTGCCTGTTTTCTGCCACAGAACCAAAACACAAGGCAAACTGCTTTTTGAAGACACGAATTATTTTTAAATCCTTTCCCTAAATGATTAACTAGCTTTTCCCAGCAGTTTTCAGATACATATTCAGCACAATGGAAAAGCTACCTGGGAACTAACAGCAAAGTTCCAAGGAGAAGAGAATGAAAACAACAGGGCATGTAATTCTTCTGGAGGCGACTTGCGTGTTCAGTCCCCATCACCACGGGGGTGGACCAGATGGTGCTTCCGACAGTGGCCAGACGCTCTTTGTTGAGGGAGCCGGAATAAACAGGTTGGTGGAGACATCCCTGGAGAGTGTGTACAGCGCAGTGAGCTACTTTTACTTGGACCCGCTGGGTCATAGTTATCAAATCTTCAGAGATGAACATAGGAAGCCCAGTTGTGGTTGTTCAGAGGTGGAATTGGGTCTGGAGGCCGATTCCTCCCATTGCTTTGCTCTCTTCTAGTGCCCCCTAGTGTCCACATTGAGACTGGTCCAGTTTAAAGGCAACCTAACCACCTACTTGAAAGTCTTGCCTTGTATTTACCACAATATCAGGTCTATCCACTTTTCTCTCCCATTTTTCTCATCTCTAAAATAAGGCTGAGGATAAATTTAAAAAATCATTGTTCTTGCAAAAATAAAGGGGATCATCTGTGGAAATTATTTCAAAACACACTGAAAAAGATTTGCCCCATCCACCAAATGTCATTACTATGGCTGTTGACCACAACTTAGTATAGTCATCTAAGGTGGGAGAGGTGGGCTTATCACTTTTTCTTTGATTAATCATTCATGCACCTTTCTTTGCTATATTGTGAACTGGGGATTAAGGACCAAATCGTTCTTAGTGTTAGTGTCCGACGCATAGCTAAGCTCAGGAAATATTTATCAAACAGATATTGAATAAATACTTTGTTCAACCTGAAAGTTACTGTATGGTGAAATATAAATGCAGTATTTCCAAAAATCTGAGCATCCTCACTTATAGGCCACATCTGTTCCAAGAACTTTACAACTCAGGATGTTGACAACTTCACTTTTCACGTTCCTGAAACACCTGGCCCTGAAATCATGCCTTGCAGTTTGTGTGTGTTCCAATACGGGGCATGGAAAGGCACACTCTCCACGATTAACTCCAAGGTTCCAAACCCCAGAGGAATCTGAAAAGATGAATATCAGGCTCTACTGGGGAGCAGTTTAGGGGTAAAATTTTTAGTCAGTAGGGAGCTTCAGAAGTCAACATGAAAAGATCATCAAAGCTCCTCTTTGTGAGCATCACTGGGGGATAAATTACGTCCCGTGGCATCTAGAATACACTACAGAGCCAATTCTGTGAACAAGTTTCAAGATGGATTCAATTTTATTAATTCTTGAGACTCTAACATGTCATCTCAAGTGCCCCCGGGACAAACTTCAGAGGAAGAACAGTCATCAGTTGTTGTAAATACAGATATATTCTCCATTTCTCAAAACAATTCTTCCAGTACTATATAGGTCCACAGGCCCACAACTAGAGAAGAAAATTATTGAGACAAACAGTAGCTTGTTTGTGTTTTTCTGTGATAAAATGCTAGAGAGATCACATGAGAATTTTCTGTTTTTTTTTTTAAGGGACTAGGTTTTGGGACAGAAACTTGCCAATTCTGAGTTTCACAGTCTCTTCATAAGATGGAAAAGTGACTTTGACACTGGAAAGGGATTAGAGTTCAGTAAATATGGATTTACAGATGCAATATCTATCTTGGCTTTGTATATCTTAAAACTATATAAGGAAAGTAGAGTCCATAAAACCCCAAATTTCTTTGAAATAATAATGGGCTTTTTAATTTTTGGTCAAATTAGTGTTTAACTTTAAATAAATGAATGACCAAATGTGGGGGCAGTGAAATGATGCTGAAGAATTCCTGAAGGGAATTTATTCTATATTCACCCAAATCTTGCTGCCCACAAATTTTATGTGGCCAGAAAAAGAGGGAAATCTTGCCTATTTCAACAATGTGGAATATTAGAATGAATATGCAGCTTTATGTAAAGCTTTGACAGATGTAGTCTAATAAATCAGAATGGAAAAAAAGACAAAACCTCTATGATCTAACTTATATGTGGGGTCTAACCAAACAAGCGAACATAAACACACCGAGAAAAACCAGGGTCCTGAATGCAGAGAATGTGTGGGTGGTTCCCAGAGGTATGGGAGGAGGGGGTTAAGTACAAACTCACACCCATGAATTAGGTCCCAAGGGGTGGAATAAACAGCCTGCAGAAAGACTGTAGTTTCTGACAGGAAGTGGCAAAGACTTCACAATATAAATAAATATCGACTCATTGTGTGGTACCCTTAAAACGCACATGAGCTTTGCCTGTCTTTTGTCTGAATTCTAAAAAATCAGGGGGCTGGAGAGATAGTACGGCAAGGACCACTTGACTTGCATGTGGTCAACCTGGGTTTGATCACTGACACTGCATATGGTCCTCTGTGCCCTGCCATGCCCCTGAGTACAGAGCCAAGAGTAAGCCGTGAGCATTGCCGAGTTGAACACTCCAGAATAAAATATAAAACAAACATTCTCATGAGAGCCAGAAGATGGCAGAGTGGCTGGAGCACCTGCCTTGTGAGCAGAAGTCTGAGTTCGATCTCTGGTTCCACCCACAATCCTGGCAGCCCAGCTGCCTGTGACCCACAGCGCTACAATTTCTAGCTGCAAGGCCAGAAATACTAAAACACATGTGAGAATGCTGTGTCAGGAGTGCAGGATAAGCAGAAGCACCACAACTAATGAGTGTGACACCCTGAATCCAAGGCAATGTGCCAACTCCCCTGTGGGTTACGCCTAGCAAGCACCACCACTAAGTGTATGACCATCACAACCAAGAGCGTGTACAGCCCGGGGTCACTGTGACATCATCAGAGGGATGGGAAAGGGTGGGACTTTCTTATTGCCATGCAACATCCTGTTGAAAGGACACGTCCTCAGAGGTTGTTTAATGAAGACACACCAAGGGATGCGCTTTGTGGTGATCCCTTTGGCACCCCTGCCTCGGTTGGTTTTCTCTTGCAATTAACTCACAAAAGAAATTTTCTGTGTCCTGTTGTCTCCCACTATTGAGTGTGCTCACCTCCTAACCGTGTTTCGGTGAGGTGATCCTCAGGTCTGGTTGGTGGAGTCGGGTCCAGGTGAGCGAGGGTCTGTGCTGTGCTGGAGCCCCAGGGCGGAACACTCGCACTGATAACAATAGTAACTGTGTTTCATTTCTAATTTCTGCTCTTTGGTTCTTGGTGGATTTTTTCCCATTGACTTTGGTTTTGGAAAAAGGCTGCATTGATGTTTTATTTTTCTTGATCACTGAAGTGTTTTTTATTTGCTTTGGTTTAAGCCTGTTCTAGTCTTGGCTCAGGCTAGCGCTTAGGTCAATCTCAGGTCCAATTTTTTTTTGTCAAGAATATGCTGCTTCTGGGGGGTGGGGGTGATGGGGAGAGAGAGACAGAGACAGAGACAGAGGAGAGAGAGACAGAAAAAGAAAGACAGAGAGGGAGGGAAGTGTCTGCCATAGAGGCCAGGTAGTGGGGTGGGGGGTGAGGGAAACTGGGGACATTGGTGGTGGGAAAAGTACTCTGGTGGAGGGATGGGTGTTGGAACGTTATATGACTGAAAGCTAATCATGAGCAACTTTGTAACTGTGTATTTCACTGTGATTCCATTAAAAAAATTAAAAATTAAGAATATGCTTCTTAATTTTGAAGCATATGACAGCATATCCCTGCTTATCACATGAAGAGGGGTCCACTCTTGTTTGTTTTTTTGGTTCAGAAGAATCACTGGACATTGTCAGCTCTGCAGATAGTGCCCCATATTGTGCAGGAAATATAATAAAACAAGACAGACAGGAATTCTGATGGAAAGGGGGAAGTGAAACTTCATCTCTCAGAGGCGACCTATGGACTGTTCCAGAGAAGCTACAGAAACAGGATCTAGATCAATGTGTTACGAAGAAGGACATGGTATAGACCAACCTACAAAGGCCAATTATTTTTCTCTATTTACAAATGAACAGAAGCTGAAATTTAAAAATACTGCCATTTACCTTTGTAAATCATGATGAATCCACGAAAAAAATAGATTTATTGCAACTTATAGAGGGCACCTTTACAATGAATATGATATACTTAGCTATGACTTATTGCAAAAAAATAGCCGAGTGTTGAGGGAGGGTTAAAAACTAGGAAATCTTGAATAAAAAAAGAAGACATACGGGGAGATACCATCTCCCAATACATAAATGTGAAGATTGGTTATAGTATTTCATACTCAATTGAGCTATAGATTTAAGGCACTCCCAAATGAATTTCTCTATGGGTATGCACATGCTGATATAAAATTTATACATGTGATTAAAGAAACCAGATTGTCCAAAATCATTTTGCAAAGAACAAGTTAGAAGACTGGCAAAACTCAATTTTAATATATTCTATAAAATAAGATAGCAATGACCAAAATGTATGGTATCCTTACCATTCTGTCTCTCTCTCTCATAGTGGAACATAAAAAACATAGGCAGGGGAAAACAAATGACCAAGTCCGTCTCCCTCTCCCTTTGCCTCTGAGAATTGGTTTACAAATCTCAGCTTACAAGTTCTTGGAGGTGGTGGGGGATGGGGGAGGGGCCCTGAGACCATGGTGGAGGGAAGGACACACTGTGGTTGGGGTGGGTGTTGGAGCATTATATGCATAACACTATCATTATTAGAATTGTAAATCACTAGGACTAAAACAAAAATTTTAAAAAGAGATAACTGATGAAGCAAATTTAAATGAATAAGCAAAGTTCTCAAAGCTCTCAAAAGTTTATTGACTGAAAAATAGATTCATAGTTAACCAGAACAGAAGAAATTCTAGAAAGGTCACATTTTCAGGGTTGCGGGGGACTGGAGTCATACCCATCAGTGTCCAGGGGTCTCCCTTGTCTCTGTGCTCAGGGGTTACCCCTGGCAGCATGAGGAGGAACCATACAAGGTGCCAGGGATTAAGCCAGGGTCAGCTTCATAAAAGGCAGTTGACTTTAACCCTGTCCTATCTCTTGAGCCCAACAAATGGTCACTTTTAAAGATGATTGTAGAAGCATAGTTGACCTATGCCACATTGCACATATTTAAAATAGACAATTTGGTAAGCTCTGATATATACAGCATCTGAAAGGTCACCACCTCCATTAAAAATAATACACATATCCCAAGCCCCAAGTTTCTCTGGTCTGTTGGCAATTCTTCCTTGTCACCACCCACACCGTCTCCTAGGAACCCCCGATCTGCTTCTGTCATTTGTTAGTTTATATTTCCTGAAAATGTTTACTAAGGAAATCACACACAATGTACTTCTGTGTCTTGCTTCTTTCCTAATACAGAGCCATTGGGGCTATGCCCAGCAGTTCTGGGGGTAGGGGGCACGAGGTGCCAGGGACAGAACTCAGTGCCCTGTACATGTTAGGAGTGTGGTCTACTATTTGGATGATCTCCCTGGCCCCTGTGCTTTGCTTCTTCAATTAGACTTGAGAATCATCTG
Source organism: Sorex araneus (assembly GCF_027595985.1). NCBI lineage: Eukaryota > Metazoa > Chordata > Mammalia > Eulipotyphla > Soricidae > Sorex > Sorex araneus. Next base: position 102,115,195 of record NC_073304.1, read on the forward strand.
TGTTGGAGCTCATGTCAACATTTCATGTTTTTGTTGGGTGAAGTCTTCTGCTGTGCCGGTGTTCCACACTTGTTTTGTTTTATTTTGGGGCCACACCTGGAAGGACTTAGGGTTCCCATGGCTCTGCTCAGTGATCACTCCAGGCAGGACTCGAGAGACCATACGTGGTGCTGGGTATTGAACTTGGGTAAGCTCTCTCTGATGCAAATACTTACTCTCTAACTATCTCTCCAGCCCCAGTGTTTTCCTTACACCCTATTGGGAAGAGAGGCACACTGGTAATGGTCAGGACTTTCTCCTGGCCCCACACTCAGGAATCACTCCTGACAGGACTCAGGAACTATATGTGGTGCCTGAATTTGAACCAGGGTTGGCCATGTGCAAAGCAAGCACCCTACTATCTTTCCAGTTGCACTGTTCCCCCACCCCCACTGCCCCAAGCTTTGTTTGTTTTAGAATCATATCTGGCATTGCTCAGAGCTTTCTTTGGACTCTGTGCTCCGGAATCACTCCTGACCATGCTCAGGAAACCATATATGGTGCTGGGGATCAAACCAGGTTTGATGTAATGCAAGCACGTTTGCCACTGTCCTAGCTCTCTGACCCTCTGAGTACCATGCCTTGCTTATCCATTCACGGCTGATGGGCTTTCATTGTATCCTGTTTGGGCTATTACAAATAAAGCTGCTATGAACATCCATGTGCAAGTCCTTATATCGACATATGCTTTCATTCTCTTGGATAAATACCTAGGAGTAGACCGGCTGGATTATATACTGTGTATTTAAGTTTTAAATCAACTGACAAACTGTTTTCCAAAGTGCTTGTTTCATTTAAAATTCTTGCCAGCAGTGTAGGAGAGTGCTCGTGCTGTCAGATCCTTGCCAACACTTAATTTCAGCCAGTCTAAAGCGTGGATGGTGATAATTCACGGTGGATGTAATTTGCATTTTCCTAACATTGAAGATATTTTCCTAATGTTGAAGATTTTTTTCCCCGTGCTTATTTGCCATCTGTATCTCTTCTTTTGCAAAATGTCTGTTCAAAGCTTTGAAAGTAATTCAACAGATTGTCTTTCAACAGATGGTGCTGGAACAATTAAATATTCATATGCATTTTGAACCTCAACATCATATACCTCATATATACTTCATATTTTTTAAATGAACTGAAACTAAATCACAGAATGAATAGTAAAATTGAAAACAAAAATTCTGGGTCAGGGAGATACTATAGGAATAGATAGTCACCTTGCATGCAGCCTACCCTGATTTGATTTCCTGCACCACATATGGTCCCCTGAGCACTGCCGGGAATGATCCCTGAGCACAGAGCCAGGAGTAAGCCTTGAGAAGATCTGTCAGGTGTGACCCAATGACAGACAAACAAAAGCAAATTAAAAACTTACAAAATTCTTGATTAAAACATAAGAGAAAAATCTTCATGCTCTCGGATCACAAGTCAAGATCCTTTTCTTTTAAAAAAAAAATTATTAGTGAATCACCGTGAGGTACAGTTAAAAACTTATGAAATTTAATGTTTGCATTTTGTTTACATCCCTCCACCAGTGCCCATTCTCCTCCATCAATGTTCCCAGTATCCCTCCCACCAACCCCACCCCAACACCCAACACCCCACCCTGCCTCTGCGACAGGGCATTCCCTTTTGTTCTCTCTCCTGTTGGATGTTGTAGTTTGCAATAGAGGTATTGAGTGGCCTTCATGTTCGGTCTATAGTCTACTTTCGGCACACAGCTTTCAACCCAAGTGGGCCTCCCAACATTCTCTACTAGGTGTTCCCTTCTCTATCTCAGCTGTCTTTTCCCCCAGCACCTGCACTTGTATGTTCATTGCAGCACTATTTACAATAGCCAAAATCTGGAAAAAAACGGAATACCAAAAACAGATGAATGGTTGAAGAAACTTTGGTACATCTACACAATGGAATACTATGTAGCTGTTAGAAAAGATGAAGTCATGAAATTTGCATATAAGTGGATCAACATGGAAAGTATCATGTTGAGGGAAATGAGTCAAAAAGAAAGAGATAGACATAGAAAGATTGCACTCATCTGTGGAATATAAAGTAGCAGAATGGGAGACTAACACCCAAGAGTAGTAGAGATAAGAACCAGGAGGTCTGCCCCACAGCTTGGAAACTGACCTCAAGGTCCTTTTAAATAGTGATAAATTGGAGTTCATTGAATGAAAAATTACATTCCAAAAAAGAACAATTAAAAGACAAGCATCAGATTGGGAGAAAATATTTGCAAATCACGTGTCTCACAAAAGACTTGTATTCGAAATATGTAAAATACTCTCAAAAATGAAAGAATAAGAGCACGAATACTCAATTGCTCAAAAATAAGAGCCCAGTTTACTTAATGAATAAAATGTTTGAATATACACCCCACCAAAGAGGCTATAAAGATGGCAATTAAACAGCTGTTCACATCATTAGTCATGAGGAAAATGCAAATTTAAAACCACCATAGACACTATCACATGCCTGCTAGGATAATTAAGATGAAAAACCCTGATAATATGAAATGCTGACAACAATGTGGAGACAGGAATTCTGGAGACAAATTTGGTATTTTCTTATGAAAGGAAATAGAGGCTTACCATCGGGCTCAGCAATCTCGCCATAGGTCTTTAGTGAGAAATTAAAATGTATGTTCACACAAAACCATATATGAAATGTATAATAGCTGCATTGTTCATATTTGCTACAAACTAGGAAGAACTAAAATAGTCTTTAATGAGTCCATGAATAAAAAACTATGGCAGCCTGTGAGATGGAATACTATTCAGTCATAAAAAGGCAACCAGCCATGGCTACACACAACCATCTGGACGAATCTTGAATTATGATTGTGTGATGGCAAGAGAAAGAAGTCAATCACAGAATGTTATATACTCATGACTGCTTTCTGAGGAAGTCTGTAAAAGGCTAACCTAAGGAACAGGTGGTTGTGGGGACAGGGACAAGGGCTGACTTCCAACGTGGAGGCACGTGGCAATTATTCCTGGCAGTGGAGTTTTTCTGCACCCTATTTGTGTAGCTATTCCAATAACCTGTGTATCCCGGAAGCTTCACAGAACTAGTCAGAAGGGTGAAACTGACCAGGAGTAAGTTTTCTTTTTTGTAAGATCACAAAAGAGTGATGAACAATCATGGTTGTATGTATATGCAGCCTAACCCATATTTATAAGCCTCTCTCCCAGCCCCCCAAAATACTGAATACAACCAGGTCACTCTGGCTGGAGCTTTGAGCTAGAGAAAGTTTCACAAACCCACTGAGGTCTAAGATATGGATCAGACACGTTGAGCCACTGGGAGAGGAATCTAGATTTTGTTTCTTTTTGCTTCCATTTTTATTTCAGCATTGTTTATTGAGAATACTATTTGTGGTAGAGTTTTATGCATACAATGTTGGTTTCTTTATTTCAACCCTCAAAAAAATGGACCCTTCTTAACCATCATTCTGACTGCTTCGTGCACCTGGAATACTGGCCAGAAGGGGGCTTTTACTGCAAAGGACGATGAATTTAAGAAAGCTATCATACCTAGAGAAGAGAGGTTGGAAAAACGGGCGCATTTAACTGGGACTAAGGGCTGGGAGGATCCAAAAATCCGTTTGCTTTTCAAGTGTGGCTTTGCCTTGTGGTCAGAGAGAATTTCCTCGTCTGGTTAGCTTTCAGGCTGCAGGGATCCGCCTTCTCTGCTGTTTCCTTGGCTGCCATCTCAGAATCAACAAACTGGTGTCTCCAGGCCTGCAAAGGGTCTCTGGCACAGGGCGGCCCCGCCTGGCCCCAGAAACCAGGGCTGCCAGCTTGCACACAGCTCCCAGCCTGGACTCTGGCGCTATGCACTCACAGCCAGGACCTGGGCAAGTCTGAGCACCTCCCAGAGCCATTTCTACTCTGCCTTATGCCCACCAACAAGTGAGGCTTGTCTTGCAAGCAGAGCGCGCCTCTCTCTTGAGTGTTTCAGAAAGGGCGTGTGGCCAAGTGAGCCTTGGTTAATGCAGAAAAGAGGTGGCACCAGAGCACTAATAGGGGTGTGGGGTGTCTGCAGGGGGTGGGGGCGGGGAGGTCGAGGGAAGGGAAAGGGAGCCAAGAGGCAGATTCTAAGACTGTTGATACTCCCCCCGCCCTGCGCTGCCTCCCCGCCCCCCCATGCATCGAATTTCCACTCAAAGGGGACATTTCAGTCGGTTTCATGGGGTGTTCCTGCTTTTCCCGGCTTTGTGGCTTTTTCTCATCAAAGCCTGTTCCTCATGGCTGTGGCTAAGTGACTCCTAGGAAGGGCTGAGCCTGCTCTTGGATCACTTAGTATGAGAACTCAAATTCAAGACCATTTGAAATGGGAATGTTGGACTGGGGCGGGGAGCGGAGGTACTGTCGCCCAGAGTCTTGCTTATACTGAGAGGAGAAAGTTGTGACTCAGAGACGTCCCTCTCCCGCCTGCACACGCAAACACTGGTAATTACACTACTAAACCCACACTGAGTAAAACAAAGACAAAAATATACACGTAGGAAAGGGGGACATCGAGCTTCCCCTTAATCAGTGCCAGAAGACCCAGTGAGAGAGAATTGGGAGTGGGTTGGAGAGTCAGACGGCCATGAGCAGGGCACTGGCCTTGCACACAGCTGACCCAGGTTCCATCCTGGCATTGCACTTGGTCCTCCGAGCACTTCCAGGAGTGGCCCTGAGCACAGAGCCCAGAGAAAGCCCTGAGCTCCACCAGGTGTGGCCCCCAAACCAAACCAAACACAACACGAAGAGTAATGGGAGGGGGTCCCCCAGAACTCCCCTCAGCTCCTCTGTGGCTTCCCCACAACACTTATTGGGCAGGAAAACAGGACCAGTGAGGCCTCCCCTGGGAGTCTGGAGTGGTGGGTGCAAGTGTGTGGTTCTGGGTCCAAGTTCTGTGGCCTTGACCCCTGGCTAGCAGGTGTGTGAGCATCCTGAGGGCCCCAGCATACCCCACGACCATGACTATGAGCCCCAACTTAGAGTGCAAACACAAAGTGAAAGGACTGTGTGCCTGGTGATGACTACGCTTGATGTGTGGGCGTGCGTGCGTGCGTGCGTGCGTGCGTGCGTGCGTGCGTGCGTGCGTGCGTGTGTGTGTGTGTGTGTGTGTGTGTGTGTGTGACCCCTTCGGTCATCGGAACAACAGCATTAGCAGCAGCACCCAGGGGAAGGAGTCAGCAGAGATGGAATAGGAAAAACTGGGTGACCTTCGAGACAGCGCTGATGTCTCGAAGCCTCAGTTTCCTCAAATGGAAAAGAAAAGGGTGAGGAGTTGGGCTTTGTTCCTCAACTCTCTCCCACCCACTCTGCTTTCACTATGTACACCCTGAAGTTTGACCAGGAAGAAGGACAAGAATCTATTGAGCTCAGGGGCTGGAGCAATAGCACAGCAGGTAGGGCATTTGCCTTGCACGCGGCCGACCCGGGTTCGATTCCCAACATCCCATATGTTCCCCTGAACACTGCCAGGAGTGGTTCCTGAGTGCAGAGCCAGGAGTAACCCCTGTGCATCACCAGGTGTGATCCCAAAAGCAAAAAAAGAAAAAAGAATCTATTGGGCTCAAACCTTCAGACAGCAGTGGGCAGGCTTCTGGAAGACCCTCCTCCCAGAGTCTTTGTACCCTGAGAGACAGGCGGGATTCTTGGATCACAAGCACAGGATCCACATCTGCTTTTTTAAAAAGTCACTGTGAGATCCACATTGCAAAGTAGTTAACTATTGGGTTTCAGTCATACAATATTCCAACACCCGTCCCTTTACCAATGTACATTTCCCACCACCAGTTTCCCTCCCACCACCCCCATATGCCTCTATGGCAGACATTTTCTTCTTCTTCTTCTTCTTCTTCTTCTTCTTCTTCTTCTTCTTCTTCTTCTTCTTCTTCTTCTTCTCTTCTTCTTCTTCTTCTTCTTCTTCTTCTTCTTCTTCTTCTTCTTCTTCTTCTTCTTCTTCTTCTTCTTCTTCTTCTTCTTCTTCTTCTTCTTCTTCTTCTTCTTCTTCTTCTTCTTCTTCTTCTTCTTCTTCTTCTTCTTCTTCTTCTTCTTCTTCTTCTTCTTCTTCTTCTTCTTCTTCTTCTTCTTCTTCTTCTTCTTCTTCTTCTTCTTCTTCTTCTTCTTCCATCTTTCTTCTTCTTCCTTCTTCATCTTCTTCTTTCTTCTTCTTCTTCTTCTTCTTCTTCTTCTTCCATCTTTCTTCTTCTTCCTTCTTCATCTTCTTCTTTCTTCTTCTTCTTCTTCTTCTTCTTCTTCTTCTTCTTCTTCTTCTTCTTCTTCTTCTTCCATCTTTCTTCTTCTTCCTTCTTCATCTTCTTCTTTCTTCTTCTTCTTCTTCTTCTTCTTCTTCTTCTTCTTCTTCTTCTTCTTCTTCTTCTTCTTCTCTCTCTCTCTCTTTCTCTGCCTCTCTCTCCTTTTTGGACCTTATTGCTTACAATACGGTTATCAGGTCTATCCCTTTAGCTACTTTCAACACTCAATTCCAGTCCAAAATGATCATTTCCAACTATCATTGTCACTCTGGTCCCTTCTCTATCCTAACTGCCCTTCGACCCCCCCCCCCCTCCCACTCTTGAGCCAAGCTTTCAATCATGACCAATCCTCCTGGCCTCTGTTTACTCTGGCCTTGGATATTAGTGTCATACTATATATATATATACGTATATATATATATATCCCACAAATGAATGCAGTCACTCTATACCTATCCCTCTCCTTCTGACTCAGCACTATACTCTCCACGTCCTTCCACTTATAAGCAAATTTCATGACTTCACTCTTCCTGACAGCCGTGTAGATGCCCGCTTCTGCCTGAGTGCAATTGCGTGTGTGTGAGAGGAATCTTCCAGCAGTAACAGCAACAAACACGGTGGTCTGACCCACATTACTCGTTTTTGCAGCAGCTCTCACCCTTGACTGCATGTTAGAACCACAGGGAGAGGTTTGTACCGACGCTCCACTCCGAACTCAAGGTGGGGTCTGGACGTCACTGCCTCTATGAAGTGACGCTCACAGGCAGCCACACCAATAGCTGCTGGGCGTAAGGGTGAGAAATGACCCCACTGGAATGGGACCTGGTCTACCGCCCACTCCGGGTGATGCTGGGTGAAATGGGTAGAGTGGAAGGAACTGGAGCGGCAACGGAGACCCCTGCCCCCTGCTTCTGATCCCCGGGGAAGGTCCTACCAGGGAGGCTGGCTATTTTTGTTTCTTTGATGAGTGGAGAAAGGTTGGGGACCTGGCTGAGATTAGGGCTCACTCCTGAGACACACAGGGATCATTCCTGGCAGGGCTCTGAGGTATGTGGTACCGGGGATTGAACCCGGGTACCACGCAAGGCAAGTGCTTTATGCGCTTTACTATCTCTCCATCCCTGGTTCTTGCTTTTGACATCAAGAGTTGGGTAGATTTCTCTGAGGGTGTCTGCCAGACGGAACCCGACAAACCAGGCTTGTATGAGCCTTAATGAGCACTTACACTCTTGGACCACCAGAGGGCGGCACAACTAGGATCGCAGAACAGTTTCCACACGGCGTAGGGATGAGAGGTAGCACTGTAGCACTGTCCTCCAGTTGTTCATCGATTTGCTCGAGCGGCACTAGTACTGTCTCCATTGTGAGACTTGTTGTTACTGTTTCTGGCATATCGAATACACCATGGGTAGCTTGCCAGCTCTGCCAAGCGGGCGCGATACTCTTGGTAGCTTGCCGGGCTCTCTGAGAGGGATGGAGGAATCGAACCCGGTCGGCCGCGTGCAAGGCAAACGCCCCTACCTGATGTGCTATGGGGAAGAGCGGTAAAGGCCTGAATCTGCTGGGAGCACAGGAGGTGGGAGCAATTCAGACCAGTGAGCAACACGGCGACTTCCCGTGATTCGTCTCTCTCCTAAAGGCCTGGGCTACCTTCACCTAGGGTGTCTGTGAGCTCTGGCATGTGGGGAAGCACCGATCTCTGCTGTATACAGGACGGAGTGGGTGCTCGCTGTCCCGTCTGAGAACCTCCCCTGCGAAATCACACCTTCGCATCCCCCGCGCCCACCTGCAGGGGGAGCCCTAGGAGACAGCCCGTCTAGGAGCACCGCAGAGTCAATCACCGTCAGCTCATCACTGCCGAGAACAAATCCCACTGACCTTGGCTCCATCCTGGTTGGTGGGGCCTCAGGGAGGGGAGGAGGCAGAGTTGGGGGGTGGGCCAATGTCGATCCAGGGGGCTCTGGGAGACTTCCACTTGTACACTCAGGTACACCGAGGCCACAGCCGGCTCTGCCTAGCTCCACCACTGGGGGTCCCAGCCTGGAAACATTGATCTCAGTCCCCACCGGAGAGGTAGTACAGTGGGTAGGGCCTCGCACTCAGCAGACCCCGGTTCAGTCCCCTGACCCCTATGGTCCTCTGAGCTCCACCAGGAGTGATCCCTGAAGCAGAGCCAGGAAGAAGTCATGAGCACTGCCAGGTGTGGCCACACAACACACACACACACACACACACACACACACACACACTTCTAGGGAAGCAGGGGTCTCACCTGGCCATCTGTCCTGCAGTGCCAGAGCAGGGGCCGAGGCTGTCAGTCCCCGAGCCTGGGAGAGGAAGCCAAGACTGCCCGTGGGGAGTGGATGGGTGGGCTGAGGGCAGAGCTTTGCCCCTTCTGACTGCTCAGCAGAGGGTGAGGGGAGAGGGGAATAATCCAGCATCATGGCGTCCTCACCCGGTGGGGTGCGGCTCTCAGACACGGCCCTCCCTCTCGGCTCTCAGAGCCAGGGGTGCGTGCTGGCTACGGGTGTGCACGGTGGTGCGGGTGTGAGCTCTGGCTGCAGGTGTGCGCGCTGGGTGCTGATGCACTGGCTGTTTGCAGGGGTGCGTGCTGTGAGTATGCATTATTTGCGACCGTGTGGGCTGTTTGCACGGTGGGCTGTTTGTGGGGGTGTGCGCTTCTTGCGGGCAGGCGCACTGTTTGGGGGGTCTGCACTCACACAAGGCAGGAAAGAGCTCCAGCCTCCAAGGCCAACACAAGCTGGCCCTGAGCCTGGCCCACCATTGGTCAGGGGCACAGGCACATTACCTGGAAGGACAAGGTGGCTGCGTGCCACAGGTGACATTAGACCAGGAGAGGACTGAGACGAAGAGAAGCAACCAAGAGTTTCCTGACCCCTTAGTAGCCTGGGTAAATTGTCCTCAAGAGCGGTGCCTTCCTCTGATGGCCAGGGTACGCCCAGGGAGGTGCCCAGCAGGGGGCCCTGTATCTCTCTGCCTTGCCCCAGCCACCCGGATGGACACCTTTGCATTGACGTTTGCTCTTTCCCCGCCTCATTTTCCCTTTCTCTTCCTGTCACTGCCCTGGGATGACCCTCCCCTCCCTCCTCTCTCCGCTCCCGCCCCCCTCGAAAAACTGCACCACATTAGCTGTTGGCACCTCACCCTGGCCTCTTAGTGCTTTTCCCTTTTTCTTTGCTTTGCTTTATTAGGGAGTGAAGCAGGGGTTCCGAGTCACAGGCCTCGGGGGTCCTGCTGACTCTGGGCTGTGACTGGCCTGCTCCGGAGTGTGTTTTGGGACAAACTAAGAATTTTATTGTTGTTGTTGTTGTTGTTATTTTCTGTTGTTATTTTGGCCACATCCAGCAGTGCTCAGAGCTTACTCTTGGTTCTGGGCCCAGGTCACTCCTGGCAGGGCCGGGGGCCACGGGGACAGAACCTGGGTCAGCTGCATGCATGGAGGAGCCCTGCCCACTGTGCCACCTCTCGAGCTCCTCGGCTCATCATTGTTGGCACTGACCTTGGGTCAGGATTGAGGGCGGTCAGACAGACACACAGACAGACAGAGCTCACCTCCTTTGCGACCCACATAGAGCTGGGCGGGGCCCTAACCTCTCTCATCCCAGTTTCCTCCTGGGCGAGACGGAGACCATGGAAGCTACTTCACGGAGTCAGCACTGAGGGGATGAAAGGTGGTGAGGTGTGAGATAATTAGCCCATGACTGGACACAGGCTCCGCTCATGCAGCGCTGGCTTGGATGCAATGGTGAGGGACATGAGAGGTGGTGTCCAGAAGACTGAGTCTGCATTCTGCCGGAGGGCTGGGCAGGGACAGCAGGGCCAGTCTGGAGGACTCGCCAGACATGATTCTGACCTTGGGGTTCTCTGCTGTTGGGACCGTGATGGAGTGATGGAGTGACAGGCCAGAGTGACAGCACAGCGGGTAAGGCACTCTCCTTGTGCACAGCTGACCTTGGTTCAGCCTCCCACACGGCTTAGGGTCCCTTGAGCCCTGCCAGGAGTGACCCCTGAGCACAGAGCCCGGAGTAGAGCCTGACCACCACCAAGTGTGGCCCTCAGATCAAAATAAATAAATATACTAGTTAATTTTTTTTAGGTAACACCAATCAAGGGCCAGAGAGATAGTACCATGGGCAGAACATTTGCCTTGAGTGCAGCCCACCTGGGTTTGATGCTTTACACCCCACATGGTCCCTCGAACCCACCAGGAGTTATTCCTGAGCACAGAGCTTGGAGTAACCCCTGAGCATGGCTCGGTATGGTCCCAAAGCAAAAATAAAAAGCTTGAGTGACCCAGGTCCAGAACTTGTCCTCCTGTCACCCCCGTCCCCACGTTGCCCCGCGCTATTCCTGCTGAGACACATGTGCCTGTTTGAGCCCCAGACAGGACAGGCCTTTGGCACGACTTGGGTCCCTCCCCGGCCTTGGGCTCGGAGACTGAAGGTGCCACTGGGCAGGAGTCGCTGTCAGGGCACCCTAGGACAGAGGCTTGGCTGCCCGAAGCCTGCGGAAGCGCCGATGCTGCTGGTGGACGAGCCCGGCCCCAGGGTGGGTCACACTCAGAGCAGGGCTGCAGCTGACACAGCGGCCCCACGCTGGGCCTTCCCGGGCTGTCCCCACACCTGCCCTCATCTCAAGGTAAGCAAAGACTTGAGGAAACTGAGGCAACCTGGAGAACCTGCTGATCTTTGCTGCACTGATTTCAAAGATCCGTTTTAGTTTTTTCTCTCTCATGCTCCCTCTCTCTCTCTCTCTCTCCCTCTCTCTCCTCTCTCCATCTCTTTGTGCTATGTCTCCTCTCTCCCTCTTTCTCTTTCCCTCTCCCTCCCTCCCTCCCTCCCTCCCTCCCTCCCTCCCTCCCTCCCTCCCTCCCTCCCTCCCTTCTTCTCCCCCTCCTTCCCTCCCTCTTTCTCTCTTCCTCTCTCTCACTCTCTCTTCTCTCTCTCTCACTCTTGTGTTCTCTCTCCCTCTCCCCTCTCTCCCTCTCCTTCTCTCCTCTCTCTCTCCCTCCCTTCCTCCTTCTCTCTTTCTCTCCCTCCCTTCCCCCACCTCTCTCCCTCCGCACCTCATCTATGCACATGGAAAGTGCCCAAGTGTGTGTGTGTGTGTGTGTGTGTGTGTGTGTGTGTGAGAGAGAGAGAGAGAGAGAGAGAGAGAGAGAGAGAGAGAGAGAGAGAGCGCCAGAGAGCAATGATGTGGGTGGCAAAGACCACCCACTTTCAGAGGAACCCGAGGGTGGGAGTCCAGGGCACAGGCCAATCTGGGCTCTGGCTGCGTGGGCCACCTCCTTTCACCCCGCATTGGCCAGGGGCAGCAGACATAAATAAGTTCCTGGGAGGGAAGCTGCGTCTGAGGGGTTTCTGCCAGATGGTGTCAGTTTTCTCTGGGCGCTGGGAGGTGCAGCTCTGTGTGGGGTCAGGACTGGCTCCGAGGGGGAAATCGGGAAGGGACCAGGATGCTTTCGAGACACGGAGTCCAAGCACTGGGCGTGGGTGCTCTGAAGCCTGGAGTCCAGACTTCCGGCGTAGCTGCACCCTCACGCACACCCTCAAGACGCGTGCAGCCTGGCTAAGGGAGGGGGACTCAGGATGCCTGCTCGCTGAGGAGAGGCCGAGCTGGCAGCCGTGTGGAGAGGTGAGAGCGCAAGGGAGGCCACACAGTGGGCCGCTCCGGCCTTCCCTTTTCTCCAGCCAATCCCAAGTGGCCAGCAAGGCCTCCGAGGTCCTCCCAGACACGGCCTCGGCTGCTTCGCCAACCGCTCCCACTGCACCCACCCACCCTCCTGCCGGCATCACTCTCCCTGCGCTCGGCCGGGACTGAGAAAGGGCACCCCTTGGAGAGGCCACGGTGCGGGTGCTCCGGTCTGGGCTGGCAGAACAGTGTTTAGGTGAATTAGGGAAACAGAACGTGTTCTCTCCTGCCATCACCCCCGCCGAGCGCCCAGCTGGATTTCAGGTGCTGTCAGGCGCCCACCACAGTGAATCTCAGGCAAGGAGGGTTCCTACGGCAGTGACTTTTCCTGGTCCATAGTCACACACACTGGACCCAGATTTTGACTTGAATTTAGTTGCTGCCTTCAGCCAGGAGCTGCCCCTCTTCCCATTCCCAATAGAAATCACGTGGGAATTTTCCAGGTGTTTACGGCATTGACCTTGTTCCTGGCCTGGTCTAGTGCCCAAGGCTACGAGGAAAAGCCCACACCAGCTCCTCTTCCCCACCCTGCACCCCCAGGCCTGTGGGTAATCGCCCCTGGGCCTTTGCCAGGGACCTCGCGGGGAACCGCTGGCCTGCCACATCCTGTTCTCACAGTCCTTTCTCCTCTGCTGGTTTTCTCTGCTTTGTTGTTCTTTGACCATTTTGGATTCCCCTTTGTTTTTTATCTTCTCTGTCACCCCACAGAAACCAAACCTTGCTTTTTGGTGGTTATTTAAATACCCACCTCTAGCCAGGGACACTCTACCCACTCACTCCTCCCACCCCACCCAGCCTCCTACCCCTTGGGAGTAAGTGGACTTGAGTGTTAGTTCTTTCTCCTTCTCTCCTCTCAATTCTCTGGGGTTTATTTTCCAAATGATGGGTTTCACAGGAGCCATCGCTTAAAGAAACAAACTGAGAAACCGTGGTGGGCAAATACCCTGTGAACCAGGCATCTGTCTCGACTGGAGATTTTCTTTCTACGAGGTGCTGCAGCGGGGTCGAATTGGTGACATAGCAGCACTCAAGAGCAAGTCCCTCAGCCTTTGCAAGCAAAAGGTGGGAACACCATCACACACCACGCGGCCTCTGTTTCTTCCAAGCTGAAGTGCATATTCCTTCGCAACAAGCACGGCACTTGCTAAGGGCAGACCGGGGTAGCTGTCCAACCTCACTGGCGAATCATTCCATCTGCTTTTCCCCACCCCCACCCCAGACCTCTCTACCTCTCTTCAGTCCCAGCCACCTCAGCATCTCATCCCTCCCAGAAACGTGGTGCTTGTGTTCTTGCATGGAGACTTGGTGCCTCTGCCTGCATCCTTCTTTTTCCCTCCACGTTGTGACTCTTATTGGTCAATGACTCCCAGGTCATCTTCTCAAGGATGTCCTCACCAACTCCTCCCAGCTATGAATTTGTGCCTCTCTTCTCTAGCCCCCTTAGATGTGCTCTTCATAGGTCAGAACACCCTTGAGATCTTTCTTTGGTGTCATATGACTCACCCGAGTGCTGATTCCCAGGCTCCTCCCCGGCTCTGGTCCCACTGATCTCGTGCATTTATAGTTATTTATGTTTGAAGTTATTCCTCTCTGAGTGAAGTGTTTTCCCTCCTAGTCTGTGTACTGTGTACATATACGACCATGTGTGTGTGTATGTGTGTATGTGCGTGTGTGTGTGTGTGTGTGTGTGTGTGTTATAGAAATGTCTTGCTGACTGTCAGATAGAGTTACGGCTATGCCACTTGTGCCTGAGAGAGGACCCCTCTGAGAAGATGCGAACTGTGAAGGTTGGCGAGGCTACCGTCCACGTAACAGGTACCCAGGCCTCAGGGGAAGGAAGTGCTAATATCTTCAGGATAGTGTTGACCAAAATCCAATTTGTGAACAAAAGGCATGAGGATCACCTACAGGACATGGAGACTTAATACAAATTCAGATTCCTGGGCCCTGTCTCTGGAGATGGGGAGCCCGGAATCTGCCTTTTGGGCAACTCCTGTTGATTCTTCTGCCTCAGCCTCTGAGGACCACTGATCCGCTCGCTCTACTGTGCTCATGCTTATCAGGGTCGCTCATTGCCAACGGCCCAAATGACCTCATTCCATGGCTACATGTCAGGCCCTGTTTGCATGCTTTAGTGGTCTGGGAGCCAGTGGACTATTGCCGCCTCTTTGAAGCTCTTCCCTCACACCCTCATGGACACCCCCTTCCTGAGTCTTATCCATTCACTTCCAGGCTCTCCCTGTCTTTTTCCTTCTCTTCCTCCAACTGCCCCTGACTCACGGGTTTTCTCACGGGTCCCGACCTGAGTCACCTTTTTGAGGGTCCTCAGGAGACCTTCAGCAGTGGCCACCACCATGTGCAGGGACATCTGGCCTCCCTGTGTTTCCAGCTCAGATGCTCTCTGAGGCCTGGGTTCCAGAGATACAGCTCCACGCTGGCGCGCTCTGCTGGGCTGGCCCAGGCATCCCAAACCCACACCCTCTAAAACTGTTCTGTGTGTCTTCTCCTCTTTTCTCTCATCAAAGGAAACACCCTCTTAGACACTGCACTGGGCACGCAGGGGTGATCCTGCCTCCCTCCACACCCCCCATTGATGGCCAGCCTCAACCTGGGACATATTCCTTCTCCCACTGGACTTCCATTTGCCCACCTGAAACATGGACTAGTCCTGACCTTACAAGGGTGTAAGGATAAATTAAATTTATGCCTATAAAGGACAGAATTATACTTGACTTGGTAAAAGTGCTTAGTAAACACTGCTATTCATAAAAACAATGACAATTAATGCATGCTTCGAAGTTACCAATCTTTTTGTTTGTTTGTTTTATTTTGCTTTTGGGCCACACCCTGCAAAGATCAGGGGTTATTCCAGGCTCTGCCCTCAGAAATTACTCCTGGCCAAGTTCAGGGGACCGTATGGGATGCTGGGAATTGAACCCCAGTCGGCCACGTGTAGGGCAAACTCCCTACCTGCTGTGCTATTGCTCCAGCCCCAAGATAGTCATAGTTTGTTTCCTTTCTTTCACTTTCTCTTAAAATTATATGCCCCTTCCTCCCAATCTTCTCTGCTCAATCCTATCCTTATTTTCCCATGAGCTGTGAAGGATTCATTTCCCACCTAGATGCTGTCTTCTTTCTTGTCTCCCCCCACCCCTGTTACTGGGACCCTAACTGGGGTGCAGTCAATATCACCTCGGTGCGAAGTGGCACCAGAATCTTATGCTTTCTCTGGCCACCTTCTAGCCTACTGCATTACTCGCAGGGCTGTCTTCTTCTCCTGAGGGCCTCTGGGAGGCAGGGCCTCGGCCTTGTTTCTCTTTGTAGACCCAACACCAACTGCGTGCAGAATAAATGGATCAAATGGATGAATAAATGGATGGAGGATGGATGAGTGGGTGGTCAAAATCAGAACATTTTGTAAAAATCTTCAACGAGACAAGAGGCCTCGCATCTCAACGTTGCAATGGATAGTCGGAAACCCAAGGAAACAAACTCTAGTTAAAGTGGGACTCACGGATGGTTCTTCTGAGCAGAACAGAAGCAAAGACTCGATGGACTAGACTCACGGGTCTGAGGAAGCTCTTCTCTTGGAAGGCATGAGAGATGCTAGAAGGGGCATCCGTGCTTCCACTATGTCAGTGTCCCTCCAGTGATTCACAGGGAGGCGGGTGGGGGCAGACCTATGCGCAGGAACTTTCCCACGGGTGCTGTTGTCAGTCAGAGATGGTTTATTTGCCTTCCCTAACTCCTGTGAAATATTCCCTCTGAACTTTTTGACTTTCCTTCTTCTCATCCTTGTGGGACTCAGCCTTTCTGATGACTCATTCGGTTTACAGAGCGGATACGGGCTGCAGTATCCTGCCTGAAAAGCCTGCTTGCTTGCTGTCAGTAGCTCATGGATGGGTTCTTGACCAGTTCCCAAAGCCCAGCCAACTCTGGATGCACCAAGGCTAACCTCTGGGACCTCCGGGGCTCGTGGCCTGCTCTGGGAATCTACTTGTAAATCTGACAAGCCCGGGGGACTGACTAGCATCCCACAGAGCAGGTCTCCTTCCTCACAGCTCTGCATTCTCTGAGCCATAAATCATGTCTGGTTGAATCACCTAGAGAGATCAGCTTCCTCATCTGTGGGGCTGGAAAACGTTACCCGACTCGCTGGAAAATCCCCATTCCAATGGGTCCTCTATCATCTAACTTTGGTGGCTCTGTTTTCCTTATTCCTTAACCTCTGACTGATACTATGGAATGAGTCTTGCAAAATAAAAGGCATGCTGATGGCCACTACTCACGCCTATGTACTTTACACACATCCTAGTGAATCATGGCTTTCTAATCCGTTAAACTGGTCTTCAAATTCTTCTTAACATAGCCTTTCAGGACAAAACTACAAATCAAGTTAATGGATGAGATGTCATGATGTCACATTTATTATTTCTATTCTAAAGAAAAATTAAAGAATATTTAAGATAAAAAAGATAGATAGCATCTTTAACAGTTGATTTCTGTACAACATGCCTACTTAAATTTCAGCAACTTAGTGTGACAATTAGATTTTCTTGTGGGGTCAGCAAATTTTGATAAATTCAGTAATTCTTTCTGACTTTGCTGGTTGAAAATTCTCCTGTGGCTTGAAGAAAACTAGTGGATTTAGTCACATCCTGTCTATTGCATCAATTCACATCGCTTATGTGACCCGTGGCTGGAACTGGCTGCAAACTCTGCAGCAAGCTAGCTCAGACACTGGCGTACGGTGTGCCTGCTCAGGTGAGCTCTCCAAGGCCTGCTTGTGTGACCTTTGTTAAGTCCTACTGACCACAGCAAATCATGTGACTCAGGCCAGAGCCACTGTGGCAGGGGCTGTTCAGGAGCATGGCTTCAGAGAGGCACAATTCATGGCGTCACTGTAATAGGACACCCAGGGTCAGAGGGCATTTCATTAATTAGCTTTCAAACAGATTTTGTGCCTGGCACTGAGGTTAAAATCACTGATAAAAGAACTGGGAAGAAGATTGAAGACTGGAGAATCTCACGTGGGGAGAAGAGAGAAGGCCATGGTGCAAAAGCTACTCTCTGAGTCCCTCTGGGTGGAATAATCCTTGTGTGTGTGTGTGTGTGTGTGTGTGTGTGTGTGTGTGTGTGTGTGTGTACACAGGCATGAGTGTGTGTGATGTGCATGTGTGTAGAAATTATTTAGATCATGTCCCCAATTCTCCATTTCATGCAGATTTGTGAAGCCTAGGTCAAAAGAGTACCACATTATTGATTAAGTGTCCCCTAAAGCGTTGCCTTAGAGATAGTCCCACAATTACTCACCACCGCAAAGAACTACTTGAGATTATCCCCCCCACACCCCAGCAATCAGCCAGTTTAGACTTAGATCCATGCTTGCTAACTCAGCCCCATCCCCTCTCTTCACATTCCAGCCACCCACCACCGCTCCAGCCCAGAGGGAAAGTACAAAGGTCAAATACTTTTGGTTCAAACAGCCTCTCAGTCATGATGGCAGAGGGCAGCTCCACTTACAGAAACAAACAACCGTGCCTTCCACTTAAATAGCGCCGAGCCTCCGTTTCAACGTACACTTGCATCTGTTCCCAGTCAAATCATCTTCCAGCCCACTTGAGGTGGGCAGGACTGGTGACAGATCAGGAAACCGAGCATAGAGAGGTGAGACTATTTTCTCAGTGAGCAACACAATGTGAAAGTAGACACAATGTGTTTCCTTTTTTCTATTCTAGGGGTATATGCTTGGGGTGTTTGGGCCCCACCTCTGTGTTCAGTGCTCTGCACTCAGAGAACGCCGCTGGTTCTCTGAGATGCCAGGGATTGAGCCAGGGTCAGCCATGTATAAGACACAAGTCTTACTCCCTGTACCCAGCCAACTTAATCCCTGGCCTGACCAGCTGACAGTGGCAGACCTGATTCTGGGCCATGGCTTGCCCAGCGGGTCCCAGTGCGGTGAGCAGAGCGACATGTGGCTCCCTGATTGTCGTGGCTGTTCTGAAAGACCCTCTTAGTTCAGCACCACAGGGGCAGCTCCTCTGACACCCGCTCCCGAGAGGGGCTTTCCTTTGCAGTTGTGGGAGAAATGGAGAGTGGTGAGCACCACACATACCCCCAAGTGCTGATTTCTCAACCCTTCATTGCCAGGCCAAGGTCATGGATCCTCTTGGAAGTTCTAACACCCAGTCCATAAAACGCTGCATCCAGAAAAACAGGCTCGGTGCCAATTTCACTGCAAGGACACACCCCACCACCTCAAAGCCAAAGGTTCCACAGAAGATTTCAGATCAACCTCTGGCTCCAGAGGACACAGGCCAGCAAGCTCTGGGAGGGCTCTTGAGCACAGCACACCCCCCAAGCTCTGCCGGGTGTGTCCCCTGAATACCACTGACCCGAGCACTGAAACTTTAGGCCTGTGTTGTAGGACCAAACATTGCTCGGTGCATAAGAGACTCCTCACCCCCATCCCCAGCACCTCTGGGTGTGATCAGTATAAAAATAAAATTTGGAGCCAGGCAGGGAAATGCTTCAGGGGTCAGGTATACATGTCTTGCACGCCTAAGGACCCAAGTTCCATCCTGGCCACTCACACCCCTGGCTATGACCTCTGGGCATGTCTGAAGCACTGACCTGTCCATTCTGACTGACACCCAGAGTGACCCCCAGGAACTGCCTGGGCCTTGCTTGGGAGCCCCCAATAAATAAGTAGTAGGTAAATAAAATTGACCTCAAAGTGGGGATGCAGAGATGTAAGTTGCTCTGAAGACTGAAGTCAGCTCCAGAGAACTCAGCCTGGGGTGACAGAGATGCCTTGTTTCCATGCACCCAGGTTTGGGGTGCACGACAGGCCTGTTTTTTTGTTTTTGTTTTTGTTTTTTTTTTTGCACTGAAGTTTTTATTCCACTAATCTCCATTCTTTTTTTTTTAAATCAGTGAATCTGGCTGGAGCGATAGTGCAGCAGGTAGGGCATTCGCCTTGCACATGACTGACCCAGGTTCTATTCTTCTGCCCCTCTCAGAGAGCCTGGCAAGCTACCGAGAGTATCCTGCCCGCACAGCAGAGCCTGGCAAGCTACCTATGGCATATTTGATATGCCAAAAACAGTAACAACTCTCACAATGGAGACATTACTGGTGCCCACTCGAGCAAAATCGATGACCAACAGGGTGACAGTGACAGCGATCAGTGAATCACCATGAAGTACAGTTACAGACTTACAAATTGTGCTTGTGTTTCAATCATACAATGATTGAGTACATACAATGATCCCTCCACCAGTGCCCATTTTCCACCACCAATGGTCCCAGCATCCTTCCCACCACCCCCACCCCATCCCCCACACCCACCCCGCCTCTGTGGCAGGGCATTCCCTTTTGTTCTCTCTTTCCTTTTGGGTGTTGTGGTTTGCAATAGAGGTATTGTGTGGCCATCGTGTTCGGTATATAGTCTACTTTCAACCCGCATCTCCCATCCTGAGCGGGTCCTCCAAACACCCTTTACGTGGTGTTTCCTTCTCTATCTGAGCTGCCTTTTTCCCCAGCATGTGAGGCCGGCTTCCAAGCTGTGGAGCCAACCTCCTGGTCCTAATCTCTACTATTTTTCAGTGTTAGTCTCCCATTCTGTTACTTTATATTCCACAGATGAGTGCAATCTTTCTATGTCTACGACAGGCCTGTTTGGCAGCACCAGTCATTACCTTTTCTTCCCATGAGCGATTCCTAATGTCACTTCCCTGGAGTGAGAAAGAGCTTGCAGGAACGCTGAGACAGAAGCCAGCATTCCGATCCTCAGCAGGTCCATTAGAAGTTTGAGAAATGGGGAGTCCTCAGCCCCTCATGTGCTGTGGCCCCAGGAGGCCTGGCTTTCTCTCTGGGGATGGCAGGGCTCAGTGTCCCCTCTGGGAGTCTGAAGGCACTAGTACTTGTGTGGCTGGTGCACTGGAGAAATACCTCTGCTGACTTGGAAGGTCCAGCCGGCCCAGAGGACTTGCTAGCCTGGCCAACAGCTGGACAATCCAAGCTCCTGGAGGCCGCCACATCTGGGGCTTTAGAAACGAGGGGCGCAGTGACCTACAAACCAGAGCTTGTGGCCAGAGGAGAGGTCTGTGGGGGAGGGGCTGCCGTGGGCAATGATGCACACCTGGGAATGCTGCCATGGCATTAGCACTCGGTCTGCACCTGGCAACATGCCCAGAGAGATTCAGAAGACACCAGTGACCCTCAGAGTTGTGAAGAAATTCCTGGGCTGGATTAACAGAAGGATGGATCAAAAGAGCAAAGAACAGCAAAAGTGCGGGCTCAGAAAGGGGCTGGAGAGTTCAGCTGGTTTGATGCCCATGGTTAATTGATAAAGGAATAGGACCAGCATAGGAAAGAAACTTCCTCAAAGCCACACAGCACGTCACTGGCAGAGCAGGGTCCCCTCTCCTCACGCCCAGGCCAACACTCATCTGACTTGGCTGCAGTCTCCCCCCCCCACACACACACATTGTGTTCCCCCATACACCTATTGCTGACCTCGGCACCCCATCTTCACTTCTCTCCTCACGGGGAAGGGAAGAATATTCATTTACATGTGTGACCACTGGGTGGTTCCATTCAAACTGTACTACTAAAAAAAAAAGCTTGAAGTAGGGGGCGGTGAACCTTATTCCACTTTCTCAAAAATATGACAAGGAGGCCAAAGAGATAGATCCGGGGTTAAGGCATGTGCCTTGCCTTAACCTTGGTTTGAACTCACCTAGATTTGAAACCTGGCACTGTATATAGTCCCCCAAGGTCCCTTCTGAACACCAGGGGTCACTTCTGAGCACTCACCTAAATCCCCCCACCTGCCAAATACAGTCCAATACAATAATGTTGAGGAATGACTCATAGCTACAGAAAATGTTAGGCAATAGAAGAGAAGATCTGAAAGAGTATGTACAGAAGATATCCCTTATTATTTGAAAAGGTATATTTTTGGTTTTGATATTATATAATAATGTGTCTAATAGCACAAATCTCTCTTTACATATACATATATGTATCGGAGGGACATATTCTAGTTAGCTAGCATGATACCACCAGTGAGTGTATACAGTAGCTAAGACTGTGGGTTGGAGTGATAGTCTAGTGGATAGGGCAAGTGCTTCATTTGCACGAGGCAGACTCAGGTTCGAGTCCCAGGTACGGTCTCCTGAACCTGCCAGTAGTGATTCCCGAGTGGAGATCCAGGAGTAATGTCTAAGCATCACATGTGTGACCCCTGCAAAAAAAAATAAATAAATAAAATTTAAAAAAAAATATATATATATATGACCATGGGCATTTTGCCTTTCCTTTTACTTGTCCATTTAAAAGACAAATTATTTGTGATGCTTTTTGCTATGAAAACGTAATGAAAGAGGAGCAGGGAACCTGGCTCTGTAGCAAAGCACGTGCCTGGCAGCCTTGCAGACACGAGAGCTGGGTTCCATCCCTGGCACGGGGTGTTGGTAGAGAACACAATGAAAGAAACTTCCTTTAGTAAAGGGGGCAGGGTGGTGTGACTATGAATACTCATGACTAGGTTTCCCTCAGACTCAGGCTCCTGTGAGGAGAAGCTGGTCCTCACCCACAACTGGTGGGGACAGGAGGAGCAGAAGGGGACCCCCGGGCCAGGGCTGGGGAAGCTGCATTTTATGATGTTCTCCTTATGGGCCCCAAGTCTCCAAGTGGAAGCTCCACGCCGCCAGCCTCCTCCCCGCCCCCTACGGTGACTCCTCCCAACTCTGGCCTTGCTTCCACTCACTCTTCAGACTCACTGAGAAGGAATTTCTGTTTCCCGTAGTGCCCACATGAAGAACCAACAAAACTCATTTTAACTAAGCTCCAACACATGACTTAAATTAGCCTCTGAGGAAGTTCCTAAATCCCCAATTGCCTGAATAGTTGTTGCTGGTGGGTCTGATTCACTGGTGGGCAAACTTCAAACCCTGTTCTCTCTCTCTCTCTCTCTCTCTCTCTCTCACACACACACACACACACACACACACACACACACACACGCACACACACACACACACGCACACACACACACACGCACGCACACACACACGGACACGCACGCGCGCTCGCGCACACACACACACACACAGAGAAACACAGACACAGAGAAACACACAGAGACACACCCACACAGACACACACACAGACAGACACACACACAAGCACCCGTTGACTCTGTGGCTCCTTGCCCACTTGTCTGGTGTAGCGCTGAGGTGCCCCCGGTCTAGCCCAGGGATGAAAGGCAGCCATGACAGTGGCCACTCTGGAGGGTACCTCACTGGCACAGAGGACACTATCTGGCTCTGGGGGTGGCTCCCGCTCACCCCTCCTCTTCTGTCCCTCTGCTGGTTTTTCTCTTCTTTTTATCTCCCTGCTCAGGCCCACCCTGGGGAAGCTCTACGGTCCCTCCCAGGCCCTGGGGAAGACTGTGTGGGCCGGAACATTCTCTCCAGCCCCTGGGGATGCCTGCATCTTCTGTTATGGTTTCTTTCATGTAGCCCGCCCCTCTCCCCCGGGGGCTCTGAACCCTGTGCGCTGGTTACTCTTGGCTCCAGCAAGCCCAGACTTCACTGTGAGTGACCAGAGGCAGGGGTGTGGGGTGGAGGTAGTGGGAAATGGGGGTGGAAGGCTTTTCCACGTTATTTCTAGAGATAATATGGTCACATCGCAGTTAGTGGGACACGGGAATGTGTGAGAGGAAGCAAGATGGGAGAGGGGGAGAGATAATGCTGTGCTCCCTCCCCATGCTAGGCCTGCACCCCAGCTCCTCCCCACCACCCCACTCCACCCCTGCACCTGTGACAACAAAGCTCACCCTGAGATACACTCCCACTTCCTTCCCTTTGCTGTTGCCATGGTAACGGCTGGGGGCGGGGTCACAGTGACACTCAGGGATCCAGAGGCAATGCCAACACCCACACTGTGCAAAGGGCCAGGGAGAGACCCGCAGCCTTGAGCCTAGAGCTGGCCCTCTGCCCCAAGTTATTCTGGGATCTCCTGAGAACTCTGGCGCCCCTCTGCTCTCTGCTCTAGAGTGTTTCTCATTTCACTCCCCCTGGCGTGGGGGGCAGGCTCCCAAACAGTGCACGGGAGGTCCAGGGGCCCGTCTGTGAGTCTCAGCAAACTTGAGGATGCAGTGCTGCCCAGTTCCTGCAGTGCAGAGCTGGGTACACAGGGGCCACCCCGCAGGTGGTGCTGGGAACGGAGCAGGGTGGAGCTGGACTCTCTTCCAACCCTGTATTTCTTTATGGTCTCACTCTGTTTTTGTGTTAGGGCCATACCTAGTAGTGCTCAGGAATCATGGCTGGTGGTGCTCAGGGGTCCGAAGACCATAGAGGGTGCAGGGGTAGAACCTGGGCTGGCTGTGTGCGGGGCAAATGCCCCACCCGCCGTCTTATGGCTCTGGCCCCCTTGCATGTTTTTTGTTTTTTTTTTAATAGTTTCTCTATTCAGCTCAGAGGCAAACCTCTGCCCTCCCACTGGGTTCCAAGCAGCATGTGGGAGTCGCCCTGCTCCCAGCCCACGGGCCTGCGAACACTCAGGAACGCGTCCCCCCCACCTGGGCTCCTCTGAGACCACGCTGACGCCCAGAGGGTTCAGCCTCCCTCTGAAGCCCGGCGCCCCCCTCCTCTGTTCACTTCCCACCTGCTGTTTGGGGGGCAAATGGCTGCCCCTTCCAGATGGCTCAGAGGGGAGGCCTCACTCCACTTTCCCACACTCTCCTCCACTCCGAAGCCGGGGCTTCAGGTTTTCCTTTACAGGCCGCAGGCTGAGTCATACCCAGCTCCTTCTCCACTGGTTTAACAATGAACTTGGGAAGGGCAAGGATTAAGCGGGTCTTTCATGTCTGTTTCTGGACCGCTTATCACCTCTCTCACTCACTCGTGTTGGGCCAGATGTTGATACAGTTGGGCTGGGTGACGTCCCAGATAAGCCCGAGTAGTGCCTAAGTGGAAATTGGATTTCTGCCTGATCCCCAAGAGGAAAACCAGAGAAATGCTGGGTGAGCAGGAAGAAGTCCTCTGATCTGAGAGTGTGTGTTGGGGTGTGGAGAGGTGTGGAGGGTGCGCCCCTCCCTGTCTTCCCAAAGGAGAGAGCCCCTGAGAGCCCCTTGAGAGCAGGCTTGATGAGGCCCACCCTCTCTCACCCTGAGACATTTGTCACTATTCCCACTTATTATCTACATAAGGTTCAACAGATGATCTGAAGTGGGAAACTGAGGCACATATCAAGCACGGCCCTAGCAAGTTAGTGGAAGAGCTAGAAGACAAACGTAGCTCCGATGGATGAGCGTCAGTCTTCACAGGAACGCCTGGAGATGGGAAGAACCAGGAGTTTCTAGAAGTTTGTAGGACTGCTTTCTGCCTGTTAGAGCCAAGGACTCTGACTGAGCCCTCCGGGCAGTTGGACTCTCCCCATCTTTGGAGTAGTGAGGGAAAGCAGAGTTCTGTGTGGACTCCCCGGCCCCATCGGCTCCTGACCGCAGACTGCTCTGGGACGCTGGGACTGGTGCCCAGGTGCCAGTCTCAGAGCAAAGCGCGTGGCAGGGGCTGACTGCGTCCTCTGCTTCCACACCATAGCTCCCAGACCATAGCGGGAGGTCCAGAGGCTTCCAGGCTGCCGCCCCCTGGGGCCCTTCTCCTTCCCCCGTGTCCTTCCTGCCACCTGTAGTCTAAATTTAGTGACAAGCCCAGCAGCACACCTTCCGCCTGAGTCACTTTGGCAGGTCCCTGTGTGTGATGGAGCCCATGTAGCATCTCCCCAGGGATGCAGGGAGGGCAGGGAGGGAGGGTGAGTCCAGCCAGAAACGTCCTGCTAGAAACTCAGTACTTGGGCTGCTGGAATGTTTTCTTTGATTCCACAAATATTAGAGGGTTTGGAAAATGCATAAAAAATGTAGAGAAGGACGCCAACATCATCTGTATTTCCTTCACTGGGGGAACTCATAGTTCATTCAGGCTTGTTTCTGCTTGAATCATAATTGTACTTTGGACAAAATAACAGATAAAAAAAAAGATGAGTTCTTTCAGAAGCAAGAAATAACTAGAAAACTACTTAACAATTTGGTACATCCTTTCCCCTCCTTCCTTACCTTTGCTGTGTATGTGCACAGAGAGAGGGGGTCTTGAAGGGGGGGGCATCTTATATGTATGCTCAGTCCCGGGTTGTACTCTCCAGAGATCCATACACCTTTCCGTGGTGTTTGCTGGGGGTTGCACACTTTTTATTTTTGGTTCTTTTTTTAGGTCACACCCAGCGATGCTCAGGAGTTACTCCTGGCTCTGCACTCAGGAATTACTCCTGGTGGTGCTCGGGGGGCCATATGGGATGCTGGGGATTGAACTTGGGTCAGCCGCATGGAAGGCAAATGCCCTATCACTGTACTATCATTCTGGTCCCTGGGGTTGCACACTTGTTTACATACCCTTGGTTGCAGAGTTTGCTCTCATACTTGGTTGTGGGCTGGGAGGGAACCACTCTGGTGCCTGCGGGCAGCACTGGGGCTGGAACTCTGCCTTACACTTGCAAGGCAGGTGCTCGTACAACAGAGGCACCCCCAGCCCTTGGTGTATTTCTTTACAACTATTTGTCTATTCATTTTTGGCCTACAGAGTTGAAACCATCCCCCACACATAATGCCTAAAATTTCACTTTTATACACTTGCAAAATAAGCATCATCCAAGTAGTTATTTCAAACTCTTAATAATGTGTTTTTTTAAAAAAATGATATCCTATTAAGTCTACTGACTTTACTATTACTCTATTCTAAACTTTCAGGATGCTTACCAGGTCTTTTTTTTTTTCAGTTATAAGTTATACAGCTTGATGAATAACATCTTTGTGCCTAAATCATTAAGCGCATTTTGAATTACTTCCTTACGGTAAATTTCTGGAAGCAGAATTATAACCCCCCAAAAGCCTACAGTTATGTTCCAAAACATGCATCATCTTTTATGGTCTCCTTCCAGCCTCAGGGAAACAAATGGACAGCATTTTTATGTGAGGGAGGCCCAATTCCAAGAAATAAATGGCAAAGTTTAGCCTACAGACCAAGGTCAGAAAGGGAGAGAGGGAGGTGTCAGCTCTTACAGAGAGAACAAGTTGTACCAAAGAGTTATAGGAATGAGAATCATCAGGGCTTTTCCAGATTGGGCGGGAAATCCCCTCTCTGGGTACACAGGGGTAAACCCACTGCACTGGCCAGCTCTCCGGGACATAGGACTCTGCTCCATGTGGCCACTAGCCCAAAGGTTGGACACTTTTATACCAGGAGGATAATTTTCTCCAACTGTTTACTAGCAGTACTTAACTTTTTTAAGTGACTCGCCAAGAAGTGATTCATGACTAGTTTGTGAAAAATCTTGGACTCAAACCCCATATATTTCTCTGCACTGACAAGTAAAAGCCATTGTGCCTGAAGCACACACGCTTCCTCATATGTGAGTTCTTCTGCACATGCTTCCCTCTCAAGATACTGAGGGCATGGCGGAGTCTGCATGGTTCTCTAGGGGCTTTGAAAGATATTTTTTTAAACTCTGATAAAAATAATGTTTCCTGATTGATTGGCATATTGTACTAGTATGAATAACTGCTCGTATGATTGCTGATTTTTATAATGTTCTTCAGGGACGCTTGTTCACTTGGGACTCTACTCCCCTGTGCTCCAATTCATCTGTGTACCTTCTGCTCTTGATGGACCATTTCCAGTGTGGAGAGGATTGTAGTATGTATGTACAAGGTTTTGGCTTTCTCCTTTTATTTTGATTTTGGTTTATGTGGGCCACGTGCAGCAATGCTCGGCTTACTCCTGGCTCTGTGTTCAAGGATCACTCCTGGTGGGGCGTGGGAGATCATAGGAGGTACCAGGGATTGACCCTGAATTGGTTTCAAGCAAGGCAGTTGCACAGCCCCCATATTATCTTTCTGGCCCCATTATTTCCCTTTTATATGCACTGAGACAACTAAGGATGATTGTATCTCAGATACAACTTTATTATTAGACAATTGTTACTCAAAATTGAGTTTGAATTCTGTCTTGTAGGCAAAACAAACCCTTTGATTAGCCTAGACTAAAGTGCTCACTTTCTTATCTTTACTATTTTTTTTATCACTATGAGATATACTCTTACAAAGTTATTCATGATCAAATATCAGTTACACAGTGTTTCATCACCCATCCATCCCTTCACCGGTGCACATTTCCCACCACCAATGTCCCCAGTTTCCCTCCTGCCCGCTTCCCCTTACACCCCGCCCCACAGCCTGCCTCCATGGCAGACAATATTCTTCTGTCTGTCTGTCTGTCTGTCTGTCTGTTTGTCTGTCTGTATCTATCTTTCTCTCATTTTTCTTAGGCCCTGTGGTTTGCGATACTGTTACCGAAAGGCATCATGCATATCACTTTACCTCCCTTTAACAGCCAGGTTGTGTCCAGAGTGATCATTTCCAACTATCATTGTCATAGTGGTCCCTTCTCTGTGCCCTTCCCCCTTAGTGCCATGCTTCCTACCATGGACCAGTCCTTCTGGCTCTTGTTTCTGCTCTCTTTGGGTATTATTCTAAAATATGCACTTTCTTTCTAAAATTTGATTGTCTGTGCTAGTGGTTTGAACAGCCCTACTTAAATATGACAGCTCCTTATTTTTAGCCTTACTGAATGTTCTAAGACCCCATATGACAATAATTATTCTGTTAGCTCCTATTTTAGTAACTCATAATAACAGTATTTAGGTGGCTCTGTATTTTGCCAATAACAATATACATTTGAAAAATAAGTATGTGCACTCTCTCTAATGTGACTTAGTCATCTTTCAGACACAGGACTTGCAATGTGTAGTACAACCCAGAGATTACAAGTGATCCATGATGCAATGGCTACTAACTACTGGCCTCTTGCATAAATTTACAATGAATCACAGGCCAACAATTGTTGCTTGTATTGTCACTTAACTCTTCAGACTGAACTAGATCATTCACCTACCATAAATCCTGGGCACAAGGACTTGCTCTTGCCTGCACATCTTGTATATCCAATGGTGAATAGAGTACCATTATTTGAGTACTTATATGTGCAGAATTCAGCACTAAACTCCCCAGCAGATATAGAAGGTGAGAGCCATCCCCACCCTTGAGCTCTCATAGCCAAGTTCTACAGACATAGCAAAGCCTATAAATGGGTTATAGAATTAGTGAATCAAGTCTCTGCCAGCAAATCTTCAGAAACAAGATAACAAGTTAATGCAGCAACTCTGCAGGTTATGGAATTCAGTATGAGATGATTGGAGCAGACACAAAATGCTCTGAGTTCAGAAAAGGAGTGGAAATCTGCTGGTAGATAAGGAAACTTTCTCTTTTTTTTTCTTTTTGGGTCACACCCAGCGATGCACAGGGGTTACTCCTGGCTTTGCACTCAGGAATTACTCCTGGCGGTGCTCAGGGGACCATCTGGGATGCTGGAAATCAAACCCGGGTTGGCCGTGTGCAAGGCAAAAGCCCTACCCACTGTGCTATCTCTCTGGCCCAAAGGTAGGAAAACTTTCGAGGGGAGAACAGTACCTGGGACTCTGAAAAAGGATGAGAACTTGGATAAAAGAAGTTTGCATGAACTTAACTGCCTGCTTACTCTAACCACAACGCTAAACTGGCCTTTCTTCTCTTGCTATCTAAACGTTCTAAATTAAAGGCAACTCATGAGTCCAGACCATTGCTTCAAAGAGATTGTATATGAACACTTGCCATACCACAACCATTCTTGTAAAAGACCAAGTGTTAATTATGAAATCCAAACCATTGCCTTGTGGATTGTAAGGATCTCAATGGTGTGGGTGGGAGATGGAGGCAGTGCTGGAGAGGCCATCAGTATTCTCCCACAACAAACGCTGTCTCTCCTTTGACACCACAAACCATTAGGTTGGGACTCAGGTGAATATCTGGTCAAGTGAGTATTTTGAAAAGCCCATGGGTGGACACTGAGATGCACAGATATAGCTTCTGGCCAAAGATTCTCAAGGCTCAGGAAACTAGGGATCAAATGCCCATCAGAAATGACCCCTAAGTCTCCTGGCCTTCTGTGTGCTGATGTCAAGCTATTGTCTGAACCAATTCATTGTGAAGTGATTGGCACATTCTGTGCTGAGAGATCTCAACCTTTTCTGTGTTCCTTTCTTATCTGGGGGATAACTTTCTTCCTTGTCTCATTACAATCCCAGACCCATCATTCCTGGTTTTCATGCTCTTTCCTGAAAGTCCCAATAAAACATATCTCCAAGAGCCTTTGCTCATGGTTCCATCCTTTCAACACTTATTTATTATTCAGGGATGTTAGAGTGTGGGTGGTGATGTGATCTCAGTTGCTGTCTGATCTGGACAAGGCGTTTTCTTTTCTGGTTCCTCTCCTGGTGTCCTCGCCTTTTAGTTGAGGGAGTTGTAGGTAGAATCCCCTTCCTTGCTCTCTGTGCCATTTAGGATCCAGTTAGCAGATAAAAATCACTCAGAACTTGGGACAGGGGACAATTAAAGGAGAATTATTAATTAATATCAGGGATCTAGCTAGTACGAGGTCAACTTAGAAGAATACAGGATTAGCAACAAAAGGAACAGCCTAGGGTTTATCTAGGGCTGAAGAAAGGTAACCAAGGAAGAGACACATTCGCAAAGTTCTCATCAGACAGACCGAGATGAAGATTGTATCAGAGAAGGTAGAGCTAGATCCTCCAGAAAACAGCAGAGAAAAATTTATGAAGGTGTTACTGCTGGGGCTGGCAGGCCAGGAGCATTCACTCAGCACCAGAAAAATTGTTCTGGTGGTGCTAACTGTTCCTTCCATACCAGCTGGCGTTATTGTGGGACCCCACAGAAGCTGTATGCGGGTATCACCCGAGTGTGCTTGAGTGTGTACCCCCTCTTACCCCACATGTGGATGCTCCCTCCTCTTCCTCCTCAGCAGAGAAAAACTGCAGAGGTGAGGAAGAAAGAGCATATTCATAGCAGAAAAGCCATCCCATTCTATACCCTTAAAAGACTCACCTGGAATTCTACTAACAGAGCTCAGTATCCTGCTATCTGGAAAAGAAAATGTTCATAGAAGCTGGCTCTTGTCCACCTGCTGGACAATGAGGGGCGGATTTGGAGATGAGAAGAGGCCGCTTAATGCCTGGCACATAGCCCTTATGTAATTCGTGATTTCCCGACTCATTCAATGTTAATATACATTGTTTGAGGAAATTGGGTGAATTATACCTTTCTAGACATGATTCTTGTCTATTATTCACAACTTACAGACTTCTAGCTCTTCAATCATAAAAGGACTTTTTAAGGAGGTTTTGGCCATACCTGGCTGTGCTCAGGGCTTACTCCTGGCTTTGTGCTCAGGGCTTACTCCTGTTGGTGCCAGGGGGACCATATGTGGGGCTGGGGGTTGATGGGATTGGCTACATGCAAAGCAAGCACCTTACTCACTATACATCTTTCTGGCCTATTAACAATTTTTTTAAAACTTGGGGGCCGCACCTCGCAGTGCTCAGGGCTTACTCCTAGCTCCTGCCAGGCTTGGGGCATCTTACTGTGTACTGAAGATTGAGCCTGGTTGGGCGCACACAAGAAAATTGCCCTACCAACTCTACTGAACCCTAGCCTCATTCATGTTTTTTAAAAACGAATAAAGCTAATCTTGAATATGATGACCTCTGACCTTTAAACATACTATAATGATAATCACCTGTGATTATGACTTCCTGTATTTTACATCTAAGTATACTTGACAATGAGTTATATGACAATTAAATATCTGTGTTAGGGCAGAAGTGGATCTGAGTTTCCAGGGGACTGAGTTAAAGAGGGACACTGACAGAGCTCAGGGATTACCCCCTACTCTGTACCCGAGGATCATTCCAGGGGGGCTTGGGGGGACATATGGGATGCCAGGGATAGATCCCAGGTCAACCGTGTGCAAGGTAAGCACACTGCCTGCTGTACTATCACTCTGGCCCCAAAACTTCATTGTTTTCAATATTCTTGCTAATGGCAGCAAAGCCTCAGCAGAGAAATAAGATAAAGATTGAAGTTAATCTCAAAACAAATATCAAGAACCAAGCTAGTGAACAAAAATATGATAAAAGTTCTAGAAAGCGGGGGGAAGACCTATAGTATGAAATGGCCAAGGAATAGTTTGTAATAGTCGCCAGTGAGATAACGATAAGCATATGAGCAGAAGTGGTACATTAAATGCAAAGAGAACATGATGAGATAGGGCTATAAAATGAAGGACAGAATATTGGTCCCTTGACTTCACACTTACTAGTGTGAGGTGTGAGCTGAGCCAGACATTTGCCAATGACCATGTAATGCTCATAGAGCAGACTGGGGAGATGAGCCTCAGGACCCCTGAGAGTCACTGGACTCACGGGGCCTCCTCTGAGGGGCTGTTGTTAGAGACCTTCCCTACCTTTTAGATCACCTGTGGTTGTCATGCCAGGGGCGAACATTTGCTTGTTCTGAAGACTTGCTGTTCTGTTATTAACTTTCTGCATTAGAATGTTAAGCTGAAATTCTGAAGTACCAAGAAAGAGAGCAGACAAATGTTCCAAATGATTGTGACCAACTATGCAAATACAACTTTGCTGAATGGGATGCCTCTGATTTATTTGCTCTCATGAATGAAAAACTGAGCGAAGGAGTGGCTAAGAACTGTTCCGAGTGTTTGGACAAGCCGTGCTCTGTGTGAGGATGTGTTAACAGGGAAGTGGCTGTTGACATCTGTCCATATCACTTACACTTTGTGTTTACTGACATTTGGCCTCTGTGACCCTAGAGTTTGGGACTTTCCTATACACAAATTCTCTCTCTCTCTCTCTCTCTCTCTCTCTCTCTCTCTCTCTCTCTCTCTCTCTCTCTCTCTCTCTCTCTCTCTCTCTCTCTCTGCTGGCCTGTATCTCTCTGTATCTCTTCCCATTTCCTGAAAGCGTTCTAGTCCGGGCTTGTACATCACTCTACTTACACTCCATGTAGGACCCTTTGTACACGTGGACAGCATCTGCGCCTGTCTCCTCCAGATCTGATTATGCTCTTTGCTCCATGTGGATGTTTGATAGTTGACTCTAGCTCAAGATATACCACATAGAACAAATTTTATTTATTTTATTTTCATTTTATTTTTTTACCTATTGAGGTTCCAAGGTTTACAAAGCTATTCACAATTAA
Source organism: Sorex araneus (assembly GCF_027595985.1). Lineage (NCBI taxonomy): Eukaryota > Metazoa > Chordata > Mammalia > Eulipotyphla > Soricidae > Sorex > Sorex araneus. Next base: position 102,147,426 of record NC_073304.1, read on the forward strand.
GTTTCAAGATACAGTGATCCAACACCAATCAACTTCACCAGTGTCAACTCCCATCCACCAATGCCCCCAGATTTTCTCTTTTCCATGAGCCAGTTCCTATGGCAGGAAACTTTTTTTCTTTTACGCTCTGTACTTTACAATACTGCTACCAATATGTTTTCATGCATATCACTTTACCACCTTCCAGCACCTCCTCCTCCAGGACCACTTCCCTCCACCACTGACTTAGTGTTCCTTCCCCCACCCCCCACCACTGCCACTGCAGTGGGAAAGTTCCTACTGAAGACAAATTCTCATGTTCTTCAGTTTCTACTATTTTTGAGCATTTGTTATTCCCCTACCATGCATATCCTGCACATGAGAGAGGTCACTCTGTGTCTGTCCCTGTCCCTCTAACTTAACTCAGCACGACACTCTCCAGATCCATCCTTGGAGCAGCAAATTAAATGATTCCACCTTTAAAAGCATCATTTATTCTACCCAGGTATACAAGTTAAAACCTAAATATTTGTCCTTAACTTTCTACTCGCTTACCTACAACATCCAAATCAATCGCCAAAATCTGTTGATTAGATACTGTCCTCTCTTTTCTCCTAGTTTCCATTGCCACTCTAATCCATGTGTCAGAATCTCACACCTAGACTACTATATCTCCTTAGCTGGATTTTGACCAGGTAAATATTTGACTTATCTAAAAAAATTTTATTAAAACGATTCTTACAAGAGGACAATTGTATGAAGCATGCTAATCCTTCATCCTAACAGTCTGAATAAGATTCTGAATGAGTAAAGTAACAGTACGAATGGTTAACTTAATGTACTATATACAGCTGCTGGTTTAAAATAAGTGTGTTTGAAACTGATAGAATGTTGTAAACCAGTGTTACTGTGAGATGGTTGAGTTGGGAAATTTGTTTATCTCCTCTTGCAATCACAGCAAATCTACACCCAAATTTGCCTTGAGTACAGAGACCAGTGTGAAACGTTGACGAACAAGACTTTCACAGTGAGGGGTAGGAGAGTACCCAAGTAGGTTGGAGTCACAGAAACTCCCTCACCAAGAAAGAAACACTAGGGCTAAGGAAATAGTACAGTGGGTAGGGTGCTTGCCTTGTACACAGCCCAGCCAAGTTTGATCCCCAACATCCTTTATGATACCCAAACCCTGATGAGTGATCCCCGAGTGCAGAATCCGTAGTAAGATTTGAGCACTACTGGATGTTCTGCCCCAAACAAAGAAAGAACAAAGGAAGAAACCCTAACATGCATGGGTCAACAAGCTACAGTTAGGAAGCCATGTCTAGTGTGCCCCTGGGGAGCAGCGTGTGGAGTGTTTTGTATCAAACACCAGCACCCCATCCCATGATCCACACTCTCAGCACGGGAATAGGAGTCCAGAAACTATTGTATACAAACAGGGGTCAGTCATAGTTGGATACCATCTTGGTGGCCACTTTCGACTGCTGAAAGCAGAGCTGGTGGACACCTTCCTTCCTCACTGGATCTCACTGTCTACAGGCCCAGACCCTGAGGAAACATCCATGTGAGGAGTCCCACTCCCCCCCTAGCAGGGAGTTAAGCTAACTGGGGCGGAGACATCCTTACCAAAAGAGCTAATCCTAGCCAACAGACACAGCCTCTCCCGGCCCACACTGACTGCGAGGCAGCAAGCCACAGTCCTACAGACAGAGAGAACCCTGACAACCCCCTAAAGCATTAATAGTTAGTAAGGGGGCCTCGGTACCTACTGTGCCCCCATGCTCTCCCATGCCAGCTCGTTTCTCCCCTGGACCTCAGTGCTGCTATGGTGCCAGACATTCTCAGTCCACACACTTTCAGCCCTTCCCAGGTCTACCCAACTCAGAACTATGGAGGGAGCCAAACTCCTCTAATTGGAAATTTTCTGATTCCTGCCCAGGTCTACCCAAAGTCCTAATCCAGGCCTTCATGGGTTACCAGATATGACAGGAGAGATGTAGGAGCTTACCTATGCAGATGGATCAAAAAAAAACTGTGTCTGTCTCTCTTATTATCTTTCTCTCCTGGTAAAAATTATCTCCTTTATTGTAAGTAATATGTGGCAGTGACCTGGCTTTACACTGTGAGACCTTAATCAAGATACAGTCAAATAACTTTGGCTGCAGATTCTTGTGCATGATCCACAATTCAGAACAGACAGATTTGGGGAGGAGCACGGGTGGAGGCTGGGAGGTGGGCCAGAATGGCAGTGGTGTGTCAGCTGTCACAAAGAGGCCCTGGCTCCCTCGGGGATTGGCTAAGGCCAACGCGCCCCACAGAACCATGAGAAACTGGCAGCATGGCCTTGCCCACGACAAGCCAGGGCTCCTAGAAGATACCCTTTAGAATCTCTGGGCCCAGGTCATCCTGTACCCGCAACTTTTCATCTGGATTATTTATTGAGAAAAGGATAAATTAAAATTTAAGCAAAGCTTGATCCTGTGGATGCTGAGCCAGAATGTCTCTAGTTTTTGATATGTGTGTGTGTGTTTCTGTGTGTGTGTTGTATGTGTATGTGTGTGTGTTTGTGGGCGCTATGATGACTCAGGTATCCCTGGAACTGCAGGGCAGGAGCAATATTGTATCTTTGGACCTTATCTTTCAGTTGGATTTTAGTACGACTCCCCCAGAAGTTCTAGTTCATCTCAGTACTGAGTGCTACAGAGTTCACTGTTACAGGTTTTGTTTCCATAGAAGAGACCACCAGGATGTAGTGTTGAAGCATGCAGATTGTAATAAGTGTGTGACACCCTGAAATCAAACAAGAAGAAAGGATACTAAATCAACCCCTCTAAGCCAATGAGTTTCGGAGGCCCTGGGACTTTCACAGGGCATGACACCCATCTCTGTCAACAGAACACAGAGGAAACCACTAGCATCAGTCCACTTATTACATGTTCTATTGTTTATCATTTATTTGTCTTTGGGGCTATATCCAGTGGTGCCCAGGGATTACTCCTGACTCTGCACTCGGGGATGACTTCTAGTGGAGCCCCGGGTACCATATGTGGTGCCAGGGTTTGAACCTGGGTTGACTGTGTGCAAGGCAAGTGCTTTACTCCTGTACTATCTCCCCAGGACCAACCCCCATTAATATTTTTAAGCATCTATTTCATACCAAGTCTTTTCAAGACATGGGAATTTAGGAGGGAACGAATCAAATTCTGGCTCCCTGGAGTTTAGATCCTAGTAGACGTTAACTGTAAATCTAAAGCAAGAAAATAAAGCATAAAAAAATTCTTTCATTTTTCCAAATATTATTTTGTGCGGTCTTAGGGGACAGTGGTCTTGGCCACTTGGCTGGCCACTGTTTTGTTTGTAGGATGATACTGATAATTAAACTGCAACTCCCAAAAAAAGATATGTTCAATTCCTACCCAAGTGCCTATGAATGTGACCTTGTTTGGAAATGGTGTCGTTGCAGATAAAATTAATAATGATGAGGCCACAGTGGAGTACAAGGTGACAGTGTCCCAATAACAGGGAAGATATGCTCAGAGACAAAGAAATGTTGAGTCATCTAAGGAGAAGATGGCATGTGAGAAGGGAGTAGAGAGTGAAATGGTAGATCCACAGTAAAGAATGCTAAGAACTAGGTCCAGGGGGTAGCTCAGAGAGCCTGCCTCCCAAGCATAAGGCCTTAAGTCTGATCCCTGCTTCTGCTGTCTCAGTGCAACCCTCAGTGCAACCCTGACAGCTCTACATACTATGACCCCCAGAGCTGTAAGCAGTTTCCAGCTCTGGACCCAGTTCATAGCATTCTTAACTGTGGATCTGCCAGTTCACTCTCTACTCCCTTACCACATGCCATCTTCTCCCTAGATGACTCAACATTCCTTTGTGAGCATGTGCGTGCGAGTGTGTGTCTATGTCTGTGTGTTTGTGTGTCTCTGTGTGTGAGAACTGCCACTAGAAGATATGACCCTCCACAAGTGCTACATCTACAAAGATATCAGGTGCTACTGGAAAGCACCTGTACGAGCACACCCACCACCCCTACAACCAAAATGCATGCGAGCATCATGACTAAGGGAGTATGACACCCCCCATCCCACCAGTGAGCCGGAAAGTAATCTAGCACTACAGCCTGTGTGTGTGAGAACCCCAGTCTTGCAACAGTAAAGGGAAAGGGGGGAATGGCATAAACTCAGAAACACAAGAAGCCAGAAGAGCCCAGGCAGGGTTCACCCCGAAGGATCCCAAAGAAGGAGCCTGGTCCTGTGCACAGGCAGGCTGTCAGGTTCTACAGAAACTGGAATGAAAGAATTCATTGTTGTCGTTCATGACCATGACGAGTGTGTGGGGCTTGTAACAAGTGCCCCAGGAACCCAGTCCAGACAGTATCTAGAGGATGATGGAAGAGGGTTCTGAGAGGAAGCTGGAGTACCAGCAGGACAAGGTGACCCAGGAGCCCAGGCAGGTGAGAGCTTAGGGGAGAAGATGTGGGCACTGGTGTGCAATGCACTGGGGAAGCAGGAAGCTGTGAGCCACGCTGCAGGAATGTGCTCCTGAGGGCAGAGAGCTGGGGAAGCAGGCACGGCAGCCCTGAGAGCAAGGGTGGGACTGTCAGGAGGGGAGGGAGATGTGTCAGGGTGGTTTGGGAAGGGCCCCGAGCACCCAGTCTTTCTGCTGTCCTGGGCTTCCCTCTCATGGCTTTGACTGCCTTCTGGTCACTGCAGCGATGTCTACCTCACTTACTTTGACACACTTCCCAACTTCCAGGTGTTCTCCATTGCAGGTTCCTCCATTCCCTTTCCTACGCACAGGACTAGTCACAACTTTTCCATCTCAGCCGGCAGAAAGGCTACCAGTCAAGTCACCACTGTAGGGCCCTATTTGTAAAGGCTTAATCAGTGGTAGCATCTCTATTTCTTGGCATGCTAAGTAGCTATATGAAAGATAAGACACGGAAGCATTTTTCCTGCCTACTTTCATATCACAATGCTGTCAACACAAAGGTTAGATGACGCCCAGTTCTGCTAGACGTGGCTTCCTGGGCTCCCATAAAACGAAACCAGAAGTCAAAGATCTCACCCCTGGCAAAGGGAACTGGCTGCTAGAAGAGGAGGCATTGCCAACTTGCTTTTCATTGGACAGGCTTTTATTCTTAAAACTTGGTGTACCATGCATAAGTATTACTTGTCAAAATTAATTAAAAGATAAAACATTGGTTCTTCCATTTGCAGTGCCATCCACTGGGTGACTGAGGAGATGTGCCAAAGTTAAATCCAACACAGAAGGCAGTAACTGAGGACCAGGAAGACGAGTTTGCATGAGTTAATAATGTCCCTGGAAAGGGTCAGATATTATCTGCTGAGCCTGAAGACAAGATTACCACTACATCAGCTTATATGAAAGAATAGATATATTAATTTACATATTCAACATATACAAATTTGTACTTAGCACAGCTAAGTACTAACCTGGTGCTGGGAACGTAGTGAAGAAGGAAAGTGTCAGATCACAGACCTTATGGTATCCTGGTCTTTACAAAGCAGCCTGAAAGTTCAAAGAAAATTAGTTTTAAGGTTTGTATTCCGTGTTTACCAACGTGTCAGTCACTGAATAGTCAGAATAATGGTCTTGAAAGCTGTCTGTGGCTAAAGAACCCATTGAATCTGTTACCTTATGGGTAAAACAGTTTTTGCAAATGAGATTATATTAAGGTCTTGGGATGTTATCTTGACGATCTGTGTGGGTGTGGCTCAATCTCATGCTTTATCAAATCAGAGAGTCTTCTCCAATTGATTCAGAGCCAGTGAGGGATATGGCTATTGAAGAATGGTGAGAGATGAAGAGATGCTGGCTTTGAAGATGGAAAAGAACAATGAACCCCGGAGTTCCTGGAGGCACTGAAAGCTGGAGAGGAGTACTCTGCTGCCATCTTGGTTTTGCCCAGTGAGACCCCTGTCAGATTCTAATTTATAGAGTGGTGTCACTTTAATTTTTATAGGTTTTTTTTTTTACATTGAATCACAGTTAGACATACAGTTACGAAGTTGTTCATGAACATAATTTTGGTTTTTTTGTTTGATTGTTTATTTTGATTTGGGGCCACACTCGGAAGTGCTCAGGACTTACTCCTGATTCTGCACTCAGGGACCAGGCCTGGTGGTGCCCAGGGAGCAAGCTCTGCCTTGCAAACCCTGGTCAGCAGTACGCAAAGCAGAGCCCTATTCGTTGTACTATGTTACAGCAGCAACAGAGAACCAGTAAACAGAATTAGCCTGTAGGCATAAAAAGCTGAATAAAAAGTGATCACTTTCCTAAGATGCTCATAATTTATTAGGGGGCGAAAGAAAGGTTAAACAGTATAGTAAATGCAAAGACTAAAGTGTGTACATGGGCCTTTTCACTCAAACATCTCATTAATTGGAGGGGGGGAGAAAGAATGCAAACAAAGTATAAAGACTGAGGTCTTTAAAATTTATCTGGAGACCTCTGGTTCATCTCTCCCATCTTAGACAAACTTCCCTCAATTCTATTTTCTCTCTCAGCTCCTGCCTCATTTCCTCGCTCTCCTTTGTGTGAAAGCTCTTGAAGGAATTATCTATTATTGTAGCTTCCAAGTCTTCTCCTCCCATTTCCTCTTAATGTCATTACAGCCAGGTCTTCGTGCCTATTACCCAATCAAACACTTGCCAAGGTCGTGGCCCAGTGACCTCTGGTAATCCTCAGCCTCTCTGGGGACAGCTGGTCACAGCCCTTCTTCCTGATAACCTTCTTTGTTTGACTTCCAGGACTCCCCGCTCTTGACTTTCCTCCTTCTCCTTGGAGGATACCTCTTCTCTGTTTCCTTCGCTAGCCCCTTGTGTTCTCCCAGCATATTAATACCAAAGTGTTCCGGGCCTCGGTCCTCTTGTTTTTGTCTACATATTTGTTCTTTTGATGGTCGCACATAGTTTTGTTCCAAGTATGAGCTTGGGATTTTCCAATTTTGCGTTCTATCCCAGACTTCTCCTAAACTCTAGATTTACATGTCCAGTTTCCTGGTTGTCCTCTCCATGTGGATGTGGTATACTGTATAAGTGCCCTCCTAAAATCCTTCTCCACAACCTGTCCCTTTCACAGCCTCCCGTACCTCAGCAGATGCAACTTTTAGGCCCTGTGGTTTACAGTTGTTTCATCTAGGGAAATCCTGTCAGGATGTTTTCTTAACTTAGTTGTCTGGATAGATCTCTGTCTGGATATCTGTACATCCAGAATATGGTCATTTCTATACTTCTGTCTGGTCTTACTTGAAATATTGAAAAACCTTGATATGATTTTCCAGATCACTCAGAAAAGCTGTGGAGTCTTACAGCATTCTACCAGGCACTGGACCATCCAGATAACCTGTACCACCCACATCTCTCAGACCATCTTCTCCATTTTTTGCCCTGACTCATTCTGGTCCAGCTCCACGGGGACTAACCTTTTTTTGCTCTTTGTCCTTAGGAACAAGAATCAACCTGAAGAAATCTGACTAGTGCTCAGCTCTTAAAAGGATTAAAGGTTATCAAATGGAGAAAATTGAATGAATAAATTGTTTCAACCACAACTTCTCACTTTGATTATTCATGTTTTGAATAATGTTGTTTTTGATATAGTTGTCTATAATCTCTTTTTTTTTTTGGTTGGTGGGGGCATACCCAGAGGTCCTCAAGATTTTACTCCTGGCTCTGTATTCAGGGATCACCCCTGGCAGTTTTCAGGGGACCAGATATAGCAGCAGGGATAGGACCTAGGTCCCCTATGTGCAAGGTAAGCACTGTCCCTGCTGTACAATTTCTCTGGCCCCTATGATCTTAATTTTGTAACGCACTATCTAGATTTTTGTTTAAAGTAACAAAAGAATGCTGTGTTGTTATAGCACTTGAAACATTGCTATATCATTAAAGCATGTCAAAAAGAAATATCCCTTCAACCCTAGGGTTTTCTTTAAACTCTGGACTCTAAACCATATCTTTGTTTTGTTTTATTTTGATTTGGGGGGGTGGGGTGGTGGTTAAGCCACACCAGTGTGCTCAGGGCTTACTTCTGGCTCTTTGTTCAGGGATCACTGCTAGGTAAGGTGCTGGGTGTATAGATACTGGGTCAGCTGCATGCAGACCAGCACCTTACCCAATATAATATCTACCTGACCCTGTAAACCATACCTGTTTTTACATGAATCAGAAACGAAACTGGAAAGAATTCTGAAGGTTCATAGAGTAATCACCTATGACTTTGTAAAAGCATCACTCTGATGAGTAGTCATGTTTTTAAACCTGAAACTAGAAGGTCAATGAATCTTTTGTTTAAGGTGTAATTAAGCTAAATCTCTGTCTATAAATTGCTTTCATACAGATAACTTAGTCATTTATAATACATTATCCAATAAATCATCACCAGCTTCTCAGGGACTTACTTGAAGAAGCCATATGTTTAACCGTAGCCTGGAATTACAGACATGTTGAAATATGGAAATGACCATTAAGGGAATTTCTACATTTAATTATATCCTATTCACTTAATCATCTCAATATTTCAGAAGAGAGAACATAATAGACAGCATGCAAGGACTGGATCTACCCTATTTTGAATGAAAAAAATGCATTCAGACAAGTATAATTCATAATTCCCTTTTAATTTCATTCAGTGAACCCATAGGAAGGCGGCTCTGATCTCAGACCTCAGAGAGCTCTGAGATCTTAAAGTCAGACAAACCCAAGGAAACAGGAGGGCTCATAGTGTCAGGATTTTTATAATCTTCTGGTGGTGGTGTGCCAAAGCTGGTTGGTATGAGTTAGTTGATGCTAGGTTGATATTTCATACGCCAAGGTGGAAATATTTACACCATGAAAATTGGCAATAGCTACTCACTAGGGATCTTCCTTTCCCTTAAGTGGAATCCAGTTGCTAAACATTTATCAATGTTCCACTAGTTGAGTCTTTTTAACAGACTTGGTTGTATCCACAGGGATTTCTAAATTTCCATTTTTCAGGGCTAGACTTTCTATATGAACTTTCTTTTTGCTTTTTCTGTTTTGGCTTCTTGGGTCACACCCAGAGATGCTCAGGGGTTACTGCTGGCTCTGCATTCAGGAATAATTTCCTGTCGGTGTCAGGGGACCATATGGGATGCTGGGGGTGGAACCTGGGTTGGCACGTGCAAGGCAAACACCTCCCTGTTGTACTATCACTCCAGCCCTATTTGAAATTTCTTTAAAACATTCTTTCCTTCTTCCTCCCTTCCTTCCTTCCTTCCTTCCTTCCTTCCTTCCTTCCTTCCTTCCTTCCTTCCTTCCTTCCTTCCTTCCTTCCTTCCTTCCTTCCTTCCTTCCTCCCTCCCTCCCTCCCTCCCTCCCTCCCTCCCTCCCTCCCTCCCTCCCTCCCTTCCTTCCTTCCTTCCTTCCTTTCTTTCTTTCTTTCTTTCTTTCTTTCTTTCTTTCTTTCTTTCTTTCTTTCTTTCTTTCTTTCTTTCTTTCTTTCTTTCTTTCTTTCCTTCTTTCTTTCTTTCTTTCCTTCTTTCTTTTAAGCTTTCTATAGCAAATTATTTACAGCAGTAATTTTCAAACTCCAGTCCATGTAGGACTTTCTGCCAATGCTTGAAAACCCAATTGTGGCTTAGCACACTGTATTCATGGCTAAAGTAGCTTTATTTACAGTTATTAATGTACAAATATCTATATTGTAATAATTCAATACTATTTCTTCTTTGCAATCCATGAAATATTTCTCCCATTTTCCTCACTCTGCCAATGTAAAAAAATTGAATAACATTCACTTGAATGTTATTTTCATTTACTTCAATGTAAATGCCAGTTTTACTTAAGTTTTTTTAAATCATGAACTAGGGTTTGGTTTTTAATTCATTTACATCTCTCCATACCAAACTAAGGGGCCTGATTAATAAATAACTGCTGACTCTGTCCATCTTTTCCATCTCATAAGCAAATGCATAGTCTTTAGCATTCGTATAATTTAACCTTTGTAAGTCTCATTCTCATCACTTATAAAAGTGGGAAAATAACAGAACACAAGCTCATTTAATGGCTGGGAGTATTAAGTGGAATATCACATGTCAAGAACTTACACAATTCAGAGTATAAAATAACATAACATGAGGCTGAAACCCAAGGACAGTAGATATAAGGATCAGAAAGACTGCTCCACAGCTAGAAGCCTGCCTCATAAGTGGAGGGGAGAAGGCAGCTGGAATAGAGAAGGGATCACTAAGAAAATGATGGCTGGAGGAATCGGTCAGGGTGGGAGATGTGTGCTGAAAGTAGATAATGGACCAAACATGATGACCTCTCAGTATTTATATTGCAAACCACAATGCCCCAAAGTAGAGAGAGAGTATAGGGAATATTGTCTGCCATGGAGGCAGGGGGAGGGTGGGAAACGGGGGTTTATACTGGGATATTGGTGGTGGGGAATGTGCACTGGTGGAGGGATGGGTGTTTGATCATTGTGTGATTGTAACCCAAACATGAAAGCTTGTAACTATTTCACAATGATTCAATGAAATTGTTTTTTAAAAAAGAACTTACACAGTTCTTGGTACATAGTCATCTTGGAATACACTTCAGGCATGTTGTAGTAACAGAAGTAGTATTTGTGCTGTGGGAAGTGTGTGTGTGTGTGTGTGTGTGTGTGTGCAAGCACACACACACAAAGTCGGGAGATGTGATGAATTAATGAATAGTTTGGCCAATCCCTATGTAGCACAGAAAAACAAATTAACTAATGTTTGCTGCCTGCTCATTTAGATTTTTTGAAGACTGCTACCTGAACTAACACCTTTGATGGTAGAAAGTTATCAGTCAAGAAATTTATCTTCACAGCCTCTGGATAACACTGGGGATTTCTTAGATCAAGTTGACCAAGTTGGTATTCAGGAGCTGTGAAGCTGAAAAGTTACACATATTTTATACCTTATCAATTCTCAAACATCCAAAGTCCTGTGTCCTTTTTGCTCATCTTTCTGATGGCCATAATTCATGAGATAATGAAGAAATTTGATTAAGTTCTTTTTCTTCCACTACATATACCAACTTCCATTGTATCTTTACCATTATTTTTGCCTGTAGCTTGTTACTATGGATGACATTTCTGTGCAATTGTCTAAGGGACCACATTAGTTTTCACCTTCTCAAATATTTAACTCATTCTTAAGTATTCAACTCATTTTCAAGGATTTAACTCTTCAGCTCTCTTAGGTCATTTCTTCCCCTTCTACTAGATCTCTCAGTCTATGAAAGATTTAGTGATTCCCACTTTAAAATAAAAATTCCTTTTACTCCAGACCTACAGAATGGAAGCTCTGGTGATGGATTGTATGTACTTGTATTTACCATATCCTTTTACTGGTGCACTGAACTGACTCCTTAACCTTGCTACGTGTTTTTAAAGGGAGGCAGCTCAGCCACTGCTTATGTCTTACCCACTTAAATTCCCTGTCAGTTGGGGAAATAAAAAACTTAGAACTGGGTCAAGAAAGGGGTAAAGTTCATCGAGTGCTGGTCTCAAGAGTAAATACCAGGTATTTACTGAAGAAAAAAAAAGGCTTCATGTGGTTTGCTGCTACATGGTTTTCTGCCTGCTCTCTGGCCATTTCCTTCAAGCCTCCTTTGCTAACACCTCTCATCTGCTTATTTCTCAAATATTGCAGCATGTATGTCTAGGTCCTTGGCCTACTTTGTATATATCCTCCCTGGGATTCTCAATGGGAAATTCAAACCAGCACAATCAACATAGAACTTTTTGTTTATTTTAGGGGACCTTACCCAGTGGGCCTCAATTCATACTCCAGGATGGCTTCTTGTGTAGGATACAATGAGGTGCCAGAATCAACTATTAAATTTATTATTTAATATAGTAAATATATATACTTAGTTTATAAATATAATAATAAAAATAATGGTATTTTAAGCATGCAAAGCTAACTCTCCAGCCCACCAAATAGAACTCTGTAGTTGCCTTCAAAAGCATAGTTCCCGGAGTCTTCCCCACTCGGTAAATGCAGTTCACATCCATTTAGCTGCTTCAGATGGCACTCTCCATATTCAATTTACCAGCAAAGCTGTTTGTAGACTATATCCCAATCTGTTGCTTACCTCCCTACTTCCTTTCCCTTTTGGTTATTTCTGATCAAACGCAGAAAGATCCCATTGACCCTTGACTAGTTACCTTCTTATTAGAAAGTCAATTAGAAAACTTTTCTTTGGAAAATGATTTAACGTCTTTACCTTAACCATAGCACAGTGGGTAGGGCATTTGCCTTGCACGTGGCCAACCCGGGTTCGGTTCCTCCATCCCTCTCAGAGAGCCCGGTAAGCTATCAAGAGTATCCCACCCACAAGGCAGAGCTGGCAAGCTACCCGTGATGTATTCAATATGCCAGAAACAGTAACAACAAGTCTCACAATGAAGACATTACTGGTGCCCACTTGAGCAAATCGATGAACAATGGGATGACAGTGCAACAGAGCTACAGTGTTACCTTAACCTTTAAATCTACCACGCTGGCCATGACCTGCTTCTCCAAACTCATTTTGTTCAGTTTTCATCCTCTATGCGCCAGCCTCTTTGACCTTCAGTGTATTCCTGCACCGTGCCAAGCGAGATCTTCTAGGGCACTCTGCACTGGCTGTTTCTTTTGTCTGGAGTATTCTGCCTTGGCATCAATAGTTGGCTGGTTCTTTCCTGTCATTCAAACTTTATTGCAAAGTTACTTCTCCAGAAAGAACTTCCTTGACCATTCAATCTTCCTTAGATGCTTTTCTCCTCTACGTAGTGTTTTTTATTTTCTTCATATGTTGCTATCTGAGTAAATTTTGGTCATTTATTTATCACTGTTGCTAGAATTAAACTCTATTTGAACAGATCCCTTTGTCTATCTCATTCCCTGTTGTTATCCGAGTACTGTCCCTGTATCGTTACTCTCCTATAAATAAAACTACACTCATATGGAAAATTCATCTCTCATGCAACCTTTGAAAGATTTACCTCTTCTGAGACCTTGCTGATATTTCCTTACCCATATTAACAGTCATTAATTATTTCCATTTTTTGGTCCTAGTTTCTTGTAAGCCATTAATTTAGGTGGGGTTGGGGGGTACCTGCAGTACTCAGGGATCACTCCGGGTGGTGCTGGGAGGATCATATTCAGTATGGAGAATTGAGCCAAGGTCATCAGTGCAGAGCAGGCACCTTTATCTCTTTGTTATGTCTCTGGCCTCTGAGTGGCAAATTTTAAACTCAGAGCCAGCAATAACAGTGGTTCCAGTAGTGCACATAAATTCTCCCTTCCCTGGATTTATTTTCTTCCTGTGCTTTCAGTAATATGGCAGTGACATTTGTTATAAGTCACCTAAGTTTAATTTTGGAGAGAAGTGTCATTTAAACAAAAACATTTTAAGTGCAAATACCTTCTCATGGTTGTGATAATGTTGACTTAGAACAAAATGATGCAGTGGAGAACTTTTTTGCCTACAAGGGTTAATGTGGCAGTATGACCAACCTGTATTTTCAGGTGAATTGCTGTGATTCATATTTGGAAATTCCATAGGACTATTTAATTAGGGTTTGACTTAGCTAGTAGGAGCCCAACCCTGTCTACGTTTATTTCCAGAGTTTTACATTTATTTCCATTTGTTAATAGAGTACATGCAGTTAGAGACAAAAAGCTGATGAATCTTGACTGTTTGTTTTTCTCTCAGCAAAGTATTTCTTTTAGTTGTAAAAGAAATGGACTTTTTTAGCTTTGCATTAAAATGCTCATGCCTTGATCTGGGCACATTCATGGACTACACCCTTTTAAGGTTCAAACGAGCCATTCTTAATTGTTATTTAGGAAAGGGATGGTTTTGAAGTTTATGGAGCATGGTATATACATGCTTCTCTCTAGCCTGGTGAAATTAAATCTAATTCTTTTGAAGTCCAGAATGTGAGTTTCAAATTTTTGATTTATTATTTTATATTATTTTGTTTGTTCCAGGCTGGCATCCTCTAGTTATATGCATGTTGTGGCAAAGGACTGCATGATTTTGTCCTTTCTTACAGATGCATGCTATTCAATTGTGTATATATTCCATTGTAGGCTGGAGCAATAGCACAGTGGGTAAGGCATTTGCCTTGCATGCGGCTGACCGGGATTTAATTCCTATATTTCTCTCAGAGAGCCCGGCAAGCTACCGAGAGTATCTCACTCACACAGCAGAGCCTGGCAAGCTACCTGTCATGTATTCAATATGCCAAAAACAGTAACAAGTCTCAGATGAAGACATTACTGGTGCCCGCTTGAGCAAATCTATGAGCAACAGGATGACAGTGACAGTGATATAGTGTTTGTTCCAGCAGCTTTTATAAAATAGCAACCAGAAAAGTATACAGTATCCATTTATGTTGATTTTGTTCATTTATTTGTTTGTAGGCATGTCTGGCAGTGCTCAGAACTTACTCCTGGATCTGGGTGTAGGGGTCATTCCTGGCAATGTTCAGGGGACAATATGGGGTGCCAGAGATTTCAACCAGGGTTGGCCACATGCAAGGCAAGGCCTTCTCTCCTTTACTATTTATCCATCTCAAAAATCTTTGATATTTATATTAAGTAGATATAGATGACATAAAGAATATAAGTAGTCAAACCACTGGAGCATGAAAATGAACACATCTCTTTGAAGAGTGAAGGTATGATTTGAAATAGCAGGGAGGATCTACGTGCCATGCTGAATAATGCCATTGTCTAAAGGAATTGGGACTTCCTTTAAAATCTTCTTTAAAATCTTTAAAATCTTCTCTCAAATAAGCATTGTAATTAAGCATTGATTTAACAATACTGGTGCAAGTAGTTTTAAAGAAGGGGTATACAGAAGACCTATTTTACTCTTGTTTTCTAGGAAGGATTGGAGTGATAGCACAGTGGGTAGAGCGTTTGCCTTCCATGCAGCTGACCCAGGTTTGATTCCTCCGCTCTTCTTGGAGAGCTCAGCAAGCTACTGAGAGTATGCCACCCACATGGCAGGGCCTGGCAAGCTACCTGTGGCGTATTCAATATGCCCAAAACAGTAACAAGTCTCACAGTGGAGACATTACTGGTGCCCACTTGATCAAATCAATGAATAATGGGAGGACAATGCTACAGTGCTTTCTAGGAAGTAAAAGTCTGACATTTTTGGTAACTAAATCTAAACATAAATATAATATATTATAATATATAAGTATAATAAACATATATGCATTAAGAAACATCAACTTTATATATCATTCAAGAAAATTATATTCAATGGGGCTGGAGCAATAGCAAAGCGGGTAGGGCATTTGCCTTGCACGCGGCCGACCCGGGTTCGATTCCCTGCATCCCATATGGTCCCCCGAGCACCGCCAGGAATAATTCCTGAGTGTAGAGCCAGGAGTAACCCCTGTGCATAGCCAGGTGTGACCCAAAAAGCAAAAAAAAAAAAAAAAGAAAAGAAAATTATATTCAAGATTGAACTTTTAAAATATACATTTTCCCATACTTACATAGGTCCAACTTTTAATTTAAAAGTCAGAATGGGGGTCAGAGAAATAGTACAGGGGTAAGATGCAGGCCGTGTACTGCAGACCCAGACTGATTTGTCCTCACATTGTCCTCTCAAGCATCTTTGTGCGCAGCTATGGAGGTCCTGGGCACTGCTGGGTGCACTCCTGGAGGCCCCCAAGCACCAGTGCTGGTGGCCTGGGTGATTCCTGGAACCACAGGGCCTAAGCATGACAGCATCCCTGGCTCCTTACATTAAACTTCCACCCAGTTGTCTGGTAATTCCTGGGAAAGGCTCCTGGGCGTCCTGAACAACATTGGGAGACCACTCCCCGTAAATAAAAATAAAATAAAGATGTGCCCTTGGTGCCATTTTCCTGCAAAGTCAGCAGCAAGAACCCGGGCCGGTGGCACTGCAAGCCGGAGAATGCTCTGGACCTCAGACCGGGCCAACAACACTGTGGCGCCGGACGGAGAAGGTGCAGAGTCCTCGTCTTCTCCAGATGGAGTCCCGGCGACACTGAGCTTCTACTAACATGGCTCCGGTTTGTGGGACTGGGATATCTCTCCAGACCTTTCCTGATATCCAAAGAAAATGCTCAGGAACAGCTCTGCCACCCTGAATGGCCCTTATACCAGAGGCACAGAAACCCAGAGGCTGCTGGTAGCTCCACTCGTGGACTTTGAACTAAAATACGGTCCCGTGCAGCCCTGGGAGGGAAAGGGATTTTGTCTTTTTCCCTCTCATCAGCATGACAATCACCACTGTTTAGTGCAAATTGGACAGAGAGGTAGGAGCTTGCAATGATGGGACACATGGGGAACCTCGCCATTTGGGGGGTGGCAGAACCAGCCCAGCTTCCTGCCCTAATGAGACCCCAGTGGCCTCCCACGAACAGCTCCCCTGCTCCTGAACAGCCATGATCCCAGAGGCACACAAACCAATCTCGGAATGCAGCGGCTGCTGGCAGAAATACTTCTAGTCTTAATACCAGAATCCCAAAACTGGGAGGCCAATTTCACAACCATGCAACATCATATGCTCATTGTTATCAACAATAGAAAACATACGATCTAATGATGCCATTCTGAGACATCTGACTGTTGGGGGGAAATCTCCAAATAATGATAGTGAGTTTTCGGTCAAAAATTGAATGTTATCATAGCAATGAGAGAGTTAATTGAAAATCATCTGCCACACAGGCTGAGGGGGAGAGGGAGGGAGGGTGTATGGGGTTCTTGGTGGCGGATCATGTGCACTGGTGAAGGGATGGGTGTTTGATCATTGTATGACTGAGACTTGATTCTGAAATCCCTGTAACTGTTCTCACGGTGTCTCAATTACAAAGCATAAAATAAAGAACTAAATTAAAAAATAAAATAAAATAAAGATGAACATAAAGATGCAGGATTTATTAAGATCTTGTTATGAGATCATTCTAAATAGTAGAGTTTCCTCTGATTCATTTCTTGGCATCTACTCCTGATACAGAGAACAACTAATCCAAAAAGATCTATGCACACCTATGATCATCACAACACTTAGTGCAATAGCCAAGATGCAAAAACAATCTAAAAGACCAATGGCAGATGAATGGACAAAGACGTTGGGGTCTATATCCACAGTCAAATACTATGTAGCTGTAAGAAAAGATGACTCATGCAGTTAGCTGCGACTTGGATGGAAGTGGAGGGCACCGTGCTAGTCAGTCAGAGTGAGAAGACAAATACCATAGGGATCATTCATCTATAGTGTTTGGGGAAACAAAGCAAAGGCAGAGACAATAGTGTCTGATAACAAACCCTGAGTCCTAGAGTACAAAACTGAGAGCACCAGATCGGCAGTAGGGGATAGAGGATGGAGGCAATGGGTGGATTGGAAGAGATGTAGGGGCAGGAGTGGGGACACCTGGGCTCATCGGTGGTGGTGAGGTAACTGTGTATACCAAGACTATAAATATCAGCACAATTGTAAACACTTAAGCTAAACTTAATTTATATAATATAGCACTGTCATCCCATTGTTCATCAATTTGCTTGAGCAGGCACCAGTAACATCTCCATTGTGAGACTTGTTACAGTTTTTGGCATATCGAATACGACACAGGTAGCTTGCCAGGCTTTGCCATGCGGGCGGGATACTCTCGGTAGCTTGCTGGGCTCTCTTAGAGGGATAGAGGAATCAAACTCAGGTCGGCTGCATGCAAGGCAAATGCCCTACCCACTGTGCTATTGATCCAGTCCTTACATATAATATAATCAATATATCACTGTAGCACTGTCATCCTGTTGCTCATTGATTTGCTGAGCAGGCACGAGTAATATCGCCATTGTGAGAATTGTTGTTACTGTTTTTGGCATATCGAATACACTACGGATAGTTGCCAGGCTCTGCCGTGTGGGCGAGATACTCTTGGTAGCTTGCCAGTCTCTTTGAGAGAGACAGAGGAATCGAATCCTCGTTGACCGCATGGAAGATAAACGTCCTACCCGCTGTGCTATCGCTCCAATCCTTATATATAATGTAATCAATATATGAATACATTAATACAATATAAAATCGATATTATGTGTGACTGAATATAATGACATAATACCTTCACTTACAACTTTTTAGGGGAACCATCCAAGCAGTACTCAGAAGGCCTGAGGGCTACTCTTGGCCTTATGGTTCAGTGTGTGGGTCAGTGGTATAGGTCATTATTCAGGCCAAGTGGCATTCAGAAGCCATGAGGACTATACCGGTCAGTACCTGGGCTGGGGGTGTTGTTGGTGGTCATACTTGGGAACTTGCGCATGACACAAGCCATTTACTCCAATGTTCTGGATTATCTACCCAGTTTTACATTTAAAGAAAATGTAGAACTTTTAAAGAAAATTTGTATATATGTCATATTGTCTATGACCTTCCTTTTGCTGTAACTTCAGCCACAGCCAATAGTAATCTTAATTTAATTAAGAGCAGTGTTGAAAAAGCATCAGGGAACTCACATTTGATGGCCTCAAGTGTATTTGACAGTGAGATCTACCCTGGCTTACTCTGTTAGTTTATTAGGGTGCTTATTGAAAACTGGCATGGAGTAACCATTAATAGTGAACAATCATAATTTAATGCTAATCTAATCGACAATGTAAAATTACACACTAATATCTTGCCAGATGTTTCAAAAGTAAAAATGATAAGGAGGACAAGCTAATGTGTTTATTTTTTACTTTGGGCCACCCTTGGCAGCGTGTGGACTTACTCCTGGATCTGTGCTGAGGGATCTCTCTTAGCAGGCTTGGGAACTATGTGGTGTGCTGGGAATTGAACTGGCATTGACCACATGCAAGGAAAGGTCCCTGTCTCCGAAGCTGTTGCCCTAACCCCCAAGCTAATGTATTTAAAATATAGAGACGACCTTTATTTTCCAGTTTTAATTCAAAAGCAAGAAACTATTTTATTTAAACTATTTAATATAGCTGAAGCCATTTGTTTCATAGTCTGTGCATATCTTTGTGTTGTGGCTAAGATAAGAAAACTCCAAGGTCCAGAAAACGTTTACTAGGGAGTCTGACAAAACTTCTCATACCTAAACCAAACTCCATGCATGTATCTGGACTCCAGGACAGGTAGTCTTTTTTTTTTTTTTTTTTTTTTTGCTTTTTGGGTCACACCCGGCAATTTACAGGGGTTACTCCTGGCTTTGCACTCAGGAATTACCCCTGGCGATGCTCAGGGGACCATATGGGATGCTGGGAATTGAACCCAGGTTGGCCGTGTGCAAGGCAAGCACCCTACCTGCTGTGCTATAGCTCCAGCCCAGTAGTCATTTTTTGTAAAGGTAATCAGTAGATCTTAGGGTCATTGATCATCTCAATAAAATGAAGCTGATATTTTTGGAGCTTTTTACAATCAAGACATGATAACAAAAGTTAATTTTTTTACCTATTGAGTTTAGCCATATTCATCACATTAAACCTGAATTGAGGGTTTAATTCAGAAAATTGAAGGTTTAATTCAGAGATAGTTCAAAGGGCTGGAGATGTGCTTTGCAAGTTAGAGCCCTGGGTTCATTGCTGGCACCACATGGTTCTCCCAAGCACTGACGGAAAAAACCTTGAGTACTGAGCTGGTAATAGCCACTGCATATTGTTTAGTGTGGCCTTCAGTCCCCCACCCCCCAGTGCAAAATACAAAAATCTTGAATTCAAAGAAATAATGGTATCAATGGACTGCTTTTAGGTTGATGCTCAAATTTTATTTATTATTTGGTTGATGCTCAAATTACAATGGGAAAATCAAGTTTTGTTTCTGACCACGCCTCTCTGATTTCTTGATCTCTCAGAACTGAAACTGAAGGTAAATGATCCGTCACAGGTGAATCATAGTTTGTAAATGGCAAGGAGGAAAGAGACATAGGTGGAAAGGAAGTCCTCTCTGGGAGGGGAATGGAACAGTATCCCAAGATTGTTATAACAGAGACACAACAACGCTCATCTGGAGAAAGATAAAGCAGAAGTTATTTCTTCTTCCCATTTTTCTTCTCTCTCCTGTTTTCTAGGACAAAGTCATTGGAGAGCTTACTAGAAATGCAGATGGTTTAAAATTAGAGTCAAAGATGACCTGTTTTTTTTTTTTAAGTGCTCTTATGCAATGTGTTTTAGTTTTGACTGTGGCAGAAGAGGGTGTGAGAACCGCCCTGAGTCTCTCATTCCTAGGGCTGCAGTATGAGAGCTGGGTGGGGCTGTTCCTCCTCGTGACCCCATCATCACACAGGGTTCTGACAGCTACCACCTTGTCATTTGAGCGAGGAGAGAATGACCAATGTCTTGGGCCTTCCCATGGAATTGTCGACCAGCTTGGTGAACCAGATTCCTGGGGCTACCAGTAGCAGTAGGAAGATCTGGAAATGAAAAGGGAATCTGGAGTTCTTCAGTGAAGACTCTTTAGATCATTTGGTCTGGAGATCTTAATGGAAGCTTGCTTCGAGGATCATCTTCTGTGCAAATGTTTGATTTCCTCTACTCAGTTTTTGCTACCCTTCTCTTAAAGAATCGTCTCTGTCATCTTGTCTTTATCGTCTAATGCTATTAGTAAACAATTCTCAACACTGCATGATAGTCGCTCTGGACTGTCCCTTAGTTCTTCCTTCCTTGTGGTTGTTCCTCCCGCCTCTGTTCACTCACTGAAGCCCTACCTGACCTTGGGTACTCTTGTTTCCTGCACACTTACTTCCTGATCTTTTCCTTCCTGAAAACCTCCCACATCTGTGGTACTAGACAGTTCGATAAGCACTTGTTCGACAACTGAGCTATTTATATTAGCTTTGTTCCCTGTCTAAAATACACATTCCTGGGCAGTGGGGGCCAAGGGAAAGGAGACAGGTTTTCCTCTTTTGTTTTCAATGAAATAGCTTTACCATATGCTCGTATAACCTATCAAAATAGTTTTTTTTAAAAAAATGCATTTACGTCCCTAGTTTTGTGTACAGTAAAACATCAGAATTAAAATAAAGGGGAAAAAGGCATTTTATTGACCAGCGTGATAAAATAAAAATCTATCACATCTACCTAGCTTTGATACATGTCTTTCACTCTGAAAAAAAATGACAGTGCTAATAAAAGTAAACCAAACCAAATCCTGTCTGGCTTTATGCTAATAATAATGCCTTTACTTCATGTGGGGGGCTTCCAGATTAGTATTTTAAAAAGTCATACTGCATATTGGTGCTATTTCCTTAGCTGTTCTCAAATGAGAAAAAGCAGCCACCAGCTATCAAATTTCTAGCCTGGAAAAATCCATCAAGGCCACTGGACACAGACACCATGGGGACATCATGCAGACAGTTCATAAAAATAACTTGCCCAACATTTTTGGAACCTGATGCAAGTTGTACTTGTGGCTCCGTCTGTTTCCGTAGCTTTATCCAGTAACAACTTGAAGAGAGGCCCAGGCACCCAGCTCTGAGAACTTGGATGCTACAGGAGAAGCACAGTTTAACATTAAGCTGTAATTAATAACTCAACAGAAAATTAGCTTAGGGAGACAGAGCTACTAGAAGGCAGTTAAGATTTAAGATTCAGTCAAGGGTCGAGCTGGTAAACAGGTACTTATCTTCAATCCAGACAAAGGAGGTAGTACAGGTACAAGTATTTGAACAGAGCCTTGTCCCAGATCATTTGGTGCTCACCATATGGGGAGTCCTAGGTCTGTGTTCTATCACTCTGGGATCACTGACTTTTCAGGTACTGAAGATACTAGCAATGTGACTAGTACCCAGATAAACTAATAAGGTATTTAAGTGTTCCCCTCATGTGTGCTCTCTTCCAATCACTTTTGGTGGGAGGAGGGGGAGTTGGATTATGCTAGATAAATGTAGACAGATGGAAAATGATTGGAAGGGAATCAGCATGCATGTGAGTGTGAATATTCAAAAGGAAAATTTTGTGAATAATTTGAAGAATAATTTGGGGGAGTAAGTGGGTCCGTGTTATAGAGTAAAAGTAATGCCAAGTAAAGGAGTTAACGTTTATTTACTAGTTGCTGAAGGATTTTGAGCAAGAGAGGAGTATTTTGTGACAGTAAAGGGCTTAGATTTTACTGATTAGTTGCTAAATATTTTTGAGAAGCACGAGAATGTTTTGTGAGATTTTCTAGTGATGTTTTGTAATATATTAATGATGGGAGAGTGAGCCTAAAGGTTGGGAAACTGGTTGGAAAATGTCTGAAGTATCCTGGTGTGGTGTCATTTTAATGTTGATGGCAGGAGAGGACAGAGTAAGGAACATCCATCAACACTAGTGTGCTAATAAAAATGGAATGGCTGGGGCTGGAGCCAGTAGGTAGGTAGGTAAGGTGCTTGCCTTGCACACAGCTGCCCTGGGCTGACTCCTAGCATCCCATAAGGTCCCCTGAGCCTGCCAGGAGTGATGTCTGAATGCACTGCCAAGACTAATGTCTGACCACCATGGGGTGTGGACCAAACACCCTTCCTCTGACTCAAAAAAAGAAAGAAGGAAGGAAAGAGAGAAAGAAGGAAAGAAAGAAAGGAAGAGAAAAGGGAAGGAAAGGAAAATGGGATGCTTGCAGATCTTGAGGAAGAGAACTAGTCAAAGAGGAGTTCTATGGAACTAAAAAAGAGACAATTTAACAAATTGCTTGGGTAGTTCAATGTTACTTTGCATTCACTAACACAGTCTATGAATGCTGCTTCTCCAAGGAAGTTCTGAAAGCTTGACAATATTTGAACACAACTTTGGGTTACTCTAAGAAAATCCAAAGGGAGCAACTGACCTTTCAGGCAATAAAAAGAGACCTTTGTTAGGCAGAAAGGACTGTTTAACTTTTCAAATGGGTGCACCCTAAAATAAATATTTAGCTGGGGGAGAAACAGACTCCAAAGGAGGCTTTTGAAGATAGCTGGGTAACAGCATGACGAGGTGTTGTCGGCTTGCATATTTCTGTGCCCTTCCCTTTACATGATTCTCATTAGTCCACATTAGTGTGTAGGATGAGTGGACTAGCATTTTTATCTGTAGTTTGTTTCTTCAGGAAACACTTTTTTAACTGTCCATTTTTTCCCCTTGTCACTTGGCTATGTGGGTCATTTTGCTTTTTATTGATGAGATACCCCACTGCCACCGCCTCTATCTTTTTTTCTGAGTTCAAAGTAGTGGGTTCTCGTGTGTTTGATTTATCACACACTGTTTCAAAGTCTATCGGTTCCCGCCCCTCCCCTACCTTTTCCTTCGTTTTTTGGGCGACGCTACCTTGCTCAGGACTACTCCAAGTTGGGTGTGGGAGGGGTGCGGCGGGGTGGTAGCTGTCATTCCTGGCAGTGCTAGGGAGACCGTGCAGTGTCCAGGATCAAACTGGGGGTTCTGCACGCGAAGCTTGAGCTCCATTGGAACAGTCTCTCTAGCACTCAAAGTCTATTCTTAACACCAAGTCCTTTTGTGTGCTAGCACCTTTACCCTAGAGGTGTAACTTGCTTCTGGAGTTTCTGATGCGGATGGTGTTCTCGGCACTAGGGCCCAGCAGCATGTGGAATGAAAAGATGAGAGCAGGTGTGTGCGCGCAGGTAACGTTGAAAGCCCAGCTGGGACCAGATAGAAGGACGGGAACCTGGAAAAGTCGTGTAGGTGGGAAGAGAAGGGAAGTCGGGACTAGGGTATACCTTACGCTCACTCTACGCTGCAGCCCGACCGCCCAGGCAGGCGGGCTCTGGAGGCTGGCGTCCGGTGCCCGCGTCTGTCCGAGCCTCGGCGTGCTCACCTGCGCGTCTCGGCTGGAGGCAGAAGTTCCCAACTTTTCCTCCAGCGGGCGGAGGAAGGGTGTTATTAAGTTTGAAAGGGAAGTCCCTCCCTCGTCCCGGAATTCTATTGGTCAGGGCCGGCCCCACCCCCAGCAGAGCGGCCCCGGGATTGGCCGGGGGCGGAGCCGGGCGGAGCCGGCCGCAGGCCCCGAGCCCTCGGCCACCCCGGCCCAGGTGGCAGGTGGGGCCGGACTGTCCGCACCGCCGCCGCCGCCTCCCCGCGCGCTCGCTGCCCGCGGACCGTGAGGACCGCGCGCGGGGAACGGGACCGCCGAGCCCCGGCCATGAAGACCCTCAAGTCCCGTCTCAGGCGGCAGGACGCGCCCGGCCCCACGGCGTCCAGCGCGGCGGCCACCGCCGCCCCCAGCGCGGTGAGTCCCGCGGCCCCGCGCGGCCCCGCACGGCGCGCCCGCCCGGTCTCGCGGTCCCCGCCCGGCCCGGCTCTCCGCGGGCACACGCGCCCCGCGCCGCGGCGGCGACCACCCCGCCCGGGCTCTCGCGGGTGCCCCGGCGCGCGCTGTCCGGGCTGCGGGCCGGAGGGAGGGGCGCGCCCCGCGGGCCGGGTGGGAGCTCCACGCGCTCCGGACGCGCGTGGCGGGGACCCCGGCGGGGCGCCGGGAGCGCGGGGCGGGGCTGGCCGGAGGGCGGGGCTGGCCGCCGGCCCTTGGTCCCCCCCACCGGGGGTCGCGGGGGGCGGGGTGGGGGACCAGAAAGCCCCGATTTGAGGGAAACCGGGGAGGCGGTTCTGGGGGCGCTGGACGTCCTGCGCGGGACGTGCGGCCGGTCCACCAGCTGCCCGGCGTCAGGGCGCGCTCGGGGCGCGGGGCCTGCGGAGCTGGCAGGGGGACAGGACGCTGGAGAAACAGCCTGCAGATGTGGGGGGCGACCGTCTGGCGCGTTTCAGGAATCAGCCTCATCAGAGCCGCTGTCACTCGGGGTGAACGTCTCCAAAAGTCCCCCAGAGTCACAAGCGCAAAGGGGGCTGGACCGCCAGCTGCCCAGATGGTCATCGGAGTAAGTCGGGGGGCGGGCTGCACTGCAGAGTTGGCCAAGAGTGCACGGGCTGAGGCGGGGGCAGGGAAGAAGAGGGAGAGAGACAAGACAGAGACAGAGAGAGGAGAGACAGAGACAGAGAAGACTCAGAGAGAGGAGAGACAGAGAAGAGACAGAGGGAGAGAGAGGAGAGAGAGATTATTCATTAATCTGTTTTTGCTTTTGAGTTAATTCAAAGCTCCCTCCGCCCCTTTAAAGGGCAGACTAGAACTTGTAGCAGTGTTAGTGTCTTTCATTCTCAATTAAAGAAAGAAAGGATAGCTTCAGACGGCACGGTTTTTGAAGTGTTGTTTGATAAAGCTTGAGGTTGTTTTATGGAAGGAGAGATTCCTTTGTTTCCCATTATTTGAAAACTAACTGGCAGAAGTGTCCTTTAGTGATCATGAAGGAATCTGTAGTTCATTACGTGCGATTTTTCTTTGGCAGGACAGGCTGTGTTGCGCTTTCTGAAAGACACTTGCGACTTCTGTTTCCCCCTTTTCTTTGCCTTTCAAACGGGATTCACATCCATTTGGAGGTTTATACATCTTTAAAAAAAACTTTAAGTTTTATACTGTTTCCTTAGAAGGCAGTGCATGTAGTTGTTATTCGTGTTATCAGCATGCCAGTTTGCACTTACACATTTGGAACATGAAGCGCCTCTCCTAAGCTTAAATCTTCAGCACTCGGTTAACTCAACATCCTATCTTGTGCTTGAAATAATAACATAAAATAAGAGAACATATGGTATGGATAGAACCGCTCCACTTAGAAAAAGGGAGCATCTCTGAGTTTAAGTTCAATATTAAATTCTGTAAAAATTTTAAGTGAAAGTAAAATGAGTGTTTTGAGTAATAAAGCCAAACCAAGAATTGCTAGAGTAAAGTGAATGAAAGTAAGGGAGAAATTGCTTCTTGCAGCTTTAAACCATAATCCTGTATGTCAGTCACTTGTATACAGATTGTTATGATCCAGGTTTTTTTCTTTTTTGCCTTTAAATATTTTAAATGTCCCTTATTTGCTTTCTACTACAGCAAAAGTCTCTTGCCCACCAGTGTCTTTCCACAGATCTGCTCACACAGGGTCTCAAGCCACACTGGTGTTAACAGTTGTTTCATGTCCCTTCAGAGAGTTTTGCAGAAGAAAGCAAATGTGATCATACGTAGTCTTTATAGAAATGACAGGATGCTTTACTCTCTGTTCCATATTCTTTGAACATAAATTTGTAGGCCAATTCAAATCTTTTGCTAAAATGTATAATGCTGTGAGGATCAAACCTACCTATATTTCAAGCCTGTGCTACTTGTGTGCACATGTTTTCACATGTATGTATATGTGCATGTTTATATGTTTGAAGGGTAAATTCATAAAAGTGCAGTTGCTAGCTAAAATAACATTTCTACATATGTAAAATAACATTGTAACAAAATTTATATTTACAGTTTTGAAAATTTAAAATTTCCTTCCATGCATCATTATTATCTTAAATAACAATTGACAGAAATGTCATTTAGTGATATTGGATGTGTGAGAAATTGTTTTCCATTTCTCTTTTTATGAATGAAGGTGAGCATCATTTCATTTTGAGTGCTTTGCATGTTCTTTACTGTGACTAGTTTATCTTTTTTATTTTTATCATGTGTACTTTTTATCGAACAAATTAGTCTTTTCAGTGTGATCTCTAAAAATTAATTATTTGTCTTTGTTGATGGTAGGTTTTACTATGTAGAAAGTGGTTCTGTTGTATTCTAAATACAATTAAATTGATGAAATTTTATCTTGCAATTTAGGCTTTATTTTGTAATTTATAGTACTAGATAAAATAACCCCCGCCCCCCCAAATTAAATAACCATCTGGGTTGTTTAATTTGTTTTTGCTATTATGGTTTTGATCCGTATAGATTTATTTCTAGTTTAAGGTTAGATATTTATAGTTTTCTCTTTTCCTTTCATTTTGTCCCTCAGGGATACCCTAAAGCTTTCATTTAATTATCATGAAAATGACCCCAATTTGCTTTGTACAATTTTGACTTGACAAAACATTTTAAATGTTTATTTTATAAGTATTTAATGTTATTTATATGGAGATACATCTGCAGTAGATTGAGGTATTTGATACTGTATGGTATGATAGTGTGAAATACAAAATATTAGCTTAACGTGTTAAATTATAATTATATGCAAGTTACTTGCAGAAAAAACTCACTTAAATATTTTGAATAGTATTATTTTTAAATATGCCCACAGCTTTATTGTTCACTAAATGGGATGTTTATCACTATGAATAAATGTAGTTTGCAAATATAAACTATGGGTAAAATGCATCTTAGATGCCTTTAATTAGTTAAATCTGAAGATAGTTGCATCTTTGAATCATAAAACAAGATAATTTTTGTTGTTTCATTGATTTTTAATTACTAAATTGAAGGTTCATGTTTCTGAAGGGAATAATTAAATGCTTTCAGATCTTGTCAATTATATGCACAGTTATGTGTACAATTATATGTATAATAAGAATGCACTTCCATTTCACCTAGTTGAGGCTAAGAAATTTGAGTAAATAAAATTAAGGGGCTCTCATTCTAGAACTAGTCAAAATACTGCAAAACCAATATGTACCAATATTGTAGCTAGACTTTTTGTTTTTAGACTACACCCACTGGTACTTAGGGCTTATTCCTGGCTCAGTGCTCAGAATTAATCCTGATGGTGCTTGGGGAACTCTCTGCATGCAGTGTGGGGATCATGCCCTCGTTGCCCGAGCACCTCACCCCTGTACTGTCTTTCTGGCCCCTTGTAACTAGACATGTTGGAAGGGGATTCTGCTTTGAATTGTATCTATATTCAAAATTGTAGCTGAGAAGATCCTTAATTATTAATCTCTGACCTGGGATTTTTTATAGTGATTATTTTTTCTGTTCTTTCTCTAGGATATTCTTAAGATGGGGGCAATGAAATGATTAATGAGCAACCAAATATGTTCTAAAGTGCCATATTAATATCTCAGAGCCCTTAGATAATATTGGTTTTTTATAAAAGAATTTAAGAGCTACAAATATAGCAATTGAAAAAAGTCTTCAAAAAACATCTTTTGGTTCCCACTGAGAACAGAATTTAGATACTCAGAAAGCATTAATGGATTGAGGTTTTGTTTTTATTGTGATTTTGAGAGTTAGGACTTGTGTCTTCCATGATTTGAGGGCTCTTTGAAAATACGTTGATGTTATTATTACTAAAATTTTGGGGTGTGACTAAGATCACAAAAAATGTTGTTTAGTTTAAACGGTTATGTTCAGGTTAAACTCATGATAATTGGGGACTGTTAACTCATTTTCATTAAAGATGCCAACCTTCCATTAAAAATGCTTACCTCAGAACGGAAGCTTTATTTAGAACTTTCCTAGTGCTAGTCCTGCATTGTTTGTCAGTGATTTTTGAAAGGAGTGCACAATAAAGAAATCCTCCTAAAATTTTTGGATTTCAACCCAACAGTAGTTTTGTCCAGGTCATGATATTGATCTGAATTGCTGAACTTTATTATAATAGCCAGGCAAATGACTAAATTACTTTTGGTAACATTGAGTACAAAACAAGAAAAAGAAAAGTAGTTAAGGGTTTTAATTATTTTAATAAGATTGAGCTTATTAGCCCAGGAATTGGACCTTGCTCAGTAGTTACCTTATTTATTTTGGAAAACATTTATGGAACACTGAATTAAGGCTAAAGAATGAGTTAATAATTAGATCCTCAGTGAA
Source organism: Sorex araneus (assembly GCF_027595985.1). NCBI lineage: Eukaryota > Metazoa > Chordata > Mammalia > Eulipotyphla > Soricidae > Sorex > Sorex araneus. The sequence goes on from NC_073304.1 coordinate 102,176,018, forward strand.
TAAATGGATATCTTCAAGGTGGGAGCAGAAATTGTTCATGATAACCAGTAATGAGATAGTTTAATCTTCTATAGGAATAATATAGTTGTAGTGGGTTGAAATCTTTAAATTAATATGTTTGTTGTGAAAATAACAGCAAAAAAGGGGAAATTTAGCATGCTTGGAGGATACTAGACAACTAGTATTTTTTTTTAATTGAGAAAATAAAAAGAATGAAATATGCTTTCCCTAAAGATAGCCAATATTCTAAAAGGGGGAATTTCTCATGAAAGGGGATTGGGGGGTGGGATACTAGGGACATTGGTGGCAGAAAATATGCACTGGTGGAGGAATGGGTGTTCAATCATTGTATGACTGAAACTCAAACATGAAAGCTTTGTAACTATATCTCACAGTGATTCAATAAAAAATAAAACAAGAGAAAAAGAGAAAAAGAAGAAAGGTATGTTTACCCCAACTAATAATAGAATTGGTGATAGAATTGGAATGTGTCAGTTTTGCAATTGCCAATGAGTGAATGGATTGAGAATGGTGATTATCAGTATTACTAATTTCTCAGAAATAAAAATGGATTTAATTTATCACTGTCTCTTAGTAGCTGTCTAAAGGAACCCAGCTGAATATGGTAGCCCTCTCTATCGAGTCACAATTTTATAGAAAACACAGGAGACAGGAGAATGAGGAAATACAATGAAAAATATCCTGATCTTGGTTAATCACAAAGTAAATGGCATGGTTTCTTCAAAAATCAGTTAGAAGAAGAAAAAGTGAAAAGATAGTGGAGTTATTGGAAAATGAGATTTAGGACATAATCCAATTGCAAGAGATGATCATTGGAAAAATTATTTAGATAATAATTGAAAAAATTGAAATGCTTACAAGACAGCTTAGAAAATGTGAACACCAACTAAATGCCCATGTTTTATGAACATTTTATTCTAAAAGGATTAAATGGGACGTTAGTGGTAAATGGTTATATTTATAAAGAATTTTTGTCTTTCAGAGGAACATTGAAAGTATGTTATTTACAGTAGAAATAAGTGAAGTTTGGAACTTGCTTCAAAATCATGTGTGGGTAGATAAGTGGAAGTGAGAAGGGGTATAGTTGAAACAAACTTGACTCTGAGTCATAGCTGGGGGGATCATGATATATTTATTATTTAGTTTTGTGATATTATCTTTTGCATATGTCCTGACATTTCTGTGATAAGAAATATCAAGTATAGAATTTATGGTTGGTTAGCTCTCTCTCTTATTAATTAGGGTTTATTTTGATGGGCCTGGGGCCAGTTCTGGCAATATTCAACTCAGCTCTGCAGGCCTGACTATTCAGTTTCTTTAACTTTCCTTCCAGTAGAGCCAGGGACCACTGGGGCCTCACGTGGCAGGGCTCTGGAATTGATGCAATGCCAGGTATTAAATGTGGTATCTCATGCCCGCAGTGCATGTACGTCAGCCCTTTGAGCTACCTTCCCTGTACAGTCATCAGTTTTAAATTACAAATAGTTTAAGAGATCTAGACACAAAATGGCAATACTAATAAAAGCCATAATAGAGATGTGTATCCATTATTGTGGAAACCTGGGTGTCTTGGGTGGTGTGTTCAGGGAAGAAGGGAGAAAGGTGAAGCTTGAGCCTGTTTGGAGAGTTTGAAGAGCAGCAAGTACAGTATTGTGGAGTTGTGAAATCACCCGCACTGAGGAAGCATCAGGTCTAGAAAGGAATATGAACTACGGACTAATGATTGCGGCTAAGTTTTTTTAATTGAAGTGAGATACATAAATCATTTTAAAATGAGAAATTCAGTGATATATTGTCCATTTACAGTGTTATCTAACTACCATCTCCATTTAGTACCAAAACATTTTCATCAATGCAGAAGAAAACCCTGTACCCACAATTGCTCGCCACCTCTTCTCCCCCTAACCCTTGGTAACCACGTCTGAGGCTTAGGTAGGAGAGATATAAGAAAGGATGAAATCCCTTTCAGAGTAGACAATAAGGACAAATGGAGAAAAGAAATGTCATAGAGTTGGGTTTGACGGGGAGAGGAGGGGAGCTGAGGTGTCAGATCAGCTTTGGTGGACCCTCGCAGGGCCTAAGCAGGGTCAGTAGGAGGAAAGGTTGGGCCTAAATCTTGGAATTGCTTAAGATGTGTCTTGTTATTTTGAGTATTATACAGAAGCAGAGAATCATATGATTAAATGTGTTCTGGGTGGATTACTTTGATATTTGTATCCAGGATGGGTTTGAACAAATCTCTCTTAGATTTAGGTTGATCATTCATGAGGCTGTGCAGTAGTAGAGGCAAGAATGAGTGAGAGTCTATACCTTGACAGTGTTGGGAGGAAAGTCAAGGAATTGCCTGCTGGCTCCCACTGGTGCTTACTAAGCTCTTGGGCTTGACGCAGTGAGTGAAAAGTGCTATCCCTGAATGGACTCCTGATGTTCTGAGGGGAAGAGATCATAGTGGACGTCTTTTTAAAAAAAATTTTTATTTTATGAGATAGTTACAATCTTTCATGTTTGGGTTACAATTTCACAATAATCAAACACCCATCCCTCCACCAGTGCACATTCCCCACCACGATATCCCGGGTATACCCCCCCTTTTCCACCCTCCCCCTGCCTCTATGGAAGACAGTATTCCCCATACTCTCTCTCTACTTTGGACATTATGGCTTGCAACACAGACACTGAGAAGCCATCATGTTTGTTCTATTATCTACTTTCGGCACGCATCTCAGATCCCAACTGGTTCCTCCAGCCATCATTTAGTGGACGTCTTCTATGTTAGTAATTTAGCCTGATTTTACAAGTGCGCTTATGGCCGATTTGGATCAAGTGTATGTTAATCATATATCAACTTGATCAGATTGAATTGTATATACTCAATGTTCCCATGCAAAGTGAAAAGTACCTTTGAGAGTTTAACTTGGCAGGTGGGAACACTGGTGTTGGCTGTGATATTGGAATTTTGTACATGGGAACCCATCATTAACAATATTGTAAATCACAGAACCTTAATCAGTACAAAAAGTTAAAAAAAAAAAAGAGAGACAGAAAATTTAACTTTGCTAATCATGACAAGCACTTTTATTTAATTGATTTGCTCCAATGTTTTAAAAGCTTTCTCATTGCCTAATCATTGGTTTAGACTATTATGAGATATCAAGGCTTAGCTTCATAGCTCTGTGTGTCACTCCTTGTACCACCAAAGAAACCAACTCTACTTCTTCCCACTTGCCTTCACTTTCTCTCTGGTAACTACCATATTTAAATCTAACACTAGAAGTTAGTTTAGTTTTGTTTTTTTGCCACTTCATTTGCTTCAAAAATTCATATACCACATTTATGAGTTAAATGGCGATTGTCTCTCACTTCCTTGGTTATTTCACTTTGTTCAGTCATAGCAAGCTTCATTGATTTGGTTCCAGAAGGTATTATTTCATCTTTAACTGCAAGTATAACATTCCGTTTAGTATACATACTACGGCTCCTCCATCCAGTCATCTGCTGATTGGAATTTAGGCCGATTCCTTGTTTTGGATGTTGTAAATAATGCGGTGATGAACATAGGAGCGCAAATACCCATTTGAATTAGTGATGTCATATTCTTCAGCTAAATGCTCAGGAGTGGTCCTGCTGGAGCGTAGGGAATTTGCATCTTCGTCCTTTAAAGGAATCTCCATGCCATTTTTCATCGTAGCTACACCGATTTCCGTCTCACCAACAGTGCACTGGAGCTTTGTATCCTCCACATTTTTGCCAATACTTGTTCCAATCTTGATATAGGCCATTTTTACTGACATGAGGCAATATTGTATTATGTCTTTCATTTGCATATTCTTAATAAGAAAACAAGTGGTATTGGACATTGTTTCATGTGTCTGTGGGCCATTTCTATGGTCTTTGGAGAAGAACCTGCTCTTTGCCCATTTTTGATTATACTCTTTGATTATATTGCTTTGTTGTTGTATGAGTTGTGTCGAAACATATCTCTGAGGTTGAGATCCTGGTATGCATCACCTGTCTTCAGACCATTCCTGTTTAGGGTGACTGTTGATAAGCACTTGCTTATTCCATTTCTGTCATTTTCCAGTGTTTTTTTTATTTCTGTTGTTTCTCTCCAGTTGTTTCTCTTTTTTTCATATGGGTGGTTTACCCTATGGATTCTCTCCATTTCTACAGTTTTTCATCTAACCGTCTTTCATTCAGATTTTTTTGGTGTGCTTAGCCATGGGAATTGTATTACACTTTTGAATATCTCAAGATGTTTTTGTATGTGCATGTGCATATGCTGGTATTGGCCCATCGTCTTTTGACTGTCTGGTTTTTGTCCTTTTCTTTCTCCCCTTATTTCTTCTATTGTTGTGTCACATCACTGTTGTTTATGTTTTTGTTACTATATTACTGTTTATTCCCTTGCTCAAGATTTTGTAATCTTCTCTTTCTTCTTTTCATAAAGAAGAACTCCTTTCAACATTTTTTGGGGGCGGGCAGGCATGTCTAGTGGCAGTAAACTATTTGTTCTGCTCACCTTGACTTCTCTATCATATTTGAATGATCATTTTTTAGGTAAAGTATCCTTGGCAGGAAGTTTGTGTCTTTTCATAGTGTAACTATGCCACCCCACTCCCATGTCTGATTTGCCTCGAATTCTGATGAAAAAGTGACAGTATGTACCTTTGTATGTTACTTTTTTCTTTTTCTTTAGCACCATGCAGTATTTTTATCATTAACTTTTGATAGCTTAACAGTATGTCTTGGTAGAGATTGCTTTGGCTGAAAAATGTTGGCGTTCTTTCTGCTTTCAGCATATCTACGTTCCTTTCCTTGGGTTTGGGACATCTCCAGCTATTAATTTTTTTTGATGTAGTCTCTTCTCCCTTCTTTTTTTCTTTCTGATGGAGATGGATATTTTTTTCCTAGACTTTCTTCATGTTCTTCTAAATCTTGATCTTTCTCCTCTTCCATTGGAATCATCGTGTGATTTGCTTTGATTTAGTTTAGGTTAGTGTTTTGGGCCACACCCATGGATGACCAGATGCTATTCCCAGCTCTATGCTCAAGGGTGACTCCTGGTCGGATCAGGGGACTCTATATGTGCTGGAGATTGAACCCAGGTCAGCCACGTGCCAGCTAAGTGCCCTCCCATTGTTCTCTCTTCAGCCCCATTGCTGTGATTTTATTGTATTCGAGTTCTGACATTCTTCTCTGTGAGAAGAATGCTTGTCATACTTACCCTGCTAGACTCATTCTGCATGCTCTCAGTAGACAGAGTTTTTGTTTGTGATTTATTATCTTCTTGGTGAAACACTCCTTGTGCTCTTGTAGTGCTTTTCTCATATCATGGGTTTGCTTCTCTGTGTGTAGAGTTGAGATTCTCTAGGTTTTTTGGTTTGTTACAATGGGGCTTTGTCTGTTGTTTGCCACCTCCTCCAATTCCATGTTCTTCAAGTTTGTCCTCTGGAGATTTGTTATTTTCTTTGAGGGAATATTTGTTTATCTTGAGCAGCATAGTTTACATTAGTATTAATATTCATGCCGTAGGCATACAATGTTATGTACCACACCTATCACCAAGGTGCCAGTACCTTCCACCACTGCCCCTAGATTCCATTTCTTTTTCATTTTGAAAATTATTTATTTTTTAAATTTGGAGCCCAGTCTTTTATAATACTGTTAGTGATAGCGTTTCATCATTACTGTTACTGACGCACACAGAGTTCCTGCATAGAGTGTTCCAGCACCACCCCTTCTGCCAGACTGTCTTCTTCCCTCCACTGTTGTGTCAGGCGCCCTTCCCTCCACAGTCCCCTGCTCCCATATTTTTATGTCCTTGACTGCAGATTTTTTCTCCTGCATCTACAGTAACCTTTTTTTCCCCTGTATCCTGCAGGTGGCGCCGTGTCTTTGTTAGAATTCTTTATTTCAGAGGTCCCTACCTGGAGCTGGAAGGAAGGAAAGAAGAGTTAGGCCCCAGATTTCCCGTGGGAGTGGACACAGAGGGAGATACCCTGCTGCCCCTGGCCCTCAGGTCACTTGAGTCCCCTCTTCTGTCAGCAGTGTGCCTCCCAGCCTCTGCTCTGGGCCATGACTGGATGCTGCCTCTTCCCTGACAGGGGGTCAGGGGACAGTGCCCCCAGCCAGCTGCTAGTAGCCCGGGAACATGCAGGACTCGCTTTTGTCTCTTCCCCCCAGAGTGCAGTCCACCTGGGATGGCAGTCGGGCCGCTTTTCTAGTCTTTGCCCATCTCCTGCTGCTGGCTTAGGTCTGGCTGCAGTGACGGCAGCTGGTTTGCACTAAGGGGTTTCACCATCAAGTCCAATGCTGGCGGGGACCCTGCGCCTTCAGAGACTGATACAGGCTCCCAGACAAACCAGTTGGACAAACAACATCCAGAGACTTTTTTTTTAAAGCAGTTAATTTTTCTGTTAAGCAATTAATTTTTGGTTATACTTTAGCAGGGAGCTTTTCTGGACAGCGTTTTTTCCTGCCATTCCATTGCAAATTCTAACCTCTAACTATTAATTTTGATTAATTGAAAATAAAATTGCAAAGAAAAGCATAATGAACTAAGATCCATCTGCTTTGTATTAGATGCAAAGCTAATTTTCTATATTTATGCTCCGTGTGGATGTGTATATATACACACGCTTTTTTTTCACTGAATGTTATGGAAGTTGCAAACATTTTATTAATCCTCAAATATCATCTTATCCACCACTTAAGAATGAAACATCTTTGATCTGCATCTTCGTGATGATTAGTGATGAAGAGCATTTTTTCATGTGCCTTTTGGCCATTCGGATTTCTTCTTTGAGAAAGTTTCTGTTCATTTCATTGCCCTATTTTCTGATGGGGTTGGATGGTTTCTTCTTACAGAGTTCAACCAGTGCCTTGTATATCCTTGATATCAACCCCTTATCGGATGGGTATTGGGTGAATATCCTTTCCCATTCTGTAGATTGTCTTTGTATTCTGGTCACTGTTTCTTTTGAGGTACAGGAGCATCTTAGTTTAAGGTAGTCCTATTTGTTTATCTCTGTTTCCACTCTCTTGGTCAGTGGCGTGTCATCTTTGAAGATACCTTTAGCTTCAGTGTCGTGGAGGGTTTTGTCAACCTTGTCTTCAATGTACCTGATGGATTCTGGTCTGATGTTGAGGTCTTTAGTCCAATAGCTGTTAGAAAAGATGAAGTCATGAAATTTGCATATAAATGGATCAACATGGAAACTATCATGTTAAGTGAAATGAGTCAGAAAGAGAGGGACAGACATAGATTGCACTCATCTGTGGAATATAAAGTAACAGAATGGGAGACCAACACACAAGAATAGTAGAGATAAGTACCAGGAGGTTTGCTCCACGGCTTGGAAGCTGGCCTCACATGCTGGGGGAAAAGGCAGCTCAGATAGAGAAGGGAACACTGACTAAAGGGTGTATGGAGGGCTTGCTCAGGATGGGAGATGTGTGCCGAAAGTAGACTATAGACCGAACATGATGGCTATTCTATACTTGCATTGCAGACTACAACACCCTAAAGGAGAGAGAGAGAGTAAAAGGAAATGGGCCTGCCACAGAGGCAGGGGGTGGGAGGTGTGCTGGGAGGGACACTGGGAACATTGGTGGTGGAGAACAGGCACTGGTGGAGGGATGGGTACTCGATCATTGTATGACTGAATGTAAACACGAAAGGTTGTAAGTCTGTAACTGTACGTCATGGTGATTCATCAAAAAATTAAAAAATTTTAAAAAGGAATGAAACATCTTACCATCTGTAATATAATGTTATAGTTTAAATGTGACCCTTTATCTGTCACATAAGTATCCTAAGTAAGGATATTTAGGCCTTATGCTTTATGAGGATGAAGCAGTGTTGATAGAAATGTTTTCTAGTTCTTAACATTTCTTGATTGTGTGTGTGTGTGTGTGTGTGTGTGTGTGTGTGTGTGGACAGGGAGTGGTGTGGGCCACACCCACCAGTGTTTAGGAGTTACTCCTCGCTCTGCATTCAGGGTTCACTCCTAGTGGTGCTCGGGGACCATGTGGGATGACAGGGATCAATGCCAGCTATGGCCACATGCAAGGCAAATGCCCTTCCTGCTGTATTATCTTACATTGTGCATGATAACACTGGCTCTTAAGCTTCAGTAATATTGATGCATGATCCTGATTATGTTTGTGACATCTCTGAAACAGTAATGTCCTCATAATGTTCTTTTGAATGACTCACTTATGAACACTGACATATCAATATGTTTATCGGGGAAACTATATAAAGACCAGCAGCAAGAGAGAAGCCTACGGTCCTCTGGACTTCAGGACTGACCCTGAGGAAAGGAGCCGCCGTGCAGGTGCAGGGCTGGGCAGAGGGAGGAGGAAGGTGGTGGATGAGCCCATGCGGTCCTGGGCTCTCAGATCTGGTATCGTGCTGATCCTGTCACTGGACTGAGCCAGGGACCAAGACTTGGCGGCCAGCTGCCGGTGTGAGGTTTCCTTTCCATGTCCTGCTCCTAGTCCCTCTGCTGCCCTTGTCCCTGCTGATGCTAAAACTAGTAGAAGCTGCCCACAGACTCTGTCCCCCACAGAGGTTCTTTTGCCTGTGAATTGTGCACATCTGCATGATGGCATCTAGACCACACTTGGAGAAATACTTTCAGTACTCCGACCCTCGGACGACACTTCCCTGATTGTTGACTGAACTTTGCTTCATCACAAAGAGTGATAGCTCACTGGATTCTTAAGCATTAATCAGTCACTTATTTGAGAATGAACTTTTAAGAAAAGGCACATGTTGTGTATACTGTGTATTAGACCTTGTTCCATAGGGAATGTAAGTAAAAAAAAAAATACAGTGGTCCAGAGAGATAGTACAGAAAATCTCTGCAGCTATGACCGCAGCTCTAGCTCCAGTCCCTGGTACTTCATATGGTTTCCTGAACACTGCAGAGAACACTTCTGAGCACAGAATCAGGAGTAACCTCTGAGCACTGCCAACTGTGGTCCAGTAACTACTGTAGCACTGTAGCACTGTTGTCCCATTGTTCATCTATTTGCTCGAGTGGGCACCAGTAACGTCTCCATTGCGACACTTGTTACTGTTTTTGGCATATCGAATACGCCACCGGTAGCTTGTCAGTCTCTGCCGTGTGGGCGGAATACTCTTGGTAGTTTGCCGGGTCTAGTAACCAAAGAGAAAAAACCCAAAAAAACCGCAGGCTATATTCAAAATTATTTTCTTTAATTTCTTTTCTCTAACCTCAAAAATCATCACAAATTCTATTTAAGAATAAAACAGTACCATTTTGGATAGCATGTAAGTTACTGAAAATGTTTACATATATATGCATATATTGCATTACATATAGTGATTATAAATTAAATTCTTAATAAGTCAAAATTTGACTAAGTGATTAAGACTGTTAAATACCTGACCATTTTGTTTTTTCATATTGGTTTATCCAAATTTTTATAAAAATTTTTAAATTTTTGTATAGTATAGACTATTATTTTATTTTCCCCTGCATGAATAGAAGAGAAAGTAGGATGCAGTTTTAAAAGTATTTTTATTGCATTTTAGTGTCAATGCCATCTTAAAAAGAGAAATTTTATAAGCAAAAAAGATCAAGAATGACAAGAAGTCCGAAAATCTGCTGTAGTTGAGACTGCTACTGAGAAGCCCTTTGAACATGGGCATATGACTTAATTGTAATTCTTTCGATTTTTGTTCCTGCAAGACGGTGATAATCCTGCTTGCCTTTCTACCGTACCAGAGATTCTGGATAATTAAAAATATGAAAACATTTTAGAAGTGATAGAACATTTAAAACAGAATTTAAGCTATGGTTGTTATGTACCCATTACACCCTTACATTTGTTTTTGTTAGGTATGCCTAAAATTGTATTCACCTCCTTCTGAAAAGATAGAATATTTTGCTTTATTAGGATTACAGTAACATTTATTGTTTATGTGTAGAAAGAAAATATCTGAATTACAATTTGAACTTCTTTTTAGAATGATTTTGCATGAGTGGAGAATAAAAAGAATTAAACTTTTGTTTTTGTACAAAGGAGTTCTGAGTTGGTTAATGGGGAAAAAATAGCATAGTTGGGATGGAAAAATCCTTTATAAAGTAACAAAATACAATCCCCCATACCCGCCCCCCAATATAGTTTCATCCTAGATTCAACAATAAGATTCAGAGTATTTGCAAGCTGTGGAAAATATTACAGTGCCTTTGACACAGACTTGGAGCTGTGTAGAGTATTATAGTGTGACCCTGAGGAAGTTCTTATTCTGTAGTGTCATTTGTAACTATCAATGTGCTCTTTCTACTGATTAATGCCAGTAGACAATATCCTGGCTCATTTTCTGGGAACAAATCTTTGGGATTCTGTAGAGGACACTTTACTTGTGTATTTGTCATTGTACCGGCTATAATTACTCTGAGACAAAAGCTTTTTAGCAAAATTTAGTTCTTCTAATACTTGGCAGATTTTTACAGGTGTGTGTGTATGTTAACGCTTTCCTTTCCTGCCCTCATTTTTCAACAATAGGAACTTGGGGACTCTTACTAACCCTTGGGTCTGGTGTCATGCTCGTTTTTAACCCATTATAGTTGAGATTTGGAGAATTCTAGGGCTGGAGAGACAGTTACAGGGGTAGAGGCACTTACCTTGCTCAAGGCTAGTCGTGGTTGTATCCCCAACACCAAATATGGTCCCCAGGCCATGGCCTGTAATATGTATTGCTAGGCTTGATTTCTGTGCACAAAGTCAGGAGTAAGTCCTGAGAACTACCTGTTCTCAGGAGTCTCCTGACTCCCACATACACTCTTCCCTCCAAGTAAGAAAGAGTTCTCTGTTTTGTTTAAGTTGTAATGTTCCTGAAGACTAAAAAAAAAAATGTTTTTCATCTATTACATTACACCTAAATCCAACATATATTTCTTTGGTTCTGTCTGCCACTCTCTGCTCATTTGCTGCATTTGTGTGGTGGGCCAGGGGATTGTCTTATACCAGTATCCGAGTAAGGCTCTGCAGCGTGACCCCAGGTTTTATCCTTAGTTCTTATGTTTCTTCATGAGGCCTGAAAAGGCTTAATTTTTTTTTTTTTGCTCACTTTCCTCCCTTAATTTTTATTTGTTTTTAACCTATAGTCAAACTTGAGTTTTATGCTATAGAAATTGTTACTGGTTCAGAGTTCTTTGCTTCTGGTTTTTCCAGGAATTATGATTTGGCACTAAAATAGCCCTAATCTTTATTTTCTCCACTTTCATGCTTAATTTTCCCCTAAATGTTAAAACCTCTTATTGTAACTGGAATATTAGACCCCCCACTAAAATGCTAATTTCGCAGAAATATCTTTGTTATTTTCAAGTAGGGAAAACGTTAACTCTTTTTTTGTTGTTGTTGAACAAATTTTAAAATTCATTTCGTTTAATTTTATTTCTGAGTCTTAAAATAATCTTACAATTTATTTCTTTAACAAGAGTGAAACTAGAGTTTTAACATTCTTGGAATGAAAAAGATTTTTAGTTCAGTGGTTAGATGACCCTTAAGCTTTTTTGAATACAAATCAGAGATTTATTTTCTGTTGTGAGACATTTCCCATTTAATCCTCTTTGAATATGATGAGATAATTTGCACATGATTATGTTATGACGTGGCAAATGAGGTTTTACAACTGTAATTAAGGTTAAGAATCACTTGGCTTTGAGTTAGTTAAAAAGGAGATTATATAGGTGGACCTGTTTTAATCATGAGTCCTTTAAAAAAGTGGTCTCCTCTGACTTATAGCAAAATTGAAACCAGAGGGATTGGAAGGACAAGGAAGATTTATCTCGTTGCTGGCCAGAGGTGGATGGGGCCATATGGGAAGGAATGTGAGTGTCCTTAAGGGACTGAGGTTCTGGGCTGATGGCCACCAAAGAAATTGGGATCTCAGTTTTATAGCTGTTGTAGATCAGTAATTGTCTTCTATCAGCGTCCTGAAGGAGCCTGCAAACAGTTCTTTATTGGGGCAGGTAGTAAGAGGTTGGGTCAACACCTGGTGGAGCACAAGTGCTCTTCCTCACTCCGTACACAGTTGGACATCACTCCTGGTGCTACTTTGAGCCCATATGTGGTGCCAGGGAATGAACCAGGGTCAGCCATATGCAAGACAAACACCTTAATCCCTGTACTACCACTCAGACCTGAAAGGCAAATTATTTTTCAGAGAAAAGCTGAATCTGGCTTGACCATGATTTTGGCCTTGAAACACCCTAACCAAAAGATAGAATCAACTCTCCCTGTCCTTCTGACCTATAGAACTATAATGTCTTTATGCCTTTAAGTTTGTCATATATTTTTTCTGCAGCAATAGAAAACTAATATGCAAAACTATTTTCAATCATCTGAAGAAAATTTGGGGAAAATGTTTAAGTGAAGAAAGTCAGATTAAAGATATAGGTAAAACCTTAAAAATAGTCATTAGTCAATGTTTTCTATTTGTTTTGATGCTCCTTTTTATAATGAAAATGATTATATTAATATAATTTGTAACACTCATTTGTGTAAAATCAGTAGTTCAGTTATACTGGGGAATTCATTAATGGGAACATGCAAATTCTTACGTCTGAAAGACTCCTGACAAGTGTTGCATGTGAAAAGCCTCCGAGTATTTTCTCTAATTTTATTTCATTACTGTATATATCATTAAGATACTTGGCATCAAGAACCTGTTGGTAAAAACTAAAAACCCTACGTTCCATAACTTTCGTTGACTAATTTGCTGAAGTAGTATCTGTCCAGCTGTGAGGAGTGCGTGGGCTTGCACATTCTTTGGAAAGCAATTCTCTGCAGAGGCGTAGGAGTGACCTTTGGAAAGGTAGGTTTAAAATTGCCTAGAGAATTAAAATGTGGGGGAAAGGGGATAAAATAAGGAAGTGAAAGAACTTGGGTCTATTGTTACTTGTCTTCAAGCCACTTCAAGTTAGCCTATTGAAGAGTTTTATTGCAAGGGGTTCTGAAAGCTTTTTCTATACACACCTTGCATGCAGAGAGCAGCAGACTTGCTCCTTACGTAGGTCTCATTGCATTCCGACTGTTCATAGCCTGGGAAAGGGTGAGTCACAGAGGAGGAAGGAACTTCGCTTAGGACTCATTATAAACAGTTTTGGGTGTGGTGGTGTGTTTTAGTATAATCTTAAGTCAAATGGAGTGTCTCACTCATTGCGATGAGGCTTGTTGCGTAGGGGGTTTTGTAGATTCTAACTTGTTAGAATGAACTTTCCTGTGTCTGCTTCTGGCTGAGTCAAAGCAGAAGGTTCTCTGTGATCAGGACAATAAGCAGGGGGGAATAACAGTTCAGCTGCCTGCGAGACAAGCCTCCTACTTCTCTGGCCCTTTAATGCTTCTTATGGTGGGGATGCTTATAACTGTCTTTGATTTTTTCCCTCTCGTTAATAATTTTGGACAGAGGCTATTTTAGTAAAGTTTTAAATTGGGATTGTATTTGTTCTCTTTCTGTTGTAAAAACAAGGTAGCCATTGAGAGTTGAGTAAAATGAACAAAGGAGATACCATGAAGGATAGCATGTCAGTGATCTTTGGGGGTCTGGATCGTGTATGGATAAGGAATTTGGATTGTGTTTGGATCCTTATCTAAAGAATTAAGTAGGCTACTGGGACTCTTGTTTATTTGTTTAATTTTTTTTTAATAGAACATCCCACAATTTAGGTTGCTTTGACTATTATCGAATTATTACTTTTAGGTCAAACATTCATGGCAAGAATATTAAACTTTGGAAATATTTTTATATATATATATATATATTTTTTCTTTTTGGGTCACACCTGGCGATGCACAGGGATTACTCCTGGCTTATGCACTCAGGAATTACTCCTGGCGGTGCTCGGGGGACCATATGGGATGCTGGGAATCGAACCCAGGTCGGCTGAGTGCAAGGCAAACTCCTTACCCGCTGTGCTATCGCTTCAGCCCCAAACTTTGGAAATATTTTAAGCAAAGAAATGACTTGATCTTACATGTTTTAACATATACTTTGACAACTGTGTGCAAATGAATCTGTGCTGTGAAGGGTAAGAGGAAAAGCCAGGAGACTAATTCGGTTATCTTAAAACTCCAGGATGTGGTTCCTATCAGGATACCCATGACATTTTTCAAAGAAATAGACAAAACATTCCTGAAATTCATATGGAGCAGTAAACCCCCACGAATAACTAAAGCAATCCTTGGGGAAAAGAAGATGGGTGGCATCACCTTCCCCAACTTCAAACTCTACTACAAAGCAGTAGCAATTAAAACAGCATGGTATTGAGCTAGAAACAGATCTGCAGACCAGTGGAACAGAGTTGAATATCCTGTCACAGACCCACAAATATATGGCCACTTAATCTTTGGCAGAGGAGCAAGAAATGTAAAGTGGAACATGGAAAGCCTGTTCAACAAGTGGTGCTGGGAAAACTGGATAGCTACCTGCAAAAAAATGAACTCTGACCTCTGTCTCATGCCAGGCACAAAAGTCAGATCAAAGTGGATTAAATAACTCAATATCATACACGAATCTATAAGGTACATAGAAGAAAATGTAGGCAGGACTCTCCATGACATTGAAGCTAAAAGCATCTTTAAGGATGAAATAGCACTGACCATGCAAGTGGAAGCAAACATAAACAAATGGGACTACATCAAACTAAGAAGCTTCTGCACTTCGAAAGAAACAGTGACCAAAATACAGAATGGGAAAGCATATTTACCCAATACCCATCTGATAAGGGATTAATATCCAGTATATACAAGACACTAGTAGAATTGTATAAGAAAAAAACCTCCAACCTTATCAAAACATGGGGAGAAGAAATGAACAGAAGTTTCTTCCAGAGAGAAATACAAATGACCAAAAGGCACATGAAAAAATGATCCACATCACTAGTCATCAGGGAGATGCAAAACAAAACAGCAATGAGATATCATCTCACACCACAGAGACTGGCACATATTCAAAAGAACAAAATCAGCCAGTGCTGGCATGGATGTGGGGAAAAAGGGGCGCTCTTTCACTGTTGGTGAGAATGCTGACTGGTCCAGCCTTTCTGGAAAACAATATGGACAGTCCTTCAAAAACTAGAAATTGAGCTTCCATATGACCTTGCAATACCACTTCTGGGAATATATCCTGAGGATGCAAAAAAGCACAGTTGAAATGACATATGTTCATTGCAGCACTGTTCACAATAGCCAAAATCACAGTAGCCAAATCAAACAACCCAAGTGCCCTAAAACAGATGACTGGTTAAAGAAACGGTGGTACATCTACACAGTGGAATACTATGCAGCTGTTAGGAGAGGTGAAGTCATGAAATTTGCTTATAAATGGATAAACATGGAGAGCATCATGCTAAGTGAAATGAGTCAGAAAGAGAGGGACAGACATAGAGGGACTGCACTCATTTGTGGAGCGTAGGGTAGCATCACATGAGGCTGACACCCAAGGACAGTAGATACAAGGGCCAGGGGGATTGCCCCATAGCTGGAAGACTGCTTCATGAGTGGAGGGGAGAAGGCAGATGGAATAGAGAAGGGATCACTAATAAAATGATGGCTGGAGGAACCAGTTGGGATGGGAGATGTGTGCCAAAAGTAGATAATGGACCAAACGAGATGACCTCTCAGTGTCTGTGTTGCAAGCCATAATGCCCAAAAGTAGAGAGAGAGTATAGGGAATATTGTCTGCCATGGAGGCAGGGGGAGGGTGGGAAACAGGGGTTTATACTGGGATACTGGTGGTTGGGAATGTGCACTGGTGGAGGAATGGGTGTTTGATCATTGTGAGATTGTAACCCAAACATGAAAACTTGTAACTATCTCACGGTGATTCAATAAAACTAAAAAAACAAAAAACAAACAAACAAAAAAACACAAAAAGAAAAACTCCAGGATGCAGAGCCTGGGTGTCGAGACAACACAGGTGTTAGGGTCCAGGTGTGACTGACTCATACCACATGGTCTCAAGCAACGCTGGGTATGGCCTCGGAGTCCCCTGAGCATCCCTGGGTGTAACACCGGAGTACCTGGGGCATCCCTGTGTGTAACCCCAGGGTCCCCCGGGCACCCCTGGGTGTAACCCTGGGTTCCCTTTAGCATCCCTGGGTGTAACCCCTGAGTCCCCTGCATGTCCCTGGGTGTAACCCCTGAGTCCCCTGCATGTCCCTGGCTGTAACCCTAGAGTCCCCTGCGTGTCCCTGGGTTTAGCCCTGGAGTCCCCACTGCTCTGGATTTACAGCTTAGTAAAAGGGCCTGAGGACACCACACTGCCTAGTTCCTGAGGTGCTGGGGACCATCAATGCCAGCCTGGCAGTACTCATTGTGGTGCTCGTATGTGGTGCTGTGAATCCAATCAGGTTGTCTGTTGCGAGGTGAGCACCTTACCTCTGTACTTTCTCTCTGGCCCCGTGAGCCATAATGGTTTTAAAGCACACTGTGCTGTTCTGGATTTCTCACTAAACATGTTTGACATCCTTAAAGTTCAGAAAAAGCAGTTGATGAATGAAAGACTCTTACACAAGTGAATCACTAATCAACATCTGAGAAGCAGCGAACAGAAACTGTTACACACCATGTCCAGCCCTGCCTTTATTACAAGCACAAGCAATTGTTAACCAGTATAAATAAGCACAATCTCCTCTTGGAATAATAATAAATATACAGGACTTTTAAGCATCATGATTTCTCAAGTACAGAAAGTAGTAGTCTAAAAAGTATATTGAACATGTCAAAATTTTATCAAAAGTCAATATAAATGATTTTAATTCTAATAGAACAGTAAAATAGTTTTCAGAATAGTATAGTCAATTTCACTATAATAGAAATTGACTGTAAAACTACTTGCCAAAAGTTACTCCGTGCCATTTTCAAACTAATCTTCAGATACAGCTACTTGACTGATGCGAGTATTATGTGAAATATTCAGGATGGCTCTTTTTTTGTTTGCTTTGTTTTGGGGTCACACACAGCAGTGCTCAGGATTTACTCCTGGCTCTATGCACAGGGGTCACTCTCGGCAGGGCTAAGGGGAACATAAGAGATGCTGGGGATTGAACCCAGGTAGGCTGCGTGCAAAGCAAGCACCCTACCCGCTGTACATCTCTGTGGCCCCTCAGAATTGCTCTTAAGGTTTATTAAACATTTCTGAAACTAAACTAATTAGCCAGATTATAGATCTGCCGGTTAAGTTCCAAACTTCAAATCAAGGGTATTTCCCATAAAGGTATCTACCAGTACAATATTAAGATGATAATCCAACATTAAATGTTAAAATAAAAATACTTGATATATCAAGAATAGCAAGACTAAATCATTTGTTGTTCATTCCTTTAAAAAATTAAAATGGAAAATTAATTTTAGAAATTATAATTCAAGTGGGAATAATTCTTCATACTCAAATATATGTGATTTGTCTAAATATCCATGTTATGTAAAAACAGTATGTTGCAAAACAAACTAAGTGTAATCCCAGTTTAGTTAGCAATTTTTTTTGGGGGATTGGGTCACAATGAGTTGTGCACAGGGGTCACTCCTGGTGTAGTGTGTGTGTGTGTCTTGGGGGTCGAACTGGGCCTCCCACATATAAAACATATGCTCAGTCTGTTGGACTATCTCTCCAGCCCAGCAAATAATTTTTTTCACTTGGAAAAATATGCATACCAAGTACTTCACCAAAACTCTTACAAATAGTTTTCTATGTATCAGAATAGAATAAGAGTTTCTGCAACATATTACCAGACTAGTTTTTAGAGATGGATTTAGAACCTTTGAATAACATCTACACCATGTTATTTTGATGCAAATGGTTTGCTCAAGTAGAAGTTTTAAGATAATTTGAGGGAATTTGATAATTGAAACCTCGAACATTACCTTATACATGTGGTTTATGCTTTTAGTCCTTGAGAACACTTTCATGATTATTTGCCTGCATAGGACAAATGAAAAGTATAAGATAATTTCTATAATGATGAAGTCTTTCAAATATAGATCACTGTATCACTGTATCACTGTTATCGCATTGCTCATCGATTTGCTCGAGTGGGCACCAGTAACATCTCCATTGTGAGACTTGTTACTGTTTCAAATATAGATAGTTAATATAAATATGTATGCTCTGTAACACTTAGATGAAAAATTCATTTAGAATAGAGCCAATCCATTTTAGAGTGCTTCATTTTATTTCTATGTATGATATAAAATAATCTTAAAGTAACCTATCTGTTTTGATTATCTATACTTTTTATTTGTTATACAAAAGTTATTTATGTAATAAAATGAAGAGAAATTATAGACACTATACTTTGTTCAATAGTTTTTTTATGATTTTTAGAAACAAATATAAATGTACCAATTATCAACTACTCTCTCCTTCCCAACCCCTTAAAAAAAGCCAGGAAAAGGGAAAGAAACTTTTTCATCCTTTTTACATACTTTTTCTTTCTAGTGTGGGATTTGTTTTTTAAAGTGTGTGCACAGCTGCAGAGATATTAAACAGGTCAAATCCCAGGCACACTGGTTTTCAGACTGAGAACTCTGGGGTCTCCTTGGAGGGAAGGCTGGCAACTGCCCCCAACCCATGTGCTTGCAGAAGCCCTGTCAGCCCACCCACATGCCACAGCCCCACCGTGCACTCTCATCTGTTGGGCCAGCTCTATAGATCCACGACTAAGTCTCAGAAGAAATGCAAGCCAGGCCACTAAAATCTATGGGTACACTGGTCTCCCAGATGAAAACTTGGGGTGCCCTTGGGAGAAGGCAGACGCACCCACACCCCACAGCTGCCACCATGCTAGAGTTTCTGGAGTGTGTGTCTATATGTGCGGCTGCGGGACACCCCAGATTCCACAAGACTGACAGCCCAGTAGGAGCACACTGCGTTAGATGGGAAAGAAGCATGGAAGCTAAGCCCAGCAGACAGAAACAGTGAAACAGAAGACTAATAACAGGCAGTTTCGTAAACCCTCAGCCAAGGGCTTAATGAGCCCAGGATGAAACATAACAATTTTCACAAATTTTTTTACTGTAATATTTTTTGATAATTCCATTAACCATTTAAATGTAACAAGATCATAAAATAAATTATTTTGTGCCTGCTAAGGGGGCAGGCATGGGGTGGGGACTAAAAAATGGGACAATGTTGGTGGGAGTGGTATTGGAACATTGAACGCCTGTAACAACTGTATTATGAACAACTTTGTAAAGCATGGTGTTTAACTAAAGTTAAAAAAAAATCTATGTGCAGTTTAAAATTGTAAAACATGAAAATCTCACCCTTAAGCTAAGGGAGATATTTGGAGTTCTCTTTTGCTTGGTTTGGTTTTGTTTTGGGGCCTTCTCAGCAGTGCCTGGGGCCTCTGGGGCCAGTCCCTGGGAGAGTCTGGAGATGCTGGCCTGGCCCCGAGGACCGTCTGGTGATACTCAGAAAGTCACATGGTGCCGAGGACTGACCCCAGCTCAAGCAAACTCGAGGCATGTGGCCTAACTGCGGCACTATCTCCTGGCCCTGACTCTTGGCATTTAAGATGAAAGCAAAGAATGTCCAGGGCTGATAGGGAGCGGGAAGATATACACGGACTGAGGCTGAGCAATGCACACTCAGAGCTTTGGCAGGCAGCTTTGCTTTTTGTCTTCATTCAGTTCCTAGAATGAAATCAGCTCTGGACCACCCTCGCTCATGACCTTGCGGGCTCAACACAGTTCTGGTTCCCATTATTTTTCTGTGATATTTCCCTGTTTGCTCATTGGAGAACTCTATGATAAATCCTGTTTATGTTTTCCTTAAGGCAACCGGGTATTTGTTTCTTGTAAGAGAAGCCTGAACAGAACAGTATTCATTAGGATAATTTAGAAAGTGATTATTTAAAAAAAAAATTAGAGCCGAGTGAAATGAGGAAAGTTGGAGAAACTATTTTGGGGAATGTCTATTTGTATTCTTAAAACCTCAGTTTTGGAGAGATTAAATTTTATTATGAAAAGAACAGTTAAGAAGCTTCTAAATTAGTGAGAAGATCAATGGTACTACCTTTTACAATCTGTGTTACTAATGTCAACCTAGTGAGAGTTCGAATTTAAAGTTTTGTTTGGGGAGACCTGTCTCCTGCTGGTAGGGAAATCACCTTGATAAATTCACCTCAGGGCGGTCTATGTGAAGACTGCTTTGATTGGAGTCGAAGCTGCTTGGTTATATTCAAAGGTCATTCAGGTATTAAATGTTGTCTTAACAGTGGGAAGCAAGAGACTCGAGTAGTAGGCTGGATACATCCACCCAGGCTTTGTTTATACTTGGGAACGTAGAATCAAAACATCATCAGGAATGAGCAGGAAGATTCAAATGTTTAAGTCCAGGATGTTGTGATCACTTTGATCATCATGAATTGCTCCTACACGGTCAATGCTAGAATTCCTGAGTACGTTCCTTCCTAGCACTCCTCAGCTCTCATCCAAGTACACTCACATACACTTGTGTGCGTACTCCAGCTGGGTCTCCATCCTGATCCCTGTTTCTTGGGAAAGTCATATTGTTGAGTTCAATTATAGTCTGTCCCCTCCTTGGAGATTGTAGGAAATTGAGAGATCTTTCCCCCAAGGTCCTCCGTGAGATTAGAGGGCAGCACCCTTGTACTCAGGCACAGCCTTATTGAAGAGGCTGTGTGAAGGAGAGGGCCCTGGCTGTGTAACAGGGAAGGTCTGACTGCGCTTGGGAAGTCAAAGAAAGTTTCTTTGAGAAAACTGAGCTGAAATATGAAAAAAAAAAAAAGTCATTGTTAAGAAGTACCGAGGAAGGAAATGCTGTTCCCAGGTTCCCTGCAAGGAAACTGAACTTTAGAAGAACACCCCTGTGAAGATATTGGAGGCCTGGGGAAGCCGAAATATTACATTTCAGACACCAGAAAGAGGCCAGAATGGAGTGTTCTTAGAAGCCATGTAATGTATTTTGATCGTCAGAGCAATAGGAATTATTCAAAGTGTTAATTACATACAGTAAATTTACATTTCAAGTTAAATTCAAGCTGAATTTAATTGGTCTATTAAATAGGTGTTTTGAATTTGATAGGTCTATAGTAGTTTTTTTTGAGGGATAGGGTGGGGGGTTGGGCCACTCCTGTTGGTGCTCAGGGTTTATTTTTGGCTCTGTGTCCAGGGATCACTCATGGTGGTGTTTGGGGGACTCTCTGCAGAGCCGGGGATTGAACTGGCTTGATGTGAATAAGGCAAGTGCCTTAGCCCGCTGTACTCTCTCTCTGATGCCTATAGTAATTCTGTAGTAATTCTTTAGTAACTATTCTAACCACTACTCAGTATCTTGGTGGTGGTTGTGGTAGTGGTAATACATTTTGGTGCACTCAAATAAGTTATTAATAAAACATTGTGGGCCACTTATTCTGGGTCAGTACTTTGAGGCATACACAATGCACTCAATGAACACACAATATGAACTCTTCAGATAAGAAAACAGAAGTTCGGGGGGATTCAATAAAAATCCATAGCAAATAACTGATCTATCTAAGAACTTGGTTCATTCAGGTTTTATTAATATGAATTCTTGTTGAAAGCACTAAAAACTTATCTGCTATATGCCTTCCGGTCAAATTGTACATTGACAGGTTCTTGAAGATTAAAAAAAAGTTTTATCAAAGTAATACTGGTTTTTAATATTTAATAGTTTCAGGTGTTATTGCCTTTTAAATGAACACATGTATACATATTCTACATTATGTTTGCCATCAGAATTCTAATTTCCATTTTTAAATGTTCTTTTTTTGCTGCAATTATTTCTTTTTTTTTAAATTTTTAATTAGTGAATCACCGTGAGGGTACAGTTACAGATTTGCTCATGTTTCCCCCATACAAAGTTCGAGAACCCATCCCTTCACCAGTGTCCATTCTCCACCACCAGTAAACCCAGCAACCCTCCCACCCTCCTCAGTCCCGTCTCCCCCCACCCCACACTGCCACTATGGCAGGGTATTCCCTTTTGTTCTCTCTCTCTGATTAGTTGTTGTAAATGTTCTTAATAATGGCGAATCATGTATCATTTCTAGCCAAATCAAGTAATTTAAAAGACTTTTCTCAGTCACCGGTAGAGGGAGCCAGAAAGATTGATGATTTAATAAGCTTGGAATTCTCTAAGTCCATTTATTCATTTATAAACAATCCTAGTTGAAATTATGTTACCAATGTTCAAATGAAATATGTATATCGTATTTTCATTTGAACTTAAAAGTAAATGTGTATCTAGGTACTGAAAGAAGTCTGGGAAGAGAAACAAAATATTAGGTTATTAGCTTTTTATGTTTTTGTGCTGTTTTATTTCAAGTTCTTACAATCAAGACCCGAGAAATGCCCAGGTTCCGTTAAGCCCCTAGGTCTACTGCTCTTTTGTGCATAACTGGAATGTCGGCCACTACACCATCTCTGCTTAGCTGATGACATCATTCTAATAACACCAACATTAGCCAAGCGGCACGAATGCTGGCCAACTTCGACCATAAGTGTGGAAAGGTCAGACTGCAGCTGAATCTCACCAAGACAATGTTCATGAGAAACGGACTAGTTCTTGACGTTCCATTTGCTCTCAACAGAATGAACATCTCCGAATGTAGCAGTTCTCTAGGTCGAGAACTCAACATGACGAACAACCTGGCACCTGCACTGCGCCGGAGGGAGAGAGTGGCGTGGAACTCCTTCAAGAGTGTCGGAGAAGTTGTTAAGAGGATGAAGAACCTCTGGCTCCGGGCACATCTTTTTCACTCCACCATTCTTTCTGCACTAACATGCGCTTAAGAGACCTGGTCCTATGAAAACAGGATGAGAACGCTATTCGGTTCTCCCAGAGAGGAGTTGAAAGAGCTATGCTTGGAGTATCATGTTTCGCTCAAGTGAGAGAAGGAATCCAGAGTTCCGACCTTCGTCAACGATCGAAGATCAGGAACGCTGCCTCATTTGCCAAGGAGTCAAAAATCAGATGGGCCGGATACGTAATGTGATTTGGAGACGACTGCTGGACTAGAGCTGTTACCGACTGGATTCCATGGGGCGTCAAAAGAATGCCTGGCCGCCCACCTACGACGAGATAGTCAGACTTCTTCGTCAAGATGCTCAATGAAAGGTTTGAGGCTTTTCGTGTTCTTGGAATGAGCAGACACCATTGGGCTACACTAGCATGCGAGAGGGACGAATGGAGATGTTACTGGTGCCCGCTCGAGCAAATCGATGAGCAATGGGATAACAAGTGATACAAATGAACTGGATTCATTTTTCAACATACAAGATGGAGCAGAACTTCTTATTGACAGGAGTCCTTGCTTCATTTTGAAAGCTTGTTTGGAAACAAGTACGGGAGCACAGCCACCTATATACCCTCCTCTGAAGAACAGCCTCTGTTTGAGAAGATGGTCCTCCTTGGCCCAGCATGCAACCTCAAGGGGGAAGCATGCGGACAGTGAAGGATGAAGGGGGTACTCACCTGGCCAGCCAGGTAAGCCAAGCCAGCCCTGGGTAACGGGGTGACACATTGCAGCCAGAGGCCTCACATCCTCTTTCGCTCATTTTGGACAAGGCAGCAGTCATCACAGTGAACAACACAAGGGTTTCCCCCCCGGAACTGGGCCCTGCAGGAGCATCACCATCTTCCCCTGACCTTGCCCTCCACGCTTCTGAAAGTAATCTTGAGTGAAAATATTGAATAACAGTTCCAGAAAAGCAAAAACACCAGCTTTCACTGCATCGTGCTTCCAGGCATTCTGCGTTTGGCTGAGAGACTCATTCCTCTCCATGGCCAGGCAGGCCCATCTCGTGAGAAGCCCACTCAGTTCTTGGCAGCCTGAGGGCTGGAAGAACTGGAATGGGCACAGGGACCCAAGCACTGTCCTGGAAACACTTACCCTGCCAGACAGTGTCATGAATGAGGTGTCCAGTAAATGACATCAGATCCCCCCAGATGTCCATCCGAGGGCTAATCTTACTCTTGACCTTCGCTTCTCAATGTTTCAGGATGCATTCCTGAACAGACTTCAGATTTGGAAATCCCCAGCTCACATGCAGCCCACCAAATGAAGCATTTTCATGGCATGAAGAGTCACTTTGACAAAGACGCCACCAAAATCTTTCTCCAGAGCAGCTTGCCATGGTGTTGTGTGCCTAGAAACTTTTTAACAAACCTTTGGATGCAGAGGGTAAAGCCCGAGGAATGGTTCACTGATGCTTCCAGGCCACGGGGTTTCGCTTCCAGTCTTCTGAGGATGATTTGGGCCTGCTTGCTTCTGTCAGGAGTCATGGAGGAGCTATTCTAACCGGGGCTCTTTTCCTTTCCTCTCCTATTTTCCCCCAAAAGCACTTGCTTTGCAGGGGTGGCACTGAAGGCCAATAAGCCTTCCTCTTTCCAAAGGATCTTTTTTCTGGCCTGTTGCTCTGCATCTCCCCAGCGCTGCTGCTGTTCAAGTTGTCAGCTTTCTGAGCCCTGCTTTTGGGATCTTTACGGGACTACATTATGTAGGCGCATCTCATTCAATCAGCCATCCAGTGATTTTTTTCAACCTCCAGTCCCTTTCTCCTCCCCAGGAAGGCCCAAGTATGGATTGGGAGTACCCACAGTCTAATCACAGTCAGTTCCCCTCACAATCGGACCCTTCTCTCCATCCTGTGGCTACATAGTGGCTTTCCGAAAATCACCCCACTTACTTATAATTCGGGCATGGTTGAAAAGGGCTTCTGATTAATTATACAAGGTGCTTCTTCGGTCTCAGTGGCTCTTATTCAGGAAGTTCCAAGAGTTTAAGGATTTTTCAAGTTTAGTTAATAATCAGAACATGGATTTTATGCTCTCCACCATGTTACTCAATTTTGAAGTGTGTCAGTTTTGTTTACCAGGACTGTATTATGTGGTTTCCCCTTTTTTGCAATCCCCAGTAGCAATTAACTTGTCTCCCACGGGGTCCCAGGCCCAACACCACCTTTTTATTTCTGATGGTCGTGGTTGCCCCACTTCTGGTAGCAATTTCTGCACTGCTTACTTTGAATTTCAGTGGCTTCATAATTATACACTTACTTTCCTACTAGTTTTATGTTTAGCTTGTGGGTCCACTATGTTTCTGCTCCAGCCTGTGCTCTGCCGTAGAACCCCAGGTCACGAGGCAAAGGGTACAAGCCTGACACATGCCATGTCAATAATTCTTTGCCAGAGCACTTAAGCAAGAAGACTGACCCCAAGCTTGGGTTGCTGCCACGAGTTTTTGTTCCGATATGATGGGCATCACATCTGTTAACATTCTGTTGTACAAAATATAACTGAGGAGCCATCTCTAGATCAATAACCTGTGACTGGTGATAGAAGGTTTTTAAATTTTGATTCTTGAAGAATCCTTTCTATGCTAGCAAACATTTTCCTTAATTAATGTTTCTTTGCAAAACTAAGGGAAAAAAATAGAAAGCCAAAGAAACAAAAAATATCTCTTATTTTTCATTGTGATCAAATTCTATTAGAGGCTTTAAAAATGTTATTTGTTCTGTTTTTCTCCTTGTCAGGCAAACAGAGTGCTTGCTAAATCTATCCTAACTTGAGATATATAATAACTGTTGGCATTAAAATGTTAAAACTGGGGCTGGAGTGATAGTACAGCAGGTAGGGCATTTGCTTTGCATGTGGCCAACCCGGGTTCGATTCTCAGCATCCCATATGGTCCCCTGAGCACCGCCAGGAGTAATTCCTGAGTGCAGAGCCAGGAGTAACCCCTGTGCATGACCGGTGTGACCCAAAAGAAATAAGTTAAAACTCACTAAAGGAATAAACTCTATTAGCATGTATAAAGGGGGTCTCAGTTATTATGTTTTGGGGGGACATGGGGCCATCACACCTGGTGGTGCTAGGGAGCCATGCAGAGCCAGAATCAAATCCAGTGATCTCAAAGCAAATCACACTCCAGCCCTTGGAACATCTCCCCAGCCCTCTGTTTTGAATTTTGTGTTAAAAAATTTTACTCATGATATTTAGAATATTAAAGAACTTTAATTTGAAAACATTTTCCTGTAAATATTCTTCAGGAATAAGTTAACATTTATTTTTCCCAAATAACCAATTTTTAATGGGCTATTAAAACCTTACAGAGAGAGAGAAAAAGAGAGAGAAAGAGCGAACGCTAGTCATGTTTGAGACACTCTCTAATTTGTTGTGGTTAAAAATCTATGTACATGTTTACTTTGGAATTCAACGCGTCTTTTGAGGAAGGGTGTGTTGTAATAATATTACAAAACAAATACTTCCCATCAAGTTTGAAGAGGAAATTTCTTACCTGTATGTTTAAGAAACTTTTCTGGGTGCCTGTATGGTTGTGATAAAGGAACAGGATACCTCCAGTATGGAGGGGCACATGTGGTGTCCGTACCACGGACTCTGGTGCTCAGAGAGTATCGTGAGCACCATGCTGTGGAGGTGCCCTACTCCTGTTGCTGGGAGGCCTGTGGCGTGATTGGGAGGCAAGGTGCTTCTCCCAGTCAGGTCCACGCCAGGGATCTCGGTGCTGTGCTGCTCAGGTCCTGCCACACTGGGGATTACCCGGTCCATGCGGGCAGTGTGGGGACCTCCAGAACCAACCCAGTGGTGTTCGGCGAACTTCTAGGGTCGCACCCCTCGATGCATCAGGGGCCCCATGACACCGGGGACTGAACCAGGATAGCTACAGGAGAGGTAGAGGGCAAACTTCTGTGCTAGCTCTCCAGCCCCACCCACCTCTACTGCCTAAGGGCTTTTCCATGCCATTGCCACCTTCATCCCGGAAGACATTTGATTTTTTGTTATCATCATCATTGTCATTTTTCCATCCTTGATACTGTTACGTAGAGAACTTCCGTAAAGGAGGTTGAAACCTGACCAAGGTTGAAGTCTTCATCAGAGAAATTATTAGTAGGAAATACTTTTATTTTTCCTGTCCTCTACTTACTAAGTTTTACAGATACAGTGGAAGCTCATGGGGACAAAGAAAGTAGATGGAGCATTAATTAGAGAAGAGTCAGAAAAAATCAGAGAGGGCAAGAGTCGGGATTGAAGGAGAAAGAGGGGGTGAAGCCTTTGTCCTGCTTGTCTCTAACCTTCTTTTCCTTTTCTATTGTGTAAGTGCTGGTTTGCTGTTACATAAGAGGGAGGAATAAATTACCTTTGGACTGAACAGAATGGAGGGAATATTTCTATCATCAATCCAGTGAGCTGTGGAACAGTTCTTAATTGTACAGCCTAATCTTCAAGGAATGTTTATGCTTCATGAGCTTTGCTTTCTGTTGTTCTGTTTTCAATTGTAGTAGAGCTTGTCTGGGTTTAGTAGTGGGGAATATTGATAATTGTAAGGCAATAGAAGCCTGTTGTACTTTGTTTTAATTAAGTATTTAGGGGAATTTTAAATGTTCAGTATTTTTAAGGAGTTTTCCCTCTGTGAAAACTTATTTAGTTGCTTCTGGGTTCTTCCTCTTGAAGAACCTTATCTTAAGAATAAGATTGTGAAATTCCATTATTGGGGTGCTGTTTTTGTTTTATGGTAATTTTTTTTTTCTTTTTGAGTCACACCTGGCGATGCACAGGGGCTACTCCTGGCTCTGCACTCAGGAATTATTCCTGGCGGTGCTCAGGGGACCATATGGGATGCTGGGAATCGAACCTGGGTTGGCCACGTGCAAGGCAAATGCCCTACCCGCTGTGCTATCGCTCCAGCCCTTTTAATGGTAAATTTTTAAGAGTAGGTCATTGCAGCTTGTTTAGGTTTCTAGTCTAGGGTGTGATATCTGCTATGGCAAGATAATTTTCAAGTTTACAAATGTAACCAAAGTTCAATCTTACACACATTTCAAGGCAAGTTAAGATTCAATTGGTTATTGTTTCAAATAAATTCTTGGAAGTGAAAAAAATAACAGTATGGCAGGATGAATTGTTTTTTCAGGCTTGATTTTTTTAAAAAGTAACAAAAGGAGTTATGAAAAAGGCTGCCTCCGACCCTAAAGAAGTCTGGAAAGTATTTGACCAGACTGGGGAGCCCTACACTTTAGACCTGGTGCTTTCTGACACCTCTCCCCATCTCTCCTACGGCCCTTCTTCCTCATTATATTCGGTTGTGCTTGCATTCTTCCGAATATTCCATACTCTTTTCACTGGTTACTCTCTCTGGTTGAAGTTTAACTTCTTACACGCTCACTGACTCTTCCTTTTCATTTAGACTTCATCATCCATACTTCTCAGTACTAACCAGGTGACCGTCTATCCGTGGCCTCCTGTACCAACTCCTTCCCTATTTTTGCTTGATTGGTCCTTAGTTCTTATGAAAAAGCATACTTTAGGTAGACTAAGCTCTCTCCTTTACCTGAAACTCCCGTTTCATGGTACTTTTAACTTAAAAAAAAAAAAAAAAAAAAAAACTATTCCCTGGCTGCCGGAAAGAACAAGATTCCAGGGATCAATAGCCTATTCCAGGAACTAGTCAGATGCATATATATTTTTTCACTTCCCTGGCAGTCAAGACCATTTTGACTAAGAGCCAACAAAATATCATCTATTAGTAACACTACCTTTTGCAATTTTATTTCTTCACTCCATCTTTTTCTCGTCTAAATCTCCCTGAAGCAAAGACTTCAGAGGCAGCAATTTGGGCTAATACCTGAGTTTGACCCCAATTTTGCAAGTCTAAGTCCCTGAAAAAGCACTGTTATTTAATTTTAGCCTTCCTTTCCTCCTTCTCTCCCATTGGAAGATCAAATACAACTGTAAAACTTTTTATCCTTTAAAAATCTTGCAACAGTGAACCGCCACTTTTATGATATTTAACTTTTTAAGGGTGCCTGGATATTTATATAAGAGATTTAATTTCAGATGAGCAGAAAAATTTGAACAGCTTAAGTGAATAGTGGATAGAGAATGAGCAGATGTCATAATGGTTATGTTCTCTATTCATAAGATTTGTAAGTCACGAAGGGCTACAATATGTATGCATATTTTTCCTAATTTCTGGTGTTTCAAATCTGGTGATATTCTGCTGATCTTTTAGTGGATGGCTTAATTTTTTCTATAAGTTTTTTTCTGATTTCCCTCTTTTGAGCTATTTCTGTACCTCACACACAATCACGATTATACACCACAATATTATGGTAGTTATGTGCCTGTTTCAATACATACCTGTATCTTATGCTATGAGAGCAGATGGAGAAAGTCACTGGGTTTCATCCCTGTTAACTACCTGAGGCCAGGTCTTTTATTTACTTCGTTCCCCAGACTATATCCAGCACCCACATGTAGCCTGGCACATGTCATATGATTATACCTGGTTGAAGACTGAGTAACATTTTATATCACTTTACATATAGGTGCTCAGTATGCCTTGAGTGAGCAAGTAAATTTTCTAGTTTTATGGCAGTTTATCTCCTTGATTATTTTACCTTAAATAGAAATAAACCTAACAATATGAGATTACTTTTCTTTTGTTTTACCATTTTTGTTTCTGACTTGGGTAGAAATTGCCATCAACCATTTAAAAATAGTTCAATTTTAAGTGTATTTGTGGGTTTTGCATTGTTGTTCAACAGAAGTTTCTAATTTTGCAGAAATGAAATGCTGTACCTATGCAATAATAGCTCTTTATTCCCTTCTCCCTTTAGCTTTTAGTAAACACCAGTCTCTCTTTTCCATGGATACTACTCTAATAACTCATGTACTAGAGCCATAGAGTATTTGTCTCTTTGAGACTAGTTATTTTCACTGAACATATTGTCTTCAAGACTCACCCATGTTGTAGTATCTGACAGAATATTCTCCCCTTTTATAATGGAATAATACCCCATTTTATGTCCATGCCATATTTTGTTTATTCATTTAGTCATCTCCGGGCATTTGGGTTGCTCAGTGGTGCAGTGAACAGTGGTGAACAAACACCTTTATTGAGACTCTGCTTTTAATTCTTTTTAAAAAAATTTTTTTTAATTTATTTTATTGAATCACCATGTGGAAAGTTACAAAGTTCTCAGGCTTATGTCTCAGTTATACAATGCTCAAACACCCGTCCTTTCACCAGTGCCCATATTCCACCACCAAAAAGAAAAAAAAAACAGTATACATTACATGCCCCACCCCCCAACTACCCCCCCCCTGCATAACTGAAAAATTTTACTTCCTTTTCTCTTTACCTTGATTACATTCCATATTTCAACACAATACTCACTATTGTTGTTGGAGTTTCAACACAGAATTCACTATTCTTGGTGGAATTTATCCCCCAAGAATATGGCCCTATTGACAGGGAAATATTTGATAATTAGTTTTCCACTGATGAGAATGAAGAGATATAAAGTCGCATGGCCGCGGTAGGTTTTAGGATTTCTGTATTTTAGTAATTAAGTCCAGGGAGATTTAAGTTGGAAATTGAATTATTTCCCTTCCTGTGGCAGCATGGAGCAAAAGCTTAGTTCAGTCTGGAGACATGGCTGCAAGCACTATCTGGAACCCCAAGTCATATAGCTGGCTCTGGATCCTGCTCGTTCAGCAGCCAGGCGGCTGTGCAAAGGCATGGCCACCCGGGTCGAATCTCGGCGGAGCTCAAGCTGGCACCGGCCCCGGCCCGAGACTGCCCAGGCATCCCACTGTTTCAAGTTCAAAGCACATTTTTTTTCCCCCTGCGCCACCAAGTTCATACCTGCTTAAAAGTCCCATAAAATGGCGGACACCACACCTCTTCCTCCCGGAGGGAAGAAAAACCAAGGAAGAAGGATATTTCCTCCGTTAGCCCACGTGGGGCAAAAGCTTAGTTCACAGTCTGGAAACATGGCTGCAAGCACTCACTGGAACCCCAAGTCATATAGCTGGCTCTGGATCCTGCTTGTTCAGCAGCAAAGCGGCTGTGCAAAGGCATGGCCACCCGGGTCGAATCTTGGCGGAGCTTGAGCCGGCTCCGGCCCCGGCCAGAGACTGCCTCTGCTTTTAATTCTTTCAGATATACTTTGTAAAAGGATTGCTAGAGCATATGGTAGTTTTACTTTTTAGTATTTGAGGATCCTATCTTTTGTCACTCTATTTTTATTTCCAACCAATGAGTCATGAAGGTTACAATTCCTTCACATCTTGTCAATTTTTATTATTTGTTTTTTTTTCACAGTAGCCATTCTGATGAGTGTGAACTGATATCAAGATTAAGATTCCTATTTCTCTAATAAGTAATGATGTTAATCATTTTATATATGCTTTTTGGTCATTCAGATGCCATCTTTGAAAAAATTATTGTTGCTTTTTTGTCCATTTAAAATCTTTTCTTTGCTTCTAATCTGTAGTTCTTTAATCTGTATTAGTCCTTTGTCAAATTTGTGATTTACAATATTTTTCCATTCTGTAGGTGCCTTTTCACTTTGTTGGTTCTGTCCTTGGATATAAAGAAGTTATTATGTTAATAGCCTCTCTGTCTCTGTCTCTCTGTCTCTGTCTCTCTCTCTTTCTTGTTGACTATGTTTTTGGTTATATATGAGAAATCACTGCCAAAACCCAACATTATGAAGCCCTTTTCTTATGTATTTTCAAAGCTTTGTGGTTGGATTTTGACAATCTGAAATTGATTTTTGTATATCATGTAGATAAACTGTTCAGCAGCATCATTTGTCCAAGAGACTCTCCTTCCCCATTGAGTGGTCTTAGCATCCTTGTTAAAGATCACTGGTCTATA
Organism: Sorex araneus; assembly: GCF_027595985.1. Classification (NCBI taxonomy): domain Eukaryota; kingdom Metazoa; phylum Chordata; class Mammalia; order Eulipotyphla; family Soricidae; genus Sorex; species Sorex araneus. The sequence goes on from NC_073304.1 coordinate 102,207,748, forward strand.
CGTAAGAGGGCTTGTTTCTGGGTCTCTGTTACTTTTTTTTTATGTTTATATACCTCTCTTTATGTTAGCACCACAACTGCTTTGATTATTATAGCTTTTATTATGTTTTGTAATTAAAAAATGTGAAAGCTCCAACTTTGATTTTCTTTTAGAAGATTTGGCTATTTGGGTTGCTTATTTTTTTGATTCAGTATGAGTTTTAGGGTATATTTTTCTATTTCTACAAAAAAATGCCATTGGAATTTTGATTGGCATTTTGTTGAATCTGTAGATTGCTTTGAGCAATATTAACATCTTAACAATATTGTCTTCTAATATTTGAAAACAGGGCATTTATATATTCACTAATGCCTTTCTGCAGTATTTTGTAGTTTTTCAGGTCTTTAAGTTCCTTTGATAGGTTTATTCCTAGTTATTGTCTCTATTTTGAGGGTTCAGTTGAGCCTGGGACCTCAGAGCCCCTCCTGGTAATGGGGACTTGGTGAAGGGGCCTGAACATCAGATCCAGTGAGCTGAGCAGTGCCTGAGAGCCTTAGATGCTTGGACGTGAATGAGGGGCTTCGTGCTTACTAAGCGTGTGCTCTGCCTCTTTGAGCTATCTCCCTGTTTCCTACTTAGTGTATTTCCCTGTTCTGTTCTGCGTGGCATTGTTTTCTTAGCTTTGTTTTTGGATTGTTCACTGGTAATTCGGTGATATTCAGGATTACTCCTGGTTCCATGCTCTCAGGGTTACTCCTGGCAGGGACCATATTATAGTGCCAGGGATAGAAACTGGTCAGCTACATGCGTGTCAAGTGTCTTCACCCCTGTACTTCCTCTCTGCCTCCTACAATTGAGCTTTAAAAGTTTGTTTTTATTCTTTGCCACTTTCTTAGTTTATTAATTTCTTATAAGTCTTTTTTTGGGGGGTGATGTATAAAATTTTTATAGAGTTTCCAGCATATTTCAACAAGATCATGTCATCTGTTAAAAGATTGTTTTACTCTCTTCTTTGGATACCTTTTAGTATCCTTTAGTACCCTTTCTTTTTTTGGAGGGGCAATAGTTTGGGCCACATCTAAGCTATGCCTAGGACTTGCCCCTGGTTCTCTGCTCAGGGATCATTCCTGACAGTGCTCTGGAAACCACACATGTGGTGCTGGGGCTGAATCCGGGGCATTCATATGTAAGGCAAGCATATTAGCCTTGTTATGTCTCCTCAACCCTTATTTTCTTTTGACTTATAATTCTGACTGGGGCTTCTAACAATATAATGTTGAATTAAAGTGGTGAGAGCAGAGGAAATGTTTTAAGTTTGATCAGTGAGTATGTTACCTGTGTGCTTTTCACATGTAGTTTTTATTATAACGAGGTAGTTTCCTTTCACTACTTTTTTGAATGATTTTTTACCATGAAAGATGCTGACTCTCTTTGTCTGGTAGAACGTCTACATCAATTGAAATTACATCAGTTGAACTGGTTTTTTTCTTTGATTCTTTTAGCATGGTTTGCTGTACTGATCGATGTTCATATGTTGAACCGATCCTTATCCCAGAAATAAGTTCCAGTCAGTCATGGGTATAATAACCCTAAGGTGCTTGAATTCAGTCTTTTCCTGATTGCTTTGTTAATTTCTGAGACAAATACCACCACAGGCAATAAACTAATAAAGAGGTAACTCTTTATTACTTATTATTTATTGCTTCATTATAGATAGTCATCAGTGGTCTGAGGGAAAGCAAAATCCTGTGGGAAGCTCCAGAGTGGGGGGAGGGGGGCAGTGGCACTGGCCGTTAGGAGGTAGAGGTTTGAGAATCCTTGATGGAAACGGCGTTTGAGAAGAGCCTGGATGCAGGAGAAGGTGAGGCAGATGATGTGTACACCGTTGGGAGAGCACGGTGGAAATTTGCTCTGAGCTCGTGGGAGGGTATGAAAGAAGGAACGGGAGATCGAGTCCAGGCTGGGGGGCCTGGTACAGGAGCAGCATGTAAAGCAGTAGCAGCTGTAGCATGGAGAGCCCTTTCTGTGGCTTTTATACTTCTCCCTTTCTTTTTATTTCCTTTGCCTTTGCTGTCCTATTTCTAGAAAGAATGTGCTTGTTTTGTTCACCGAAGGACAGGCCTGAGTTCTCTCCCAGATTTCCTCTGAAGAAGGGTGAAATGGAGTGGGCGGAGTGGCAGGTCCTGCCAAGAATTCACTGTGATGTTTAATGTGGTTTGGGGGTGGGGGGCAGGGAATCATTGTTTAAAAAGTAACATTATATAACTTTTGTAATTGAAATATGGACCTACCATTTTAAATTTAAGTCGCAGGGAATTAACTTCTACATGGTGTTCATAAATGCTGTTTTTTTTTTTTTAAACTGAGAGTATGGTTTAGAATGTATTTTATGTCCTTTAAACATACTGGGATGTTTTGCATTCCCATGAAACAATTTTCCCAAATCTGCCTTTTTGGGGAGGAAGTGTGAATTACTCACTTGCTATTGTGGTAACTGGAAGGTGAAAAACACCCTGTAGCTTGCGGATGTTTGTTACAGTCCTTGATAATGTAAGGAATGTTGGTGTAAGTGTGTTCTGCATCATAGGAATGTTAGGGAATTGTCTTCGTTGCCCCCAAATGAAGTTTTGCTTCATTGTCTATCTAGTGTTTCGTGTGAGTTTGTTTCCATCAGCGTTTAATCGGTTTATTTGTTTCTTTCTTAATTCCCTTATTCTAGATAATTTGATTTTCCACTGATAAAATATTTACTTGTCGTATCAGGCTGGGTGCTAAACTTGGAAATTAAGAGGACTAAGTTAAATTTAAAATCTGTTGAGAAGTATTCATCATAATGTAATCTATTTGCTGTCTTCGCAGTGCTTCTGGCTCTTCTCATTTAACATGTGAGGAGACAGACTGGCAGCAGCTGTAACACGAAACCTGGTGGGACGGGAACAACAGACAGGCGCGTAGGAAAATGCGGAAAATTAGAAAGTGTTGCTGTGTGTGTGTTCCCTTAAATTCAATTGTGACACAACATTTGCTTAAATAGCATTTTATATTCTATGTGTCAAGGTTATTATAACTTCAGGCTAGATGATCCCATGGAAAAAAACATTGGCTCTAAATATTGTCTAGTGAAACGACTAAATCTGCGTCTTAATAATGTTGTCATGTCCCAGGAGTTGCTTTGCTATAATAAGCATGTTTTACAATCTCTTTGCCCCAGTAGACCTGAAATCTATTACTCAGAGGCCAAGCATGCATTGGCAGTATATTCTTAGCTGCTCCTCTCTGCCACTCAGCTGTCAAATCCTATGGAATCTAAATTAAAACCTGGCCAATGGGAGACAGGCAGCGCCGTGTTCACTGGACGATTCTGATGTGGACACTCGATCAGGCACGGCAGCGGTGTGCAGGCAGCAGGATGCAGAGCGTTGCTGGAGTTTTCAGTGGGCTCCCTGAAAGGCACAGCTTCCAGAGACGGGGCTAAGAATAAGAACTCAGAGCAGTTACACTACCTGACTCGTGGCTGCTCCTAATGAAGTTGCTGTACTACAAGGACGATCATTTTCAAGCGTGATGAAGTCAGAGAAGGATCCTGAAGAGGAAGAAAACATCGTTAGCGATCCGAGCCAAGGGTAGCCAGCATGAAGCCCGGAGAGTGGGAAGAGGTGTAGAGGCGTTTGTCTGAGGCTGGCTTTGTGAGCTGCAAGAGATTTGTAATCCAATGCGAAGTAGTTTGCTGTTCGCAACCAGACACTGAAGCCTGTCTATGATGAACTGTTGGTTTTCATGTGCTCCTAAGAACAGAGTAGGTATCCCGGCTGTCCAGCCTGACAAAAGATGCTTGGTCAGTCTTTCTGAATTCTTGATTTTCTTCTTTAAAAACGTGCCACTGTTTTAACTAATTTTTATTTCGGTTTTAGTCTTTCTGATTCAGTTCACTAGTACGTTGTTGTTAGTGACAGAAAACAGAAGTTCTTGTTTCATTTTCTGGGTTTACAGTACGAATCCTGGAATCTTCATAATTGAGCAGTTTGTTTTGTTTTTTTTTCTGTTAACTGACACTGGACTAAACAGAAAATGGAGCTTGGTGAAGTAGGGCTGAAAAAAAAAATCACATGCTAATGAGGCGTTAATTATCTTCGGTAATCTTTGTGAAAGCATTATTGTTAGATTTTACATTTTTAATATTTTGAATGGTTCATTCCTCTGCCACCAATTGGTAAGTGAAATTGAGGTTTTTAAGTACAATAAACTGATCAGTCTAGAGCAAGGATTTTGTGCTAACCATGAGTTGATCCCTTTGGCAATTGCAAACAGTCTCCTGTGCTTTCTTCTACTAACACTCCCCAACTTAGAGTAAGTTTTTGTTTTAAAACTTAGGAAAGGAGATGCCTAATATCTAGTTCCGTTTGGACTTTGAGCCCATAAGTCAGGCTGCTCTCTTATTCAAGAGGGGCAATTTGAGTTTCTGAAGTTTGAAGTACCCCTTCAAATTTTCTGAATTTAGAAACCATTCTAAAGTCTGTTTCAGTACCTGAGCCAGATTCTGATGAAAGAGTAAATTTCAGGAGTGAGTTAAAATTTTTAGTGTAGGTATCTTTTTTTTTCTATTTTTATATTCATTGTTTACTTCAGCTATTCTAATGAGTCTGTTGCTTATTTAGCTAGAAAACTGGTGAAGAGGAATTGAGGGGAAGGTTTCAGAAGGGATAGTAGATACAATATTGGTCAAACATTTAGAGGCTATACTTCTTATATATAAATTCCTCCTAGGAATTTGTTGTATTTGTCGACATAGGTTTTGCTCTGTAAATTAAGTGGAGCGATAGCACAGCAGTTAGGGTGTTTGCCTTGCATGTAGACAACTCGGGTTCGATTCCTCTGCCCCTCTCAGAGAGCCTGGCAAGCTACTGAGAGTATCCCGCCTGCACGGCAGAGCCTGGCAAGCTACCCGTGGTGTATTTCATATGCCAAAAACAGTAACAAGTCTCACAATGGAGACTTTACTGGTGCCTGCTCGAGCAAATTGATGAACAACGGGATGACAGTGATGACAGTGAAATTAAGTGGAAAATAGAAGCTTATTTTGTTGTTCTAGAAATAATAATGGTTATAGCACAGAATTTTATAATAACTTTAGAGTGAAATCTCCTAAAAGGCTAAAACCTTAATATCTGAATACCTGTTTCCCTTGCTATCTGAAAATAGAACAGTCCCATTTGGTATGATTTGGTAGGTTTTGGGGATCTGGGAATGCAATTAGCCATTTGTCTAAATGAAAAAATGTTGACTATTCCCAGACCCCCAAAATAACCTTACAATTTGTGCCAAATAGGAACATTCTGCTTTTGGATAGTGGTGTAAACCTGTAATATATATTTTTGTCTTGCTAAGGAAAATATTCATGTTATTTACTTAAGAATGTCTTGAATATGTTTTCTTCAATGAAAGCTAAATATGATCTTAATACAACTAAAACATTATGTGATAATCCTATTTAAAATGCTTTTTATCCTTTTATGTATACAAATATTGAATTTTTAGTAAAATTAAAAAATACTTTTATCAAAAATAATATATGTTGAATGTAAAAGAGGAAAAACAGAAGTGAAAGTAAGACTTACTTTTAGGATTTTAAGTATATTTTTATACTTTAGAACCCGTTTTAGTTTTTTCTAAGTGAAACTATATTTTTGTTCTAGTGTATAATCACCTGAATTGTTTTTTCTGTTGAATATATGTGTATATAATGTGTCCAACAGTGTATTTGGAAAAACAAATGTATTTCCAACAGTGCCTTTTGAACAAGTGCTGTGGTAGAAAGGAACGAAATGTGTACTGAATACCATTGCAGCCAAGGATCCTGAGATACATGTAGCCAGAACCAAATCTGACATTGTAAGTTGGAGCATAGGAAAAGTACAGTGGTTGTGGAAGTCATAAGTGAGAAGTTGTGGCTGGGCATTTAGCCACTTGGATCATTTAATATCTCCAGTGCCTTAACTTTTCTCATCTGCAGAAGGGGAGTTATACTCCTCACCCCCGTACACACCTCCCCTCCAAAAGCCTTGTCAGAGCAATTTGTGCCTGAGTAGATGTTCAGTAGTTGTTTTCCTTTCTTTGTTTTGAAGGTTAAAAAAAAGAAAAGGCAGAGAACACGAGAAGCATGCTTTTTCTTAAAATCCTGTTAAAGTGATTTCTGTGCCTGAGATAGAGTACAGGGATAAGGCGTGCTTGCCTCTGCTCATGGCTGGCTCCAGTTTGAACTCTTGGTACTGAACGTGCTCCTCCGGCACTACCAGGAATGACCCCTGGACAGTGAGTGAGCTTGGCGTTGAGAAGCCCTCCCCCCCAGGCCCCCAGAGTAATTTCTCATACACTGTGGAAAGGTGTCCTCACTTCAGCACAGCCAAGGAGGACCCTCGGGATGCAGCAGAAAGTTGAGTGACGTGTCCCGGAGCACTTCCTGCTTCTCCACCTCTCCTCCTTCCTTCTCTAGAAAGTCTTACAAACATAGCCTGGTGGTGTGTCCTGACTGCCTTTCTCTCTCCCTTCTCACAGCATGTAGCAGACTGGAACAAGTATGATGACCGATTGATGAAAGCCGCAGAAAGGGGAGATGTGGAGAAAGTCTCCTCGATCCTGGCTAAAAAGGGGGTCAATCCGAGCAAACTAGACGTGGAAGGCAGATCTGCGTAAGTATTCCTCACAGGAAATTGGGGAGAATCCTGGCATATAAATTACATTTGTGAATTGTGCTTATTGACTACTTACCTTAAAAGGATCCTTATCAAAACTCACTCTATGTAGTCTTCCAAATGTCACTACCCAACATTTTGGACTAATGATGATTCCACTTGAATTATTTTCAAATCAGAGTGTTAAAGTACTCCCCAGCAGTCCAATTGTTTAGGCCTTGTAGCAAAAATTCAGCCTGGGTCACTGGGGTGCACGTTTGTACCCCATGAGTTCGTACTCATCTCATGCTTTGTACGACCCCTTCTGTTTCGTTCTTGCAATCTGTCGCTAATAGAAGTAGGAAGAAGTTGACAGTTGACGTAGGTTAATAACTTGGTCTCATCTCATGAAGAGACACCAGGACACCAGGTGGAATGTGAATCCAAGCCTTTTCTTGGGAGAGTTCTTTCAGTGGTCTTTTCTCTCTGGCCCTCATTCACCTTCCCAGTTGGAGATTTCTTTAATATGAGAATGTTGAGAGCTAGAAGAAGGGTGGCAGAATAGCTAGTATGACTTGGCATGACCAGGTGATCTATCTTTTAGGTTTTTTTTTTTTTTTTGCCTCTCTGTTCCTGAGGAGGACCAGCTTGTTTATATGCAAACGAGCCAGATATCTTTCACCCACCCTTGCCCTGTCTTCATCACTTCCCTTCCTGCTTAAGGTGGGGAGTAGTTGGGATAAAGGTCATCTGGGTTCTGGTACTACTCTACAATTAGAGCTATTGAAATCTTCCCTGGGGAACCTTCCAAAGTTAGAGGTGAAAAGTCTCATTTCCTAAAATTCCTCAGTCTTACCCTTGTATGAGTTTACTTAGAATATTCTAACTGGACACTAGATACTGTGTAGAAATGAATGTTAGGAGATTAATAGTTAATGCCCAGTGTGGGCCACTCTCTTGGAAAGTTTAGATATAAACAGTAAAAATAGCAAAAGTAGGACTTAAAAATTTAGTAGTTTTGAGAGTAATAAAGTTAGAAAGCTCCAACTTTTAAAAATATTATTTTCATGTTATCAAGAAGGCAATTTGATAACTTCAGAAGCTGGTTTATTTTGAATCTAGCTCTATTTTTATTAAATTTAAAGCTATATTTAGAGTGAATCCAAAAGTGACCTTGTTTTTCATGTGTCTTACCCTCCTCCCCCAAATGCCAAGACATTAAAAGGTGAAGAGGGGGAGTGATAAAGGGAATCTTTGGGTTAATGATCTTCAGTGAACCATTATTTCTTTGCAGTTTAAAAAATATATTTTTATTCTTTTTATTTGTATAAAGTAGTTCACAATATTTCATTATTTTTAATACTCGAACACCAGTCCCACCATCATTGCACCTTCCTACCACCATATTTTGGATGTTTCCATCTCGAATCCCCACCCCACCCCCACTCCAAAGCATAACTGAAATAATTTATTTTGTATTGTTTGTTATGAATAAACTGCTGAAAATGATTCAAAAAACATTTTGTTAGGAAAATTTTGTGAAGATTGTTGTATTTCATCCACGGGCCATTTAGACCTTCTATAAGAGATTTAACAAATAATCATGTTGTTTTTTGGGGGGGCCTTGTGTAATTATATACAGAACCATTATTTCTTCAATTCTTTCCAACCATGCTTTGAATTTGGAGTCATTTTTCCCCCCAATTAACGATAAGAGTTATAAAAACCATGTGCAATTTGATGAACTTTGAACTTTAGTTTGTCAAACATTTGAGTAGCATTAGTCTTTGAGGTTTTCACTCTAAAAAGTATAATTTTTCTGTGATTCATTGTATATAGTATTTTGCATCTACAAACTGTACTCATCCATAAATAAAATATTTTCCATTTAGTCACAAATACATTTTTGGTATTATCTTTAATTACAGAAATGTTTATCTGTACCTGTTTCTATTTTTGAAATAAAATAAAAGTGATAAGTACTTCTTTCTCAGTCTAGTTTCAAAAATGAATTCTTCGGGGCCTAGCTGTAGTTTCTGTAAAGATCTTTTTTCTTCACGTTCATTGCTTTTCTTGGGTATGGCCCTTTGCTGACAAAAATGGGTGAGTCACAGGGAAACTCTGGATGCCCTCCCTGTCAGTTGGTCAGAAGTACCTGTCAGTTCCCGACTGTTTCCTTGGAATCAGATGATCCAGGCATAAATTAGGTATTAACCAGATCTATCTCTCTGGGCCTCGGGTCCTGCCATCATGGACTTTTCACCATCTGTCAGCTCATTGGTTTCTTGAAGCATATGTCTTAATTTTCTGTAGCTCTTTGACTTGTCCTCAGAAGTAGGGAGTGTCCAGATAACCTAGATCACTGTTATTGAAGCAAACTTTGCCTAATGTAAGGCTGACTTTTAAAATTACACATGATTGCTTCCGTAAAGCCCTTTTTCTTTCTAGCTCTCTGCATACACGACTGATTGACTTGTCTTCTCTAGGGATCCGCCTTACTGCTCTTCGAAAGCAGCATTAGGGAGTGTGGATGTGCTGTGATTTTTGCCCTTAGGGCAGATCAGTGTGCTATTGATAGTTTTTCAAGAAATCTACCAATTTTTGTGAGCTAAGAAATAAATACAAAGCAAAACAAAACCAGCAGGTATCTCCAAGATTGTTGGGCAATGAAAAGTCTCTGCTTGAAGAGAATTGTCATTGCCATAGATGGTCCATCACACAGTGTGACCCCCACTTCAGTCTCAAGAGAGTACTCGGTACCCTCAGACTTACAGCAGCTTAATTCAACTGTAAAGAGAACGAATGTACTTGTCATTTAACCCTACACTCCTTTTGTCAGAGCTCCTTTTTCTGATTCAAATGGTACACAAATCTGCTTTGTCTAACTTGGTGCTTGGTCCTACTTTGCATTTATATCTGTGATAGTTCCAGTAAAGAGGCATGGGTGAATGTTGTAATATGAGAATAAATTTGCAAGTCATTTCCTGATATTGTCTCTAATCATGTATTTATTAAAATATTTGTGAGTCATATGGTATCGTAGCATTACATATATAAAATAATAATATTGGTTGAAACAAAAATTAGTTGGGGCCAGAGAGATAGTGTAGCAGGTAGGGCACTTGCTTTGCATGCAGCTGACCTAGGTTTGATCCCTGCAACCCAATATGGTTCCCCAGGAGTAACTGAGCACAGAGCCAGGAGTTTGCCCTGAGTACAGCCAGCTGTGGCCCCTAACCCACATAAATAAGTCTACACTTGGTTATTTTTTTATAAAAAAAATAATAAACAGGAATAAAATATTTTTTAAAAATGTGCGGCCGACCCGTGTTCAATTCCTCCGCCCCTCTCGGAGAGCCTGGCAAGCTACTGAGAGTATTGCACTCGCATGGCAGAGCCTGGCAAGTTATCTGTGGCAGATTCGATATGCCAAAAACCAGTAACAATAAGTCTCACAATGAGAGATGTTACTGGTGCCCGCTTGAACAAATTGATGAGCAACAGGATGACAGTGACAGTGACAGTAGACTTAATGTCTGCTACATTTTTGGTTCTGGGGATATAATAGAAAGCAAACCAGACCAAAACTTCTGCTTCCTTTGAATTTATAGTTGAGTGGGAAGAGATAGATAAACCACAATGGAAATCAATCTTGAGTTTATATATGATGTCAGAAAGTGTGAAGTTCTATGTAGAATAATAAGGACAAATAATTTAAGACATGGATGGTGGACTTGGGAGTGGTGATGTTTCAGGGATGGGAAAAGGTCAAGTTTAAATGATGTGGTCACAGAGTGACCAGTGTTGAGAGCGTGGCCAGAGTGTGTCCATTCCCAGGCACCTGCTTTGTGCTCGCACCTTTCTTATTCCCTGGCAAGACTGTTTATCGTACTAGCTTAGGGCCTCAGTTCTTTTTCTTTTTCTTTTTAAATAATGTAGGAGTACTGCTATTTATTCAGCCATTGACTAAATTGACTGAATTGGGCATGAACTCCATGTTACTTTTTTAAAGACATTTTTTAAATTGGAGATCCATGAGCTAGACTATTACAAAGCTGTTCATAATTGGGTTTCAGTCATACAATGATCCAGCACCATTCCCTCCACCAGGACATATCTCCCACCACCAATGTCTCCCATTTCCCCACCACCATCCTCCAGCCGCTTCCCACCCCCAGCCTTCCTCTATGGGAGGCACTTTCCTTTTTGCTCTCTCTCCTTTTCCTTTTGTGCATTATGGTTTGCAATACAGGTGCTAAGAGGTCATGGTGTTTGTAAGCTGGAGTGGCTTTTCAATTGGGTGGCAGCTTTGGGGTGTGGATGTGACTGCCGAGGCTTCTGGAAGTACAGGGAGGTGGGGGAGGTAGCCCATCCCAACTCCAAGAAAGCCTGGAGATTTCAGTCACAAAACCCAACCGGCATACCCAAATTTTCAGCAGATTATATCTTGGTGAGGTTCATCCTGAAATGGAGTCAGGCCGGGGATATGGCGGCGATTTTGGATTGTGGAAGCAAGCGGCTCCTGGGGGCTCTGCTTGGGTGGGCACAGACCATCCCATCTCCCTCCGATTTACCCCAGTCTGTTCAGCCAATTTAGTCAACTGTGGCTTTTGATCTCTTTCAAGATTTACCTATGGGTCTCTGAAATAAGGCCAATTAGTGAGCTTGCATAGCTGAGCTGGAGGTGGTTTGTCAGCATGGCTCCCACATACCTAATTTTTGGCTGTTGAATTTCTTGCTAAACATGGTCCTAAGTTGTTGGGGTCTGGCCAAAGGCACAGCAGCAATTCTGGCCAAAGAGGCACAGCAGCAATCTCGCCCTGCAGGTACAGGTTGACCTGTTGGTGGCACCATACCCCATGCATTTCTTTTTCAACCCAAGTTCACTTTTCTTTGTCAACAAGTTCCGCTGTATTTGCCAGTTTGGATTTGGTAGAGTATAATCTATTTCAGATCTTATTGCACACAAAATATTTCTGTGTTGTTCATAAGTAATTTGGTGATTAAATGAATATGGGATGTCTTATTATCTTTATCTCAAATGCTTGATGGCTTACATTTCTATACTTGCCTTATTAGAAACTTGCCTTATTGCACATGTGTCAGGGAGGACATGTTTTCCTTCTTTCCTTCTAAGTTGTTGGCCTAATAGTTAAGTTGATGTAAAACAGGTTAATAGGAATAAACCAAATTTCATACATACTGGAGTCTGAAAGAATGGAGACCCAGAGACAGGCAATTGGAAAAGGAAGAATTGGAATTTAGTGGCTCAAAGGGACAGGGGAGCGGCAATTCACAACATGAGAGTAACAAATATTTGGTATGCTTGCCACACCATGCAATAAAGGCTTTTCTGATCACCCATTATCTTTGGCATTAGCTCTCCCCTGGCCCAGACACCTAATATTGTTGAGGGGGCAGAGGCAGGGGTGGTGAGGGTTTGGCCCCACACCCTACATAGCTCAGGGCCTATTCCTGGCTCTGTACTTTATTAGAAGAATGACCCATGGGTGGTGCTTGGGAACCATATGTGGTGACAGGGATTCAAACTGGGGTCCCCAGAATGCAAGGCATGTGCCTTCCCCCCATACTCTATCTGGTACAGGCATTTGCCTCATTCTCTTAGGCAATATTGAGGGGAAGTAAACAATTCTTCCTGACTCTGTTGTGCCTCGACTCGAAAGAAATCACATGCCATAGTGGCATATTTTGGAGGTCATGTATTTAGCTCCCACTTAACTGTTTGTGTGACCTCAGGTTGTCTTGTTGGTCCATTAGCAAAATTAAGAATATAATGCCCAAAAGTAGAGAGTATGGGGAATATTGTCTGCCATAGAGGCAGGGGGAGGGTGGGAAAGGGGGGGTATACCCGGGATATTGGTGGTGGGGATTGTGCACTGGTGGAGGGATGGGTGTTTGATCATTGTGAGATTGTAACCCGAACATGAAAGCGTGTAACTATCTCACAGTGATTTAATAAAATTTAAAAAAAATTTTAAAAAAGAATTAGGTTATAGTTGATAAACTGGGAAGAAGGTTACTACAGTTATTTTATTGAGGAGGAGAGTTCAAGAGTAGCTAGCTTAGTTAGTTCTTTTTAAGGGCCTTTAAATGACAGGTTTAATTTGGTGATTTCAAGAGGAGATGGGTAAGTATTTTGGTATGTTTTTTACTTTTATTATTCTTCTGTAACTTACTTTTGTTTGTATGTGGTAATTTAGTTTATTTGAAACTAAGCCAAATAATCTGATGGAAAATTGCAGTGCATTTATTAAGCTTCAAGTACCAGTGCCTATGCTATTGATATAATAGAATTAATGTACTATAGCACTGCACTGTTGTCCCGTTGTTCATAGATTTGCTCGAGCGGGCACCAGTAACGTCTCCATTGTGAGACTTGTTGTTGCTGTTTTGGCATATTGAATACACTACGGGTAGCTTGCCAGGCTGTCTGAGAGGGACGGAGAAATCTACCCAGGTCAGCCGTGTGCAAGGCAAACGCCCTACCCACTGTGCTGTCGCTCCATATAGTTAAAATTTTTTACTAAGACTTTTGAACATAGAAATATTCTTTTGGACCCAAGGAGTTATTTGCAGAAAGCATTGACTATATAAATTTGGAGCCAATGAGTTTTTCAGTAATACAAGTTATATGTGATATATCAGTTGATACTGACATATTTTTTCTACCGGATGTATATGTGGGTAGATAAGTGTATGTATGTTTCTCTTTTTTTCACTCATATCAAAGATACAGATAGGGTTGAGAGAGAGAGAGAGAGAGAGAGAGAGAATATATGTGTGTGTATTTTGAACAAAAGTTGAGTTGTCCTTTGGCAGTTTCTATGGCGTAACAAATGCTTTCTTTTTTTAGCTTCCATGTTGTGGCCTCGAAGGGGAATCTTGAGTGTCTGAATGCTATTCTCATTCATGGAGTTGATATTACAAGCAGTGACACTGCAGGTATGTTTGCAGCCATCGTCACTTGTAAAGTGGAAAGGGGACACAAGCATCATCAATTTATTCATTCACCGGAGAACAAGAGAATGTGCAGAATATAATTGCTACTTTCTAGCAGAAAGGGCTGCTTGTGAAGTCAAATCATGATTTAAGTGTTTGAAATTAGAGCGCTAAAGATTAGAGGCCGTGATAGGCTGATAAAACTCACAGGTTTCACCATCCAAGAGAGAGATGTATAATGAATACAAGTCAGAGAAATAGAATTTGATAAAAGAGTATTCTCTGCAAATTCTCCTTCACTACGGAGGTAGTCTTTTGGAAATCTCTTTCCTGCCCCCTCACCGCCCCCCAGCACACTTTGTTGTTTCCCTTTAAGCAAAGTTTCAATGACATATATTCGATCAAGTCTTATTCATAGATACACAGTCTCTTAGAGGACTTCGAAATTTAGTTGAAATATAAAAATTAGAGAATTACCCTTTCTTTGAGTTCATCTCTGTCTCCATGTTAACAACTGTGCTTCCGGTGTGGGGATATAGAGTGAAACCGAAGCATCACCCCCTTTGTTTCCTGCACCCTCTACATGCCAGTATTGAATTTAGTTAATCTCTCAGGTATGGCTTTCTGTGTTTAGTTTTTCTTCCAACTTTATTGGTTTGGTGTGCTTGTTATTTATTATTAAAATATCAAACTGGGTAAAATTTCTTAGACATCGAAAAGATGCTTGTGACTTAACTATCTTGTCAAATAATATTTGAAAAAAGTAAATTTTTTTTTTTGGAAAATTCTCTATATTTTCCATGATTTCTGTTTTAGGGAGAAATGCCCTTCACCTGGCTGCAAAGTATGGACATGCATTGTGCCTACAAAAACTTCTACAGGTAATAAATAGTGATTAATACTGAAGCTTTAATGTTATTTTTTGCGGGGGCAGTACCTAGTGATGCTTAGGGGTTTATTCCTGGCTCTGCACTCAGAAATCACTCCTGGAAGGGCTCAGGGGACCACATAGGGTGTTGGGGTTCAAACCCAGGTAAGCCACATGTAAGGCAGGTGCCCTACCAGCTATACTATCTCTCCAGCCCTTAAAACTTTATCATTTTGACTTCAAATAATGATGTTTTGATGTGTTTCTGGCATCTGAGATCAAAGAAAATAGTAATCTGATTTTTTCTAACTTCCATAATAGTTTTTCCATCATTTATGAAAGAATGTGACCAATAAAGCACAAAAACTCTGAGGGAAGTGAATTGCATAACTCCAGTGTATTAAAAATAAATGACAAAGGCTTGACCTTCCTGTTGACATTAGCTGGGGATTGGAATTTTCTGTTGTGTCGTATACAACATAAGATAAAATGACACAGCATAGCATCTTTCTTCCTAGACAAACATTTGATAACTTAGATTACCACCACATAGTTTTAATCAGGCAGACACAGCATTCTGTGAGTGTGTGGGCTGTGTTATGTTTTCAGCTCAAGAATCCAGTCATATATTTTCATAAACATTTTTGCCACTGGTTTTCACAGCAGAACACATTTGTTTTTCTGAATCAGTTCAGGTTTTCATTCTTGCTGAAATACTACCCAGACAATAACATAGTCTCTATATCCCCATGCCATTGTCATGTGCCTTATGTTTTCCTGTTTTGGTGAAATACTATTAAATGTTGCAGTATAATGTTATATTTGTTCCACGTCAAAATATTTAATGACTTGTCATCTTTCGCTTTTGGATTAAGGAATAGTTTAAGCTTGAATAACAGATGTTCATTTGAGCATTGATACTTATTTTAAGCAAAACTCCAAACTGATGAAGTTTCTGTGTTTGAACAGTATAATTGCCCCACGGAGCATGTCGACCTCCAGGGGAGAACTGCACTCCACGACGCAGGTAAGCAGGCGCTTCATTTGGACATAGCTACCTGCTAAGATGGCTAAGGTTCTCACTCATGCTCCGTGTGTCAGTGTGGATATACTTGTGTAATTCATAGAGGAAAAAATATTAAGAATATTTTATTTATGTGAATTTGAAATACATTAGGGTCTAGGCTTAGAAGAGATTCATTCAGCTAATATTGATTGATCTAGGCTGGTTAACTAGATCATAAAAGTCCAAAGTTGATGAATTAGTCAAAAGCGACCTTCAAGTGTTCTAGGCAGTGTCTAATGGTCAAAAGGCCAACCCAGAAAGAAGAGAAAATGGTTGTTAATATACAGGCACCAGAGCTGGAGAGATCGCACAGTGTGTAAAGCATTTGCCCACGTGCAACTGACTGGCTTTGATTCCTGGCAACCCATATGATCCTTCAATCACCACCCTCAGGAGTAACCCTGAGCACAGAGCCAGGAGCAAGTCCTGGGCACAGCCAGATGTGGTCCAACTAACCAACAGAACAAAAAAAAATATGTACATGCACAAATATAGGTCTATCTAACAATTATTAGATATAGGTCTATCTAAGAGGACTACATTAACAACAGTCACTGTATCACTGTCATCCCATTGTTCATCGATTTACTCATACGGGTGCCAGTAATGTCTCCATTCATCCCAGCCCTGAGATTTTAGCAGCCTCTCCTTACTCATCGTTCTCAAAGATTGGAGGCTCTTTCAGGATCAGGGGAATAAGACCTATTGTTACTGCTTTTGGCATATTGAATATGCCACGGGGAGCTTGCCAGTCTCTGCCGTGTGGGCAGGATACTCTCGGTAGCTTGCCAGGCTCTCCGTGAGGCATATATATATCTCCCTCTATGATTTTATGGAAAAGGGGTACGGAGTGTCTTATGATGTGTCACGCAGCCACATCCAGAAATATGTTCGCTCATGCATGAGGCTCGGCCAGAGCGTGTGGAAAGCAGCCTGGAGCGTGGCGGCGGTTAGGTAGTAGAGGTCCCTTGGGGCAGGGAGGGCTCTCACCCACCCCACTCTGGGGCACCCCGAATGGAGACAGCCTTGCACGGAGTCTGCTGGCATGGCTATGGGAGCCTCATTTTTATGCACCCTTCTGGGAGAAGCAGCCGTGAGTTTTGAAGGGTGGCCGATGAGGAGATTATCTGGCACCGGCAGAAGGTGGCTTATGGGTGTGAGCTCTGAGTTGCTGGAGATTGGGGGAAGCAGGCAGAGGATTTCTGCTACCCGGCCCGTTGAACCCAGAGTCCAAGATCAATATACGTTAACAACAATATGTCTAACAATTATCTAACAATTCTAACAATTATTATCCAACAATTATTATCTAACAACTATTATCGGGCCTAAGGGGAATACATTAACAACAATAGAGTATTTGTAGGTAATCTCAACACACCACTGATGGTAATGGACAGATCATTTAGATAAAATAAATTAACCAGGAAATAATACCCTTAAATTAAGTAAATAATCATATGAATTTAATAGATATAAACAAAAATTTCTATCACCACCAAAGTGAATGTACATTTTTTTCTCAAATGCTCATCAAAGGTGGATTGTATGTTGTGACATAAAATAAGTCTCAGTCAATGGATATTGAAATTATGTAATAATTATATCAAGTGTCATTTCTGATTATAGTAATGTTACTTTAGAAATGTTATTAAAAAAATTGGAAAATATCACATAGCTCAAGACTAAGCCACATATTTCTGAGTAACTTTGGGGTCAAAAAAGAATTCAGAGAAATGAAAAATCACCTGGAGACCAAAAAAGTGAAGAGATGAACTCTCAGATCCTACGGAATGCTGCACGGAATATATTCCACATCAGAAGTCACAAGTAAACAATATAGCCTTCCACAGAAGGAACTAGAAAAAAAGAACAAGTGGAACCGAAAGACAGCAGAATCAGGGAAATAAAAATTAAAACAGAAATAAATGAAGTGAAAATAATAATACAAGAGGACAATGAAACAAAAAGCTACTCTTATAAGAATAAATAAAATGGTAACTCCATGACTCATTAAGAAAAAAAGAGAAAACCTATAAAAAAAATCAGAAATAAAAGAGGAAAATTTATAGCAATTATTGTAGAAATATAAAAGCTTATGAGACTATTATGAACATCTGTGTTGACAAATTGGGCAATCCTAAATATATGATAAATTTTAGAAGTTATACCGTTCTCTAAAATCATTGCCTTTGCAATGATAATACACATAGGGAATCCTAATTACTCCCACAGAACATTACTAGAAATAATTAGTGGGTAGGTAAGTATTAGGATATAAAACATATATATATATATATATAAACATGCTGCATTTCTGCATATCAATAGTGAATTAGAGAAAAGAGAAATTAAGAAAACAGTTCATGGGTGAAAGATATGAATAGCTTGACCAAGTCATCAGAAATACAGAAATCAAAATAGCAGGGGCCGGAGCGATAGCACAGCGGGTAGGGCGTTTGCCTTGCACGCGGCCGACCCGGGTTCGATCCCCGGCATCCCATATGGTCCCCCGAGCACCGCCAGGAGTAATTCCTGAGTGCAGAACCAGGAGTAACCCCTGAGCATCGCTGGGTGTGACCCAAAAAGCAAAAAAAAAAAAAAATCAAAATAGCAGTAAGAAATCTCCCCAAGAACAAAACCCAGGAGTTAGATGACTTCATCCGTGAATTTTTCCAAACTTTCAGTGATAATGGTATACCGTTGCCTCAGTATAATACTGTTGTCATGCCTACTGCATTTGAAAGTGTGTTCAATATCATCTAATCAGTGTTTATTTCCCCCTGGTTATTTCTGTTTATTTTCTTTTTAAGCCTTATTGAGTATTATACCTTTTAAGCCTTATTGAGTATTATTAATGTGTTAAAATTGACATGGTAGCCAGTGAGCTAGCTCATGTGGCAGAGGACACTGTCTGTGATGTACAAACCCTGGCCTCAAACCCCAGTAGCACATGCCCCCCTGAGCACCCTGGTAATCCCTGAGCAATGCTATATGTTGCCTTAGGCACAGCATGCCACCATCCCTGTGGTACCCTCCTGCCTGTGAACATTGCTGGATAGAATCATCAGGCTCACATGATGGGGCCAGACATTTTTTGGGGTGGTGCCTGACCTTTTCCAGCACTGCTGTTTGTGGCCCAAAATTTAAAAAATATGGCATTATATGCTTTTTACTACATCAGAAAGATAGATCCCATGTTAAATGTATGTCCCTGCCTTCACCACATACATGTGTGTGCACGTGCATACACACCCCACCCACACACAAATGCACACAAGAGTACAAGGAATTCTTTGAAGGCAGTGCATACCCTTAGTACCTTGACTCCAGTGATGGTGTGGTATCACTATTTGCTTACCAAATGTGTATACTTAAGGTGTGCCATTTTTGTGTTCTATAGAATTTACTATTCCTATATTTAAAACTGGCGTAGTTTAACCAATTGAAGTCTTAATTGTTCAGTAGGTAGATGGATGATGTTAGATTGAACACTACACTGACATAATCGGACAACTCCAATACTAGTTGCTTAACAGAAATAATAGATGATGAGTGGTGTAGGTTGGCAGCGCATACAGTCACATCTGTGTTCAGGCTAGCAGGGAGGGGAAGGGGAGAGTGGGAGAACTCCCCCAAAGCCCAGTCCAGGGTTCAGTTGCTCGGTCTCTTACTCTGTCAGGGGAGCAAAGTCAATTGACTGTATTTATATGCAAGCAGGGCTCAAAAATGTAATCTTTGGTCACTAATCGGGTTCTACCTGCTGCTCTGTAGAGGAAGGGCAAGGGCGAACAGATTCTGGTAAAACTGTTTCGCTCTCTACCACAGCCCATTTCTGGTCATCCAGATGTGTCTAGCCCAAGCTTTTTGCACAAAAACCCATATTCAATTTCTAAGGGAGGGGGACTGATAAGCCAATCCATTTACTGTAGTTAGCTCAAAGTCTAGAATTTCTGCAGGACAAACTCAAAGAGAGAAACATCTATGAACTCAAAAGAAAATATCTGTACCTCAAAATATATGTAACAATAGAGTGAAAACAGTAATTGGAAAATTACAACTACAAACACAGCTGGTGAATAGCAGATATTAAATGTCACGGCAGCAGACTTGCAAGGCTGAGGTATTGCAGTAAATGTCTTGGTCTCTGGATAATCCTCCTGGTCCTATTTTCTAGGGGAAGCTACCCATTGTGTCTTCTGGTCCCTATTTCTCTGTGTGGAGAGGTTCTTGTCTGTTCCCTGCCAAGGTTACAGACATCCCAGTGTCGGAGATTATGTCCTATGCAGAGGCAGTCTAGGGGCTGGAACAATCATGGATTTTCAGCTGACGAGCTTTTTTAGCTGAGCTTTTTGCTGAGCTTTTTGCACTTGGGGTACGGTAATTCCTCAAAACCTTGGTAGATTTCTGGTCTGTTGGTTGCCAGCTTCTCCCCTATGTCAGGAATTGTCTTTCTGGACATAAGGTTTTTAACTTTTATGTCTTTATTTCTAGACTCCTGACTCTTAATGACTGCCATCTCACAACATTTGCAACCACTCATTAATAATTATGGATATTCTTAATCTGATGTTTATTCCAGGATTAAATCTTCCTTTGCCTCCCACCTACCTCTTTTGTTTTTTTAATGGGAGGTCTTTGTGAAGAGTTGTGAGCTACAATATCCTGTTGATTGTTCTAGAGAAACAATTGGCCCCTCCACACCTGCAGTGTCCCAGATACAGAGATGCTATATATTTCCATCTCCGTCCGTTCTGGCTTGACCTCCTCCCTTCCACCCCGTACTTTTCCAGTAGAAGAAAGCTGATGTGCCAACATGCACGGCAGTTGTATGTTGTCCCTTCCTCAAGAAAAGCTCCCTGCTCTGTCACTACAGATGACACGGCTCTATCAGACGTTTGGCTGGAGATGAGAAAAATCACAGGTTTCTTTATTTGCCACCTGTGCCCCACCACTGAAGCGATGGTATTTCATTTAGGTGTTTGTTATTGATGCTCCCCATTTTTTTGAGGGGCCTCCCAAGAAGGGGGCACTGGGAGCCACTCCTGATGGTTCTCTGCCAACTGGCTTGGGGCGCAGTGCAAGGCCCAAGGATGCCAGGCCTTTCAGGCTGAGAACACAGAGGGCCAGCTGACGGCCTTCACGGCCACACCAGAGAGATACTGGGGGGCGGGGGGACATGATGTCCAGGGATCTAATCGGGCGCCTGGCCCTGCACCCTACCCATAACAGCAGCAAAGTTTGGGTTAAGGCTAGACGGCTGTGATAAAGAGACTCCCAAACAGCCTGGGCTTAAAATACCAATATATTTCTTCTATTTCACCATCCTGGTCCTCAGTTTGGCTTGTGTCGCTGCTCTGTGTGGGCACTCAGGGACCCAGATTTCTTCCGTGCTGAGAGTCTCGGCCTTGATTTCTGGGGCACCTGAGAGCAGACTCGTGTTTTTCTGCTGCAAGAAGGAAATGATGATGGCAGGATACACCAGCACTTCTTAGAGCCTTAGACTCAGAAGCTGGCTGGCATCACTTCTGCCAGATTCCATGGGCACATCTGTCTCACCTGCCTGCAGGAGATGCAGGACTCTCTGGTGAGGCCCTTTGCCCAGCACACGCCTTTACCTTGGCCGGTGAGGGGGACGCGAGTTCACTGCGAGGCCAACCCTCAGTACTGTGTGTTTTAGGATACTCTGGACTTCCATGCTTTACATCTCTTATTGGTGTTTATAATCAGGCCCAAATGGTTGTCAGTTGTGTAGTTCTCAACTTAATGTATTTAGTTTCAGGTTATCATTTTATGAAGGTTGATTACAATTTTTATGTGATATCCTTACTGAATGAAAGACTTTAGAATGAGATTTTGCTTTATTTTCTAATATGGTTTTGATTTTATTCTATTGAATTTCACCCAAAAAAAGCACTCTGTTATTAACTCCTAAGACTTTAGAAAAAAAATATGTGGGAAATGTAAACACAGTCTAATTTTACAAAGAGTGTGTGTGTGTGTGTGTGTGTGTGTGTGTGTGTGTGTGTGTGTGATTGGGCCACATTTGGTGGTGCACAGGGGCTATTCCTGGCTTTTTTTGGGAGTGACTCCTTGCAGTACTTGGGGGACCTTATGTGGTAATGAGGATTCAAACCAGAGTTAGTGGGACGCAAGATCCTAACCCCCACACTATCCCTCTGGCCCTGATTTTATTAATAATACAATTATGAACTCTAGTGATGGTCACAGAAGAAGTATCATTCAATTTTTATAATGTAAATTTTATTAAAAATGACCATACTTCCTATCATTATAGGAGACATTTTGATGTTATACTTTTAAAAAGAAATGAAAGAAATATGAATTATTGTAGTCATACTTCATTTGCATGACTTTTTGAGATTTAAAAAATCTGATCCTTTAAGGAAAGAATATAAACTAGCACCTTAATCATTTAGTTATAGCCTTGTTTAAATATATAAATAGAAAATGTGTTTTTATTTTCAATTCTCTGAATCTGTCTTAGAATAGCAGTATATTTGGGGCCAATGACAATGATTACAGTATTCCTTGGTCCTCCCAAATTATATAAATTTGTTAGACGATCTTGTCTAATGAGCATTTGGATAGAAAGTTGGGCTTATTAGACCACACTTGGAATGAAGGCTATGAAGTTTGGAAGTTTGGAAATTTAGAAATGAGAGGATTGGTGCTCAGAATGGACCTCGAAAACTGTCATGAATCTGACCAACACTTACGGTTTCCCTTTGTTTCTGGAAGCTATGGCAGACTGTCCCTCGAGTATCCAGCTCCTGTGTGACCATGGCGCCTCAGTGAACGTGAAGGATGTGGTAAGCCTGCCTGGGTTCACTCTCATTTCAGCTCGGGTATTGTCACCTTCACGTTTGGGGAGATTGATTGTCTTGATGCTGTTTTATTTTTCTTGTTGCTTAGGATGGGCGGACACCACTTGTTCTAGCCACTCAGATGTGTAGGCCAACAATATGTCAACTGCTGATAGATAGAGGGGCGGATATTAACTCCAAAGACAAACAAAACAGGTAATTCCGTTATCACAGCTCTCCAGACATCAGCTGCATGTGCAGTGATCGTGAAACAGCTGCTGAGACTTGGCCTTTTGATTGCCTTTGGCTCCCCACTTCCTTGGAATTAGCACCCACTTCTAATCCCCAGCCCCTCTCCCCCATCAGAGGAGGGCTTAAGAAAGAAGCAGAGGGAAGTCCAGGAAGATGACAGGGCAAATGTTGAATAAAAACACTTACGAGGGCTTATTTTCTGATCAGAGAACTGGGGGGAAAAAGAGGAATTACATCCCAGTTATGGGAAGGTTTTAAAAAGTCTTCAATGAAATGGGTGCAGATAAGAAATAAGGGCAAACATAGAGCGTCCCTTTACATTTTATGTTTTCATTAATGAAACTTGAGATGCACAAGTAAAGTGGTTGTTTAGTGGGCTGGAGCTGGACATGTTCCACGATAGACTTTCTGAAGTTCTTTTTATTTCGTACCCTGTCCAGGAACCAGGCTAACTCCTTCTCCAAAACTGAGTTTGTTCTGTACCTCAGAATTCCCTGAGGTTATTTTTGTATTTTACATTACTTTTTGTTAGCGTGCACGAATGACTCCGTCTGTAATTCTCCCTTCCCCCTTCTCTAGGTAGTTGCTATATATAGCAATATCTCTGTTGTTACTAGATCTATTGTTATTTTGATGCTTTCGGTCTCAACATTCCTGACAACAAAATATGTGAAATATATCTCCTTTCACTGGTTAAGTTTTGCAATATTGTAAATCACTAGTATTCCACTAGTTAAGTATTTCACTAGTTAAGTTTCACAATATTGTAAATCGGGAGGATTTTATAGATGATTACTGGTAAAATTATTGTTTTTTTTTACTTAATTTTATTCTTTACACCTAAACATGCATCCTATTGTAATTTGTTGGAAGTTGGTAAGTGTAATAAAAGTCTTTAGATGTCATATTTTATGACATTTGTTTTTGTTGTTCAGACAGCTCAAAAGAGGAAATGCTTAAGCAGTTAAATCATAATGTGATTATTAAGAAAGTGATTTTGTTTACTTTGTTTTTGTAGTTTCTATAATCTGGTTTCAAGCATCACTAAAATATAAATGTTATTTTAAATTTTAACATTTAAAAAATTTTAACATTTAATGAATGTTATTTTTCATCAGAGAGGGATGATCTAATTGATCCATGTATAATGGTTTGTCTTTTCATTTATCTTACATTATTCAAGTATGTTTGTCTCTTTTTAATTGAAACTTTACCAGAACAAATGCAGGAGGCTAGTGAATCGTAATTGAATACTCTCTAGTCAATGGTTTTTTGTGGGCGTGCTCTGCAGGTTGTCACTAGTATACAGAAATTTCCTTATATTCAAGATATATTGCTGTTTAGGACATGATATACCTGAAAAGAATTTTTACTTTATAATATTACTTAAAAATGAATACACAAAATACTTATAAACAAGTTTTTTAAAAAAAAAAATTCTTAGTAGCACATTTTTTTATTTCTGTTTTTGGACCACAGTGGACAGTTCTCAAGACTTACTCTTGACTCTGCAATCAGGGATCATTCCTGACAATGCTCACAGGACTAGATGGGCTGCCTGGAATCAAACCTTGGCCATATGCAAAGCAAGTGCCCTACCAGCTGGCTCCATTAGTGATAATTTTTGAAGAAATATTTCTCCTGTTAGGCTGTGGGTCAGAGAGATACTACAGTGGGTAGGGCATTTGTCTTACATTAAGCTGACCCACGTTCAATCTGTGACACCCCCCTACACACACACATAATCCTCCAAGCCCACCAGGAGTGATCCCTGAGCATGGAGTCAGGGGTAAGCCCTGACCACTTCCAGGTGTGACTCAGAAACAGGAAGGTAGGAAGCACTGGACTCCACAGCAAATTAAACTTTCTTTCTGTTCTATCTATAGCTTTTTCCCTAAACAAATACTTTATTGATAGCTATGTTTAGAAAATTGTGTGACTGCAACTATAATTCTGGAACTGCAACTGGAAATTATTAAAGAGAAATAGCAAAGACAAGAATCCATTTCTTTAGGAAATTCAACAGTTGAGTTAAACAGGGAAAAAGTCACTTGATTTCATTGTGTACTGATTTCTCAGAAGTAAAAATAGAGGATGTAAACCAGTTGTCTAACAGCATTATTACTGTTTACTTATTATATACCACAAACTGCATACATGCTGATGATTCTGCCATAACAGAATCAAGCTGTGATTCATTGAATAGGGTAAATTGAAGAGTTGTTTGAGGATACAGATTTTAAATTAAGTCTGAAGATGTGAAAAGAAAAATTAGGATAAAGATTTGACTTCTTTTTCTGAGGGGAAAGTATTTGTCGAGTAAGTTTTCCTGCTAAGGCTTATGAAGATAACTTGAATAGTGAGGGTTTTTTGTTATAGGTTTTGTGCAAATAATATAACAGCATCAGTTGTGGGAGATTTTTGTGGTAATTTACTTGTCAGGAATTGATTGACTGGAATGAAGAGGATTAGTTTAGGAGTAGAAGTAAAAATATTAAGTTTTGAGGGGGCTGGTGTAAGGTTTTTAGCTCTGTAAACTAAGACACAAAGAAATATTTTATGAAGGTGGTGAAGTGACACTAAGATAAAGATGTGAACAAGAGCTGCTCTCTGTACCAAGTGTGATGTTTGAAAGCAATGTCTGTTCTTTAAAGAGCAAACAATATTTATGGATTGTTTTCTTGCATCTTTCTCAGGGTCTTGTACTCTCTGTTTCCCTCTTAGAACTGCTCTCATGCTGGGCTGTGAGTATGGCTGCAGAGATGCTGTGGAAGTCTTAATTAAAAACGGTGCTGATGTCACTTTGCTGGACGCCCTTGGCAATGATAGTTCTTACTACGCAAGAATCGGTGACAATCTGGACATTCTCACCTTACTGAAGAATGCCTCAGAAAATACGTACAAAGGTAACGGGTTTCTGTGCCTAGAGATGTCCCAGTTAATTAAGAGTGCTTGAGAGGATCAGATGGCAGACGGCCATTTGAAAGAAGGGACACACCTTACTGATGAACAGTATTTATTCGTCTTCCTTTATACTCTGGCTTGACATTTTTACATGATAGTCGTTTGTCTTGAGGCAGTCTACGTGTCAGATTGTCTGGTTTATTGAGTCGACTAGATGTGGGTGATTTAAGAACTGAGGAGAAAGATGCTGATGAAGTGTTTTTTCCCCTTTTTTCCAATGAGAAGGGTAAAATTCATAACTCTTATATTGTACGTTTTAAAAGATGTTCAAATGTGTATATAAAACTTCCAAATAATAGTTACCAAAAACTTGTGCCAATTATTTTTTATGCTTAAGAGTCACTGAAAAATGCATAAAACCATAACAGATAACATTCCTACTCTGAGAACAAAAATCTTTCCCTGGGCATATAAGTGAGGTTGCCTATAATGAGCTGCAGATTGTTTTTATGTGTGATATATTTTAAAGGCTTTTCCCTCAAATATTTTCACTGTTGCAGAAAATTCCTTAGATTTGATTTCATTTAATTAACAGTTTCCTATAGATGTTATTTAAGTTATGAATGGTTTTTTTCTGATATAAATAACATTTTAGTAACTGCCCTTATACATAAATATTTAACATATTTTTATTTTACCTTTTGGGTCAATTCCTAGAAATTGAATTACTAGGGTTTTAGAGTATGTACATTTCTGTCAGGTTTTCTAAACTTATATTGACAAATTATCTTTCGATTAAGGTTTTCTTAACGGTTTTTATCTTTCCTTGCATTTCCTCCCTAGCAGTGAATATTTATCTTCCTGGTTGTTGTTGCATTAAAAGCAAACATGGTCATATTGATAGGCCGATACAAATTGTCACAGCTCTTTTAACTGAAGAAAAAAGAAGTTAAAACTCATATTTGATAAGGTTTTTTTTTTTTTTAGTGTCCAAGGCTAGTAATAAACATGGAAACTGTTTATTTCCACTGGGACACTAAAGGTTTAACTGAAGTTAAAATAATCTCCCAGGTTTACTTAATTGAAAATTATATGAATAGGGAATGCACATATATTCAGGGTAACCTGCTGTTTCATTGGTCCTTTTTCTTTTCTCTTTAATTTTTAGGAAGAGAACCTTGGAAGAAAGGGCCAACTTTACAACAGGTAGGACTTAATTTTAGATTTTTGTTTATATGTATTGCATAAATTTAATAATTGAGTTTAATTTAAGTAAAACTAAATTTAGCTAATGATAACATATACTTGAGTCTTGAGTGTAAATGCATGCTCTTCTCTCTTCTCAGTTAATCATGCCCACATAGAACCTAACTATAAAGAATATTCTCTAGACATTATCACTTAGCTTGAGTCAATGTTTTTGGTTTTGGATCACATCTGGCAGTGCTCAGGGCTCACTCCTGGCTCCGCCTGTGCTTGGGGATCACTCTCGGTGGATTTTTCAGTCATGGGTTTCTACCTACCTCTGAGCTACAGGTCCTAACTGCATCTTTTGATCTCTTTCGAGATGTATGGGTCTCTGAAATAAGGTCAATAAATGAGCTTATATAGCTGAGCCTGGCAAGTTACTGAGAGTATCCCACCCGCACGGCAGAGCCTGGTAAGCTACCTGTGGCGTGTTTGATATGCCAAAAACAGTAGCAACAAGTCTCACAATGGAGACATTACTGGTGCCCACTCAAGCAAACCAATGGGCAACGGGATGACACTGACAGTGATTAGCTGAGCCGGAGGTGGTTTGTGGGTGTGTCTCCCACATACCTAACTTTTGGCCATTTAATTCTTGGTAAATTTGGCCCCGCGTTGTTGGGATCTGGCCAAAGGCACAAGCAGCAATTTTGCAGTATCTGGAAGTCTGAAGCATCATCAGGCTGCTGATGCACTCACCCCACAGGTACAGGTTTGCCTGCTGGCGGCACCATATCCCCTGCGCTGAGCTTTTCTATAATGAGAGGAATCTGAGATCTTCCAAACCCTGAGGAAAAAGGAATCAGGTACCTCTGAGCAATTCTGATACCTTCTACATCGCCTCTGCCTCTCACCTGGGTCTGGAAGCTGCACTAGAGCATGTTTCCCTTCCTCGTCCCTCAGAATGAAATAGCACCTTCCTGCATGGTGCTCATAGCTTCCATCCATAGCGGCTGTCTCAAAGACTCTTCTACCTCATGGAGCCTGAGTGAGGCAGAGTGAAATAAGATGGACATTATTGTGATTAGAGCAGCCACTTCACACAGAATCAGAGAAAAATGATTTCTGAAATCAGTTAAAGTGGTTGAATATTTATATCGGGATGATATATTGCTTTAAGAGTTACTCAGATTAAAACATGATTTGCTATGAAGAGTGAAACTTGTTTCTATTATTTGTTTAATACAGTTAAAAATACTGCCGTATGTAGGTTTTGTTCATATACATACATATGCATCTATACATCTGCTTACATACCTGCATGTCAAAGTGTATATAATCTGTTATCAAGAGCATACAATGTCATACAATATAAATATTTTATATTTAAAATATAAATCTTAAACCCAGCTGCTGGCTTAGCAGAGGTCTGTAGAGCACCAATCACTGATCTGGTTTCTGGGAATAACCTAATACACCAAATTCCCAACCTCATGGAACTCTACCTCAGCAGAGATGAGCAGTAGGCAGATGGATATTGATGATCATAGCACATGCCCTGAACAAAAGCAGAACAGAATTAGAAAATGAAACAAGAGGAAGAGGGAAAGAAGCTGTTTCCGATTGTATGGTCAACAAAGTCGCTCTGAGGAAGTGATGACTGAGCAGGTCCAAATGTGAGGAGAGAATCCCAGGGCTCTGTGGAGACATCTGAGGCCCTGAAGAAGGGCAGTAACACATGTCTCTCGCTAAAGGGTCCTCCTAACACCCAGGGATAGTAGAGGGCCAGAGAGGACGGTGAGCAGTGGATGGTGAGGTAACCACCAGATCATTCCCCTTGCAGAGAAGGTCGGGTCTATAGTGGTGTTTCTGATGAGATTGGCTGGATTCTATGAAGGAACAGGCCTGTTGTAGCAGGAAAGAGGCAAAAATATAGTTTGGGCCAAATTGTGGATACAGAACAGCTTGATGAGACCTTGTCCCTCTACTTCAAAATCCAAATTTATTAGAGTGATAGTTTAAGACATTTTGCCAACAAAATTAATAGGAACTACAGAAAAATTATCTTGAAACTGGGGGGAGGAGTATCTTAGGGGTAGAGTGAATGCATGTTTCACATGTTTCACATACTTCACATTCTGCACCCACGTCTCCTCTCTCTGTCTCTCTGTCTCTGTCTCTGTCTCTCTCTCACACACATTATCTTGAAGAATTAAAGCATTCTTTAAGCTCTAAGAAATACCTTTTTAAATTGTACAGACTTAAAAGTTAGTCTGGGTTTTAAAAAAGGTTATTTGCTCTTTTGTCTCATAATTGTGTTATTTTTATTAAAGCAAATCTCTAAACTGGACTAAGTTTCTAAGCAGTAAGTGTGTAAAAACAGAGCATGTACCTAATGAAATAATTTAGGGGTCTCTCATTGTCTGTCTCTTTCTTACCATTCTTCTTCATATTTACTTTCACTGGTGCGCAAAGAAATAAGTAATTTCTGTTTACTTTCAATACAATTTAACTCCCACTCTCCTTTTTGAAAACTAGTCTTCCTTTGAGAATGTTCAATGATTGCTTTGTAATATAACTTTAGTTCTGTGTATAGTACAAGTTCTCCTTTGTAAAATTTGGAGACTTTGGTTAAGATAGATCCTTAAATTAAGTAATTCTTTTTTTAGTATTTAAAAATAAATTACACTTTTTTTTTTTAAACCGAATCTATATTCTTAAAAAGTTTCTTTTGGGGACTGGAGCACAGTGGTAGGGCATTTACCTTGCACGCGGCCGACCAGGGTTCAACCCCCAGTATCCCATATGGTCCCCCAAGCACTGCCAAGAGTGATTCCTTAGTGCAAGACCAGGAGTAACCCCTGAGCATCCCTGGATGTGACCCAAAAAGAAAAAAAAAAAATTATTTCATTGGCATTTGAAGTGGAAATACTGCCACCTTGTGTTCTGTACAACAGAATTTAATATAAGGTTTATATTAAAATACAATTTTTGTACAACAAAATGAGATATTTAATACATTTTAAAATTTAACACACATTTTAAAATAAGTTGATTTAATCACTAATTTGGCGTAATGCCTCTTGAGGAAGATGTGCATATTGTTTCATATGTGCTCTGTTTCATTCTGTTTCGTACTTGCTGAGTCATGTTTTCATGTTTTCCCAAAGCGAAATTTGACACATTTTCTAGATGAAGTAAATATGAAGTCAAATCAGAGGGACCATCAAAACACTCAGGTAAAAAGAAAAAATGAAGTTTTGTACTTTTCCTTTGCAGGGAATTCTGGTATTTGTCATATGTGTGAAAAAAGAGAGGAGAAATAGGCTGGAGAAAGAATAATTTGTTATGTTTTGTGACTCTTTAGCTTTGCCTAATCCCTTCTGAAATAATTTTGATATTTAAATTTTAAGTGCTTGAATGAGTATATATTGCAGAAAAGTTTTAAAACATTTATTAGGGATCAAATAATTAACATGTTTATATAATTTTTACTTAATATATCTGTTTGGGACTCTACCACAACTTAGAGTCATTAAAAATTATATTAATAAAATGATTATTATTGTAAATAAAATGCAAAATCAACTTTGAAAGCATTTTTTACTTTGCTTAAGCACTAGAAATAACCTAAGGACAGTCATGGGTAATTTGGTGGTGGTGAAGATGCAATGACTTAATATATAAAAATCATAAGTCTTAATACTCTAGTAATCAGTTAACTGAACTATAATAAATTTTAAAAGATAATTAAGAAAAATAATTTTATATGGTTTCTAATGTAAATAAGATAAAAAGAGAATCTTTTTAAAAGTATTTATTTTTTGTTTGTCTAAGTTTAAAGAGCACTCTTATTATGTTGAAAGAATTCATAACTAAGTAGTTTATTTTGTAACTAAATACTATTAAAACATAAATTGAATAGCTGTTTTCCAAATGGTAAAACCAAAGCATTTTATTTGTATTTTTGTGATTTTTTAAATAGTAGTATTAAGAAAGTGAATGATAGCCTTATGGCTAGAACCGTCAGTATATTATTTGAGGACTGACATGATGATTGGTTTCACAAAAGTATTAGGATAGTCTCACAAACGAGTCAAAATATTGTTATTTTCTATTTCCAGTAATGTGTTTGTTTTTCTAATTTGATATGTTGGTCTTCTATATACTTGTAATTAACATGTATAATTTTCTTTATTATTTTTGATCTATAGATTTTAAATCATTTAATTATCACTGAAACGATTTTTTCATTGTATCTAAAGCTAGAAATATGTGTATATATTCGTATATGATAGCAAAATAAATTCTTACATAAGAATTGTTCTTGTAAGAGTGGTTTAGGACCTGTTCTTTTTACTATTTAAGGACCTGGAGATTGAAAATGAAGATTTGAAAGACAGGTTAAGAAAAATTCAGCAAGAACAGAGAATATTATTGGATAAGGTCAATGGTTTACAACTACAACTCAATGAGGTAAATGATTGCATAATAGGAAAAAAGTTCCAAAGCTATTTTAATATTGCTAATGATAATGTCAATACCATAATGTCGAAATTGTGGTTTTTGGTGCTAAAGAAATGAGATCAAATCATTGTCCTTGAGAGAGTAATATCTCAGTAGGTCCTTGTGTGAAACTTACTCAACATCAGACATTAGCACAGAGAATATCATTGGTGTATGGTTCTGTTGGGTCCTCCGAAGAAGAAAGGGCAAGTAGGAGTCAATCACTGGTGGGTTTTCAGGAGAACTCAGTGTTTTTCTGAACATTGTATAGAATAAACATTTTCTTCTCACATCTTTGTTCCCAATTGTAAAGATGTGCTGGTCTTCTAAGAAAAGATAGTTATCAAACCAGTCATACTTTCCAGAATAAAAACAAACTTCTTCTTTTTGAATTTAGGAAATCATGATCGCTGATGATCTACAGAGGGAGGTATGACGATAAATTTACTAACAAGCTGTTCAGTGTCATGTGAACTAAAGACATTATTGCAGTAGCTTAATTCCCAAACTGACATAGAGATGAGGATTCCATTTCTGCTTATTCCTTAAAGGAAAAAACCAAAGCCTGCATGTGACTGTTAAAATTAACACTTTGAAGTGTGGTGGCTTAGTTATTGTGGGCATTTTGTTGTTATTGCCTCTGCATGTCTCATTTACTCAAAAACGTTTTCTGAAAAGATGCAGTGTTCTAAACTTGAACTCCAGTGTTCAGGAAATGTCTGAAAAAAAAAACCAAAATAGCACAATAATTTGAATTTTATAATATCATTTATCTATATTGTATGTTTATTAGTAATTTGTGGGAATTATTAAGTCAACTAATACTTAAAAATTCACCAGGTTGGACATTTTATTAACTCTGGTCTTCAATTTAATTCTAATGTACATTTTCTAGAACACAATTTTAACCCAATTTCAAGCACCAGCTGATTTTGCTATGAATTTATTCCTTTCCATTTCAGAAAGAAAAGCTGAAGTCGCTTTTGGCAACTAAAGAAAAACAGCAGGAAGAAAGCTTAAGAACTATTGAGGCTCTGAAAAATAGATTTAAGTGTTTTGAGGTATTAAAAGTGTAAATAAATTATTTCGTAGAATTAAGGGTGGTGGTGAAGGCTTGGAATCCAACTGGAATTTGGATTCACTTTCTTTTTTATAATGAGAGCTTGAGCAATTTTACATAGTCTCTGAGCTTATTGCCTGTTTGGTAAAATTGGGGCAATTATTCCTTTCTCCAGAGTTGTTAGAAAAGTTAAAAGAGATCATTGAAATGTAACTATCATTTAGCTCATTTTCCTTTTTTTTCCCCACCATCCTCTTCTCTCTGTCACCTTTTCAAAACTTTATATGTTTGCTTATAAGTTTGAATAGTTATAATGGTAACATCAGCAAAGTCTTATGAATGAATACTAGTATTTTCAGGATTAACTCGGAAAGAGAGAATCCATATAATGCATCCATGGATTAATTAGGGCACTTCTCGAGAGTAGTAATAATGAGACTCATATCGTATACTTGTCTTTGGTGGAATCAATTAACTTTTAATTTTACTGGAGCCATTTGAAAAGAAAACCCTTTTATTAAAGAACACACATGATAAAGTATATGAGACAAAGCCTTTCACAATTTAAACACACCCAGTTCAAGGCACGAACATCCCTAGTGCCGGTCCACCCCCTGCTTCCTGTCACTTCCCCTGCTCCCCACCCCTGCTGAATGGGGACACTTTCCCCACTCCTAACTGCACAGTTTTATTTTGCAAGGACATGATTTCATATATGTTCACCTGGGTTTCATATATGTTCATCTGGGTTCATTGAAGAAGATGGCTGACTCCACATGATCTTTACCTGAATTGTGAAATAGAATTCGCAAGTCTATAGCAAAACTAGTGTTTACTAGATAAAAAGTTTCTTATATACACAAACACACACACACACATGCACACACATACACATATATAATATAACAAAAATATTTTCTTTTTTGTAAATAAAAATATCTGTGCAGCTGTGAGAGAGAATGTAAAAATGTGAATGAAGCTTGCTCGGGTAGTGTGGCATGAGCTAAATCAAACTCAAAGTGCATAATGCGTGATTCCTTTCATATGGAGTTAAGAAGCAGATGAAACTTAGCTGTGGTGACAGAAATGAGAAGAAAGGCTTGCCTTTAGCGGGGAGTGGTGGGGTGTTACTGGTTAGGAGGGTTTCGAAGCTGGGAATGTTCTGTATCTCAACCTAGGTTGTGACTCTACAAGGCATACAGAAGAACTAAAGATTCATTGCACTCTTCATTTAGTATTTGTATACTTTGTTGCAGATGAGTTATTCCTTGATACATTCTTGCACTATAAATGGAAAAATTGTTTTTAATATCTACATGACTGAATTCCGAAGGTTGTTCAGAAACAGTTTTATGGGTCAGGTGGTGACTAAGGACTGGAGTACATGGTCCTTATGTGGGCGTCCCTGGGCTCAATCACAAGTACCACATGGTCCCCTGACCATCCTGGGAGTGATCCCTGAACAGCTGGTAACAGAGCCTGAGCACTGCCATATGCAGTTCCCCCCAGCCCCAAAATATCAGACACATTTTACAGGTGGCTACTATCTCTTGTGCAATGTTTGAAGACTTTGAAAGTTACTTTTGAAACTAGCAAGAGCTCACATTTTTCATAGCACAGACCACGTTACCAGATTCCATTCTGTGCCCTTTACGTGCATGACAAACTCAGCCAATCTTTAGGGTGGCTTTTATTATTCACTTTCTAAGTGAGAAAACCGAACTGTTTCTAAGTAAGTTTATGAGTATAACCAGCAGAACTTTCACCCAGGCAGTCTTGCTACTTTGTGCTTTTAACTCAGTGCTAGTTTCATATTCCAAGTAGTTTGAGTAAGAAAATACAGATGTATGTGTGCATCCTTTGAGTAAAGTTTAACACCTTTAATTGGGTCCCGTTTATGTGTGGCTTTTTTCTAAAAGGAGACTCTTAAGAGTCAAGTCCCTAATTTTTCATAAGGTTATTTATAATAGACAAGAGAAAGATAACTTTTCTTATCACATAATAAATCTTTTAGAAAAATGGAAACTATAGTTCTATTTAAAAAATTACTTTAACTGCTTTTGTTTTTTTTTTGGTCACACCCAGTGGTGCTCAGGGGTTACTCCTGGCTCTGCACTCAAGAATTACTTGCACTCAGGAATTACTCTGCTGTGCTTGGGGAATCATATGGGATTCTGGGGATCAAATCCGAGTGGGCAGGGTGCAAGGCAAAGCCTTACCGTTCTACTATCGCTCTGGCCCAGAAACTGTAGTTCTAATAAAAACTAAAAAGCACCTCTCATTCTGGCTCTCTTAATACCTGATGGTCACCTTTCAGACATTATCTGTTTGTCTTATGACACCTTCAGTAGCTGCGATCAGATTGTATGTCTACTTTATTGTAACTTTTTCATTCAGTGTAACTGGGATTTCTTCCCGAGCCAGTTACACTCATATTTTAAAATTTTTTAATTAATTTTTTAATTATTTTATTTTTGCTTTTTGGGTTACACCTAGTGATGTTCAGGGGTTACTCCTGGCTCTGCACTCAGAAATTACCCCTGGCGTTGCTCAGGGGACATATGGGATACTAGGAATCGAACCCGGGTTGGCCGTGTGCAAGACAAACGCCCTACCTGCGGTGCTATTGCTCCAGCCCCTTAATTAATTTTTTTAATTGAATCACAGTGAGATAACACAGTTACAACGTTATTCATTGTTGGATATCAGATATATAATGTTCCAATACCCGTCCCTTCAACAGTGTGCATTTCCCATCACCAGTGTCCCCGGTTCCCTCCCACCACCCCACCCCAAACCCCGCTTCTGTGGCAGGGACTTCTCTCTCTCTTTTTCCTTTTGAACATTATGGTTTGCAATACAGATGCTGAAAGATTATCATGAATATCCCTTTACCTACTTTCAACACTTGGTTCTTGACCAGAGTGATCACTTTGATCATACTCATTTTGATTTTATTTGATTTTATCTGATTGAATCCTAGTATTAAATATTACATAGAACAAAGAACTTAATTAAGCTTACAGATGTTTTCCCATGATTATTTAAAATGATTAGTAGAGGTGGCATTAATTTAGTCATGGAAGTAAATTTTATTGTTCTTGTTATGGTCATCTTGCTCCAAATTTGACACATAGCTTTTAGTGCTAAACACACATATACACAAACACAAACTGCATATGTTTATATTTGCCTTTGAGGCTAATAATATTTTATTTATGTGTTAGATTATTTATATTTGGCTTACTTGGGGAAATGAGCAATCTAAGCTCATTTTGATTCAGGCTATCTGAAATTTCTTTATTATTCTCTTTTTTCTAATGATAATGCTTTGATGGATTTATTACTGTGTGTAGGTCTTTGACTTGGTTTTATTTCCTGATCTCTCTCTCCCTTTGCCCTCAAAGGTAATGGTATTTTAAAATTCTGAAAGAAGCTATTATTTCACAGCCAGTGAGAAAGGGCTCCCACCCCCAACAGTGGTAAAGGAAAATGAGTACTTGATATGAATGGGGCTTCTTCCTTTTGAAAGTTATTTAGGTTCATTTGGAACTCACCTATATTTCTCTCTCTCTCTCTCTCTCTCTCTCTTTCGGTGAAATTTTTCCTTGAAACACTTGGGTGATTTTATTAAAATGCTTAGTGAAGTAGTTTATTCCCCGCTGATCTTCCTAATTGTTGCTAGTGTTATATCTTTTTGTGGGTTTGAATAGAATAATACTCAGGAGGAACAAGGAATGCTGAAATGTGGTTTTAATGATTGGACCATTTAGAGCTAAAATAGATGTTGAATTTAACAAAATGAAGCAGTATGGTAATGTATCTTTCTGATTTCAGGGTGATCATTTAGGATCAGGGATCCATTACAGTAACCGTAAGTAGAAATAATTTCTCATTCCAGTTCATCCAGTTAAAGGAAAAATGGTTTTTTTATGCCAAAAGGTTTTGTCTTTCTGTGCCTCAGCACAGGTCTCAGAGGAGGTTAAGATGGCTCACATAACTTTGATAATCCTCGAGGCTCTGGGTCCTTAACCACCTAGATTTTTAAATTATAGATTTTTGTGAAATTGCTAGTTTGCCTTGTCAATTAGTAGACCTTATCTTTTGATATTTGGGGCTCATTCTTTTATGAAAAAAAGCATGAACATAGTTTTCTGATTTGGAGAGATCTTTGTATTTGGTCTCTCAGTATGAGTTAGCATTTTAAAATTCATTAGAAGTCCCATAAACAGTTGTCAAGACTTTACATATTTTTACTTTTATTCTCCATTTTAAAACTATTTTTCTAGAAAATCTCATTATTGCTTCACAAGGAATATTAAATTTCCTTCTAGCTAAGTGCAATATGTAAATTTGGTAGATTGTAAAGGGCACCATTTCTGTTGTCACTGAGTGCAAGATGCATATTCTATAATCTTGTGGCATTTTCGTCCTGTAGCAGTCATAACTTTTAATATATATTCAGAATATATAAAATATTATATACTGTAGTATGTAGACCTAATAAGAAATATAGTATGGGCTTTCAGAGAAAGAATAATATAAAATTATATCATCACTGTATCACTGTCATCCCATTGTTCATCAGTTTGCTTGAGCGGGTGCCAGTAAGGTCTCCATTCATCCCTGTTGCATGGTAGTGTAGCCCGATGGCGTATTGGGGCTCTTTCAGGATCAGGGGAATCAGGACCATCGTTACTGTTTTTGGCATATCGAGTACGCCACGAATGGCTTGCCAGGCTCTGCCGTGTGGGGTGTGGGCGGGTTATTCTCGGTAGCTTGCCAGGCTCTCTGAGAGGAACGGAAGCTTTTGGGGCAACCTCTAATCACCTTTACAGGTGTTCCCAGTCTACTGAATGTAAATTTTGGTCGACTGGCATGTTGTAACGATCTGTACACTGACTCAACAATGTTCTTTTGTTTGAATGTTTAAGGGAAGGAAAGTAATATCTAATATTTGGCCTCTCTGCATTGGAATTTAAATTAAGATGTAATATATTTGACATTTTTAGGAAAAGAAGATATGCTTCTTAAACAAGGTCAGATGTTCCCCACAGACTCACAGGTAAACACTATTTTTTAATTCTAATTATATTTGTGCCTTTCTAAAAAAGAAAAACAGTATCAAGTGTGTATACATTGAGTATAATTTTCATTACCAAGGAAAAATTAGGGGCCAGAGTGATCGAGAGAGACAGTACAAGAGGTACGGTGCTCGCCCTGCATGCTACCTGCTTGGGCTCAATCCCCAGCATGTGTATGTTCCCTGAGCACTACCAGGGGTTACTGCTGAGCACAGAGCCATAAGTGAAGTTCTAAGCACAGCCATGTAGCTCAGAAGCCAAAGGAAAAGGAAAATAGGAGAAAAAAGAAAAGTTGTATTGTGCAGTGTACTAAGAGCAGATATCTCTGGTTTGGGTGCCCTCTGGAGTATTGCCATGACAGTGGATAAAATAAGAGATTTGAGTTCCAATTTTTTTGTCTTTTGTAGTAAGCCTCCATTCATTAAGAACAATCAGTTAACTCTTCACGTTTGCTTCTGAAAGGGAAAGACAGTTATGAATAATTCAGCTGCTATTTGTGTTTTGAAATATATTTTCCTTGCATTTATGCATACATATATGCCTGTGTGTTTTTTGAAAATCACCTGATAATAGAACTTTTAAGAGGTAATATTGTATGCTTTTCTTACATGTTTACTAGTCATACTTCTAGTTTCCAGGAGATACACAGTTTGCATTTCTAGCACTTCCTGGGTACTACAGAATTGACAAATACCTGGCTTTTGAAGGTTATTTTATTTGTTGTTGGTTTTTTTTTTTTTTTTTTGGTTTTTGGGTCACACCTGGCGATGCACAGGGGTTACTCCTGACTCTGCACTCAGGAATTACTCCTGGTGGTGCTCAGGGGACCATATGGGATGCTGGGATTTGAACCCGGGTCGGCCGTGTGCAAGGCAAACGCCCTACCCGCTATGCTATCACTCCAGCCCCTGTTGTTTTTTTTTAACATACCTTCTTGTGTAGGCAGAGAGGACTAGTCTACATGATGTCCAAAATTGCTCTAAACTGGAAATTCCTAAGATTCTAAGGAGGGAATGGCCATCAACTGAATGTAGTTAGAAGATAAGATAAATGTGTAATTCTAATAAAGATTATATAATTGTGAAGCTGTGCAAGTCATTTGGTAGTAAATTATAATAGTTTTAGTCTAAAGGTAGTTGGTAATTCAAAGCATATAGAAGCAGACAGAGCCTGAAAAATAACTCTGCATTGTTCATTTTTTCCTTCTTCATCCACAGAAAGGCAGTTCAAATTTAGTAAGCAGTAATGTTTGCATAGTAAAGTAGTGAGATATACTCATAGCACACAGCTTTTATCAATAATTTAGTACTCATAAATGATTCTTATTATAGAAGACTGTATATACATAGTTAAAATTTAGTCTTTCATGATTATGTCTTTTATTTATGAATGATTCCACTGAGAGGTTTAGTTATACTTTTTTAGATAACTAATAGAAGAAAGAACGATGTCAATCAAATTTTGTACTATGATCATACACTAAGTTCTCTTTTTCCTTTGGGGTTTTTTGTTGTTTTGTTGTTTTGTTTTTATTGGTCTTTGGTCCATACCTGGTGGTACTCAGTGCTGACTTCTGACACTGTGCTCAGGGATCACTCTTGGCGGGGTTCAAGGGATCATATTGGGTGTTGGGAATTGGATGCTGGTAGGCCACGTGCAAGACAGGTGCCCTACCCGCTGTGCTATCTTTCTGGCCCCTCTGTCAAGTTTTTTCTAACCCATCTTTCTATTTGAGAGAAGAAAACTTCCCCTTTCTTGTGAGTTGACTAAACATTATTCTTTCTATGACTCATACCAACTGGGTTTATTTTGATGGTGTTTTTATAACTAACACAGGATGTTACGTTGGAGTTAACAAATATCCTTAGAAGCCGTCTATCTTACTGAAAATTAAATAATATATAGTTCTGTTATTGGCAGATTTAGAATGGTAATACTCAGTTTTACAATATCAGAAAACCATCAGTTTTACCTGATTCAGGTAAAACTGATTCAGGATCGGAAGTTCTAAGTACATGATGTGCCATTAAACATAGAACTAGTAACTGCATTTTGATAGTTGACATTCATGTGGGGGGTAGGTGTCATGACTTGGGGTAGGAAGAGAAGTTAGTGCCAGAGGCAACAACTGTTTCTCCTTCTTTGTTCTGACAGAAAAAAAAAAAAAACTTAAGTGAACATACTTCCAAAATCACTGCCCTAAGAGCCTGTTATGTAGCTCATGCCCAGAGCTGTTTCTCTTCAGATTATGAAGAAAAATTTTCTCACACACTCATCTGAAGCCTGGCTACTGATAATGTGGAAATGTCCCATACATTTGGTAGATATGTAAGCATCTTCTCTAGGCACTGGTGATTGATTTTTCCCCTCTCTTGGCAGTGTGCTTCTTCAGGTTTACCAGGCCACATGCAGAGCAGGTCTATGTTAAGGCCACTGGAGCTGTCCCTCTCCAACCAAGCCTCATATTCTGAACATGAGATGCTAAAGAAGGAGCTAGAAGCCATGAGGAACTTCTACGAGTCTGCCAAGCAGGACCGACTCCAGCTCCAGAATGAGCTTGCTCACAAAGTGGCCGAGTGCAAAGCTCTCACTTTAGAATGTGAACGTGTCAAGGAGGATTCTGATGAACAGATCAAGCAGCTGGAGGATGCATTGAAAGATGTGCAGAAGAGAATGTATGAGTCTGAAGGTAAAGTCAAACAGATGCAGACACATTTTCTTGCCCTGAAAGAGCATCTCACCAGCGAGGCAGCCACTGGGAATCACAGACTCATGGAGGACCTAAAGGAACAGGTGAGAGACATGAAAGCGAAATATGAAGGTGCCTCAGCAGAAGTGGGCAAATTAAGGAACCAGATCAGACAAAACGAGATGCTAATAGGAGAGCTGAAGAGGGATGAAGGCAAGCTGAAAGAAGAAAACAAACAGTTGCAGAAAGACGTAAGTATGTGCGAGGTGGAGCAAGAAAAGAAGTGGAGGAGGGTGGCAGAGGTGGAAAGCCAGCTAAAGGACTTGTCGGCAAAGCTCTCACTTTCCATTCCGGCAGAGAAGTTTGAAAACATGAAGAGCATATTATCTAATGAAATCAATGAGAAAGCAAGAAAGATCGCCGAGATGGAAAGGGAATATGAAAAATCGCACTGTGAAATTAGACAGTTAAAGAGAGAACTTGAGAATGTTAAGGCCAAGCTCGCTCAGCATGTCAAACCAGAGGACCACGAGCAGCTGAAGAACATCGCGGAGAAAAAGTCTGGGGAGCTTGGGAAAAAGATCACCGAGTTAACACTGAAAAATCAGACGTTGCAAAAGGACATGGAAAAGTTTTGTCTGGATAATAATCTTCTCAGTCAGCAAGTACATAACTTAAAGATGGAAATGAAAAATCACTATGTTCCTTTGAAAGTAAGTGAAGAAATGAAAAGGTCTCATGGCATAATTGTTGATGACCTGAATAAAAAGCTTTTAGATATGACACAGAAGTATACAGAAAAGAAGTTGGAAATGGAAAAATTGCTGACGGAAAAGGACAATTTGTCTAAGAGTGTTAGTCACCTGGAAACTGTATTCATACCTCCCGAGAAGCACGAAAAAGAGATAAAGTCCCTGAAATCCAATATTGTTGAACTTAAAAAACAGTTCTCTGAACTTAACAAAAAGTGTGGTGAAGACCAAGAGACGATACATTCGCTCAGGTCTGAAAACACCAACTTGAAAACGACTCTGAGTCTTCAGTATGTGCCAGTCAAGACCCACGAAGAGGTGAAGAGCGCACTGAGCAACACGCTGGATAAGACCAACAGGGAGTTACTGGACGCGAAGAGAAAATTGGAAGACATGAGTCAGCAGTTCATGAACTTAAAGGACAAGAACGAAATACTGAAAAGAAACCTGGAGAACACCCAGAACCAAATAAAAGCCGAGTACATTAGCCTGAAGGAGCACGAGGAGAAGATGAGTGCTGTAAGTCAGAGCATGAAAAAGGTGGAGGACAGAAGTGCTGAGATTCTCGCTGACTACCAGAAGGGCCAAGCCCAGATTGTGACGTTGCATGCGGAAATGGAAGCCCAGAAGAAAGAACTCGACACCATCCAGGAATGCATCAAGTTGAAGTATGCACCCATCATCAGCTTTGAAGAGAGTGAGAGGAAATTTAAGGCCACCGAGAAAGAACTGAAGGAACAGCTGTCTGAGCAGGCCCAGAGGTGCAGCGTCAGGGAAGAAGAGGCGAAGAAGTGCAAGCAAGAGAATGACGCCTTGAAGGAGGAGATCCTCAGGCTTCAGAAGGATCTAAGGGATAAGAACCTTCTTGTTGAGAATTCTCACGAAGTGGAAAGAGCTCTAAGCAGGAAAACAGAAGAGCTCAACAGTAAGTTCAAAGACCTGTTGGGGAAACACACCGAAGCGAAGAAGGAGAAAGAGAAGCTTGCGGGAGAAAATGCCAAACAGGCTTCTGAGCTTTTGGCAGCGCAGACTCTTCTGCAGAAACAGCAAGCAACATTGGAACAGGTCGAGACCCTGAAAAAGTCTCTGAATGGTACAATTGAGCATCTAAGGGAAGAACTTAAGAATAAGCAGCGGTGTTATGAGAAGGAGCAGCAGACAGTGACCCAGCTGCAGCAGATGCTGGAGAATCAAAAGAACTCCTCTGTGCCCCTGGCTGAGCATTTGCAGATTAAAGAAGCCTTTGAGAAAGAAGTGGGACTCGTAAAAGCTAGCTTGAGAAGAAAGGAAGAAGAAAGCCAGAACAAAACCCAGGAAGTCTCCAAACTTCAGACCGAGGTGCAGAATACTAAACAAGCCTTAAAAAATCTAGAGACCAGGGAGGTGGTTGATTTGTCCAAATACAAAGCAACAAAAAGTGATTTGGAGGCACAGGTTTCCGACCTAAGTGAAAAGCTGGCCAGTCTGAATAGAAAATACGAAGAAGTGTGTGAGGAGGTTTTGCAAGTCCAAAAAAGGAAACTGTCAGCAAAAGATGAGAAGGAATTGCTACATTTCAGCATTGAGCAAGAAATCAAAGACCGGCAGGAACGGTGTGATAAGTCCTTAACAACCATCACAGAGTTGCAGAGGAGAATACAGGATTCTGCTCAAGAGATTGAAGCAAAGGATAATAAGGTAGGCACCCAGCAGTCTGCCTGGCTTTGCAGAGGATGCCCCAGAACAGCCCACGCAGGGCAGGGTTCCCGAGAAAGGATAACACAAGCATTAATGAAATGATCCAGGATCACTGGCCCTTTCCAGCTTTCCAGTTTCAATATTGGGTGCAGACAACCTCATTTGAAAAAAGTAAAGTCTCTTCTCTCTCTCTCTCTCTCTCTCTCTCTCTCTCTCCCTCCCTCCCTCCCTCCCCTTTTCCCTCCTCCCCCCCTCTTTTTTTCTCTGTCTCTGTAATTGAGTAAATATGAGGAAACTCAGGTTTACCTGCTTCATTATTGACTGGTCAAAATCCAGTGGGTTTTAGGCATCAGAGGAATCTGATGATGTAGAGAGAGCAAAGAGCCAGTTTCTGGGCTACAGGGAAAATGCCATGCTTGCTGCTGGCACTCACTCACACCAGTGCCCTGGTACACTCTCCTCCTACCACCTGCACACTGGCCCTCACCCCAGATGCACTGCCTCCTCTCTTCAGGCAGCATCCTTTTGAATAGCCCTTCATCACTGCCCGACAGCAACCACCCTCTCCCCCGGGACAGTTTCTCTGTGCTGTCCGTTTAAGACCGATGCACTCCCAGATCAGCACCGTATCGTTGGCCCTTCCAGCCAGCCATTTCAAGCAGGCTTCACTTTCTTTCTCATCATTCATTCTCATATATAATAGAGGCTCAACTGTTTCTCTGAAGCTGGCAGTCACAAAAACTGTGCACTGTGACAGTGAGACATCAGAGTGATGGCGGGCATCGTCTGTCATCCCACAGTGATTACTAGGTGTACTCTCTGCTTGCCAGGTGCTGTGCTCAGTTCTGGGGTAAAGAAGACACAGCCACAGAGCTCTTAGTGTCAAGTCACAAGCACTAATTTTCTGGCACATCTGCTTTTAGGACCCAGGATTTCAATACTCTCAGCTTGTTCAGAATGTGATTCTGAGTACAATAAGATGTGATGATTATAGCAACTCATTAACATCTCTTCCTAATTGTTACCATTTATTGAGCATATATTGTGTGCCAGGCAAGTAATTATG
Source organism: Sorex araneus (assembly GCF_027595985.1). Classification (NCBI taxonomy): domain Eukaryota; kingdom Metazoa; phylum Chordata; class Mammalia; order Eulipotyphla; family Soricidae; genus Sorex; species Sorex araneus. Next base: position 102,251,294 of record NC_073304.1, read on the forward strand.
ATTGTGTTGGTTTTTCTTAACTATGAAAGGTGCTCTGCCTTTCACTGATTAGGAAGCTAAGTAAAACTCAGAGAAACAAGGACATTAGCTAGGTTCATACAGCTAATGAACACTAACTCTGTCTGACTTTAAAGCCTGCTTGTCCTCATTCTACTTTTCCAAACATCCTCTTTCCTCTAAAATAGTCTAAAATCTTCTTGAAAGGAACAAGGTACATAAGTTAATTATATAGTTACATGAGACACGCTGGTTTCTTTTTCAAACTTTGCTGGAGGAAAGCAATCCCATCTTAATTCAAATGACCTAAAGTCTGCGTACATTACTTACAGAGAATCTAAAATTAGGGTGACTGAGGTCATACTCAGATCTTAGTGTATTTATTTTTAGTTTGATAATGCTTTTGTAAGGTATTTAATGAACGACTACAGATTGTACATGCTGCTGATAAGCAACTTTAGCGACATCCATTCCTCGGTTGGGCCTCAAAACTGAAAGACAAACGTTGGCAAATGGTTTCTGGGTAAAGGTGTTCATTGCAAATGGCCAGGTGAATCCTCAAAGCTCCTCCCACACTGCTTTTCTCCCCCTTTCTTTTCCAATAAGATAACTGAGTTGCTTAACGATGTGGAGAGATTAAAGCAGGCCCTCAACGGCCTTTCGCAGCTGACCTACGCCAGTGGGAGCCCCGGCAGGAGACAGAGCCAGCTGGTGGACAGTCTGCAGCTCCAAGTGAAGACCCTGCAGCAGCAGCTGGCCGTGAGTCCCTGGCCCCGGGGTCACTGTCATCTGCTCCTTTGGAAAAGCGTCCGTAGAGAGCAGGCAGAGTTGTGGCTATGCTCAGATCCAAGAATGCAGTCACACATGCCAGAAGATATTAGCAGGGTCATACTGGGTGCCTACTTCATGTCACACACCCCACGAAGCATTTTGCCCACCCTCTCTTCACATTTTATCTTCATCGCAATCCTACTAGGTTTTGTTCCTCCCACTTTTTTGCTCAGGGAAAGACCTATTAAAATATGGGATGTCTCTGGCCATCCAGTTCGACTGTAGTCCTGAAATTAAATAGCTGACTCCAAATCTGGCATGGGTCCCGGAGGCTCCAGATACTGCAGCATATTTCCTGAAATATTGGTCTACCAAGCTGAAGGAGGAAGTGTAAGAACACGCCTCTGTGCGTGTGAAAACAAGAGACACTCCTGGGGACTTGCACCTTCTATCCTTAGGCATAAAGAGAAGAGATCTCTGTGTGTGCCGACATCTGTTCAGATAGACGTGTCTGTAAGGCTCTGTCTCCTTTACATAGCAGCAGAAGCCAAAGATGAGAGCTCATTGCTGAGCGCATTCCTATGGTTTCTGCATCCATAAAATAAGAGCTGATTCATTGCTTGGTGTTTAAACTGAATTACCTACTACTCATTGAAATGTTCAACAAAACAGCCCAGGAAATTATTTTCAGTATTTTCTGTTTCTTAGAAATTTCTTAAAAGTTGTTTTTTCAATAGAAGGAATCTACTTTTTAAAGTGTTCAAAGATGAGTCACAACAGATCACAGACTTGGTGTTCAAAAGGATGTGCTTGTCAGTTCAGTAATCAGGAATATCTTCTGCTCATTTATTGTGCTCTTGACTCTGTGCTGGACACTGACAGGCTGTATAGAGCCTGAAGCTCCTGTCCCAAGGGAGTTCTGGGTAGTGAAAAGGGTAGAAATAAAGTTACAGAGAGTAACTACAAATAGTAAAATGACCAAATATCAAATGTGAAATTGGGGGATAAGGTCCCAGGTTCTAAATGTCATTTGTTCCCAAGAAAGAAAGAAAACTCACCGGGACCGTAGGAGCTACTTTCTATAAAGGGGAGCTAGAGCTGAACTTACAAACTGATGGTGGTCAGAAAGAACAGAATCTCAGGGGTGGGAGCAGTGGCTCAGCACGTAGAGCGAAGCCTGACCCAGCAGTCCAGGGTGTCCCCCTGGAGCCCCTTATGTTCTCCTGAGCCCTGCCAGGAAGAAGCCCTGAGCACCTCCGGGTGTGGCCCCAAAACAAAAACCAAACAAAAACAAAAATGTAAAATGCAGAATCTCCCTGCAAAGGAAAGTAATGTGGGGACAGACACCGAGGTGAGACAGAGGCGAGTGGCATGTCCAACGTTGGGCATGGAGAGGGCCAGTAATAGGAGCCACCTCTGAGGCCAGGTTGCGGAGGCTGTTTGTTGCAAATCAAACTGATGTGGCTAGAGTCTCTCTCCCTTAAGTGTCACCTAAGGCTTCTGGGCCAATGTAGCATGAAGGGCTACCCCAGTGTCAAGCATGATAGGGTACAAAGACAGGACAGGAAACTTCTATAGCAATCCAAATCATGTACTGATTAAGATTCTCGTAACATCACCGTATTAGATGTTTACTAAGGCAAACATTTCCCATATGTAGGATCCGTGGCATTGCCTTTCATGGCACTGCTTTCACTTATAATGTCCCCACATATTTTTTAAAACATGATGTTCTGTAGTTATGTTACAGGAATCTGCCTCTGGTGGTTCAACCAAACTGTTTGTTCTAAGAGGTAGCAGAAATACCTTCATAATGTCAGTGCTTTGTAGCAGCCATCCCTGGGACAATATTGTCATAGCCTTCGTGTGTTTGTGAACATGATGCTGATACTTGTCCGTCTTTCCACATTTCTAGGATGCTGACAGACAGCACCAAGAAGTAATTGCGATTTATCGGACACATCTTCTTAGTGCTGCACAGGTAATGCATTGCTTCTCCTAGGGGAAGAAGGTAGTTAAAAAAGAAAATTGTTTAAAATTTTTTTCAAGTAAATTTCTGTGAAAATCATTGGTGTTTAAAGCAGTTGTGCCCCATATGCTTATTTAAAAATAATTGTGACTTTTTTTTGTGATCATGGCTTGCATATCTCCCAGAGAAATTTACAAAGCTATATGGCTCCACAACATCTCAAATTTAGTCTTCTCTCCATCTGCCTGTCACTCATTTTATAGACAGTTTGGCAACATATGATGGCAGCACACGCTAATGGTATTGTGAGACAAAGGCCCTGCTTTGACATGGGGCTGTCAGCTTCGAGAGGAGGTGGAGGGGACTTCACTGCATCCCGAGGGCTCAGGATCCTTTCTAGAAGTACGAAAATGAAAGTTAGATGTGCATAGGATTAAAATAATTTAAGAAAATAAGTTGGTCATCTTAGGAAATTAATATTTATTGCGCTTGAAATTTCAACGAAGCATAGGATTAACCATTCCCAGGGTGGGGGCTGAAGAGATCACAACAGCAGGTAGGATGCTTGCCTCACACGTGGCCAGCCCGGGCTCCATCCCCAGCATCCCATGTGGTCCCCAAGCCCCACCAGGAATAATTCCTAAGTACAGAGCCAGGAGTACTCCCTGAGCATGGTCAGCTGTGACTCCCCTACCCCCACACTCCCCCAAAAAAAGAATTTCCAGGATTGGGGCCCAAAGATAGCACAGGGGTTAAGACACTTGCCTTGCATGTAGCTGGCCCTAGTTGTATCCCTGACACAGCAAATCTCCCCCTTAACCCCCAGCCACAGAGCCAGAGTAAAGCCCTGAGCACTTCCAGGTAAGACCCCCAAACAAAACAAAAATCAAAAACCTTCCAGAGGCCTGAGCCTGAGATATAACTCAGTGGGGAATGTATGCTTCACAAGCTTGTGGACAGCAGAGTAAGACATTCAGGAGAGGACACTGTGGGAATATGGGAAGTTGGGAAGTGTGTTAGAAAAGATAAGGAGCTGACTGGCTAAGCCAGGGGGAGAGCAGACGCTGGCCAACAGACACTGCCCTGTCACAAACCTTCCATTCCAGGAACAGTATGCTTCCAGGATTTGAAATTATTTTCTGCTGACTCCTAGTGAAAACAACAAAAGCAATTGGCATCTGAAATTTGTCCTGCCTTCTGGCTGCATAAAGTTAACTAAGAAAATTTAGTTTAGTCAACTCTGGTTAACGTTTGAAATTTAATCATCCTGCCGTGAAACAGATTTTGGAAGCAAAACTTTTTATATTAATAGGAAGTGTCAATGACAAAGCCTTGTCGAGTGATCAGGCAAAGAACAAGGAAGAAGGATGATGAAAACCCAGTTCCCAACTTTATGTGTTGCTTTGCGTTGAATCATAAAATATTTCTGCCTTTCTGCTTTCTCTCCAGGGTCACATGGATGAAGACGTGCAGGCGGCCTTACTCCAGATCATTCAGATGCGGCAGGGGCTGGTATGCTAGCATCCATCCGCGTGGTTCGGCCAACTCTGCCTTTCCTGCTGGTGCTGAACTTCCTTGTGCCACCGTAGGGCCCTACTGTGACAGTGTCGTGAAAATAAAGCATGCTTTGATCCACCCGTAGGGTCTCCTAGTGAGATGACTCTCCTACTGAGTTTTCCAGTTTCACCCCCAACTGTACGTGCTTTCTCTAGATGCTCGGCTCACAGTGAGGCCCAAACATGCCGATTTGCCTTGGACTGGCTACATATTTCTAAACTGTTGGGCCCCTCTTAAAACAGGAGCCATTGACTGGGTGCCCTGGCTTAAATAGTCATGTAAATATTTCTTACAATTGATTTGGTGGCAGCCACTTTTAAGTGGATCCAAACATCATTTAGGTCTTCAGATGAGCCAAGAGACCTAATGTGATTTCAAGGAATACTTGCAACTTGGCTGGCCAGGTTGCATTTTTTTTTTTATTGAAGTAACTTAATGAGTGTCTTTGACTTTTTTTGAGGTACTGATAGTTTTCTTCTTACACTTATAACTTTTGTGCCTTTTAAAATACTTTCTTGTCAGAAATGGTTTGCAGTGCTAACATACTCAGATTAAGAACAAGGCAGAGGTGGAATATATTGGGAATTTATAGTGAAACTGCCTCATAATCTCTACAAACAGTTATCTTAATTTTAACTTGTGGTGACTTTTCTTGCCACAGTATTTAGAGAACTATGATAAATGATAATACTAGATTTCTCAAAGTGTCAAAAATGTTAGACTTGTTTTAGCAATTACTTTGACATTTGCTACTATAGTAACCAAGTACTCATTATACATTCATTTTCCAAATGTTTCCTACTTATTTATAGGAAAATTGCACTAATGAGATTAATAATGTGAAATGCAGTTTTCTTACAAAATTAGCATTAGAGAATTGGTTTTAGAAAATAGATCTTTAAGGTTATGACAGAAGTGCAATAATATAGTAAACTAAAAATATACATAGCAAAAAAAAAGACCAATTCACTATTTATAGAATTCTCTAATGTAATCAGCCATTTTTATTAACTACACCTCATTAAGGAAAATTTGTTTTGCAAATTTTATTAATATTTTGTTTACCATTCAGATTGATAGATACTAATTTGTTAGCAAATAAAAGAAATTAATAATTCAGTTAGGTTTCCAGGAATTGTAAAATGTGCCTTAGTATCCTGAACCAGATTTTTAAAAATACTGTTTTTGTATAATAATGACAGATAACCATCAAAAAAAGTTTTCCCACCAAAATTAAGCCATCTTTTTTTTTTTAACAGTGTGGAAACAAAACAGTGAAAAGTCAGGATTGGGTTTAATTTTATTTCTTTTTAAGTGGAAATACCCAGTTTACACAGCAGCATTTGGATTCTTTCATTTATGTTTTATGTTCCTCTTCAGTGATAGTTTTGATTCATGAATTTTAGGTCACATGTTGAAGCTCTATAGAGTAGAGCAAAGTTCTTAAGTAAGTACTCACATTTCAATATTGGATCTTCCTCATTAAGGGAAGGGAAACATATGTATTTTATCTTGTCTCCAACGATCAATAAAATGTTCTCTGTGGAAAGGTGTTTGGAACATGCTTGTAAAGCGTCATGAGCCAAGTCAGTCCGTTTGTTGCCTTTGGAGAATGGTGTTGAGAAGATGCAAATCTCAGAGGATGGCATCCGTCTTTAGTCCATTTTCCACTCTGTAGAGAGAAGTATCAGATCACCCCCTTGAATTGATCCCAGTTTGCCATTCACTCACCTTTTACAGCCTCGTATTATAAAACAGGAAGCTAAAGCCTTTTAGAAGAAAATAAATGAGAAAAGACATAATATATGAGGCTGGTCTCTTTGCTGTTGCGTGTCCAGCAAAAGCTGCTATCTGAGCTTTATGCTTATACTTTCCATGTTAGGCCGAATGCCCTGTGATGTGCTGTGCAGGCATAAGATCTCTGGAATTTTCTCTAGAATCTCCAAACTATTTAATTCCCTGAAAGAGGAGGGAGTTAGTTGGACTATTGCGTCTAAGTCACTGAATTTCTGCTGGTGGAGTGCAGTTCTTTGTTAAAAAACTTAATTATTGGGGCTGGAGCGATAGCACAGCGGGTAGGGCGTTTGCCTTTCACTCTGCCGACCCGGGTTCGAATCCCAGCATCCCATATGGTTCCCTGAGCACAGCCAGGGGTAATTCCTGAGTGCAGAGCCAGGAGTAACCCCTGTGCATCGCCAGGTGTGACCCAAAAAGCAAAAAAAAAAAAAAAAAAAAAAAACTTAATTATTTTTACATTGTCTTTTCCTTATCACTCTTGTTATCAAAAAACTCATTCCATTTGACACAGGGTCCATGTTACAAAGAGCTCTTAAAGTATAATCAAATAGTCATGGCAATGAACATCTTACATTTTTTATAGCATAGTGACTGTAATCACTAACTATATCTGTAGTGTACAAAAATTCATAATGAATTTAGCTTCGTTCCTCCTTCTGGCCAGCTTTTTAAATTTTTGGTATCTGCGATGACTAGATATATCAGTGCCTGCTTATAATAATGCTGAACATTAGGGAGCAGTGTTTACCAGCTTCTCTTGACAACTGCTGTAAAGCTGGTGGGAAGTAACTACGTCCTAGTGCCTGTTTTATTTCCCCATCACTGGATCCTGCAGCCTTGCGATGATCTTTTTCTTCTGCACTAAAGTAATGGCAGCTCCTCAGGAGCCAAAATAAGGATCGAAAGAGGAGTACTGTGAGGCGCGTATAAAATATGATTGCATGTGTCTGGACCTTGCTCCTGGCAGCTAAATGTGGTGAATAATTTTCTAAGAGGAAAGAATGGCACCAGAAAATATATCGGGCATGAAGGGAAAAGAGACATTTCAACTCTCGTTTTATCCGATTATGTTCCTGGCCACAGTGGCACTAAGACTTTGTTGTTGGAAATTCAGTTCTTCCCCATGATTTAGCCATGGCTACTTGAAACAAGACTGGTTAGACTCAACCTCTTCCCAGCATGCGCGCGCACACACACACACACACACACACACACTTCCTGTTTTGAAAACCATAGAAATAATTTCTATTTTTTACTGTATATATAGGCTTTGGACTCATAAAACTTATGAAGGAGGAGATTTTTTAAAAATGATGAAGCTGTAGACAGAGATGGCATTCCAGTAAGACTCCCTGGGTAGCGAGAATGCTGTGTTTAGCATAATTGGGCATGTGGCATCACTTATGCATTAGAGGGCATTTTCATTATTTATACCCGCATGAACAAACATTGATGATGAATGAATTCAACCCAAAAGGGAAGGTTACAAACATGTCGCATGTAAATGAAAAAGAGTTAAGGCTTGTGACGGTTGCTTCCCCGGTTATATATGTATAATCATATACCTACATAGTGAAATAATGGATGAGATATCACTAAAAACAGTGCCCCTTATCATTGATATTGGGCATCAAATAGATGGACTTAACGGGTTCGATTTTTATCTTAGATTTTAAACAGGTTTACAGTTTTTTTTTTTTTCAAGATAGCAGTCCTGGGAATATTCTGAATTCAGAAAAGAGTTTAGAGAGGTTATTGCCTTCTTAATAATTTAGAGCTTCTATTGCTCTGCCAAGTCAGAAGATTAACATTTAATAGAAAAAAATTATATATCTATAATTCAGTCACGGCTATTAGATCAGATGGATTTTACATTAAGTGAAAAAGATGTCGAGCATTTAAGGACCATTAAACTACAGGACTCTTTTTATTGAGTTTTAAGGCCTCCAAGCCTGGGTCCTGCTGTGAAGAGTATTTATTTTACATATACAGAACACATTAAGGATGGGAAAAGGGCATGCATTTTAAAAGAAAATAGGCCATGAAAAAGTGTGATTTTCCACACCGTGAGTAGCTACCATACAGATTCTGTCTTATTTTATAATAATTAGTTTTATGCATCATTAAGCAGCTTTCTTATAGCAGGAAGAATGTGGTAAAGGCCAGTTTAGAAGTGGTACCTTCAGGAAACCCAAGTCCAAACTCTCCTCTGTTGCTATTTCCCTTCAAGAAGCCACATATTTCATATTTTCCTGGTCACCTTACATTGTGACAAATTTAAGCCTCTTCCTATGGTCTTTAGGAAACATGAAAGAGTATGGGGAAAAGGCCGAGAGGCAAAGTTTCTTCTAAGTTTCTCTCTCTCTCTCTCTCAGTGATGCCCAATTTACTCTCTCTCCCTCTCCCCCCTCCTCTCTCTCTCTCTCTCTCTCTCTCTCTCTCTCTCTCTCTCTCTCTCTATCTCTCTCTCTCTCTCTCTCCCTCTCTCTCTCTCTCTCTCTCTCTCCCTCTCTGCCTCCCTCCCTCCCTTTCTCTTTTTTAGTGATGCCCAAATTACCAAGGAAGGACAGGAGGAATTCCACTCTTAAAAAGAATTCCTCGCCTCTAGGGAGAAAGTCTACAACATTTTTTTTTAAGTACTCAGAACAATTTATAGTGTTGTAATTAAAACATGACAAGCAATACCTTAATAGAGTCTTTCCTTACAGTTTCTGCCCTTAATCCTCTTCCTACCCTCACCTCCCAAACAGGAAGTTCTCTGTAGTTGTATAAAAAGCAAATCATCTCAGGGAGGATATGGAAATGGAGTTAATATAATTCGTCACTCCCCCCCTCCTTTCCGATGTCCAAACAAATTTTGATTTCTCTGTCTTGCTATTCTGAGCTTTTTTTAATTGCCTCTAACTAAAGTGGCACCTTATGGGCTGCTTCAGAAATTCTCTTCGGGATTTAAAAATGAAGCCAATTCATATTCAGAGTTTTTCTGCTAAAATCTGTTAAGCCAAAATAAAAATGACTGCTACTTAAAAATCTCCCCTCTTTGCTGTTGCTCCAAACAGGGCCTCCTTTGCAGGGGGTGCTGCACACAGCAAGCCTCTTTGTTCAGATGGAGCGAGAAGCCCCTGCCGGCACAAGCCCCGAGGATGGCTCTACCCACCTGCATCAAAGGGGAGCTGCTCCCTTGAGCTGGGAGCTTTTCTTTTTTAAAGTGAATTATTCCAGTTGGCCTTAATCCCTCAGCAATATAGCTCCTCTAAAACCATCTTTATTCATTCACACCAATTGACACTTTAAGAAATTCCCCCAGCTACTGTTCATCTAAGTCTAAATATATCTGTTAGACTCGAATGCGTTTAAGAGGATTTGCAATCTGTGATTATCCAAAGTACTATTCATTGTCAATATTTTTGGTGTGCCATAGCCAATCTTGTTAAAGCGTACACGGCCACTTCACGGCAGCAAAGCCCAAATACATGGCAGTGAGCAGGATCTAACCTGGAGGGGGGCTCTCTTCCAGCTCTCCCGCGACTGTTCTGGCACAGCCTGGAGCGGGGTTATGAACATCAGAACGATTCCTTAATCAGCTCTTGCTCTGCTTCCAGACCCTTTTGGGCAAGCTCATCCCCCATGTTCTCTAAGTAAGAGCAGTTACCAGGACAACAGAGAATTGGAGGAAGATTTAATTGTGATCTGATGTCTAGCCAGAATAAAGAGCTGGTGCCTTGAATTTATATGCTAGGTTCCCAAGCAAATGTCAATATGCATATTTATTATTATTATGATTATTGCCTCCCCTCCTGCTTCAAAAGAAGAATTTGAAGGCTTGCAGTGTTCCACCCTTAATAGGGGGATGGAAGAGGGACAGTAAATACAAGAAGGACATAAAATAAGCCATAGACTGAGCCAGAAAACATGCACCAATTCTAGATCCAGCTTCCTTTGCTAGGGCTGACTTCTGCTTGACATCCAAAAAACGAGAGCAAAGAACCCTCCTACGAAGACTCCAAAGCCCAAGTGGCTGAAGAAGCAGCCGCCACTCCCTCTGCAGAGCCATCTCTGTGTTCTCAGGCCCCACACAAATGTCCTCCCAGACCATACCCCAAACCCAGCAACCCTGAGGTCTCGTTAGCTTGGAACAGTAGCGGGGCAGTTCAGTGCTCCCAGTATTTTCCCGTGGAAGGAGCCCTCCACCACCCGTGTCCCCTGGGCCACTGTGACCAAAACAGCCCTGAAAGCTGCTTTTGCTTTTCACCTTTTGTGGTAAAAGCAGAAATCCACTTCAGGTTTCTGCGGGCCAGGGGAGTCAGTTTTGTAAATGCCAAGTGCTTACTTCCTGGAGTCTTTGAAAAGCGGGGATGCCTGTATCTCCAGAGCGAATGCAGTGCCAGGACAGCCTGGGGACCTCACCCAGCGGCTTCCAGTGGGACTTGGCTGGTAAGACACCGGCTCTTTCTAATTTAGAGCTTTTTTTTTTTTTTCACTTGGACTAATTTGCAACCTATGAGATGATGGAAGCAGAGTAATAATAGTCTGCATTTTAGGTCCCTAAAGAAAAACTTCGGTTTTGTTTGTTTTCCCTTATCCTGGGTACACACATGTTTCCAACACATTTCTAAAGTAGACGTCGATCTGGCATTTTTCAAGTTCCCGTCTGCTCTCTTGTTTTTCATCCATTTCTGATGGCCGTCCAGGGCCCACTGGCTCGCTCTCTGTACCTGACACCCACACTTTTGCATTGTGTTTTCCCTCACCCCTGCTCCTGTTTCCCCCCATCTCCCTGACCTCTCTTTTATAATGGATATGTGACTCAAAAACAAACTCATGCCGAGAGAAAACAGAAGGGAATGCCTTGCCACAGTGGCAGGGTGGGGTGGGGGGGAGATGGGATTGGGGAGGGTGGGAGGGACACTGGGTTTACGGGTGGTGGAGAACGGGCACTGGTGAAGGGATGGGTTCCAAACTTTGTATGAGGGAAGTATAAGCACAAAAGTGTATAAATCTGTAACTGTACCCTCACGGTGATTCTCTAATTAAAAATAAATAAATTAAAAAAAAAAAAAAAACAGAAAAAAAAAATAAAAAAAAATAAAAGATACTTTATTCTTTCTGACCATGAAAAAAAAAAAAAAACAAACTCATGCCAATTATTGAAAACATGGTAACTGCTAGAGATGAATTCTCATTGCAAGAGCTTAGATTTTACGCCCCCCACCCCCACCCCAATGGTAGGTAATCCTAGGGAGAAACTAATACTGAGAGAAGTTCCTAGTTGAAGAAAGGTGCTACTATCAATTAGTGAGTGGCTGTCATTGCCCTTGTCCAGATTTTATGCTCATCCCCTTCCCTGACAATTCTTCCCAAACTGCTTTCCTCGGAATCCCCTCCTCTGTATTTTAAAATGAAAAGTGTGTGTGTGTTTGTGTGTGTGTTGTGTGTGTTTCATTTACTGTTGCCTGGACTACCAGCAATGTGAACTACTTTTCTATGTCTAGACAATTCTCCGCTTTATGAGTCTTAACAAGATGAAGATATACCAGCTAGTTGTAGAGACAGAAAGTTGCAAATATTTGCTTCTCCCCAACATCCTGGGACGAAACTACAGGGCCCAGATCGGGCCTTTTTGGCAAATGTGTCTCGGACTTTGACTATGGGGCTGAGGAAGGGAAGGGGCCGAGATGGAAGTGCTTTCTCTGGTAGAAAGGACAATTGTGTTTGCTCCAAGACTAAGTTTCTGGTGCAGAGACGAAGGTGATTCAAATATGAACAGTGAGTGCTTGATAGAACAGCTGTTGTTTCTTGCACTTGCGAAGTCCCCAGACAGACTTTGCGGTGTGATTCAAGAGCCGCTTCTCTCTGTTCAGGCTCAAGCCTAGTTTTGTACCTTCTCTGCAATTCAGTGAGCTACCTGTTACAACCTTAATAAATTCCCTACTTGCTTACAACAGCCAGAATTGGTTTCTGTTGCATACAATTTAGAACCTGGGCTGAAAGAAATAAGATTATGTGTTATTACATACCATAAAATCATAAATCATTTATTATATAAACTTATTTCCATGTTAATCAATTATGATAGAAATAAAACGATCCCTTTCTTTCCAAAACAAAATATATTCAATTTAGAACATTTCAGGAAGTACAGCACAAGGTAAAAGGATATTTTCACCCCAAATGCAAAAGAACCACTGTTAGCACTTTGACATATATTTCCAGGGTATCCTTTCCCCGGAAGAGTCCTGTGGAAAGATAATAGCACAGGACTTGGGATCAACTACCTCCTAGTCAGGGATTCAAATAAGTAGGCTTCCGACTTTTGTTTTAAGAATCTCAGGTGAAGAGATCATACTTGTATTGGAACAGGTAGACAAGAATTGCTTTTAAATTGCCTTTTTAAAGCTGTAGCTAATGTATTGATCATCTATAAAAATAAATTCGATTGCTAGCTAAGTTACAGTTACTTCCTCTGATCTTGTTACTTGGCCTTCAATTAAAAAAAAATTTTTTTTATGGATCTTGTATTGTAGGGGATTGAACTCAGGGTTTCCACAAGCCAAGCACATACTCAGCCCTTGAGTATCTTTCCTGCCCTGTTATTTAATTTTATTTCACTTCTATGTCAGAAGTTGTAACTTTATACAAAGAACTTTCTTTTTAAAAAAATTTTTTTAATTAGTGAATCACTGTGAGGTACAGTTATAGACTTACAAACTTCCGTGCTTCCATTTTCCATTTCAGTCATATAATGGTCAAGTACCCATCTCTCCACCAGTGCCCATTTTCCACCACCAATGATCCCAGCATCCCTCCACCATCCCTACCCCATTCCCCCTCCCCCCACCCTGCCTCTGTGGCAGGGCATTCCCTTTGCTCTCTCTCTCCTTTTGGGTGTTGTGGTTTGCAATTTTAAAAAAAAGTATTAAGTGACCTTCATATTTGGTCTGTAGTCTGCTTTCAGGATGCATCTCCCATCCCGAGCGGATCCTTCTAACACCATTTACTTGATGACCCCTTCTCTAACTGAACTGCCTTTACCTCGCTATGTGAGGCCAGCTACTAAGCTGTGGAGTAATCCTTCCAGTACTTATCTTTAATAATCTTGGGTGTCAGTCTCCCATTCTGTTACTTTATATTCCACAAATGAGAGCAATTTTTCTATGTTGGACACTCTCTTTCTGACTCATTTCACTTAACATGATACTTTCCATGTTGATCCATCTATATGCGAATTTCATGACTTCATCTTTTCTAACAGCTGCATAGGATTCCATTGTGTACATGTACCAGAGTTTCTTTAGCCAGTCATCTGTTCTCGGGCACTCCGGTTTTTTCCAGATTCTGGCTATTATACACAGAACTTCCAATCTTTAAGGTTTCTTGCATTTCTAATTCTTACCAAAGATATTCATCTATATTTTACCTAGTTCTTTCATCATATTTTATCTATATTTAAATAGTAATCCACTTGGAATTTGTTTTATGGTGTGATGTGAGGTACAAGTTCTAGGTAATTATCTGTATTGCCATCCAGTTTGATTGATTCAGAAGCTTCCATACTTATTTGACCAACTACCCCTTTTCAGAAAAAAAAAAAGTCATTCACTGCTCCCCGGAAACCTACCTTCTTTACAGAAATAAACAGACACATCCCCACAGCTGTACCCTGTTGTTCCAGTGCTCCCTGAAGTTGCTGTCCCTCACTTTGGTAATACCATATTGATTCCATTATCTTTCATTTATCTTCAATAATATTTGCTTTCTACTCCGATTTGTAATTTTACCTTGAGAAAGACTTCAGTTCTTTCATGTGCTGGAACTTTTTTTTTTTTGGTTTTTGGGTCACACCCAGCGATGCTCAGGGGTTACTCCTGGCTCTGCACTCAGGAATAACTCCTGGCGGTGCTCGGGGAACCATATGGGATTCCGGGGATCGAATCCAGGTTGACCATGTGCAAAGCAAATGCCCTACCCGCTGTGCTATCCGGCCCCTGCTCGAATTATTTTTAACTCTTTATTCTGTTAGCCCACCAGCCTCTTACCTTCACTCAACTATCAATAGATTCTTCCTGTCCTCACCCTTTATGGAGATGTTCTTGGAAAAATAAGTGACTATAGATAGAGAGAAATTTTGGAGAAATTGTCAATTGGGATTTACTATCTTAGAAAAACTCTCTTATTTAAGGTGGGCAGGGCATGGAATGTTCTGGTTAATATTACAAGCGACTGCACTGAAGAAATTACCTTCGCCTCTGAGAATTCACCAGACCTGTCAAGACCTTGTAGGGTCTGAGGATCATTAGCAACCCCACAGGCACACATTATCACCATGCTGTCCGTGTGCTGCTGTGCTCATTTGCAGAGCCTGAACAGAATGCGAGATAAAGTTGAGCTGGCTGTGCTTTTCTCCATGGATAAGGGGAGTGAAGTAAGAGCTGGAGCCTTGGAGAGAAGCAACAAGCTTGAAGCTTTGCTCTGGGAATTAATCGTATCTGCCCTAAGCTGATGAATGGACTGTGTGAGTTAGAACTAGTACAGCCTGGTACCTAAGGCAGAAATTCACACATCTATTTTCTAGATGTGGGAAGTTTCCTTCTGGCCTCCGAGGCGCCAGATAACTTTCAGACCAGAGAGCCAAAACAGTCATGCCATAGAATATGTCTCCTTCCCTTCAAGTCTTAGAAGACACATCCATAAAATTTCTCACATTGGCTGTATGTGAGGAGGGCTAATGGTGTCCTGTGGGAGGGTTGAGGAATGAGCGAGCTGGGAACTTGTGCTGCTGTTTCCCACTTTCCCTTCCAAGGACCCTCCTCTAGCTGAACTGGCCCGTGTTCACATCACTGTCCTAGGCTTGCTCTGCTCCTCTTATCCCACCTCTTACAGTGATGTCATATTCCATTTCTTGCTTGAATGTCATCCTTTTTTCATTCAGTGTCACTTTGTTATGCCTCCGATAAGAATAACCAGTTCCCAGCCAGGGCCTCAGTCTGTATGGAGTTTGCATGTGCTCCCTGTGTTGGTGTGGGTTTGCTCCAAGGCCTCCTGTGTTCTTCTTCATCCCACAGATATGCTGTTTCTCGGTGTGCCTTACTTGCCCTAGTCTTCTGAGTGTGTGTGTGTGTGTGTGTGTGTGTGTGTGTGTGTGTGTGTGTGTGTGTGTGCGCGCGTGCATGTACTCTCTAATGAAAAGGAATTCTGCCCAGAGATAGCTCTCCCCTTGGACCCCAAGCAGCCAGGAAGCCAGGCTAGGCTCTGGATCCCCATGACCCTGAGCTTAATAAGCAGGTTTAGTGACTAAACACAGTTGTTTCGTGTTTTGTTGGTGGTTTTGGGGACCACACAAAGTGGTGCTCAGGGCTTACTCCTGGCTCTGAGCTGAGGGGTCACCCTTGGTGAAGCTTGGGAAAGAGAGAGTTCTAGGGATCAAACCCCGGGTCAACTGCATGTAGAGCCAGGGCCCTATCCACTATACTATCTTGCCAGCTCTCACAAACAGCTCTTTCTGTTTAAGAGGCAATGGGTAAGGTATTTGCTCATTGGTGATATTTTTGTGATCAGAAGTACATTATTTAAGCCTATTATTTATGCCAACCAGCCTATGGAAAAGTTGGCTTTATATGTTGTCATATAAATCAGGAATTCATTTAATCAAGATTTCATCAGAAACAAAAAAACAAACAGCAGAATAGACCCTGGTAAGAAGCCTTGCTTCTGCTAAAGGGCAAGGAGAAGTGAATGACAAACCACAGGAAAATCGCATCAGCTCACAGCCTGGTTTGCCTGAGGCGCACAGGCAGCCGTGTATCTGATGGTTGCTGCTAGCGGTGCTCAAAATTGGAGACTGGCCAAGGGATTCGTGGAAGGGCATATGCCAGTGGTCACAGCTCTGAGCAGACAGACGCTGCAGAGGATGTCGACACCGGCCAATATCGTCCTTAACAGCCTTGACCTTTCAGGTGTGGCTAAGACTTCAGTGGAGCTAAAACTCCAAGGACGAGCTGAAGCAGAGTGCCGGTGTTGTAGGCTCCCGGCAGCTGAGCTGGCTGAGTGCCCTCCCCCCTTTCAGGAAGTTGAATAGCTCAGAGATCTAGTGAAAATTCTAACCGAGATGCTGTGCCTGAAGAGCACATCCAGGGCAGTCGGCAGACATGGAAAGTTTAACAAGCATCTCAGACGGAGAATCAGAAACAAGCTTAAATGGCAGCAGTGACTCCAAGGGAAGAGGAGAAAGAAGTAAGACTCAGGAGAGCTGGAGAAATTCTACGGGAAATATCTAAGTATCCATCCAAAGAGTAAATAAAGAAACAAAGGGCATTTGAGGAGGGGAGGGTGAAAAGGGAGGAACAAAGACGCTAAGCCCAGGAAAGAATACCTGAGAACTCCTCACACCTGGGGAAAGAACTAACCAGAGATATCCGAGAAGCAGAAGTAACAGCGCATATTTAAAGTCCAAAACACCCTCTACTAGATATGTTAAATTATGAAAAGTCAATAATAAAGGCATTGGATCTTTGGTGGGTGAGTGGGTGGGGGAGCACTGAGCCTCACTCAACGAGATGTAAAATTCTACCTCTGAAATTCCTTTTCTAGGAACCTGTCAACTGCATTAAATGTGGGCTCATGGTACGACTCACCTAAGTTTTCTTTTCTTTCCATCTTTCTTTCCTTCTTTCTTTCCTTCTTTCTCTCTCTTTCCTTCTTTCTCTCTTTCTTTCTTTCTTTCTTTCTTTCTTTCTTTCTTTCTTTCTTTCTGTCTTTCTTTCTCTCTTTATTTCTTTCTTTCCATCTTTCCTTCTTTCTTTCCATCTTTATTTCTTTCCTTCTTTCTTTCCATCTTTCTTTCCTTCTTTCTTTCCATCTTTCTTTCCTTCTTTCTTTCTTTCTTTCCATCTTTCTTCCTTCCTTTCTTTCTTTCTTTCTTTCTTTCTTTCTTTCTTTCTTTCTTTCTTTCTTTCTTTCTTTCTTTCTTTCTTTCTTTCTTTCTTTCTTTCTTTCTTTCTTTCTTTCTTTCTTTCTTTCTTTCGTGGGTGGTTGTTTGGGCCACACCTGGCAATGCTCAGGAGATATTCCTGGCTCTGCACTGAGAAATCAGTTCTGGTGGTGATCCAGGGATCCTACAGGATGACAGGCACTGAACCTGGGATGGCCATGTGCAAGGCAAGTGCCCTAGCCTCTAACTCTTCTACGCCAAACTCACTTAATTTTTCAATGACCAACTCAAATCAAACTTCCATGAAGACATCTGAAAATTCTCTTTGTGGGGAGGATGGGGACATCTCTTACTCTGCACTAGTGTACACATACACACACACATGCATATATATATATATATACATATATATATATATAAAATGCCATTTCTTGATAATTTTCCATATAGTTGAAATTCAGTGCTAGTCAGGTTAGGAAGGATATAGATTTCCTATGGTTTATGGTTTCCATAAAAATTGACCACAAATGGGATGGCTTAAAACAACAGAAATGTATTCTCTCAGTTCTAGAAGCCAGAAGTTTGAAATCAATTTTACTGGATCCAGATCAAGGGGTTGGCAGGGCTGCTGCTTCTCCTGAGGCCCAAGGGGAGATTTCTATTCCCTGCCTCCTCCAGCTTTAGGTCTGCTGTTTCCTTGGCTCGTGGCCATATCACCCCGTCTCTCCCTCTATGGCTGCATTGCTTTCTCCTCTTCTGTATATAATTAAGTCTCCTTCTGCCTCCTCCTTAGAAAGATATTTATGATTGAATTTAGAGCTACCTAGATTATCCAGAGAAAACTCTCCCCCTCTCAAAATCCTTAAGCACATCTGCAAACCCCACCCCTCTCTACTACCATGCTTTCCACATGGACTAACATGTACAGCAACCAAGTATTATGGCGACATAGATAACTTTTAGAGGTTAGCAAGAAGCAAAACAGTAATCATCTGCTTTATCACCTGTAACAGTTTTAACATTTAGGACTGTGATACTGTGGTTTTTATCTGCTAAGCCAAATTATAAGCTACTAGGTGGTGGGATAGTATTGAAAAACCTTGAATTTCTGCAGCAGTGGCTGCACCAGTTCATAGTCTTCCACTTGAATAGATAAAAGTATAAATAAAATTGCACATGAAAAAGAGAAAAGGGCGAGTAAACAGGCAAACACACTGTAAAAAATATATACATATATTCACTTTCACCTAATACATGAACCCTCTTATAGAACATTCTAGCAACAATACAATCATCACAATGGAGAAAAAAATAAGTGGTTGCTAAATGAGAGGCTGGGACTGTATATGAGTAATAGGACTGAGTGTCAGATGGGATCATCCAGAGGAGATGGGGCGGTGAGGGTGAGGACTAGGTCTGTATCTTGATTGCAGTGGAGGTAGATTGTGGCACGGCTTGAGCTAACCCAAACTGGAAAGAAACACACACTGTAACAATAGCAAGTCTCTGGTTTGGACATTTCCTCTGATTTCTGTAAGCAATACTCATTGGAGGAAAGGACGTACCGGAGCCAACACCTCTCTCGAATGTAAGTGTGCCCTGCTCTTTGTAAGTTCTTGTGCTATGTCATAAAGTTTGTTTTATGAAGCTACCTTTGCACCCATGTTTTGCTAACTGAAAGAAATCTGGAGGGGGGCTTGCTTTCAGCAAGGGAAGAAAGTGAAGGCAATGCCAGTGTTGCTTTTGTGCAGCCTTGCAGAAGCCCAGGGAGAGTGCAGCTTCTCCTCTGACTCTTTCCTGGGGAAGTCCTTAGAACAGGCTGTGCTTCTGCCATCTCATCTCTGCTCTTACTATATGCTGCTGCTCTTTGGGGTTGAATGTGATGTTTTGTATCAGGTGGTGATTTTTTGTGTGTGTCTTGAAATGCTAAACATTTTTCATATAAATGAGTGCTTCTTCATTTTGTGCCATTTCAGCTATTTTGCACAACACTGGACATTTGGGGGAGGAAGGACCAGAATTCATATACTTAAAACTTTAGTGACTGTAATACACCAAAATTCCAAAATAACTACACCTTTTTTCAGAAAAAAAAAAAGGAGTGACTTATAGAAACATGCATTTGGCAAGATGAAAAGTAATACTATTAAGAAAATGGGAGTGTTAAGATTAAGCCAGGGGTGAGTGTGAGGGCCTTAAATGCATTGTAGAGTAGTTCTGAGATTCCTCAAGATCCAAGAAAATCATGAGTCTTTTAGGGTTGCCTTTGCGTTCCCCTAAGCTATATCTCTCAATCCAGAGAATAGCACCTTTAGAAGATGACCAATCTAAAGAGTTTTTTCTATATTTTTGGTATTAAAATGAGAGATCTTACGGGTGGTGGAGAATGGGCACTGGTGAAGGGATGGGTTCCCGAACTTTGTATGAGGGAAGTATAAGCACAAAAGTGTATAAATCTGTAACTGTACCCTCACGGTGATTCTCTAATTAAAAATAAATAATTTAAAAAATAAATAAATAAATAAAAATAAAATGAGAGATCTGAGCAGTTTTCTACTTTAATAATTTCTCTTCTGCCTTTGGATTCAAGTGCATACAAGAGCTCAATCTTTCTAGTTTATACATTGACTATGACAGCCTTCAGGAAAAGCCAGGACTCATGGTGAGAAAACCAGAACCATAGAATTGATGAAATGTTGAGATACTTCCAAAATTACTCTGCATGAGAGGAGATATTAATGTCTTGTGGAGAGAAATTAAGTTAGATCAATCAAGAGAAGTCTTTTAGAAATAAGTGGGCTCAATTGAATGTTGTAACTTGCCTTTGGTGAGAAAGCATCTTCATTTAATTGTGTGGCTCTATATCAGATTAAATAAGACCCCTGGACTCTCCCAAGATATATTTAACTATGTGAACTATACAGAATAAGTACTGACTCCTGCTTATTGTTTGCTGTGACTCTGTGTAAATAAATCCTACCATCTACACCTGAATGAGAAGGGAGATACTCTGAAGCACAACAACCAAAATTTTTTCAGGAGGTTATTTTCCTGGCATATTTTTCAGGTTTGTCTTGGAATTTGGATCAATGATGCATTTTCCATTTTTTCCACATTTGGAATTTTGGTGCTGTGTCTGGTTGAGATGTATCTGCAAGCAAGTCTGTGACCCCTGGTCTCTGGAGCTACGCAGTCAACGCCTGTGGATGTGTATTAACTAGAGAAGTTAAAAAAAAAAAAAACAGAAGGGAAAACCAAGTTCGACCAGATATAAGAGCTACTCTGCTGTGGCTGAAAGATGAGCCACATGAAAGGAGAAGAGATTAAAAGAAGAGAGTTCCAGGAGGTCACCTTGGAAGTAGCAAATTGGTGCCAGAAATGGACTCACTGAGAAAGGATTCCGGAGCTGCTTGAAGTGACTCATCATTTTCCTTTAACCCACTTCAGTCTTTGGTGGGTGATTCTACTTCCTGGGCCACTAGTCCAAAAGTTAGAGACCCTACTACTTTCCCTTCATCATCATCATCATCCCATTGATTTTCTCAAGCGGTCTCAGTAATGTCTCCATTCATCCTAGCCCTGAGATTTCGGTAGCCTCTCTTTACTCGTCCTTCCCAATGGTGCTGCATTGGAGGTTCTTTCAGGGTCAGAGGAATGAGACCCATCATTCTTACTGGTTTTGGCATATGAATACAACACAGGGAGTTTGCCAGGCTCTCCCATGTGGGCAGGAAACTCTCGGTAGCTTGCCAGGAACTAGATGTTGCTTCCGGGAACTTGGTTTTACAGTCTCTGGATGTTGGCCATTGATGGGATTACACTGCGGCCAGGGGGTAGTTTATCTGGGTGTGACCTCCTAGCTACTGGGAAATGGGGGATCTGAGCAGAAGAGGCCCAGTCCCGATCTGAGCAGACTTGGATATCCCAGCCCTAGGTCCCACACACCTGGGTTCCTCTGACGGTTTCTTCACACATGAGGTTCGTCCGAACATATGGAGAGGGACCTTGAGCATGGCTATGGCTGGGTTCTGGAGGTCTTCAGCTTCGGGGGCTCTGCTCAGGGTGGGGAGGGAAACTCAACCCACCCCCTCCAAGGGACCCCTGTGAAGACAGCCAGGCTTGGGGGCAAGAGACTCTGCACTACTTTCCCTTAGGAATTATTTATGTAGTATCTACCAAGGATTTAGACAGCCAGCTGTCTAATTGGAGAAGAAAACTATATTTACTGTAAAAAAGCCAGGGAGCTCATGGAATCATTAAAAATATAGAAGGACAAAGTCTGAAGGTGACATGGTAAAGTCATCTACAGATTTGCAGACATCTCAGTGGAGATGCCACCCTTACCAGTCACTCACTGTCTCCTCCCAGGTTTGCATCCAGGCTGCACCAAGTCCTTGTTTTGTGTAGAGTAATTGTGAGGTAGTCCTGGAAAGTGAGCACTTGTGTCATCAACACTTAAGACTCATCACTGAGGACTCATAAGGTGGGAATTTTCCAACTCTTGTAATGGCTCAAGGTCTGGGAAGCAAAAAAAAAAAAAATCAAACAAATAAATACAAAGGTCCATTAAAGTCTTCGCATTTGGTGTCCAAGCACGTCAAGCCCTGTTGTAAGTAAGTTACAAAGACATTCAAGTCTGTAAAATGTGAGGGGTGTGATTGGTGAAGCAAGTTAAATAAATGGGTGAGACAGCACAGCTAGCTGGAGTGTGGATCTGAGAGTCCCACTGCATAATTCAATTGGGTCCATGTCCCGGCTGCCATATGGTGCCATTTGGGGCAGCTGTCAGCTCCAACTTAAATATCAAGAGAATGCTTCTGGATTCTGTAGTGGGAAGGGATTCCAGAGCAGTTGCAGTGATTATAAAATTCTTCTGCTTAGTTGGTTCCCATTTATTTTCCTGATCTGAGAAGAATATTAGTGGTGGAAGAACATATCGCCTCTTGACCTCTCTCCTGTCCCATATGGCCTTCCTGTTATTTCCCTACTTGATTTCCCTCATTCAGTATTTCTCTCTCTTGCTGCAGAAGAAGTCTTCCCCAGTTTGAAAACAGGGGTAGAGCAGAGATCAGAAGCAATTACCAATTTGGCTATATCTTAGTTTGCATTATGATGTAGTCTGTTACTGAAGAACTTATTTTTTACCTTATCAATAAAGTTTCTTCTTTACATATTTTGCTTTTAAAACCAAAGTAAAGCAAATCAAATATGTAATATTTACAACCTTCATATAGTAAAAATATATTCATGTTTGTTCTTAAAGGAAAACAACCCAATGTCACCTAAGAACCATAACCAGCCCAAGTCCAACTAACAAGTCCAAGTTCCGAGTCTCTGGGACTCCTTCCTCTTCGTGTTCTGTCATAGCCTTTCTCACCATTCTGTGAACTGACCTAAAACAGGGCCAACTAACTCAGGACTAGAGAATAATGACAGGAAGGACAAAGAAAAGGAGTTAAGACCAAACATATACATGGAATGCCAGAATTACAGGTATCTTCTCTAGTTTCAAATTTTATAACAGGACCAACGGCAAGTTTAGAATTGTTTCTTTTCCCTCACAACATTCGCATTGTCTCTAGCCAGTACCTCAACTGAATTATTTACTGAGTAAAGGTGGTCCCAAATTTTTCTTGAATCTGAGTACTCGACGATCCTTTGTGTATGAACGTTCTTATCACTGGTATGCTGGCTCTACCTTGCTTTGGCTCATGCAAATAATTTGATCTTTCAGCAACATTGTAGGAAATTTGATTAAAATGACCATCATTTAAAACTATATAAACTTACAACTTACTTTTAAAATTACATGATAAATATACCAAATCACTTCCTCTTTATTTTACTATTATCTATCTGTTTGAAATTATGTCTTTCACATGTATGATAGAAATGCCATCTAAAGATATGTTGTATATTGGGTTCCTCTTATCACAGCTACATGTTCAGAGCCCAATATCGTCTTGTTGATAGCTTGAAATTGGCCTTGGGAAGATTTTTTGCTTTAAGGACATTGGCAAACACTACAATACTGTGCCACTGTCTAAAGTTTCCATTCATTTTTTATCTCTGAATACCAGTTTTGAGAGAAATCCCAAGGGATTGATTCTCTAGCTTCCACTTGTACTTTTTTATACCAGCATTTTGTCCCAGTTATGTTACAGTGTCACAGTAGCATGAAAAATTTAAGTTTTTAAATCACTGTGTTTTCCCCTTCCTGATGGAAGCATTCCTCTCTCAAGTTGAAAACCTGGGTTATAGAATGAAAAGCATACATTTTTGTGAGTAGATCATTAGGTGTGATACTGACGAATACTTCTGTGTCTCTTCTCTGGTTTCTGAATTGGTTTCAGGATCAAGACACAAATTGTGTATCAGTGTATTATGTATCAGTGCCCAGACATCAAAGGCACTGTCTGTCCATTGGTACTATACTCCAAGTCTGGGGTGATTAAAGCTAGCTAGCTCTCAATAACTGGGTATCACTGTATCTCTGTCATCCCATTGTTCATTGATTTGCTCGAGCGGGCCCAGTAATGTCTCCATTCATCCTAGTCCTGAGATTTTAGCAGCCTCTCTTTACTCGTCCTTCCCAACGGTGTCCCATCGGAGGCTCTTTTAGGGTCAGGGGAATGAGACCCATCATTGTTACTATATTTGTCATATGAATACGCCACAGAGAGCTTGCCAGGCTCTCC
The DNA here is from genome assembly GCF_027595985.1 of Sorex araneus. Classification (NCBI taxonomy): domain Eukaryota; kingdom Metazoa; phylum Chordata; class Mammalia; order Eulipotyphla; family Soricidae; genus Sorex; species Sorex araneus. The sequence goes on from NC_073304.1 coordinate 102,275,010, forward strand.
CGTGTGGGCAGGAAACTCTCGGTAGCTTGCCAGGTTCTCCAAGAGGGAGAAATAGGCTAATTTTCTGGTAAGGAATGTAAATTATTTTTTTCTGTTTCTTGCCTTCAATCAGGTGACCAGGACATCTGGAGGTCACCAGGTTCAGGACAAATGGAGAGTGAGGGACTGAACATATGGCATATAGAGCAGAAATCTTTATGTTTTCATGCAAAGAACAAAATTCACAAAGACTATATGCAAACAACCTCCAGAACCATGCCTCAGCATCGTCTTATCTCACCTGTTAATCCCAAAGATCAGCATTAGACTCCAAACAAAGTAACTGGGTACATGGTCACTGTCACTGTCACTGTCATCCTGTTGCTCATCAATTTGTTCGAGCGGGCCCCAGTAACGTCTGTCATTGAGAGACTTATTGTTACTGTTTTTGGCATATCCAATATGCATGGGTAGCTTGCCAGGCTCTGCCGTGCGGGCTCCATACTCTAAGTAGCTTGCCCGGCTCTCCGAGAGGCGCAGAGGAATCAAACATGGGTTGGCCGCATGAAAGGCGAAAGCCCAACCACTGTGCTATCGCTCCAGCCCAGGGTATATGGTAAAATTAAGAAATGAAGACTGTCAACGTTTCACTATGAAGTCTGTGAGAAAGGTGATTCTACAGATGGTTGTGCTGGCAGGGTCATGGAAAGAAAACCCAAAAGTGTTGAAATGAACACAAGCACCCCACCGACCCATCGCATGATGCTGTGCAGGGCCTCATGGCAGTCATTGCTGGCAAACTGAACCCAATGTATAAAGAATTTTAGGTCTGAATTTCTCATTTATGCAACTATTTATTGCCCTTAGAAGGAGCCACTAGCCCCATAATTCTTGAAGTCTTTAGACTTTGCATACTCAGTTCTCTGACAGGGGCTTCTCATGGCTTTTGGTATGTAGTCCAAATTCTTCAGGATGGTTCATCCTGTTCTGAGCCTCACTATTTGTTTTTAGCATCACAGTCAGACCTATTGAATCATTCTTCCCCAATCCTCTGCCCCAGGATCCTCCCCTCCCCCAACTTTTGCATTTGTCTAGAGGACACATACTTTTTCACACGCCCTCTACCTTGACCCTGTAGGACTTGACTGCCTTGATCCCTCTCCTCAAAGGAAATGAATGGTGCCTTATCATTGATCTTTCTCCTCCAGGGAATGGGGCCTTCATCATCAGCACTCTGTACCACCCTGGAAATCCATTTTATTGCAAAAGGCTTATTAGGAGCAAGGGAATGTGCAGTGGGTGATAATAGGCAGGTGTCTGACGTAGCTGCCATGACTCACTTGAGTGCAGTCCACATAGTGACAGGAGTAAGGCATTCTGGGCTGATGAAAGCTGGGCTAGGACCTCCAGGCTCTTCCTGCCATGACTCAGGGGCCAGGGAAGGTCCTCTTGGGTTGTCTCAGCACATGGGATAATGAGATGCTGCCTCACTCACCAAGGATGTGTAGTAAGAACCTGTGTTGGGAACCACACAGGCCTGCTTCCAGGAGCCGCTGCACATACCACTTGGCCTTTGAATGACTCGAGGGAAAAAGGTGTATAGTGAAGACTCAGGTGTCATCCCAAACCCTCAGGTGGTTTGGGTGTTCTCCCCAGTCACTTCTGACACAATGTGTAGAATACAGCTATTTGGATAGCAGCAAAATTGTGGAGAAATAATAGATTCTGCCTTCTTTCTTGAATGTTGCTAGTGGTGAGAAGTGCCAGATTATATTTCACAGGAGGGCATTTATCTTTCAATTTTTTTCTTTCTTTCTTTTAAAAAAATGTAATTTTATAAGCTTGTTCACATTAATTGATTACATTCAATATTTCAACACCAATCCCACCACCATTACACCTTCCTACTACCATTATTTCAAATTTTCCCACCACCATTCAAGCCTGCCTGCCAGGGGCAGATGCTAGATAATTTACTTTCTATTGCTTATTATGAGTATCATGAGAGGTCATGTGGCTGCCAAAATGGCCGTGTGCTTCTGAAATTCTAAAATTGTAAATGGTCGGGGTCCAGAGACATCTCTATAGGGAACTAATCCATTTTAAGATTCATTTGGGAGTCTCTGGATCAAGGCCGTTGATGCGCTGAGATGGCGCCCAGGCAGATGGTGGGTGTGACAGCCAGAATCCCAAGTGGCTGGGGAGACAGGAAGGGACGCCCGTCTCTGTTGCCACTATGTGGCCTAGAGTCTTAGTCCTTGAACCCCCGAACTTGGGTTTTACTTCTGGAAGCTTGTGGTCATTGGGATTTCATCTGGGGTGGACGAAGAGGGCACATCCACTCCATCTGAGGTGCCGTTGTGGATTGCCTTGGTATGGGGTCTGAAGGGATTTCCAGCAAGCTCCTGCCTTCCGGGATTCACTGCAGTGTCTCTGGATCTAGGCCGCTGAGGTGCAGAGATGGCGCCCAGAGGCAGGTGGAGGGCGTGACAGCCAGGACCTCAAGTGGGTGGGGGGATAGGAAGAGCTGGCCTATCTCCGCTACCACCATGTGGCCAATGTTTTTAAGAATCATATTTCTATTCTCTTACTGTGTTTTATTATCCCACCTCTGAGAGAGATCATCTGTATCTGTCCCCCTCCTGCCTTTCTTCCCCCATTATGAGCCCCTCCAGATCCATCTACAGAGCAAACACCTTGCATTCATCTTTTCCATGGTCCAGTCTCCCATTGTGTCTATGTATCACTGTTACTTTATCCAGTCATCTGTTCTCAGACACTTGCATGGTTTCCAGATTCGGGCCATAGTGAATAGTGCTGCAATGAACACAGGAGTGCAAGGAGGGTAGGTTGAAGTGGGGAGACTCTGGTGGAGGGTGTGGTGCTGGGACAACGTCTGTATGAAATGCCATCATCAACAGTATTGTCAATCACAGAAACTGTAGCACTGTTGTCCCAGTTTCCATCGATTTGCTCGAGTGGGCACTTGTAACGTCTCTATTGTGAGACTTGTTGTTACTGTTTTTGGCATATCAAATATGCCACAGATAGCTTGCCAGGCTCTGCCATGCAGGCGGGATACTCTCGGTAGCTTGCCGGGCTCTCCAAGAGGGACGGAGGAATTGAACCCGGGTCGACCACGTGCAAGGCAAATGCCCTACCTGCTGTGCTATCACTCCAGTGCTCATGGAAACTAAAATTTTTTTTAAAATTTAAAAATTATTTTTGGGAGCGTGAATCCAGACCCAGCTGAACCAACTTCAACATGGACTGCTCCTTGCAGATTGTCTCCAGCCAGAGAACTAAGCCTCGACCCCATGCCCCCCTAGGAGTGGAAAGGTATTTCTCTCTCTCTCGCCTGTCCCTTCCCGGGGATGAAGGGCATGGGGACCGCCATATTATGACGACCACAGATGGGATTTCATGACAAAAACTGCAGCAAAAGGGCGCGAGGGTACTCTTGGGAAGGTGGGAGGCACCGACCCCTCCCACCGCTGCCGAGATGTGACCCCTGGGGCCGCACGCATGTGCGGCTCCTCCACAGCTACAAGAGCGTGAATCCAGACCCAGCTGAACCAACTTCAACATGGACTGCTCCTTGCAGATTGTCTCCAGCCAGAGAACTAAGCCACGACCCCATGCCCCCCTAGGAGGGGAAAGGTATTTCTCTCTCGCGCCTGTCCCTTCCCGGGGATGAAGGGCGTGGGGACCGCCATATTATGACGACCACAGATGGGGTTTACCAGCTTGCAATGATCCGGAAGAAATCTCCCTGGACTTAGTTGTTAAAGTACAGAAATACAAAACTGCGCAGCCGCTACTGCGGCCGCGTGACCTCATTTCTCTTCACAACAGGTCTGACTCTAGTGAGGTGCTCCTAATAATAATGGTGAGGTTTGTGTTGAGATATTGAATGTAACCAAAGTAAATATAAAGTAAAGTGAAATTTATCAGTTACAAGGCGGGGGGTGCGGGGGTGGGTGGGATGGGAGGTGTACTGTGTTTGTTTGTTTGTTTGTTTTTTGTCTTCGGTGGTGGGATATGGGCACTGGTGAAGGGATGGTTGTTTCAGCATTTTATGACTAAGACTTAAGCCTGAAAGCATTGTAATTTTCCACATGGTGATTCAATAAAATAAAATTTAAAATAAATAAATAAATTTTTTAAAAAATTATTTTTGTATTAAACCTGCCTTTACAGGACTTCCACAAATGAGCTATGAGCCTAAACACAACTCACAAAGGTGGCTGAAAATGGCATTAGCTCTTTGGGGTTTTGATAGCCACATTCTGTCACTGCTTCTTTCTGAACTTACCCTGTTTCTTCCTGAATTGTGTGGCTTAAACCAAGGTACCAGAGATGTTGCAAATGGGCAGGAGATGGCAGGAGAGAGCCAGTGAGTATCCTGGCAGCCTCCTCAGAACTAGCTGGTGGAGAGAGAAGCGCAAATCAGGGTAGAACTTGATCCTGGGGTGAGGAGCAGGGAAAGAGGTTGCATAGAAACTCCAAGCCAGATAATTAGAGAGGAGAGTTTGCAGGTACTGAGTGTTGGTGGGTCAAAAGCAGGAAGTAGAGTCAAAGTGCCATGCAGGTCTTCTGAAGTCCCACTGCCCAGAAACAATGCAGGAACAACTTAAAGGGCAGCAAGGGCAGGGGAGGAACAAATAAATCCTGCCACCAGTGTGCACTGGATCTACTGTACACACTGCTAAAGGCGTTTCTAAAGTTCTAATGACAGAACTGTTGTGTCTTGCTTTGTTTTATTTTTCACTTTGGGCCATATCTGGTAGTGCTCAGGGGCTACTTCTGGCCCTTTGCTTAGGAGTGACCCTTGATGGTGCTTGTGGGGGCCATACATAGTACCAGGGATAGAACTGGAGTTGACTGAATGCAAGGCAATAGCCTTCCCCTCCATACTATCTCTCCCACCCTCAGAAACCTTTTTAAAGTTGAAACTGACCGTCATGCCATTAATTCTCATTATGTAGCAGAGCTCTGTGATGTATATGCATGCACATTGTGTGAATGCATGGAATAAATATTCTGAACATACATCTCAAAGACAGAAAGAGGTTAATCAAAAAGTTAACATTTCTAAAGTTTCCAAATCTGCCTTAGAGAGAATATACTATGTGTTTAATTAGAAACTACAGGCAGTGTTAGCAGGTTTTTCAGTTGTTAGTAATTAGGACACAATGAAAAGAGCACTACTTAATATCTGGAAATATAAATTGAGCTCTTTTGATTGAATTGACTCATTTATTTTGCACCAGGAATGGGACCCAAAGTCTCACCCATGCAAGACAAGTGCTGAGCCACATCGCTGCCCTTGAACCGAACCCTTTCAAGAAAGGTTCTGTCACCCCATGGAGTTGTACATTATTACATCCACCAGCATGTTACCAGACAGGGAGCATGATCTGGGCACCGGAGCTGGCAGAGAGGATCCAGAGGAAAGAAATCTCTCTTGTGTTATTAGTTGCTACTAAAATGACCACGTATCATGTAGCAGGATTTGGGAGAAATTTCTGCACACAGCACAGCACTGGAGTGATAGCACAGCAGGTAGGGCATTTGCCTTGCACGTGGTCGACAGACTTCACTGGGAGAATCACACAAAGTAACAATGAGCAAAAAGACATCAGGCTGTGTGCTAAAGTAGATAAAGGACCAAACACGGTGGCCTCTCAGTATCTTATTGCAAACCATAATGCTCAAAAGTAGAGAGAGAATAAGGAGGAAATTGTCTGCCATGGAGGCAGAGGGTGGGGTGGGGTGGGAGTGCTGGGAGGGATACTTGGGACATTGGTGGTGGAAAATGTGTACTGGTGGAAGCATGGGTGTTCAATCATGATATGACTGAAACTCAGTTATGAAAGCTTTGTATCTCATGGTGATTCAGTGTTTTTTTTTTCTTTTTGGGTCACACCTGGCTATGCACAGGGGTTACTCCTGGCTTTGCACTCAGGAATTACCCCTGGCGGTGCTCAAGGGACCATATGGGATGCTGGGAATCAAACCCAGGTCGGCCACGTGCAAGGCAAACGCCCTACCCGCTGTGCTATCGCTCCAGCCCCCGGTGATTCAGTTTTTAAAATATTTTTTAAAAAGAAGACATCAGGCCCCCAATGCCACATGCTGCACCTGTTTCATTGAGGGATGTGGCAGAGTACAGGAGAGCAGCTTCTTACATGTGGGGACCTAGGAGTGGGCGTTAAGGGAGTTTCTCCTAGACTCACTTCAGGAGAAGCACAGGAGCTTCCTGCCCCGTGCCAAGACGAGGAGCAGTTACCTAGACATGCGGAGCAAACTACTCAGGTCATTTGCTCCACAGAGACCATCCTTGTTCCCACAAAGCCCACAGCATCCTGGGAAAGTGTGCGTTCAGAAAACCCAAGTCCACTGGCCAGTGGAGGCCACACCATCATAGAGCTGCCTGGCCCTTTATTTGCCAAGTGTTTTGAATTTTGCTAGCCCACATGGGCTGTCATTGGCATATTTGACACCACATGGCCTCAGTGTCTTCTTCCTGGTGACACAGAGGTCAGCCTCTCAGCAAGGCATCAGAAGTATCAGCATTCTGAGCATCAGGAGATGCTCAGAACTGACCGGATCTGGGGGTTCACTATCATCCACCTCCAGGTGCACATCTGCCCAGAGGTGCTACCAGCCCACTTCTCCCTTCCTCAGGGGTTGCGGACATCTCCAAGGCTTCTTACCTGTGAACTTCCCTCCACCCTCCTTGCTGCCTCTCCATGCCTAGACCTGTCTTCTGCTTCTGCGAATCCATGTCCTCCTTACCTGTCCCTGGGCTTCTAGCACCTTCCTTCTCTGACCTTCCTGTCTTTACCACAAGAAACAGGTTTTTAAATATAGACATGAGCTGGCATATTGTTCAGCCACAGAAAAGAAATGGACATATTCTTTCACATGGAAGCCTCAAAGCATGACGGCCAGTGAAAGAAGCCAGAGGCAAAAGGCCACAGATGGTGCAATTCTGTTGATTGGAAGAGTCCAGAAATGGCAAGTGGATACAGATAGCAGATTAGTGGTTTCTAGAGGCTGTGGAAGAAGGGGGTGGGGGCAGGATGTAGGATACAGCATCATGTGCACACGTGGGATTCCTTTGGAATTTTTACAGCACTCTACAGCTGGACTCTGGTTGTGGTTGTATGTTTTTATAATTTACTAATTTGTATTGAATTGAACTTTAAAAAATTGGCACAGATTGGGAGTAGAGGGAGGGCTTGATGAGGATGGATGAGACAGAGTTTTTTGTTGTTGTTCTAGAGGGTTCCGGTATATTCTAGAAGGTTCTAGTATGTTCTATGTTAGGTTAATACATGGGATTAACATTGCACCAATGCTTTATTCTTTTTTTTTCTTTTTCAAGATTATTTATTTATTTTATTATTTTTTAAATTTATTTATTTTTTAATTAGTGAGTCACCGTGAGGGTACAGTTACAGATTTATACATTTTCATGCTCATGTTTCCCTCATAAAAAGTTTGAGAACCCATCCCTTCACCAGTGCCCATTCTCCACCACAAATAAATGCAGCATCCCTCCCACCCCCCCAATCCCATCTCCCTCCACCCCACCCAGCCACTGTGGCAGGGTATTCCCTTTTTTTTCTTTTTTTTTAAATTGAATCACCATGTGGAAAGTTAAAAAGTTCTCAGGTTTATATCTCAGTTATACAACATTCAAACACCCATCCCTTCACCAGTGCCCATATTCCACCATCAAAAACCCCAGTATACCTCCCGCCCCCGCTCCCCCGCCCCCAACTGCATAACTTATGAATTTCACTTCATTTTCTTTTTACCTTGATTGCATTCCATATTTCAACACAAAACTCACTATTGTTGTTGGAGTTTCCCCCCAAGAAAGACAACCCTACTACCAAGGAAGCATTTGAGAATTAGTTTTCCATTGCTGAGAATGAAGAGATATGTAGCCCCACAGCTCCAAGTACATAACTCTTTTTTTCCCTTTATCTTTTTCCTTTTTTTCCCCCCTCATCCCCCTTCCCATGCCCCATAGTATGGTAGACGCCACGCCGCATTTCTCCCCGAAAATGGGAAACAACTGGGAAAGAGTAATATTTCCTCTTCTCGGCCAGCGTGGGGCTGTTGCTTAGTTCACAGTTCAGAGAAATGGCTGCTACTTTGTTTACCTTCAATATTTCAACAAAAAACTCACTGTTATTATTTGGAGTTTCCTCCCAAGTCAGACCTACTAAAAAGGAACCATTTCACATTGCTGACAATTAAGAAATGTTAAGTCTCTTTTGGATTTGGTTTCGGATTTCTGTATAAAGTCCAGGGAAAATTTTGCCAGAAATCGCATAGCCCATCTCACAATCCCAGCGCATTGCTGTAAGAAGCTGCACTTGATGCCCAAATGTGTTAGGTCTCTGGAATCAGTCTTTAGGCGCAGAGGGTCTGTTTCACTCTCAGCAGCTCCGGATTTATCTGGGCTGAGGGCATGCCGGTTACACCCACTTCCCATGATTCCCTAGGAGCCCCAAGTGTAAAAACCGTATACCTCTGGGTTAGGAGTCTTAGAAGATGGCTCCTGCCATGTGGATGTTGCTGCCGCCGCCATTTTCCATGCAGAAAGACAGGGTGGGGAGGAAAGATCCATCCCCGTGTAGCACGGAGTTGTAACCCAGCTCACAGTCCCAGTGCATTGCTGTAAGAAGCTGCGCTGGATGCCCAAATGTGTTAGGTCTCTGGAATCAAAGTCTTTAGGGGCAGAGGGTCCTGCTTTATTCTTTCTACCAAAGAGATTGTCAGGGTGCTCTTACGTGAGAGATTCTTCAGGCATGTTGCCTTCTGCTTCTCCTGATCTGGCACCATGTGCTCATGAAGAACACCTGCTCCTGCCCTGTCGCCACTGCTTCTCTTTAGGACCTAGCTGTTTGCCACACTGGGGTGCTCACATTTCCAGTCTTTGTCTCCTGTGGGTGTCCGGGTAATCTACCTAGTAGAGTTGGTGTGGGTTGTTTATAGACGGTTTCATCATTCCCCCATTAAAGCAGCTTTCCTACTGCAGGGCAGTTTCCTGCTCGTCTCTCTGCTGACCTCTGGACTGGCTAGAGCAGTGGGGAGGGGACTGTGCCTTCTCTGGCTATGTACCCCCAGAGCACAAGGTGGGGACGCAGGGGCTCATTCTGAATTCCCCAGTCACTAGAGAGCTCCTCAACCCTGGCACTTCTGACAAGTCAGGGTCATTCCTGGCTTGGGGGAGTCTGCCCTGTGCCCTGTGGGTGGTGACACAGCATCCCCAGCCTCTGCCCATGTCCCAAAGCCCACCAACACATGCCAGTTGAGAAACCCAGCGAGGCCTCCACACCTCCCCTGTGCCCAGCCAGAGAGTGGCTGATCCAGAGCTTTCTCTGGGGCGGGTACTGGGCTTCGGCTCTGCGTTGTTTCTGGGAAAAGTGCTGAAACCAGAACAGAAACCCACACCCCCTGCTGGTCCTGTCAGTGCCTGAGAGGAGCCGGGTGTGGCCTACCCGGCTCACCGCAACTGCGGCCTGCCGGAATCTGGTCTGGCCCCTGGCTGGCGCGTGCCAGGCTGAGTGTTGCTCTCTCTTAACCCCACATGGTGTCATCATCTAGGCAGGAGGACAGGCTAGGAGGAAGCTGTAGTTTAGATCTCTGCTCTCTCGTGGTGGCTGCTCGGCCACACGCACAGTGTTACCCTCTTGCCGTGGGTTTGGAGCCCACTTGGATGACCTCTCTGTGTTCTGACTCTCAGCACAGTGTTTTGGCTCTCAGCACTCACTGACTGGCTGATTGGGTGTGTGTAAGAGTATGACTGTGTGTGATTGGCTGCGGGAGAAGGGCGTGGTGTATGTATTATGGGTCTTGTGTGTGCATGTGTGGGTATGTGTGGGTGTGCTGGTGGGAGTGGTGTGTGTCTATTAGGAGTCTTGTGTATGAGTGTGTGAATGTGTATGTGCGTGTGCTGTGTATTATGAGTCTTGTGTGTTTGCGTGTGTGTTTGCACGCATGTGTGCGTGTGATTGTATTGGTGGGAGGAGGTATGAGACAAGTGTATATTATGGGTCTTGTGTGTATGAGTGTGTGTGTGAATGTAAGTGCACATGAGCCTTGTGAGTGTGGGTGTATGAGTGTGTATGAGTGTGTGTGGCACGTGTGTGAGTATATATAAGTGTATGTGTGAGTGTGCATGTGAGCGCGTGTGAGTGTGTGTATAATGTGTGCGTGTTATTGTTCTTGCTGTGGCCATTGCCTCGTGACCCTTATTAGGTGCCTGGGTGATTGGGTGGGAGAATTCTTGCCTGCCTTCTGCCCCATGTCCCTCCAACCCACCACCATGCCACACTGCCAGATCAACATCCCGGAAGCTGCTGTGTTTCTGAAGGTGCCCCTGAGGGGATGATTCTTTGTGTAATCACCGGGTTTGGAGCCTTCCTTTCGCTTGAGCCGCCCTTCTGTGTCTAGAGGCGCCTGCTCCGCCTGCCCTGAAATCAGCTCCCTAACGTCTATAAATAACCCTCATTTCAATATGAAATATTTACGGACTAGTCAAGGCAGATTCCAGCACAGGCTGCACCAGTCTGCAGCCTGCAGGCTTAGCGCCTCCCCCGAGGGTCTGCTCACCTTGTCTTAGGGCGGGTCCCTCCGTGCAGGACGCCAGACAAGCATTTGAATGCCGGTTGGTTGGGGGGACAGTGAGCCAGGAATCACGGCAGAGGGTGGCGAGATGGGCCTGGGAGGAAGGGGAAGGGGCTCCCAGCACATGGCAGGCTGAGTCTGCTCCACATGCCCACCCAAGGGAGCTGTGATAGGTCCCGGGAACCACTGGACACCGTGTCACTCAAGCGTCCAGTTGTCAGGCCTGTACCCTCAGCAAGCATTGCAGGGAGGGGGCTCTGTTTCCTAAGGCCTGGGAAGCTCATGAAATGTGTCAGCCTGAGCTCTCACCACCAGGGATAGCGCATCCTTCCGCTAGGGACCTGGCAGAGCCAAGGGTGTCCCCCAGAGCTGAGGCTACTGGGAGAGAGAGAAGTGTGATTCAGTGGGTGCCATTCTTACAGGCGCTTCCAGGGGCATAGCTGGGCCCCCTCCAGCTTGCCCCACCAGGCCTTGGGATATCCACACCTTCATCTCGGCCTCTTTTGCACACCCGAGGCTCACATTGGTGTTAAGAGAGGGGAGACGTGTGACCTGGGGGCTTCAGAGATCCTGGTGGAAATTCAGCTTCACCCTCTCCTCCTCCTCACCTGCTCTCCTCCACGATGGATACCCCAAGAGCACGCCTCCATGAGTACCCCACTCCTGCATGCAGTCTCAGGACCTGCCCCTGACAGCCCCTGTCCAACCCTCTGTGGTGCCCGAACCAAGGTGCTGCCTGATTGTCCATCCCTTGAACCTGAGCTTTGACTGAGAGAATGCAGGAAGTGACTCTCTGACTGTTTTTCTTTATGGTGGGGCGCTGTTGGAGCACTGTTTGGTGAGCCACTGCTTGGAGCATGTTTCTAAGCAGTGCTCAGGGGACCGAGAGCCATTCTTGATGAGATTCAGCCAGCAGCTTGGTGGTTCAGTACTCAGCCTGAGGGTGCAGTGCCAGGGGCACCAAGGCCACCCTCCACAACCTTCAGTGTTTGAGGCCCGCCCGAGGGTGCTGGAACCAGGTGTGCGCCTGAGCCCCTGTGTGGCTCTCAGTCCTCTGACTTCTGAGTCCTCCCCAAGAGATCTGCCCAGCTGCCGTGCACACAGCCAGGCTGCCTGAGGAAGGCGTGGAGATGGGAGGCTCCCGCCCCATGAGCACGGTCTCCTCAGATTCTCCACGTTCCCCCCCCTCCCCGGGTCCCCCACTCAGTGGAATATGGCTCCAGAGACAAACATCCCCTCACCCAACCACCCAAACTCTGGCCCAGAGAATTGCTCCCCACAGGTTATTGTCCAAGACCCCTGGGCTTGGGGGTGACCTAGAATCCACCCCAGTGTAGCAAAGAGCCCGACGGCAGCCCCAGGCGAGGGTCCCAAGCAGGGGGTCTGCACTGCAATGGAAGTCGGGGAGAGGCTCCCACCAGGGTAAGCGTAGCACTATCCCCCAGCCCCAGGCCCAGCTTCATCACCCCCTGAGCCTGCCCAGGCTCCTCGCCTTGCCTCCCGCCTCCTGGAACGGGAGACACCAGCGCGATTACCTCCTAGGCTTCAGTGCGCTCTGGGGCGGAAGCGACTGGCTGCCAGAGGCAACGGCAAGGTCCAGCCTTCTGCAGAACCACCCTCCGCCCGTGCTGCTCCGGCATAGCCCCGACGCAGGATTCGCTTCTGTGGAAGCTGGCTCCGAGTGCCTCCATCTCACAAGCTCATTATTCATCCGATTATTTCCATGCCATCCCAGTGAGGGCTAAAAGCCATCAATAAATCACGGCACTGCTGAAGAATTCTACTCAGCGACTGGGCAGGGTGCCTGGAGGGGCGAGGGGCTGTAGCGGGGAGGGTCCGTGGGCTGGGGCTTCTGCAGCTCTAGGCTCCCGTAGCCCGCTTCCCACACTGGAATCCACACTGGCCCCCGAAGTCCTCAATGTGCCTGAAATTCAAGAGCATCGTCTAGCCCAAAGGTCCGAATGCAGCGTCCACACCGGCCATGGGATATTGGGGCTGGCTGCTTGCCTCTGAAGCTTGGACTCCTTGTGAACTAGACAGCCCTATTGTGAGAGTAAGTGGGCAGACGCGCGTGAGCTCTGCAGACGGGACGTGTCCTCCGAGCATCCTGACAGCCGTTCTTCCAGAAGACCCATAACAAGGAGAGGGGGGCGGGACAGACACCCTAGACAGACACCGAGGAGCCATTGAGCATTTGCCGATGGTTTTTAAATCCACAAAAACGTTTCTGTGAGTTTCAAATGGGCCCGTTTGTCTTTCCCCATCAATTTCATAGAGATATTGTGAGGCTCAAATCAAATAACAGTTAGGGGAGCCCTTTGGCAAAGTGTTAAGTTGTACAGATGTGACATGCCTTGCCGGATCGTTCCTTCCCTGAACTCTGCCATTTGTTTTGTTTTTGCCAATCTTCTTGACTTATCTGGTTTTCAGTGTTATTGAGTTTTCTACCACTCAATACCTCTATTGCAAACCACAACATCCTAAATGAGAGAGAGAGCAAAAGGGAATGCCCTGCCACAGAAGCCGGGCAGGGGCTGGGGGGATGAGGTGGGGGTGGGGGGAGGCACACTGGGATCATTGGTGGTGGAGAATGGACACTGGTGGAGGGATGGGTACTCGACATTATATGACTGAAATGTAACCACGAAAGTTTGTAAGCCTGTAACTGCATCTCACGGGAATCCATTACAGTCAATCAATCAATAAAAATATTCTTAAAAAGGGGCTGGAGTGATAGCACAGTGGGTGGGGCATTCGCCTTGCATGCGGCCGACCCGGGTTCAATTCCCAGCATCCCATATGGTCCCCTGAGCACGGCCAGGGGTAATTCCTGAGTGCAGAGCCAGGAGTGACCCCTGAGCATCACTGGATATGACCCAAAAAGCAAAAAAAAAGAAAGAAAGAAAGAAAGAAAGAAAGAAAGAAAGAAAGAAAGAAAGAAAAGAAAAAGAGTGTTCCACACCAAGACTTCCTAAGTGAATAAAAAATATTTGGGCCAGTTGATGTGTGTGTGGGGAGGGGTGGGGGGATGCAAAAAGGAGCAATCATTTTATGTAACATCTACTAGAATTAGGTTCTAACATGAGCATCATTTGTCTCATCAGAAAGGAGAGAGAAAATGGGTTCCTTCCTTCCTTCCTTCCTTCCTTCCTTCCTTCCTTCCTTCCTTCCTTCCTTCCTTCCTTCCTTCCTTCCTTCCATCCTTCCTTCCCTCCTTCCCTCCTTCCTTCCTTCCTTCCTTCCTTCCCTTCCTCCTTCCTTCCCTCCTTCCCTCCCTCCTTCCTTCCCTCCCTCCTTCCTTCCTTCCCTCCTTCCCTCCCTCCCTCCTTCCTTCCTTCCTTCCTTCCTTCCTTCCTTCCTTCCTTCCTTCCTTCCCTCCTTCCCTCCCTCCCTCCTTCCTTCCTTCCTTCCTTCCTTCCTTCCTTCCTTCCTTCCTTCCTTCCTTCCTTCCTTCCCTCCTTCCCTCCCTCCCTCCTTCCTTCCTTCCTTCCCTCCTTCCCTCCCTCTCTCCTTCCTTCCCTCCTTCCCTCCCTCCTTCCTTCCTTCCTTCCTTCCTTCCTTCCTTCCTTCCTTCCTTCCTTCCTTCCTTCCTTCCTTCCTTCCCTCCCTCCCTCCCTCCCTCCCTCCCTCCCTCCTTCCTTCCTTCCTTCCTTCCTTCCTTCCTTCCTTCCTTCCTTCCTTCCTTCCTTCCCTCCCTCCCTCCCTCCCTCCTTCCTTCCTTCCTTCTTTCCTTCCCTCCCTCCCTCCCTCCCTCCCTCCTTCCTTCCTTCCTTCCCTCCTTCCCTCCCTCTCTCCTTCCCTCCCTCCCTCCCTCCCTCCCTCCCTCCTTCCTTCCCTCCCTCCCTCCCTCCCTCCCTCCCTCCTTCCTTCCTTCCTTCCTTCCTTCCTTCCTTCCTTCCTTCCTTCCTTCCTTCCTTCCTTCCTTCCTTCCTTCCTTCCTTCCTTCCCTCCCTCCCTCCCTCCCTCCTTCCTTCCCTCCCTCCCTCCCTCCCTCCTTCCTTCCTTCCTTCCTTCCCTCCCTCCCTCCCTCCCTCCCTCCCTCCCTCCCTCCCTCCTTCCTTCCTTCCCTCCCTCCCTCCCTCCTTCCTTCCTTCCTTCCTTCCTCCCTTCCTTCCTTCCTTCCTTCCTTCCTTCCTTCCTTCCTTCCTTCCTTCCTTCCTTCCTTCCTTCCTTCCTCCTACCCTTCCTCCCTCCATTTTTTCCTTCCTTCCTGGTTTTGTGCCCACATTTGTCAGGGTTCAGGGTCTACTCCTGGCAGATTGCACAGGGGTTGCTCCAGGGTTGGTCCTGGGAGTGCTGGGGTGACAGCCACACACAGGATTGAACTTTGGCTCCTGCAAGCAAACACACTTGATCTCTGAACTGTCTCCTTTGCCCAGGTGTTGGATTACAGTTCTAAGCATTTTAGGTTTAACTTTGGTTTGTTTTTTCTCCTCCCATAGGGGGCTTAGGTTTATTGAATTACACCCACCACAGTGCTCCTGGGGCACACCCAATTCCATCAGGCACTCCCAATCCTCCGGGTTTGTCTTTAATCTCTCCTTTCTGCTCTTCTTCTCCTATCTGTTAACCACATATATCCCCAAATCAGACCCTGTAACCTATAAAGTCAAATTCTTCTAAAGGCTCTGGATTTTGTATATGTAAATGAAGTATTGCTTTTCTCTTTCCTTTATGTCCTCTGCATAGTTTATTTTAGAACAATGTTCTTTTTGTATAGACACAAGAAGACAGTTAACACTACACTTTTGTGACATGGGAGTTAATTGACTCTGAATAATATTTACTCTTGACATCCATCATATTTACTTGACTTAAGCCTCAGTTTCCCTTAGTTCCTAACACCCCGAAAGAGAGGTCCTGACAAGGGACAAGGATGGACCAGGGCAAGCCATAAGCTACCCTAGCATCGAAAAGGGACAGACTAAGTGCCTTAAGAAGTATAATAAATTAGAACACGATCGAACAAACTGATATGAGCCTCCAAAAAAAGTGACTGAATAAGGACCCTGCTGGTGTTAGGAGCCTTGCCAGAGGACTGTAGTCTGGGATATATGACAAGATATCCCCAGGAAGAGCCACCCTCTAAGCTTAACATACCTCTTACTGTATTCATACAAAATAACTAGAAATATTATTAAGAAGTAAATGACCATGATTGTTTAAATGAATTACTAGCTAAGGAAAGAAGAAAGCAATATACCCTTAGATGGAATTCCTAGTAGGGATCTAGAGTGCTGAGCCCCGACATGAGATTTTGTCCTTGGGTGAATCTCCTCAAGGAGCTTCGCCTGAAGGAAGGGCTTTACATCCACATCCGTCCATTGTTTATGACAATGTCTGACCACACCCATGTGCAATTGCTACCCCCACCCTTCACAATTTCCCTATAACTGATGCTGTGAAACATGAGTAAACTGCCACTGATTATCAATCAGCCTGGTGGCCCCCATTCCTTCATCAGTCATTGGCTGGCTGGGAGGACAGTGATAGTCCCCAAACGCACCAGGGGACCCTCAGTCACTTAGGACCGATGACCCCCACTCATGAATAGTGACACCCAGGTGTTTTTCTGTTTCTTTTACTTTCTTCCCTCCCTTCCCTCCCCACACCCCTCCCCTCCTCTCTCTGGTCCCCCATAGGCACTCGGCCTCCAGAGATAAGCAAGGCGTGCATCCTAACCCCCTTACTTTCATCCTCGCCCTTATCTTCTCTCTCTTTTTTTGTCTCTTAAACATTTTTTAAAGTTCAATTATCTTTACTTTTTTCGCAGTTATTCATGATTGAGTTTCAGTCATATTTTCTCCTCAAACAACAGATGACCTGATCACTTTAAGAAGAGAATTGGTTGGCATATCTACTGGCTTCAAAGAACCTAGTATTCAAAGAATTCTTAGACCGTAATCTTTATGTGTACTGGGAAATACAGCAGAAAAGTGAGATAAATAATTCTAAAATAGCTCTTTTGTGTGGGAACTTGACAGTTGGGACTTCTTATTCCCCTCAGATTTTGATAGGTGTATCAAAATCAGACATATTAACTTGGGGAGTTTTGTTCTTAGAACATTGCAAAAGGCCCACCTTTTTAGAATGGCCTTTCCTAGAGAAAGGACTAAAGAGGTCCAGTCATACCTACTACATTTTTTTTCTCACTCACCAAAAGTTTGAGGTCAAACATGTTACAAAGAATTGTACCCCTCCATGGAGAATGAGATAAGAGTGGAGATGAGTTTCCTTTCCTAACAATGACATTGGGAGTTGAAAAAAAATCTGAGACTAACTAGAACATTGTAGATTTTTCTAGAAAACATTATATGTGATAGTTGAATACGAAAGCAATCTAAAATTAATTTTTAGGTGAATAAAACAGAGATGAAAGAATTAAAGGGAAGGAAGGAAGGAATTTGCTCCTCCCTCAAATATCACCATTTAATAAATGCTAAAAATATTTTTGTAGGGGCTGGAGTGATAGCACAGCGGGTAGGGCGTTTGCCTTGCACGAGGCCGACCCGGGTTCGATTCCCAGCATCCCATATGGTCCCCTGAGCACCGTCAGGGGTAATTCCTGAGTGCAGAGCCAGGAGTGACCCCTGCACATTGCCGGGTGTGACCCAAAAAGCAAATATAAATATATATATATATATATATATATATATATATTTGTAAACTGAATAGACAATTAAAAGAGGTTGAGACAATAGACCCCATTTTACCTCTTAGAAATCTTTATAAAAGGAAATCCTAGGCTTGATTCAGAAATCTGTTCTAGGACAGGCAGAATTGTTCTAGGACAAGAAGAAAATAAATTTAGCTCAAACTTCTTTGACATATATTTTAAGAAGTGAGTCAATCTACCCGAGGCAGAAAGTCCCCCAGCCAGCATTTATGGCATTGCTATTATATTACATGGCTTTCCCTTTCAGTGACAAATGTTTATAAAAGCAAGAAAAGTACCCTCTGGCAACCAAGAACTAGGTAATTTGGCTAATGCTCCCACTTAGCACAGTAAGAAAAATCAGAGAAAACAATGTTTTAAAAAACTGGCTTGAAGATCCGATTCAGCTGATAAGATGGGTAAGAACATTGGGAGAGGACAGTACATTGGAGAGATAAATTCTAAATTTTGGGCTTTCTGAGCATATAGTCTGCCCAAATAAATTTAATGAGAAATTAGTAGTAAGACATTTAGAAAAAAACAATATCTTGGAAGTTAAATAGTACAGATCTCTGTAACTCATAGGTCAAAAAAGAAATTCCAAGAAAACTAAAACATAGTTAGATTGCATGATAATGAAAATACGATCTTTAAATTTGGGGATTTAGTTAAGCCTTGTTCAGAAGGGAAAATAACTAAATGCTTACAACATAAAATATTACGCTTTTATTCATTTTATGGGAAATAAAAACCAAGGTTACTTTTTAAAAAGTGTAAACTCAAAGTAAATAGGAGTAAAAATAATAATGATAAAATATCAAATTACACAAAAAATTAAGTTCACAAGTTGTTCCCTCGGAATGGAGAGATAGTACAGGGATAAGGCACTTGTTTTGCACCAAACAACCCAGTTTGGTCCCCACACCCCATAGGGCCCCTCAAGCACCCCAGGGGTGGTCGCCAACCTCACAGCCAGGACTAAGCCCAGAGCACTGCTGGGGGTGCCCTCCCACCACGAAGATGTTTTCTGGGAAAAGATGAATAAAGTTAGTAAATTCCTAGACTTGGTAATCATGAAAATATAGAGAAAACAAAACTTAAAAATATTTTGAGAGTTTTTGGAAGAAATGTCACTTCTTGTGGTAATACAGACAGTAAAAGTTTAGCAAAGGAATATCATAAATAAATTTATAAGAATGCAATCATGAATTCAACACTATGGACAAAATAGGCATATCATTTATAGATTGTAGTTAACTAGAATTGTCAAAAATATTTGGAAATTTATAAAAACCTTATTTATATATTAGATAAATGTTTTTTATTATTACTTTTAAAAACCTTCCTACAAAAAATTCTCTAGCCTTTATTAACTTTATTAATAAGTTCTATTGTAAAAAAAAATCAAGATTAGGGACTTGGTGGTATGGATCAGTGGAGAGTATCTGCCTTAACAAATGTGAATTAGATCTTCGACAACACCCCACATCTCTGAGTGTGATTTAGGCATTACTAGTGAGACCTTCAGCTCCACAACAAGTGTGAAAAATGCCTAAGCTGAAAATAAATCATTGTTGTTTTTTTTTTTTTTTTTTTTTTGCTTTTTTTGGGTCAAACCTGGCGATGCACAGGGGTTACTCCTGGCTCTGCACTCAGGAATTACCCCTGGTGGTGCTCAGGGGACCATATGGGATGCTGGGATTTGAACCCGGGTCGGCCGCGTGCAAGGCAAACGCCCTACCCGCTGTGCTATCTCTCCAGCCCCAATAAATCATTGTTGAAACTGAATATGTAAATAGACATATATACCATGCTCATGAACCATAAGAGTTCTACCTGTCAGTTCTCTACAGATTGTGATATTGAATCTGTAGATCAATTAAAATCCAAGAATGCTTTCTAAAATCAGAAATTAATATTTTTCTATTTGATATATAAAAAACCCACGAATAGCAAATACATCTTTAAAATAGAAGGAAAAGATTGAAGGACTTAAATTACCTAACTTTAAGACTTGCTAAAAAGCTATAAGCAAGTATGGTATATATTTGCATACAGATCAGAGGAGCAGAAGGGAGTTCAGAAACGGGGCATACATAGATGAATGAGATGAGTGATGGTTTTTGACCAAACCACCAAAATAATTTAACAGAAAAAGAGCAGTCTTTTCAACAATCATTATATACCTATGTAAGTCAATACTCACTAAACTATAAACTAAGATGGAGTCTTATATTAAATATATGTCACTTATTTCATATACATTTAAAAATTATTACCAATAAATGAGGGGGAAAAATACAACAAATGCCTAATGGAAAAATGAGAAGACTAAAACAGTCACTGAGGAAGTGGGTAAATGATTATATGCGGATGCGCTCAGCCTCATTATAGGGGAATTGCAGCTTAAAACCCAAATGAGCTTCCTCTATGCACTCACCAGGACAGCTAACATGAAAAGATTTTACAATATGAATTGTGATGTTGGTGGGATTTTAAACTGATAAATTGACTTGGAAAGACAACTTGATCTTATCTCCTAAATGTAAAGACATACACACTCAGTGACTTAGCAGTTCTGCCCCTTGACTATATGTAGAACAAAACTGCATGCACATGCTCACTGAAACACATGCAAAATGTCTGCAACAGTGTTATTTATTATAGTACAAATGGGTAACCCAAATGCTTATCAATAATAGAATAAATCAATTAAGTGTGACCTGTTCATTCAGAGACATTCTTGCGGTTTCACACAAGATAGATAAATCTTGTAGACATATGTTAAGTAAATTAAGCTGTACACAAAATCTAACAATGATTCCTTGCATATGGTGTTTTTTTTTTTTTTAAAGGCAAAACTAAGCAACATTGATGCAGGGTTGTAGACTTAGTTGATAATATCACTATCTGTTTGATCATTGTGAGATTGTTACCCAAACATGAAAACTTGTAACTATCTCACGGTGATTCAATAAAATTAAAAAAAAATTTTTTTAAAAAAAAGATAATATCACTATCGTAAAAAGCAAGAAAGTGACGACCGTGGACATGCGTGTTCAGGATTCCATTTGGAAACCGAAACTTATGTCTGTTGTAGGGTCTACTAGAGGGGCTGGACCTTCTGTAGGAGACACGGAAAGAGCCAAGGCTCAGAAAGGGGAGTCACGGGAGACAGCAATTTCTGGTTATCACCCGAAGAGCTGACGGGCACGCAGAGCCTTCCTGGAGAGCCAGGAACCGGGCTGCTCGACTGGAGCTGTGGGGCCGGGAGAGGCGCTTCCAGAAGGCAGTGAGTGTCCCTGTAACTGTCACATCTGAAAATGCAGCTGAAGGTCCCTCTGTGTGGTTACAGCAGGAAAAGTGAGGGAAAACTGAGGCCTCCGTGTCTGTCTGCCCCCACATCATCGTATCGGGAGGATTTTCAGACAGTAACAGTTGGTCCTCGATTTCTATCAGGGAGAAGAGGGGGAGGGTTGGGGAGACCTGGCTGGGCTACTCCCCAGGTGCCTTCAGGGGCCGTGGGACAGACCCCCCAGTCCCAGGGCAGCCACGTCTGCAGTGCAAGTTGGCATGAATGATGTACAGGAACCTGTAGGGAGGATTCCTGGGGGTGTGGCAGGGCTCTACTTCTGGCTTCAGGTGGTGGCATCAGGGATACTGTTACTGTAGCTACACATTTTTTGTCTAATGAACTGAATCCATGTAATATTACCAAATAAAATTCATGCATTAATTGTTTGATGAAGACACCATAATTTACAAAGTTGTCCTTAGTAGAGTTTCAGACACACGATGTTCCAACACCAATCCCACCAACAACGTGAACTTCTACCCACTCATGTCCCAGGTACCCTCAGCCTGCCTCCTCGATGGGCACATATTAAAGCTGATTATTGTAGCTGGGGTCTCAGGTTTACAGTGTTGTTGGTTCTGTGATTAGATATATTTATATACCTTGCCTCTGCACCCACCACGTGCCCAGGGCCCCTCCCTGGTAACTTCCGCCCACTTCGTGCTTCCTTCACTTGATCTCTTTCCTTCCCTGCCTTCTCCTTTGTCAAATCTAGGTTTCAGGTCATCTAGCTCTCTCCCCTTTGATATGTTCTTTCCCTTGTGTGAAAAAGAAAATTCAAGTAAACAGTGATATATCTCTTTCCCATTCTACCTTCTACTCTGAAACAACCAGGCCGTCTTCTGTTGATTCTTTCTGAAGAGGGGAAGAGACCCAAAATGCAAAGAATAGAAGAATTTCTCCTCATCCTGATGTTTTGCATCTCAAAACTTAAGCCCTTCAAGTCATGGAAAATTACAAAGCCACTCTCCTATAAAGACAAATGTCAGCAGTGGATTTGGATGAAAGGAAAACCCAAACACAGATATTCTCTGGGTAAATCAAACAGTGTTTACTTATCTAAAGTATATGAAAGGAGGTCATGCAGTCAGGACTCAGGGCAGAGAGATGAGCAGCTAATATTTGAGACAGGTGAGGGGCCACACAATTGGCTTCCACTTGCACCTGGAATATCTGAGCTGGGGTCACATTATACCTTTTTGAGGTGTAGTGGCCTCCTCTCGTATAGCTTCATGTATTCACTGTGGCTCTGGCAAGAAGATCAGTCTCATCTATTCAATAAAGGAAGGGGTTTACAGGTGTAACACTGGTCCAGAGACCACATCATCTGAGACACAGCAGGCTGCCACGCTTCTCTGACAGTCATGGCCCCACTGAGAGGTCCTCTGTAGGGCCCTGGGTTCTATTTTCTTGAATTTTTCTTTTTCTCACTTGATCCCGGTGGGGTCACTGTTGACTGCAGTTATTATGTTTATTTCATGTTAGTGTTCCATTCCTGCCTTTTCCATCTTGATACCCGTCCAGACAATTCCTTGGACTAAATCCTCTTGTTGGCTGATAATAGGGATGGTGGTCTTTTGCAGGAATGAAAGTATCCTAGAATTAGATCGGTATGGCAGTTGTACAACCTTGTCAACAAATATACTAGCTGCCAACACATTATATACTTTGAATGGGGGAATTCTGTATAATGGGACCAGGTCCTGATTGATACATCTTTAATCTTGGTGGGTATAGAAATTAATTTCATGCCCACTTGTTTGGCCACAGTGCCCAAACACTCACAGTGTCTGTCAACACTTTGAATGTGCTTGTAAGAGTATTCGGAGGGATGATTTCTTTCCTTTAGTCAAGCACACCGGTCACCTGTGAATGGGCCTTGTCCAATCAGTTGAAGTCCTGAGTATCCAGAGATCTGTCTTCCCAAGCAAGCGAGTGTTCTCCAGCCTGCCTGCCTGGGACTCACCCACAGCATCTCTGCCTGGTTTTACAGCAAGATGGACGCCTTGAAATGCAACCACAGCTCCAGTGAGTCTGCAATCTGCCATCCCATTCTGCAAAACCTGGGCTTACCAGCCTCCAAAATCATGTGACTCTCTCACATATGCTCACACTCACGCAGAATTCACACACACATAAGCACTCACAATCATACACATGCTAACACATGCACTCACTCACATTCATTTACATTAATGTATGTACTCACACATGCTTTCTCTCTCTCACACACACACACACACACACACACACCTCACACATGCTCACTGACACAGGAACTCAACATAATTTCCTACACACACACAAACATACACACACATCCCCTCACACATCCGCCCTATTACTGTTCTTCCATTCTGGTGGAAAACCTTGACTACCACATCTAATTCACTGTTGGTAAGCCCAGGGAAAAAGACCAAAGCCCTGTTGAGGTCCTCACAGGTATTGCAGGATCTGAGAATTGAGGGTACTTGTGCCCAATTTTCCTGGTATAACATTGGAGGTGGCAGCATTGCCGAGCACAGATGGTTGTGGAGCTTCTCAGCAGATGGGGTCTCAGAGCACTTCCCAACCTCCTGATGCAAAAGCAGATGAGTGCCAGGAGCTCCGGAGATGGAGTGGGATGGGAGTAGGGAATGACCTCAGGGAGCCTTGCCTGAGACCTGGATGGAACAACAGACGCTTGAATAATGAGTTGCCTGTCTGAGTGATATCGAGGACTTTGTGCATCTCACCTCTCTGCATCCCCTCGAATAGGCAACAGGGTGAAAAGTGTTTTTAATCATACCAAAAGGTATTGGGACAAGTGGGAGGTGTCAACTATGAACCCTAAATTAGATCGTAGTTTATAATTGTTAAATTTACTGAGTAGAGTATTATCGTATGGTTCTTATAAAAATATCTTTATTCTTAGGAATTTACACTGAAATAATTAGTGGTGGCATCTGAATGTCACTTTCTTTCAAATGGGATTTTTAAATGTTTTCTCAAAGCTCATTGATAGATCTATATTCTTATCCAAAGAGATACAGCAGATGTATAGCAATCTTGATTATTGACAAGCATGTATCCACATAACGTTTTTCAGTTTCAAACTTTTTTAAATAAAAAGTTGGAAAAAATAGCATGAAGAACATTTTAAGAACTCTTGAAAGTTAACAGTAAAAATAGGAAGAACAATATGAGGAAAGGAGCCACTGACTGGAACAGACAATGCGCAGGGTGGGAACTAACCATGACCTAGATGGGAGGGAACGTTCAGCATCTCGGGTGCTCAAAGCAAGGAAACTCATGCCCAAAAGGGACACGTTCACCTGGTTGTGGACAAAAACGGGAGTGACAGATAATACTGATGTTGGAAGACCTTGGAAGACCAAGAACCACATTTTTGCTGGTCTCAAAGTTTTAGAGAGCTTTCTGGCCACATAGAACAAAGCTCTGCACACTCATGCCTGGGGCCTGGTTGTCCACTCTCAATCCAGACAGAATGGCTGGCACACGTGTCTCTCACTGCCCTGCCCATCTTAAGGAGGACAGGAAGCCACCTAGGATCTGTCTATCAGCAGCGACTGGTTTAGACAAAGGGGAGAGACACACATCAGTTGTGGCCCACGTCCTATCTGAGCCTCATTAGAAGCAGACAGGATTTCTGCAAGACCCCAGAGAGATGAGCCAGAGCATGGGGTGGGTTGGAGGGAACCGCTGGAAGGATTTAACACAGGGCTCTGGAGTTTGAACTGAGGAAAGTAAATATAATGACATTGATCCATGCTTAAATTTGTGAGTTAAGATCTACTCCTGCTCTGTTATCTTTGGCAGCTCTTCGTCTCCTTAACTCTCCAGCAGCCAAATGAGAGATGGTGCTTAACTCACAGGACTGGGTCCATAAAGGATGGGTTTTAGGCAAGATTCAGGTTAATGAGGGATAAGGGCTTTATTTTTCACATGGGAAGGGGATACTGGAGAATTCCAGGGTATAACCCAGATGAGAGTTTATGCCAGACCCAAGAAAAGATTTTTAGAAATCCTGAAACTTTTTTCCCTAAGCGGAAGCTATAACTGTGCCCTAAAAATAAATACTCACTGTCTGGATGGATGCCAGCCAGGTCTGGGCAGTGTTTGGGGGGATCTTTGCAGGGAAGAAAAATAAATATGTGTTCATATTTTGTGTAGAAAGGAAAATCCCCTGAGTTTTTAAAAATCGGTGAATCAGTTCTTTTTGCAGGTGTTGATTATTGTCCTTTAGCCCCAAAGGAACAGAAATTCCAATATCTTGTCTCTTTTGATGTAAAGTTACTGATACTGAACTTGTTAAACCAAGGCAGGAATGGAGAGGAGCGGTACAGAGTCTTCTCTGTGGAACATCAAGGGGGCCTTTGCTTTTTGACTTCATGCAAAACCTTGGCCAAGGTCCTTCTGTGGAGAGGAGTTTGTTCTGATCCCTTGAAACTCCCAGGAAGAAGGCCAGGGTGGGAGGAAGGCCAGGATCCAGCCACCAAGCCTTGCATGTCATCTGTTCCCTGCCTCTCACACTTCTCCTAGAGTAGACATTATCCTACAGCTGACACAGGAGAACTCTGAGCTTCAGAGGCATAAAAGCATGAACCCAAGGTCACACCGATAATTCACGAACATTCCAATCCCAGCTGCCATGTCGACGACGACGACGTGGGGCTGCCACACTCCAACAGAAACTAGAGAGTACCTCACACCTTCTGCCAGATTCAACAGGATTCCAACTAGTTCCTCTGAGCGCTCACCCTCCCTGAGGTGTGGTGGTGTCTGAAGTTGCCGGACCAGCATCTAAGAGCTGTGGGAATAATTAGGGAGCAAATGGAGTCTATGTGCTTAAAGCCATCCCACTCGCCACCGTTCTGTAATGCACATCTAGTAATTTCCAAGCTTCAGGTCCAAAATGTCAGTCCCTACAAAGTATGGGGCTGTCAGGGCAGGGCAGGGGTGGGGCTGTAGCACACCTACAGCTGTTGGTGTGCTGGGGGGCACTTACCAGGGTCCAAAGAGAAGAAGCAAGAGTAGATGCACTGTAGGTGCCAAACCTTTAAGAATCTCTATTTTTCAAATTGAGAGTCTGATTTACAATACTATGAATACCGGTTTCTTGTGCACATAAGAAACTGTGATTTATTTTATTTTGAGACCTGTAGGTCTTCGCTAATTTTCACAATGCCCGCAGGCAGGAGGAGGCATCCAGGCGGATGCAAAGTTGGAGGGGGCTTTACTCAGCAGCAAATGATTCCCTGTCAGGCCGGCTAAACCCACTTCCTCCCCAGTCCCACACACTGAAAGTCTGACTTGTTTAAACTTAAGGAGAGTTGCCAGGCAGGAAACAGTGAAATTAGAACAGTTCCAAAGCCTTGTTTTCAGACTCTGATAAATTAGGTGAGTGATAAGGTGTCAGGGAAAGCCTGCGAGGCCGCAACATGAATGCACAGCTTCCCGCCCAAGTGAGAGGGGGCTTTTCTGAGCGTTGGGATCCAGGTGGAGGATCTCTTGGCAGGTAGGGGGAAAATGTCCCCTGGCGGGGAGGTGAAATCTGAGGCTGAAGTGGATTCACTCTAATTAGGTCCAACAGAATCATTCTGCTTCCAGGTGACACGTGTGTTTCAGACTTCAGCTTTGCTCGGCGGTTGCAGAAACCCAGTGCTCCCATCAGGAGATAATGAGTCTGTGCTCTAGGCCGTGGCTCGCTGGGCCGTGCCTGCTGTTGGAGTCTGGTGATTAGGGGGCCCTCCCTGGAGTTTCTTTCCCCAAAGAGGGAAATGACTCATGCGCCATCGCCTTGTTATTTACAGGAGGGTAGCAAGGTCTTCTAAAGAGGGATCCAAATTTTAATATGCCAAATGGAAACTAAAATTGCACAGCCAGTTCCACCTCTTCTCTATTATTCCTATTTCTCTCTCTAATTTATCTTCCCCTAACCCAAAAGGTAAAAATCCTAATCCCCCTAAAATGATGGTTTTAAGTAGTGGGGTCTTTAGAAGGCAGTTACATCATGTGGGTGGAGCATCTGCAGGGGGATTAGGACCATATCGTGTCATTTCAATGTCCTGATGTGGTGGAAGGGGCTAGGAGCAAAATGACACCAATTATGAAACTGGAGGAAGACCCTCACCTAATCTTATGGACCCCTTGATCTGAGACATCCAGCCTCTAGAACTATGTAAAATAAATTTTGTTGCTTAGAAATACATTAGTCTATGGTGTTTTAAGGCACCATCTTTCTTCTTTTTCTTATTGACCTAATCATTCACTAATATTCAACATCTACTATAAGCCAGGGTACAAGAAAAGCCCAAAAAAAGTACCCAGGGACCAACAATTTTAATCACCTCCCAGGCTCCTCTCCTAGGAACTCTGATTTAGTAGCTGATATTCATTAAGCAGTTACTAGCCACTATGCAAGATATGTAATCACATCTAATCTTTACAGCATCCATTCCAAGAGGTATGGATATTCTCTCCATTTTACATAGAATGTTTAGAAAAGCCAGGGAGTCTCCCCACATGTTTCCCAGCCATTAAATGCAGATTATAAGTTAGATCCAGAGCCAAGGTTCTCTCCATATTCATCTGCTCTTTCTATAGGCCAGAACTCTATCCCAGTACTGACCCCCAAACCCTCAACTGCAATATGCCAGATTAGTTCTTTGGTTGTCATTTTTCTTGTTGTGGATTTGATTTGGGTTTCGCTGGGATGCTCGATCTTGTGTCCCCTCTGACTGAAAGCGTTTGGCCCCCTAAACAGGTATCTGCAAGGTAGAGAGGGAGGAGCCTGAAGTCCTCAAGTTGCATTCAAGATTTTGTACTAAAGGGCTACTGAATTTATTCTCATAGCTTCCCTATGGCAGTCCTGGGGCACCGTTGTTCATTCCTCTAGGCTTTGAGTGTGAAAGTTATTATAATGAGAGAAGTTCCTTTCACGAGTTCAAAGGTCACCCTTCCCACCCAAACTGGATCCTAGTTCCTTAGTTGGAGCATGTTTCAACTTTATTAATCCTCTCTTTTTCCCTCAATGATAATCTCCTGCTCTTCTAACTGCATCTCTTTAGCTGGTGAAATTTCATTGCTCCCAACCCAAGAAACTATGTTCTAAAAGTTGTTGGTTTTGTGTGTGTGTATTGTTTATTTTCGTTTTGGGTGCTCAGGGGACCATTTGTAGTGCCAGGGATCAAACCTGGGTGGGTAGCATGCAAGGCAAGGGCCTTGCCCTCTACACTATTTCTTCAGCCCAGAAACTCCTTTACTTATAATCTCTTCAACCATTAAGTCATGTCTGTATTCCTCATACTGGCCATTCTTCTCAAAAGCCATCCCCAGTGATCATCTCCTCTTGCTCCCTTCAACTCAGCCCACTGCCTCCTTTCAAAATTGCTTGCACTAAGCTCACCAAAACCTTTCATGCCAACAGATCCAAATGCTTTCTTGTTTTCTCCTTAAACTCTACAGTTTCAGCATAGTAGACTACCCCCTTATTTATTAAATATTTTATTCCCTTCATTTCTAACTCCTTTGAGGATTGATTGCTGATAGCAGAATTCACCCTAGCTAGTTTAGGCAGAAAGGGATAATTAGAATTCAGTGTTTGTCAAAAGCACTGGAGGGCCAGGGAGCCAGATGAAAGGCCTAGTGCACGTGCCTTATTTGTGGGAAACCTGGGCTTAATTTCTGGTACCAAACAGTTCCCCAAGCACTTCAAGAAGTGATCCACAGGGGCTGGAATGATAGCACAGCGGGTAGGGCGTTTGCCTTGCACGTGGCTGACCCAGGTTCGATTCCCAGCATCCCATATGGTCCCCTGAGCACCTCCAGGGGTAATTTCTGAGTGCAGAGGCAGAAGTAACACTTGAGCATCACCGGACGTGATCCAAAAAGAAGAAGAAAAAAAGAAGTGACCCACAAATCATGTACCAAGAGTAGTCACTGAGAACTGTTTGTGTGGCTCAAAAATTAAATAAGTTAAGAATTAAAGCATCACGTGCCGAATTTAGACTATAGATCCAGCACAATGGCCACTCAATGCCTCTATTGCAAACCACAACACCCAAAAGGAGAGAGAGAACAAAAGGGAATGCCCTGCCATAAAGGCGGGATGGGTTGGGGGGATGAGGTGGGTGTGGGAGGAGGGATGCTGGGATCATTAGTGGTGGAGAATGGGCACTGGTGGAGGGATGAGTACTCGATCATTGTATGACTGAAGTGGAAACACGGAAGTTTGTAAGTATGTAACTGTAACTCACGGTTATTCATTATTTAAATAATAATAATAATATAACAATAACAATAATAATAATCCTGTTGCTCATCAATTTGTTTGAGCAGACACCTGTAATGTCTCTCATTGAGAGACTTATTGTTATTGTTTTTGGCATATCTGATAGCACAGCGGTTGGGCGTTCACCTTTCATGCAGCCAACCCGAGTTCGATTCCTCCACCCCTCTAGGAGAGCCCGGAGCTACCCGTGTGTATTGGATATGCCAAAATAATAATAATAATAATAATAATTATTATTATTATTATTATTATTATAAAGAATTAAAGCATCAGGAGGATTGGAGCTGAGTCAGTTGGAGGTTAAAACCCTCCTCGGTTCATCAGCGGGAGCATATCCTAGAATAATACTGCAGAAATAACTTGCCATGGGAGCTGCTGCCTCTACCTGTAGTTGGACAATGCACCGCACCAGGTCCACATTGCCCGCTGCAGTCCATGGCAACAGGAATGCTCTAAGCCTGCCTCAGAACCTCCACACAGAAGGGGACTCAGGGGCTCCTCTGCTAGAACTTCAGTGACCCCTTCCTCTGCATCAGTATCTCCCTTATAATGTTTTTAGGAGGTGCAGCAGATGTGTGTCCCTTCGTCCAAATCTTAGGTCAATGCACCTGCTGGGTGAGAATTAGGTCACATGTGGGCAGGAAGGGTCCACCCCTCCCATGATTCCTGATCACCACTCCCTGTGATTCCTGGCCACCCCTCCCGTGAATCCTGGCCACCCTTCCCCATGATTCCTGGCCACCCCTCCCCGTGATTCCTGGCCACCCTTCCCCATGATTCCTGGCCACCCCTCCCCGTGATTCCTGGCCATATCTGCAGTTCAATCCACAGGCCCACATGTGTGTGGTGCTGCTCAGACCATGTAGTGATGGGATTACCTAGGATTTCCCAAGCCATCCAGGGCTACACCTGGCAGTGCCCAAGAAAACTGTGTGATGCTGGGGATCAAATCAGGCTGGCAGCATGCAAGGCTTAACCCCTGCGCTGTCATTGGGCCCTCTGAGTGTCACAGTTCTGATCTCTTTGCCCATGCCTGACCTTTTCAACTAGACTGCTTATTGAAGAAGGCAGGGTAAGTGATGCTGTCAGCATTTCCTCTGCGACTCTTGAGCAACATGATCTGTCATCTCTCTAATCCTCGTAACCACCTAGTTAGTGCCAGCTCATCCCATTTTACAGAGAAGGCATAGGACAGTAAGCCACCTGCCCATGGTCACACACCAAATGGCAGACCGACCTTCAAATTCTGCTTTTGTGTCAGTTTCATGCTTCTTTTCCCTCTGGCTCTTGGTCCTTTTCCTTCCCCTTCTCTCTCTTCCTCTCCCTTCCCCCCCCCTCCTCTCCCTTCTCCTCTTGCAGTACCAGGGTTTGAACCCAGGTCTCATGCATATCAGTCCTGTGCTTTGCCCTCACACCCCACTCCTGGCTTTTAATGACCTTAAGACTCTGCAGTCCACCTCTTCCCTTGGCTCTCAGGGACCGAAGGGGGGGGGTTGTTCGCAGCAGGTGGTCTATGTGAGAAGAGTCTGGGGCGGTAGGAAGAACAAGGTCTAGTGGGCAGACCAGCTCCAGCTTTGGGCAAGTCTGGTAGGGATCTGGGGGCTTTGAAGGATCTGGTAGGGATCTGGTAGGAATCTGATAGCGATCTGCGTAGGGGTCTGGGGCTGCTCAGTTGGACAGTTTCTGAAGACAAGATCCTTGCTCAGGGACCCCAGGTCAAGGGGCCCCTCATAGAAAACAAAAATTGATCATTCTCAGACATAGCCCCAACAGTTGCAGCAGTTCCACATACCTAATGGGTGTTCAGGAAGTAATAAGCCAACATCATCTCGTTAAGGGGGATGTGATGGGATGAGGTCACAACCATATTGGTTGCAGTTAAGTAGAGCACTGGGGCCAGAGATCTCAATGGGCTGAGAATATGCTTTGCATGCAGGAGGGTTCTATTCCCGTTACTACATAGTCCCCAAGGACCTCCAGGAGTGACCTCTGAGCATGAAGCCAGGAGTAACCCCTGAGCACTGCCAGGTATGGCCCCCAGATAAAAATGAACTGACCAGAGAGATGGGCCTTAGCTCTGTGCTAGCTGCCCTGGCTTCCACGCGGTGGCTCCAGACCCAGAGGCTTGCTGAGGCCTTGTGGGTTTGGCAGCCAGGAGCCAGACCACATTTCCCTGCCCGCATGAACAGTTCCAAAGGCAAGGAAGAGTTACTTGCCATCCTCCATGACGAAGCTGCTGGACACTGCAGAAGAAGCCCCTTCTACGGGTTGCTGGGCACCAGCTTGGCCTCAGCCCAGATCACTGCCCACACCAGCTGTGCAGGCAGAAACACTTTGGCGTGGCCTTTGGCTTGCATTTGGAGACTGAGTCTGGAAGTTCCAGACACAAATGACCCTAATTGTTTACAACAGACTGAAGGGGTCATGGCAGGTGGGACTACGGAACTTCCTAAATCCCTGCATCTGAGCAATCACTAAGGATTTAGGTGGGGGAGGTGAGTGGGGGGGGTGTCAGCCCCAGACCTTGCCCTGGAGCTTGAAGATTGCCCTTGGGTACCTGCCAAGCCCAAGGCAGCAGGTGGCCCTGCCCTCTGGTTGGCCAGTAAACCGTCTCAGAGCTTGTCTCTCTGCTAAAGAACAGAGCGCTGGCCCAAGGAAGACAACGCTTAAGGGCAGCTAGTGGGAATTTGCACGCAGAAAACTCCACTTGGCTCTGCTAGAGCGAGAAGCTCTGATTATCCCCCTCCAGGCTTCCCCCTCTCCCTCTCCACCCCTCCCCTGCTTCCTCCCTTCTCCCCATCCTTTCCTTCTTTGGCCTCTGACTGTG
This sequence comes from Sorex araneus, assembly GCF_027595985.1. Classification (NCBI taxonomy): domain Eukaryota; kingdom Metazoa; phylum Chordata; class Mammalia; order Eulipotyphla; family Soricidae; genus Sorex; species Sorex araneus. Next base: position 102,306,772 of record NC_073304.1, read on the forward strand.
GTTTTCTTTGAAGGAAGAAATGATTTTGCCCCAGGAAACTCATTTATAGCAAAATGAGTGAAAGGTCTGGGCTTTGGACCCCGTGGGGCTCGTTCTCGGGTTATTGCTTTCACTGCCTTCATCCGGCTCACTGGTGCTTGGAACCCCTCCCGCCACAGCACACCTGGTTTCAGCTGGAAGGGGAAGGACTGTAGCTTTTCATCTTCTGGGCCTCTTTGTTATTATTGGAGCCAGGGTTTGGCCCAGGATCAGACAGGGGATGGGGTTGAGGAACTGAATTTGGAAACAATCCCAGAGGCTGGAGAAGAGAGAGAGGTTGCCTGGGGCTTTGGGGTGGCTGGTCTGTCTGGCACTGGCCGAGCCTGCTGGGGACAGGGAGGGATGAGACACAGATCTTAGGGTGCCTGGCTGGCGTTAGATCCCCGAGGAAAGCCTTCGCAGAACCCTGTGATGAGAGATACGGGGACAGTGGCTGTGGGTTGGGCCAACGGTGCTCAGAGCTTGTTCTGGCTCTGGGCTCAGGAGGGGTCTCCTGGGCTCCTGGAGGAGGTCTGGGGACCATGTGCGGTGCCAGGGACGGAGCTGGGGTCAGCTGTGTGTGCTAGCCCCTTAACCCACAATGAGAGATTTAAAGTGAGGGACACCTCAAGAATGGGACCAAAGCAAGGAGGGCTAAGGGCCCAAAAGCACATGCTGCTTTCCCCGAGGTGGGAGACTGCTTTGTGGGGGATAGTTTACAGGTTTGTGGTTACTACTTTCCTTAAAAGCTAGCTTATTTCTAGCCCTTATTTATATGTGTATATTTAATGTAGCTTGAGGGGGAAAAAAAAAAACAAATTATCCTTTAGCATGCCTAAGAGGATTTCGTCGGTCCTATGTTTCTGGATCTTTATGGTGTGCATATCTGGTACAAACTGTTTTCCCAGAAAAATACCAAGGGAGGGCATTTTGATGGGATTTTAAGCTTATTTAAAATTAATTGCAGATTCATTTCACTGCACATTCATTGAGGGGCTTTTCTCTCTTCATTATTAATATGAAGCGATGGTGAAGGCCCTGCCAGAAGGCTGGAGGAGGACGTGGCGGCTGTGAAGTTTGGCGATGGCGCCAGCTGCAGAAAGCTGTGTGCTGGGCTGTGCGGCGGGGCAGCCCGCTCCAGCCTGGCTGTGCCTCAGTGAACCCCAGGCCTGCTGCTGCGGAGAACGTTGCTCCGGGGGCCTCCATCCACTTCCTGCTTCCCTTCCACGCCCACCCAGCCTGGCAGCACCGAGATGGCATGAATGGCACCTTTGCCCTCTCAGCGGTTAGAAGGCGGGGAGAGCAGGCCAAAATGGGTGGCTACCTGGTCAGGAGCGTCACTCACTCCCAGGTTTCAGTTCTGTGTTTCCCCTGTATTGGGCATCTGCATGGGTGGTGGGACAGGCCCTGGTGGTATCCACAGAGGACTTGGAGAAGGCGAGACTGCCCCCAATCTGGGGGGGTGGGGGAACCCTAGGCAGGGTGGTTCCTACTTCCTTACCCTGCGTCTCTGCTGGAGCAAACCACCTCTGGGATGGAGAGCAAGAGAGTGAGGTTTGCTTGGGCTTGGGAGTCACCCCCCAGCTTTCCCTGGGACCCTGGAATGCCCCAGGGTGCCAAGGTGTCAGGTAAAATAACTGCTTTCTGTTTTGCACAATTACTGTATCACTGTCATCCCGTTGATCATCGATTTGCTTGAGCAGGCACCAGTAATGTCTCCATTCGTCCTAGCCCTGAGATTTTAGCAGCCTCTCTTTACTAGTTCTTCCCAGCAGTGCCGCATTGGAGGCTCGTTCAGGGTCAGGGGAATGAGATCCATCCTTACTGTATTTGGCATATCGAATATGCCATGGAGAGCTTGCCAGTCTCTGCCATGCAGGCAGGATGCTCTTGGTTCCTTGCCAGATTCTCTGAGAGGAAGAACTAGGCTACAAGAGGTCGCTTTTGGGAACGTTGTTTTATAGTCTCTGGATCTTGGCCGTTGATGGGATTACACGGCGCCAGGGGCAGTTTGTGGGTGTGGCTGCCAAGCTACTGTAAAATGGGGGGTCTGGGTAGAGGAGGCCCAGTCCCAATCCGAGCAAGCTTGGAGATCTCAGCCCAGGGTCCCACACACCTGGGTTCCTCTGCTGATTCCTTCATGCTTGAGGCTTATCCGAACGTGTGGAGAGGGGCCTTCAGCATGACTGTGGCTGGGTTCCGGAGGTCTTTGGCTAGTTTTATACAATACTCCCTTTTTTTTTTTTTTTTTTTTTTGCTATTGGCTTAAAATATTTTTTTTTATTATTTTTTTAATTTATTTATTTTTAATTAGAGACTCACCGTGAGGGTAGTTACAGATCTATACACTTTTGTGCTTATACTTCCCTCATACAAAGTTCGGGAACCCATCCCTTCAACAGTGCCCATTCTCCACCACCCGTAAACCCAGCGTCCCTCTCACCCTCCCCAATCCCATCTCCCCCCCCACCCCACCCTGCCACTGTGGCAGGGCATTCCCTTTTATCATGATCTGGCCTCCTGGTGGTGGGTTTTGAGACTGAGGTTGGGATGACTAAGCTATAAAGTAAGTGAAAATGAGTGTGTTGACTTCTCCCCTGGGCACCTTGTTTTACATAGTTTACACAGTTGTTTTTCTGGAAATAAAAAACAAAAACAAAAACAAAAAACAGAAGTTACTAGGTTATTTTCTGCTCTGGAGAAGCCTGAAACTTCTCTTGGACCCCCCTCTCCCCTTCTCTTTCTTTGTCTCTCTCTCTCTCTGTTTTTATCTGTTTGTCTCTGTCTCTCTTTTTCTCTGTCTCTGTCTCTGTCTATCTGTCTGTCTGTCTGTCTCTCTCTCTCTTTCTCTCTCTCTCACTCACTCACTCCTTGTCAAAATAAGCCTGCATCCAGCCGCCTCTCTCCATGTTCCTCAGACAGCATGATAAATGAGCAATCACCAGGATCCCGGCAGCCCCAGCTGCCTGATTGCCACTCTAGCCTTGCAGCCGATGGCAACTATTGTGTCCACCTCTTCACAGGTGATTGAATTTTCTCCTCAGCATCAGGTTGTCTGGAATCCCTCTAGAATCTGGGGATCCCTGGCCGCACCCACTGCATTATTCTCCCTCCAAAGAGCCTTTGCTGACTTACCCCAGTTTCTCAAAGGGGCTGTAGCCCCCTCTCCAGAGACCAATTTTACTGTCTACTTGTGTCCGTGGACTCTGAAGGTTTGGAAGGACAAAGTGAGCTCTGTGCATTCATTCATTCAACTTTCCAGTCTAGCCCTGCTGAGAATGCTCCTACTTTTTCAATCTTATACCCAGCAAACAAGCAATTCCATCGCCTAGACCAAGGGTATCTTTGCATCCAGCCTCAAGAAGCACAGTTTAGGGGCTGGAGCAATAGCATAGCAGGTAGGGCATTTGCCTTGCATGTGGCCGACCCGGCTTCGATTCCCAGCATCCCATATGGTCCCCTGAGCACCGCCAGGGGTAATTCCTGAGTGCAGAGCCAGGAGTAACCCTGTGCATCGCCAGGTGTGACCCAAAAGGAAAAAAAAAAGGAAGTATGGTTTTAAGGTTGGTCCTCACCATGACGCTGAAGTTTTAAATTTTTAATCTTTAATTATCCATTTTAAGGCTTTTATTATAAGTGAGGTAATAGATTTTTAATCGTGTTCAAGTTCATGGTATTGGGCTGGAGAGATGGCAGAGCAGGTAGGGAAGCCTTAACCCATGACTTGCATGTGTTCCACTGGGGTTTGATCCCACATGGTCCCTCAAGCTCCTGCAGGAGTGATCCCTGAGCACAAAGCCAGGAGTAAGCCCTGAGTACCGTTGGGAGTGGCCCTACAAAAAGTTTCTTGTATTACTATTCAAAGGTACTGCATGCCTCCAACACCAAGAGTCTGTATCCCCGCATGTGCCTCTGGCCCACCATTCCTTCCTCCCACACCTGCCCCCCTGATTTGTTTATCACAGTTTTGGTGCATACTGTGACCTTAGCACCCTCCATCGATATTCTCATGTTTCTGCTAATAAATCTGTTCATTCCTCACAGCCTTTGCCCACCCTGTATCACTGTATCACTCTCATCCCATTGCTCATTAATTTGGTTGAGCGGGCACCAGTAAGGTCCCTGTCGTCCCTGTCGTGTTCAGGGTCAGGGGAATGAGGCCCATTATTGTTACTGTTTTTGGCATATAGAATATGCCATGGGTAGCTTGCCAGGCTCTGCTGTGTCTTCCCTGTAAGCACTAAGAACCCTGGAACAGAGCTTTAGAAATGAGTCTCCCTTGCCAGCTCAACAGCAATAGCGACCTGTTGCTGATGGTAAGTAGAGGTTGTTTGAGACCCTGGGAAAGCAGATTGAAGACTATACCCAAGGTTCCTAGATGCTCCCCTGTAGTAGGAAGGAGATTCTAGGGCATGCAGTAGCTCTGTCATGTGGGCAGTATGGGGACAGTGGTAATTACTAAGATTGTGCTCGATACATAACTCTTGATAAGTGCTTTGAAAGGCTCCAAAAGCCAATTATTGAAGCCTATTCTTTCAGGGATCATTTCTAGTTCATTACTAGAGTTTCTCGGATCATGTAGAGCACCCAAAACCACGAGGAGGAACCAGAGCATCTTTCCTGAGCATGAAGCTGGTTCAAGGTGTTGCTTCTGCAACTGTTGATGATCTTTCTCTTCCTTCAGAAGAGGGAGAGGGAAAGGATGTAGTCTGAGTTGTTTCATGGTAAAAAAAAAAAAAAGCCAATGATCTACCAAACCCTGATGGAAGCTCTTAGAAAAGAGTTAAATAAATGGAGAGAGGGTCTGAATTCATGGACAGGAAGAGTCATAATTGTCAATATGTCAATTATTCTAACTTGGTCCATAGATTTAATGCAATTCTCACCCAAATCCCAGAAACTTAATTTTGAAGATTGACAAACTGGTTGTATAGTTAATATGGAGAAGTAAAGGCCTAGAATCACCAACTCAATATTGAAGTATGAAAGACTGAGTTGATCTGACTTTAAAAAATGTTAGCACTGTAGCACTGTCATCCCGTTGTTCATCGATTTGCTCGAGCAGGCACCAGTAACATCTCTGTTGTGAGATTTATTGTTACTGTTTTTTGAATACGCCGTGGGTAGCTTGCCAGGCTCTGCCATGCGGGAGGGATACTCTCGGTAGCTTGCCGGGCTCTCCAAGAGGGATGGAGGAATCGAACCTGTGTTGGCCGCGTGCAAGGCAAATGCCCTACCCACTGTGCTGTCGCTCCAGTCCATGTTTGTACAGTAATCAGGTTTTGTCACAAGAATAGATAAAGAGAGAAGTTCTGGGTGTCAGCAGCCTGCTTACAGCTTCTAAGTGGCACCCTAACCCTGCCAATTGTCAGGGAGCACTCCAATGAGTCAGGTGTCAAGCTGAGGCAGTCTAGAGTTTGGGAGGGATGCCAAAGGACCCCAGCCCATCCCCTTGCACCAGAGAAGTCCTGGGTGTCGGTGGTCTGCTTGCTGAAACCCAGGGGCAGCCCCAACTCTGCCAAGAAGACTGAAAGGGACCAAATAGAGCCCTAATTTCACACTTTACCACTGGGATTCTGATACCACAACAGATACCACCAAAATTCGAAGGATCATCAGGGATTACTTTGAAAACATTTATGACATGAAACTGGATAACCTAGAAGAAATGGATATAGTTTTTGACTCCTAAAACTTCCCAAGGTTGAATTAAAAGGAAACAGAGCACCTGGACAGGCCAATGACTATCAAATAAATTAAAATGGCAATCAAAAGCCTTCCCCAAAACAACAGCCCTGACCCAGATGAGTTTAACAGTGAGTTCTTACAAATCTTTAAATATCTATGCCCACACCTTTTCAGGCTCTTTCAGAAAGAAACAGGGGCAAATACTCCCAAACAGCTATTTACGTACATATGTAGGTAGACTGACCTCCTGGAATTCCACAATATTGCAAATCAGTGATAGGTAAAACTCTTAAATGACATCAGACCGAACATGATGCCTACTTAATACCTCTGTAGCAAACCACAACACCCATAAAGAGAGAGCGAGCAAATGGGAATGCCCTGCCACAGAGGCAGGGTGGGGTGAAGGGGACAGGATGGGGGTGGTGGGAGGGATGCTGGGACCATTGGTGGTGGAAAATGGGCACTGGTGGAGGGATGGGTACTCGATCATTGTATGACTGAAATGCAAGCATGAAAACCTATAAGTCTATAACTTTGTCTCACGGTGATTCACTAATAAAATAAAATAAAGAGATCAAATGGTCAATATATGGCTTTGTGCATTTGTCAAAACCCACAAAGTAAACAACACCTGGAGATTATAGATGTGAATGAGGGATGTCAGTGATGTGTCCCTCAAGATAGCCACTCTGGTGCCAGATACTGAGGGGTTAGTCTGAGGTATCTATCATTCCCTCCTTCCCACTACTTTTTTTCCTGGGACCCAGGCACTGCCCTAAATATTCCCATCTGATTTTAGAAAGAAAGAAGATGAAAGACCCAGATCAGATACCAAATGACCAAGTAAAGTTTCCCTGCCAAGGACAGTTCCTCTGGCTAATTAGTCCTTAGCAGGATACTCCTTCCGTGCCCACAGGTTGGTCCTCTCTTCTCTCACACAGTCTCAAGGCTAATGCCTCACTCCATGTTCTCGCCACTTTCAATATAATGTAGAAAGCAAATTGTGAACTTAGAATTGGCAAGTTTTGGATCTGAACCTCAGGTGTACCCAGGGAAAGTCATTTAACTTTTCAAAGTTTCAGTTGCTCCATCTAAAAAATGTGGTGTAAGAGTGTTCATGGTTTGAGGTTGACATGAAAGTTCATTGTCTGGTACTTAAGAGGTGGCCTACCCTCCTTCCACATCCTGTCATTCTGGATGCCATGCCCAGAAATAAATGGTTAAAGACCCAAGGCCTTAACCTAAAAATATGAACCTCTAGTTTTAAGGGCTTCTCAAGGCTAGACATAGTCTGGAGTGGGTAGACATTTAGAACCATCCTGCTTGTACCATTGCATCCTCTCTGTGACTGTTGATTATGATGGCCAAAGAATCATGATTCATGCAGTCTCCCAGTGAAGAAAGAGATGAACTTCTGAGTCAGAAAGAACCAGGGGTTCAAGCTTCAACCCTGTGTGGCTGGTGACATTGATTGGCTTGTTCCTGTTGGGTGATTCATTTAATCACATGGACTTCAGTTTCTTTATATTTTAAGTGCAGAGGATGATAATTGTGTTACTTCATGAGCTATTATGGGGGTTAAATGGGAGATAACACACAAAGAATTCAGCATGATGATTGGCAAGTAGTAAGCGCCCACTCAAACTGTCATTATCATTACTATAATGGGAAGACCTGAAGAACATCTACTAGTTCTGTAATTATAATACTGCTCTGGGATTCACATAGACTAGATCAAAGTCACTTGTCATCGCTGGAGTTGGTGTTAGTGATGAGGAAGGGGAGCGTGAAAGCCAGACAATGAAATCACTGCAGTTCTGTGGAACACAGATGATGAGGATAGTGTGAGTCACAGACTCGGTTAGGAAAAAAACCTGTCACAAGTCAAAAATGTTGTTTCTCGTTTAGATACCCTGAATTAGACAGTAGGAAAAGCAAATGGAAGCTATCGAGCTAAGTTGCATCTGGGGGCAAAAGGTTTTAAATAAAGAACTAAGCTGATTTTTTTTTAAAGAAAGGAATATTCAGAAACAAAAGAAAAAGAGAAGGATGAGGATGAGAAACATGGCAGCCGGGAGCTCTAGGTTGTGAGAGAACAGAGGCAACTTCACCCTGACCTTGGGCTTGCCAGGAACCGGTGACCTTGAGCTTAAAGGCTTTAAAGCTGGATCTAATACAGAAAATAAAGACTTGGGCCTCCCCAGGCCGCCAAATCTAATAGTCTCTCACATTAGCCGGGAACTCAAAAGGATTGTGTCCCTCACGTGAAAGTGAGTAAGAAACCAGAGCATCAGTCAGGACAATAAGCAAACTTTCCTTTGTCTAAATGAGAGAGACAATATTCTCTGAAGCCATAACTATAGTGTGTCCCTTTAGCAGGTCCTCAGCTCAGATTTCATTCTGTGTCTATAGCTGGAAACCTGAAAGAATTGAAAGTAATCTTAGGCACCCGTTGTGCCCCCAGACACTGGCAGAAGGAAATGTAAATTACTCAGAGAATGACAATTATTCCCAAGACTCACCGAATTTCCACAGATTGAATTCTAGGGAATTTGTGCTCATAGTCATGAAAAATGGCACCAGGCACAAAAATAGCAGAGGGAAAAAATGACAGATGATAGAAATAAACCTGAAGAGTCTTTAATATTGTAATGAATGGATACAGAATATTATATATGTTTGATATATTCATAGAAATTAATGAGCTGCTTGGAAATAAGCAAAGAGGTTCTTTGAAGATAAGCAAGGAACAAAGAGAGGCTTATTTTTTTTTCTTTTTCTGTTTGGGTTTTTTTTTGAGGGGGTTCTGGGCCACACCCAGGATTACTCAGGGGTTACTCCTGGCTCTGCACCCAGGAATTAATCCTGAAAGTGCTCAGGGGATGATACGGGATACTGGGACTCAAACTCAGATTGGCCACGTGTAAGGCAAATGTCCTATCCACTGTACTACCGCTCTGATTCTATCAAAGGCCAAAGGGAGTTACACATATGTAAAATACCAAGGAGAATTACAAAAGAACCATATACCTCAGGGAACCAGCTATGTGACAAATGAAATGTAAAATCTCAATAGATGGTGGCAGCAGTAGATTGGAAGATGCTGAGGAGACGGTCATGAGCTAGAACATAAATCTGAAGTAATTAACTTGAATTTGGACCTGAGAGAGAGCAATGGAAAATGTGAAAGAAAAGTTAAGCAACGTAGTGGTTAGACTTAGTGCTAATCAGAGTTTCAGGACAAGAAGACAGAGCTATACTATATCTGAGAATTTGCCACAATTGTTGAAAGATATTATTAAGCCTTACTACCATGATGCCTAAGTTTTTGGTTTGTTTTGGGGCCACACTCAGGAGCAATGCTCCTGAGTTACTCCTGGCTCTGCACTCAGGAATTATTACTGAAGTGCTCGGGTCAGTTGCTGTAATATCGCTCCAGACCCTTGATGACTAAATTTCAAGCAGGGTATTCAATTCATCCTAAGATAGATTATAGTGAAAATACAGAACACCAAAGACAAAGGAAAGATTTAAATGCAGCCAGACCGCTATTGTGGCCACACGACCTCATATCTCTTCATTCTCAGCAATGGAAAACAAATAATCAAATGCTTCCTTTCCAGGAGGTCTGACTTGGGGGCGGGGGGAATCTCCAAACAATAATAGTGAGTATTTTGTTGAAATATTGAATGTAATCAAAGTAAAGAGAAAGTAAAGTGAAATGTATCAGTTACATGGTGGGGAGAGCGGGGGAGGCGCTCGGGATGGGAGGTATACTGGGTTTTTTTCTTTTTGGTGGTGGAATATGGGCACTGGTGAAGGGATGGTTGTTTCAGCATTGTATAACTGAGACTTGAGCCTGAAAGCATTGTAATTTTCCACATGGTGATTCAATAAAATAAAATAAAATGAAAAAAAATTGAACAATACTATGATAATAATTTTAATTGCTTACATTAAATAGATAAATCCTACAAAATTTAGTAAGAGTGAGGAGAGGAGAGTTTTAAAAAATTAAAGGTAAATCTGTAAAGTATAGGTGTTTTTAGCCTTAAAAGGTAATTTTTATTAGAATATTATAGATATTCAATATCTGCATTTTTTGGGGTCACACCTGGCGACGCACTGGGGTTACTCTTGGTTCTACACTCAGGAATTACTCCTGGTGGTGCTCAGGGGACCATATGGGATGCTGGGAATCGAACTGGGGTCGACCACGTGCAAGGCAAATGCCCTACCCACTATGCTCCAGCCCCAATATCTGCATTATTAAGTGAAAGAAAAATCTCTATAAATATAAAAAACCTGAAGAGATATAGAAATAACACTCAGAATAAATGAAACATTTATGCATTATTTTAAAAGTATAAAACCGTTGGCAAACTAGGAATAAACAGATCTTTCAAAAGTAGTAGGGGCACATTTGACCCAGCAATATCTGGGAATATATCCCAAAGATGCAAAAAATGCAGTAGAAATGACATCTGCACATGTATGTTTATTGCAGCACTATTTACAATAGCCAGAATCTGGAAAAAACCCAGGTTTCCAAGAACAGATGACTGGTTAAAGAAACTTTGATACATATACACAATGGAATACTATGCAGCTGTTAGAAAAGGTGAAATCATGAAATTTGTATATAAGTGAATCAATATGGAGAGAATAATGCTAAGTGAAATGAGTCGGAGCAAGAGGGACAGACATAGAATGACTGTACTCATTTATGGAATATAAAGTAACAGAATGGGAGACTATCACCTAAGGACAATAGAGATAAGGTTCAGGAGGATCACTCCACAGCTTGGAAACTGGCCTCACATGCTGGGGGAAAAGGCAGCTGGGATAGAGAAGGGACCACTAAGTGAATGATGCTTGGAAGGCTAGTTCGGGGTGGGAGACGCATGCTGAAAGTAGACTATGGACCAAACATGATGGCCACTTACTATCTGTATTGCAAACCATAAACTCAAAAAGAGAGAGAGAGAGAGTAAAAGGGAATGTGCCTGCCACAGAGGTGGGAGTGGGAGGCTGTGGGGGACGGGGTGGGGGTGGTGGGAGGGACACTTGGAACACTGGTGGTGGAGAACGGACACTGGTGGAGGGATGGCTACTCGATCATTGTATGACTGAAACATAATCACTAAAGTTTGTAAGTCTGTAACTATCTCATGGTGATTCATTACAAAATTATAAAAGAAAGAAAGATGTATCAAAAATAAATAAATAAGTTAATGATTATAATAGAAAAGTAGTAGGGGCAAACATAAGTCCCATGAGTGAATACCATCTTCAGCGGTGAAGAGTTGAAAATTTTATCTTTCTTTGTTTATTTTTTATAACAATATTGCACTATTCTCTTTTGGCCCATAAAGTCTGATGATGCGAATTTTATGAGGGTATCTTTGAACGTTAGCACCTTCTTTGAGCTTGCTGCTTCCAATATTCTGTCTCCATGTTTAGTTTTGTCATTCGGGTTATGGTTTGTCTTGGAGTTTTTCTATTTAGATCTATTTTCACGACACCCTTCAGGCCTCTTAGATCTGGTGCCTGCACGCCTCACCTCTGGGGAATTGTCATCTATGATTCACCAAATTTGCCTTCCTGTTCTCCAGAGGCACATCACATCACATTCACATATCATTCCTCTTAAACTAATCCATAGTTCTCAGATGTGCTGTTCATTTAAATCTTTTTTCCATCTACTGAGATTTCTTACATCTCATCTTGGAGTTCACCAGGTTTTGTTTCTGTTGCTCTGCTACTCAGACCTTCTGCTTTTTATTTCTCTCTCCATCCTCTTCAGTTCCATCTTTTTGCAGCCTTCTTATTTCTGCTCTCATATGTTCTTGTGCTTTGCTAACTACCCACATCATCGTTCCTTTGAGCCAATTAAACACTGGCTTAATGCGACTCAAGTCTGTCCAAAAGCTTACAGAGTTGGTTTGTACTGGCGGTGCTTTCCATGCTATTACTCCTGCTATAACTGGATGGGCTTCTAGGCAGCACCCCGGTTTCCTGTGCCCTAAGGGTGATCCTTTGTTGTTAGCTCCACAGGAGTGTCTGAAGGATTAAGCTGAGTGTTACTCTTTTCCTTCCTTGCTGGCCTTCATCCAGAGACAGGAGGTATAAGTGTGGGGAGTGTGAAATACTGCAAGTAGAGCAATTAAGGGGCCACAAGGCCCAGGGTAGAAGCCCAGGGTAAGTGGAGTTGTAGGTGCAGGACATGGCTGCGTCCTGGAAGGGTGGGTGAGCAAACAAAGGGTCTGAGAAGTGCATGTGGGGCCTGTTGAGGTTCTGGAGACCAGGTATGGAGGCTCTGGACTTCAGTCTAAACTTTACCTGTTATTTATTATAGACTTTATTGTATTCAATGTGCCAAAAACAGTAACAACAAGTCTCACAATGGAGATGTTACTGGTGCCCTCTCGAGCAAATCAATGAGCAACGAGATGACAGTGATACAGTGATTTCTTTAAAAAATGAGAAAATTGGAGCCACAGAACTTCATTAAATAAAATTCTAAAATTAATTACCTCCTACAGAAAGAATGTGATCTCAGATGTGATCATAAATCTTAGATGTGACACATATAAAAGATTTGACAGCCAAGAAAGTGGCGTTTTTGTGTGTATATATAACGAAACATTGACAGTGTAAGTCAGGAATTGAGCTTATCTTCTTATAAAAAGAATAAAAGGATAAAGGCAATTCTGACAACTTATAATTAGGAAGGAAAATTAAGAATGAAGTATCTTATTTTATTTACTTAATTTTGGTTTGGGGGTGCTCAGGGGCTACTTCCAACTCAGTGCCTGGCCGCTGCTCCTGGCATTACTTGGAGAACTATGGGATGCCAGGGATTGAACCTGGATCTCCCAAGTGCAAATCACGCTTTCAGCACATTGAAGTGTCTCTCTGCTACAGAATTAAATATTTTAAAGTTTATAGATTATTCAGAAGAAGGGTAAGCTTGATAACTAGTTTTAGAAATTTTCAAATATGCATGCAACATTTTTTAAAATTACTATAAAACTAATAGAGGCAGGAGTTGGAGTGATAGTTCTGGGGTAAAGCACCGATACAGTCCCCAAGTACTGCAAGGAGTGATCTCTTAAACACCGGAAGTGGGGCTGGAGAAATAGAACAGCACATAGGGCACTTGCCTCGCATGAAGCAAACCCAGATTTGATCTCTGGCACCCCATACGGTCCCCAGAGCCCACCAGGAGTGATCTCTGAGTGTAGACCAGGAGTAGCTCCTGAGTACTGCTAAGTGTGGCCTCCAAACAAAAATAGAACAGAACAAAAGAGCCAAGAGTAAGCCCTGAGTACTGGTGGGTGTGATTAAAAAACAAAGTGATAATCATAATAATAGAAGTAAGGAAGCATAAATGAGAACAAAATCAACCAACCTGTCCAAATGACAAGAGAAATTAAATAAGAGGAAGAGACTAAAACTGCAAAAGCATTAGTACAAAGTAAATTACCAAAAATAAATCAGGGCCTGGGGAAATAGTTCAGAGGTCAGTGACACAGGCCTAAATAGGGTAACAAAACCAATAAGTAACATGTGCAAAGCCTGATCACATGCCTCTGGCAGAACTTCCAGGTACAGCCCTGGAAACTTGGTGTGGCCTTGTGGCCCCTCTACCGCACCAATGACTGGGTGGGTGCTAGAATTAAACCATCTGACTAGGTTGCTGAGTAATGCCAAGAGTGATCCCCCAGGTCCCCAGATTACTACTTGGGAGGCCTTCAAAACTTAAATTAAATTTAAAAAATAAATAAGTAAACCTAAACATCCCAATAGTATAATAAATGTAAAGCAACTAAAATTTCTTGATCAGGGGGTATGGTGCTGCCAGCAGGTCAACCTGTACCTGCAGGGCGAGTGTATCAGCAGCCTGATGGTGCCTTCAGACTTCCAGATACCCCAAAATGGTTGCTGTGCCTTTGGCCAGACCCCAACAACTTGGGGCCAAGTTTACCAAGAAATTAAACGGCCAAAAGTTAGGTATGTGGGAGACACACCCACAAACCACCTCCGGCTCAGTTATATAAGCTCATCAATTGGCCTTATTTCAGAGACCCATAAATCTCGAAAGAGATCAAAAGACACAGGGCCTGTAGCAGAGGTAGGCAGGAACCCATGACTGAGAGTTCCAGACCCCACTTGGATCGGGACTAGGCCTCCTCCTCCCAAGTCCCCAGTTTTCCAGTAGCTTGACAATCATACCCACAAACTGCCCCTGGCACCATGTAATCTCATCAACGGCCAAAACCCAGGGACTATAAACTAAAACTCCTAAAAGAGAACACCACAGAATGTCCTGACCCCACTCCAGGCTGTCTTCACTGGGGCACTCAGGAGGAGGCCGGGTGAGAGCCCTCCCCGCCCAAGGGACCCAGCTCCAGCAGCCAAAAACTTCCACAGTCCAACTGCTGCCACGCTCAAGGCCACTCCCCATGCGCTCGGGCCGAGCTTCACACACGAGTGAAGTCCTACAGAACCCAGGTAATGCAGAACGTTGTGATCTTGGACTCTGGGCTCAACGGGACCAGGAGCAGAGATCCTTTGCCAGCTTTCCCCAGTCTCTAGTGAGCCAGGGGCCACACCCACAAGCCACCTCCTGCCACTGCCAAATAATCTTGCCATTGGCCACTGTCCAGGTCACACGGCTGCTTCTCCCAAAAGGGAGCATAAAAAAAAGGGGGAGCATAACATGAGGCCCCCATAACCATGCCACCGGACTCTGCGTCAGGCTGTCTCACACAGGGCACCCCAGAGGGGGCAAGTGAGAGCCCTTCCTGCCCCAAGGGACCCAGCCCTGCCAGCCAAAATCCTCCACACCCCAACCACTGCCATGCTCAAGGCCACTCCCCAAGCACTGGGGCCAAGCCTCACATATGAGTAAACATATTCCTGGACTGCGCAACCACTTTTGTGGCTGTGTGACACATCATAAAACACCCCCTACCCATTCTTCATAATTACCACACCACATTTGATGGGGTTCAGATAGCAGGCAACAAATAATAGAGGGGAATATATATGCATATGCACATATTTTCAGATATATATATACCAAGGCTCATATCACCCAAACTTTAACAACATGTTAGTGATACCCTATAGAGTGTCTCAATGGCTCCTGCCAAAATAGAACAATCTTCACAGTTTCCTATATGAAGACTTTTTTGTAAGCATGTTCAGCAGTTCTTCATAATAGACAGTACGAAATATATTATTTTGATTGTGTTTTGGGACAGGGATTGACGTTTGGGATGGATACATCCTGAATTTGGTGGTGGGAAGGTGTAAAGGTAGTGGGATCGGTGTTCTAATATTGAATGTAATCAAACATTGTGAACTAATTTATAAAATTAAAAAATATAAAAAGTAATGTGGGATTCATGCTCAATTCAATCAGCTTAATCAATGGCTGAATAAATAGCAGTGCTCCCACATTATAAAAAAATTTCTTGATCAAAACCAAGGATTTTCAGATTTTTTTAGTAAGAAAAATTCTGTTTGTAGACTGTTTACAAAAAACACTGAAAACATAAGGATACTTAAAAGCTGCATATTAAATCATAGAAAGCAGTCCAGGTAAGTATTAAGCCAAGCAAAATATTTGGTCTAGTGATAGACCTATAACATTGATAAAGTTTTTAAGGAAAATTATCATTCCTCAAAAGCAATGTGTTCCCGGTTGATAGACTATGCATCACTAACAATTCTAAACTTACATAAACCTAAAAAACACCTAAAATATATATCATTAAAATCCATGTTACAAAAATTTTTCTGGAATTAGCTATTTTTTCCCTAGGAAATAGCAAATGAACCAAACTTTGTAATATTTACACAAGTTTGCAGACACAAAAAGAGAACACATTCCTTTTAGGCAAACATAAAACACTTATGAAAACAGAACATAGATCATAAAGCAAACTTCAGATCTTTCAAGAGTATTATTGTCCTGCAGGTGACAAATTTTTATCACAATTAAAGCAGAAATCAGTAAGTAGGATGACAAGAAACTGCAGATTCCTCATTATTTTGGGAAGCTTGAAGAATTCTCATCAGTCCATGGGTTAGGGAACATTGACACAGAAATTTTGTTTTTAATCTGGAATTGAAGCCCAGTGAAATTATCACCATCAAAGCATGATGGCACAGGGCAGACAGTATATGCAGGGAAGTAAGTAGCCCAAAAGGCTTGGCTTAGTGATGAAGAACGCCTCAAAGTGGATGGGCCGAGCCTCCAACCTTAGGAGTTAAAAGCAGAAAGTTAAGGATAATGAAAAGAAAGACAATTTGAGAAAGCAGAGAGAAACATACAGCAGAGCTAGGCTTTGGCTTAAGTGCTAGAGCACATTCCTGCATGTCCAGGGCACCTGCACTCTGCCCTGGAGTCACCTGGCCTCTTGAGCACAACCGTGCATATACCCCTAAGAGCTAGAGGGGGTGGGCTGAGCTGGTTGGGGGGTGGCCTCTCTTCACCTCCAACCCCCAAGTTATATTAAGTTGTGGCTCCGTAGAAGGAAAACTGAGCCAAAACCGTGGCTCAAGTGTCTGATCACATGCATTGCATGGAACAGGTTCTGGGTTCAATCCCTCGTACCACATGGTCTCCCTAATACCACACAACAACAAAAAATTTAAAACTTTTAAAGAGAAACATGTAGTACAGGTAACTTAAAGAAACCCAAAGTTAATCTTTTGATGAGATTAATAAAATAAACATTTTCCAGGATTAATGAAAAATAAAGACGGGCAAGGAAGATAGCTTAAAGAATGCAGGTTTTCATGCAGGAGCCCTGGGTTTGATCTCTGGCACCACATGGTCCTCTGAGCACCGTTGAGAGTAACCACTGAGTCAGGAGAAGCCAGGAGAAGCCTCTGTGTACCACCAGGTGTGTCCCCAAAATAAAACAAAACAAATGAAAACAAACAAAAGGAAGCCAAGTCACAGTATCAGGAATGCAAAATTAGCCCTACTGTAGGAAAGATTCTGTGTCATTCTTCGTTTGTTGGAGACTTAAACATCATTTTTACTGCAGCCTGAGTCTTCCTGAGGAAACTGGGACCCAAAGACTGTGACTCATTCCTGGGCAGAGCCGTGGCTTCTCTCTGCCTCCCACTTGACTGTTCTTAGCACCCACCTGCCCTTCACTTGGCTGACACTTCTTACAAGACAAGCTGTCCTTTGACTCAGAAGCCATAGCACCTCTTGATATAGTTGAGTGGGCATTGGGGAGTGTGTCTGTTTGTCCTGCATGGTTAATACAACCTCCTCTCATGAAGCACCTCTGTGGTGTGGAACATGGTGGTGGGATGAATGCAGTTAGGATGGAAAATGCAAGGTCTTAAGCTCTCGTACTTGAGCTCTTCTTGATCTGTTCTTCTGGGCTTAATAGCTAATACCTTCATGATAGAAGGCAAGGGCGAGTGGAGGAGCCTTAGAAGTGATGACTTTTTTTTGAAAAACAATATAGGAATTCAGCTCCCATATCATCCAGCAATATCACTTCTGGGAATATGTCCCAGGTATGAAAAAACAGTAGAAATGACATCTGCTGCTGTATGCTTATTGCTGTTTATTGTCAACAATAGCCAGAACTGGAAACAACTCAAGTGCCTGAGAACGATAACTGATTAAAGAAACTTTGGTACATCTACACAATGGAGTACTATGCAGCTGTTAGGGATTTAATGAAGTCATGAAATTTGCTTATGAGTTGATGGACATGGAGAGTGTCATGCTAAGAGAAATTAGTCAGAAAGAGGGACAGACATAGAATGACTGCACTCATTTGTGGAATATAAAATAACATGATATGAGACTACCACCCAAGGACAGTAGAGACAAGGGCCAGGAATATTGCTCCATGGTTGGGACATGCCTCATGTGCTGGAGGGAAAGGCAATTGGGATGGAAAAGGGATCACTAAGTCAATGATGGATGGAGGGATCGCTCGGGATGGGAGATGTGTGCTGAAAGTAGACTAAGGACCAAATGTGATGGTCTCTCAGCATCTGTATTGCAAACCATAAGGCCTCAAAGTAGAGAGAGAGTAAGAAGGAAGGTGCCTGCCACAGAGGCAGGGGGTGGGGTGGGGTGTGGTAAGGTGGGGTGTAGGGAGGCATTTTACAAGCCCGGCTCTTATCCTCTAGTCAAGACGAGGCTTACTTGGGATTCCTGTAACAAGGTCACCACTGCTGACCTTACTGATCTTATCAGTTCGCCATTCATCTCTCACTAGCCAATGCCCATGCCTGATCTGCATTTTACTATTGTTCCTATGGGGGTCCAAGCATACATACCACCCCCTCCCAGCAAGAGGTACAAGTATTGTAACTGCAGTAGAATAAACTCTCTCTTTCTCTCTTCCTCCTTCTGGCTCTGCATCTGTTCATTCGGCTGCGTCCCCTCCTTAGCCCCACAAAGGGTCCTCCCTGCTGGACAGGACGGGACCCCACAGTGGGGGTGGAGGGAGGGAGACTGCGGACATTGGTGGTGGAAAATGCACACTGGTGGAGGGATGGATGTTCAATCATTGTATGGCTGAAACTCAATCATGAAAGCTTTGTGACTGTATCTCATGGTGATTCAACAAAAATTTTTTTTTGAAAAAAGAAGTGATGGCTGAGTTGCTGGCTTGAGAACAGGAAAGAGGAATTTGAAATTCACTGCTTTCAAGGCTGGGGATGGAAGCTCGGAGGAGAGGGGAGAGGAAAGGGAAGCCAGCGGCTGTGAAGCTGGGACTTCAGCCAGGCTCCACTGAAGGACATGGGGCACCAAGACTGCTGCTTCTCAGCGTGGGTGGGTCTGGTCATGCTCCGTCTTCACGTGTGCAGGGCAGACTTTTGCCCATCCTGATGCCTCCTGCCCATCTGGGAAACGGAGGTGGGTAGGTTAGTCTCTTAAGGCTATACAAACCAAAGGCAAATCAATGAAATTTTAATTAAAACAATAAAATCAAATACATAAAGAGAATCACGAATCACAAAATCCCATTAATCGTTGATTTCTCAAGCAGGCTCAGTAACCTCTCTGTTCGCCCTTTCCCTGAGATCTTAGAAGTCTCTCTCGACTCGGCCCTCCCAACGATGTCGCACTGGAGGCTCTTTCAGGGTCAGGGGAATGAGATCCAGCTTGTTACTGGCTTTAGCATATGAATACACCATAGGAAGCTTGCAAGGCTGTCCCATGTGGGCAGGAAACTCTCAGAAGCTTGCCAGTTTCTCCCAGAGGGAGAAGTAGGCTAAGTCTCTGGATATTGGCCATTGATGGGATTACACACATCTGGGTTCCTCTACCGGTTTCTTCATGAGTGAGGCCTGTCCAAACGTGTAGAGAGGGGCCTTGAGTATCGCTGTGTCTAGGTTCCAGTGGTCTTCGGCCGCCGGGAGCTCTGCTCGGGGCGGGGAGGGAAGCTGGAGCCCATCCCCTACGAGGGACCCCAGGGAAGACAGCCAGGCATGCAGGCAAGAGACTCTCTCCAAAGCACGTAAAGAGAATAAGAGAGAAAATGAAGAGTTGCCGAGGGTCAGTGGGGACGCATGGGAGAAGGGGAGCCCGCTGGCAATCATCAGCCTGGAAGGAAGGACGTGGATTTCTCCGGGGGAGGGTGCAGTGTTCGGCTCATTGCATTGGGCCACAAGTAAGAGGAAAACCCTGTCCCCAGATAATGGTTTTGACATGCAGTGGGGTGGCTCAGGGTATCTCGAAGCTGTGTGTGTAGGGATGGGGTTCCTTCTCCCTTGCTGCCCTGCCTCACTGTCTTCTGTTCTCATGGCGCACGACAGCTGCCGCCCTAAGACATCCTGCCATGTTCCAGGAAGGGAAAAGGGGAGAGAGAAAGGCCAGAGGCACGTGCTGCTCTCTTTTGAAGCACCCAGAGGCTCCATCCAAGAGTGGCATCTGGGGAGTGGGGGTAGGGTCACATGGCCACATTTAGCTGTAAGAGAGCCTGGAAATGATTCAATTTTGTATTTTTTATTTGTTTTGTTTTAGTTTTGGGGCCACACCCAGAAATGCTCGGGGATTACTCCTGGTGGTGTTGGGGGCGGGGTGCGGCATAGAGGGTGCCAGAGATAGATGGAACTTGAATCCACTGTGTGCAAGGCAAGTGCCCTACCCGCTCTACTGCTGTAACCCCAGGATCCAGTCTTTCACCACCCTGCGACCACCTCCGCTCCTGGAAACAAAGCCCGGGTTCTGTCATTAAGGAAGCCTTGGAAAATGGCGATTGGGTAGGCAATTAGCCGTGTCTTGCCACGAAGCTCATCTAAACTCGAGCTAAGTGGGTTGGGGATCCCTGGAGCCATCTGGGTTATTTAGAGATGAGCAAGACAGCCCTCGAGGAGTTTACAACTTAGAGGGAAGACAGACGGGTAATTGGAGCAACAAGAGCACTGAATTACATTTTAATATAATGTGGTTAGGGGAAGCCACAGAAGGAAGCACAGGGGGCCTTTGGAGCGACGGGCCAGGCAGCCCAGCCGGAGGCGGGGAGGTCACGTGACAGCGTGTCCGCGGGCGTGGCGGGGCTGACACGCAGGGGCGTGGGTGCAGTGGTGGGTGTGGACTCAGCAGAGGTTTTGTTCCTCGGGCTGCTCAGGCGTGAGCAGGAAAAGCAGGTATCAGTAGGGAAGCCTGACCTGCGAGCCGTTGCAGGTGACCTGCTCAGACTGCGGCTGACCGTTTGAGCGGCTGCGTGGGGGTGTCCATGCCGCCCCTCTGTGCCTCTCCATGAGGAGTGCTGCTCTGTGGGGCTTCTCCTTTATCACTCGATGCGGGGACAAGGAGGGGCAGGCCCATGCCTGGGGGAGCGCCCCTCAGCATGTGTCAGCGTTGGAGGCACCCTTGAATCGAGATTTCTTCCTTTCTTCCTTTGAGAAACCGGGGAAATGGGCCTGCGAGGGGCTGGGTGAGTTCAGGGTCACACATCAGACACGGCTGGTCTTCTGACCCCCGCATCAGTGCTCTTTAGCCCTGGAGTGCTTTTCTGTCTGGTTGGCTGTCACTTTAGTGAGGAGTATGCTGGGGAGACAGTGCTGGGGTTTCTGGATGGAGGCTGAAGGTCATACATGGAAACTTGGGGTCATGAATAAAGCTGGGGTCAGTATGAAGCCTGAGGGTGTAGGGAGCCATTTTACAAGCCCGGCTCTTATCCTCTAGTCAAGTGGAGGCTTACTTGGGATTTCTGTAAGAAGGTCACCACTGCTGACCTTACTGATCTTATCAGTTTGCCATTCCTCTCACTAGCCAACGCCCATGCCTGATCTGCCCAACACCCATGCCTGATCTGCATTTTACTATTGTTCCTAAGGGGGTCCAAGCATGCATACCGCCCCCTCCCACCAAGAGGTATAAGTATTGTAACTGCTGTGAATAAACTCTCTCTCTCTCTCTCCTCCTCCTTCTGGCTCTGCGTCTGTTCATTCGGTTACGTCCCCTCCTTAGCCCCACGAAGGGTCCTCCCTGCGGGACAGGATGGGACCCCACATGAGGGTCATGAATGGAGGCTGGAGGTCATTCGTGGAGGCTAGGGGCTTATGGATGGAGATCGGAGGTCATACATGGAGGGTGGAGGTCATGGATGAAGGCTGGGGGTCATGGACGGAGGTTGGTTATGAGGGAGGCTGGAGGTCGTGCTTGGAGGCTGAATATAGCGATGCTGATCCATTGCACTACCGAGGGTTAGAGGAGAAGCTGGAAGAGGAGGGGCGACTCTGGAAGTGGGGTGCAGGAGCAAGAGCCAACAGCATCGGCTGTGGGGGTAGGGTCTCCAGGTTGCAAGTATCAGCATTGCTGAGGGTCGGGGTCGTCCATCGGCGCAGACAGAGCACGCGGCAGTGAGCAGGTGCCCGGGTTCTAGTTGTCCCCGCTGGCCTCATGCTGCGCACCTCCGACCTGCTGGCCCCCTCCCCGCCCCACCCCCAGGCCACTGTGGACCCGTCCACTGGCGGGACGCCGGTCCCGGCCGGCAGGTGGCGCTGCGCGCCCGAGCAAACGCGCGCCGCGGGGCGGGGCCGCGGGAGGGGCTGCGGGAGGGGCCGCGCGCTCCGCCCAGACCCCGCCGGCCCGCGCCCGGCCGCTGCGAGGACAGAGCCCGGCCCAGGGCTGCGGGAGCTCGGCGGCCGGGTCTGTGCTGGGGCCGGGCGGGCGCCTGCCCCGCTGCCCGCAGCCACCCTCCTCCTGCAGGCCAGCCAAAGTTCCCCCAAAATCTGTCCCGATGATGTCCCAAGGCCACAGCCTCGAGGGGTCCTCAAGGGAGAGTCTCCGGGATGGGTTCAGGGCTGAGTTCTGTAAAAATGACTGTCGCGATGTCCAGGTGGATTTCATTTATTTTATTTGCTCCCCCACCCCGATGGTTACTAGAGAGGGGAGGGTGTCCGTTGCAAGCTTATGACTTGCTGCGTTCTCCTTTGGAGACATAGCAGTGGGAAGCTTCCGCCTCTGTTAAATGACCCTGAATTCTGACCTTCTGAAGTTCTGGGCGGGATATGATCTCATCCCTGCCCCTCCCCGCCACCCCCTGCAGCTGGTTGTCCAGTGGGAGATTTCTGAGTCACCTCTGAGGGCTTTTGCAGGGAGCTCATTTCCGAGCCCGTGCCCAGGCGGGGGGCCTTCCTCTGACTGGGGTTTCAGTGACGCTGACACAACACTCAGACACCAGGTATGGGAAAGCCAGGTCCAGGCAAGAGGGTGGGCATGAGGGCTGGTGCTGACTCGGCGCCCACAGAGCGCGAACAGGGACCCGCAGGAGCTGCTCCCTTGGACAGCCTGTCCCCTATGTCTGTGCAGGGTACTGGGCTACCGTACCCTATGTCTGTGCAGGGTACTGGATTACTGTTCCCTACATCTGTGCTGGGTACTGGGTTACTGTCCCCTACCGCTGTGTGGGGTACTGGGTTACTGTCCCTTATGTCTGTGTGGGGTACTGGGTTACTGTCCCCTACCGCTGTATGGGGTACCGGGTTACCATCCCCTACGTCTGTGCTGGGTACTGGGTTACTGTCCCTTACTGCTGTGTGGGGTACTGGGTTACTGTCCCCTATGTCTGTGCTGGGTACTGGGTTACTGTCCCCTATGTCTGTGCTGGGTACTGGGTTACTGTCCCCTACCGCTGTGTGGGGTACTGGGTTACTGTCCCTTATGTCTGTGTGGGGTACTGGGCTACTGTCCCCTACCGTTGTGTGGGGTACTGGGTTACTGTCCCTTATGTCTTTGCTGGGTACTGGGTTACTGTCCCTTACTGCTGTGTGGGGTACTGGGTTACTGTCCCTTATGTCTGTGTGGGGTACTGGGCTACTGTCCCCTATGTCTGTGCTGGGTACTGGGCTACTGTCCCTTACATCTGTGTGGGGTACTGGGCTACTGTCCCCTATGTCTGTGTGGGGTACTGGGCTACTGTCCCCTATGTCTGTGCTGGGTACTGGGTTACTGTCCCTTACTGCTGTGTGGGGTACTGGGTTACTGTCCCCTATGTCTGTGTGGGGTACTGGGCTACTGTCCCCTACGTCTGTGCAGGGTACTGGGCTACTGTCCCCTACCGCTGTGTGGGGTACTGGGTTACTTAGGCTCTAGTACGGCTTTAAGCCTCTCCCCACACAGCACTTCGTCCCCAACCCCCTCTCTGAGCTGTTCCCCAGAGGCTGTCCTCACTCCACAGACCATCCTGACCCCCCGCTCTGGGTCTTTCCCCAAACTTTAGGAAGATGCTCTGGCTTCGGGCCCTGGGGGTCTTCTGGATTGTCACCCCTTAGGAAACCTCTATTCTGGGCCGTGGCCAGATTCACCCTGGGGTAAGGTCCAGGGGCCACAGCTCAGGGTCTGTGGGCAGGTGGACATGTGGTTCAGTGCCAGGACACATGAGAATGGAAAAAGAAGACGATGGATAAGAGACGTCATTCTCTCACAGTAGCTGCAGTGGTCAGCAGCAAGCCACGCCGGACAGAGCCAGGCCCTGGGCTTCCTCGGGCCACAGGAGAGAGCACGGCTGGGAAGCAGACACAGGAACCTCAGATGGTGTGGAGGGCTTGAACCCTAGGCACACTGTTTCAGTGTTCTAGGAGAATTAGCTGTCCAGTTAATAATCAGTAATGAGAAAAGTCTGCTTCTCTCTCTCTCTCTCTCTCTCTCTCTCTCTCTCTCTCTCTCTCTCTCTCTCTCTCTCTCTCTCTCTCTCTCTCTCCCTCTCTCTCTCTCTCTCTCTCTCTCTGTGCTGGTGTTCTGCACCCCCAGGAGGGCTCTGAGCTCATTTCCCTGCCACCCACACGTGCAGAACACCTTCCCAGCCAGCCCCCTACCTGCAGGAGCTCATTTGTCATCGGCCCCAAAGCCTTTGATCTGGTCCCTCCCTGCTCAGGCCTTACCCAACTCTGGACCTAATTTCTTCAGCCTCTCCGCTGGTGTCGGTCCCCTGGGGCCCCTGCCAGTTGGTTCCATTCTGCCTTGCCTGCCTGCTCTCCGTCCTCCTCCCCCTTCTCTCCCTGAGTCTCAGCCTCACCGGGCCAGGGAGGGTCACCGTGAGCACTAGTCAGGGAGGAACGAATTTCTAAACAGCTGCCAGAAGCCGGTTGATGGGTTGGTCTGGGAGCGCCTAGAGCAGAAGTACCCCATGTGCTGGGCAGAGCTTATCCCCTGCACTGGGCGTGCAGGAATTTTCTGGGGGCCTATCAGAGGCTCTAAATGATCTTCCCAAGTCCAAAAGCTGCCACTCACCCACTTGCACATGTGTAGGGCTGTGCCCTGTGCCGAAAGTTCTGTGCTGGTCACCCGGTCCACCTCCTCCTGTGCCCTCTGCTGGTCTGCAGAGGCCGTGTCCCCTCTCACTGGGAGCCACAGCAGTGTCCCAGCATGGCAGCCCTGCCACCCTCTCTGTCCTGCAGTCATACTAAGCCCATTCCCTC
The DNA here is from genome assembly GCF_027595985.1 of Sorex araneus. Classification (NCBI taxonomy): domain Eukaryota; kingdom Metazoa; phylum Chordata; class Mammalia; order Eulipotyphla; family Soricidae; genus Sorex; species Sorex araneus. The sequence continues at coordinate 102,331,411 of NC_073304.1, forward strand.
ACTCACCCCATCTGCGCCTGCCTTCCTGTGCTCAGTGCTTCCCCCCCTTGCTCTTGGGACAAGTGGGCACAGTGGCCTGCTCGCAGGTGACTCTGCTTCCAGCACCCCGGAGTACCCAGCTCTCTCAGAGCCACACCCTTGCTCCCTGAGCTCAAACTCGGGCATCAACCTGCTCCCTCTCCCTCTTAGATTGTTTTCTGGAAAACTTCTACTTTTGTTTTGTGTTGTTGTTGTTGTTTTGGGGCTACACCCAGGGGTGCTCACTCCTGGTTCTATACTCAGGGGTTACTCAAGGTACCATATGTGGTTCCAGGGATTGAACCTGGGCCGGCCGCATGCAAGGCAAATGCCCTGCCCACTATATTATCTCTCTGGCTCCCCCTAATTTCTGCTTTAAATTCTAGGGCTGGGACTTGTTGGCACAAACATCCCAGGGCCTTACCCCTGCCTGCATTGCGCCCCCAAATGAGCCCAGTGGGTCTGTTGCTGAGGTCAGTCGTCACCCTTACTAGAGCCTTTGCTCAGTTTGACTCCACTCCCAGCCCCCACATTCTGATGGCATGCCTTCAGTATTGAAAACAGCAAGGACAGCCCCTCACCCCAGATGCCCTGCCGTCCGGGTTCTTCCTGTCGGGTAAGCACCTTCCCTGCTTCCTGCCTCCCTTTGAGAAGCGTGCCCTAGTACCACCATCACAGGTGGGGAATGGCGCTTCCAGGAGGTCACATGCGGACCCCTGTCACCTGGCCTGGGAGAAGGGGCCGCCAGGATTCCCAGTCCCAAAGGGTCCTCACAGCCAGCATCTCCTCCCACAGAAAGACCGGGCTGTGTCTGACAGTCACCTTTGTTCTCTCCTAACACAGCCCCCGCCCCCCACCTTCTGAAAGGAACTCGGAAATGATTTGTTGGAGGAAATGACTAAATCCAAAGATGCTGGGCACTGGGCAGCAGATGTAAGTCTGTTCGGCTCTCGTTCCCTTACAGGCATCGGGGGGGGGGGGGGAGTAGAGCCCCCCCGCCCAGGGACCAGGCCAGGAGCATCGCCTTGGCTGCTAGCCTTGACGGGAGGCAGGCCCCAGGGCTTGGTGGGATGGGGCAGGCCACACACAGAGGTGCTGGCTCCTGTGGCCGGGTCCTGAAGAGCCACCTTAGGGGGCCAGTCAGACTAGCAGAAGCTGGGTTGGTCCTGACTGCAGCACTTAGTGTAGGGGTCGGGGGCGGAGAACGGCCCTTCTGCTGGACTCTCTCGAGTCTGTCCGGGGTGGGAATTTCCACAGATGAGCCAGGAATGTCTCTTTGGCGATCACAACTTGAAGGGTCTGCTAGCTCCCCTTCAATGATCAGGGCAGCCCCCAAGCCCCACAGTGAATGACAGGCCCCAGTGTCACCACTAGCACCAGTGTCGAGAGGCTGGAGTGAGCCATGGACTGGAGACAGTGGGCAGCAGGGTGGGCTCTGGCCTGGCACACGGCAAACCTGGGCTCAATCCCCAGCATCCCACACGGTTCCCTGAGCACCCCCTGAGTGCAGGGCCAGGAGCCCCCCAAGCCCCGCTCCTCCCCTCTCTTCTGCGCCCTGGAAGCATCACCGGCCCTTCCCAGCCCCGTGCACTCCCTCCCTTGTCTCCATTCCTCACTCTCCTGTTATCACTTCAGGATCAAACGCTGGGAACATTTGGCGCCCATATTTGAGAGGAGGGGACCAGGTGGGGGTCTGGAGGGAGCGCACTGGGCTCGATGTGTCTGCACTTGGCCTGCTCGGGACTTGGGGGTCACTCTGCAAAGAAACAAGAGGAGGACGAGGCAGGGGTGTGTGGCGTGGGCAAGCTCCGGGGCTGCTGCCAGGACTTGGCCAGGCGGAGGCGAAACTTGCCTTTCCCGTGGCCTGGCTCCCAGAGGGCCTCTTCATTTGGCCCATCCACATGTCTGAGCAGGCCCTGTGTTCTGAGGGCATGGCCAGGAGTCGTTTGGTCATGGGGACCTGCCCCCTGTGGCACATGTCCGTTATTTCATAGTAGAGAGCAGAATTCTCTCTCCACACTGTGTTATTTCAGGTCCTACGAAGAAGCAAGTCCCAGGGTAGAACTAGACTGATGGGGGAGGCCCCCAGGGAAGGACTAGGACTCAGGCCCTGTGCCAGGAGAGTGGGGAGAACCAGGACTGGGCAGGTGACATCCCAGTCCCTCTCAGCCTGCCATCAGCGTGTCAGGGGTGCCCATATCCTGCATGAATGAGACAAGCATCCTTGGTCCCATCGGGGGCACCTCATGTTTGGCCCTTGGTATCACTTCGTGGGTTTTCAGGCCACTTCTGCACCTCCTTGGGTGACTCTTCCTCCCCCCTCACAGAAAGCAGCGGACTGGACTGTGCTCCGGCAGGAAGAGCGCTTGCCTTGCTTGCAGCCGATCTGGGTTCAAGCCTTGTCACCACATAAGGTCTTCTGAGCTGTGCCAAGAGTTGTCCCCAAGCAGAGTCAGGAGTAAGCCCTGAGCACAAGCAAGTGTGGCTCGAACCCTTCTCTTCCTACAAAAATAAAGAGAAAATAAGCTGGAAATGGGAAAAAAAACCCTCTCTAGAAAGTGATAGAACTTTCTTCCAAAATGAGGGGCACTTCCAAGGCTCTGGTGGACCCAGGTGGAGAAAGATGCTTTTGAGTCTTTTGGTGTCTGCCTGGCCTGCTCTGGCCCTTCTCTTTCTTCCTTGGGCTCCACTATCCCATCTCTGCTCCCCAGAGTTCAGAGTAATTGCTAATTCTCAATCTCTGTGTTCCTAGTGAAAGTAGAAGTCATTTAGGACCGCCTCCAAAGTGACTTCTGGTCCCCAAAAACAATGTTGACCGAGCCCCAAAGAGTTGAAAGGATTAAAGGCGATAAATCTGATGCCTGTGTGTCATGCATGGGCCAGCCCCTGACTCCCCAGAATGGTAGCTGCTAGCCACAGTAGCCACTTGGCTTTCAAATGTCTCTGAGTGCTGAGATCCTTAGCTCAAGGGCTGGGTCACCACATGTGACTCATGGTTCCCACATGGGCTGCACATATTCATGTCCCTCGGTGCACAAAGTACTGCTGGACACTGCAGAGAGAAGCAAGGACATGTGGGGAAAGTAGGGGTCTTCCTTCATCCCTTCAGAACTGCTAGGGGTTTTGGGTTTTGAAGCTTCCTTTTGTTTATTTATTCTTTAAATTTTTATTGAATCACCATGAGATACACAGTGATACAACTGTTCATGATTGGGTTTCAGTCATGCAATGTTCCAACACCCGTCCCTCCACCAGTGTACGTTTCCTACCACCAATGGCCCCAGTTTCCCTCCAGCCCCTACCCCCTGCCTCTATGGTGGGCGCTTTTCTCAAAGTTGAATGCAGATGCTTCGGAGTTGGACCCCGCCACTGGCAGTGCTGCTGGCATCTGGCTCTGAGGTGGTGGGAACTGCATTTTCTGGAGTAATGAACAGCACTGAGTCATCCCAAGGCCCCGTCCCCCACTCTGGCACTGGGAACACCACCGCACGCTCATCTGGGTGCACCCTCAGGAGGGTGAGTCGGCTCCGCATAGGCCGGGCTCGGAATTCCTGATGTGCTTTCACAGCCCCTGGTCTGTGGCAGGTGGCAGGTGCTATCAGTTATTTAGCAGAAAGGCCAGAGTTGGCTCAGGAGAGGAGGAGCTGGGACACTGGCTGACCTCCAGCAGAGTCCAGTCCCCCGGGCTCAGGGTCGCTCCTCTGCCTGAGAATCTGGGATAACGCTCTCCCCACCCCCTGAGGACTTCTTGGCTAACCAGAGAGCACTGGGACCAGACCCCAGGATGCTAAAGGGACCGAGACTCAGCTGGAGGATAGCTGTGTCAGGAGGCCGGGCAGGGCACTTCCAAAGGTGGAGGACAGCTGCGCAGACTTCAGCAGAGGGCCAATTGCTCTGTGCTTTTGTGCACCTCTCATTCCCTGGAATCCACTCAACCCAGCCATGGCCGGGAGCAGCTGTACAGAGAAGTCACGTGCGTGGATGTCTTCAGTACGGGCAGAGGGTCCATTGATCCAGAGCCTCCTTCCTCCAAGGAAGGCCTGGGCCCGTAGCCTGGGTATCATTTGGTGGGTCAGAAGGAAAGCTCTTGCTCTGCCCAGATTGTGTGTAGAAACTGGTTTGCGTTTTGATGGCACCTCTTTGCCTGTTGAAGTTTGAAAAAAACTTCAGATGGTCTGGGAGGTTCTACTGGGTAGAAAGGGAGCAAAACATTTCAATGTCAAGATGAGATTTCTGGGGGCCAGAATGACAGTACAGCCCCCAGGGCATTCGCTTTGCAGGCAGTTAGTCTAGGTTTGATCCCCGGTGCTCCTTATGGTTCCCGAGCTCACCAGGAGTGATTCCTGAGTCCAAAGCCCAGAGTGAGTCCTGAGCACACTGGGTGTGACCCAACAGCACCACATCTTACCCCCCCATAAAAAAAGATGAGTTTTCTGTTATTCTTAAGAAGTCCTTAGATGCACAGGAATGGAGATGGCAAGGACCATCACTGAGATGTTCAAGCAAAGGCGAGAGATCTGCCCCTGGTTTAGAATCCGATTTGAGGGAGAACTCAGGTGGGATATATTGCATTGTTATACAGTATTGTGGTTTGGTGGTCTCACCTGGAAAGCATATTTTCTGGGTTTGAATCCTGATTCAGCAAGAATGTATATTTTACCTACTGATCAAGGGGTAACCCAAGAAGACCTCATTGGGATGTGCTGAGAATTCATTCACTCTAAGAGCACGGCCTCAACCCAGAGCACATGGCTCTTCATTTTAGCTGTCATCATAGATGATGTCACTCTATAAGACATAACACAATTTTTGGTGGTATCAAGGACCAGTTTTGAGATTTGAGCTTTGAGTTCTGAGTGTTGAGGCTGGGAAAGAGGAGGATTTGGGAATAACCATCAGAGCCAATGTTTTTTAAGTATTCAGTATGAGCCAAGCATTATGCAAGCATCAGTTAATGGCTCTCAAATTGCTTTCAGGTACACGTTGGCTTGTAAAAGCAGAGAGATTATAAAATCTTGCTGCCCCAACACTGCATGTTCCAGCTTTAGAAAGTCATGTGGAGCCCAGAGAGGATGTTTGTGGCTTGGTTTCAGGCACACATAGACTGTGTAGAGGGCCCAAACCTCCCCAGAGCTGGTCATGGAGCTGCCTCTTTGGCCACGGCACTAACTCAGATCCCACAATGGCGGTGACTAAAACATGTTCTTGCAAAAAATAAGGTGTTGTTGTTTCCCAATTTATGGGTGTGGCAAGGAGACAACCTAGAGACTGGTCATGCCTCGCCATGAGACTTACTGATTCCAAAAGACCTGACTCGAAGGACTGAGTGAGGGTGACCTGGGGTTTATTCTTATGTGTCTGGTGGCGCTTGGCCAGAACATGAAGTTCACCCAGCTGGGATGTGGCAGGATTTATGTCCAAGGGAATAATAAAGCTGGGAACACTTGCACAAGCAAAAATAATGGCATGGTTGGTAGTGGTAAGAGAGTTGGCCTGGCGTCCAGCATGAAGAAAGGACAAACAGCTTATCTCAGCCCCATCCCTGCTGTTCCTTTGCACCCGACAGTCTCTGGGCCCATTTTTCCTGAAGGGGCACCAGCGTACTGATGCTGTAGTCAAAGTTCCAGCGAGAGGAGAGAGCACAGCAGCTAGGGAGGAGGTCGGCGTGTCTGGGGCCTTGCATGGAGCCATTCCCATCATGAAAGAGAGTTTACCAGCTCCAAGAATCATGGAGTCATGCATGAGCAATTTTCATACCTGGGAGGGCCTGGGAGATATGAGGTGAGTGATGCAGAATATAGGCACAGCATGGGGTCTGGGGAGCGAGGGTGGGGGCTGGGCACACATTGCCTGACTACGAGCATAGCCCAGAACATTCTGTTTCTCAAGGCTCATTACAGTGACAATATGGTCAGAGGGTAGCACCACTAGGCCATGTGTTTTGGGGCAAGGCATCTGGGTGTGACATTTGGGGCTAACTGATTGGGTCAGCTGGTAGGTGGTATTTGAGTGTCTGGATTTGAGTGGCCATGTAAAGGCATCCCAATCTGCTGGTCGAGCAAGAGGACAGGTATGGACAGACATTGGGTTCACTCATTTAAGTAAATACCTAGGAAGAAGGTGTAAGAATTGGTGGGGGAGTGTTGTGAAACCCAGAGGTGTGCGTGGGGAGATGGGGGTTTGGTGCTCATCGAGGAATTTGCCCACCCTTGTCCTGCCAAAAACTCCTGGGTAGAGGTGTTATATCATCTGCAGGGCAGGAAGGAAGAATACCCCAGCCCAAATGGCCTCGGTTCACTGTGCTTTGAGTGTTGGTGGGTTCGCACGAGTTCTTGTGGGGCTAAAGATAGCTCTTGGGTAGAACCGCTGTGTCATCCTGTAGATACAAGGTGTGGCCTGGTCCGTGTCTCATTTAGAGAGAGCATGTCAGACAATCTTTCTTGCATTTTGTCAGAAGAAGATAGTTATGTCCCTCATTGTACCATCCTCTCTGTGTACTATCCCGGTGTACTATAGTAAGTAAAACCCATCCATGGAGTCACATCCCCATAAAGTTTCTCACAGCACATGGTAGATTCTAGCATGCCAGGGATTTTCTTGGTACCTCACAGATCAGTGGAGGGTAGGATAGTCCCACTGGCACGTTGATTCTTCAGTCCATCTGACTATGCTTAATCCTAATTGAGCAGTCCTACAGAATCAGTTGTGCAGTCCTGAGACTAGCTCAGACTAATTAGAATTGTGGCTCAATCTTTGGTACAGAATAAGAGGAAGTTCTATAGAGACCCCCCCAAAAAAAAAGAAATAAAAGAAGAAGGAGGAGGAGGACTGAAAATGACTTTCAACACAACAATCCCACTGAGAGCTCTGGGAACACCTGATGGAGAATTATTCCCGGATATCAGTCAGGGCATCTTCGTACAGCCTGATCTCTTGAATTGCAAATGGCCTCTAATGTTGAGAAAGTCGTAAAAGTTTTGTCCAGAGTGTTATGACTGTGACAGTATTTTTGCAGTCTGATCAAACTCACCATTTTCAGCTTGAATGCTTCTCGTTTATACATTTTTAAAGGGGAGGGCTTCCAAGTGGTACTCAGGAAGCCCAGCTCCCCCACTGCAATTCTCAACCGCTGGGTTGGCAGGTCAGTGCAATGGTATGAGGGTGAGATGCTGTTCAGACCCTCTAGAGCTGGAGATGCCCAGGTCACCTCTGGTATTCAAGGGCCTCCAGGACTGAAACCAGTGAAACTCATGGGACCCAGTGATTCTGGGGATTGAACCCAGGCTGGGTATGTGCTAATGATGTGTCTTGATAGTTTTCTCTCTCCAGCCCCTTTCATGCTCTTTAGAATGCAGTCTTCTATGATCAGTAAAATAAACCAAACAAAGAGAAATGCTGGAAATGTTACTTTGGAAAGTTATAGCCAGCAATTTGGAGATATTCCTATTTATAATTAGGGAAAAATCTTTAAAATGATGAAACAGACTGAGGCTGGACATTAACAAAAGGCAATGTTACTAAGACGTGTTTTTCTCCACTTTTACTCAAATTGTACTAAATAATTACGTAAAATTAAATTTTTACACACTAATTTTAGTTCCCAGTAAGCTTGGTTATTTTGCATAGAACAAAGAAAATTATAATGTGGTTTGTTAGAATTCTCTTGCCCCTGTGCCTGGCTGTCTTCACTGGGGTCCCTCGAAAGGGGTGGGTTGAGTTTCCCTCCCCACCCTGAGCAGAGTGCCAGCAGCTGAAGACCTCTGGAACCCAGCCACAGACATGCTCAAGACCACTCTCCACATGTTCGGATGAGCCTCATGCATGAAGGAACCGGCAGAGGAACCCAGGTGTGCAGGACCAGGGGCTGAGATCTCTAAGCCTGCTCGGATCAGGACTGGGCCTCTTCCGCCCAGATCCCCTAATTTCCAGTAGCTTGGCAGCCATACCCAGAAACTTCCCCTGGTGCTGTGTAGTCCCATCAATGGCCAACATCCAGAGACTATAAAACCAAGCTCCCAGAAACATGTTGCTGCTTCGAGGCACGAGACATCTTATTCTCCCCTTCAGAGAACCTGGCAAGCTACCGAGAGTTTCCTGCCCACATGGGAGAGCCTGGCAAGCTCCCTGTGGCATACTCATATGCCAAAACCAGTAACAGTGCTGGGTCTCATTCCCTGACACTGAAAAGGCCTCCAGTGTGGCACCATTGGAAAGGACGAGTAAAGAGAGACTTCTAAAATCTCAGGGCTAGGGTGAACGGAGAAGTTACTGAGACTGCTCAAGAAAATTGATGATCAACAGGATGATGATGATGATGATGATGATGATGATGATGATGATGATGATGATGATGATGAGAATTCCTGGGGCTGAAAAGATAGTACAGTGGGTATGGAGCTTGCATGCGGCCAACCTGTGTTCAATCCTAGCACCACATGTGGTCCCCTGAACTCCATCAGGAGCAATCCCTGAGCAATGAGACCCAGGAGTATGTCCTGAGAAATGCCACCATGCCCTCCCAGAACCCCCTAAAGCCCAAACAAACAGACACAACTCCTAAAAGTACAATATCACTTAACAAGGTGACTTTTCCCAGCTAGAGATGGTGACACTTTCCAGTCTGTAGGCCATAGACCAATCTGTTTTAATTTATTTTTATTTTGTTGGCTTTTTCGGGTCACACTTGGCAATGCTCAGGGGGTGCTCCTGTCTCTCCATTCAGGAATGACTCTCCTGGTAGTTCACAGGGGACCATATGGGATGCCGGGAACCAAACCAGGGTTGGCTATGTCCAAGGCAAACTCCCTCCCCTCTGTACTATTGCTCCAGTCCTTTTTTAGTTTTCTTTTTTTTTTTTTCATATGTGATCTCTTTACTGCTTCAAATATCTTCACAATCGAATCATTTTTTTTTAAGCCCAGAGTCAGTCTCAGTTTGGGGGCAAGGAGTACCCCACTTCTCAGAGCCTATTTCATACAATGGTGCTCTTGACTATAGTTAGTTACCTTTGGTGCCCTTAGGTGCTCCCAGGTTGAGCCAAAGGGACATAGTGGTCTACTCCGGGCTCATCCTGGCTCTCGGTGTTACTCATAACTAGGTGTCAAGGAAAAAAGCCAAATTAGGCAACTGAAGCATAGGTTGGAAGTGTGACACAAGGACCCAGTCCTCCTAAGAAGACATTTTCTTTGCCATCCGGATTCATCTGCAACATCTCTACATCTTGACTCTGGAAGCATTAATGGTTTCTGGCATTCCAGACAAAGTCTCAGCAATACAAAAAAAAATTATCAATTGCCCAATAGTTCATAATTCTTCATGGCTTTGTGCAAATATGTTGCCGTGAAAAATAAGAGTGTTTACTGGTATCACAGAGAGAAAAGATGATACCTCAGTTTTGCCTGTAAGAAGGTTCACTATATCATTATATTTGTAACTCCCAATTGTTCTTAAGTCTGCTAAAAGCAAAAAGGAAGGTTCCAACCAAAGTCACTTAAAGGCACACTCATAACAATTCCTTTGGTGAGATGAAAATCAGGTGAGAAACTCCAGATGATCAAGCTCAATCAGACCAAATGAATCGTTCATTTAGCTTGATCATACAGAGTACCTCCATCTTTCACTCCGTCTTCCGTCTCCCAGACACTGCACACCTAGGGAGTTTTTCTAGCAGCTTTAAGTGCTGCTGTTCATTTTTCCCTTTAGTGCCAGTTGGGGCATTCACAGTCAGTCAAATTGCCCACAGTTAAGGTCAGCCAGGTTTCACTTGCAGCTTCAAGGTAAATAAGTAGGTGTATACAGTTCAGAAGGGAGGAATGAAAAGCTTTCAAGTTATTTAGTTGGAAGGTCAAGTGTATTTTTAATTTGCCTTGCTTTTGGCGAAACTTTACACAGAGCCCTCTAACTTTGCAGTGCATGCAGTGAGCAGAAGCACGCATGAGCTGCTCACTTTCACGGAGGGCTCAGCTCACCGGGACCCGCCTCTTCCCAAAGTTCCGGTGTCCTTTCAGTGTGTGTACTGATGAGGCGGAGTCCTCAGCAGGATCTCACTTCTGGGACTCCCATTCGAGTCTGGGGAGCACCACCCCAACACGGGGGATTGGAGTGGCTTCCTGTGCCCCCGGGCACAGTGGCGAGTGGTCTCTGCTTTGCTCATCGGTCCCTTCAGCACCCGGGTTAACAGGTCCTTACAGGCTCCTTGTGCTAAGCTGGTCTCTATCCTGCTCTGCTGTGCCTCCTCCTGGGCCACTTGGCCCGCCTCTAGAACGTCACTTGTTTCAGTTAGCACACCAACAACCCCAAGGAAGGGCTGAGGGGTGGGGCCGGCCCCTGCTGAGCCTGTGAGGTGCGTCTTCTGAAGGGTGTTGCCAAGATCTGCATCAGTAGGGCTTCTCATCTGCCTGCTGTTTGCCAGACCTCCCTGTTCTCAGGATCGGGCCCCGAGGGTCGGGAAGCATCACTTCTCCAAACCACATTCTGAGGCCTGTCCTGGGACTACTGCTCCCCAGTCCCCCCCCCCCCCCACCCAACTGTGACATGATCCACACCAATCTCTGAGGCCTCTTCAGGGATCCTGCCAGACTATGCCAATTATAATGCCACAAGCCCAGTTCCTTGAGCACTTGAGGGTAATGGTTACTAATCCCAGAGATAGCACTCGGAGGCCCAGTGGTTAGAGCTCACAACTGAATGTTGCATATCAACAGAGGCAAGCAGTTGGTACTAACTAGGAAGCAGGACCATGGGGGGAGGGAAGTGGGGGGCAGCTTCACTACCTCCTTCTTTTCAGGCTATTTGTTTACCTATTTACCTAATGGCTATGGTCCCCGTCCAGCCCTCTGGCAGTTAGGGTATCCCCATACTCACGCATGTGGAGTTCTGTCAGTGACATGTGCCAGCTGGCTCTGGAGTTCCACTGATCAACGAGGAGAACCTCCATATCCTGCTCACAGTAACAGCCAAAGGTTCCCCAAGACTGAAAATCCATCTCAAGGATGCAGTGAGTTGACACGGGGCTGATTCCTGTGTGCCTGGTGATAGTCGGCCAGAACATGCAGTATACACAGCAGGGGCAAAGGTGGGACGAAACTGTGAATGTGACCAACACAGTGGCTGTTTTGTCTTTGGCAGCGGTGTCGGGGCAGACCAGTCCCCCCCAGCATGACAAGGAAAGGTGTGAAGCAAACTGCTTATCCCATGGGATCACCAGATGTCCCTTGTCCCTCTGTCCTTTCTTTTGTGTGCATACGTGTACACTTCTGACCCCAAGTTCGGGTCTCAGTGACAGATCTGGGTTAGATTCCTGTTCCATCACTTCCTAGCTGAGGGGTCCAGGGAAAGGCATTTCACCTTTCTGAGCTGTGACTCTTGCTTCCCTTATAAAAGGGACTTCGATGACCACATGTCTCAGTCACAGTGAGGTCTAAGCAATGATGGACACGACCAAAACCCGCCTCCACCCAAGCAGCTCGTCCCTGCTTCTCTCGATGTCTCTAGCCTCATCTCAGCCCGGCAAGAATCTTCCCGCTTTGGCTTGGCATTACGGAAACGAGAGCAGAGTTCTTTGCAAAGCTAGCAAGCAGCACTATGGTTTTGTTTTTGTTTTATGGTGTATGTGTGTGTGTGTTGGCTTCAAAAGCTGGGTAGCCAAATGAGACTGTCCTCCATCCAATGGAAAATGGTCCTCGAAACTGGTCCTCGGCCTTGTCCCAACAGACTCCTGGTTACTACTTACACTCCTACCCCCCTTCTTCCTGACCTCTTCCCCATCAACTCATTTTTGGTAGGTTTTGGTTAATTAATTTAAAGTGACGATCATCCCAGATGAAGCTGTAAATTGGTTTCAAATGGCGCAGCCCGGCCACCCACTATTAGAAGATCATATTACAGCGACAACATTCAAACGTGAACAAGCCTCCACAAGAGAGGAGGAGGAGCGCCCCAAACCCTCAAGTGAAAACACATTTCCAGCTCGATTCCTTGCTGTTAGCCCCGAAGAAAGTGGAAGCAGATGGCTGGTGGCTTTGATAATGAGAGAGGCAATCAACTTTAGATTTTAAAAAAAGGAAGAAGGGAAAGAAAAAGCACCCTAGCCCTTCTCCCCCAAAGAGATGAGCTGACAGTAAAACCCAGACACATAACATTCCATTTAAGAGGCTATTGACATATTAGCCAGGAACAGTGCGGGTTGGGAAGGAGGTCAGGCGGCTCTCCCGGAGTCTCCCATTGTTCCCCCCGCCTGGCAGCCAGAGCACTCAGCTCCCTAATTGAAAACACGGCAGCGTCTCTGGCTGTTCACGATGGTCAGGTTTCTCCTGGAAATCACTAAGTGTTCTCTGGGGTAGGGGGTAGCAGGGGGTGCTGGCTGCTGCCTGATGCCAGATTCTAGAGAGGGGAAGAGACGTTGCTGTTTTTCATGTCACTTAATTATTATTTTCTGATGGTGGTGGTGTGACTTGGGGGGAGCAGAAGAGGCAGCTGTGCCGGGCTCACGGCTCCCTTGCCCATCTCCTTGCTCTGTCACTAGGGGCAGGTTTGGGCAACGTTGGGTGCATCCAGTTCCTTGTCTGTGGAAGGGGGCTGGAAAGGGCCCCGTACAGGGTAGTGTGGAGCTTAGGGGTGATGAAGGAGGGAAATGCCCTGAACACGTGGAGACTTTTCATGCCACTGCGTGCATGAGTCAAGTTCCCAGTGACCCATTGGACTGGCAGAGTTGAGAGTGAAGGTGCTAAAGCAGGTTTTGGGGGGTTGGGTTTTCATTTTCCCCCAGAGCTGCCAGTGGCCAGCCTGAATTTGGGGGAGTTCCTTCTGGAGGCTGACCTCAGTTTTCTGTCTGTCCACCAATCCAATTCGGCTCGTGACCACAGCTGGGGAGAGAGCTAATGAAGGCCTGTGTGTGCTGGGCAGACAGCCCTCTGGTCACACGTGGCCCTGGGCTTGCCATCAATTGATGTTGAGTAAGTGAATGAGTCCTTTGGGAAGGGGCAGGGCTGGGGGTGAGAAGCGGGGGGGATGATGAAGGCAGCCACGCTAGAGAAAGGAATGTGCCACTGAACCATTGATCTCTCACTCTGGGGACTCGGTGGGAAGAGACAGACCCCGTGGTTTCTGTTGTTTAGCTTGTTTGGGGCTGCAAGGAGAAGAGAAACACACATGGAACACAACCTTGGTTTGGTCCAGAGAACATTTGTGCCTTCGCCAGTTCACTCCTTCTGGAAAATAGGGAGAGTTGGTTCTGGTTCAAGCTTCTGCTCAGGCTGTTTCCAAAGCTGTTTTGGGTAATATTTATGAGTGTCGTGGGGACAGGGCCTGGCCCGCCTTCCTCCTCGAGTGTTCTCAGCATCCCCCAGGGGCCCTCATGCGAAAGAGGCTCAGTCAAGGACAGTGAGAGAACTGGAATCACTCCCCACCTTACTCCCATCCAACGTGGTCACTGAGCCCTGGAAGCTTCTGTACAAAGGGGGTCTTGATGGTGCAAGTGTCACTGAGGGTCATGGCTCAGTCCAGGTCATGGCTGCTCGTGTCATCTATCCAACGGGATCAAAACTCTGTTTTTACTCACACTTCCAGGCCCTCGCCACTGTCTCCTGGATATCTCTCCCGGGCATTACCGGCCTCTGCTGGGGGCCCTGCTCCTTGGCCTGAGTTGTTCCTGGCTCACAGGATGTTCTCAAACTGATGTTCTGCTCCCATCCAGTCTTGCTCAGTGCATGGACGGTCCCCCACCTCCCCCTCCCCACAGGCATCATCTCCTGAAGGGTCAAAATCCGTTAGTCCCTCCGAGACTACTCAGAAATAGAAACGGCAGCAGCACAATGAGCATCTCTGCAGAGGGACCCCCTGAGCACTCATGTTTTGTCCAGAGACCCCCAAACAAGATGGCAGCTGGGATGGGTGTGGGGGCGGGGGCCTGGCCCACACTCACACGCTCGGCCCCCTGCCTCTCTCCTTCTGCCCCCAGACCTCTTCTCTCCAGGCCTGGGCAGCACGAGGCTGAGGGGAGGCCCAGAGGCAGGCAGGTGAGACTCCCGCACTCTCCACGGCAATGAGTTCTGGCAACACTTTTCCTTCAACTGCCAGTGGCGAGACATAAGAAGTGTCGGTCCTGAGCTGTTTCTCTGCCTTTCAGCTCCAATTATGGCCCTGGGACCATTTTGAGACGCACTGGCTATTGTTAGAAACATTTCAAATAGTCTCCCCTTTCCTCTCATCCCCCCGCCCCCCACACCACCAGTCCCTGCTCGAACAGCTGGAAGACATTTCTCCTTCATGTGCTGTATTCAGTCTTTCACTAAGCTCCACCAATGTTGCCTTTGAAATTTCTTTTGTACCGGTCCCTTCTCTCGTTCCCACTGCTAATCCCCGAGGCCTGGCTCTCATCCCCTCTGCCCGCCCCAGCTGCCTCAGGAAATCTTGGCAGCGTTCCCCACCTCTGTTCGCTCCGTGTCGTCCATCCTTCCTGCACAGCCCAGGCAGGCTCCTCTTTCCCAAGTTCTGTTTGCGTTTTAGGGCACCTTGGCTCCAAATCCTGAGGCTCGCTGAAGCATCCTCCCAGACAGCTGTAGAAACTCCTCTGCCTGCAGTGGCTTCCAGCGTGCTGGCTTGAGGGATCTGTGGCTGCTGTCACCTTATGGCGGCTTAAAACAAAACAACAGAAGGTGGTTCTCTGCCTGTTCTGGATTCCAGAGATATGGAGCCTGTCGGGCTGACACTCAGGTGCTGGCCAGCCTGAGGGTCCAGGGGAGAATCTGTTTTCCTGCCTCTTCCAGATCCCAGGGCTGCTGACACGCCTTGGCTGTGGCCTCCTCACTCTCATCTTGGCCGCTGGGGCCACGTTGCCTCTACCTGGTCTCTCTGTGCCAAAGTCCCCTCTTATAAAAGGATGTGTGTGGTTGTGTTTAGGATACACCTGGACGAGCTAGTATTTGCTCCCTACCTTGGAATCCTTAACTATCAAGGTGCTTTTTATCCGGTGAGAGAGGATTCACGAGCTGGGCACTCAGATGTGGGTGTCTTTGGGGGACTGTTTTTTTAAAAAAAAAAAATTTAAACTTTATTTTCATAAAGTTGTTCACATTGATTACATCCAATATTTCAACACCAATCCCACCACCATTACACCTTCCCACCACCATTATTTCGAATTTTCCCACCACCACTCAAGCCTGCCTGCCACAGGCAGATGCTGGATAATTTATTTTGTATTGCTTGTTGTGAATAGCATGAAAGGTCACGTAGCCATGAAAGCGGCTGCACGCTCCTGAAATTCTAAAATTTTAAATAATTGGGGTCAGAAGACACCTCTGCAGTGAGCTAATCAGTTCCAAGATTCATTCATGAGTCTCTGGATCATGGCCATTGCTTAAATGGCACCCAGAGGCAGTTCCTGGGCGTGACAGCAGGACCCTGAAGAGGTGGGGAGACAGGAAGGGACAGCCCATCCCTGCTGCCATGTGGCCTGGAGTCTTCAGTTCTCAGTCCCGTGTACTTGGGTTTTCTTCTGGAAGTTTGTGGCCACCGAGGGTTCATTTGGAGTAGGCGGAGAGAGAGCACCTGCTCATCTGAGGTGCCCCAGTGAAAATGGCTCAGCACGGGAGAAATCCCTGTGGCGAGCTGCTGTCTTCTGAGATTCATTCGTGAGTCTCTGGATGATGCGTTTAAATGGTGCCCCGAGGCAATTCATGGGTGTGACAGCCAGGACCTAGAAGGGTGGAGAGATGGGGAGGGATGGCATCTTGGGGGACTGTTATTCAGCTTCTTTGTTTCAGTCCTTCAAACATATCTATTGAGCGCCCACTGTGTGCTGTGCTCTAGATTGAGCACCTACTGTGTGATAGACTGACCTCAGAGACACTGTCTTTAATATGTGTGAACTTTTTCAGACCCACACTCCTGTCTGTTAAACTACCTTTTGTGCCCCCACCATAGTGCAGTCGTATCATTCAGCACCATCATCTCAATGCATCATGTTGGTGACTGTGATACTGTGATATTACCCACCTTCATTTTGGGGAGCCCCTTGAAGTTTCTGCTGCCAACTCTGTGCTCGATGCTTCACAGGATATCTAGATAGGGGTCAGAGAAGGTTTCTAGGCCAATGAACAGCTCGTCTCACTCCATCTCTTCTTTGGTCTTCCGAAACCTATGTACAATGTGCTTGAATGTTGAGATGGTTTTAGCAGTACTCAGCTTCTGCCTCAGATAAAGGTTTAGGGTTATTTCAGGATGTTATCTCTTTGGATCTGGGTGACTTGAGGTATAACTGCTGTAGACTGTTCTTATCACCCTGCTCTGCCTTGAATCCACCCTTGTCACATACAGTTATTGCTACAGTTATTTACTCGATGCTTTCCCCCACCCATTGAGACTGGTTGCTGACTCTGGCCCAGGGGGTTGTGTACAGAGAGAGGCGGCAGGGTTGAGGTCTACTGGGCCCTGGTCACTCCTGAGGATAGTGCCTGCCTCTGCTCCATCCACAGCTGTGAGGGGCTTGCCAACGCCTGTGCAGTGCTTGGTTCCCAGGACAGGTAAGACAGACTGCCCTTTCTGAGTCTGATGTAGGGTGCAGGGGGGTTGGATGCAGCTCCTCTGGCCTTGTGCTGGGGGCTTGCTACCTTAAAGGCCCTGGGAAACCAGGTGCAGTATTACAGAACGTTGCTGCCAGCAGGAGGCTGGTCGGGTGCCTTGGGAGAGCTGAGCTCCCCTGGCCTAATGTTCAGGCACATAACTTGAAACCATAAATGGAAAAATTTCTCCTGAGATGGCATTGGTTTGTAAAGTCATGTAAGTTTCAAACTTACAAACTTACTCAGGTTCAACACCTGTACATGCCATGCTGTGGC
Organism: Sorex araneus; assembly: GCF_027595985.1. Taxonomy (NCBI): domain Eukaryota; kingdom Metazoa; phylum Chordata; class Mammalia; order Eulipotyphla; family Soricidae; genus Sorex; species Sorex araneus. The sequence goes on from NC_073304.1 coordinate 102,348,267, forward strand.
AGCCGGGAGGAGCCGTGTTCTGCCTCCCAGCATATAATTGACGCCCTTTCCCCGTGTCACTCACTACCACTTTTCTCCTCCTTTTCTGGTAAACACCAGATCATATCGTCTACATTGTTCTAGGTTCTGTTGTCCCTTTTATTGATTTCTTCATCTCCCACCTGCAAGTCTTTCTCCATCTGCTTCATTTCACAAAGCAGAATCTCAGGGTTCATCAAAGTTGCTCAAATGGCAGTATTTCATCTTGTTTTTTAATCCACTTGTTATTCCCTGGGCACTTAGGTTATCTCTGAGCCTGGACTCTTTCTCAGTTTCCATTTTCCATGCATCTGTCCCCTGCAGGCGTTGGCACCCAGACCTCACCAGCAGCTGTTTCCTTATTGATAACAACTCACGCTGTCTTTTCCAGGTGGAAACTCTAAGAAAAAAGTTATCATTATTGTCATCTCTCTATCTTTCTCTATCTCTGTGTGCGCGCACACACACACACACACACACACACACTTTTCTAACTAAAACTAACAATATTCAACTAGGATGATAGCAAGTTGGATGTTAACTCATGCTATAGAGATGGGGCCAGAAAGATAGCACAGAGGTAAGTGCACTCGCCTTGTATGCGGCTGGCCCTGGTTCAGTCCCCAGCAGCAGTTTCATGTGCATTGCTGAGAGTGACCCCCACCTTCGAGCACAGGAACAAGAGTAGGCCCTGAGCACCACTGGGTGTGAGATCTCCCCAGAGAACACCCACTCATGCTGTACAGAGTTCTACGTGGGGAGTCACTTCCTCACTTCTTGTATCACTTCTGATTTTTTTCATATGCAACTCCACTGGCATGGGGTTTATATTTGCATTTGCTGTCTCATATGAAAGCATCATGTCTGCACATCAGTAGAAATCAGCCTCATTAATAGCATATAGTTGTAAAGCATAATAGTGTTTTAATTACTTAAAACTGGAAATAAACAATGAAGACGGAATTGATTCACAAAATCTAACTGAGTCACAAAAATGAGATCTGCAGGGAGAAGAATGGAATGGCTCACAACCAGCAAGTAAGAAAAAGAACAGTCAGCGAGATGATATTTGAGTTAAAATGATGCTGAGTTTCTATGTCAATTGAGCTGCAGTGGCTTTAAATTTGGGAGAAACTGGCACTGCTTCCTAAGTATCCAGAGACAGAGAGGGCAGTTTATCACTGCCGATATGGTAATCCCGTTGATCGTTGATTTTCTCGAGTGGTCTCAGTAACATGTCCATTCCTCCTAGCCCTGAGATTTTAGAAGCCTCTCTTTACTTGTCCTTCCCAATGGTGCTGCATTGGAGGCTCTTTCAGGGTCAGGGGAATGAGACCCATCATTGTTACTGGTTTTGGCATATGAATATGACACGGGGAGTTTGCAAGGCTCTCCATGTGGGCAGGAAACTCTTGGTAGCTTGCCAGGCTCTCCGAGAGGGAGAACTAGGCTATAAGATGTCCAGGAGCTTGGTTTTATAGTCTCTGGATGTTGGCCATTGGTGGGATTACACGGCGCCTGGGTTTGACTGCCTAGCTACTAGAAAATGGGGAATCTGGGCAGATGAGACCCAGTCCCGATCCGAGCAGGCTTGGAGATCTCAGACCTGAGTCCCACACACCTGAGTTCCTCTGTCAGTTCCTTTATGCATGAGGCTCATCCAGGCATGTGGAGAAGGGCCTTAAGCATGGCTGTGACTGGGTTCCGGAGGTCTTTGGCTGCGGGGGCTCTGCTTGGGGCGGGGAGGGAAACTCAACCCACCCCCTCCCAGGGTCCCCAGTGAAGACAGCCAGGGCAAGAGACTCTGCTGCCGACATGGTAACCTGTTTAAAAGATTTCCATCTTGGTAATTTTTAATGTCTTAATATGTCTTACACATTAAGTATGTATGTCTTACGTACCAAGACACTAAAAATTATGTCTTAGTATATGCCCTTTGTTAAGTGTTGAAGAAAGGGTGTATTTACAACTTCCTGGGAGGCCATGAGCCGTAACTATGAAATGATTGTGCGAATGTGTGATCAGGGCACAGGGGAAGAATTTCCTGTGTCTGCTCCCAACCCTAGGTTCCTCTCCGTGCCCCCTCCTTGGACACACACATGCCCCTTGAGTTCCACATGTGTGTGCACACGCGCACACATGCATACCTCTGATCTGTCAGGTCTGTCCTAAGCACAACACATCCTGCTGGGGACCAGACCAGCTGTCGAAAGTGTCCCCATCCAGCCCCCAGAGAGTCCTGCACACGTCTTGCCTGGTGTGCCAGGAAGCTGGACAAACCCCTGGAGGTTGGTGGCGCTCCCACCAAGCACCTTGCAGGCTCTTACAGCAGCAGAGAGCCAGGAGGGTTCGAGCAGAAACGCCGGGGCAAGAGGAAAGGGGAATTCATGACTGGTTGGACCTTCCTCTCAGCTGGAATGCTTTGGTTTCTTCTACAACAAATGTTTGTGTCTTAGCAATGCCAGACATTCATTTCCTTGCTTCTCTTCCTGTTCCAATTCCTAGTCCTGGAAATAAGAATTAATGTAGGACTCACCATGTACTTACGGTGCTGAGACATATTTTATTCTAGGAAACAGTTCGAATTCCTCCTCCCTGCATGTGTACAGCTCAAGACATAATGGATGTGAGGACTGCCCACAAGTGAAGAGGTGGACACTTAATCGGAGAAATGGAAATAATTTCACTTCTGTAAAAACATTTGACAAAATTTAATTCTTTTTTTTGGGGGGGGGTCACACCCGGCGATGCACAGGGGTTACTCCTGGCTCTGCACTCAGGAATTACTCCTGGCGGTGCTCGGGGAACCATATGGGATGCTGGGAATCGAACTCGGGTCAGCCACGTGCAAGGCAAATGCCCTACCTGCTGTGCTATTCTCCAGCCCCTACAAGATTTAATTCTTTTTTAAAAATTATCAAAAGTTTAAGCCTTGTGTTTGGTTAAAATATTTTTTATTTGTTAACCATGTCCAAAATTTTCCCTCTTAATTTGTGCAGCATTTAAAAATATTTCAAAAGGGGCCAGAGAGATACTACAGTGAGTACGGCACTTGCTTTGCATGCAGTCCCTGACATCCCATATGGTCCCCTGAACCCCACCATGAGTGATATGTGAGCAGAGTCAGGAGTGAGCCTGACTCTGAGAACCTCTGAGTGTTGCCCAAAAATATTTATGTATAATTTTTACTGAAATCTCATCAAAATATAATTTAAGCTTTTCCATTTGTCCATATGTCTATGAGGTATTCTAAAAATGGAAACACATAGATAGTTTATTCCCTCTGAATACAATCCCATTTTTAAATACTCATATGATTATTATCTATAGGATAACACTGGGGGGAAATTAATGTAGCTGGAGATGTTGTTGAAATGAAATCGCTAAGATTTTTGTGAAACAAAGCTTGTGCATTATGTCCTTATTTTAATCTCACGCGATAATCACTGCTCCCGTGAATGGAACTTCCGGGTAGCTGCAATGATGTAGCACTGTCACTGTAGCACTGTTGTCCAGTTGCTCATCTATTTGCTCGAGCAGGCACCAGTAAAGTCTCTATTGTGGGACTTGTTGTTACTGTGTTGGCATATCGAATACTCGACGGGTAGCTTTCCAGGCTCTGCCGTGCGGGCGGGATACTCTCAGTAGCTTGCAGGCTCTCCGAGAGGGACAGAGGAATTGAACCCAGGTCGGCCACGTGCAACGCAAATGCCCTACCTGCTGTGCTATCGCTCCAGTCCAGCTGCAATGATAAATAATTAAATTCAGAGGTTTTTGACATGAGGCTTTCAGTCACATAAAAGCCACAACTTAAAAAAAAAATTCCTCCCCTTCACCCCCCACCACTCTCTCTCTTTCTCTTTTTCTTTGTCTTTGTCTTTGTCTTTGTCTTTGTCTTTCTCTTTATTTCTCTCTCTCTCTCTTTTTCTCTCTCTCTCCTTCCCTCTCCCTCTCCCTTCATTGTTGCTGATATTATTGCCATATCTGGGGTTTGCACACTGGCCTGTGACACTCACAGAGGTTTTTGCTTCTCTCGTTGCTGTGCCTTCATCTGCTCCCTGGGGCTGGCACTATTAGCTGAAGAGGCCTGTAGTAGTCACAGTGAGGGGAAGGGTGGAGGGTGTCATCACATTCTTTTTGTGATGCTCACACACACACACACACACACACACACACACACACACACACACACAGAGGCTGTGATGTCGCCAGAAGTCTCAGTGTTGGGGAATCACATCGACAGTTACTCACATCACCGTTATTCCGTATAAAGTTTGGGGGTTTGAACTCATGACCACACGCTTGAAGACAGGCTTCCTGGGTCTCAGAGCCATTTCTATTGCACTTTGTTCACACGAGGATGTTTTTGGTCAAGGTCAAAGAATGTGCCCTCCTCTCTGATGGAACATTGACTTGCATTGGAACTTTGGCCCAAGGTGTGAGTCCCTCCCGGTGGTCGGCTTCCTCCCCACCCACACACAGCACTAGAAGCACATGGCTGTCCGCGTGGCAGGGCTCGGTGGCAGGGAAGGTGGTGAATCAGGCTACAGACTGTGCAGAGCGTCAAGGCCGCAGCAGCACTGGGAGGGAGAGAGCCCTGGGAGGGGACTGGCGGGGGAGGCCCAGGCAGCCTCCTAGTCATTGCTTCTTTTCTCAGGCCCTGTAGCCTCAGAATGCCAAGGCTGGAGACCCAGGTTCTGGGGGAGGCACTTGAGCCTGGATGGGGGCTGGAATTTTTGCTCTGTTCCTTTCCGGCAATGTCACACTAAGCCAGCGTTTCAACCTCTTTGGTCTTGTCTCAACTTATGCCAAAATAAAAGAGAGAGCGTCACTTCTCCCTTTTCAGTGCAGTACAGGTGGGAATGTCTATTGAAAGCACATCCCCGGGGCTGGAGTGAGAGTACAATGCGGAGGCACTGGCCTTGCAAGCAGTCAATTCGGGTTTGGTCCCCAGAACCCCATATGGTCCTCTGAGCCCACCAGCAGTGATCCCTGAGCACAGAGCCAGGAGTAACCCCTGAACACTGCCAGGTGTGGCCCCAAACAGAAACAAGCAAAGAAAACACACAGCATGTGAGGCATGTGCTTACCTCTGATCTGCATCCCTGTTATTTGTATGATTCGGATGAATGTGATTTAATGCATGGTGCTCACCAACGCTTTGGGACGGGGACATCGGGCAAAGACATTCAATGAGAAACTGAAGTCGGGCTGCTTCAGAGACTGACGAAGCCCCACGTTTGGATGCCCTGTTGCCAGCTCAGTCTGTCCCCAAGACTCAAGTGCCCACGGGTGTTCCTGCCCACAGCTGCGGAAGGCCTGAGTCACATCTCCCCTTCTGCGGGACCTCGAGCTGAGGATTTACAGGCAGGCAGGCCCTGTGCCCCCTGCCACCCCCTTCCCGCTAAGTCATTCCACTGGTAATTAGATTCCTTTCCGTGGTGGGAAGCTCGCCTGTGCAAATCCACAGCGACTGGGCCAATGATATAGGGGTCACCTGAGCCTCCTCACTGCCTAAAACGTATCTTCCAGGAAAATGATTTCTCGGGGCACGTCGGTTGACTGTGGTCCCCAGGTGACTGTAGCTCAGACTCTGACTGTTCCCACAATGCTGCACTTGAGTGATGGAGGGTTCCCGCCCCGCCCTGCAAGTCTGCTCCGTAGCCTGCTCACCTCTCTGCCTAGAGAGCTTTGCCCACACCTGCTGTCCCTGGGCCCCATCAAACCAGGGGAGGTAGCGGGCCGAGGTGAGGGGTAGGGGTTCTTTCTCAGCCAGTTTTTCCTGCCTTGCCTCCAGGTCAGTCTTAGTTCTTTGATTGAGTCACTTGTGACCAGATACTTTGCCCTGTGGCACACAATGATGCCATTTAGAAAGGGATAAAATTAGATACCTACCTCAGGCCAGGTGTAATGACAGCTCCAGAAGGAGTAAAGACCTGCATATTAAATACAAAGTATTAACAAATGAAACAATAATTGAACACTCTATGTGAAACATCTGTATAAGCAGACATACACACACACACACATGCATAGATACATACCCAAGCCCAAGTAGAAGGCATTAGTCATTTACATCTATTTACATAAGTCATATGCATCTATTATTCATCTACCTCAATATATCTATAAACATTTGATATACATCTAGCTTGGGGTAGGGATGTTTTTCTCAGTCTAGCAGCAAATGCAAAAGTCACAAAAGAAAAGTTTGAAGATGATACCATCTAAAAACTGAAACAACACAACCCCCCACCCCCTGCAGCACTATACGATGATGGGTAGGGCACTTGCATTGCACATGGCTGACCTGGTTCAATCCCTCGCACCCCATATGGTTGTCTGAGCCCTACCAGGAGTGAGCCCTGAGCACAGAGCCAGGACTAAGCCTTGAGCACCATTAGGGTTGGCTAAAAAGAAAAAAAAATCAAATATATGTCAACTTATAGAATAATAACATCATCATCATCATTTCAGCTTCTAGGAATAGGAGCAGAATGGAGGGAGAGTCCTGGGGGTTTTGCCTGATTAGGATGGAAACCAGCCACAAGCAAGCAAGGCACGTGCTCTGCCGCTGGGCTCCATACAGCCCCTGATCTCTGTATGATTTATACAGACATGGGAATGACTGCAGTTATAGACAGACTGCTCTGGGGCGGGGAGGATCGGAGGATTAGGTTCTCATTTTTATTCTTCCATTAAAGTGGTGAGATTACAAAAAACAAAACTAGCTGCTTGCTTCCCTTCTGTTTTTAATGTTAACTCTAAATTTGCTTTATTACTCATGGCCATGGAACTTGAAAGAAACTTTTTTTAAAGTGGCACTTCAAATGGACGAAAGGTATCCCACTTCTCTCTCCTTCTGCCTTCTGATGTCCTGGTGGTCCTTCCCAACCTCAAGCTAGAAAGTAAGGAACTTGGCTAATAGCTTATAGGGGTGAGTCATCTGGAGCAGAAGGCAGAGGGTTACAGATTGGGAAACAAACATCTCTGAGCCTCATTTAAAAAAAGTTTTTTTAAATGACTCTTCTGCCCACAAAACCATATCCCTGGAAAATACCCTCCAGTTCCAGCCAGAAACAAACTCCCACTCTGGACATGCAGTTTGGGGAAGCTCCTTTTTTTTTGCCACACCCAGCTGTGCTCAGGACTGACTCCTGGCTCTGCAATCAGGGATCAGTCCCTACGGGGTGCGAGGGATGGAACCCAGGAAGGTGCATGTGCCTTACCCGCTATAGATTGTGTCTTAACTACTCGCTCCCGGTCACGCAGCTGCCATTCAGCGGCCAGTGGCATCTCAGTGGCGACCCCCAAGGGCTGGGGGTCGGGCTGACTGCCGAGCACTGTGTGGAGCTGCAGAGTGCACAGAGGGAGCACGCTGCCGCTTGAGCTGGCCCCTGTGGCCCCACAGAGCACCCAGCACGGGCTTCTCTTTTCTCTCCTTGCTTCCTCCTGTCTCCTGCTTCTGTGGCACCTGACACCTCAGTCTCAGGTCCGACCTAAGTCACCATCGGGGCACAAATCTTCAAGCTGACCCAGGGACGTCACTGGGGGTGTCCCAGCATTTGCTGTGGCCCAGGCTCAGGCTCCTAGTCCTCCAGCCACTGAGCTCAGCAGGGGATGCAAGCAGGCATGGGGCTCTCTGGACTGCGGGTCAAGCTAAGAGTGTGGCCCCAGGCGAGCCTGGTGCTGGGCGGAGAGCCTGGTGGGGCAGGTGGCCAGGCCAGAGAAACCGTGAGAGGCAGACCTGGAGTTCAGCAGGTGAGGCCAGAGCTGCCCCGTCAGGCCTGACTCCATTGCCCTCCTCCGGGGACACCTGGCACTATCCTGAGAGGTGTTCGGCTGGCCTGGCTGGCCCTAGGTGAGTGCTGGCACCTGGTGAGTAGGGGCCCACTTGCCACTGGCCACTGGGAAGCCCGACCACAGAGCAGAAGTTCTCCTCCCACTCTCCACCCAGCTCAGTAGTGCTGAGATGTCCGAAGCTGCCCATGGTCCATCCCTGTGGCCAGCCTCGCTGTGGGGGGCTGGGGCCCTCACGGTCCCTCCGTCTGGAAGTTCTCAGCTGCCTGCTATTCAGAAAGAGCAGGGGGCAGAGAAGACAGGGGCCAGAAAATCCGCCCGCCCATCCAGCGGGCTGTGTTCCTCAGGAGCGGGGAGACAGCTGTGACAATGACTGATGTGGCAACAGCATTTGGGGTGACAGATGCTTCCTCTGTGCTTGGGTGTAGGCCCTACTGGGGTCCTTGCTGTGGGGGCAGAGACAAAGGGAGGGGTGGGAAAGTCAGACCTGTTCTCATTAGCCCCCCAAGAGAGCTCCTGTCACAACTTCTTTGTGCTCTCTGTCTTTGAGCCTCACTCCCTGCATGGGTGCTCAGGCCACAGTGCTCTTGTTCCCAGCAGACACCCTGATGGTGTGCTGAGGGTGGTGACAGGTCCAGAAGGAGGGTGTCCCCAAGTGGACGGATGGGGTACGAATCTCGTGTAGCTGATGCATGAGGCTTGGAGAGAGGGTGGGCAGGGAGCTTGGACACGGAGGAGGCGGGATGCGTCCCCAGGGCCCCTCTGCCAGATGTGCACTGGGTCCCCTGTGGCTCCTTGACATGGGTTTTATGATCACGCCTGTTTTCCAGCTCCACTCAGCTGATTAAGTGGACCAGTGGGGAGGAGGGGCGGGTATCGTCTTTCTAGTTTGCTGTCACCCAAGGGCTGACTCTTGGAGCACTTTTCTGGGGCAGCAGGTGTGAACAGAGAGGACACTTGCTGGAGAACCAGGGCCCGGGGGCTGGTTCTAGCGTGTGAGCATGTCTGCATGCGTGTGAGCGGTATGGCTTCAGGCTGGCCCAAGGAGACACAGGGTTTCTTAGGGGCTCGGGAAGGTGGGGTCAGGGGGGTACCGGGCTCGTTACTTGTGAGGGTCCACAGGCCAGCAGCAAGTGGAATAGCACCCAGGGGCCGAGAGATCTCTTCTCTGTCTCACATGGCTCCCTGGACAAGAGTGGGAAAAAGAAAAAAGGTGCCATTGACCATGGAAAAGGGAAGCTACGAAGGAGAGAACCTGCCACGTGGCAAAGGTTTGGAACCGTGAACAGCCACAGTGACGTTTGCTGAGAGGCTGCCCCAAGCCAGGCCTTCGGAGTGGTCTGTTGGAAGGCGCCAGTCTGCGTCCCCGGCGACTCCCTGAGCGCTCAGCGTGGCCTTGCTCTGAGGTGAAACACTCACAACCCAAGCCAGGGACTTTAAGGAGAGGAAATTCTCTAGACAGCCCAGATGGGCCTGATCCCAGCAGCTGACATGTCTTCAGAGCAGGAGAGTGTTGCATAAAGGGCTGGGGGTGGGGGGGTGGGGAACACAGGACTAGGGGGCCACACAGAGATTCAAGAAGAGATTTACATCTCTAATTTACATCCAAGAGATTTACATCTCTTTCTAGCACTGTAGCACTGTCCTCCTGTTGTTCATCAATTAGCTCAAGTGGGCACCAGTAACGTCTCCATCATAAGACTTGTTGTTACTGTATTTGGCATGTTGAATACACCACGGGTAGCTTACCAGGTTCTGCCGTGCGGGCGGGATACTCTCGGTAGCTTGCCGGGCTCTCCGAGAGGGACAGAGGAAGTGAATCCAGGTCGGCCACGTGCAAGGCAAACGCCCTACCCGCTGTTCTCATGTAAATGAGAAAAGGAAAGCGAAACACTGCTCTAAACCCAACTCTTCCTCTGGTCCAAGGATTCCAGTGAGATCTGAATTCTTCCTCACCCAAGCAGCACTCAGCCTGTGCTCAGGGGGGTGGACACCAGAAGCGGCCTGGGAGCCGGGCATGATGGGCAGTCTGCCAGGAGGAAGGACACCTCCGCAAGCTAAATGGTTACTCAGGGCCCGAGTGGAGGAGGACCTGAGGTCCTCATCCGGGGAGTCTCTTGGGTCGAGAGAAGTGTCGTGGGGCGAATTTCTTTTATGGTATCTGATGTGTCCATCTGACCTTGAATGCTAACTAACATCCTCCAACACCCTGGCCCCCATCCCCATGTCACAGTCCTGGATGGCCACGGCCATGGCCATGGCATCTCCCCTCAGCCCAGCAAGGCTGGCTTAGGAGGACGGAACTCTAGCGGGTCAGAAGAATGGAATGTACCAGATTCTAGCCAGAACTTCTGGAACATGAAAGATGAATGTATACAAAAGTCAGTGTGTGTGTGTGTGTGTGTGTGTGTATGTGTGTTGTGCATATCCGTGTGTTGTACCTGTGTAGCCGATGGACAGACCCCCTTGTCAAGCTCTTCAGCTTGAGAAGTAAGTTTTGTTTGTCTGCATGTTTGCTTGTTTGTTTCAGGGCCATACCCAGCTGTGCTCAGAGGGTTACTACTGGATCTCATCTACACTCGGTGATCACTCCTGGTGGGCTTGGGGTACCGTATGGGGTGCCAGGGATCGAACCCAGGTCAACTGCGTGCAAGCCAAACGCCCCACCCTCTGTTCTATCACTCAGGCCTCGAGAAGTAAACTTTAAAATCCTGTAACAAAACTGAGGGTCTGAATTTATGGGCCTCCGGGAGGTGACTCAGAGGCAGAAATTTCAGCCCAGAGGGAGCATTAGAAAGAACAGATCAGTGCCCATGGCTTCATAGTGTCGTTCTTAGACAGTTTTCATTTTTCATCTATCTTTCTCTGCGTCTGTCTCTCTCACGTGTGCTTAGCTGCAGACTCTGTCCTTTGAAGCAGGAAGGCTAAGTGGGTGGCTCACAGGCGCAGCAGGAAGAGGATCCTCCAGTCCTCGAACCTGGTGTTTTGTGATCTCAATTCAAGGAGACTACGTAGAACTGCAGTGGGGAAAGGGTCACACTCCAGATTCAGGTCTGGGGGAACCCAGAGCACCACTGGCCTCTGCAGCTGCCACAGCTCGAGACCCGCGGCTGCTGTCTGTGCCACGTTGGGAAAGCTGTCTAAAGGCCGGGCAGGTCTCTGCTGGGAGCCCGCAAGGTAACACAACCCCAGCACGCCAGGGGGTTGTGTGGGTAGAGACAGCCTCGGTTCCTGGCTGAAGTTGGGGATAGTTACAGACAACTTGTGCTAGTCGGACACAGACCAGAGGCCGGGAAGCTCGAGTTCTTGTCTTACCTGGAACACCAGCACCCTTTGCCCTAAAGTCCTGCAAGAGACCAGAAGGCAGTGCCACCTTCCAGCGGGACCTGTGGGGGCATCTCTTTTCTCCCTTCTGCCAAAAGACACAGGCTCCAGTGGGATGGCCAGGCTCGCAGTCCTAGAGAGAGGAGAAGGAAAAGCAGATGCAAGATGAAGCTGTTGGGGTCTCTGCCTCGCCTCGGTGCCTGTGTTTTGTCTGTCTGCTTTGGCCACTCTCAGGGGAGCTTCTGATCTGCAGGAGCAAGCTGCCCCGGCCCCAAAGTGGGGAACAGTGGTGGTGAGCTTGGGGTTTGCAGGAGAGGCACCCCAGCAGGGGCACTGGGTTGCTGTGCTGTTTCCGTGGCCAGCTAGAACCAGCTGGGAAGCGAGCTTCCAGCACGCAGGGACCGGGGGTTCTGGGGTGCCCTCCCAGAAGGACATTAGGCATTAGCAGAGCCTGTGGCTGATGTTTCTCTGCCAGTCCCCAGGGAGTGGTGGAAGCCTGGCTATGAGTTCAGCCTCCTGGAAACTCGGGGCCTCACGACCCTCAGAACATGTGGGCTTCCTGAGACCCTTCCTCCTTGGGCCAAAGGACCGAATCTCCAGTGCCCGGCTGAGGCCTGAAACCAGGTGCTAAGGAACTATAGCTGGGCCCAGCGTGGACCATGCTGCCTGGCCTCCCACAGGACGGGCGCTGGCTCCTGGTTGGGTTGTGAAATGGGGTGATTCCTAGGCTGGTGTGTGTGTGTGTGTGTGTGTGTGTGTGTGTGTGTGCATCAGGGAATGTGTGTACAGATGCTCGTGTGTGTGTGCATATGGGAATGTGAATACAGATACAGAAGCTTGTGTGTGTGTATGTGTGTGTGCCTTTGTGAATGTGGGCATATGCATGCGCATTGTGTGCGTATTTGTGATGCATGTGTGCAAATATGTTGGCGTGTATGTGCATGCATATGGGAATGTGTATACACATGCTTGTGTGTGTGTGCTTTTATGAATGTGGGTGTATGTATGCGCATTTGTGGTGCATGTGTGCGAGTAGTCAGTGTGTGTGTGTGTGTGTGTGTGTGTGTGTGTGTGTGTGTGTGTTGGGGGTGGGGGTGGCAGAGGCTGACCCTGCTTTTCTCTTTCCCAAGGTAGGCGAGCCTTTCCCTGTGATGACTCCAGGGAGCTGGGTAATATCAGAGGAGACACATGGCCCAGAACAAAGCAAAACCATCCGAGGTTCCTTCCTGTGTCTGCTGCCAGACAGGTACCTGCCCTTTCATCTGCTTCCCCACTGCCGCCCTCCTCAGCCCCGCAGCCTTTCATCCCCCGCAAGCAGTGCTGGTGCTCTCTCTCCATTTCTCCTCTGCCTTTGTCTCCTCGGGGTGTGGCCCCTGATCCTGGCCCCTGTCCGTCACTCCTGCCTGGGCTGGGCTTTCCTGCCCAGCTTGTCGCCTTTCTCTCTCCCAGGCCCGGCGAGTGGCGTGTGCGCCGTCCATCCCAACAGCCGTGCCGGAAGAAAGCCAGGGCTGGAACCCAGGCCTTTGCCTTTCCATCTGAATTTCCTCCCGCTTGGCTGATTTTTGTTCTTTTGGTTTTCGGAACCTCCCTGGCAGCTCTGGGAGGTGGAGTCTGGAGTGGCGGGTGGGGTAGGGTGGGGATGTCTGGGGCACTCCGGCCTCTGAGGCTTTGGCCCCCCGCTCTCCTCAGCCCCTGGGAACCCGCCACCCCTTCCTGGATTGGGAGTGAGCCCAGCGTCCTGTCTCACAAATTGGGATGGCTCCCCGCGCCGCGGGCTTTGGTGACAGCCACCAGATGGCGGGGACTGGTTTTTATAGTAACTCATTAACCTCTTGCCATCCTACAATTAAGAAAGCATTTAATTGCTTTTTCTCCAGCCCTCCTATGAGCGGCTCCGGGGGAACTTGTGTTCATCATTGGAACCAATTTGCAGCTAGAGCCGGAGAGGGTGGGAGAGTGGGGGTGCGGCGAGCACCCCAGCTGCCCGGGGACTGCCATCTTCGTGCTCTGCGGGAGGAGGGGCTCACACATCCCAGCACCTCCCCATCTCTCCGGGCTGAGTTCTGGCTCTGAATGTGCTCAGGCTCTGTTGGTGCTCAGAGCTCACAACCTCTTTTGGAGGGTGTGGTTCAGACCACGCCTGGCGGTGCTCAGGTTTACTCTTGTCTCTGCACTCCAGGATCACTCATGGAGGTACTCAGCAGCCTCTGGTCCCCCTCTCAGTTTCGATTCATTTGTGAGGGTTGCTCCCTTACCTCAGGAAATCCAGTCCACTCAAAGACTTAGCACAAAGGATGTTGTTCAGGAAGAGCTAGTTGGAAGAGATGCTTAAGGTGAGGTACGGGGAAGCATGAGCACAGAGATTTCAAGCCAGAAGTGCCATTCTCCCCGAAGCTCTGCCTCTCCTTAAGTTCTTAACAGAAACTCTATTCTTCTATTGATTAAATCATTAACAATAGGAGGACTCAACCTCCAGCCTTCTCGAACACTCCCTGGCTGTTGGAGAGGGGGCGGAAAGAGGGAGGGGGGTCATTCCTGGAGTGGGATGGAAAGCTCCAGCCTCTCCTCATAAGACAGGCTCTCCCCACACACAGCCCCCGTCCTTAGATGTCCCTCCGAGGGCCACCGGGTCACCTCCCCCACCTGTATCTCTCTCATCACTTAGAAAACTCCAGGCTGTGGGGGAGTCGTGAGGTACAAACTTTGTATAAAGACCAAAGCTGTGAGAAATATATTTTGGTCATCTGAATGACTAGACACATTTCTTAGAAATCACAGCATCATGATTAATCATGTCAGCTCTTGAGCGTTTCTGAGGATGTGCCAAACTACTTCCCACTAGCTATCATTTAAGAGCCCAGCGATGAGTCAGGATTCCAGTTTCTCCACATCCCCACAAACACTTGTTAATCGCTTCAAAAATGGCTCTCCTGGTGGGTGAGAGGAGGTGTCTCATTGCCCTTTGGATTTGTACTTCCCTAATGATAATTAATGATGGAGTCAAATAATAATGACTTTTGCTAATGATGGATAACTTCTATTTTCTGATTGGGGTGTGTGTGTGTGTGTGTGTGTATCTGTGTGTGTGTCTGTGTGTCTGTGTATCTTTTCTAGAGAACTAGCTTTTCATAGCCTGGGCCCAATTTCAGTTTCGGTCCCTTTTTAGTGTTGAGTTGTAAGAGTTCTTTGAGTATTGTAGGGTAGAAATATAGACCCTTAGTAGTTACATGATATGCAAATGTTCCTCGATCCTGTGGTTTGTCCTTTCACTTGTTACAGTACCCTTTGGCACAGAGTTTTATATTTGGAAACAGTTCCAGTTTGTTGTTGTTGTTTGTGCTTCGAGCATCACATCTAAGAAAGTGTTTTCTCAATAAAGATCACAGAGACCACACCAGTGAGCTTTGTAGTTTGGGCGCTTACATTTAGGTCTTTGATCCAATTTGAGTTAGTTCTTGTGTGGTGCTAAACACAGGTCCAAATTAATCCTTTGTGTCTGGGTATCCAGGTTCTCCTGTAGCCAGTTTGAAGACTCTTATTCTTTCCTCATCAGTCTTTACATTGTTGTTAAAAATAGCAGAGATGTCTGTGTGTTGTTGTTGTTGTTGTTGTTCTGTTTGGGGAGGCTCAATTCTGATCTATTGATCTCTTTGCCCATTCTGCTACTATTCCCTTCTGGGGTAACTGCTTTATAACTGACACAACACTGATAGGATTAGTTAACACCTGTGACCTCATAGATATGCTGTGTGTATGTGTGTGTGTGTCATTGTGTGCATACCTGAGTTTGTGTGTGTGTGCATGCATGCATGCATATGTGTATGTATGTGTGTATGTGTGTGTGTGTGTGTGTGTGGTCCTCAGGTTATCAGACACCCCATTAATCTTGGGGTTCAAGACAACATTCTTTACCACTCCCATCAATTTCAGCATCTCCTCTACTTACGTCTGGAGAAGACAGACAGCAGCAGGCAAGACAAGGCAGCCAGTGTCACTGGGAGGAGATGTTTCTGCCTCCTCAGTTCTGGTCAGTCAGGCTTGCTCTCACCACGGCCTCAGTTTCTTCACCTCTGAAGTGCATGGAGCTGTCCCAGCAGTCCCAAAGGCCGGGATCTTCTCTAGCTGACTTAAACGGATGTCCTGCCCTCTCGCCTCCACTCCTGCCCTGAAATTAGGCTCACAGAAGCATCTTGCACCAGAGGCCCAAGCCACAGGCAGTTTGGTCCCCCGGCAGCTCCACAGGGCAGACAAGAATGTGGATGAACAACATCATGTTTCTGTGTCTCCTGGTCATCAGAGGAGGGCCCAGCAGGACGACCGCCAAGGACCCTGGGATGTTTGGGAGAATAAACTCTCTGGAGAAGTTAGACTCTTTTGCAGGGGCAGTGAGGGGAGATGGGTGTGGGAGCGGCCCAAATCCGGATGGTTCCCTGTGTGATGGCGAGGAAAGCACTTAACTGGCCTACACCCAGGACCCTCGTCTCTGGAATCAGATCACATCTCTGCAACTTCATTAGACTGGCTACAAATCTCTCGGTTGGCGCAGGCTTTGGAACTTTCCGTGAGATTTGGCGCAGAAGCAAATCCACACCCAGACGTATCTATGTAGGTTGTTTAAAGGGGGGGCCTAAGGGAGGAAATGTGGGGACTGCGGCGCTGGGGTGGAGGGGACAGTCAGTGTGACTCCTCAGGTGATGGCCAGCAGTGCCCAGCCCCTAAGGGGGAGGGAGGAATAGGGACACTGGACAGCAGGGGCCCTAGTTACTGGTCCCAGGCCTGAGATGACCCCTGCCTAGGCCCTCTGGGGTCTCAGTGACCTCGGCTGTGGGTATGACTTATCGGGACTTATTTCCTTCTGTAGAAATGGGGGAGGGTCAAGTCTCAGTTCACTGCACTCACACTGAAATGGAGACAGCCCTGGGCAGGGGTGGGCATGGTGCTCTGGAGAATTGGAGGGGATGGCACGAACTCCTGCTTCCCAGCTCTGCCTCTGGGGCCCCTCTGCTGGTGGTGGGGGGAGGCTCCCCTGCCTCTAGGGGCTGGAGGAGAACCGAGTCCTTCAACTGGTTTGTGTGGGGATCAGATGGGGCTCCCCAGCAGCCCGGACTCTGTCTGCACATCTTCAGTTCTCCCTTCTCCTCCAGAATTCACAGCTGGCCAGGCCTGACCCCTTACTCCCCGCACCCTGTCCCCGCAGCCATCATGGCTTGGCAGGGCCCATCTACAGGGCTAATGTGGGGGGGGGGGCAGGGGTTCAGGCAGAAACACTGGCACCCATGTATGTAGGCATGCATGCATGACCAGGCCCCGGGAGGTCTGAGATGAGGAAGCGGAGGGCTCGGCCAGGCGTGCGGGTGTGTGAGCAGCCCAGCACCCAACCTGCCTGAGTCCCCAGACAAAAGATTCTGCCCTGCTAGTTCTGGCTCTGTGGCTCTGGGCCCGGTGGGGGCCCAGCTGCCTGTCCACCAATGCCACTGTGGCTCCCTCCCCCTCGATGCCATGCAGGGGACCGTGGGCCAGTCCCTCACCTCCGCTCCTATTTTCTTCTCTGTACAAACCCGACAGAGACTGTGAGAGCGGAATGAGCCTGCAGCAAGGAGCCACAGGACTAGTGGGCCTCTGTGTTTGGTGGAGGCTGGAGTCCCAGGGAAGTTGGGGTGGTGGCCAGGGTCTCGGGGTCAGCACGGTGGCAGTGGAGGGACAGCAGGGGCCAGAGTGCCTGCAAGGCTGTGTGCTGGAGCCTGAGGTGCTCAGGGACTCAGGAGCCTGGATGGTCTTTCATGCCTGGTGTGGGCGACTCCTGCGAGCACCCCAGATTTGATCAACACGCTGCCCAGAGTCCGCCGGAACCCCCTATTCCAACCCATTTCAGCCAAGGGGCCCAGCACGGTCAGCCAAGGGAGAGGAGCTGGGAGCGTGGCAGAAGGATGCAGCCATGAGTCCCTAGATGCCTGCCGGAGCAACAGGAGACCTGCTCGGCGCACTGGGTGACAACAGGGGAAATGGCGGGACTTCGCTGGGTGCCTGGGGCTCTGGAGGGGATGGGGCAGGTCACACTGGCACCCTCAGCCGAGCAGGTCCCTCAAGCCCAGGCCCTGGAGGAGCACAGGCAGGCACCCAGCGCGAATTCGATAGTTTGCATGCAGGGAGTGACTTGTGGGGCTCAGAGGGCCCCTCCCCAACGCTCTCTCTAGGGAGCCAGGCTCAAGCGCGGAGTCCCGCCTCTCCCTCTGGACCCCAGCAGCCAGGCTGCCCGACGCTAAGGGAGGTGTCCCTGCACAGCAGAGGCCTGCCTGCCCACATTCCTCTACAAGGCCTCCTTCGGGCTGGACACCAGACGGCCAGGAATGCAGAAACAAGCAGACGTGGATGCAGGCGCAGGCACATATATATGCACCCATGCAACCAGGCACATGTTTGGAGCACATCCAAGAGGGGTCCCAGAGCACTCCCTGCCCGAGGAGGGGGAGAGTGGCAGCTGGACAGTCGGAGGCATTCCCAGCCGCTCCCCTCGCGTGCACCCTTGGAGAATGAAGTCAATCCCCTGGCGCTGCTCACCTGGGAATCGTTTAGAGGACGTGCAAAGGTCCGAAGGCAGGAGAGCGCTCCCTGAGCCTGGTGACACGAGGTGAGGGAGACAGCCTATCTGCAGACACAGATAATCAGGGTGGAACACAGTGGCCTGATAGTGAAGACATATTTGCTGAATTGGGTTGAACCCAGTGGTCACTTACCCCACGCTGAGAGTGCAGAGTTGGGGGCTAGCAACGAGACTCGGGGATACCCACCAGGCTGCATTGTCTAGAGGGGAGATTGTCTAGTTTTTCCTACCCTGGCCTTCTTCTACCCTTGCTTCCTTCCCATGCCACCCTGCCCTACCAGTTACCCCCCAGTCTTGGGCTGTGACCCCCATCATGTAAGTGCTGGTCTGGGGGTAGACACACATCATCTGAAAGATGTGATCACGGAGAATAGGAAAGCTGGAGGCAGAATGTGAGGCCTTGGGGACCTCCTGTGCCTGAACAGAATAGAGTGAACAGGGAAGGCTTCCCAAAAGAAGTGACGCTCACTTTGGGCCCTGAAGTACGAGTAGGAGTTTGCCAAGCAGACAGAGGGGGGAAGAGGAATTCAGGAATGGCCAACACCACAAACAGGGCGGCCGAATCCTGTGAGCCCTTGTGATCCCTCTGAGTGGCTTCTATGTCAGCAGAATTTCCTGGATCCAAAGAGTCACGAGTCGGAGAGAGTTTAGCGGTGCCCTGCGCGAAGCGTATCCCAGCAAAGTCCCTGGGCAGTGTGTTCTCATGCCCCTTTGCCCTCCTAACTCCGTCGCCATGGCGCTGATGGAGCGGATGAAGACTGCCAGTGCCTCTTCCTATGTGACTTCTGTAGCTAACGGAAATGCTCTGTGCCTCAGTTTCCTTACCTGCACAGTAGGGATGTGTGTGGTGACCCACCACAGTGGTTAGTTGACAGGGCTCAGAATTCTGCAGGAATGAGGACTGTTCTCAGCCAGTGTGACACCCGGTGCTATTAAGAAGTGGCTGAGCACTGCCTGGCCACAGGACGGACCACTGGCCACTGGAGTGGAGCTGAGCCACTGGCCAGCGTGGTGGAGCAGCTGCCTCAGGCAGTCTCCTCTGTCCTTTTGGCTTCAGTGACCCACACTGGCCCTTTCCCACGTACAGCAACATCCTTTGCTGCTTAGATTGAGGCTGCAGGTCCTACTTTGTGAGTCAGGAAGCACATGCCTGGCCCCTGTAGACACTGACCAGTTCTTTGGGGCAGTCCCTGCACTGGGAGGGTGCCCCCCGGGGCAGGCAGGGCATAGGGTATTTCTCACTGGACGCAGTGGGGCTAGTGGGCTGGGGCGAGGGGCACTGCCGGTCAGTCTCCTGACCCAAGTGTTTGCCTCCAGCCTCCTTTCCCAAGCTACTTGGGGACATTCTCGGGAGGAAGGACAGGGAAGGACAGTCCCAACTGCCACACACACACACACACACACACACACACGCCTTGAACTCAGTCATCTTCAAGGAAAACGTGTGTGGGGGAGCTTTGAACACAACAGCCATTACAAAACTCATTAATTTGCTAACGACCTTTCTAGCACTCGGTACCTGGAATGCTGTGACTGATGCTATGACAAGTCACCCCAGAGTCTGTTTAATTTGTTGTGGAAAGCCGTTATATGTGTATATGCTGGTGTGTGTGTGTGTGTGTGTGTGTGTGTGTGCTGGTGTGTGTGTGTGTGCTGGTGTGTGTGTGTGTGCTGGTGTGTGTGTGTATGTGCTGGTGTGTGTGTGTGCTGGTGTGTGTGTGTGTGTGTGCGTGCTGGTGTGTGTGTGTGTGTGTGCTGGTGTGTGTGTGTGTGTGTGTGTGCACAGACACACGTACAAGCCTGTACCTTCAGTACATGTGACTGTGTGTGGCCTACAAGGCAATGCCACGGGCCGTGGAAAGAGTCTCAGGAGTCGTGTGGCCTCAGCCGAGTCATTGATCCATCTGGACCCCTGTGGGTTTACTACCCGCAAGGAAACCAACCATGCGGCCAATCAGTCAAATCTTCATTTTACACATGCTTGGACTGAAATCAGAGAAAACGAAAACAAAGAGGACTGCTTCACACACACCGTTGGTTTTTTTAAGGGACAAAGGGAGGAGGGTGGAATCACGTTTCTGCTCTGGAACGTAGTTCCTGTTTGGACTCCAGCAAGGTCCCAGGGAGCGTGCTGGGGAGGAGATGGGTGATGGGCGCCCATGGGGCAGAATTGCAGGAACCCAGGAAGCTGCATGTCCTGAGCCAGGTCCAGCCACTGCTGCCCCCGTGTTGACCTCAGAGTGATCTCAAGGATCCAGAAACCACATCCCGGGGCAAGGCAGAAAAACAGTATGTCTATCCTTCGAATCTTTACCAAGCGAGCTTCTCCCTGTCCCCCGCCCTCCTGGGTCAGCAAATGCTTCGAGAATGGGTCTGACCACGTTCGAATCCCAATGCCACTTTCCGAATTTCTCCCTTGATGCATTAACCCACTTGTCCACCTTTCGCTCTCTTGATCCAGCACCTGCGAGGCGGGGCTGCACAGGAGCACTTTCAAATGGGACAGACACGCAATGAGGGACTCTCAACTGTCTCGTGTCCCATGGCAGAGCTGGAGGAGCTGCTGACGGCCGGGGACTCTGACCTCAGTGCTCTGAGCAGTCCCATCGCAGACTGCAAGGAGCTGCTCTCGTATTGAGTTTGCTCACAGGAGCAGAAACATTTCCCACAGAGTCCAGGGAAATGGGTTTATCTCAAGATGGAAGGAAGGTTCCCTCCCTGTAAATGCCTAGTCCGATATGTGAGTGTGTGCATGTGTGTGTGTATGTGTGTGTGTATGCGCGCGCATGCACATGTGTGGCTGCTCTTGTCTGAGCGGTGGCTCCCGGGAGGCAGGATGTGAAGTACCAGGGCAGGAGGAGCACTGAGGCCTGGCTTTGGTGACAGGGAAGAGTCCTGGGCCTGGCGCAGCTCAGCGACAGCTTGGATGCTGGTCTCCGTGGACGTTCCGTCACAGCGAGTGGGGTCACGAGCAGTGCATGCATCTGAGTGTCTTCGCTAGGCTCAGCGCCCCTCCAGGTGATGTCTCTCTGAAACAAGCAGCTTGTTCCGCTGGGGGGTCTGCAGGAGGAGGCAATTCTGGGAGAGGAGATGACGGCAGCCCAGCTGTCCTGACGTGGTGGTTCCCTGGGGAGGGGCTGGGCTTGTGCCACCCAATTTGAGGAGCAGGAAGCATGTCCGGTAAGAGTCGTTCATTTCCCCCTGGCTGTGAGTCCCCTCTCTTACCCTCTCAACCCTCAAGGAGAGGGGCACACGGTCCCCTCACTGTGCTGGATATTTGGGGCACAGGCACAAAGCCCAGCCTCCTTGCGTGGAGGGCCAGGGGCCTCAGCTCTTTTCCATAACCAAGTGGTGCTTCATCTCCACCCCCTCCCTTCCCCTCTCCCTGCCCTGTGGACCTGGCTTGTTCTTGGAGCATGTGTGTTCTTGCAGTGGAACTGACCCATTCCCTCGACTCAGACCTCTGCCCTCCACACCTAGCCGTGTCCCAACGCCAGGCTTCTGCGTGCTTCTGTCTTCCATCCCTCTCCTCTGCTGAGCACCCATCTTGTCCTGAGCAGGCTGGCCTGTGCTCACTCACACTCTCCCTCTCTCCTATTTCGTGGTTCCCAGGAGCTTCTGCTAATCGCTGTCTGTAGGATTACATAGCCTCAGGTAGTTTAGGTTTATTGGGTTGCTCCCGTCACAGTGCTCCCATTCCTCTGTGTTTATTTGTACCTTCTTTCTTAGTGTTCTGTTAACTTGTAAATAATGTTTTTCTCTTCTCCTTGAATCCTTTGCATAGTTTATTCAGAGCAAGTCCTTTTTGTATGGACAAAGAAAGACATTTAATTGGCCTTGAATATTATTAATTCCCGGGCATCTACTTTCTTGACTGTAGCCTCAGCTGCCCTTACTTGCTAGCATCCCCAAAGCAGGGTCCCGACGTGGGACAAGACGGACCCAGGGCAAGCGGTAAGTTATGTGCTACCCTGGCATCGAGATGGGCCTGGCCAAAGTGCCTCATTCTTAACTGTAAGTTAAGAGTCTGATCATGGACAAGTGCTGTCATGATCTTAAAGTAATGACGAGACTAGGACCCTGCTAGGGATAGGAAAGACTAATCTGGCCTGAGCACTGTAGTCTGAGATTGAGATGACCCCAGGAGAGCAATTCTAAAAGTTTAATGCGTCTCTTGCTATGCCCATACAAAACTCATATGTTTGTTGGACAAGGAGAAGAGAAACACAACCATGGGATTTCATCATTGATGGGTCCTGCTGAAAGCTTGAATTGTTACATTGTAGATTCCAGGCTCCTCCAGCCTGGTCTTTGGGATGTAGATTTCAGGTGCTGCCTAGTTTGTAATTGACAATGTAGATTTCATGTGGCAGCCCAGCCCAGTCTTTGGTATGTAAATCTGAGTGCTTTTCAGCCCAAGGAAGGCTTCGGTTTTGGTTCTATATCTTCTTTCCGGAGGCCTAGATTACTGGCCTGCAGATACAAGAGAATAATGTCGCCTCAATGTTCTTCCTGTAAGATCTTTTAGTGCCTTTGGTGACTGTCAATGTATTGCACCATGAGCAAAAAGGGGTGCCGAGAGAGAGAGACATGGGGAAGGAGAGCCAAGAGAAAAGAGTGGAATAGATCCAGAGAGAGGCTGGATCCAGGAGTGCTGGAGAAGTTCAGAGATTGAATAAACAGTAACAAGGCAGGAACCAGCTGGGTCCTCGTTCTTCCTTTGCCTTTTCTTCACCACCGGTTGTCCTGATCCAGTCCACGCAAGCCTTATAGCTGTCTACTCTCCAGCTCCAAGTTCTTACAGGCTCCTTAGTTTTACAGGGAAACTGGGAAAAGCCAGATTTCCCTGCCAGAGGGGCCTCAGCCTGCACCAGCCGAGCTCCTCCCCTGGTGTGGGACCGGGTGTGCCTGTTCCAAACCAGACCTTTGCTTGTTTACGATTGCATTGGAGAAAGCTTATGCCTTGCATGCGGCTGGCACTAGTTTGATTCCCAGCATCCATTGGTCCCCTGAGCACTGCCAGAAGTTATTCCTGAGCACGGATCCAGCAGTAAGCCTGCTCTCGTACAGTGAGAGTGGCGTGCCTGGGCATTTCCTGATGTCACCACAGTATCTCCTGCTGGCCTGGACGAAGTGTGGCCTGCAGGCCTGCCCAATCCTGTCCTCCGAAAGACCTGTCAGCTCTGGGTCTCAGTTCCTCCTAGACCCAAACACTCTTATTTCTAGCTCTGACCTGGATGAGCACGCTGGAGAACGTGTGCTGGGGAGTACTGGCTCAGGGCAACTCCGAACAGATGTGTGCAAGCTCCTGGGCCCAAGGGGAGGCCTGGAGTACCAGCTGGCGGGCGCTGAGGTCAGGGCAGTGGACAGGGCAGAGGTCAGGGCCGTTAACTGCTCTGTGGGGCTGATGAGTGCCAAGGCAGCCCTCTCAGCAGTTCTGCTCTAGAGCCAATTGAATGTAGAATGAACTCATGTCTGCCATCCGCTGCCCTGACTGCTGACCTTTTTTGATCCCTACCGTGCACCGCTCTACCTATCCCTTGAGTCCTTTTTGGACCTGCATAAGGATCCCGCCAGGGTGCAGGGTTTGGTCCGGTCCAGGCCTCTGAACAGGAATCCAGGAGCAAGACAATGAGCCTCCCTGGGAACCGTCCTCCTGGTTACCCATCATTTTTGAACGGAAACCGTTTTCTTGTGGAGCCAAGATGACGGGTCATTAGTGGCCAATAACAGAGAGCAAATTTGGATGCAATGAGTCACTTTCCATTTCAGGAGGCTTCTGCTTTCCTTCTGGAGGTGTGAAATGCCCAGGCCAATTCCGAAGCGGCACAAGTAATTCATTCATGCAGAAGTGCGAATTCGGGAATGATTTGCTAATTGGCTTCGCTTGTTCTCCTTCCTCGGGTGTTAGCAGATTGATCTCTCAGACGACAGACAGATTCAAACGGCTGGTCAGTTGGTGCAATAGCAGCCCAAGCTCCCCGGGAACCTCCTCTGAGCCTGAGTCCAAACACGGGGCTCTGTTCTTCCTCCGCTGGACTTAGGGTTCCCTGAGTGCCACCTTTCGAATGCATGGCAGAGAAAAGATCAGCCAGAAATGCCGCAATCTGAATGCTCCCCTCGTTTGCTATTTTCAAGCACTCCAGACCTTGCTGGAAATGAAGAAGGTGCCGGTTCTGCGGGCGGGTGTAGACTGAGGCTCCTGCCAGCGAAGGTACAAGTGGGAGGACAAAGAGCTGCGTAAATAATGGATGAAGAGCGACTCCACCGAGCGGATCGCCTATTCGTCCAGCAGCCGCAAAATGAAAGCGCACCGCTGATGACTCATTGGATAATAGTAACTATGACAGGCTCGTAAAAATGCTGCTTCCCACGGGGGCTGTTCAGCTGCCTCGTCTGGTCTGGAGTTTTCGGTGCTCCGATGTTACCCCTGGAAACCTCCCCTCCCCCAGCCGAGATGCAGCCCCTGGAGGGAGAGTTATTTGCGTGATTTGCAATGTCTGGGTGGCGTCTGCCGGGCCGCGGGGGAAGGTCTTCTGCTCCCCAACATGAGGCCAGCACAGAGACTGGCTACTATATGGACTTCATTAAGGAAAGGCAGAGAGCCCTGGGCCCCCGGGGCCTGACGGCAAAGATGAGGCGTGGCCTTGACCTGAGACAGGGGCCGGAGTCCAGGCTGGAAGGGGAATGAAGGACATAAACATGTCTCCGCCGCTGCTGTGAGCCGCGCTGAGAAGGCATGGTCTGCTCCAGCTCCATCAGGCACAGACCCCAGGGGCTCCCCGGGGCAGACTGAGCTGGAGAAAGGGCCTGACCCTGACCTTACCCGAAAGTGGAAGGGGGTCCTGCGCAGGAAGATTCAGGCCGGGGCCCCCTTTCCTCCGCACCTCCCATTCCCCCACCTCCCACACACCTGCCCAGGTCTCTCCTACAGGCCAGAGTGTTGCTCGCTCGTCCCACCTTTCACTGTCTAGGTACCAATACAAGGCTCTCATCTGGCTCCCGGCCGGGTTGGGGGGACAGCTCCCTTAAGCTTCTCGGATTGAAGAGTGCCGGGGGGAGTTAGCCCAGGTCTGCTCTAAGACCACACAGGTCTTCCCCACTTCTCCAACCTACTCATAGCTGCATCCAGCACCTGACTGGCACTCAGAAGTGCCACGGAAGACAGTGGTCTTCAGCCTTCCTAGACCCACGGGCTGGTGTTTGAAGACCATAACAGTGGACACTTAGCGGGGCCACCGTGGCCTCAGCACTAGGGGCTCAGGGCTGTGTGACTTGAGGAATATCACTTGTCCCCATGACTTTCCCTCCATCCAATGGAAACACTACCTGCCCTTGCACTCTGCTAACTGGGGTGACATCAGTGAATGAACCAGCGCACGAGGAAACCTGGGTCACAATCCCAGCTCTGTCTCTGCCTTGCTGTGGGACATGGGCAAGAAGCAATGCCTCTTCCTGCCTTGGTTTTCTTGTCTGTGAAATGGGTGAGAAATGCTGATCACCCCCCTGAGACACAATGAGGAAGAAGCGCACAGATGCCACTGAGGCGAGAGTGAGCGCTCAAGGCTGCAGGGGCTGCTCCAGCCTCTTCACCTGCACGGAGCGGAGCACAGCTCGCCCACTCCCTGCGGGTCTCTCTCACACTGGCTGGACCATTCCTGTGTTCTCTCCTCCAGCACGGTGCTGGGGAGGCGGGGGCGGCTGGTAGCTTCTTCTAGAACCTTCTCCCCACCTCATCTGCCCTGTGGGGACCAATTCTGACCCTCCCTGTGGCTTCTGCCTGCAGGTGTGAGGACTGAGCCGTGACGAGCCCTCGGGGTCACAACCCTGCGCTGCGGGTCCTGGTGACCAGCATGGCCAGCTGGCCTGCAGTCAAAGCTGTGACCCTCAATTTGGTCACTTCCAAAATTCTTTGTTTCTTTCTACCTAAGATGATTCACCCAAATCCACACCCGCTTTGCCCCCTCAAAAAGCAGACAGACGTTCTGGGGCCTGAAAGCCCGGAAGACAGGACAGGTGTGCCGTGCCCCCTCTGTCTTTCAGGGCCCACGAGGCGGGTGTCCCTCCCAGGGGAGTCTGCGGGGCTAAGGTCCACCTTGCTCAGGCCCAGGGAGGCGGGCATGGCGGGGTGGTGGCTGTGCAGAGGGTTGTTCCTGAGAGGGTCCATATGAGTGTCGGAGAGATTTGCACACCAAACCCAGATGCTTGCAACGTTGCAGGTTATTCTGTGGTTTAAACAGAGCATTCTAGGCCCCTCCCCCAGTTTCTAGGTCTTAGTCTCTTTTTAAAAAACCTGATTTTTGTTTTGGAGGGCCACACCCAGCTGCACTCAGGGGTCACACCTGGCAGGGCTCAGGGGATCCTACGGGGTGCCGGGGTGAGCCAGGTGCAAAGCCTGTGCCTGCCCCGCCGGGCGATCTCTCCTGCCCGCCCAGTCTGTCTTGCCTGCCGTGGCCCCGTCCACCCCTTCTCCCACCCTGTAGACCCAGGATACAGACTCCTGGTCCTGTCCATGCAACAGTCGTCTCTGTGTGGCTTCTGGGTCTGAAGTCTGTAGCCGCACCCCTGTCCCCTGCGTCCCCGTGCCGGGCTTGCTGCCCGCGCTCACCTGTCCTGGAGCCTCTCCGGGGCCCTGGCCCAGCGGCGCCCTTTCCCTCAGCTCTCCTGGTCTCCCCCCACGGCCGGGATGGGGGGTGAGAACCGCCACTCTCCTGCCATCAGCTTGCACCGGGGAGGGAGCAAAAGGATGTCATGGTTTCCAAGTCCCCTTATGTCTGGTCGTGCCCCGGCCCCCACCTCTCCGGCCCTGTTTGACTGGACACCTGCTCAGCAGGCAAGACTGGAAAGGACTAATCAGACGAATGCGACTTGCTGGTGCCTCCCAAGAGGCCCTTCCTCAGCTGCCCTTCCTGGTTCCCCACCCACAGGCAGGTCTCGGCCCTTCTGTCTAAGTGGAATGAGCCGGAAAATGGATCCACAGGCCTTTGGAGACGCAGCTTCTGTGGGGCATGGAGGGGTCAGCATGAGCCCAGTTAGGAGCAGGTTTTATATGGCCTCCTCCAGGAAGTCTTTCCTGACTGCAGTTTCACTTCCCTGGTTCCTCTGCCCCAGGACGCTAGGCAGTGGTCCCAGCTGGTGGCCGGCCTGAAACAGCCAGCAACCTGCCAGCCCCCTCCTTCCTCCTCCCTGCCCTTCTTCCCTGCGGCAGCTTCTGCCCGTTGAGCACCTTATCCAGCCCGGCCCACTCGCCCAACTCCTGCTTTTGCCTTATTAGCTGCAGAGACCCCATACTTTCCGCCTTGCCCTCCACTGGAACCCAGCCCGCCAGCCCTCCCTGCCCAGTGATGCTGGGGGCCTAAGTTTGGGGCTGTTCGATGCCTCTTCACTTAAACTCAACAGTGGAAGCTGGACAAAATACCAGGAACCCAAAACTTCGGTGGTTCCTCTTCTCTCTATCCTGCTGAGAAGAAAGTTCAGCAGAAAGCCAGCCCGGATCTTAGTTGTTGGATTTCACAAAGCCCACCCCCTCCTCTCCGCTCACACCCTCTGGTTCAAAGGCAGCTGGGGGTGGGGGGCAGCCAAGCATCTCACATCTAGGAGACGGGGAAATAAATTGTTACTATTACGGATGTGGCGATGATCATAAATCTATTTTTAATCTCTTCTCCCTTTTAAAATAATCGAGGCTGTCTTTTCATAAGAGGAAGAATTCAGGCTTTGATATAAGAAAAGGTGCAAAAAAACTCTCCTTCTTCAAGCTAAAAATGCTAATGGAGCAGCCACTTATTTTTTTAACCTTCATTAACTGCATTAGCTTGCATTAACACCTTTTAAAACCTCTTTAAAATGGTGTTCAATTCACTTTCTTTAATCTCCTTTTTTTTTCCCTGGGAGTGTGGAATCACTTTGATCCTCATCTTCATCTTTTCTTTGATGACAACTTCTTCAGGTTTAATTTGTATTGGGGAATTGAAATGCAAATTTGAAGTCCCCCGACCCTGTGTACTGCCGGGGTGGGGACACATCTTGAGCACGGGGTTGCTGGTGGCTGACCGCTCCTTCCTCGCCCTCCCAGGGTGCCGCGGCAGGGGAGGGGCGGTTTGCTCTGCTCCTGGGGACTCTGAGTGTTGGAGAAAGTTGTAGGGTTCGCTGAGTATTGGACTGGAGTTGGGTTTTCCTTCCTTCCAGTGGGAGGAAGCTGTTATTTGTTTTACTGTATTTTTTAACAGGGGTCAACCCCAAGGGTGAGGGCGTGGTGGCCAAGGCCACTCTGCTACCGCCCGCTGTGTGCCAGCCACACTCCACATTGGACCCAGAAGCGAGGGCCTGATGGGTCAATGCATGGGCCACCATAGACACACCCAAGGTGCTTGTGTCGGTCACCACCTGTGCTGGGAATGAGACTCAGGCCTCACACGTGCAAGGCGTCTGCACTCCATACCTTTACGCTACCTCCACAGTGCTGGTCCTGTGGCTCTCATTTTGCTATATGTTTTTAGGGGTGGCACACCCAGTGGTGTTCAGGGGTTATTCCCTGCTCTATGCTTAGGAGTTGCTCCTGGTGATGCTTTGGAAATCAGGTGGTCCCAGGGATCAAACTTGGGCCTCAACTCTCCAAAGCACGCCCTTGGCCCACTGAGTTCTCTCTCAGCCCCCGTTGGGTGTCTCGTTTTGTTTTTGTTTTTAGCTTGTTTTGTTTTAAAATTCCTCCTTATGTCTGCCCTTTCTTAGACCCTTTCTTGATATTCGAAGGAAAACAAAAATTTCAAGAAGAGAAAGACATACTATAGTCAACTGGTTCCTCTTTAAATTAAACATCAAGGGATCCTCTGCGCCTAAAGACTTTGATTCCAGAGACCTAACACATTTGGGCATCCAGCGCAGCTTCTTACAGCAATGCACTGGGACTGTGAGTTGTGCTATGCAATTTCTGGCAGAATTTTCCCTGGACTTTATACAGAAATCCAAAACCGACTTAACATCTCTTAATTGTCAGCAATGTGAAGTGGTTCCTTTTTAGCAGGTCTGACTTGGGGGGGAAACTCCAAATAATAACAGTGAGTTTTTTGTTGAAATATTGAAGGTAATCAAAGTAGCAGCCATTTCTCTGGACTGTGAACTAAGCATCAGCCCCATGCAGGCTGAGAAGAGGAAATATCCCTCTTTCCTGGTTGTTTCCCATTTTCAGGGAGAAACGCGGCGTGGCGTCCACCATACTATGAGGCAAGGGAAGGAGGATGAGGGGGGAAAAAAAAAGGAAAAGGGAAAAAAAAAGAGTTATGTACTTGGAGCAGTGGGACTACATATCTCTTCATTCTCAGCAATGGAAAACTAATTATCAAATGCTTCCTTGGTAGTAAGGCTGTCTTTCTTGGGTGGAAACTCCAACAACAATAGTGAGTTTTGTGTTGAAATATGGAGTGTAATCAAGGTAAAGAGAAAATGAAGTGAAATTCATCAGTTATGCAGTTAGGGGTGGGGGGGCGGGGGCGGGGGTATACTGGGGTTTTTGGTGGTGGAATATGGGCACTGGTGAAGGAATGGGTGTTTGAATATTGTATAACTGAGACATAAACCTGAGAACTTTGTAACTTTCCACATGGTGATTCAATTAAAAAAATAAATAAATAAATAATTAAAAAATAAATTAATTAAACATCAAATTACCCCGTGCCCTCCTAATTCTGCCCTGATGTATCCTTCTCTCCCCCAGAAGAATCGAAGGCAGGTGTGAAAACAAAAACCTGTCTATATGAATGCTCAAAACAGCTTCAATCCCAGAAACCAACGGGTACCGACTACAGAGACAGGGCAGGGAGGGACCCCAAAAAGCCACTGAGTGAAAGAAACCAGATGCAAGAGGCCACCTTTGCCTGGCTTCACTGCAGGCCTGCACTGCCAACTGCAGGCAGACAGCATTCTACAGCCTCCGTGGGCACGACCTTATGCCACCCTCTGCCATGCAGTCTGAAGGCTGTGCCCTCTTGAAGGCTCAGGGATGATCGCTCGGGAGTATTCTCACACTGCAGGAAGCGGCGTGATGGCTCAGGTAAGGCACAGCTCCTGGCAGCCTGGCCACTCGCATGTGCTGGGAAACCAGCGGTGGAGTGTGACTTGCCCCAGACCCACCCGTTTCGTTGTCACGGTGACCTGGCACCAGAGCTGCAAGCTCTCACTGGGGTTGCTGCAGGAGTTAACTAAGGGCTCATTTTACTTATTTATTTTTGAAGGACGGCAGATTTTGTTTGGAGGTTTTGAAGGAGGAAGAGAAAGTGGGAGAGGTGGAGAGTAACGTGCTCAAGAGAGAACCCGGGCTTCTCCAGGGGCGGAGAGAGCCCTGCACACATCCCAGCGTTAAACAGGAAAGCATGAAAGTGCACATCTCAAGAGGGGAGATGCGGGTGACACATGTGCCCTCTCGGGCAGCATATGCACAAGAGGATTCATTTTAGAGGCAGACAGGAGCCGGCAGTGAGGCAGGACCTAGACACCAGTAGGAATGACGGGCACCCACACTGCCCCCACCAGGGAAACAGGAAAGACACAAAGGGCCACAGACTCCTTCCAACTGTAAACATGCACAGGCCCGGTGTGTGTCCTCAGTTTACCCGCCCTCATGAACGACTCATAACAATATGATTAGCATGTGGGGTTGTGGGGTTGGCACCAGCATGGACGGCATGCGTTCTGGGTCATCACATGTGCATAGCACTTGGGTCAGATAGCCCACACTGTCAATCATCTGCTAGGTCCCGCCCCCTCCCGCCACAGTACGGTCACCTGGCATGCCTGAACCTGTGGTGTGAGAACCTCTCTGCTGGGCACAGCAGGTTCACCTGAAGTTCTCGGGGTGAGCCCCGCCTCTCCTCCCCGAGGTGTTCTGTGCGTGAGTAGATGTGCTGATGCTATCCTTGCTCCCCGGCACAGCCCGCCTGGGCACACTGACCTGAGCAGCAGAGAGGCCTCCTGGAGAAGGCCTTACCCAACAGGTAAGAAGGGGCACACAGGCCTGAGCTTTCCCAGAGCAGAGGGGCATCGTCCGTGTCCTCACAACAACCCCTGCCCTCGGTCCCCCACCCACCACTCACTGTGTGAGTCTGTTCTCAGCACCTTTGTGGCTGAAAGCAATTCCTCTAACCTGAGTCTCCCAGTGAGTTCAAAAGCACATAGTGAGTTGGGACCATTGCCACCTTGCAGCAGAACAAAGAGAAGGGCAGTGTGGGGGGGTGGTGGAGAGAGAGAGAGAGAGAGAGAGAGAGAGAGAGAGAGAGAGAGGAGGGGAGGGGAGGAGAGGGGAGGGGAGGAGAGGGGAGGGGGGGAGGGGAGGGGAGGAGAGGGGAGGGGGGAGGGGAGGGGAGGAGAGGGGGAGGGGAGGGAAGGGAAGGAAGGGAAGGGAAGGGAAGGGAAGGGAAGGGAAGGGAGGGAAGGGGAGGGGAGGGGAAGGGAAGAAAGGAGGGGAAGGGTGGGAAGGGAAAGGGAAGAAAGGAGGGGAAGGGCGGGGAGGGGAGAGAAAAAATGCCTGCCATGTGGCCATAGAGGCAGGTTGGGGGGTGGCGGGAGGGAAACTGAGGTAGTTGGTGGTAGGAAATGGGCACTGATGGAGAGATGGGTGTTGGAACATTGCATGACTGAAACCCGATCATGGATGAACAGCTTTGTCACTGTATATCTCAAGGTGACTCAATTGAAAAAAAAAATTTTAAGAAGACTCGTGCTGGCACATGTGGCCGGGCACCCACATCTGTTGGCTTCTCTGGGCGTGGGGAGCCTCTCCTGCCAGGGTCTGGGGGTGACAGGGGCCTCCTCCCGCTGACCATGGGTTGGCTCACTGGGCAGCGCCCACTACTGGTTGCTTGGCGCCAGATCTCTGTGCTCTGCTGCTCAGCCCACGCTGAGCAGGACCTGCAGGCTCTCCCCTGCTCTGCAGCGCTTGTGGGGAGATGGTTGCGGGGAGGCCTGACTGATCTGCACCCTCCACAGGAGACGGGGGGGAGCAGCCAGCCTGCAGGAGAAGGGCGGCCCTGGGCCCGGGAGGCCCGTTCTCCTGCAGGCTTAGCAGGACCTGCAGCATGCCCGGAAGCGATGCTTGCGTGGATCTTCCCGGACAGCTGGGCGCTTTCCCTCCCCGACGGGAGCGCTGCGTTTCCAGCGCAGCCCCTGAAAAGCAAGAAGCCTTTTCTACCCAAAGTGTCACTCCTGGGAAAGTCAGGGGAACTGGGACAGAGGCGAGGCCGCTGGGATCTAAACCCAGGCCTGGCCTCCCAGGGTACAGCCTCGGCCAGACGCAGGGCTGCTCTCTGGGGAGAACTCTTCAGTGGCTCCGCCTCAGGCAGGAATTTCAGCTGGAAAACCCAGAGGCAGGAGGTGCACGTGTCGCCTGGGGTCACTGCTCTGTCACCACCAAACTCTGGCTACTGCGTCTGGGAGAACCTTTGACTCTTCGAGGGGGTGATGTCCCCAGGCAAAGCTAGGGGGGATCTGGGCCCACCTGATAACAGCACTGGGCCAGCTGGGCTGCAGAGTCCAGTGACGGGGCAGGAAACGCAGCATGGCTGGGGCGGGGGGGACCACCGGGGCATACCCTCAGGGATCTAACTCAGGGCTCTGGGCATGCCAGCATGCACCCCTAACCCTTCAGCTATCTCCCAGGTCCCGAAGGACTCTTGGTATTTTTTCTCTTTTGGGGGGTTTTGGGGCCATACCTGATGGTGCTCATGGCTTACTCCGGGCTCTGTGCTCAGGAAT
Source organism: Sorex araneus (assembly GCF_027595985.1). Taxonomy (NCBI): domain Eukaryota; kingdom Metazoa; phylum Chordata; class Mammalia; order Eulipotyphla; family Soricidae; genus Sorex; species Sorex araneus. Next base: position 102,380,755 of record NC_073304.1, read on the forward strand.
CACTTCTGGCAGTGCTCAGGGGACCATACGCATTGTCAAGGGTTGAGCCCAAGTCAATCCTGTGCAAGGCAAGCACCCTCACCACTGTACCGTCTCTCTAGGCCCCTGGCAGACAGACACTTTGACGTGCACCAGGAAGTGGCAGAAGATCACAGACTCTGAAGCACTGAGGAAGCAGGGGTGGGTCATTCCAGGTCATACTCTTAATAGGAGCAGGAGGTGTAGCTTAGGGTTGGAATGTGTTCCTTGCACGAGGCCCAGAGTTCCAGCACCCCTAAAAACAGGTAAATTATTAAGAACTACAAAACATAATCAGCCTGCAAGTTGTTCTTCTGGCCCATAAATGCCCAGGCCACCTGGAAAATCTCTTCCCATCCCCAAGAAAACACAGACTTAAAAAAGATAAAAGATAACGAGGATGAGGGTGAGGATGATAAAGACGACAGTGCTGTGTCTCTGCCGGCCTTTTACTAGTTCAGGCTTTTGGCATGAGCTGGTGACTTTGGGTAACGTTTTCAAAACTTTCGAGTCTTGGTTTTCTCATCTTTAATTATGGGCCTCGTTAATAATACTTTCCTTGAAGCGCAGTTGGGAGAGCTTGGCAAGGCGATGAATATCAAAGGGCTCGGTGCGGTGCCTGAGAGCTGACAAACACTCCATCAATGTTAATTATTATTATTAAAGCTAATAAAACTACAAAAACGACTGGAGGGAATTGGAGAATATGGGAAATGGAAACCAAATCTCAGACTCTCCCTCCTGCAAGCCTTAAGAAAGTGAGTTTAAAAAAAAAAAACACTTTCAACCCCAATAAGCAAGCAGCCGCATGAGGAAAGGCATGCCCGCATGCCATGTTAACATGGAAGGTGAAGGCAAAACAGTAGAAGATTCCAGAATGGGGGGGGGGGGGGGAAGAGGCAGCACAGCTGGTTTCTCCTGCAGCAGGAAGGAGCTGTGGGGATGCAGGGGGCAGGCTGGTTCCTCTACCCCACTCTGTCCTCTCTGGGGAGCAGGTGGAAGTTGGAGGGGCAGGTGTAGTGGGCATCTATGAGCCATGCGGAACCCCCCTCTAATAGCAAACGGGGTTCTGGGGCCTGTGCCCAAGGGAGGGACAGAAACCTCCCTCCCCACGGAAAGTTGTAGTCCAGCAGTGCAGGAGCCAGTGGAGTCTCTCGGCCACGACCGACTGGCCGCTCTTAGACCTCAGGTGGACCCAACTCTGGGATGGGTCCACCAACTTTGGCCTGGAAGACCATGCAGACAACAAGTGGTCTCCAGCTTGGCACAGAGCTGCACGTCACCCCACGGTCTGCCATGGCCAAGTCCAGAACACAACAGAAAGATCTACTATAGAGACAGGCCACAACCCCCAAGAGAGACTCAGGGACAGAGTAGAGTCACTCCATCATGGAACAGAAATTCAGCAACACGGACAGAACCAGAGGGCTTCGTGCTTTGGGACGGCAGCCAGGAAAGGGATCTAAAGTAAGGGAGCAAGGGAATGACAAACGGCCAGAGGCAGCAGAACCTGAGAGTGATCTACAGAGAGAAGCTTACCTGTGAGGGTTGGGGGGTAGGCGTAGGAGGAGGGGGTTGAGTTTGGAGGGGCTCCTGAGACAGAGTTGGGAGGAAGCAAGACAGTTTGGCGGAGGGAGTGGTGTTGGGATGCTGCATGCATGAAACTATCGCACATAGTATTATAAATCATGGTGCTTCTGGTTTTAAAAAAGTAAAAATAAATTTAAAAAGCAGGGCCTGGAGCAATAGCACAGCGGGTGGGGCTTTGCCTTGCATGCAGCCGACCCGGGTTCGATTCCCAGCATCCCATATGGTCCCCCCCAGCACCGCCAGGAGTAATTTCTGAGTGCATGAGCCAGGAGGAACCCCTGTGCATCACCAGGTGTGACCCAAAAAGCAAATAAATAAATAAATAAATAAAAATAAAAAATAAATTAAAAAAGGAAATGGCAGAATGGGATGGTGATGACTGAGGAAAAATTTTAATTGAGGTTTCATGACAAGCCTCCACAGACATGGGTGCCACTGGGAAGAGTTCAGGCCTCTGAACACAAACAAACTTTCCTGAGCCATGGGCAGGGTCTGATGAGGGGGTGAAGAAGGCGCCATGGCAGAGGTGGGCGAGAGCAATAGTATAGCGGGGAGGGTGTTTGGCTTGCATGCTGCCCAAAGCCCAGTGTTGGGGCCCCTGCACCTCATCAGAGTCCCCCGAGGCCCACCAGGAGGGACCCCAGAGTCCAGTGCCAGGAGTAAGCCCATCTCAAAACAAAACAAAAACTAAGAGGGCAGAGGCGAGGCTGAGGCGGGCTCCAAAAAGAAGCAGGATGCCCTGGGCTGGGCATACCAGGCCTGTCCTGAGCTCACGATTCCAACGCCAGGTCAAAGCCGTCAGCCTCCAGGGTAGAGAAATACATGTCATCATGTATTAAGAAAGTAAAAGACTTGGTCAAACAGATAGTACAGGAATTAAGGCACCTTGAGTGTGTCTGACCGGGGTTCGATAGTGAGCACTGCAGAGAGTCCCCCTGAGCCCTGCTGGGAATGGTCCTGAGCACAGAGCCAAGAGTAAACTCTGAGTACAGCCAGGGGGCCCCAAACTTAAACACTCCCCTGCCAAAAAATAAAAAGGAAAAACGGAATCATTGACTAGGTGTGCGTGCGTGTGTGTGTGTGTGTGTGTGTGTGTGTGTGTGTGTGTGTGTGTGTGTGTGTGTAGAAAGGGGAAGGGGGTGGCAGGCACTGCGGGGAAGAAAGAGGGAGGGGGAGAAAGAGAATTACACTGACCTTGAGCTTCCAAAGCAACGATCAATTCCAGAAGGCCATAAAATAATGTCTCTAAAGCTCTGGGGGAAATAGTGTTGCTAAGAATAGTGTGCAGACGTGCTGTGGCTTAATATCAGGACGAGGCAGACAGACAGTCCCAGGGGTAAAAACTCCTGAGTACATCATCCAGAGCCCCTTAGGTGTGTCTCTACTTGAGAAGCCAAGTAAGTTACGAATAGATGCAGTGAATGTTAGGAAGACAAAGTGATGGCAGTGATGGGGAAACAAAGTCTTGGTTAGCAAGACGACGGTAGGAGCCTCGTTAGAAGCATCCCACTGATGAAAGCAGAAGGCATGAAAATACTGTCCGTGCAGAATGACGAATTCACTCATTTTGTTTATAACACAAGCCCGTACTTGAGAAAATAATGATTTGCAATGTATAATGCTTTTCACAATCTCTTTAACTAATTATATAGGAATCATTTTAGGAAATTTTGTGTGGGTACATGCATGCACATGCACAGAACAGAAACATTTAAAGTTTGATGATTCCTTCCATTTCATTTCACTTTCCTTCCTTCTGATAAACTCATGTAAAGTTAAATTTAATTCTTTTTTGTTAAACTAGCATAGATTGTATTACCCAATTTATAGTAAAATGTTTATGACTCTCTCCCTACACATGTATCCAACTATTTATCTTTTTCTTCATAGAAGAGCAGGGCAAGTTTTTAGCAATGATGTTTACCCACTGCTAATGATGATTTTGGCATGGTGGTAATAGTTAACTTTGATTTTACACTTCTCCACATTGTTGTTTAAGCTCTTTGTATTATGCTTCAGTTATTTATTTGTAATATCTTTGAGCATATGTTTGAGTAGACATAGTGTACAATTTTTTGTTGGCTATTGTAAAATAAAATTATTTCAAGGAATTTACAGCATTCAATTCTGAACATTAGAAATAGGATGCTTGGGCCGGAGCAATAGCACAGTGGGTAGGGCGTTTGCCTTGCACTCGGCCAACCCAAGTTCAATCCCCAGCATCCCGTGTGGTCCCCTGGGCACCGCCAGGAGTAATTCCTGAGTGCAGAGCCAGGAGTAACCCCTGAGCATCGCTGGGTGTGACCCAAAAAGCAAAAAGAAAAGAAAAGAAATAGGATGCTTTTCTAGCTAGTCTGACTTTTAAAAAATGGGGGACTGGAGAGATAGTATAGCAGGCAGGGCACTTGCCCTACATGTAACCAACCAATGTTTGATCCTTGGCATTCCATATAGTCCCCTGAGCACTGCTAGGAATGATTCGTGAGTGCAGAGTCATGAGTAACACTAGAGCATTGCCAGGTGTGGCCCCAAAACTAAAACAAAGAAAAAGGAAAAGCCAGAGAGTCTACGAGGTAAGTGCTTGCCTTGCATGCAGCCCACCTAGTTTTGGTCACCAGCACTTCAGAGGATGCCTGAGCCACGAGAGAAGTGAGCTCTGAGCACTGTCAGGTGTGACCCTCAAAACAAACAAATAAACATGGCTGCCCAGGTGTGATCCCAAGTACCAAACAGGGTTCCCTGAGCACCGCCAGGAGTGATCCCTGAGCACAGAGCCAAGAGTAAGCCTTGAGCATCATCGCCACGTATGGCCCCAAAAAACAAAAGCAATGGGGGCCTTAGACCCCTCACTGAGCAGGGGACGCCAACGTGGGCAGTGTTCTGATGGTCACTTTTGGGCCAGACCACCTGCCTGTCTGGAGTGGATGCAAGTACCCAGGACCAGAGAGGACATAGGCCTTGCTCTGGAAAGGGGGAAGGATCTTCCTTTCTTGGGCCAAAAGGCATGAAGGACAGGGTACTGGGTGCCTGAGCTGTCTGGGGTTCGGGAGATGGGGCAGCTGCCCTCTGCCTGCACCTGCCCCAGGGCCTGCGGACCCCAGGATGAGCATGAGAGCTGGGCTGGGACCATGAGCTTTGAGAGTAGCAGCTGTCCTGGCTGCTGTGACTGTCCATGATGGATTTCTGTTCCTCCCCAGCCTTCGGCCACACTGTGTCATAATACAGCGGGCAGGGAATTCGCCTTGCACACAGCTGACCCGGGTGGATCCCTGGGTTTCATATAGTCCCTGGAGCACTGCCAGGAGTGATTCCTGAGTGCAGAGCCAGGAGTAACCCCTGAGCATTGCTGGGTGTGGCCTAAAAACAGCAACAATGACAGTGATGATGATGATGATGATGATGATGATGATGACGATAATTGATAAAATACCAGCTGAGTTTTGACGTGAGGACACAGGCTTGCATCTGGGACCGTGGATGAAGGAGGAAGGGAAGAACAGTGACCTGGGCTGGCTTGGGGGGTGAAATTGTAGGAAGTGCTCTGTGGGTTGGAGCGTCTCTGAGCCAAGGGTGGAAGTCAGAGGTTCTATGCTGAGAAACAGGCGCAGTGGCCTTGTCTGCGGTGGTGTGCCACAGGGTGCTCTGAACTCCTTGGAGGGAGCCCCAAGAAGCCTGTCCTTGCTCCCCTAGGGAGCAGATGCTTACGTCCCAGTTCCTGGGTCAGGAAGGACAGGTGACCTGGAGAGGCATGCTGTGACATGGCTCACAGGAGGGTGTGGGCCACTTGCAGGGGAAGGAGGGTGGGCTGCCTGGAGGGGCCGCTAGAGAGAGCGTGTGGGAGGAGCTCATGGCCTCCTGGGATCCTGTCCCCAAACACAAGGGCCACCAGGCTGCCACCTCCTTGTGCAGTGTCCCAGCTGGACTTTAAAAAAATTTCTTTTTAGTTTAAAATTTTTTAAATTTGGGGCCATATGTGTTGGGGCTCAGGGCTTACCTGTGTCTCAAACTCTCAGGGATCACTCCTGGCAGTGCTCAGGGAGCCCTACGGTGTGCTGGGATCTGAACCCAGATTGGCCGAGTGCAGGGCAAAGACCATCCCCACTCTCCTATCTCCGTCCCCAGGTGAAGCAGAGGGTGCTGGGGAGCAGACCCGCCCTCTTCACTCCACAGCGGCCTGTGGAGGAGAAACTCTGTCCATCCCTTCACGTGGGGTGTTCCTTGGAACACAGCTGCTATCTGCCCATGACGGCAACGTAATCCCTTGTAATGGGGCTGGGGTGGGGGGGAGGCCAGGAAGTTGCAGGAACCTTCTGGGGCAGCTTTGCTTTTGTGCGACCTCGCAGAGCGCCACCTGAGCTGGAACCAGGGAAGGTCAGCAGGGCACTGTCTTGGCGGTCCTTCTCCTAGAGGTGTGGCCACTGGGGGGCGCTCGGGTCTCTGGGCAGGGCTGGCCCTGGAAGTGGCCGGGTTTGTCACGAAAAGGACTCTGGCACCGAGCACCAAGCCCACTTCCTCGGGGCCCCCATCCCACACACGTTGGGTGATTCACCTTGGACCACCCACCTGTGCTGCTGGGCTGGTCTGAGGGGACCACTAGCAAACCCACCACCTGTGAGCCTGTGTGCAGGACCTTAAGGCGCCCACAGTGGGCGCCTGTAATCAGCAGCGAGAGATGTTATTACTCTGTGTGATAAGAGGGAACAAAGGGAGGCTCAGGAAGCATCAGGAAGTCATCCAAGGTCAAGATCCTCAACCAACAAGCCGTGGCTCTGAGAACCCCAAGTCCCATCACGGCCTGCCAGCTACCAGCCTGTGCTCCAGCCTCTGCGGGGCGAGGTGAGGAGCCCCCCAGCCCACAGGCGGGTAGCAGGGTTCCGTCCCCTGCAGCCGGACCTCACAGGCCACCAGGGGCCAGTGGCCGGTCCCCAGATACCGCTCTGCTGTGTGTGGAGGGCCCAGCCGGACCAGGAAGTGGAACTGACCAGCGTTTAGATTCACCTGGGCAGTCGGGGCACAGGTGTGGCAGGGTGGGGGTGTAGCTGGGCGCTGGGGGGTCTGCAGGCTGCACGCTGACTCAGGGCAGCGGTGCCGAGTGGGACGCGGGGAAACTGTCCCTCCAGCAAGTCACATGACACAGCCGCGGCCTGTCTGTGAGGCAGGGCTGCGGGACCCCCTGGGAACGGGACAGCCTGGGCAGGTCTTGTCCATCTCAGCTCCCTGGGTGCCCACTGGCCACAGAAGCAGCTCCTCGGGCTCGAGGAAGAGGGCCCCCAGGCACGGCCTGAGCCTGGTGCAGCCTGGGAAGCTGGGGCCTGAGGAAGTGAAAGTGGCCGGCCAAGGGGGTCAGAGGTGAACAGGATGCCCCTCCTGACCACACTGTGACCACGCTGTGCCTTCCCGACGGCCGCTGGGTCCTTCCCTATCTGATCACAGGGCGTGTGGGTCTCCCTTCTCTGAACGCCAGCTCCGATCAGGCACACGCCCTCCACTTCCCTTTTCTGCCCCAGATGTTCGACCACACTGGCCCCACAGTGACAGCTCACGGATCCCACTGGCCTGTCCTCGGGGCTTCCTCATCCTTTCCTGTCTGGATAGAGTATTGCCTCTTCCAGGAAGCCCACCCTGTCTTCTCTGCAGGGAAAGATCCCTTCCTCTCCTTATTTCCTGGCCTCACTTCAGTAAAGTGATCTGCTTTCTCTCTGTCCCAGAAACGTAATATCTGCACATCTCCTTTGAAACACCCAAGACCAGAAGAGTGAGTATTATACCTCCTGTTTATACATGTGCAATCCCAGACTCAAGAATGTTAGGTGATAAAGACTGGAATCAGGAGCCCAGGAACTCCCACACCAGAGCTCAGGAGCCTGCCTGCCTCCTCTGAAGAATCCCTCTGTCGGCTCTAGAAATGATGCTCCTGGAATTGCGCAGTGCATCGCCTGTGCAACTGTCCTTGGCTGCCTTGCCTTTGTGCCCGAGTCGGGCCCAGCGCGTGACAGGGGCTGGATAGGCGGGACTGGGCTCAGCAGAGCCACCGCTGAGAGACAGAGTCAGCCCTTCCCGCACTTGCCTCCAGGCCTCTTCCCCTCCTTTAATGCCCTGAATTTCCCTCTTATCTTTCACGGGCCAGAGTGTGCGGGTGCAGCCCGTGCCGTATCTCGGCTTTGATGACTGGTGCTAAGCAGGGAACTGCAGACAGGGGCGAGGGGAAGGGCCTCTCGGCCCGGAGTCTGCCCTCCGCCCATCCGGGAGCTCAGGCCTGGCCGGCGACGAGCCTGTGTATGTGTGTGTGTGTGTGTGTGTGTGTGTGTGGCTGTGTGCATGTGTGTGTAAGTGGTTGTATGTATGTGTGTGAGTGTGAATGTGAGTGTGTTGTTGTGTATGTGTGCATGTGTTAGTGTACATGTATGTGACTATATGCATGTGTGAGTGTGCATGTGTGTGACTTTATGTGTGCATCTGAGTGTGCATGTGAGTGTATGTGATTGTGTGCATGTGTGTGACTGTGTATGTGACTGTATGTGTGCATGTGTATGAGACTATGAGTATATGTGAATGTGTAAGTGTGCATGTGACTATGTGTGTTTGTGTGTTACTGTATGTGTGTGAATGTGTGTGACTGTGTGCACGTGTGAATGTGTATGTGAGTATATGTGACGTGACTGTGTGTATATGTGTGACTCTATGTGAGTGTGTGTGCATGTGTATGAGACTATGTGTATCTGTGAATGTGTAAGTGTGCATATGACCATGTGAGTTTGTGTGTTAATGTGTGTATGTGTGTGAATGTTTGTGACTGTGTGCACGTGTGAATGTGTATGTGAGTGTATGTGATGTGACTGTATGTATGTGTGTAACTATGAGTGTGTGTGCGCATGTGTGAGTGTGCATGAGAGTGAGAGTGTCCTGCACATCTCTACTGGCCCAGGTGGACCGGCTCATGCCCCAAGGCCAAGGCCAGCTGACCAAGCCCTCTGTGCCTAGGACTGGCCTGGCCGCTCTGGGCGCTCCCCGTGGGAGCGTGGGCATACCCCTCTCTGGGGCCCTGGGGACAGAGAAGTGCTCCCACAGGCTCCTGCTGGCCTCTAGGGTCCCTCTGGCTCTGGGCCCGAGTCTGTGATCAGCCGCCAAGTCCTGCTGCCCTTCCCTGTCTGCACTGGGGTCTCCGCCTTGCTCCTGAGCTGCCGCCCTCTGGCTGTGCAGGCTGACTGGTCACTGAATGCCCTTCTGTTTGGGGCTCACGAGAATCTACCCCCAGAGGGCACTGGGGAGCACACAGTGTGGACCCATCCTGTCACGTTGCGGGGCTACTTCCACGGTGCTGCCCCGCTCACACCCCATTAGGACCCACGGGGCTGTTGTGTCGCTCAGCTGTGCCGGCCCCTCTCAGCCTCGGAGCAGAAGCAAGAGGAGGGAAGGGGTCAGGGAGCACAGCCCGTGGAACTCCAGGAGCACCCACGGACAGAGAACGAGGTTTCCCTCCCGGGCTAAGCTCTCTGAGGGTCTGAGGGTCATGAGCCCCCACAGCTCTGTGCCTCCCCCGTCCTGCTGGCCAGGGGCCACAAAGGTGGCTGAAGGTGGGAGCTCGTCATGCCCACAGCCAGCCCCCAGCAGGGGGCGCTGTTTGGGCCAAATAAGCGGGTTCGTGGGCAGAGGGCACGTGACAGGCTGACACTTGGTTAAGGACTGGGGTGCCCACTTTTTCCCGGGAAGTCTTCTGCAGCCCCAGAGCTGACAAGCTTACATCAGATTCTCCAATTTCACCTCGCCCTTAAAGATCCCGCGTGCCCTCCGAGAGGCCAGGACGCCCCATGTGGCGGGTGAGTGGCCCCAAGACTTTCCTGTCTGCCGCCTCACGTTGCACACCCCCGGGACAGGGAGGGGCTGCGAGCAGGTGCAGGTAAGTGCGGGCACTGGATGGGGGCCCTGGCGACCCAGGGTATCTCCTGGCTGTGTTCTGCTGTGTGGTGAGAGGTGGTGAGAGGCGCCACCTCAGCTCTGAGGCCCCTCTCCCAGAGCCGTTTGTTCCACGCAGATTCCACACTGCGGTGGGGGACATGCAGGACATTTGAGCCAGGGAGCTGTTCCGGAGCAGCTGCACGGGTCCCTAATGAGGGTCTCCTGCCCTGCTCCCACGACCACGGGGGTCCCCCATAGAGGTGGACATGGCTTACAGAGGACCCCTCCACTGGCACGCCAGGGAAAGAGGTGATGCGGGTGTGGCCATTACTGGCATAAGGATGGTCTGTGAGCTCAGGGTGCCAGGACTCAGATCATTTCTGGAAGCAAGGACAGGTGGGACATGGGGATGGAGCAGCGTCCTGGGTGGGGTGGCCGCGGGCCCCGTGGCTGACTCAGCTGAGCAGGGCCGCGCGGCTGTCACACAGCGGGGCCCAGGGCCCGAGTGGATCTGGGGGATTCTGGGGTCGTTGTTCCAGTCGCTGCAGCCACGTGGTGAGTCCCGTCCTCAGTGCAGCCCAGCAGGGGTTCAGGGCTCCGGGCTCTAGGATCCGAGGTGCTCAAGGAAGCAGCTCTGAGGCCGATGGCTGCGCCCAAGACGGGGTGTCAGGCCTTCGAGGCCACTGAGGCTGCCTGGACTCCTTCATTTACAGCAGAACTGAGGAAGGGCCACAGTGGCTGGGCGGGGGGAGGGGGAGGGACTAAACCTGTCTCCTGCCTGTTCTGTCCCGACTCCCTCTCGATGAGCTTTGCTACAGGTATGGACTATTGCTTTTCTTTCCCCACTCACATTCTTTCTCTTCCACTCTCCCTCAGGTTGCTGGGTTTGAATCACCCTTCACTGCCTCCTTCACAGCCCTCCATGAATCTGTGTTCAGTGAATCCACCCTGTCTTCTATCCACCAACCTACCGATCATCCATCCATCCACCCATCCATCCACCCATCCATCCACCCATCCATCCATCCATCCATCCATCCATCCATCCATCCATCCATCCACCCACCCACCCACCCATCCATCCATCCATCCATCCATCCATCCATCCATCCCTCCATCCATCCATCCATCCATCCCTCCATCCATCCATCCATCCAATTTCATCTAAGTGCTGCTGGCTTGTTGCTGTCAAAGCCCACATCCCATGCTCTGGGGGCCACAGAGCAGCACTTGGATAGGGGTGAGTGGGGCAGACTGAGGAGGGGCCCAGCTGGCTTCAGATACAGGCATGACTGCCACGTGAGGGGGCCCACGGGGGCTCATTATGGCTCTGTTTCACGCCCCTGCTCCCGACCTGGAGAGCGCTTCCTTCCCGCGGAGCCATCAAATATTCAGAGCAGAGGATGGGGGCTGGGGGGCCTGGGCCGGGCGAGCGGTCCCCCTGGACCCTTGCTGGTGCCCGGGAACCCTGAGCGTTTCTGTAAGCAGCCCGCAGAGCCCCTCTTGCCTGGCTCTCCTCTTTCATCAGACCCCTCCCCACCGTGGCTTTCCTCTCCTTTCACTTGTTCAGAAACTCCGCAGCCGCCTCCTCACCAGCCCGGGGCTCGGCAGCTCCTGCCCGGCGGGTCGAGCGCTTGCAAGAGCTGCTGCCTGTGCTCCAGTGAAACTCCTGGGCCCCCCTGGCTGTGAAACACCGCCCGAGGGAGGGGCACCGGGGAGGCAATGTCCTCCAACAGCGCAGCCCCCGCTGCTTCCTGCTGGACAGGGGTCCTGCTGGGCTGCACCGAGGGCTGGTGGCGCGAGCTGGGCCTGGTGCTCGCCTGCGCTGGCCTGTCTGTTCCCCACAACCGGAGTCACCCCCCAAGTCACGCCACTCTGAGAAAGGCTCCCCTGGCTCTGCAGACACCCGAGCCGTTCCCCCGGGGCCACAGGCAGGCGCCAGGACTTTGTCTGAGTTGCTGGAGACCAAGTGAGGCGGAGGGAGGCCCCAGCAGCAGGGCCGACGTCGGGACAGAGCTTGGGGCTGGGATGTCCTGACTGACCGGAAGGAGGAAGCCCTGGCCGTGCCCGGCAGCGACGTTGGGTGTGTCAGAGACAGAACCATCGTCTCTGACACACGGATCTCAATGTGTGATGACCGAGCCCATCTGGATCTCTCATGACCCCTGCTCTGGCCATGCTGAGTTCACCCATTCCAGGAGGAGTGAGGTCATCTCGTCTCGTGACCCTCATTTTTCCTGAACAGCAAACCAAGGCTCAGAGAGGCGAAGCGATGTGCTTGAGGTCACACAGCTGGCATGGATCTGGGAGGGGGGGGGGTGAAGGGATGGGGCTTGAATCCAGAGCCAGCCCCACTCACCTATTTTAAAGGGGTGGGCCGGCCCCGGTGGCCCTGTGTGTGGGAGCCAGCATGCCTGAAGGACACGCAGGCCCAAGAGCACCTTCTCCCCGCTCCAGGCCTGGCCCTGGACAGCCCGAATGCTGCCAAGAGAGGGCAGTGGGCCCTGGCAAGGAGGGAGCTGAGATGCCCTTAGCTGGGCTCAATACCCCCAGGCATCGGCACCCCAAATCAGGAGCCGCTTTGCAAGTTTCTGGGCCTCACCTCGGCGTGCTCGCGCCCAGAAGCTGTGTGTGCAGAGCCCGCAGAGAGCTTCCGTTCTCTGACATGCTTTGTCAAGTCCTCTGTGCCTCCAGGATCCCCAGGACATTCCAGGCCAGCCGTGGGCCTGGGCGTGTGCCAGCATCTGTGCGACAGCGCCCGGCCCTTTGAATCGAGGCTGCCACTGCCCCGTCCGGAAATACTTGCTCTGGGCATTCGCCATTTCACTGTTCCCGGGCCAGGGATGTGTGGAAGCTGTTCCGTTATAAAACAAACAAACAAACAAAGCATTTTTATTTCTCATGCGCCCCCCACCTCCTCTTCTTCTTCGACAGGTCAGGGACCGGGAGCACAGGGATAACTGCCTTTCAGGCCGCTGGACCCACTCAACAGAGCAGCCCACGTTTCGTTCCTCGATGGTTCATTAAATCCAGCAGCTTGGAAGTGGGGAAGCGAATTTCCTCATTTCATAAAAAATTAAGCTAATGTGCAGAGGCAGCCAGGGGCCTGCCTCATTATTTTCACTCTCCTGCCCTGAAATATTGAATTCTCTCTCTTCTTGCTGAGAGAGGCTGCACTGAAAGAAGCAGAAGCAGGTTACGGGGGACGAGGCCGTCTGTGGGGGCTCCCCGAGAGCAGGCAGCAGGGACTACCAGCCAGGCGCTGCCTGGGATTGATTGCAGTTCACGTACCCAGCAGCCCACAGCCTCACATTCTTCCCTCGATTCTGCAGGGGGAGAAACAAAGGTTCCGAGAGGTGAACTAATTTACCTCAAGTCACACAGCCCCTGACATTCACTGGTGCACGGAGCTGGGTTTGGGCCATGCTGACTTCTGGCCCCTCGTTTGGGGACTCAGACCCTCCACTCTGGGAGGGGCTAGCATGGAGATCTTCTAGCCGGAAGCAGAAATCCAGACTCCAGCCCACGAGAATGGAATCTCTTCCTTTGGGGAAGAAGTGGGGTTTGGGGGCCATACTGTGGGAGCAGAGGGGAGGAGGTTGCATGGGAGAAATGTACTAGCTTTTGTGTCTAGTTCAAGAAACGCTGGGAGGGAGAGAGAAGGGAAGACCAGGGGAGGCCCTTGTGTGCGGCTGGACCCGGTTCAATCCGTGGCACTGCAGATGGTCCCCTGGGCCCCTCCAGGAGTGATCCCTGGGCACAGAGCCAGGAGTGTCCCTGAGCACTGCCAGGTGTGGCCAAACCCCTGCCCCCAAGTTACACCTGGAGGTGAAGGGTCTAAGGCTTGAAGTGGTGGGTCACATGCCTGGCACGTTCAAGGCTCAAGCTTGATCCTGGCACTATACCTGTTTACCCTCAGTACCAACAGATGTCGCCCCAAGCACCACCAGGTCCCAAGTAAATACCTCATCTCTCGGGCAAGTGCTGCCAGGAATGGCTCCTGTGGAAAGTTGGAGAAGGCACGAGAAGGGCAGGCGCAGCCCCTGAGGAGACAGGCACATCCTCAGCTGGCTCCAGCCCCCAGGCCGCCTTCCTATGGTCCCTCAGGGGATCTGCCTCTGTCACCTGCGCTGGTGTCAGGCAGACATGGAGTTCGTCCCTTCATGCCCACAGCATGATGGGGACAGCTCGTGGGATGAGTCGGGCCTGCGCGATGCAGACTCTCCCAGTCGAGTAGCTCTGAGGGTGACTATGGGGGAAGGAGAGACAAGCTGCACCCAAGTAGGGGTGTGGGGAGGAATGCCCGGGCAGTCTCAAAGGCTGCAAAGGAGCCCACTGCGTGTGTGTGGGGGGGGCATGGTACACCCGAGGTGCGGAGGCTGAAGCAAGTGGCAGAAGACTGGCTTTCAGGAGGTGAGCAGAGAACCCAGACCACCTGGAAGGGGCTGGAGGTGAGGAGGGATGTGAGGAGGGTGTGGCTGCCACGCCAGGCCACGCCGCCCATGGACGATGAGCGGGCAGACATCCTCGCGGTGCAAAACGCCTCCTGCAGGCTGGCCATCGTGCGCGACTCGTCCAGGCCACCGCACCCCAAGGCTGGCATCGACCTGCTCTGGAGAGGACTAGCTGCCAGTTCCCCAGAGGCCACGCCACGCCCCTCCCCTAGCAGGCCTGCCAGCTGCTGCCCCACCGTGGTTCGGGTTCCAGTTGGTGCGAAGCCATAGACAGTCCTGCCCCCGGGCAGCCTGGTCTGGGTCTGCCTTAGCGACAGTCGGGGACAGCGGCAGCAGCTGCCGTCAGCTGGCAGTCTGGGCGGCCCCTCCCTCCCTCCCACACCGCGGTCAGAAGGCCACGGCCAGTCGGGCGGGCTCTCGGCCAGTGGCAGCTCAGAGCCCTTACCCGGACCTATCTCCAGTTCGAGCAGATCATCCAGGTGCAGTGAATAGGGGCTGTGGGCAGGCGGGGCTCCCTCTGAGGTGGACCCGGCAGGCGGGTGGGAACACAGCCCACGGCCACGTGGCTTACACCCTGTTGAGCAAAGCTGACATTCAGGGAGGCAGCAGTAAGGGCACAGGCCTGGCGTAAAATCTTGGCTCTGCCCCTTACCAGTCTGGCCAGTTCTTTTCTCCATACCTCAGTTTTCTCACCTGTAAAGTGGGCGTGATGATGGTAATTCTTCTGACTCTGTTGCAAGGAGAAATTGAATGCTTGTAAACAAAGTTCTGGCACTTGGAAACCATGGGGAAAAAAAAGGGAGAGTGGGTAGAGAGGAAAGTCAGAAAGATAGAAAGAAGGAGGAGGGGAAGGAGGAAGAGAGAGAAGAAGGAAGAGAGAGAAGGGAGGAAAGGACAAAAGGAAGGACGGAAGGAAAGGACAGACTGGAGGGAGGGAGAGAGGATGGAAGAAAGTAAGGAAGAAGGAAAGGAAGGAAGGAAGGAAGGAAGGAAGGAAGGAAGGAAGGAAGGAAGGAAGGAAGGAAGGAGGGAAGGAGGGAGGGAGGGAGGGAGGGAGGGAGGGAGGAAAGGAAGGAAGGAAGGAAGGAAGGAAGGAAGGAAGGAAGGAAGGAAGGAAGGAAGGAAGGAAGGAAGGAAGGAAGGAAGGAAGGAAGGAGGGAAGGAGGGAAGGAGGGAGGGAGGGAGGGAGGGAGGGCGGGAGGGAAGGAAGGAAGGGAAGGAAGGAAGGAAGGAAGGAAGGAAGGAAGGAAGGAAGGAAGGAAGGAAGGAAGGAAGGAAGGAAGGAAGGAAGGAAGGAAGGAAGGACTGCGTCCACAGGTCCCCTAAGGCCCCTGGGACGCTCCTCCTCCTCTCCACACCTGTCTGTCCTCTGGAAGAACCCCCTGCTCCCCCAGTAAAACTCCTGTGAGTTCCCTCCAGGCTGCTCCCTAGCCTGTGAGCCAGGAGGTGACTGTCCCTGACCCTCGCCTCATGTGCAGGACCCCCCACTCTGGCAGGATAGCGAGACTAAGGTGCCCCTAATTTTGTCTTCTCCAAGTGAGCCTCAGAGTTCTCAAGCCTGTTTTTCTGTCTTCAGAGTGGAAACAAAGATCTAGTCTCCCCCGGCTCGTTCATTTGGTGTCTGCAAAGCCGCATCACAGTGGCATGTTCTCTATGGTCAGGCATTGGGTGTCTCCTCCGGACGGCATGGATTCTGGGTCCCCTGCAGCCCCACCGCTCCCAGCTTTCTGGGTGTGAGCCCGTTAGGGGCCACGCTCTGGCTCTGCTTGCTTGCTCAGTCTGACAGGGCGACTCACAGCTGCCCCCTCGGGTCCAGGCAGGAGGGGGTGCTGGGTTCAGGCGCCCAGTTGAGGTGAGATGTACCCCTGGCTCTGCCTGCTGGGGCTGCCCCACCCACTCCCTCCCTGCCTGCCGCCTTTCTCAGCCCTGCCCTTCTCTGCGATGGGAATGTAGGCCACACCGCCGCTCGCCCCTGCCTCCTGCCTTTGCTCCTGCCCTGCAGACAGGCGGGTGCTGAGCCAGGGGCCGGGAGCCCGGAGGAAAGGGGCATCTCTGTTAGCACTCGGCCGGCACTCTAACAAGGGGTCTGCTGGGCCGTCCGCTCAGATGCCCACCCCTCTGAGACACCTCCCAGCTCCCTGGCAACCGGGGGCCTCCAGCCTCACGCCTGCTCTCCGGGGGCCTGGCCTGAACCCTCCCCCATTCTGCTGCCACCTGCGGCCAGCCAGCCCCAACTCTGGGCCTCTCTGCTTCACTGCACGCAGACGGGCCCAGGAGCGGCTGGGCTAGGTTGTCGGAGGATTCAATGCCCGCTGAGGGCTCGACCCCAGCAGTGGCCCGGGGACACAGCGGCCAGCTGTCCTCACGGGGTGCTGCTTGAGACAGCTGCCCTCCCGCCTGAAGGCAGGCACGGACCTGAGTGCCTCTCGGGACCCAGGGCCCTCCACAGGCCTGACTCCAGAGAGCAAAGGTGTGACCACGCAGTGGCTTGGGGCCCCTGTCGGAGTGTCTGTCACCGTCCCCTGCATCGTCGGCGATGCCTCCTGTGTCCTGGCGGAACAACCCCAGCTTCCCCTCCTGTTCCTGCAGCAGATGCACCGTGCCTGCCCTATGATGACGACAGTGCCCTGTCCCACTCGCTGTCCCCGCCCCCGCCCCAGCCCCGTATTAAACAGTTAGAGCAGGAGGAGGTCCTGGAAACCCTCATCTGCGGGCAGCAGATGACCAGAGAGTCCGTCCCACTGACTTTAGGTCACACAGATCACTCAGGGTTGACTCCCAGCTCTGTGCTCAAGGATCACTCAGGGCTGACTCCTGGTTTCGTGCTCAAGGATCACTCAGGGCTTACTCCTGGCTCCATGCTCAGGGATCACTCGGGGCTGACTCCCAGCTCTGTGCTCAGGGATCTCTCCTTGTAGGGCTGGAAGGGACGCCAGCGGGGCTGGGAATCGAACCTGGATGCGCCGTACACAAGGTGAGACTACTCCCGCTGCCCCGTCTCCCCTGTCACGCTTTCTGTCTTACAGGTGTGGAAAGAAGTGAGGAAGGACCAGTACTTTCTGCCGCTGCTGGGCTTGCGGGATCCATTGACTGGGCACAGCCTTGCCCGGTCTGTGCCCTCCTGCCGTACTTATCGGGTCTGGAATTAAACCCTATTGTCCCAGGCCACCGGGAGTGGAGGGCTGGGCTGGGCTTCTGCCCTGAGCCCTGTGGGGGTGAGAACCAGCCCTGCCCACGACGTCACCATGTAAATAAAAGTTAACTGAAATAAGATGAAGTGAAGCCACGAGTGGCTGCTTCCAGGCCCAGCCCGTGACCCCAGGCCTGCTGGGCTGCCCCAGGGCCAGCTCGTGGCTATGGTCACTCGGGGTCAGACTTGCACACTGGTGGCCAGAAGCAGCTTCTGCTCCTGGTCCAGGGGCCCTTGGGGGGCTTCTGCGCACTTGTTTTCGAGGGTCGCACAGACCAGAGTGGGAAGGTGAACTGTTCTTCACTCTGCCTTGTCCTCCTGGAGGGGCCCTGGGCCCGAGGCTGTCAGGACCCCCGAGGGGAAGTCGGGCTGGGGTCGAGCACAAAGCCTGGGCGGGCGTAGGGAGGCCACGTGGCTGCCCTCGTTGAGTCTGCGGGGCTTGGCTTCCTTCCTGGAGAGCAGGGGTACACCTCCCCATGTGCGCGTGTTGGGGTTTCGATCTGGGGGGCTGGGGTGCGGGCAACTATGGATCCAGGCTCGTCTCGGAGTAGTGTGGCCTCTGTGCAAAGTTGCCACACCCAAGGTTGTCTCTGTGCAAGGGATGTGACACGAGTGACCTGGCGGAGGCGCAGGCGAAGGACCCAGTCTGGACCATCCTGTGCATGGTGTGGGGGACGGGGAGGGAGCACCAAGCCCAGAGAGGGGGAGGCCTCTGCTTGGCCGAGGGCGGCCCGGGCTGGCGAGCGGGAGCAGGGACGCGTGGGCCCAGGACTTGAGACCCAGCCAGCCCTAGCCATGGCCACGCCCTCTCCCGTAGTGGACAGCACGGGAACCCCAGGTGGCCCGATCCAAGGCAGACCCGGGCCAAAAGAGGTTTTTCCTGATCCAAGGCAGACCCGGGCCAAAAGAGGTTTTTCCTGTTCAGGGTTGCCCAGGATGCTGGCGCACGCCCCTCTGGTCAGCGAGGAGGCGAATCCCCGGCAGTCTGCGAGCCGGGTCCGCCCGCCGAGTCCCTGCTCAGCTGCGTGACAGCCGGTGACTCGGGGCTCCTTCCTCAGCTGAGCCCAGGGCGCCCCTGGCTGCAGGTGTGGGGGCCGGGGAGGGAGCACCAAGCCCAGAGAGGGGGAGGCCTCTGCTTGGCCGAGGGCAGCTCTGGGTGGGGCCTCTGCAGCTCTGGGTGGGCCCGCGACCCCGCAAGAGGAACCGCGCCCTCCCCCTCCCGCGGCAGCTGTGGGTCCCTTACCCACAGGAGGGCCCCTTGCCCACTCTTGCATCAGGCCTTCCGCGGGCCCGGGAGTCACGGCGCGGGGTGCTGGTGTCCTGGACTCGCCCAGCAGCTGGCCGGCCCGGGCGTGGGGGCTTCTAACAAGGTGGAAATAGACGCGCAGGAGGGGAGGCAGCACTCTGGCAGGGAGAGGGGCTGGAGCGGGGCGCTGACCGCCCCCACACTGGGAAACCAGAGGGCTGACTCAGCACCGGCCCCCCAGGCCGAGTCACCCCCAGGACAAGCAGGCCGCTGAGCTGGCCTCCGCTCTTCCTCTTTCTGGCGCTTGAACTTTGTGGCTTGCCTCCCCTCCTGCCAACCCGACGGGGCCGCAAGCTGGAGGCGTTCCAGCCCTGAGTCCAATCTCTCCCTCTCGCCTCGCAGGCCAGCCCTGGGACAGCCCCGGCAGAGACATGTCCTGGGAGAGGAGGGTGGAGGCCGCTGTGTGAGTCTGGTGCTGCCGGCTCCCCTGCGGCCGGGACGGGCCTTATTCTCCCCCTCCAAGGCAGCAAAGATTTAGCCTATTTTTCAGATGGAACAAGTGAGGCCTCAAGGAAGCATGGTGGGTGCCTGCTCCCCCGCTCTCCCTCGCAACCCCCACCCCACCCTGCTCACCACATGCTCAGGCCTCTGTCAGCAGGAGCCTGTTGGGTGGGGGTGGGGGCTGCTGTGTCACCTCTGCGGGTCCAGGATGGGGGTCCCAACCTCCCCAACCCGAGCCGAACGGCAAAGTGCCATCCCACATGGAGGAGACACCTCCATGGAGCACCCGCAGACACAGGGCCCCGGGGACGGTGCCGTCCGGACCCCCAATGGCACACACCTGGGAGCCCAGAAACTTGGGCTGCAGTTCCTTCACGGACGGGACCCACCCTGGCCAACTGCAGCCCCCCTGCAGGGCTGCGTGCTGGAGAGAAGTGGGCCCTAGGAGGCATCTCTGCACCCGAGCTCCGGGAACACCAGCCCCCCTCAGAGCAGACCCACAGAGCAGAGTCGGCCGCCCTCAGCGCTGGCTGCCCTGGGCTGGCACGGGCCTGGATGCGGGACCCACCACTCACCCCGCCTCGCCTCCCACCCACCTGTCCTGCGACCACCCGCTGCTCCCTCCCTGAGGACCCAGTTTCCTCCAGGGGGTTCACCCAGCTCTGCCCCACCCTCCTCTCTCTCTCCTTATCTCTCGCCTCTCTCTCTCCGTCCCTCTCCCTCTCTCCACTCTCTCTTTCTCTCTCCCTCTCGCCTTTTCTCTCTCCCTCCCTCTCTCTCTCTTATCCCTCTCTCTCTCCCTCTCTCCCTCCCTCTCTCCCTCCCTCTCACTTTCTCTCTCTCCCTCTCGCCTTTTCTCTCTCCCTCCCTCTCTCTTATCCCTCTCTCTCCCTCTCTCCCTCCCTCTCTCTTTCTCTCTCTCCCTCTTGTCTTCTCTCTCTCCCTCCTCCTCTCTCTCTTTTCCCTCTCTCTCCCTCTCTCCCTCCCCCTCTCTTTTTCTCTCCCCACCCCCCAGTAAGACTCTTACTCACTTGTATGGATGGAGGGGGTGCCCACATCTCGGCTCTCCCCCGCATTTCCTTTTGCGTTCCTTTCTGTTTTATTTTCTTTTGGGGGGCCCCACATCTCTAGGGGGCAAGCAGGCAGTTCCAGAGGAGGTGGGGAAGCATTTTAACACGAGAAGGTTACGGTTGGCTTGGCTTTCCCAGATCCTCAGCTTGCGGAGGGCACTGTCTGGGGACGCGGGACTGCGCATCTCACCAGGAGCATGGGTTGGCACAGGGTAGGGGTGGGCGGGTGGACGAAGGGCCCGCGCCAGGTCCAGTGGTCGAGAGGACCTGATTCCCCAAGCACAGGCGCTGGACTACGGAGCAGCGGGAAGGCCTGCAGGGCCAGGGAGTGCTGCAGCCCAGGGCTGGTCACGGTGTCCAGAGAGGGAGGAAGCCAGGCGATGGGGAGGGCGCCAGGGGCTGGCGGTGGCTGCCTGGAGTTTGTGTAAGGACCAGGGCTGCGTCTCACCCTCGCAAAGGGCCTCATGATGGCTTCTGCTCTGCTCAGGGAGGGCTCGGGGAGCCTCAACCCTGTGCCAGCATTTGCATCCCTGCAGGGAGGTCACGGTAGGGTCGAGGAGGAAAACGATGGAGCTGGGACTCCAGTGGAGACAGAGAGAGGGAGAGAGAGAGAGAGAGAGAGAGAGAGAGAGAGAGAGAGACAAAGAGAGAGAGACAGAGACAGAGAGAGACAGAGAGACAGAGACAGGCAGAGACAGGCAGAGAGAAAGAGAGACAGAGGCAGAGAGAGGGAGAAAGAGAGAGACAGGGAGAGACAGAGAGACACCAGAGAGAAACAGAAAGAGACAGAGAGAGCAAGAGACAGAGAGAGCAAGAGACAGAGAGAGCAAGAGACAGAGCGAGAGACAGAGAGTGAGAGACAGAGAGCGAGAGACAGACTGCGAGAGAAGTCCATGCTTTGCTAGGAGCTGAGGGCAAATCCAGCCTCCGTGCCTTGCTTAAGGGCTGACCTGAGACCCTGAGCACGGGGCTCTCCGTGGTGGGCGTGTGGGAGCCGGCGTCACTCAGCACTGCACACCCGGGCGAGCTGTGGGGGCGATGGGATGGCAGAGTGATGGTGACACCCACTGGTCTCGCAGCCACGGGTCGCAGAGGACCAGACAGGCCTGAAGGGGTGTAGGGCAGGAGGAGAGACCAGCTGAGCCCGGCGTCTGACAGGGCTGACGGGGCCGAAGGCAGGGGCAGGGCGCTGCTCCTCTGCGCCCCCCCGGGAAGCCCGGCCTGTGAGCAGCCCTCTGCAGCCTGACGGACCCGCCCTTGCCGCCTGGCGCTCCGCTGCCTCCCGGGGTCTGCGCACACCTCGCGGGCAGCTGGCTGGTGGCCCCTCTGGCGAGAAGCCGGGCGCCAGGAGCATGGGGGCCTCCAGAGCCTCCGTCGGCACAGAAGGGGCTCAGAGGGAGGAAAAGTGCAGGGACAGGGCTGGGGATCCTCGACTGACCGGGCCCTCTGCTCAGTGCTCGGCCAGAGGACGGGTGTGGCTCAGGCCCTGCAGTGCAGCGTTCCCGGGGCACTGGGCAGTGCCTGAGGCTCCAGGCCGCACCCCTCACGGTGAGCAAGTGTTGAGAGGAAGGACGTCAGCCCAACCTGCCTCCCACACAGCTCCACTGCCCCTGGAGCTCTGCCCAGCAGGCACTGCCTGCACCCCCCACACACACACACACTCAGGCACCTCAGGCTGCATCCTCTCCTGTCCCCCTGGTCATCGCGTCCCTGCCCCTCGGCCTGGTGTTTGGGAGTTTCTGCTCCAAACCCTGAGCAGATCTCACGCCCCCACTCCCCTGTCTGGGAACTCTGTGCTCACGTAGCTCCTCGTCTGCCTCAAGAATGCCTCGAGCTCATTCAGACGGGCGTGTTGACAACCCAAGCCTTGGCCGCTGTCCCTCCACCCCAGTCCCGTCCAGCTACCGGGATCCTCATCTCCCAAGCTCCACATGGCCCCAGTCCCAATGGCTTCTCCGTGCTCCTGGGGACCCCCCCAGTGCATGCTGATCCCGCCCACGCGCTCTGCAGCACTCTGCCCAGAACCTTCCAGAACACAGAGCATTGCCCTTGAAGCCGCAGGGAGCCTCTGCTGTAGCTTTCGGGAAGAGAACACTGCGTCAGACCCACGCCGGGCCCCTGCTTGCTTCCGGGCTCACCTCACCCCTGGCACGCGGCGGGCTCTCCGTAAATACGTTTTGAATGAACAACCGTGATGGGAGAGATATTTGGCAATACGCTCTGTGGCGTTTGCCAGGTTACTTTGACTATTCTGAGGCAGCAGAGGTGGCCTGGGATGGTTTCCTGGTGCTGGCCGGGCCTGGGCAGGGCCAAGGAGCATGCAGGGAGTCAGAGGATGCTTTCGGTAGGTGCCTAGGGAGCTCTGCTCACGGCATCGCACCTGGGGCCCGAGGAGGATCATGACAGACGGGGGAGGAAGGCCGCTCACTGGGGCGGCCACGCCCCTTATGGTCACCTTCCTCTCACCCTCTGGCCTCCCTGAGTTGGGGGCCCTCAGGTGATCTCAGGGCCAGTTTCTGCTCCTGGAGACCCAGCGTAAGCCAGCCCTGTCACCGTGGGACACGACGTCACCAGAGCAGGAGAACAGTCCATGGATGGAAACTTGCCATAAGTAGGGGGCAGAGGGCGGTAAGGACAGAGTCGGGGTCACTGCGACAATGACAGTTGGAAATGATCACTCTGGACAAGAACTGAGTGCTGAAGGGAGGTAAAGGACGCACATCACACCATGATAATCTTTCAGCATCTGTATTGCAAACTAGAGTGACCAAAAGGAGAGAGAGAGAGAGGCAGAGACAGAGACAGAGAGACAGACAGAAAGAGAGAGAGAGACAGAGAGAGACAGAAAGAGAGGGACAGAGAGAGGGAGGGAGGGAGAGAGAGGAGAGAGAGGAAGGGAGAGAGAGAGAAGAGAGAGGAGAGAGAAAGGAGAGAGAGAGAGGGAGGTCCTGCCATAGAGGTAGGCTGTAGGAGGGGGGGGGTGATGGGAAGGACACTGAGGACCTCTGTGGTGGGAGATGTACGCTGGTGATGGCATGGGGGCTGGGACATGATATGGCTGAAACCCAATCATGAACAACTTTGTAACTGAGAAAAAAAAATTATTTTTTTTAAAGACACGCCAGCAGATCCCGGGCCAGAGCTTTGCCTCTGAGCCTTTGAGGCCTGTCGGCTCCAGAAGCCCGTCTGCCTGCCGCGAGAATTCAGCCTGTAGGGACTGGGGGTGCAGGGCTGGCTGCGGGGAGCCTGGGGTGGGGCCCACCCTAAGGAGACAGGCTGGCTGTGCCCAGTAGCTGCTTGGCGCTTGGGTCCTCCGTCTGTCCCATCTCTCCCGCTCTCACGGCTGGGTGGACAGCGCCAGCCCTCGGGCCTCCCCTGCGCCCTCTGAGCTAAGGTCGCCTTGGGCAGGGTGGGTTCCCTGGCGGGGGAGGCAGCAGCTCTGTGCTTGGGTAGGGGAGGGGCACGTGTGTCCCTCTGCCCCTCGCACCTCCCTGTGAGGACGTGAAATATGGGCGAGGGCGTGGGGTGGCCCTGAGTCTTCTGAGCAGAACATTCTCCTGACGTGTGTTCCGCCCGGAGGCTGCCCTACTGGCCCCGGCACATTCATCCTGCAGCGCCTTGATTTAAATCAAGCCTCCCTGCTGGGCGGGAGGGAAAACCAGGCCTGTCTGAGGGCTGCAGTGGGAGCCTGACCAAGGTGAGGCGCGAAAGTGGGCATGAGGGGAGTCAGGGCACTCGTGGGAGAGAGGAAGCTAGAGGAGAAGGCTTGGCCCCATCTGCCGCCCACTCAGCAATCAGGGAGCTACCGTATTTCACTGCATAATTGTGGCAGCTTTTATGCTAATTTTGGAGGGGGATTAAAAAATGGAGTGCTACCGTTATACGAGGCTGCTGCTGTTGCTGCTGCTGCTTCTTCTTCTTCTTCTTCTTCTTCTTCTTCTTCTTCTTCTTCTTCTTCTTCTTCTTCTTCTTCTTCTTCTTCTTCTTCTTCTTCTTCTTCTTCTTCTTCTTCTTCTTCTTCTTCTTCTTCTTCTTCTTCTTCTTCTTCTTCTTCTTCTTCTTCTTCTTCTTCTTCTTCTTCTTCTTCTTCTTCTTCTTCTTCTTCTTCTTCTTCTTCTTCTTCTTCTTCTTCTTCTTCTTCTTCTTCTTCTTCCTTCTTCCTTCTTCGTTCTTCTTCGTTCTTCTTCATCTTCTTTCTTCTTCTTTCTTCTTCTTCATCTTCTTCATCTTCTTTTTTCTTCTTCTTTCTTCTTCTTCATCACCTTCTTCTTCTTCCTCTTCCTCTTCATCACCATCTTCTTCTTCTTTTTCCTCTTCTTCTCCTTCTTCTTCTTAAGAATGGCACTAGCATCACTGAAAACTTAGATGCAATGATTATGATGAAATAGGGCACTGCCTCCGTGGAGCCTATGCTTCAGGGAAGTAGAATGGGGGTTGAGACTATCTTGGGGCATTGACAAGGGGCATGGTATAGGGCACTCCCAGACCCCTGACGCTCACTCTCCCACCCCCCGGAAAGGAATAGCAGAGCCCAAGGGCCGTGCCACAGAAGTGGACGCTGGTGCAGGGCACAGGGGGGCTGGGGACCTCTACTTCTTCACTTCCATGGGGCACTGCCGGGGGAGACACTTGCAGAGGGGCGTCTGCAGGGGGCAGGAGAGGTCCCCAAACCAGGCCCAGCTAGCCCCGTTCCTTCTCCATCATGCAGAAGTCCAGCCCATAGGCTGTAAAGGACAGACTTGAGCAGCTTCCTTCACCCCAGAGACCAAATTGGAACCAGGGGTGAAGGGTGAGGGGCTGGGAGTTGGGGAAGGGTCCCCAGTGATGACCAGGCACAGCATCAGCCCCCGGGCACGGATGGCAAAGATGACCCAGGAGAGACCCCCTGGGGAGGAGCCGGAGCAGGAGTCTGTTTCCTGCTGACGTGGGCCTTAAGAGCCAGAAATGGGGGCTGGAGTGATAGTACAGCACGGGGTGGGGGTGGGAGGGCACTTGTCTTGCACGCAGCCTCGCCGGGGTTCAGCCCCCGGGAACCCAGGTTCAGGTCTGGTTCCCTGACCCTGCCAGAGTGATCCCTGAGCTCAGGGCCAGGAGCAAGCCCTGAGCACTGCCAGGTGTGAACACAAAATAAAATTTAAAAAAGTTTAAAATCAAACAGCATGAAGGGGTGTAGAGCACAAGAGAAGGGTGATTAGCGGCAGGAAGAGTCGTGAGAGAGGAGGGGCTCCTCCGCCACCCTGGGCAGGTGGGTGCCTATCCCGGGGCCTCCCCAGGCGGGCAGTGCTGTGGGGAAGGGGAGTGCAGACCTGAGGGCCTCGGGGACACGACCACACCCGAGCTCCGAGGCCACAGGCTCGTCTTCCCGGCCCTTACGGTGACCCTTGCACCTCTGCCCACTTCTGATTTCTTAACATGGGATTTGCCGCATTACCTGCTCGATGCAGAGGTGCGTCTTTGGAGAGGGTGAGGTGGGGTGGAGGACAGGGTCCGGGTGTATGTGGTGGCACTCAGCTGGAACCCTTGGTGCCCCAGACTGTCCTCACCCCTGCTTCTTACCTTTCTGCTCCACCGTTCAGGAAGTGACCAAGGGGCCCTTACAAAAAAGATCTGGGGACTGGAGGGACAGTCCAGGAGTGAGCCCTTGGCTTGCTTGCAGTGACCAGGTCTTGGGGCCGAGGTCCTGGCTCGAGTTTCTGCAGCCCGTCTGATCCTCTGAGCACCACCAGGGGTCGCTGTTCCCTCCCGACACACACACACACACACACACACACACACACACACACACACACACACACACACACACACACACACACACACACACACACACACACACACACACACACACACACACACACACACACACACACACACACACACACACACACACACACACACACACACACACACACCCCTCCACACCAAACCTAACGGACCTGGGCCGGCCGGGGGCTGGGACTGCGAGGGAGAAGGCAGGCTTTGCACCCGCTGGCCTCTGTGCTGGGTCCCCAGCCCCTCAAAGCAACGAGAACAGAACCAGGGCCAAAGGTGATGTGCCACGAGGGCTGCCCCTCAGTCAGCACGAAGCCCTTCACTGTCACCCACCGTCAAGGCCCCGTCCTCACAGTCCCGCCCTCTGCACGGCCCCGGGTCCCGTGTCCCCTGTCCTGGCCTCAGGTTCCTGCTTCCATAGTGCTTTGCCCCTGGCCCCCATTCAGGGGCCTCAGGCTTCACCCCCAGCCTCCACCTCTCCCCCAAATGCAGTGAAGACTGTGCCCACACACCTGAGTGCCAGCCTCAGAGGTGGGAAAGCCGGGCAAAGCCATGTGAGTATCCCTGAGCCCTGGGCCCCGCCCGAAGACCCCTCCACCACGAGCGGCTGGAGGGCTGTTGAGGTTGGCCAATGAGGAGGGTGTTAGAGGAGACAGACCTGGATCCGAACCCCAACCCTCCACTTAAAGTGGGAACCAGCTTAAATCCCCCCTCCCTTTCCTTTCCTTTGCCATCAGTCAGAGATAGAATCTTTCCCTCATGTTCCCATGGAGAAGGGGAAAGAGCTTGCCACGTCCAGGGCTGGCAGGGGGCTTGGGGGGCTGGGGGGAGGGTGTAGATTCCTGTTTGCCATTTCCAAGCCAGAGGATAAGAGGGGAAACCATGAAAGCTAGCACCCAGAGAGCAGTGAAGGACCCTCCTCTCCTTCCTTCCTCCCTCCCTCCCTCCCTCCCTCCCTCCCTCCCTCCCTTCCCTCCCTCCTTCCCTCCTTTCTTTCTTTCTTTCTTTCTTTCTTTCTTTCTTTCTTTCTTTCTTTCTTTCTTTCTTTCTTTCTTTCTTTCTTTCTTTCTTTCTTTCTTTCTTTCTTTCTTTCTTTCTTTCTTTCTTTCTTTCTTTCTTTCTTTCTTTCTTTCTTTCTTTCTTTCTTTCTTTCTTCAGCAACCTGCCATGTTCTGCTGGGGGCGGGCAGCACTGTTGAGTCCTGAGTCTTTATTTATTTTTCAAGGAACTGACTTATGAGTCAGTTGTTTGGCTCGGCGGTCAAACGCAACCCACTATCAGGGGAAGAGCTGATGAGAGACGTGCGTGGGGGGCCGTGCCAGCGGCTGCTCCTGACTTCTGAAAATCTCTTGTTTGCTCGGCCGGGGCGAGCCAAGTGGCGCTGCGGTTCCTCGCCTCGCTCTCCAGGACCCGATGCCAAGCGCGTCTGCGAGCCTTCAGCAGTTGCCTCGCGGCCGCCACTCCCCGCCAGTACATGTTTGCTGTAATTAGACGGTGTCTAAAGGAGAGGAACAAAGGACTTGTTGATTTTGGACGGGGGCTGGCCCGGCGGGGCGGGCGCTGACCTGGGCTCCCCGTGGAGTGTGGGAAGGCCAGCCAGCCGGCCCGGTGAGGACGTGACCAGCTGGAGCGAGTGTTGAACCGGGGCCACAGCCGCCAGCACCACGCCAGCTGACTCCAGCCACTTACTTTGGAGAAAACCCCCGGAAAACCCAGAGAACGAGGAACCAGAGTTCCTATAAAAAGCGGCTCACTGCAGCCAAGTTCCTGCAGGATACTCATCTCGGCGGGCCGCCCCCAGCCCCCACCACCGCTCTGAGCTCCTCACTGTCTCTGGAAGGAAACATCTTGGCTTGGAAAGGTCCTTTCCCCGGGGGGGGGGGCTGGGGAGCCGAGCCCTCTCGGCCCCACTTCCTGCTGCCTCCAGACGGGCTGAGCGGCGGCCATGCTCGCAGGAGGTCGTCCAGAATGTGCCGGAGACCGGGGGTGGGGGCGCCTGGCAGCAGTTCGGGGGCGGCCCTGATGCTCTCGGTGACCAGCCCCGTTTCCCTGGCAGGGCTCCTTCCCTCCGCCTGTGACGTGGTGAGAGCCAAGGCCGCGTTTCCGTGGGCAAGCCCCTTTTCAACTTCTTTTTCCTACTGGGGCCGCACTTCTTTGGAAGGAGACTCCCCGGGAAGGCCGACTCGGAACCAGGACCGCTTGGTGGGAGGGGAGGGAGGGGGCCGTGGCCCAGCTGGCTGCAGCATTTCCAGCCCAAGCCCTTTGGGAGCACCCCGGGGTGCCGTGGAGCAGCCCCAGGTACCGGGGAACACTGTTTGCAAACCACGGACTTTTGTTTTTCCCAGGCCCTTGCAGCCCTCGCGTCAGGAGAGTCCTGGGAGGCCCCTGACAGGGTCAGTGGGCAGTCTCCACGTGACAGGGGCGCGGCTCAGCGGACCACCCGGCCCCTCGCCACCACCACCAAATAGTCCAGCTCTCCCCCAGGTTTCTTAAGCAACTGGCAGGCCGCCACGAATGTACTTAGGCGGAAAATCACCAGAAAAAAATGATATAATCTGACAGATTTTTCACAGGCTTAAATATTCATGAATTAAAGGAATTGGCAGAATTTTCTACATTATTAGCTCTCATCATGGCTGCAGGAGCAGTTGGTACCGCGGCTGCGCCTCGAGACCCATTAATCTCGTCCGTCACAAGAGCAGCCATTTTAAAATGAGCTCCTTCTCCCGAGTGACGGTACGTGGGGAGACGCGGGGGTCGAAACGGGACTCGGGTAGCGTAGAAAGGTCCCTCCACACGTCCCCGGAAACTCAGCAGGGAAAGCCGAACAGGGACCCTGGCTGCCAAGGGAGGGAGTAGCGCCACTCCAGACTCCGCTCCTGCAGGATCGTGCGTGGGCCGGGGGCACCCCTCTACCTGCCGAGCCCCAGCTCCGGGCCAGGGACCCGGAGGGACGGCCCAAGAGACCAAACTGGGGGCTTACGATGACACAGACGCTCAAGCAGAAGGATCTTTTGGAGTATCAGGAACCGTGTTTGTTGTTCGGGGGAGGCGGTCTCTGAGCTACGCAGACTTCCTCTCTGCTAGTAGCAAAGCAGTTGCGAGGTAAGTGGGTCTGTGCAGACATGCGTCGGTAGGTGTGGATGGACGGCTGTGAGGGTCCCATCCAGCCGCAGACCTACATGCATGGAGTCTCTACCCCGAGCAGGCACGTGTGAAATGCCTGCAGAGAGGCAAGCTCGTGGACGTGATTGCTGGGGAATTGCGCTGAGAGGTCAAGCCAGCTGTCCGAAGTGTCACAGTCAGCAAATGCAGGGCCGTGACCCACACCCAGGACGGAGAATGAGAACACGCTATGTCAGCTGCTGCTGGCCTGGGCCTTGGGAGCCGCCTTCTCGCAAACATCTCTAGGGTTTGCCCGGAGGGAGGCGGCTTTGTTCAAGCTCTAAAGCGGACGAGTGGTCAGACTGTCCCAGAGGGAACTCAGAGCCCTAGTAAATTCTCCTCTCCTCGCATTCCTCCACTCCCTCCGCATTCTTAAAATTGTCCATTTGAGAAGCTGGAGCAATAGCACAGCAGGTAGGGCGTTTGCCTTGCACGCGGCTGACCCGGGTTTGATTCCCAGCATCCCATATGGTCCCCTGAGCACCGCCAGGAGTAATTCCTGAGCGCAGAGCCAGGAGTAACCCCTGAGCATTGCTGGGTGTGACCAAAAAGAAAAAAAATAAAGTCCATTTGACCACCACGGATGAATGCATCGAGAAGTCGTGGCATACATACACAATGGAATACTACGCAGCTCTCAGAAAGGACAAAATCATGCGATTCTTCATGACATGGGTGAAATGAGGGTATCACGCTGAGTGAAGTCAGTCAGGAGAGGAGGGAGGGGCAAGAATAATCGCCTCCATACACGGGACTAAAGATACACAGCAAGGCAGCAACAAAGGGTGGGAATGGGGGAGGGGATTGAGAAGCCTGAGCCGCCCTGAAGCGGGTCCTCTAGTGATGGGCATGGGGTTGGAATTATGGACACACAAAACCATCATTAATAGTATTATAAGTCACAGCTCCTTAATTGATACAGAAAAAAAATGTAACATGGGTTTGATTAGCATTTAGCCATGGCAAGGTCAGTGAACCTGGACGCAGACATGGCGGCCAGCTGGTGGTCACTTGTTCTTTCCTGTTCCCAGGGGAGGTGCAGTCATGTCCACGGGCCTGTGGGGAGGGAGTTGGAGGAGGCAGTAGGCAGCAGGGACTGGGGACAACGTGGGCACGCACCGTGACCGTGGCTCCCAGCAAAGGGGCATTTATGGCAGGTGAGGGGCTTAGAATTGCTGGGTCTGAGTCACTTCAGTGGGCTTGGGAACAGGGCGGCTGACCTGGCCCTGAGGTGACAGGTGGGGGATGGTGGCCCGGGATGTGAGCTGGGCGTTGGAAGGGCCCGGTCTGGGCACAGGGAAGTTTGCCCGTGGAAGGCTGGTGTTTGTGCTCTCTGGGCTTCTCCTGATCTCTCAGAGCACACGGCTGGGTGGGGGCAGCCTCTCCAAAGCATCATGAAGACAAGTCAACAGGCCCAGTGAACACACTCCCCCCAACCTCGCCCCTGCAGCCACGTCCTTGAACTTCAGTAAAACCCAAGAGACAGGAAGAAACAAAGACCAGAGTGACAAAATAATGGGTAGGGTGTTCATCTTGCATGCAGTCGACCTGGATTCCATCCCTAGGACCCCATAGGGCCCCCCAACTCCACCAGCAGTGATCTCTGAGAACAAGCCTGGAGTAAGCCCTGAACACTTCAGGGTACGGCCCAGTCCGCCCCCACCCCAAAAGAATCTCTAGCATGGCAGTGACATTTGCGTGTGTGTGTGTGTGTGTGTGTGTGTGTGTGTGTGTGTGTGTGTGTGTGTCCTGGTGCCCTGAAACCATGGCAGGCTCTATGGGTCTTCCCAGGATGTCACTCTCTGCACCCAAGCCCACCTGTGCTGTGTGGGGGACACCCTAGATATTTGGCACCCCGAGGCCAAGGTGTCAAGTGGAAGAGGACCACACAAGCTGAGTAGCCAGATGGGGCCTGTTTGGGACGACACCCCTGACTGGGGTCTCCTGTGGTGTGGCTCAGGGTAGGGTTCCCTGTCACCTGCAGCTTTTGGGGGGTCCTGGCACACTTCTTTGTGGTTGAGAAGTGAAGAAGGCTCAAGTGGGCTGGGGGGAGCAGGCATACGGGTAAGAAGTTTCCACGTTTATCATCAACAATGATGATGATTAGTCATCATCATAATTAATAATTATTTACACTTGTACGGTGCTTATTTGTGGAGTAGTAGCTACTCCATGCCAAGTGCTTTATAACAGCGTATAATTACAGGCAAAGTTTCCCTGGGCTCTGCGGGGGAAGCCGAGCTTAGCACGGCCTGGACATTACCTGGTGTATCCCACGCAGCAGCACGGTCAGGGAGGGGCATGTGCCCGCTGGAGAAGAGGCAGGAGAGGCAGCCAGGAGGTGGGCACGGGAACCAGTCCTGCCTGATGTCCACCTCTGTCTCTCTGTCTTGCTCTGGGGCCTTAGATCCCTGTGCAGAGACTGGAGAGAAGAGGGGGCCGTGGCAGCCAGGAGCAGGCAGTGGGCCCGGGCCACTCGGAGGAGCAGGGGATGACGCGCATCTGGCACTGTGCCCGGGCCAGCAGGAAATGTCAAAGGGGCAGGTTCCTGAGCAGGAGCTCACTGGGATTCTCTCTCCTTTTTAATGTTCCAAGTGTTTCTTCTATTTTAAATGTGATGTAAAACTTTAAGGTTCCCCTAGAGTACAAAGACCGACATAGGTAAGTCATGGCAAAGTGAAGTGGGGCCCGCGGGCTATGATGTACAAACTGGGGGATGGAGCTGTTTCCTTTTTTCGACGTGACGTTGGTACTGATGGAAACAATTAGAAGCACCTGCAGAACGTGATTGAAAGGAGGCACAGGCAGGAGAGCGTCCAGGTCCTTCAAGAGCCATTACAATGACCTGCCCTGGCTGTACCCTCAGCGTGAGGAGGGCTACAACTCCTTGGGCCTTCATGCTCTTGAAATGTCATGGAATTTTAGGCCCAAACATCCTGGAAGTCTTTCGTTTGTTTGTTTGTTTGTTTGTTTGTTTTAGTTTAGCATCACACCCAGCGATGCTCAGGGATCTTTCCTGGTGGTGCTCAGGGGAGTGGGCGATGCCAGGGACTGAACCGGGTCTGCAGCGTGCCAGGCGAGTGCCCTCCCCACTGTGCTGTCTCTTCAGCTTCCTTCTAAAGTGGGAACTTTTGCAGGAAGTCGCTTGGCCTAGCCTGGCAGGAGTCTGTCGCCGCGGCACCAGCCCCGAGGCTTCTCACATGGCCACCCTCCCTCAAGGAGCCCCCATGGACTCAGGCCGGGCCCTCCAAGCCACACTGCCCCAGGAGTGGAGTCCCAGCCCCGCACATGCCGGTCCCTGTGCCACCCGCCCGGAGACACACACAGGAACAGAAGGGCCCGCTTTGTCCAGCATTTCCACAGCACTGGGCAGACTTGGGGCCCTGGGCACGGGCAGTGGAAAGGCTGGGCCCTGCAGGAGGACGTCCTGGAAGGGCGCGGGAAGGGGAGGGCCCACATCGGGGCTCCCTGACTGGGGAGAACTCCTAGCGGGAAGGTGGCAGGTGGAGGGGTGTGGGGCCGTGCAGGCAGAGTGCGGGTCCCGCCTGTTGAGGGAAGAGGACTGAGAGGAAGGGCTGGAGCGGGGTGGCCCTGCAGCAGCTGCCGGGGCTGGTCCTGCACCTCCCTGACACCCTCGGGGTGGGGGGTGTGGTCTGATGCCGGAAGTGCCTGGAACTCTCCAGAGGGGTCCAAGCCCCAGTCCTGCTCAGCCTGGCAAAGAGGTGGGGAGACGGACACTTGCTCCCAGGTCCCTTGGACGGGGTCTCTCCGTGGCTGGAGGCTTCTACGGCCTCTGCCCTCTCCCAGCCTCCCTCCATGCCTGATCTATCCCCACGGCCCCTGCCCCAGCCCCGCCCATGGGCTCCGCTCTCGGGAAGGCCTGAGCGTGCCGGGTGGCCCCAGCCGCGGCTGCTCCTCTCCCTTGGGGGCTGGGTGAGGAGAAGCTGCCCACAGGACATGTGGCCAAAGTGCCCTCAGTGGGCACTTTGCGGTGCTGTGGTCGGGTGGACACTATGCGGAGACCGGTGAGAAGCAGGGGCCTGCATGGGACCAAGCAGAAGGCCCAGGGCCGCAGAGGGCCAAGGCCTAGCCTGACCCGAGAAGGGTCAGCTCCCCCGCTCCCTCCTTCCTCCTGTCTCTGCGCCTTCTACCAGTCTCTCCTTGCCCCTCGCCCCGCCCCTCCCTCCCCTCTGCTCCCCTCTCCCTCTCTCTCCACTCACCTCTCACCCCAGGATTCTCCCAGCTAGCTGGGCCCTGCTGGGGAACACGGAAAAACCATCATAGCCTCCATGGTCCTGGACATCCCCATTCTCCATACGGGCCTTGCAAGGGCACTGGGGCTACTTGCCCCAGAGAGCGGGAGTGGTCAACATCTCCTGCTCCGCACGCCGCGCCCCTCCTGCCCGTCGGAGCAGCTGGTGCGGTGAGAGCTTGGGCGTGCGGCCGTGCCTCCGGGTCTGTAAAACCAAGAGGAAGAGACTTCAGGCGTGCTTCTGCTTTTTCTTTCTAGGGGCTTCCTGGGCTCGGTGCTCGGGGCCAGCAGTGCTCAGAGACATGCCGTGTAGAGGCCTGAGCCGGCGGCCCACCCATACCAGGCACAGCCCTCCCCCGGGTCTGAGACGCTCCTGTTGCCCGGAACACAGCTGCCCCCTGGAGCAGTGCCCGTCCCTGCGGTTATGCCAATACTCACAGCGCACAGTGCCTCGAGGTGCCGGGAGTGTGGGGACCCCCTTTCTGAGCCCCTGGCTTCCTTCCTGACCTGGCACTCACCCCGGCACCCCAGGCGTGCCCACAAACCGCCTAGCCCAGAGCTGTGCCTCAGTAGGTGCCAGGCGGCCCCAGAGCCTTCTCCTCTCCCCTCCACATTGCTCAGAGCAGGGCCCGCCAGGTCCCCAGACCCTGGCTAGGGGCCCCGAGCCTCTGTCTTCCTCCTCAGAGTCAGGGTCCCCGTCCACACTGCATTCCCGTGTCTCAGTACTTCCTACGAATGACCCCCGCCCCGAGTCCTTTTAGCCACCACACGGAACGACGACCTGCAGTGCCCGACTGCAGATGAATTGACTGGGCCCGAGGCCATCTGTAGCAGCGGGGACCCGCCCCACACGCCCGCCTCCGTGCAGTGCAGCCCCGCCGTCCCCAGGGTGGGGAACAGCATGAGGGCATGCAGGGGCGCGTGCCCGCCCGGACCTCAGCAAGAAAGAGCCGCTCGCGAGACCCCGCCTTAGGCTGTGCTCTGGACCCTGTAGCACGAGGCTTCAGCCCCCAGCCAGGATGTGGGTCTGAGGAACAATGCCTCAGGCGGCAGTCGGCCCAGCCCTTCCCTCTCCCCAGCACCCAGGGAGCCCCTGGCTGAGGGTCCCCTGAGCTACGCCCACACATGTGCCCCAGGGACAGCATCTCCCGGTCCTGGGGGCGGCCTGGGGCCTGGGGCTCCTCCCATCTGCTCTGTGGAGCCTCTGGGCCAGTGTCTGTACTTCTCACCTACGTGCAGGGCTCAGAGGTTCTGCACCGGCCCCTGGGCAACGCCTGCTCCGGCCCGGGCAGGGGGCTCCCGGGGAGACACACGCAGCGCCCCCCACCAGGGGTCGGAACTCGACTTCAGAGTCCCTCTCTAAGCCTCTCAGAGCCCAGCGGCTCCCACGGGGCCCCCACACGGCTGCAAGTCTGGGGAAGTTTCGAGACGGGCCTGCGGGGCCGTGGGGGGCAGTGTGGTCCCCGTGGCGGCCGCGGCTGTCAGAGGAGGCTCCAAGTGAGTCACCCCAGGAGCAGGAGCGGGCGGGGCGGGCGGGGGCGGGCACCAGCCGCAAGCCCGGGTGGTTGCTGCGGGCCGTGACCCGGCTGTGCCGCAACTTCACTTCATCAACTGGGTCATCTCCCGTGGGTGGCGCAGCACCGCGCCGAGCCTGGAGATGGTATCGCCCAACGCCGTGACAGGAGCTGAGGGAGGATGTGGCCGGCCAGTGGCCAGGAGGCCTGCCCAGGGCAGGGCGGCACTGGTGAGCAGAGGCGGGTTGCGGCTATGATTGATGACGCTGTTTGTGCTGTGCTGAGGACCAAGTCCAGGCCTCCCACACCTCGGAGGGGCTGTCTCCACTCCGCCCTGAAGCACGGGGCACTCTGGCATGTCACTCAGACTCCTCTCAGAAGCGGGCGTCTGGCGGCATCTTGGGGGGTGGGAGTAAGAGGGTAACGAAGGGTCAGAGCTGCAGTATAGGGTCAAGGCACTTGCCTTGCGTGTGGCTGATCCAGGTTTGATCCTCAGCATGACCCACCCCATGTGGTTTCCCAAACCCCACCCCAACTCAGGGAGAGATCCCTGAGCTCAGAGCCAAGAGTGAGCACAGGAAGGAAGGAAGGAAGGAAGGAAGGAAGGAAGGAAGGAAGGAAGGAAGGAAGGAAGGAAGGAAGGAAGGAAGGAAGGAAGGAAGGAAGGAAGGAAGGGAGGGAGGGAGGAAGGGAGGGAGGGAGGGAGGGAGGGAGGGAGGGAGGGAGGAAGGGAGGGAGGGAGGAAGGGAGGGAGGGAGGGAAGGAGGGAGGAGAGAGAAGAGAGAGAGAGAAATGGGGCGCAGGAGGGAGGTGGGGAAGGATGGGGGTGCTCAGTCGGGGTGAAGCCTTCTTAGCCTCCCCATTGCTCAGCATCTTAGTCGTGGCTGGGTCCTCGCTGGCCACTGTGGCCGGGGAACAGGGACCAGCCACGGTGCTGGGCAAGGGGCTGGACAGAGCTATTTCAGGCATGTGGGCCGCAGGGTGTCTTATCTCTTCTGGTGCAACACAAGGACAACTCGTGAGTGAACACGCGCTGCCGTTTCCTTAAAACCCACTTCCTGACAGGTGGCCACACGAGGGGCGGCGAGAGTGTCATGCTTCTTCATGTGTGTCCTCACGTGTGTCCTGAGGGTCCGTGATGGCCCCTCAGGTGCTGCACCCTGAGCCAGGTGCCCACGGCGGACACTCTGGTTCCTCTGTCCCTCATCGGTGACTCCCCCTTCCTGCCACGGCCCCCGTTCTCCCTCCCTACTTTGGAACCCATCTCATGTGGTTTTCCCTTCCAGACCCAGACCCAGCATCGTGAGCAGGCCCGGCCTCGGACAGGCAGCAGACACGGGCTGGAGGAGACAGGCCCTCAAAGCCCACTCGCTCAGGTGCCCGTGAATGTGACACCCCAAGGTCCTTGTCCCCCAGGCGGCCTTCCTGGGGACTCCGGCTTGGGGACTCCCTCTCCTCAGTGAGGAGCCCTTGTGCTCAGTGCTCAGCCTGCCAGATTAACGCCCTGCACCCGGCACACTCCTGGTGCTTCCTGTTCCCCTGCAGACATGCTGCCTCTGTGGGTGGAGCATTCTGGAAGCTGAGGGACAGCTCTTCAAAGCGGCCGTGCTGCGACTCTGCTTCCTTGACTTCTGGAGCGCCGATTAACTGTACCTCAAGCTCTCTAGCCTATCTTATTTGTCTTTTAGTGTTTTGTTTATCTTGGTTTGGGAGCCCCATCCAGCTGTGCCCAGGACTTACTCTGGGCTCTGTACTCAGGAGTCACTCCCAGGGGTGCTCAAGGAACCATGTGGGGTGCCAGGGATCGAACCCAGATTTTTTCCACATATAAGACAAACCCCTTACCCCAGTACTGTCTCTCTAACCCCCAATCTTTCTTTTTTAATTCATCACTTATTTTAGTCTTCTGCTGCAACTGGGCAAGTTCTTAAAATCTCTCCTCTACTCCATTGATTCTTTCTTCATCCATATCTAACACATCTGTTGGATTGCAGAGATTTTATCTTTTCATTCCCAGAATTTGGGCCTTTGAGACATTTCCTTCTGAATTTTGGTAGTCGCTCAATCCATAATCAGCTTCCCGTTCCATCTTTTCCTTAACAATTTCACACACAGTTATTTTTATAATATTTGAATCATAAGTCACTTGGGGTTTAAATGGGTGGTTTTCAACTGGGAACAACTTTTCTCTTTGGGGACAGTGGGGAATATATAGACATGTTTGCTGTCAAAACTGGTGTTTGCGTGCATGAGAGAGAGGAGGTAGAGAGAAAGAGAGAAAGGAGAGAGAGAAGAGAGAGGAGAAAGAGGAGAGAGGAGAGAGAGGAGAGAGAGGAGGAAGAGGAGAGAGGAGAGAGGAGAGAAGAGAGAGAGGAGAGAAGAGAGAGGGAGAGGAGAGAGGAGAGAGAGGAGAGAGAGGGGAGAGAGAGGAGAGAGAGGGGAGAGAGAGAGAGAGGGGATAGAGAGAGAGAGAGAGAGAGAGAGAGAGAGAGAGAGAGAGAGAGAGAGAGGGAGAGAGGAGAGAGAGATTTCGTGGGCCGAGGCCAGGCAGGCTGGTAAACATGCCGAGGGTAACTTACACTGAAAAGAATTATCTAGTCCAAAAATGTCAATAACTCTGAGGTTGACAAACTGGCTGAAATCTGTTGTTTGTTGTCTGCTCGTTCTTGCTCGTGGTGACTCACTGCGTTGGGTGTGTTTTTGTAGCTAGCTTCTCTTTGATAAATCAGACCGAGAACACTTAGCTTCTCTGACACCAGAGAGGATTTGTACTTTCTTCTTCCAGCCACTAGGGGGCATCACCCACCTGGGACCATTTTCTTTTCCCGTTTGGAATTCCCTCTGCACATGTGTAACAAACATCCAAGGCCTGGGCTCCTGGGAGAACCAGTCGTGTGAGTTGTGGTGCATTGGGCCAGGATGACCTAAGGTTGACATTCACATGTTGATTTTGGATCCCCAACACTGGTTAATAAAGATCTGAGTGGGAACACAGAAGAGGGAGGCTTCTGCTTAGCTCTATTCCAGTCCCTGTGTCCTGTACGAGGCTGTGCCATCATAGTTCATCACATGGTTTGCATGCAGGAGACCTAGGCTCTAGCCCTGTCACCACATGGCCCCCTGACACCACCAAGATGCCCTCCAGGCATAGAGCCAGGACTAGCCCCTGAGCCCTACCAGGGGTGGCCCCAAACAAACCAAAAAGAGTCTACGGCCTAAACCAATCTGAGAGGGAAATATATTTTTACATATATATGTATATATATATATATGTATATAGGTATGGGCTGGAGCAATAGCACAGGACATTTGTCTTGCACGTGGCTGACCTGGGTTCAATTCCTCTGTCCCTCTCAGAGAGTCCAGCAAGCTACTGAGAGTATCCCACCTGCACAGCAGAGCCTGGCAAGCTACCCGTGGCGTATTCTATATACCAAAAACAGTAGCAACAAGTCTCACAATGGAGACGTTACTGGTGCCCGCTCGAGCAAACCAATGAACAACGGGATGGGACGACAGTGCTACAGTGCTACATATACACGTCTATATAGGAGGTCATTAATTAAATGACCCTCAGTGTAATAAAACAGTCTTCACATAGTTTCCTCTAAGAAAACTTTTAAAATCATTTTCAGCCATTTATTCATAACAAACAATGCAAACTAAATTATTTCAGTTCTGCTTTGGTGCAGGGGTTGGGGTTCAGGATGGCAATGTCAGAAATATGGTGGTGGGAAGGTGTAATGGTGGTAGGATTGGTGCTGATCAAATATTGTGAACTACTTTCACTGTATCACTGTATCACTATCATCCCGTTGCTCATCGATTTGCTCGAGTGGGCACCAGTAACGTCTCCATTGTGAGATTTGTTGCTACTGTTTTTGGTATATCGAATATGCCACGGGTAGCTTGCCAGGCTCTGCCGTGTGGGCGAGATACTCTCGGTAGCTTGCTGGGCTCTCCGAGAAGGACAGAGGAATCAAACCTAGGTCAGCCGCGTGCAAGGCAAACGCCCTACCCACTGTGCTATAGCTCTAGCTTGTGAATTACTTTATAAAAATTAAATTAAATTTGTTTAAAAAACAGAGTCTATGGCCTAATTAGGGATCACCTTGCAATCCAGTCCCTCTGTCCCAATTACAGAGAGATGCTGGCCCATGACTGTGTTCGCTCCAGATGTGGCAGGACTCTGCATAAGTGTCGCTGTAGAGGCTGGGTTAGGCTGTAAGCCCTAGGCAGACTCTGCTCGGCATTGAGACGACACACACATTTGACTCCAGTCCTTAGATTTCTGGCTTTCAAACTGCTTCTGGCCCCACAGTTCCGGCTGGAGATTTTTTATATTAAGGGACAGGACCATTTGCTTCCACTCTTATACCCACCACACAGTAAGGGACAGACCACTGTGCACTCAAGCTACTGTGTCCACTGTGTCTCCATGTGCATCGGACGACAACGGGACTGTGCATGACTTGACTGGCACCTTGTGGTTGCCAAGAGGTGAGGGGGCAGGGGGCTGGGGGTAGGCATGTGTTTCTCGTGTTCCTTTTCTCTTCAATCAGCCCTGGACACCTGAAATGCTTAGCGTACTAAAGTCACTAAGAATAAATGCTTCATGATTCCCTCCCAGATTCTCCACATGTCAAAAACCTTGTGTGTTTGCTTTTTAAATTATACCAAGAATCCAAGAGTAGACTATTAAGAATATGTCAAATATTCAGTGACATACAAGAAGCATCTTTCTTACCAAGATCCTTTGCCCTGCCCCCATTTTCCTTCCTGGAAAAACCCTGCCAGCACTTAAAAAAGGTTTTCTGTATACTTGTGACATATTCAGTTGCATACGCATGCAGTTGTACGTATTTAGCCAGTCTTTAAATATGCACAGGATCACGCTGTGTGCCATTCTGCATGCTGTTTGCTTTTGTTCTCTTATTATGCCAAATACAGTAACAATGATGGGTCCCCTTTCCCTGAAAGAGCCTCCAATGCGGTGCCATTGGGAAGAACGAGTAAAGAGAGGCTGCTAAAATCTCAGGGCTAGGACAAGTGAGGACGTTACTGGCACCCGCTCGAGCAAATCGATGATCAATGGATGACAGTGATACAGTGGTCACTGTATCACTGTCACTGTATCACTGTCATCCTGTTGCTCATCGATTTGCTCGAGCGGGCACCAGTAACATCTCCAGTGTTAGACTTGTTACTGTTTTTGGCATATCGAATACACCACGGGTAGCCTGCCAGGCTCTGCCGTGTGGGCGAGATATTCTCGGTAGCTTACTGGGCTCTCCGAGAGGAGAAGAGGAATCAAACCAGGTCGGTTGCATGCAAGGCAAACGCCCTACCTGCTGTGCTATTGCTCCAGTGATACAGTGATACAGAACTACAGTGATACAGTGGTACAGCGATACAGCAATACAGTGCTATAGTGATTTTTATATTATTGGGGGTTTTTCCCAAGCAGAGCAACCTGTGGCCACTTCCCGTGACACCAGGCTGTGGAGTGCAATGCTTGGACCCTTCGGTGTGATGCTGGGGGCCACCAAGACCATACCAGGCAGCATCGGGGACCTCCAGAGCTACATGCAGTGGTCTTCAAGGACTGTGTGGTACTGAGGATGGGACTCAGCACTCTGTGTGTGCGTGGCATGTTCCCTTGGCCCCCAGAATGGCTCCTTGGCCCAGTTTATGTTTCTCTGCATTACTACATATTTATCTACTTCCTCTCGTGGTACAGAGAAACTGTGACTTCAATTAATTCCTCTTTTGTATAGATTTCTAGCACTCATACTTCTTGGTCAAAGGGCATGCATAACTTGAATTTTGATAGGCACTGCCAAATTCTCTTTTAATAACCTCCACCAATTTATAGTACATGAAGCGGATGAGTATGTAAAAGTGATCACTTTCCCTTGATTGTTCCCCAAGAAGTGATTCTTGCCAACATTTGATATTCATTTTTTTAACCTTTGCCAACATGATGGGCAAAATAAATGTTAATACTTGAGCGTGCATTGCCAGGTCTACCTGTAAGGCTGAACCTCTCATCTTTCTCTTTTTATATGCAACATATATTCATTTCCCTGACAATGATTTGCTGGTTTCTAGTCTTTGTGCATTTTTCTATAGTGCCTCGCCTTTCTTAGTCATATTTAGATGTTCTTCATATGTGTCCTACTTAAGCCATTTTTAAAAATTGACGTATATTTTATAGACAGTTGAAAGGTAGCGCTAAATTGTAGGGCTTGAAGAGTTCCAACAACTGCATATTTCTGTTACTATAGCGCAAATAGCAATAGAGAGCCCTGCCAGTACCCCCTGAAAGTTCCTCCACGTCCCTTTGGGCCATACCTCCAAGGGCAACTGTTGTTCAAGTTTCTCTCAGTTGTTAGAATCGTCTCTCCTAATGCTGTTTAGTGAATCCTACAAGTAGATTCTTTCCTGTTCCCTTAGCTCAACACGTCCTCTTTGGGGCTCATGGTGCTAAGATGCATGACTGAACTATGTCCAGTGATGTGAAGAGGCCATGCACTGGCCACTCATGTCCTGCGGGTGGACAGAGCTGCTTGGGGTCCAGCTGCCATGAGCATGCTGCAGGGAACGCTCTCCACATGGCCTCCCCAGACACACGGTCTGGCTTCTCACGGGCAAACATCTGGGTGGAAGAACTGGTTAGAGGGTTGGGTGTATGATTAAATTTTATTAGAAATTACCAGGTAGACAGTGCCAGGGCAGTTTCTCAGAATAATTTTACCTGATGTGTTTTAAATATATTGCGAATACCATCACCTTATTTCACCTTGTCTAGCTGTTAGGTTCTTTAATTACTATTTGCTGCAGAAGCAACATCCTGTGGATGTCAGAGTGGAGGCAGGGGGCCGGGGCCACTCCAGGCAGTGCTTGCCCTTGATATGCTGAATTTTTGGTGCTGAGCACTAAGTGTTCTAGGGGACCCCCAGGGGCACACTCCAGCCAACTGGGGTCTGGACGGCTCTCTCCCAAGTATGCTAGTCGCCTCTGGGCAGGCTCCCTTGCCAGAATCTTTGCATTTTGAAGTCACTTTAGTCTGTTCTGGATCCCGAGGCCTATATCTTGCATAGAGAAGTTTCTTTTTTAATTGAAAATGTTCCAGCAGGGGCAGGAGAGATAGTGCAGGGGGCAGGGCATTTACTTTGATGTGGCTGCCCTAGGTT
The DNA here is from genome assembly GCF_027595985.1 of Sorex araneus. Lineage (NCBI taxonomy): Eukaryota > Metazoa > Chordata > Mammalia > Eulipotyphla > Soricidae > Sorex > Sorex araneus. The sequence goes on from NC_073304.1 coordinate 102,422,616, forward strand.
CCATCCCTGGCATGCCATATGTCCCCAAGCACCACTAAGAGTGATCCCTGAGGATAGAGCCAGGAGTAACCCTTGAGCATTTCTGAGTGTTGACAATACCCCCCACCAACACCATGCACACGAAAAGTGTGTAGTCTGGGCCTGTGGTTGAAGCAAGTGATAAATCACATCCCTTGTAGGTTTGAGGCCCTGGGTTTAAAATTCCTCCCTCCCCCCCTTTTGCCACATTCCCCTTCCACCATGGCTCTCTGGCCACAGTAGCTCTGATAGTCCTGGAACACCCTAGGACTGTCCCTGGTGTTCCCTGAACACTGCTCGGTGGGACTCCCACAGCCAACAAAAAGAAGTGTAACGTTTCTCCAGACTGTTTTTTCACATCTTCTTCCTCCTTTGTTCTGAAATTTAATTTTTTTTAAGTGATATTAGAGAAACTTTCACCCTAGCTTGAAGATGCACAGATAGCCCTTGTAATCGCTGTACACAGATTGGGAGGATGGAGACTCAGAGAGAGGGTGTGTCTGCCGCCTCCATCCACCCAGCCAGCGAGAAGATCTGAGGGAGAGGCCCCAGGTCAGAGGGAGCCAGGTGGTAATGGGGATGCTAGTCTCTGAGGACCCAAGTGTGGCGTTCCAGCTCACGGCCCCAACACAGCTGCTCTCCTGGGCTCCGTGTCACCGGAAGCCGCTGGAGAGCTTCTCAGACCCACCTGAGGTGGTGCTGGCATCCAGAGACTCCAGGTGTGAGCCGGGGCCCTGAGCTCTCTAGGCTAGAACCCTTAAGTCTCCCCGGACAGGGAGCAGTGCCAGAAAGGAAACGGCTGAGCAGTCCCGCTGCCCAGACGCCACCCTGAGGCCCCACAGCACCCTCAGCCATTTGCTGGAGGAAGGACCAGCAGCTCACCGACAGAGTGAGGGAGAGAGCGAGGGCCAGGACCCAGCAGAGCTCCGTGTGGGGGCTCCTCGGCTCCGATGGGCCCAGAGGTGTCTGTACTGGGGTTCCTCTTGATCGCTGCTCTGGGGTGCATGCCAGTCTCATGAGGCATGCGGAATGGGAAGGTTTGATGGGCCTGGGCCACCGCCCAGCAGATGCCCAGCTACGTCTTGGTGCCCGGGAGACCAAGCCCGGCAACCAGGACCCCGGCTGCCAATCCCACGGCCTTGGAAGAAGAGTGACCTGGCCTGGCGTCCCAGGAAGGAGGCTAGTTTCCAGAAGGGGGGACACCCCGGGCAGTTGGGAAGCCCACTGCCCACCGCCCACAGCTCTGCAGGGCTCCAGAGAAAGGTCACAGGGGTCTCTGGTTACCCTGATGTGCCCAGACAGTTGCTTGAGGACCCCTTCTCTTGGGGCAAAAGGAAGACCCTGCCAAATAGGCTTGGGCCAGATGTGAGTGAGGAGACAGGAAGTCAGAGCTTCATTGCTTTCATTCTTCCTTGTCAGTCCATGTTGGGCCTTGTCCTACAAAAGGCTGAGGACTGCCTCTCCTGAGTATTCAAAATAGTAAAATAAAATAAAAATCCAGCTACCGAAAACGCCCAGGCTTCTAGATAATCTCCCCGCAGCCCGCACTCCCCGGCCACGCTACCTAGCCAGGTGTGAACCACTCACTTCCGCCAATGCTCAGAGAGAGAAAAACCTGCTGAGTCTGGTTTAAACCAGTTCTGCATCAGCCCCAGACCACCTGGCTGGGATATTGCTGGTGTTTGCACTCTTGGGGCCCTTTCTGGGGCTCTGGGAAAGCTCAAGTCTCAGGAGAAGGGTGTAGGAGCCCTGTGCTGGGAAGGAGCACTTGGAGTGAGCATGGAAGGGAGGACCTGGGGATTCCCAGCTCAGGACTCGGGGCCCTGGCCCACAGCACTGACTTGGGCCTGGTAAATCTCTGATTAATCTCCCAACTTCCTTTTCTGGGTAGATCAGCCCAGCCTGGACCTCGTCAAGGGGCTAGATTTATTCTCTAATGGATTTATTAAAAAAAAAAAACACTGGGGTTTTCGGGACCTCCTCTGGGTTTGGGGCGTCCAAACAACTCTGCAAGAATCGAAGACTTGGGATCTGAGGTCAGAGAATACGAGAATGGAAAAGAGGGTCTGAGCCTGGGCCTCTGACATGAGAGACAGGCGGCAAGTAGGCTTTCGGCAGAGGCAGGGGAGGGTGGGGCGCAGGCCTCCAGTCTGGGAGGAAGAGTCTCAGAGTCGGGCCTGAATCAGAGACGGACTGAGAAGATCCCAAGGGAAACCTGCCTAGATTCTCCCTTCTTCCCACCCAGGCTGCTGTCCATTCACCCATCCTTGCTCCCCTCTGCCCATGCACCATGCATCACATGCCTGCGTGCATCCAGTATGTGCATCCATCTGGGCATGCGTGCATCGATCTGTCTTCTGACTGCCCATGCATCCATCCATTCAGGCACCTGCCCACCCATCGGTCTGTGCGTCTGTCCTTTTATCCACATACTCATGCACCCATTCACTTATCTACCATCGCATCTTCTGCCTACACACGCAGACAATCCACGTGTGCACCCAGTCCAGCCATGACCCCGTGTGTGCATGCATCTGTCTATCCACCTACCCGTGCATGCCACTGTCCACGCACCCCGGCTTCCTTCTCTCTACGCATCTGCCTGTCCAACCTCTCGTCCACCGTTCGTCCTGGCTCCCTTCCTCCACTCATGCATCCACTCATCCTTGCAGCTCTCTCATCCACACACGACGGCCTGCCACACAGCCTGCTCTCTGCCAGACCTGACCTCGGCACTGGAAGCAGGGGATAAATCATGACCTGGAAGGGAGAGAGAGAAGGGCAAACAAATGTTCTCAAATGGGCAAAATAAATGACCGCCTCGTGAAACCACTACAGAGCCTGGAGTGAGTCCTGCCAGGGGGCTCCAGGCAGTCTTTACAGAGAGCAGCTCTCTGAGACGGATCCTGAAGGATCCGGCAGGCAGGCAGGAGAGGGAAGAGCTTCCTGAGCCCGGGAACTAGCCAGTGCAAAGGCCTGGTGGTGAGAGAAGGGAGTGTGTGGTCAGTCTGGAACGACGACCATCTTTGCAGGGCAAGTACAGGAAGTGATGCCAGCAGGATGAGCTGGCCGGGAGGAGGCGGCTGGGACGAGGTGCTCAGGAGAGATGCGGAGCCCAGACAGGCCTGCCTCCAGCCTCGCTCTGCCCTGGGTGGGTCTGGGTGCCCGCCTGGCCTGCTGCTGGCCTCACTACAGGCCAGTCATGTCCACACCGCGATGACAAGGAAGTGAGCAGACTGAGATGCTTGGGACCCTCATGGCCGGTGACCTGTGCAGGCGACCTGGTGGCTCCCGGAGAGGGCCCCCATGCCCAAAGGGCCCCCGTGCTCCCTCCGTCCTCCCAGCCCAGCCCCCCACAGACGGCGAGTCCTTCCAAGCAGCGTCCCTGCGGCCACGCCGCCGCAGCCCTGCCCCGGCCGCTGGTTATCTTTGCCCTTTTATTACAAAACCTTCAGCTTTTCCGAGTTGGCTCCTCGGCGAGGGCCCTCCCCAGGCCCCTGCAGCGCCCCCGGCCTGGACCGCAGGGCCACCACAGCCCGCCGGGCCCCTCCCCTGCACCCCCAGCTTCCCTTTCTCCTTTCCTTCTTCTGAATATTAGAAACGGAAGCGGAGGGCAGGAGGGAGAGGTCAAGGGGCCGCCGGCAGAAGCACCAATCAGAGCCCGCCCACGGGGCTGGGGAGGGGAAGGGGAACAGGGCCAGGTGGTCTGTGGGCTGAGTCCGCTGTTCTCCCTTGCGCTGGTTTCCGCCAGGACACACCCAGGGCCCTCCAGAGAGTCGGGGCTGCATGCGCCAGAGGCTGTGCAGGAAGGAGCCGCAGGCCGAGAGACGGAGACGGGGCGGGTTAGGGCCTGTGTCTCAGTTTCCCTTCTCCTTCCCTGACTGGCAGTGCCCGCTGGGACGGCAGCTGCAGGGGATAGAGCAGAAAGTGCACATCCCCTTAGAGCTCGTAGGCCCGTGCCCGGCCTCAGGAGGCTGTGGGCGGCCTCGCCTGCTGCTCAATCTGACCAGAGAGGCTGAGGCATTCGGGCTGCAGGTCCCAGGCCCCGTTCTGCCCACCTGCTGAACTCCAGCTGGGCCCCCAGCCCCAGCTCTTGCCTCTCGCTCTGCCCTGAGTGGGTCTGGGCGCCCACCTGGCCTGCTGCTGGGCCCGCCCTCCCTCTGCTTCGGGCCTCACTGCAGGCCACAGTCACGTCCACACCGAGATGACAGAGATGACAGGAAGTGAGCAGACTCTGAGACGCCTGGGAGCTGGCCCTCATGACCGGTGGCCTGTGGAGGAGGCCTGCGTGGCTTCCCAGAGAGGGTCTCCATGCCCGAAGGGCCCCCATGCTCCCAGCCCAGCCCCCCACAGACAGTGAGTCCTTCCACAGCCCAGGTGCGGTCGAGTCCAGGACCACCGGGGGCTCAACACTCTCTGGAAATACCGGCCCCCACCCCCACCCTGACTCATCTCCGAAGGACAAGGCATGCTTGAGGGGGTCCAGCGTCTTCTCCAATTCCACCATCACCAAACCATGAACTCCTGCTTCTGTAGAGAGCGGGATCACCCACACCCCAGAGAAACGGTTGCAGCCCTCAAGCTGTTGCCGGAGCTGCTGCTGACCTCAAGGGTGGTGGTGATGATATCCAAACCGCCCCTCCAGCTTCGTAAACCCTTCCCCACGGGGCTCACTTACAAGTTCCCATCAGCCCCGGGGTACGTGAATGGGCCTGTGTTACAGATGAGGGGTGGAGGTAACTCATCTAGGTGATGCTGTGTGCGGGCAGGGGGCGGGGGTATCAACTCCACCCACTGCATCTGAGTAGGAGAAGGACAGAGACCAGGAAGCCGGGGGCCGAGACACCAACAGACAGTTGGGGGACAGGCTTAGGCAAGGGCAGGTTCAAGCTCCATTTACATGAGAAAAAGGCCTCTGGGGTTCAGGTCCGTTTCAGGGACTCAGGCCAGCCAGGGAAAGAGCAGAGTCCAGGAAGCTGAGCAGAAGCTGATGGAATGTGGAGAGGAAGGAGCCTTGTCACTGTCAGTGGGAATAGAAACTGGTTTCCGTCTCCATGGAAACCAGTCCAGGGCAGAGTAAGGAGAGAGGGGCTGGAGCAAGGGTCCAGTGGGTAGGGGACTTGCCATGCACACAGCCAACCCAGGTTAGATCCCCAGCCTCCCACATGGTCCACTGAGTACCGCCCGGAATACTTCTTGAGTGCAGAGCCACGAGTAAGCCCTGAGCAGGGCTGGTTGTGACCCAAACCCACACACCCAAAAGAAACAAAAAAATGCCCAAACAAACGAAGACAAGAGCTCCCAAATGATCCAACAATCCTACTGTTTAGGTCTCTATCTGAAGAATCTTCTGCCCCTGTGCCAGGCTATCTTCACTGGGGGCCCCTCAGAGGGGGGCAGATTGAGTTTCCCTCTCTACCTAAGCAGAGCCTCGGCAGCTGAAAATCTCCAGAACCCAGCCACAGCCATGCTCAAGGCCTCGCTCCACACTCTCAGACAAGCCTCATCCATGAAGGAACTGACAGAGGAACCCAGGTATGCAGGACCCATGGCTGAGAACTCCAAGCCTGCTCGGATCAGGACTGAGACTCCTCCACCCAGATCCCCTGTTTTCCAGTAGCTTGGCAGCAACACACACAACCCACCCCCGGCGCCATGTAATCTCATCAATGGCCAAGATCCAGAGACTATAAAACAAAGCTCCCGGAAGAGAGTGATGCAGAATCTCTCATGGCAGAGCCTGGCAAGCTACCTATGGCATATTCGATATGCCCAAAACAGTAACAATAATGGGCCTCATTCCCCTGACCCCGAACGCTACAGGGACGAATAAGATATTACTGACACCCGCTCGAGCAAATCAATGAGAAAGGGGATGACAGTGACACAGTGATCTGAAGAACACAAACAAGGGGGCTGGAGTGATAACACAGTGGGGAGGGCATTTGTCTTGCATGCAGCCAACCCGGGCTCAATTCCTAGCATCCCATATGGTTCCCTGAGCAATGCCAGGAGTAATTCCTGAGTGCAGAGCCAGGAGTAACCTCTGTGCATTGCCAGGTGTGACCCAAAAAGAAAAAAAAAATACACACACAAACAGGGATTCAAAGAGATGTATGAATGCCTAAGCTCATTGCAGGACTATTTACAATAAATAATCAAGACCTGGAAACAGTCCTCGGGCCCACTGACAAAGAAGTGGACTAAGAAGAGAAGGTCTATATCCCTGTGGGAAATCTGCAGCTGTTAGCAAGGATGAAGCCTGGCCTTTGGCTCTGACGTAGATGACCCTGCAGGGGATCAGACTGAGCGAGTGTGTCGGCAGGAGAAAGACCAGACAGACTGCTCCCACTCACAACGGGGAGATAAACAGAGCGAAGGGGAGATACTGTCCAATGAACACAAACCCTGAGACCCTGGTCACAAAACAGAAGTGAGCAAGGGAGCAGAAGGCTGACCAAAGGGCCCTGTGGTCAGTGGTAGGGACTTGGGCACTTTGGTGGCGTGATAACATTGTACCCCTAAAGCATAAGTCTTACAAACCGGAGCGAGCTCAATTTAAAAATTAATTTTAAAAAATTGGGGGTCACTTCCAGCTGTGCTCGGGGCTTATTCCTAGCTCTGTGCTCAGGGATCACGTCGGGTGGTGCTCAGGGGCTGTATGGAGAGCCAGGGACAGACCCCGGTCAGCTGGGAGCGAGACAAGTGCTGTAACCCCTGTGCTACTGCTCCAGCTCTAGAATAAGTTGTTGCGGCCTTGCAGAACTCTTCACGTCTGACTTAGGACACGTGTGACCTCAGACCTCCCCCCATTTGGGCTCAGGAAACAGATCCTGTTTCCTCTCTTCCTCTGCTCTCTCCCAGCCAGGCTCTCAATCCAACAACAGCCTTTTTCTCACTCTTACAAAAACATAAAACAAACCCTGGGCACATAGGCTGGAGTCAGTGATACTGGGGGGTGTGCCTGGGGCCCACCGAGCCAGGAGTGTCTGGTCTCGACTCAGGCAGGGGCTTCCCTGAAGCCACCCATGATCCTGGCACCGAGGCTGTGAGGTGGGCATTGTGCAGGTGCCCCGGCGGGAGAGGCAGCTGAATGCGTGGAGCATGTGCTCCTGGGGATGAAGCCCCGAGTTCAATCCCTGGCACCAACAGCCCCCCGATACTGCTGCGAGCACTGCCTGAGCACCAGGCACCCCCGGGTGGCCCAGGCAGGGCTGTTTGGAGGACGCCCTCCACAAATGAGAGCCCGGAGAGTGTCAGGTGGGCTGTGGCTGGTGGAGGGCTCGGGGTTCCCCCGCCCACCTCACAGGCACTCCCTGGTACTCCTGGACCTGCTTTCTGGCCACGTCTTGGGTCCACCCCCAGCCCAGCTTTCACTCCGACTGCCCTTGAGAAGGACACGGAGTCACACTTCACAGAGGCCCCAGTGCCTCAGAACCTTCCAGGGCGCTTAAGGGAGGTGCCCGCAGGACTAGGAGCGGGTGTGCTTTCGGAAAGTTGCCCAAATTGGGTCTGCGGAGACCCTTCTCCCACCCCTTCTTTCCACACCTGTCTTCTAACTTCCGGGGTCCTCAAGGCCACGCGGAGCCCGCCATGTCCTGTCTCCCCCTCCCCTCCTTTGTACTCTGAGTCCTCAAACACGTGCACACCAGCCGGTTTAGCATAAGAAATTAAATTAATTTCCATGCTCCAGCTTCAGATGTAAATGCCTTTATTAATCATTTAAAGCACATTTATTTATGCAGTTTGATGTTTTGCAGGTTGAGGGAAGCAATTAAGTTTTGCCCGAGTTGCTGAGCAGCGACAGTATCTTCCTCGCCCTCCTGCGCCCTGGGCACGGCTGAGAGAGCAACAGTCACGTGGCTCCCCTCAGCCCCGGCCCGTCACCTGCGTGGGACAGGCTGGCTCTAGAGCCTGTCTCAGGAAAGGCCCCGGATCCCTCAGAACTGCCCAAGATGCGCAGACTCGAAGACGGAGCCATTCCAAGCCGCTCCGCTGCTCCTAGGCAGATGGACACCACCCAAGGCTGCCTTGGAGGTGCTCCTTCCCCAGGGACAGCACCCAGGGGACCCCTGAGCACCCCCAGGGATGCTTGAGGGTCCACACAATGATAGTCCAACCCATAGTCTCACGCATGCAGGGTTTGTGTTCTGACCCTTGAGCCTCATCCATGCCCCCCACCAGTGTGTGTGTGTGTGTGTGTGCGCGTGTGTGTGTGCATGTGTGTGCGTATGTATGTGTGTGTGCATGTGTGTGTGTGTGTGTGTGTGTGTGTCGGGCGGGGGCAGGAGTGGAACCAGGTCTCCCTCATACCAAGCCTGTGCTTAGCCCATCGAGATCTCTCTCTGGCCCCCGGAGGTCTTTATAAAATCCCAACTCACCAAAGCATCCTCTCATCTCCTTCAGGCCGGCAGCCCCGAGGGGTCGGATGCCTTTGGAGAGTGACAAGAAGCCCCTCGTCTGCTCCACAGTTTTCCTGATCTGAAAAATGAGCAAGTGTTGACCCAAGAAGGCTGCTGCGGAGTCACATGGCAGAACGCAGGCCTGGACGTGCCAAGCCCCGAGTCCTGTCCCGAGCAATGCAACAGGCGACACCTGTGTCCCCGCCAGCAGCCCTCACCCTCGCCCTGAAGCAGGAGGTCAGGGAGCGAGGACACGAGTCAGGCCCGAGCACTGCGAGGCTGAGCACTGCGAGGCTGAGCACTGCTGGGCGTGCCCCGTGGAGAAAGGGGGGCTGGGAGACAGGCCAGCAGGGAAGGCGCTTGCCCTGCGGGTCCCAGTATTGGCGTCACACAGAGTCCCTGAGCCCCACCAGGAGCGGCCCCTGAGCACCCCTAGGAGGGTTCTGGAGGAGACGGAGCAGGCAGCAAGGCCCAGGCAGCCCTTCTCTCCCTCTGCTCTCAGCCGCAGGGGCAGGGGCGGGGGGCCGGCCTGTCACCCCCCATTCTCCCCTCAGCTCCAGCCCAACGCACGCTCTGGAACGTGGAAGTGAAGTCGATGTTCGTGCTGGGGACGGAGCGGCTCAGGCAAAGAGGAAGCACTTGCCGATCAGTGACACAGCTTTCCTCGGCCACGGGCCACTTGGGTGGCCAAGGGGGAGGCGGTGCAGGCCTGCTGACCGTGAGCGTGCCCGCCCCTCCGCGCCCCAGTCCAGATCACACTTCCTGGGCCTTACCCAGCCTCTCCCCACCCCCCGCCTCTGCTCCAGAGCTTGTGGGCAGAAGCCGCAGCCGCATCGCACAGCCCAGGAGGGCAGGAGGGAGCTGCCTGCTCCGGGCGAGTCCCACCCATCTGGGCTCGGCTGTTCCCACTGGATCTCTCCTCCTATGTATGTCCTGAATGTAGGCCCTGGGACCATCCTGTTCTTCGACCCCCTTGGCCCTGTACCTTTTAGGGGGGAAAGGGTATCTGACTCATACCCTGCAGTGCTCAGGGCTTACTCCTAACTCTGTGCTCAGGGCTCACTCCTGGTAGTGCTGGGGAGACCGTCTGGGGTGCTGGGGATAGAACCAGGGTGGGCCACGTGCAAGGCAAGCACCCTACCTACTGGACTGTCGCTCCGGCCCTTGATCCCATGTTCTGGGTGCCGTGGGGGAGGCTGTAGAAAGAACTTCTCTCATCAACACTCCTCCTCAAAGTTTTCACACGCACACCGAGGGCCAAGGCTAGCCATCACACCCGTCCACAGCAACTAAAGAGAATTGCATCTAAGGCAGCTGAGAGAGACTGGGGAGCCCTGCCCCCTCGGGATGGGGCCCAAGGCTTTACCCTAGCCCCAGAGTCACTGGACAGTGAATCCCAGACCTGGCGCCCCACCCTCCACTCTGTTTCTACTTCTGGCTCTGGCCTTTCCCCTCCCAGTTCCTGGGCCCGCCACCTCGCTTTCTAAGTGCGTCTCTGGCCTCCTCCCTGCTGGTTAATGCCAGACCGTTGCTCTGTCGGGGCCCAGTGAGCACCCACCTCCCCACTCTGCCCTACTTCCTCTCCCAGCTTTCCTCTGCCAGCTGTGGTCCGCTCCTGTGCATGAACCGAGTTGCCTTGAGACAATGCGCAGATACGGAAACAACCGTGGACCGGCGGCTGTGTCCGGGGAGCCCTTGGCTTGGTCAGCGCCCCAGGCCAGCCTCACACTGGCTCCCGTGCCCCTGGGCAGTCCCCACGAGCAGGACTCAGGGTTGTCATCTTCCCTGGGGACAGTCTGCACCTTCCACGGCGTGTGGGGAAGCCCAAGACCAGGCCAGCTCAGCAGGGACCGGCTGGGCTTCCTGGCTCTGCCGGGGGCTCTCTGGTGGCTCCCCAGGGCAGGGGCAGGGCAGCTGGGCCTAACTGCCAGGATGCCAGGCCCACAGTCTGCTGGGCCCTGAGTGGAACTGCCCAGAGCAGTTTCTCCCGAGTGTGCAGCTTGCCGGGAGAAGGCAGACAGGGAACCCTCCCCTGCGGGAGAGGTGCAGGGGTGGCAGTGGGCGAGGGACAGGGCCTGGCAGGGGGGAGTGGAGGAGGGGAAGGGCAGGCGCAAGGCTGGATCCTGAACTGTGGCTTCCCCTCAGTGGCCACCCCTCCCCCTCCTGCCCGCCCTTCCCCCTCGCCCCCCAGCGCTCGCGCGCGCGCTTGCACACACACACACACACACACACACACACACACACACACACACAGAGCTCACAGGAGACCACCAGCCCGAGGCCCTGTAGTGCGCTGTGGGGCCAGGGAGGAGAGCACTCCCCCCTCACTTAGCATCAGCATGGCGAGCTGGTGTGGGGGTCCCCATGCCCCAGGCTGCTGGCTTAGGGCATAGAGCTGGGACAAGACCTGCGGGTGGTCTCCTATGTGGGATTACTGGGAGGGAAACAGGAAGCAGAAAAGATGGGGGTATCTCTGCCCCCAAAGTCCCTAAGGATCCCAAACTCTGCAGGTGAGGAGCACGGGTGGATGGAGGCGCATCCTGGCCCCTCAGGCGGATCCTGCAGGGTCCCCCCACCCTCCCCTCCGACTGCTGCCGGCTGGGGGCCGGACACATCGCTGTGTCCCTTTCAGCTCCAGCTCGGTGCTCAGTACTGGAAGTGATGGGGCCAGCTGGGTGGGCTCCAGGGAGCCCCTCGGTCAGCCAGCAGCACAGGGGCGCTAGGTTTGGGCCAGGCCCTGGACTGCGTGTGTGACCCGACCCCCTCCACTCTTCCCTGTTCATGGGGGCTGAGACCTGGAAATGGGGGTCTTCTCGTAATGCTTTCAGGACAGGGGAGTAGACGGCCCACAGATCTGAGGCTCCTCCGTGCCTGGGGAAAGCAGGGTTCAGAGAGAAGGGGCGCGGCTCAGGCTGACCAGTGACCAGGACCAGAGGTCAGGTGACTGCTTCATAGCCTGACTTTAACCTGCGGCTGGGCACGGGGAGGGGGTGGGGATGATGGGGCTATTGGCTGGAGGGACACGTCTCTCCTCCTCTCTCAGGGTTCCCCGGGACACCCGTGGGTGGGGCTCAGACACTGCCGAACAGCATTGTGGGAGGAGTTCAGGCTCATGGCTGAGTCTGTCAGCTCTCTGGAAACCCCTTGTCCCCCTGACCCCCACCCCCAATACCTGGAGCCCAGACCAGGCAAGCTCGGCACGCAGGGCTCAGCCGCAAATCTGGGCTGGGTCGGACAGTGTGGGGTGTCGCCCTGGCCGGCTAACTTCTGTTCACTCTCCCTGGCAATCTCCTTTGAAAGCCCACAGCAGGGCTTCAGGGTAGCCCCAACCACAAAAACGGACAAATGCGTGCTGCATGGAGGGGTTGAAATCCCCCTGGCCCGCTCTGAGCTGTGCACTGCCAGGGCTGTGTACCTAGCCACTTAAGCCTCTTCACCCGGAAAGATTTAGGGATTTGGAGAGGCCCCGGGGCTAGTTTCCAATCTTTCTCCAGGTTCCCCACGCACACAGGTGGGGCCCCGGCTCTCTCTCTAGCAAGCCCAGAGGCAGAGCTCTAATGCACAGCCCAGAGCGAGGGGCTGGCAGCTGGCCCCTCCCCGGGCCCCCAGGAAATCCCACCTGGGATTTCCCTTCTGCTTTTGCTACACCTCCTGGAGCTGAAAGGTTGGCGTGAACGTCTGCCTAGGTTAAGCTGGCGCCGAGGGCCTGGGAGTGAGGAGGGCACCCTCCGGAGCTGTTCCTCGGGTTTTCTTTTTGGTTTTTTGGTTTGGGGCCACACCCAGCAGTGCTCGGCGCTCACTCCTGCTCTGCACTGGGCGATCACTCCTGGTGGGGTTCAGGAAACCTTCAGCAGTGCTGGGTGGTCAGGCCTGGGTCAGCTGCCCTCCCTCTGTACTCCCTCTCAGTACAGCAGGAGTTTTCCCATTTTGAGGATATGCTGATAACTGTCAACCCATGCTCGCAGGCACACAATTCCCTTAGCTCCAGAATGTTGCTGGTTGGTTTGTTCATGGCTGTGCACTGCAGTGCTCAGAGGCTATGCCCTGCTTGGTGCTCTTAGGAGGTGCTACAGGGATTATGCTTGGCCAGAGGTCTAACCCAGGCCGGGCTAGAGGAAGTCAGCCCCCGTCTATGAGATCAGCTGGTTCACTTGGTTCCTGCCATGGGGGTCTTTCTTCATCCTTGTGTTTAGGTCCCAAATACACGTAGACGTGGCAAAGAGCATTGCCGCTTAAAGTCATGGTTTTCAACCTTTCAGCCTGGTTCCCACCTGCAGACCAGCACCGACTGTGGAATGGAGGATGAAAAACACTGCCCCTTTGTCCCTTGGGGAGCAATCGATTCTTCATGAACTGGCAGGAGATTTCAGGGACTGTCACCGTTCCTGACCAGCAACTGGAAACCGCCCGCTTATAGGAAAGCTATTAGCTGGGGCAGGAAAGGCACCTCAGACACATCAGGTGACACCAAACAGAGGAGTTATTAGAAGCAGGGCACTCCACTTGCATTCCCCAATGGGTGACCCCTGCACAGAGCCCTGGGCACTGCTGGGCCTGGCCCCAAACACAAAATAGCAATAATAATACCAATAATAGAGGTATGCTGCTTTAAGTGTAAGACAGTCCTGTTCGGCAAATTGGATTGCTAGGTCTGAGCAATCAGAGGAAGCCAGGAGGAACATCAGAGAGGAAATGAGCATTCTCTCCCTGTGGACCTGGGTACTTGGGCCTAACTAAGGCGAGGGCGCGAGACGGCCGAGATGTGGGGACAGGTTCTGGCGGGGCTGGAGGCGCAGAGAAGGTGGGAAGGAGGGGTGGGTCTACCCCTGACCAGCGGAGGAAGCTAATCCTCTGGTCTCGTTGCCCCGAGCCAGGCCTGCTTGCGTTCCTCATCTCCTGGACCACTTCTTCCTCCTCCACCTGTTCACGGAACATCCCCGATGCCGCTCACTGCTGCCTCCCTCTGCCATCTCCCCCTGCCGCTCTCTCCAAGGACACCGACTGCCCACGGGAGCTGCTCTCCCAGCAACAGGGCAGCACTGCGTCCAGACACCCCAGAACCGTCATTTCTTTTAGAACACCGGGTCCAGCCCCAGGGCCACAGTGGGTCACAGTTTCTTTTTTAAAATTTATTTTTTACTGAATCACCATGAATTGAAAAGTTACAAAGTAATTCATGATTGAGTTTCGGGTACAACAGTCCAACACCCATCCCTTCACCAGTGTCCCTAGTTTCCCTCCTGCCTTGATGACAGGCATCTTTCACGTCCTTTCAGAGCTTCTTCCTTACTCCAGAGTGGCCACTCCCATCCGCCACTGTCATACCTTTCCCGGCCTATCCCCCCCCACCCCCCGTGGCAAGCTTCCCACCAGAGATCAGCTCTCCTGCTCCCCTCCCCCACGTCTCTTTCTCCGGTGAATACGGCAGAGATCACTCTGGAAGGCCAGCCCTGGGCAGCTCACCTGCCAGCCTCTTCCCGAGGCTCCCTTCTGGGCCAGATTCTTCTCCCCACCCGCCTTGCAGGGTCTTTCGCTGCAGTGGTGGGTCCTTAGACTTGCCTCTGAGCTGGTCTGGACTCCCAGAGGGAAACTCTGATTTACCCAAAGGGCTGAGGAAGGTGTTTGGTGAGGCCGGGGGAGGAGACAGTGGCTGTGCGTGGCAACAATGCCCTCACTGAGAACTCACTTTTCCTGTCCTTGGCAGGAGGTGGGGGGAGGCCTGTGGGAGACTTCAGTTGCCCAGAGGAAGAAAATGTTGTCCTTGAACTCTGGCAACTAGCCAGAGGCCAGTCAGTGGTATTTTATCCTTAATTGATTTATCAGATTAGCTTTAATGGAACTCTGAGGAAGGCCTAGCCGGCCAGGAAGTGATTACAATAGCAGAGATTGTACTCCAGAATCCCTTTGATCTCGAGAGGGCGGAGTTGTCCCCATTTTCCAGCCTGGGAAACAGGCTCTGAGCAGCTTCTGGGGAGGCCGCTGACCTCTGGCACAGCCTTCTGGGGGCTGGAGGGTGGTGTGGGGGGGCCGCTGTGGGCCCCTCCCAGGCAATGGGAACAACAGGTGGTTCTGGATGCCTGCTCCTCCCTCGCTTCCTCTGTCTTGGCGGGATGCAAGGCTCGGGAAGGCACACAGGGAAGCCACACACTTCCCAGAGGGGGCTGGGCCGAGGGCCACAGCCATGCTGGACGCCTCGGGGTTGGGGGCACCTTGCCCAGGGGCAGGGTTGAAGTGGGCAGGTGATGAGAAATAGGACAAGGAGGAATCCAAGGACAGTCTCGGCCTCGAATCTGAGGCTGCCTCCTGCTTCCTGGGCAGGCGCGGACAGAGGATGGCCCAGGCAAGGCTGAAACGGAATCACACACGGGGAGAAATCGTTGGGGGCAGGAGGGGGAGCTCCGGTAAGCTGATCCAACTGGATTAAATGAAAAGCCGATTGATTGATTTTCCCTACCGATGAACAGAGCCAGCCAGAGAGGCGAGGGGAAGGCCACGGCTCTGGCCGCAGCAGGTCTGTGGTCCCAGCCCACCAGTGTCCCTCCGTTACGTCCCACCTTGCCTTTGAAATCAGCAATCTTATAATTGGCCCAATGGGCCCAGTGGGTCCTGATGTGGAACCAGAAAAAGCCAATTAGCCAGAGTCTCCTCTGACCTCAGCTAGGGGTGGCAGGAGAAGATGGGGACAACTTGAGACTGAGGCAAGGGAAAAAAACGAAAAATAAAAATAGAAAATATCAAGAGCAAAGCCCTAAATCTTTTTGGGTTGCCTGATTAATAACCCTGTCACGCCGATCACAAGCTCTAAACAGCAATGCTGGTTGCCGCTGAATTTTTTATACTTTCTATTAATCTTTAATGATAGCTTGGTCACCTAGTCTCTTTTATCTTGTCAGATAAATGTATGGTTAACAGGATAATGAGATTTCTAAAGCCCCATCCCAGCTCCCAGCTATCTGGTGCATGCGGTGACCTCTGACCCCCGGCAGACAGTGGCTCCAGGGTGCTGGTAATTGGTAGGTGTGCTGGGAATGTATTGGAAGCTGACAGATGGTTTAAACTTTGATTTGAGGTCAGGGAGGTCAGCGAGCTCTGGAAGACCAGCCCGGTTTTATTACCAGCTGCCTCTGATGGGGATATAATTAGATTTAGCTATTGCTTTATTAATAAGTAATCGCTTCCCCCAGCGCGGTGGGTGGGCAAATGTATTCCTTGGATAATTTGAGGACAGTCATCTGGCTTTATTAATAAGAATAGATCATTCGTATTTGGCCAGGGGCAGACACCCATCCGGATTTCTGGAGTTGGGGGAGAACTGGATCAGTTTTTGATCATTAACACTGTTGAATAAGTAAGTTGTCTGGGCCTTGTCAGGCCTTGGAGCTGTCACCCTCTAAGGTTACAGGAACCTCCCTGTTTGGGCCTGTTTCTCGATGAATCCAGAAAATTAACAATGCAAAAGATTTTATTTGACAGTCTATCCCGGCACCTACCATGACATGAATTCTGGGGACATATCAGCTAGAGCCCTTTGGGAAGGATAAATAGTTAAGAGGTCCCAAAGTTAGGGGCCCCGTGGCCTAAGAGATGCACAAGCAGGCAGCAGCTGGAATTCAAGAAAGGGCTAGTTAAGAGCAGTAAGAAAAGTAGCAACAGGGGCTGGCTGGAGCGATAGCACAGCGGGTAGGGCGTTTGCTTGCACATGGCCAACCCGGGTTCGATTCCCAGCTTCACATATGGTCCCGCTGAGCACCGCCAGGAGTAATTCCTGAGTGCAGAGCCAGGAGTAATCCCTATGCATTGCTGGGTGTGACCCAAAAAGATTAAAAAAAAAAAAAGTAGCAACAATGCATTAGTGCCTGAGAAGCATAGAGTTTAGATCTGACACATCACAAACACGTGTTTTTTTCCCAGGATATGGTCAGTGATAGAGCATATGCCCAGAGCAAGTGAGGCCTTGGATTCCATCCCCAATTCTGGGAATCTTTTTGAAGAGTCAAAGCTAAAAGCGCAAGAGGCCAGAGACAGAGACAGAAAGTATACAGGGTTTAAGGCACTTGCCTTGCCCTCAGGCACCCCTGAGCACAGCCAGGAGTTATCCCTGGGCACAGAGCCATGAAGAAGCTCTGAGCATCATCAAGCATAGGCCGCAAACCAAAAAATTTTTTAAAAACTCAAAAGTTGTGTTTTGAAAACAAAAACAGTTTTATTCTCTTCCCTCTTGGGGCCTCCCTTGCTCAGGACTTACTCTTGGCTCCACTCCTGGAGGGATGAGGGGAACCATAGGTGGTGCCCAGAATTGAACCCAGGTTGGTCTCCTGCAAGGCAAGTGCCCTACCACTGTACTATTGTTCCGGACCCTGGAAATGGCTGTTAACTGATTTCCCCTCCCTCTGCTGTGATGTCTCTTTCCGACATTTGGTGACAGGCTCACAAACTCAGCAGTCGTACGGGGAGATCCAATGACAGTGCTTTTGGGCTCACACTTGGCACGTGGTGCAGGCAGGGGATCAAACCCGCAGCCACACGCCAGCAAGACAGTTGCTCTACCACTCAGCACCCTCACGCCCCAGTACGCCTCTTGATTCTTAGAGAGATGCTGGGTACAGGAAAGGGGCAGTCTTGGAGGAAGCACTGGGGGCTTTCTTTAAACACTTATGAAATGTGAGCGTGTCTCCCAAACATCTCCGTGGTTGGAAATGCGGAAAGTGTAAGAGGGCAAGGGAGGGGGCTGGAGCGATAGCACAGCGGGTAGGGCGTTTGCCTTGCACGCGGCCGACCCGGGTTCGAATCCCAGCATCCCATATGGTCCCCTGAGCACGGCCAGGGGTGATTCCTGAGTGCAGAGCCAGGAGTAACCCCTGTGCATCGCCAGGTGTGACCCAAAAAGCAAAAAAAAAAAAAGAGGGCAAGGGAGAGAAACATCGGAGAGAAGGAGATTTAAAGAAAGATTACTCGTTCATCCCGGAAGCTACTGAGTTCCACCACGACCCACCTGAGTCTGCCACACTCGGGCTTTGTCCTGGCCGTTTCCTGCCCCCACCCCCAGGCTCACCTGCATCAAGCATCGGCAGTTCTTGTGTTCCTTGCCACGGTCCTGTACGTCCCTTGGTTTCGGAAAGAAGCATTGATCCTCAGGGATTTAGTGCCTGCCATCTTAACAGTACTTAGACTCTTAAATGCTACATAAAAATTTCTAGTGGATAGAAGAGTGCTCTCTCAGAGCTGATTCCAACCACATTGCTGCTATATTTTACTTAATCTGAGACACACCATTAGGGATAGGCCATGGGGGCGGGAGAGAGCACTCTTCACAGACTCTGTTCATTATGCGTTGCTGTTGGATTAGAACAAGCATCTTGATTTCTGAAAAGGCAAAGGAAATATTTTTACAATTTATGAACTATAGTCTGGACTGGAGTGATATAGCCCAGCGGGTAGGGCGTTTGCCTTGCATGCAGCCGACCTGGGTTCGATTCCTCCATCCCTCTCGGAAAGCCCGGCAAACTACCAAGAGTATCCCTCACGCACGGTAGAACCTGGCAAGCTTCCCGTGGTGTATTCGATATGCCAAAAACAGTAACAAGTCTCACAATGGAGACGTTACTGGTGCCCACTTGAGAAAATCGATGACCAACGGGACGACAGTGCTACAGTGCTACACGAACCCTAGTATTTGTTTGTTTGTTTGGGCGCTATACTCAGAGAAGTTCAGGGCTCATTCCTGGTTCTGCACTCAGATCACTCCCGGCAGGGCTGGAGGGAACCGCATGACAGGGCCCAGTGCCTTACAAGTCCATCTTGGACTTTTCTGCATGTGCCTATGGCCAGAGAGATCAGGATTTCTCATGGTCCTGGAGGCCAGGGTACAAGGTCAAGGTGCCAGAGGATTTTGCTCCTGGTTAAGGGACTTTCTGGCTGGTAGACAGCTACTTTATGGTGTGACCTCAGCTGGTGCAAAAGAAGTCCAGGTGAGACCTCCTTTTTTTTTAACTAAGGGAAACTAATTCTGTTGACAAATAGGGGCAGGAAGGTTGCCAGCTTCCTTCCTCTCTAGCCTTATCTAAGCCTGAGTATCTCCCAAAGACCCCATGCTAAATGCCATGACTTTGGCGATTAGGCCTCAACATAGGAGAGGACCCAAATATCCTCCCTGAGAGCAGGTGGGTGAGAGCCCCGAGGGAGGAGATGCAGGCTGGTGAGGTGAGCTGAGTGCCCAGCAGGGACCCTGCATGCCAGGAGGACGCGTGTAGGGCACCTCTCCTGCTGAGGACAGGCAGGCTCCACTATTGCAGGCTGTTGGTGGAATGGAACTACGGGAGCAGGACCTTTGAGTGGGGCATTTTGGGAAGAAAATGTTTAGTGACACCAAAGAGTCTGAAAGAAGGAGCCTTGATGGTCAAGGCACTAGCCCCAGTCCTACACAGACTTCACTTTCAGGAGCACAGTTGGCAAGGCCACGCAATGCCAGGAATCCAATGCTGCACACGTATTTTCCCAAATGCTGCAGTTTTCTTTCTCACCATCTCTTGGTGCATTCCTTCTAACTTTCTAGACCTTTCCAAAGCACCGAGGTTGGTTACAGTGGACAGTGGGGCCAGCCAACTTGCATTTGACTCAAGACCCATCACTTACTAGCACAATCACTCAGGAAAGTAACTGAGTATCTCTCTGTGCCTCAGTATCCCCAACTGTGAATTGGGGCGGTCAGAATGGTGGCCATCTGGGGTTTGGGCAGCCTCTAGTGAATGCATTTAGTCCATGGAATGGCCGTTTCAGGATCCAGGACTCTGTGTTTCATGGGCCTCCTGTTCCCTGCCCACACCAACTTCAGAGGGAATGACTCAGTCAGATGTAAGCCACCGTCTAAATGAACCAACTTCCAGATCAGTTTATTATCAAAACACAGTATAAATGTTGTTTTTATGCTCAATAAACAGTTCCTCAGCTCTGCAAAATGAAATATTCCTTTCATTATGAAACGGAGAAGCCATTTATCCCCTGTCTTAAGTGGTATAAATAGACTGGCAGTCAGTGGAGGATAATGACACTGTTTATTTTCACCAGCTCGGGACAGGCTGACACAGCGTGCACCGGGGGAGTGAGCGCAGCGCCTCGAAGGGGACCCGCAAATCTGTCATCCTCTCCAAGAACAAGGTGCTGGGCGTCTGTTCTCAGGCTCTGCCTGCCAGGCCCAGGCAGGCGGGGGAGGCGCTGGGATTCCACCTGGCACCTTGAGAAGCCAGTTCTGGGCCAAGCTGGGGAAGGAGGCCCTCACTTCCCCCGGGAGAGAGTTGGTGGACCCGGACGGCCGCTGACACCACCTGCCACACTCCTGCTGTCCCGGGCACATGATCCCCTGCCTTGCCAGTGTAGCCCACTGCCCGGACCCACGTCGTCACTGCAGATTATAAGCAGAGCCCGGGGGTCTGGGCCCAAGGTCACCCCAGTCCTGTGGAACCATGGGGCACAGTGCAGCTTCCCCTCGCAGGGGCCTGCTTGCTCTCAGTTCTGCAAAGGCCAAGCCTGCCTCCACCTCACCGGGCGAGGACAGGAGGAGGCGGGCACCTGTGTACTAGCAGATGTCCTGGTTTTTCTGGCCAGGAAGCAGAATTCTCCAGAGAGGAGGTTGATGATGTTTGAGAGACTGGATGATCTGCACAGCTCCTGCCCCTGGTCATGAACTCCAGGCCGGTGTGTTCTTCTGGGTTAAACGCTATCCCTGGGCCGGCAAGAGCCTTGTGTAAATTCTGACTCCGGGCCTGGGGGATGATACTTGAGGACTCAGCCGAGGGCTCAGTCGATCCCATCCATGAGAGCCTGAAAGAGGAAAGGGAAGTTGAAAGGAATGTCAAAGGGCAGAGGTGACTGTGGGCACCAGACTGGATGCGTCTCACAGGAAGCCAAGACCGGGCAGAGCGTCTCTTCGGCATGCTGTTTCCATTTGGCATTTACGTGGAACTTAGCTGCAGACTTCCCTGAAGCTAACACAGACCATATACTTAGAGACTGGCCAATGAAACGGGACCAGAACCTGGCCTACACCCCTCATCCCTTTCTCTTCTCTTGTCTTGCTGCATGGATTCTGGGTGAGAAGGCTGGAGCACCAGCAGCCCTATTAGCCACCAGGCTGAGGACAGCAAAGGAACATGGAGGGGGGGGTACTTATTTTTCTGGTTACTTAATACCTTTTATATGTGAGATAAACTCCTACTTTCTTTATTGTGATTCGATGTTTTTGCTCCACACAGTTGAACTCACTTTCCTCCCTATGCTGATGACTTTTCAGCTTCCTTCTAATTGTTTTTAGTGTTGGGTTTTGGTGGGGGTGAGAGGGAGTCACACCTGGCCATGCTCAGGGCTTGCTCCTGGCTCTGCACACAGGGATCACTCCCGGCGGTGCTCTGTGTGGTGCCTGGGTTCGAGCCTGGTCAGTTTATGTTTTAAATTGTCCCTATCCTGCATTCTGTCTTCTGGGTTCTCAGAACGCTGCTCCTTGCATGAGTTCCTAATTCACCCACAGTTTGGTCTTGGTCCGTCAGCTCTCTATATTATTTTTCTTGGTGACCTGTATCTATTATTGTTTTTATTTTATTGTAGAGCTGAGGCCTGCACTCTCTTAATGGCGTAGTAGTTTCCTTTGCACCTCCCTCAGATTTATTCATTCACAACTATTTACGAAGTAGTTAGCCTCTCTCAGGTACTTCAGCATGTACTTGGGTGGGGTCCACCCCAGCATGTACTGGGGTGGGGGGGTTATCTCAAAGGGAATACAACAACAGAAATAGACCTGGGGCGTGCCTCAGCAGAGAGAGTACACGCTTCACGTATGTGACATCAGCCCCCCCACCCCCAGGCATGGAAAGAGAAATCCCATGGCGTAGCCTGCCATCCTGGAAAGGGGGTGGGGGTGGGTGATCGGGAATGAACAGGTTTATGATTGCCTGAGGTTTAGCACCACGCCCAGGAGGGGTCGGAGCTACAGTGCAGCATGTGGGGCGCTGGCCTTGCTTCAGCCGACCTGGGCATGATCCCTGGCAGCCCTGACCATGCCCTGAGCCTGCCAGGCGTGAGCCCTGAACACAGAGCCAGGAGTCAGCGCTGAACACAGCTGGGTGTGACCCACACCAAACCAAAACAAACCCCAAAAGTGCTCCTTGGGAGTCTGCTCCAGAGGTTTTGTTTGCTGGTTGATGGCCACACTCAGCAGGACTCGGGGCTGACTCCTGACTCAGTGCTCGGGGGTCACTCCTGGCAGGGGGGGTCTGGGGGGCTGCAGGGCTTGTAAGGCAAGTGCCTTATCTCTGCTCTGTGTCTCCAGCCCTTACTGGGTTATTCTTACTCCATGACCCTATTCTTAGTGTCTTTCTTGGCCCAAGGGGGTTTCTGAAGCTCCAGTCACACCCGTGTGTCAAAAGGAGGGATTTTACTTCCTGGGAGCCTGAAGGAACGTCTTCTGTGTTGTCTCACTGGTGGCTCAGGGCTGCTAGGAGCCTGAGAAGGCAGAGGTTAGCCTTCACCTCACCCCTGCACCTATTGCAGGTCTGTTAGGAGAAGGAAGGGAGGGGCTGGAGGACGGGCAGCAAGGGTCTTCAGCAGAATTGGGCTCACAGAGCATTCATTAAAAGCCCATTTGTTCCAGTCGCTGCACACATGCAGTGAGTCTCGCCGACGTAGGGGGAGCAAGTGAAGGCACAGCTGAAAGATTCTGTGATGCCTGGCAAAACTAGTCTACGGTGGGTCATACAAGGGTTACTTGGGGGACATAGGGCACTGGGAGAAGATTTCTGAGTAGTTGGCATTACTCTTAGTGGTGGTGTAGATGGTGGTTGTGAGGTTGATGCCATTGTAATGATTTATTAAGGTTTCTACTTAACATGTATGTTCTCACAACATACATGGGGTATTCCACTGTTTGTAAAATATATGTTTATTCCAGGATTTTTCTGTCTTCTAGGAATCAATGAGGACACATGCACACTCGGGCATGCACACAAACACACATACACACACGCCCGCGCACACATATTTTTTCTTTCTTTCTTTCTTTCTTTCTTTCTTTCTTTCTTTCTTTCTTTCTTTCTTTCTTTCTTTCTTTCTTTCTTTCTTTCTTTCTTTCTCTCTTTCTCTCTTCTCTCTCTTTCTCTCTTTCTTTCTTCTTTCTGCTTCCTTCCTTCCGTTCTTCCTTCCTTCCTTCCTTCCTTCCTTCCTTCCTTCCTTCCTTTCTTTCTTTCTTTCTTTCTTTCTTTCTTTCTTTCTTTCTTTCTTTCTTTCTTTCTTTCTTTCTTTCTTTCTTTCCTTCTTTCTTTCTTTCTCTCTCTTTCTTCTTTCTCCTTCCTCCCTCCCTCCCTTCCTTCCTTTCTTTCTTTCTTTCTTTCTTTCTTTCTTTCTTTCTTTCTTTCTTTCTTTCTTTCTTTCTTTCTTTCTTTCTTTCTTTCTTTCTTTCCTTCCTTCCTTTCCTTACTTCCTTACATCCGTTCCTCCCTCCTGTACTCCCTCCCTCCCCCACTTCCTTGAAAACAACAGAGTATTGAGGAACCAGAGACTTTTCTTATTTGGGGCCACACTCAGCAGTGCTCGGGGCTTAGTCCTGTCTCTGTGCTCAGGGCTCACTCCTGGCAAGATTGGGGGACCGTATGAGATGCCAGGGATCGAACCCCAGTAGGCCATATGCACAGCATATGCATAGCAAGGACTTTATCTGCTGTTTCTCAGGTCCCAACTACCAGAAATTTGGGGGAGAAAGAGAACACTGACTTTATGGGCCCAAACCTTGGAAGGCCTCCTTGTAACTGTGAGCTGAGTGTTGAAAATGAATAGGAAGGTGCTACCGGCTGGCAATTCTTGAAGAGGAGAGAGGAAGCAGAGGGGAGAAGAAGATGGAGTGTGGGTGCATGCGGCGTGGGGCTGAGTGACCCCGCTGGGAGCCGGGCTCATCCATCCTGGATCTCGCTGCGGTGCTGGCCTCTGTCTGCCTGAGGGGTGGCTCGCCCTGGGGGCTGCTGGGAGTGGGTCCCACGTGCCAGACCTGACCGGGCTGGCCTCTGAGATGCCCACATTCTTCCTTTCCTCCCCCTTCAGCTCTGCTTCTTCCAAAGTGGTCCTGAAATGACACCAAGAGCAGCTGCTTAAGCAATTTTGCCAATTAATGGGTCTCTGAAATTAAACCGCCTACGCAGTCTGGTTGAGCCTTCTCCAGGAGGGATTTCGGCAATTGTCTTCATGATAATCAGGCCTGACTTGCCTTCACACACATTAATAAAAAAGCGAAGGTGTCGGGAGAGATGCCCTTTCGCGGGGAATATCGACAATATCGTAATGAGACTCGGGGAGAAGGATGCTGAGGCGTGGTGCTGCATGCTCAAAGCCGTTCTGGCTGGCAGTGGCGGGGCTCGCTGTGAAGAATACCAATGCCGAGGAGCCGGGAGGCAGCAGGGAGGAGAGAGAGGCCAGTGCGCCGTGGAGGCGCCAGCATCCAAGGGTGGCTGTGGGGGGATACACCCCCAAGGAGACGCACCCAGGCGGCTGCCAGCCCTCCCAGCCCACGTGCGAGAAGGTCCAAGGACTTTCAGGTTCTGGCTCACAGCGACACCAAGTGAGCACCTGCCCTTTGAGTTACAAGTGACCTCAGAGTCCCCTTCAACACTGGGCTCCGGGTCGCCTCTATTTATGGACTAGAGTTAGGACACAGGATGACCACCAGCCAGTGTGTGGGCCTGTGACTCCATCCATCTCAGGCATCGACTCCTCTATTTGTCTATATATCTATCCATCCATCCACCCTCCTATCAATCTATCCATCCATCTATCTGTCTCTCCATCTCTATAATGTGTCTACTACCTCTGTCACCATCTATTATGCTGCTCAACTAGCTCCCACCTCTGCTTCCCTCCCTCCCGCCTGCCCACGGACAGACCTACCCGTGTGTCTGTGCATCTGTTTGTAGCCCTCCCTCTCTCTTCCCCTGGGCTTCCATTCAGCACCTCCTCCTCCCTCTTTCTCTGCACCCCCCCCCCACCACACAGCCCCTAGCTGTTCCTCAGGGCTCTTTCATCTTCACGTAGGCATCAGAGATGGGCTCCCAGTGGTTGGGGGAACTCAAGGGCAGAGCAAAGAAATGGGGCTGCCAGGTGCCCTGGGTTTTAGCAAGAATGATAGGAGAGAAAAGAAATATGACACAGTTGACAGTGGCACGGTCATGGCTAATGGGTTGCTGGCTTTCCTCAGTTGTCCTTTTTAGTGCTTACTTCGATTCTTCCGGTAGGGCTCACCCCCCATTTAACACAGGGTGGCAAGAGACTTGGGGGTCCACAACTTACCCGAAGTGGCACAGTTGGGACTTTCACCACTTCCCTCCCAAGTCTGTGCTCCTTCTACCCATCAGCCCTCCCCGGAGACTGCAGGGAGATCAGGGCTGGCTGGGGTAGTGAGAGAGATGGAAGGAAGGGGCAGAGAGAAGGGGGAGAATGGGAAGAGGCAAAGGGGAGGAACCCGTCAGTCACTGAACTCCATAACTTGATCCTGGAGGCATCGAGCACTTACCATTTGCAAGGCCCGTCTACCCCTCAGAGGGGAAGGCTCTGGGCCGCTCCTGAGCACTGGCGGGCAGTGTCACCCCACGACATGCAGCTTGTGGAGGGCAAGCCACCCACAGGACCCTTGGCCGGCTCCTCTACATGGTTTAACTCATTCCCACAGCTACTGTCCAGGACGCCCAGTCCAGGGGCCCATGTGGCAAAGCTCCACTCACAGCCTCCTCTTGAGGACGGGTGCATGTCATCACCTGCTGGGGAGACCCGCTAGCGTCCCCGGCCCTCCTCAGCTGCTATGGGGTGCTGCGGCTATTATAAGGACGAGGAAGTTTTTTTGAGGGGGGTATACCTGGTGGTGCTCAGGACTTTCTCCTGGCTCTGTGCTCAGGGACCCTTCCTGGCAGGGCTTGAGGGCCCTATGGGTGCCCAGAGTAGAACCCAGGTCTGCTGCGAGTGAGACGAGCACCCTACCCTCTGCACTACCTCCCTTACCCCGAGGACAGGATTCTTATCTAAGTGGTAAGATAATTCTTATCTTACCCCTTCTCTCATCTTTCTGTCCCGAGACCTGCACACCATCACAGCTACCCCCGTGCTCTGTGTGTCTCTCTCTCTAAACAAGGTAATTTTGTTTGGAATCAACATACGTAAACCCTTAAATAACATAAGGCAGTGTATGCTTGGGCTAAATCTATACTAACTACAGCACGTAGCATCAGGAGGGCTTTTTTTTTTTTTCTGGATAAGTCTGTATTTATTCCTCCCATCTCTCTGTGGTTGTACGTGTACACAGTCATTGTCTACCGAAAGGTGTCTGGTGTCAGTTTGTTCTTGCTTGAGTGACTTTAAGCAAAACACACACACACACACACACACACACACACACACACACACACACACACACACATTCAGTTCTGACTCCCAGGTTCTCGGCTGGGCTTGAATGTCTGTG
The DNA here is from genome assembly GCF_027595985.1 of Sorex araneus. Classification (NCBI taxonomy): domain Eukaryota; kingdom Metazoa; phylum Chordata; class Mammalia; order Eulipotyphla; family Soricidae; genus Sorex; species Sorex araneus. The sequence continues at coordinate 102,448,518 of NC_073304.1, forward strand.
CCGCGTGGGCTGGGGGCGTCTGTTGGAACAGAGGGCTCAGCAGATGTCCCCCTCACCCACCCTCAGCGCCTCCTGCCACTTCTCTCCCTGGCTCGGAGTGAGCCCTTCCCGCCTGCAGTAGCTCGTCGGCCTCCCAAGGGTCGCATCTGCCCTGGGTCACGGCCCGGGGAGTCGAGAGTTACAAGCCCCATTTGGAGAAACAAAGGCACCCGAGAGCCACCCTCTCCTTCCTTCCACACCCCTGGTGACAGACTGGGGCCCTGGGAGCCTGCCTCCAGCTGCCGTGCTCAGCTGTCCAGCAGAGAGCGTCCAGCCTGGCGGAGACGGTAGCTGGTGCAGAAAGCGCCGCACAATCCTGGCACACTAACCATTCATGAGCGGCTGCAAGGCCAGGCTGCCTGTGCCTCTCCTCCGGAGGGCAGGAAGGGGCAGGAGCCTGCAAGCCTGCAGAGCACCTCTGGAGGAGGAGCTCTGGGGAGGAGCCTGCACACCTGGAGGACTGCATGAAGAGAGCATCCGTGGGGAGTAAAGAATGAGCCGAGTGGAACTCACCCCCAGGACTTCCTGTTTATCTGTGGTGGCAGCTAGGTTGGGCCTGACCCAAGCACAGCTGGAGAGCTCTGCGGGGCCGTCCCTGCTGCCTGTCCCAGCACCCTAGAGTCCTCTAGGACTAACAGGCCCCAGGTCACGGGCCGTACCCGCCAGTCACCTGCAGCTCAGGGCATAGCCACTGCCTACAATCGGTGGTGTCCTCCCCCCGTGCTACCTGATTGGTTTCATTTTGGTTTTTACTGTTGGGGGGAGCACACTTGATGGTGCTCAGTGGGTACTCCTGGTTCTGTGCTCAGGACTCACTGCTAGCAGTGTTGAGGAGGCCACAGGCAACTTGGGGTAGAACCTGGTCTGCCACGTGCACGGTTGGTGCCCGGCCTGCCGCACCAGCCGTGGTGCTAAGCCAGCAGCAGAAAGACACTCAAATGACACAGAAGTGCATTCACACACGCATGTACACACGGTTCCACACATCCAGGCACACACACACACACACGGAGCAGAGATGACGCGCAGTGTTTTCTCCAAACCCTCCTTTCTCTCACCCGTCCCTGTGCTGCGCCTGCTGCCCTCACAAGCGGAGAAGGGTTGCAGGACGGGCTTCGAGGAGAGGGACCCCAGGCCCCAGGCCCTGCCCGGGACAGCCCCAGAACTGGGGAAGGCCCAGCCCGGCTGCACCGTCAGAACACACAGTGTTTTATTAGTGCTCGAGACGTTTATTTCCTGAGTTAACAACAATAATAAACCCGTTTATGGCTGTGAGTTTCATTGCCTTCCCGGGGGGCTCCCACCTGCTGCTGCCAGAGGAGCCGCAAGGCTGGGGGCACAGGCCAGCAGCTGGCGGGGGGTGGGGGCGCCTCCTGGCAGCTGGGAGGCCCGGGCAGGGGTCCCAGGGGGGCTGTGCTCTCGGTGCTGAGACGCCCGAGGCTCGAGGGCAGGTGTTGGCGGAGCTCTGCGGGCACCCACCACGGTAGGCGCCTCTTTCCAACCGATGCAGAGCAAGGTCCAGACTCCAGGACTCGCTTTGGGGGAAACAGCGGGTCGTGTCAAGGTAAGGGGGTTGGGTGCGGAGCAGGAATGAGGACAGGACAGTGCGGCACTCGGCACCCCGTGTTTTACAAGGCCACAGTCTTGGGCAAGAAAGTCTCTCCTGAGCACCCTCCTAGTCTGTCACCAAGACAGAGGGGGCGGCACAGCCTCCCACTCATGCCTGGCCAGGCTGCCACTGGCATTCCCTCTCTCCGTTAGCAGACCTCTCCGTGGCGGTGACGACCCCCTCCTCAAGGTGCCCAGTTTCAGGCAGGTTGGGGAGCCGAGGCAGGGGGCAGTGAAGAGAGAGGGGGGGCTGGCTTTGTGGATCTAGAAAGCCAGGTGTCGCCTTAGGCTGTTGTTCTGATCCAAAACAACTCCAGAATCTCTGAGCTCCCGCTGGGCACCGACTTCCTCCCAACTCCGGCCCCCGCTGAGTGGCTCATCTCTCGACTCTGCCTGCTGGCCCTTCTCTTCACTCTGTGTGCCGCTCGGAAGGTTTGCCCGAGTCAGGCTGGGGGCGGGGGGCTGCAGGGGTGTCCCAGAAGCCCCCTCCCACCATCACCACCACCAAACCAGGCATTCTCAGCCTGGGCCAGAATCCAGAGAAGTCTGCGTTGCACCCCTGCTCTGGCCCCGCGCTGCCTCCCTGTCCCTAAGCCTGGGTGCAGCTCGGAGACTTGCCAAGGCAGGAGGCTAGCCCTGCAGGCCCGGGCTGTCCTCGGGGGGCGGGAGGAAACTGCACTGAGAGAGCTGAGGTCAAGTCCAGCTCTCCTGTGTCTCATGGACACACCACTGGGCCTCTCCGGGTTCAGGACAGTGACAGCAGTGCAGGGCGAGACCTCTCAACCCTGGGCCAGGAGCTGGGCCACGTCTCTTCCTCCGGCACCTTTCAAGGTCACAGCTTACCGTGGGGCCAGAGCCATAGCTCAGCAGGGAGGGTGTTTGCCTCGTACGTGGCCAACCTGGGTTCGATCCCTAGCACCATATATGGTTCCCTGAAGCCTGTCTGGAGTGATCCCTGAGAACAGAGTGAGGAGTAAGCCCCGAGCACTGTTTGGTGGGCAGGAAGGCAGGAAGGAAGGCAGGAAGGAAGGCAGGAAGGAAGGAAGGAAGGAAGGAAGGAAGGAAGGAAGGAAGGAAGGAAGGAAGGAAGGAAGGGAGGGAGGGAAGAAGGGAGGAAGAAAGGGAGGGAGGGAGGGAGGGAGGGAGGGAGGGAAGAAGGGAGGAAGAAAGGGAGGGAGGAAGGGAGGAAGAAAGGGAGGGAGGGAGGGAGGGAGGGAGGGAGGGAGGGAGGGAGGGAGGGAGGGAGGGAGGGAGGGAGTCATGCTGTGTTGCCTCCAGGCTGGGAGCCTGTCAGGGTGCACCCTAATACCCATCCTCAGAACAGGTTTGCTATTTCCCTCGGGCATGCTCTAGGGGTGGGGCAGGGTGCCTGAACAGAGACCCTACTGCAGGCTCCCAGCAGCTCTGGGTTCCCTTTGAGAGGGTGCAGGGCGACCTCCAGCCTTGGATCCCTCCTGTCCTCAAGCCCTGTCCCTCCCCCCTGCGGGTGATTGGCTCAAAAGCGAGTCTGCAGGCTGGGGTGCCTTCCGAGCCGTGGCCCCAGAACCACAGACGGGCACTCCCCCACCTGCAGTGTGGTCACAAAGACGCCCCATGCTGGCCCTGAGAGCCTGCCCCTTCCACCGTGCCAGGCCTAGCTCGGGAACTGGTCCTAGGGCATGCTCGCCGCTGGGCTCTGCTCACAGAGTGCTCTTGCTTCTCCTCTGGGTGCTGCAACCCTGCGCGGGAGGTGGCCAGAGAAGCCGGTATGGGAGGAGGGAGATGGCAGCCGTCACTGCCTTTGACGCTGCTGCAACCCCGTCCAAACTGTCTCCAGGGTCTCCTGCATCAAGAATTTCAAGGGTCAGAAAAACAGAGTGGTTTAGGCTTGTGGTCTTGCACAGGGCTGGCCTAGGTCTGATCCCCAGCACCCCATATGGTCTCCTGAGCACTGTCAGGAGTGACCCCTGAGCACAGAGCTAGAAGTAAGCCCTAAGCACTAAAGCCAATCAAATAAAAGCAAAAAAACGAGGTGTGTGAGGAGGAGGAATACCAGGAAGGGCATGAAGCCTGGTGCACTGGGAGCCTGGACAGCTCGTGGGTGTCTCTGCACCTGTGAAACGGGATGAGCACCCGGACACCTCCTGAAGGATGGGCGGGATGGCTTGAAGCAGAGCACAGCCTTGGGTAGGGCTTACACGCGACCAACCTAGGTTTGATCCCTGGCATCCTATGTGGAGTTTCTCCTGAGCGCAGAGCTAGGAGTAACTCTTGAGCATCACCAGGTGTGATCCCAAAACAAAACAAACAAAAAAATGTCATGTCCTGGGCTTAAGCCGTGTTAGCGGCAAGAATGAATGCGTGTGATGACTGTCTCCTCTATTCCAACCGGGCTGGGCAGCTTCCGAGGCAGTGTCCGAGAGGGGTGGCTTATGTGTCAGCGGTGAACAGATGTTTAAACAGAGAAGAAGCACGCGGGCCCCTGGGGATGGACCTGTCGCTCTTCAGGGATGTCTGACCTCAGAGCAAAATGACTCTGGCCACAGTCATTCTCCCAGTCCCTCTGGCTCGATTAGGCAGGAGTTGTAATTAAAGGCTGATTAGTCTTTCACCACTTTGAAATGCCCCTTTCACTGTGAGGCTTGTCCAGAAACCGGAAGTTGCTCATGGGCACAGAGAGAATAATGTGAAGCGCGAGTCTGGCTCTTGGTTCTATTGGATATTGTGTCTGTTTCTCCATCTAAGTTACACACACACACACACACACACACACACACACACACACACACACACACACACACACACTTCTAACAATGTCAGGTGATGAAGCGCATTGGAAATCTTCTAATGTGGTCAAATTGGACCAGGCATTGCCATCTCACGGGATCATGATCTCTCAGTGCCCAGCCCAACCTCTAGGTGTTGAGTCAGGTCGAACCGTGGGCCTGAAGCCCGCGCAGCACTGCTCTGGTGATGCTCACCATGACCCCAGCCAGATTCCGAGAAGTGAATCCCTGTGTGAATGCATGTATCAGGCCAGTCCCAGCAAACCCTGCCCTCCCCTGCGAGTGAGTCCCTGGGGATACCACGCTTGAAGGAAGCTGAGTTTCCTTGACAACAAATGACTAATTTAGAAGTCCCTGTGAACAGGTGGGAGTGAGGAAGGGACCAAGAAACATCCTGGGCAGGTGCCAAGCTGAAACAACAGGCGCTTGGCAGTCCCAGGAGTACAGGCTGGAGGGGAGGAGCCTAAGGCTCAGGCAGAGAGAAACCTGGACTGAGGAAGCCACTGCAGGAAGGAACCGGAACCTTCTGGAACTCACTCGTCAGGGGTGGTCACTGAAAGTCTGTCTGTGAAGCTAATTTTGGAATTCAGCTTGGTTGAAAGAAGTTGTGGTCAGAAGGCAAATGTGGTATTGAAGAACTTATTTGAATAGGAAATGTTGACGCCGAAAGCAGTCCTGGAGGCTGGCCACCGGCTGGGCGCGGCCCCCAGGGAGCCGGCAGGTAAAGCTGGAGAGCACTCCCGCCCGTTAGAACCCAGACCGACACCACCTCCGTTCTGTGCAAGTTCATTTCCGGCCACCTGGGCTGGGTCCCAGACCCTCCCTGCTTTGCTCTCTCGCCATCCCCTCTGGGCCTCTGCTCCAGCCAGTCTCCAGCTGCCGCCTGCACTGCCCTAACTCTGCCCCTCCTCCCCGGGCACCTCAGACCTGGTGGGGCTGCACCAGGCCACACAGGCAGAACTCGCTCTTTCTATCGTCCATCAAAGCTCCCATAATCTTGCCTGGAGTTGCAAAGGAACTGCCTTCACCCCCTGGCCCAGGCCCAGAGCCCTCCGAGGGCCTTGGAGGAAGTGGACCCTCACAGTGGAACCCGAGCCATGGGCCCTGTCTGCTGCCGCAGGAACTTGTCCTGGCTGCACATCAGAACCCTCTCAGGAGCTTAAGAAAGGCCTGTACCTGACCCACATCCGATGGTGGCAGCCAGCCCTCTGTGGGACAGCCGAGTCATGGCAGCCCCTCTCCCCCTTGGTTATTCTCATGCACGGGGAAGGTTGAAAGCCACGGACTGTATGAGGCTCTTCCTTATTGCTCCCCGGCAAGGGCCATGAGAGAACGGAACCACTTCCCTGCATTCCGAGGCTGTGCAGTAGCTTTAGCAGCTTTCACTATTCTGCGTCTGAGCCCTCCTCCTATCGCTGTTGGGGGGGGAGGGTGGATAATCGGAGAATTAATGAAACTGGAGACCAGTTCAAGACAAAGGGACAATCAGCAAGATGAAAGATACCTCTGTGTCCTCTCCCCACGCCACGCCCTCACCAGGCATCGCCCATCAGTCACAGCTCAGCAGATCTGCTGTCAGAAGTGCCCGCAGCATCTGACCACCGGGTGCTCCAGGCAACTCCGATCAATTGCAGTTGGCACCCTAGCAGCGCCCTTCTTGTTGGAGCTGACTACAGAGACAGAGCCATAGGGTGAAGTAGGAGTGGGGAGGGAAGTGTTCGCCCTCGTCTTTTTAAGGCTACCCCGTGGAGGCTGACCATAAGCATCCCAGGAATGTCCTTTGGGGTCCTCGGGTCCTAACCTGAGATGAGAAAGGCTGAGTTCCTTTGAAATGAACTCATTTTTCCATCTTTCTTGGGCGTTGGATGTGGTCTCTCATTGGCTCTCTCGCTGGCCTGGAGCAAGGAAGGCCAAGTGTAGGGAGTTAGGGAGCAGAAGGGGGTGGCCTGTCGGCTTTGTTTCAAAGCTCTGTCAGTTTGCTGCCTCCACTCGAGCAAGCCCCATTCCTTCTTCGCATTCCTTATGGCTTTTCCTCTCCAAGGCCTGGCAGCCAGCTTAGTAACAGACGAATCAACCTTCACCACCCTTTTCTTATTGTTTAAAAAATGTTATCCTTCAGTTATCTGTTTGTTTATTTGGGGGAGACTCCAAAGCAGTGCTCAAAAATCCAGGGTCACTGTCGATGATTCTTGGCTCACCAGATAGAGAATTCTCAGTGCTCAAGTCCAGTGACATCACGATGCCTGAACCTCATTGTACTAGAAGCTGCAAGGATCATACCCAGTGATGCTCGGGGTACAGGGCTGGCAGGGATCAAACTCAGGGCCTTGTGCCTGCCGGGGGTATGCTCCCCCCTCTGAGCCACCTCCCCGGCCCAGCTCCACTTTCTAAACTATGTTCCCAGCACCTCTTCTTGTCCATGTCCTCTGGGTACTCACCACCCCACCCCTCCTGGCCCAGCCTTTAGCCTCATTTCCCCCTGCAGCCAGCCCCGGGTCCCAGCCGCCCCATGAATGGCTCTGAATGTGCCTGGTCTCTTGGGTCTCCACCAGAGATCTTTCTTTGCTGCCCATCACGCTCTTCCCCAGCTTGAGGACTTCCTTGGGCCACACTGCAGTTGCTGAATCTTCTTCTTCCTCGCAGACTTCCTCAGGCCTCTCCAAGGGTTGCTGCCAGCCATAGGCACTGCAGGACTCCAGCGGTATCAAATGCTGTTCACATTTCTGTCTGGGGGGCCCGGGCAAGGGACTCTGGGATAATGATGGAGCCTCTTGGAAACACTGGTGGTTGATGTGGTAACACTGCAAACTCAAAACAATGACTTCAGTGTCACAGTCAACTATGATACCTCATTCTTCATAAAAATCATGGAGAAACTTCTGTTTCTGAGATCTCTCTTGCCACCTGTCCTTTGCAATGGCAGTAACCTTAGTAGCTGGGGCATTGGCCTGAGGGCAGCACAAACCTTCCATGCTGATTTACTTCTCGTTCTCCCAAGGCCGGATTTCTCCTTGTTTGGCCGGGCACCAGACGATGCAGACTCAAGATGCATGCTACACTTAGTCACGATGTCAGTTTGGAAGCTTACTCGGCCTCCCGGGCCTGGTTTCTTCATCTGTCAAAGGGGATTGAAAGAATGACCAACTGTTTACCTAGTTCACAGGACACAGGGCGTCTCAGCCCTGACTGGCCGCCTCTCGGGCCGAGGCCCCTTCTCATTCAGTTGCACGACACCCGCGCACTGCCTTGGCAGGGGGCCTGCCCCAGAAACACTCAATAACTCCTGCTAATTGAATTAAATGCAAGTACATCAGATGAGTCCATAGGTTCGGGACAAAACCCCAGGCCCCTCAACCTGGGGTTCTGCGTCGATTGTTCCCCCCTCCCCCACCCGGAGTGAGTTTTGATCACGTTCGCCTGCGTGGAGTTTGCTCTTTGCTTTGTTTAGTAAATTCCTTCACAGAGAGTCAGGCAAGGCAGGGCGGGAAGGCGCTGGAATCCGAGAAGGCGCTCAGATGGCTGGTTGAACATATTGCTGTCTGTGTGGAAAATGTTCGCAGCAGTTACAACTCGGGATGAATATGCATTAGCGCCGGTACTGCAATTTGCCGGCGCGCGCCACGCTCCACTCGGAGACTTGGCAAGAAGGGTAATTATCTCCACATTATGTGCCTTGTCTCTTTCTCTTCTTAATTAAGTAACTAATCTGGTGAAGGAGAGCTCTGTTTGTGTTTGTTTGGCAGGTGCAGCCTCGTGACAGTTGTCTGGAGAAGTTTCTTGGAAATTTATGAGACTTTCAAAAAAACAAACTGCTCGGAACAGAGCCGACGTGCTGGAGGCTGCGAGTCCCAGACTCAGGCGTCCCCCCGCTGCACCCGGGCCGCTTCTCCCAGACTCAGGCTCCCGCTGGCTGGGTCCCCCCAGGGGCTCTGACCTTCCACAGGGAGGGGGTGGCTGGCAGGATGTTGGTGAGCCCACCTGCTGGGGGCAAGGACAGTCAGGAGCCGGTAGGAGACAAGCACCGTCCCCGGCTCTGTCAGCCCTTTTCAGCACCCCGTTTTCAGACCTGCTCCCTCCGTTCTTGCCCCGGCTCCTTATTTTATTTACTCTTTGGTTGGGGGAGGGAACACCCTGCTGCTTTCAGGCTTACTCCTGGCTCTGTGCTCAGCGATCACTCCTGGAGGAATTCGGAAGATGGAACCCTGGCTGGCTGCATGCAAAGCAAGTGCCTTTCCTGTGTACTGTCTCTGCGGTCCTCTCGCTCAGACTCCTAAAGGAGCCAGGGAAACCCATGCAGTGCTGACCGTTGACTGGCCACTGGCCACCTGCCTCCTGGGCCAGCCTGCTGATAGAAGGAGCTCACGAGGACAAGATCGGACTAACCCGGAGGGTCCAGGCCTGTAGCTGGGCAGAGGCCACGGGTATAGGGCTGCAGGGTGATCACTCAGCAGAGAGTCCATCCCCCGGCAGATGGTGGTGAGGACCTGGCCTGAATCCAGGGTTCCTCTGCTGCCAAGACGCCATACAAGACCAGCCCAGGAGGGTGACAGATAACGGTGCAATTTCTTCAGAGGCCCAGGAGTTAGGAGCAGGAGCCAGTAGAACCCACCTGGGAAGCTTGGATAGGGTTACACACCTGGGCGTGGTGCCGAGCCAGGTGCCATGGGTGCAATAGTGCCCGCATGTCAGAGCAAGGGCACAGCCCGAGGGACAAGATGCACACAGCTGGAGTCCTGCTGGGCCAGGGGACCTGGCTCTGGCCCTTAATTCTGCTTTTTCATTTGAGCTGATGGATTTGCCTTCTGTGTGTCTGTATCACACACACACACACACACACACACACACACACACACACTCTGTGGGTGTCGTGAAATGCATGTTGAGAACAGGGGTGGCCTAACCTGGGGTTCCGGGGCTAATCTGGGAAGTAAAACCCAAGAAGGCACCTGAAGATTCCTGGCCCCTCGTGTCCCCACACTTCCTCTTCTCAATCATGTGGCAGTTGGAAAGGATATTTACAGAGAGGATTAAAACCCTGGCCAGTGAATTATGTACATGAGAAACCAATATTAATAATATTGTAAACTACAAAATGCCAATCAATAAAAAATAATTGTTTTTATTACCAAGCTTCTAAAGACGTCAAACATTTCTAATATAAAATAAATAAGTCAATAAATAAAGTAGATGGTTGCGAGGGTCTGGCCTAATTCCAGGGGGTGTCAACTCCAGTTTGTGGCTGGGAGTGGAGTGTTTGATTTCACACAGTGTTTCCAGCTGGCAGGGCTCTCGGGGCAAGACATTTCAGTGGCCTTCAGATGCCGAGCGCAGCCCCAGGGCCACGGAGAACGGAGTCCCAGGGAACTGAATTCAGCCAACAAGAAGAATGAGCTGGAGTGTGGATTTCCTCTCCAACATCCCGATCAGCGCTCAGACTGTCCAGTGCCTTGATGTCAGTTGCCTCCTCCCCTGAGCTGAAAACCCAGCCCTGTGGTGCCAGATTTCTGACCCACAGAGCCACAAGCTAATAAACAGGAGCTGTTGGAAGCGTCTGCCTTTGTGGTCATGTGTACGACAGCCATAGAAAAGGGAAAGAGTGGTAGCACTCCCACTGGCGCATGAGAAAAGGGGCAGAGATTCCCTGCCATTCCTTTAGCAACGGAACACCGAGGGATCTTGACTTTATGCCAGGCCTTGCCACTGACGTGCTTAGTGATCTTTGGGAAGTCACGCTCCCTCTTGAACTCAAAGAGGAAACTCCTCTAAAATAGAAGGGCTAAGGGCAGAGATAAATCAACGGGGCAGGAGACCCGGTTCCCTCCGGGGCACACTGAGAAGCTCTGAGACAAAGCCAGGGGTAGTCCTCTGACAAGTACTCCTGGGTGTGGTTCCCAAGCCCAAAATGAATATATAAACAATAAATAAGATGACTCACAAATTATTGTTGACAATAGTAAGTTATTATTTTCATTTATATGATGTTATAAAGTCTCCTCCCCCACTGCTGGCTGTCTTCACTGGGGCCCCTCGAAGGGGGGCGGGTTGAGTTTCCCTCCCCGCCCCGAGCAGAGCCCCAGCAGCTGAAGACCTCCAGAACCCAGTCACAGCCATGCTCAAGGCCGCTCTCCACATGCTCGGACTAGCCTAACGCATGAAGGAACTGGCAGAGGACCCCAGGTGTGCGGGACCCGGGGCTGAGATCTTTAAGCCTGCTCGGATCAGGACTGGATTCTGCTCAAACACCTTTTCTGAATCTCTATTGCCCGTGGGGTAAAGGGAGATTGTCCTTTCTTTGATTTTTGGGGTCTCAATAACTTGTGTCAAGCTCAATTTCTGATCCCATTGCTCCCATCTGTACCACTGGCTCCCCTATGTACACACAACAGCCACTGGTCTTTGCACCATTCACTCTCTCCATTTTCTTTTTTCTCCAACTTTGTTATCAATACAATATACAAGCAGTTCTGCATACAGAACTCCAAGGCTTAAGATCTAGCTGTTGTAGGCATCCTTTGGGGCCTGTCTGTGTGAATTACACACTCCTTTGTGAGTAATAAAAACCAAACAGCCACCAAGCAAGCAAAAAACCAAAACAAAACAAAACCCTGAGCCCACACTAGCAGGAAAACAAAATGAAAGTCAAGATTTATCTAACTGTAGGATCTAAGGTTAACTTTAGGAACAGATGCACTGTGGGAATGAATCACGTCACTGGGATTCTGCCTCTCCCTCGCCAGCTCTCTGTCTCTCAGGAAGCTAAGTCCTTCCTCATGTGAGGGAGAAGATACATATTGCTCCTGGTTGTCACAAACAGCTTGATATTTTTTAAAAAGGAAGTCTCACAAATAGCTTGATATTTTTTAAGAAGGAAGTCTCTTCTCTCTCAGCATCTCTGCATTAAAGAATAGAGTGGAATAGTTCTGCGTGTGTCTGTATCCAGCCTGGCCAATCGCTGCAGCCGAGCGGATAGGTACTTCTCTCTAACTGGCCAAGGGATACCCGTTCACCCAATCGCCGCATTTAGATAGCCAGTCTCTGATTGGTCACCAGGGTGTGTAAGTGATGCAAATTTTAATCTTCCCTGCTCAACAGATTGGAGTGATACAGTCCTATCAGAAAAAGCAGCAGGATCTGAAGTGAGAAACGGAAAATGACAGACAAAAGAGGAACCCCCACCCAACTCTGCATCTCCTCTGCTTCCATCTTCCTGTTCATTTGGACATATCACGTACTGCTCTGCAATTTATAGATAGAGAAGACTGCATACAGAGATATACCAATGAACTGGTTTGTTTTTTTCATTCCTAACCAGATTTTACTCCAAATATTGGTGAGTAGGGGCAAAGTAATCAACAATTGCCAAATAGCTGGATTTTGATAATCATCCTATTTAAAGACTGTTTGCTCATTTGGGTAAAATTACAAGAACAAAGATGGGAACCATGGCTATACATCTATGTAAATTCCTGTGACAAGAGGACCAGTCTGACACTTTGGGAAAATTTTCCCATTACACCTTGTCTTGTTCATTTAATTCTGTTGGTCCTGAGACAATCACATCCAGCACCAGTGGCAGGAGAGGATCAGGACTTGGCTATGACCCACTTGGCTGATTCCATTTTCTTTGACCCCATGGATGTCATAGGGGGTGGGTGGATGGTGGCAATCAGTCTGAATTTCTATCTCCCTGGCCCTAGTCCCCTTCCGCCCTGGCTGAGAGGCTCATCTCTCCTTCCTGCAGCGGGTCCTAAGGCAGGGGAGAATGGGAACTCTCCGCATGCACATCTTCCTCTTCCCATCTCTAATCCTAATAGCAAATAGGCAAGTTTGCCCCCTCACTGGATGGACTCTGATTGCTAAGGTGGTTGATGGGCTAATGAAGGACAGAAAATTGAGAAGATTCTGCTGGGAGAATGGCTTGGCTCCCAGAACTATTGTCTTCACACACAACCTTACTTTGTTCATTCCTGAATAGTGTTTCCACTTTCCTTTCCACATTCCTTCTGAAACAGTCTAATCTTTTCCAGGTAAACAGTTCCTTGGGCTAAATCAATAAGGTTATCCTCCAAGAAGGCAAAGAGAAAGCACTTTTAAAATGAAGGATTATCTCTACTTGTGGACCATTTATTCCCTCTGCCAACCCCCCTTTGTTTCAAGACAGGAGCCACTTGGACTCGCCACGGCACCCTGAACACTGTCCCTTGCCAGGCTGGCACTCAGTGAAGCGTTCCCTGTCTCGAGAGAGCTTTCCGAGTAAGACTCCAAGCCCTCTGTATTGCGAAGGGCCGACATGCCTGCAGCACTGTAGCACTGTTGTCCCGTTGTTCATCGATTTGCTCAAGCAGGCACCAGTAACGTCTCCGTTGTGAGACTTGTTACTGTTTTCAGCATATTGAATACACCACGGGTAGCTTGCCAGGCTCTGCCGGGATACTCTCAGCAGCTTGCCGGGCTCTCCAAGAGGGAGTATGCCTTCACACACACACACAAGTTGATATGCTTGTAGCTCTCCTAATTAATTCTCTTTAGCAGGCAATTCCTGCATCCCTGCCCCATGTCAGACACCATGGAAGATGCAAACTTGGAGTGAAGCTAGAGGGCACGCTAGTGGCAGACAACAGCCAGGTTTTCAACGACCACTTAAAATCGGCGGCTCGACCAGCTAAGGAAGTGAGGGCTAGCCTTCTCTCCCAACTGGAATGCCCATCCGCCGCCCACACTTCCCTGCAGAGTCTCAATGGCCGCTTAGAACATTCTACAGCTCTCCAATGCTCCATTTCCTCCTCTCCTCCCCTGCTGACCTCGGTTTCTTCAAACATGCTTAATGTGTCACTGCTTGACCCAATCTATAAATATTGGTGCCCACAGTGCCAGCGCTCTGATGCTTGATGGGCGATCACCCTGGAAGTGTGGTTCAGTTGAGCACCTGATTTATTTCTTGGGTTACAGCCGAGTGAGAATTCTTAATGGAAGTAGCTTCTTCAGTGACCCAGGAAATGTGGAGAGGGCCGAAGCTTGCTAAATCCTTCCTCCTTATTTTTTTTTTTTCTTTCTTTCTGGCCCTGGCGTGTCTGCACTTCATGGTTTCCATTCAAAGACAGGCATGCCTAGAGATTGATTCTGGCCTGGAGAAGCTCCTGCAAACTTAGACGCATTGTAGCTAAAATCAGTCCTCTGCAACTGTAGGACAGCAAATGGTTGATTGCAAGCAGAATGAAAGGATGTTGTTTTTTGAGGACAAAGTTGAGGGTGAAAGTTTGCCAGAGGACTTTGCCAAAGATGACTCAACTGCTGAGCAATTTGGGGCTGGGCAGAGTTCTCCAGAAGACTGTTCTTTCTCAGTGCCAAACTTGGAGTGCAGAATTTAATTTCTAGGCCTGGGGCTGCCCCTGACTGGTGACCTTGGGAAAGTCGCTATCCCTCTCTGAGCTTTTCTTCATTGGCAAAACAAAGCAATTCGACTCGCACTCCACAGAGAGGTGGGGCAAGGGAGGGACCTACCTGGCATTGGAACAACTGGACAACTTTTTATGTAGTTTATTATTTTTATTACTTTTATAGGCTTCTCAAGCTGGATTTGGAGCCTGGGGGCCACGCCCAGTGATGTCCAGCTGGGTGATGCAGACCTGATGGGAAGTTGAGTGCTTGGCCTGGCGGGGGGCACAGTGTGGACCCTGCTGTGTCTGGGGCCTGCCAGGGCTACGCTGTCCATGTGCGGGAAGCAGGCAGTGCCTGGCTCACACTCGGGGCCTTGCATGTGCCAGGCACGTGCTCCACATTTTTTGAGTGGCTTCCTCAAGCTCTAATAGACTTCTTTTTAGTTTTTCAATACTTTTAAAGAAATTATGGATTGATATTCTGTGGTTTACAGTACTATTAAGAATGGTTTCTCGGGGCTGGAGCAGGTAGGGCGTTTGCCTTGCACGCGGCCGACCCAGGTTCAATTCCCAGCGTCCCATATGGTCCCCTGAGCACCGCCAGGGGTAATTCCTGAGTGCAGAGCCAGGAGTAACCCCTGTGCATCGCCAGGTGTGACCCAAAAAGAAAAAAATTTAAAAATTAAAAAAAGAAGAACAGTTTCTCTTGCACATAATTCCAATAGCCATACCCATCACCAGTACCCATCTACTTCTTCCAAAATCCCCGCCCTTCCTTCTCAAAACCACCCCCATGACCACCTCCACCACCACCACACATAGCTCAACCGTGGATCAGTTTTGTCATTATGTTGCCTTTGTTCCTTGTTGCTACCTCTATGTGTATCTTTAAGTCCTGCCTGTGAAAGATCATCCTCTATCGATCTCTTTCCTTCTGTTTTCACTCACTCCCGTCCATCTTGCTGCAAATTGCATAATTTTATTCTTAGGGCTGCACAGAATTGCCCTGTGTAGATAGACCACAGCTTCTTGATCCTTTTGCTAGATTTTGGTATTTGGGCCACCCTTGGTGGTGCTCAGGGCTTACCCTTGACTCTTGCTCAGGGATCACTTCTGACAGTGCGCAGAGGACCGTATGGGATGTCAGGGACTGAACCCGGGTGGGCTGCGTGCAAGGCAAACCCCCTCCCCGCTATACTATCACTCCAGAGATGTGACTGGATAAAGCGTGGACGGCGGAGTGAGCCAAAGGGAAGCACGGGTAGGACACTGCACCGCTGTTTGTGAGCTGTGAGATCTCAGGCGGAGTTTTCTGGATTCACTACTCTTGTCCAATGTGGAGACTCTAGAATCCCTTCTGGCTCTCCGAGGCCACCAACCACAGCAGCGTAAGGCCGTGCCTCCCTTCCGAGTCACCATCCGACCTTAGTCTCTATGCTGCTTGAGAGGTGAGAAGGTTTCTCCAAGACACACCAACGTCTCTCTGGGCCTCCAAACCCAAAGCATATTCTTCAGGATGCAAAGCTGTGTATCTGCATCTAGGAACTCATGCCTGCAGTTTTCCTAGTGTCGCCTTGGGCTTGGGGGCTTGTGAGGTCAGCTGCTCCCTCCTCAAGGAGAAGAATGGAACAGGTATCAGAGCGAAGCCAAGAAAATTGGGGCAATATTTTCATTCTAGCCGTGATTGCTGTTCATCCTGCACCTATCAAGGTTGGCCTCTGGAATGAGCACATTTCACAGGCGGGGGTGTGGAGGGTCAAACTGGTGGTTTCTCATTCTTTGGGCAGTGGAATCCCAAATCTACTTCCCCTTTATGAGTTCTGGGTAAGGGGCAACATTCTTCCTTCACTCTGGACAGCAAATAGAGCAAGAGGTTTCCTCCCTGGAGGGGTCTCAGAGAAGACACGTGGCCAGGCCATCCGTCAGACTCTTCTGCCTATGTTCTGAGTCATGAGCAAAGCATCCAAGACCAAGGGCTCATTGGAATAGACTTAACATGAGTTAGAGTCTAGTGGCTGCAGACAAGGACTGGATGCTGGCCAGTGTGTTAAACGCGTCCTGGCTGTCTGTGGCTGCCCTAGTCCTTCCAGCACTTCCCCAACCCCACTCTTCAGGTCCCTGTGGATTCAGAGACTCCTTTCTGTGTGTGGTTACCAAAGAGGTACCTCCTGCTTCCCCTCTGCCCTTCCCTGGGATGACACCCCAGGGAACGAGAGCCAAGCCCTCGTGGTGTCGTGGGAGATCTGAGTTCCACATCTCGCTTTGACTCTGAGGGCGACCAGTTCTGAGCAGACTTAACCAGGTTTATCTGGCGACCCTTACTGCCTCCCCTGGTGGTGCTAAGTAAGTGTTGCAGGAGGCATGGTGGCCCCCTTTTAGCCAAGGAAGGCCAACTTTCTTCCTGCCCCTCATCCCCAGGGTTTTCCGTTCTGGGTTTTGCCAGGCTACTCAAAGGTTGTCCCAGCCCTGATCAAATCCATACTATGGGAGGAGGGAAGGGGGTGGACGGTGGTAGGAGGAGAAGAGAGCGGTGGGGAAAAGAGAGGAGAAGAGAGAAGAGAAGAGAGAAGAGAAAGAAAGACGAGGAGAGAAAGGAGAGAGGAAAAGGAAGAGAGAATGGACAGACAGAGGGAGGGGGGTGAGAAAAGAGGGAAGGAAAGAGAAAAAAGCAAGAAGAGAGGGAGGGGGGAGGAGAGAGAGGACAGAGAGAACTGTCGTTCTCACTAGCTGTGCCCTGAAGCTCTCACCTGGGGGCTCTGGGACAAGCATAGGGTCACCTGCCAATGCCGCGCACTGCCCCGGCCCCTGGACCCTGCCAGCCGACTCTCTACCAGCCACTCTGCCCAGCGATATTTTCACTGTGCAGCAGATTGTTGATCTTGAGGACCCTTCCCCAGCCCCCACCCAGTTACCAAGGAGAACCTAGGAGAAAGTTCAGGGCCCAAATTCTGCCCCTCCGTGGCCCACAAACTCTGCCTGACTCAGGCTGGGACCCCTGTGTGATATGGGGGCAGAGGGCCAGACATGGGCTAGCAGGATGGGGTTCAAGGTCCCATGCTGGGATTTACACAAGTGGCCCCTGGGGGCCCAGCGGGGCTGAAATCAGGTCACCATCCTAAGGAGGGGTACAGAGAACAAACACTTTCACTTGACTCCATTAATGAAAAAATCTAAAAAAATCTGAATAGAGAACCTTGCTAAGAAATACCATTTTACTCTTCTCAATAGTGCACAGGGAATAGAGGACCTCTCCTGCAGAGAAATAGATAAGGACAGGGTGTAGTTAGCCTATCAGAGCCTGATAATTGGGGGGAAAGTGCGTCTAAGGGCCCAGGGCTAGTTTCTGGCCCTCATCAAATTCTCAAGTACTTAGGTCACTCTCTCTTCCTTTAGCTGAACCTGATTTTGTTTTCACTGACCCCAGACCAAAGTCTCATGTGACCCCCAACATCCCCCACCCCATCCTGCCAGGGCTGCCCACAGGTTCCTCACCACCAAGTCCCTGGGACAGCCCCAAAGTCCTTACCGAAGATGAAGATGTGGCTTCTGTTTTATTTTTGTCTTTCAAGAAACTGCCATCTTAGCGCCTCATATCCATCTTGGTTTAAACAAATGTTGTGATTACATCCAAGTGAGAGCCCAACAAAAGCTGTTGGACTGAGCTGACTCGTTTGCTATTAGTTTTAGACAATTTATTCTAATATTGTCTCGAATCGTTCGTTTCTACACCCATACAGATTTGATTACTTTACTTGTTTCATTAATCTTTATTTGTTTAATCATCTGTTTAATCTGTTTAATCATTGGTTTAAGTGGAAAGATGACATGAAGATGTTTAGCGCGGTTTCGAGGAGACACTCTGACACACGGGGTCCCACGCTCCTTGCTGGACTGTTTATGATGCTGTTTTATGGGGCTTGGAGAGACACTTAAAAGCCTACAGGATGCTTCGGGGAATTCAATAATTTAGTAGTTCTTGCCGCTGAACATGATCTATTTTTTAAAATATTATTTAAATAAGCAACATTTGTGGAATAATTTGATTTCCGTTCTGGCCTTGGGGTGCTCCATTCCCAACCAAATGCAATATTTAAGTTGGCGTGGGGACTGTTCCCTAAGAAACTGGGAAGATCGGGAGACTGGGCATGTGCTCAAGGAGGTGAAAACTGTCTCCCCTTCTGGCTTGTTCGCGCAGCGTCTAAGTTGGTTCTTGTTTGATAGGAGGAGATCTGACATCGCATGCTAGCTGCCAGGAATGCTGTGTTGGCCTTCTACCCTTCCCCCCACGCCGCCCATCTTCTTCTAGGTTGCTGTGTCTGATCCAATTAGGGGGCTTCTCTCTGACCCCTTGGGGAAAGACTCCCTTGGTTCTTCTTTGGGAGATAACATATCATCAGTCCATCTAATCTGTCATTCCTGGATTGGTCCCCACTCTCTAGGAGGCTGTATTTTGGCCATGACCCAGTTTGATCTGAGGATAGGAGGTAAGAGAGAGGAATGAACCTCATTCCCTTTCTCTCTCTCTCTTCTCTCTCTCTCTCTCTCTCTCTCTCTCTCTCTCTCTCTCTCTCTCTCTGCTGGATCTGCCTTGGCAGGCCTCCATCAAATTTTTTTAAATTATGTTTATTTATTTATTTATTTATTTTTAATGAATCATCGTGATATACAGTTATAGACTTATAAACTTTTTTAAAAAAATTATTTTATTTTATTTTATTATTTTTAGACTTATAAACTTTTGTGATTACATTTCATTCATACAATGATCGAGTACCCATCCCTCTGCCAGGGCCCATTCCCCACCACCAATGTTCCCAGAATCCCTCCCACCACCACCCCCCCACCCCCCCACCGCCTCTGTGGCAGGGCATTCCCTCTTACCCACTCTCTCCTTTGGGGTGTTACGGTTTGCAATACAGGTAATAAGTGCCTATCATGTTCGGTCTATAGTCTACTTTCAGCTCACATCTTCCACCCAATTATTGTTCCGGTTTGTCTGGGTTCAGATACTTTCCCCTTCCTCCCTCTTAGCCTAGGGCTCCTCCTGACACAGGTGAGGGTCTGGTGGAACAGGAAGTCCCTGCTTCTGAAAGCACTTACCTGGAGCTGGGATGCTGTGGGCTGTCACTCCTTAGAGTAAGAATTGGCATGACCCTGAGGTAGAAGGGGAGCTCTCGGGGACTTTGCTAAGCTCCCAGAGCCCGAGGTTGCTGAGTTTGTGAACTTCCAGCCGTCTCGGGGCTGCTCACTGCCCACCACCAGCCCAGAGGGAGGACAGAGATCTCTGAGAACAGAGCTTCCCAGAGCCTCCTGCTCCCTCGCAGATGCGGTTCCTGGGGGTAGCCTCAGCAGAGCTGAGCAGAGCTAGGCTCACACCTTCTTACAAGGCAAGTTCTTCAGCGTTTTCTGAGACTGCCAAGGAGGATGACAATTGTCCCTGCCCCCTGGTGTCAGGGCGTGCACCAGCTGGGGCTTGTGTGACCCCAGGGTCCCTGGAGGGAACCCTTTAGTCTGGAGTCAAGATCTCCTGGCCGAAGGGACTTCAGGGGACATGGACTGAGAGCGAGGGAGCTGCCGTGTGCCCAGGTGTCCCTGTCTGTCCCAGCACAGTCAGGAGTTCGGGGCTATGCTTTTGTTTCCTGCGGGTGCCAGCCCCTGACGCACTGAAGGGGTCTCCGCTTCTGAGTCCTGTGAGGTCCCAGCTGGGGGGCTTTCATTGTATGTTCCCTAAGTCACCCAGACTCCCCCACAGTGCTTCTGAAGAATCACTTTTTTTTTTTTTATCAGATCCTGGCTGGTGTTCAAAAGATGTTTTCCTTGAATGCACAGCAACCAAGCGTATGTGTGGGAGACATTCCCAGCCATTGCAACAATAGCAACAGCAGAGCAAACTGCAGCAACAGAAGCAACAAGAGCAACAAAGACAGCAGCAGCAACAATAACAATGAGAGCAGCAGCAACAGTAACAATAGCAATAAGAGCAGCAGTAACAGCAACAATGAGAGCAGCAATAACAACAGCAATAACAACAGCAATAACAGCAACAATGACAGCAGCAGTAACAAAAGCAGCAACAGCAATAACGGCAGCAGTAACAGCAACAATGAAAGCAGCAGCAGCAATAGCAATAATGACAGTAGCAGCAACAGCAACAACAGTAATAAGAGCAGCAGTAACAGCAACAGTGACAACAGCAGCAACAACAGCAACAATGACAGCAGCAGCAAGAGCAACAACAGCAGCAGTAACAGCAACAGTGACAGCAGCAACAGCAGCAACAGCAAAAACAGCAATAACAGCAGCAGTGACAGCCACAGTGACAGCAGCAGCAACAGCAGCAAGAGTAACAACAATAACAGCAGCAGTGACAGCAGCAACAACAGCAACAACAGAAATAACAGCAGCAGTAACAGCAATAGTGATAGCAGCAGCAACAGAAGCAACAGCAGCAACAGCAATAACAGCAGCAGTGACAGCAGCAGCAACAGCAGTAATAGCAGCAACAGCAATAACAGCAATAATAGCATCAGTGACAGCAACAATGACAGCAGCAGCAGCAACAGTAACAACAGCAATAAGAGCAACAGTAACAGCAACAATGAGAGCAGGAGCAGCAACAGCAACAACAGCAATAACAGCAACAATGACAGCAGAAGCAACAGAAACAACAGCAGCAACAACAACAGCAGCAGTAACAGCAACAGTGACAGCAGCAGCAACAGCAGCAACTGCAATAACAGCAACAGTAACAGCAACAATGAGAGCAGCAGCAACAGCAGCAACAATGAGAGCAGTAGCAACAGCAGCAACAGTAACAACAACAATAAGAGCAGCAGTAACAGCAACAATGAGAGCAGCAGCAGCAAGAGCAACAACAGCAATAACAGCAGCAGTAACAGCAACAGTGACAGCAGCAACAGCAATAACAGCAACAGTGACAGTAGCAGCAACAGCAGTAACAGCAACAACAACTGTAGCAATAACAGCAATAACAGCAGCAGTAACAGCAACAATGAGAGCAGCAACAGCAGCAACAGCAACAACAGCAATGACAGCAGCAGTGACAGCAACAGTGACAGCAGCAATAGCAGCAACAGTGACAGCAGCAATAGCAGCAACAGCAACAACTGCAGCAATAACAGCAATAACAGCAGCAGTAACAGCAACAATGAGAGCAGCAACAGCAGCAACAGCAACAACAGCAATGACAGCAACAGTGACAGCAGCAACAGCAGCAACAGCAACAACTGTAGCAGTAACAGCAATAACAGCAGCAGTAACAGCAACAATGAGAGCAGCAACAGCAGCAACAGCAACAATGAGAGCAGCAGTGACAGCAACAGTGACAGCAGCAACAGCAGCAACAGCAACAACTGTAGCAGTAACAGCAATAACAGCAGCAGTAACAGCAACAATGAGAGCAGCGGCAAGAGCAACAACAGCAATAACAGCAGCAGTAACTGCAACAGTGACAGCAGCAACAGCAATAACAGCAACAGTGACAGTAGCAGCAACAGCAGTAACAGCAACAACAACTGTAGCAGTAACAGCAATAACAGCAGCAGTAACAGCAACCATGAGAGCAGCAACAGCAGCAACAGCAACAACAACAATAAGAGCAGCAGTAACAGCAACAATGAGAGCAGCAGCAGCAAGAGCAACAACAGCAATAACAGCAGCAGTAACAGCAACAGTGACAGCAGCAACAGCAATGACAGCAGCAGTGACAGCAACAGTGACAGCAGCAACAGCAACAACTGCAGCAATAACAGCAATAACAGCAGCAGTAACAGCAACAATGAGAGCAGCAACAGCAGCAACAGCAACAACAGCAATGACAGCAGCAGTGACAGCAACATTGACAGCAGCAACAGCAGCAACAGCAACAACTGTAGCAGTAACAGCAATAACAGCAGCAGTAACAGTAACAATGAGAGCAGCGGCAAGAGCAACAACAGCAATAACAGCAGCAGTAACTGCAACAGTGACAGCAGCAACAGCAGTAACAGCAACAACAACTGTAGCAGTAACAGCAATAACAGCAGCAGTAACAGCAACAATGAGAGCAGCAACAGCTACAACAGCAATAACAGCAGCAGTAACTGCAACAGTGACAGCAGCAACAGCAGCAACAGCAACAACAACTGTAGCAGTAACAGCAATAACAGTAGCAGTAACAGCAACAATGAGAGCCGCAACAGCAGCAACAGCAACAACAGGAATGACAGCAGCAGTGACAGCAACAGTGACAGCAGCAACAGCAGCAACAGCAACAACAGCAATGACAGCAGCAGTGACAGCAACAATGAGAGCACCAACAGCAGCAACAGCAACAACTGCAGCAATAACAGCAATAACAGCAGCAGTAACAGCAACAATGAGAGCAGCAACAGCAGCAACAGCAACAACAGCAATGACAGCAGCAGTGACAGCAACATTGACAGCAGCAACAGCAGCAACAGCAACAACTGTAGCAGTAACAGCAATAACAGCAGCAGTAACAGTAACAATGAGAGCAGCGGCAAGAGCAACAACAGCAATAACAGCAGCAGTAACTGCAACAGTGACAGCAGCAACAGCAGTAACAGCAACAACAACTGTAGCAGTAACAGCAATAACAGCAGCAGTAACAGCAACAATGAGAGCAGCAACAGCTACAACAGCAATAACAGCAGCAGTAACTGCAACAGTGACAGCAGCAACAGCAGCAACAGCAACAACAACTGTAGCAGTAACAGCAATAACAGTAGCAGTAACAGCAACAATGAGAGCCGCAACAGCAGCAACAGCAACAACAGGAATGACAGCAGCAGTGACAGCAACAGTGACAGCAGCAACAGCAGCAACAGCAACAACAGCAATGACAGCAGCAGTGACAGCAACAATGAGAGCACCAACAGCAGCAACAGCAACAACTGCAGCAATAACAGCAATAACAGCAGCAGTAACAGCAACAATGAGAGCAGCAACAGCAGCAACAGCAACAACAGCAATGACAGCAGCAGTGACAGCAACATTGACAGCAGCAACAGCAGCAACAGCAACAACTGTAGCAGTAACAGCAATAACAGCAGCAGTAACAGTAACAATGAGAGCAGCGGCAAGAGCAACAACAGCAATAACAGCAGCAGTAACTGCAACAGTGACAGCAGCAACAGCAGTAACAGCAACAACAACTGTAGCAGTAACAGCAATAACAGCAGCAGTAACAGCAACAATGAGAGCAGCAACAGCTACAACAGCAATAACAGCAGCAGTAACTGCAACAGTGACAGCAGCAACAGCAGCAACAGCAACAACAACTGTAGCAGTAACAGCAATAACAGTAGCAGTAACAGCAACAATGAGAGCCGCAACAGCAGCAACAGCAACAACAGGAATGACAGCAGCAGTGACAGCAACAGTGACAGCAGCAACAGCAGCAACAGCAACAACAGCAATGACAGCAGCAGTGACAGCAACAATGAGAGCACCAACAGCAGCAACAGCAACAACTGCAGCAATAACAGCAATAACAGCAGCAGTAACAGCAACAATGAGAGCAGCAACAGCAGCAACAGCAACAACAGCAATGACAGCAGCAGTGACAGCAACAGTGACAGCAGCAACAGCAACAACTGCAGCAATAACAGCAATAACAGCAGCAGTAACAGCAACAATGAGAGCAGCAACAGCAGCAACAGCAACAACAGCAATGACAGCAGCAGTGACAGCAACAGTGACAGCAGCAACAGCAACAACTGCAGCAATAACAGCAATAACAGCAGCAGTAACAGCAACAATGAGAGCAGCAACAGCAGCAACAGCAACAACAGCAATGACAGCAGCAGTGACAGCAACAGTGACAGCAGCAACAGCAACAACTGCAGCAATAATAGCAATAACAGCAGCAGTGACAGCAACAATGAGAGCAGCAACAGCAGCAACAGCAACAACAGCAATGACAGCAGCAGGGACAGCAACAGTGACAGCAGCAACAGCAACAACTGCAGCAATAACAGCAATAACAGCAGCAGTAACAGCAACAATGAGAGCAGCAACAGCAGCAACAGCAACAACAGCAATGACAGCAGCAGTGACAGCAACAGTGACAGCAGCAACAGCAACAACTGCAGCAATAACAGCAATAACAGCAGCAGTAACAGCAACAATGAGAGCAGCAACAGCAGCAACAGCAACAACAGCAATGACAGCAGCAGTGACAGCAACAGTGACAGCAGCAACAGCAGCAACAGCAACAACTGCAGCAATAATAGCAATAACAGCAGCAGTGACAGCAACAATGAGAGCACCAACAGCAGCAACAGCAACAACAGCAATGACAGCAGCAGTGACAGCAACAGTGACAGCAGCAACAGCAACAACTGCAGCAATAACAGCAATAACAGCAGCAGTAACAGCAACAATGAGAGCAGCAACAGCAGCAACAGCAACAACAGCAATGACAGCAGCAGTGACAGCAACAGTGACAGCAGCAACAGCAACAACTGCAGCAATAATAGCAATAACAGCAGCAGTGACAGCAACAATGAGAGCACCAACAGCAGCAACAGCAACAACAGCAATGACAGCAGCAGTGACAGCAACAGTGACAGCAGCAACAGCAACAACTGCAGCAATAACAGCAATAACAGCAGCAGTAACAGCAACAATGAGAGCAGCAACAGCAGCAACAGCAACAACAGCAATGACAGCAGCAGTGACAGCAACAGTGACAGCAGCAACAGCAACAACTGCAGCAATAACAGCAATAACAGCAGCAGTGACAGCAACAATGAGAGCACCAACAGCAGCAACAGCAACAACAGCAATGACAGCAGCAGTGACAGCAACAGTGACAGCAGCAATAGCAGCAACAGTGACAACAGCAATAGCAGCAACAGCAACAACTGCAGCAATAATAGCAATAACAGCAGCAGTAACAGCAACAATGAGAGCAGCAGTAGCAACAGTAACAACAGCAATAAGAGCAGCAGTAACAGCAACAATGACAGCAGCAGCAGCAACAGCAACACCAGCAACACCAGCAACAACAGCAATAACAGCAGCAGTAACAGCCACAGTGACAGTAGCAGCAACAGCAACAACAGCAGCAGTAATAGCCACAGTGACAGCAGCAGCAACAGCAGCAACAGCAATAACAACAGCAGTAACAGCAACAATGAGAGCAGCAGCAGCAACAGCAGCAACAATGAGAGCAGTAGCAACAGCAGCAACAGTAACAACAGCAATAAGAGCAGCAGTAACAGCAACAATGAGAGCAGCAGCAACAGCAGCAACAATGAGAGCAGTAGCAATAGCAGCAACAGCAACGATAGCAATAACAACAGCAGTAACAGCCACGGTGACAGCAGCAGCAACAGCAATAATAGCAGCAGTGACAACAACAATGACAGCAGCAGCAACAACAGCAATAATGAAAGCAGCAGCAGCAACAGCAATAAGAGCAGCAGTAACAGCAACAGTGACAGCAGCAGCCATAGCAACAACAGCAATAACAGCAGCAGAGACAGCAACAATGACAGCACCAGCAACAGCAATAACCACAGCAGTAACAGCAGCAGCAACAGCAGCAGCAACAGCAACAACAGCAATAACAGCAACAACAGCAACAACAGCAACAGTGAGAGCAGCAGCAACAACAGCAACAATGACAGAAGCAGCAACAACAGCAACAATGAGAGCAGCAGCAACAGCAGCAACAATGAGAGCAGTAGCAATAGCAGCAACAGCAACGATAGCAATAACAACAGCAGTAACAGCCACAGTGACAGCAGCAGCAACAGCAGCAACAGCAATAATAGCAGCAGTGACAACAACAATGACAGCAGCAGCAACAACAGCAATAATGAAAGCAGCAGCAGCAACAGCAATAAGAGCAGCAGTAACAGCAACAGTGACAGCAGCAGCAACAACAGCAATAATGAAAGCAGCAGCAGCAACAGCAATAAGAGCAGCAGTAACAGCAACAGTGACAGCAGCAGCCACAACAGCAATAATGAAAGCAGCAGCAGCAACAGCAATAAGAGCAGCAGTAACAGCAACAGTGACAGCAGCAGCCATAGCAACAACAGCAATAACAGCAGCAGAGAGAGCAACAATGACAGCACCAGCAACAGCAATAACAGCAGCAGTAACAGCAACAGCAGCAGCACCAGCAACAACAGCAATAACAGCAACAACAGCAACAGTGAGAGCAGCAGCAACAATGACAGAAGCAGCAACAACAGCAACAATGAGAGCAGCAGCAGCAACAGCAACAACAGCAATAACAGCAGCAGTAGCAGCAACAGTTACAGCAGCAGCAACAACAGCAGCAATGAGAGCAGCAGCTACAACAGCAACAATGACAGCAACAGCAGCAACAGCAACAACAGCAATAACAGCAGCAGTGATAGCAACAATGACAGCAGTAGCAACCGCAATAATGACAACAGCAGCAGCAGCAACAACAGCAACTACAGCAATAACAACAGCAGTGACAGCAGCAATAACAGCAGCAGCAGCAACAGCAAAAACAGCAACTACAGCAATAACAACATCAGTGACAGCAGCAGCAACAGCAACTATAGCAATAACAACAGCAGTAACAGCAACAGTGACAGCAGCAGTAACATCAGTAACAACAGCAACAACAGCAATAACAGCAGCAATAACAGCAATAATGACAGCAGCAGCAGCAACAACAGCAATAATGACAGTAGGAACAACAGCCAGCAATAACAGCATCAGTAACAGCAACAACAGTAACAGCAGCAACAATAGCAACAAAGAAAATAGCAACAGTAACAATGACAGAATTAACAGTAACAACAGCAGCAACAACAGTAACAGCAGCAGCAACAGCAATAATAGCAACAACAATAACAGCAGCAACAACAGCAAAAGCAGCAGCAGCAAGAGCAGCAACAGTAGCAACACCAGCAAAGACAGAAGCAACAGCAACAGCAACAACTGTAGCAACAGTGGCAGAAGCTACATCAGTCACAGCAACAACATCACTAACATCAGCAACAGCAACAACAGCAACAATAACGGTAACAGAAGCAGCAACAGCAACAATGACAGCAGCAATAACAGTGATGGGAGCAACAATAATAGCAACAACAGTAACAGAAGCAGCAATAGCAACAGCAACAGCAATAGGAGGAGCAATAACAGCAACAACGGGTAACAACAGCAACAACAATAGCAACTCAGCAGCAATAGCTGCAACAGCAGTAGCAACAATAACATCAACAAAGTAGTAGAAGCAACAACAGCATGGAACAGCAACAAGAGCAGCAACAGCAGTAAGAGAGCCAAGGCAACACCACCACCAGCAGCTACAGCAACAATAGCAGAAAAAACAGCAGCAGCTACAATAGAAAAACCAATAGTTCCAACAGCAGCACCAGAAAAGTCAACAATAGCAGCAATAATAACAGCAGGAGCAGCGAAACAAGGGGAGGAGCATTTAAAAATGATTCTTAAAAAAAAAAACCCTTTTGGTCTTACAAATTTTAGGGCTTAAGAGTCAACAGTGCTCACTGCTACCTTGTTCTGGAAACTTCTGGTGCCTTCTCTTGGGTGCTCCTTCGTTCAGAGATCCAGAAGAGCTTCCCAAGTAGGTTTGGAGGCATTTGGGAGGCGCTGGCAGCTCCCTTTGCCCCAGGTGAGCTCCTCCAGTTGAAGAGACTGTCAGCCTACTTCATACCAGCTCTTCTGCAGCAGCGCTGACATTGCATCCAGCTTCAGGGGGGCCTGCCCAGCTCCCTGAGACTTTGGGCTCTATGCCGTAAGGGTAGAGAGGGAGTGACGGGTAACTGTCAACCGTTCAGGCCACTCCCGCAGTGCTAGGTGGTGTGAACAGCTGTGGTAGGTCAAAGATGCCTCCTGCCCGCAAGAATATGGGAGATAAATGTGATTCCTAGACAAAGCTCCCCAATTCCACTGACCTCCTGAGAGTGGTGCCTGGCTTTACCACCTCTACTCTAGGTCCACATGTGGTAACTAGACTGGAAGCTGAGAAAACTAAGGTTCCCGTGGCCCCTTGGGGTCATAGCTGGGACCTAATGCAAGTCTTGATGAGCACAAAAGCAGGGAGGGCCTGCAGCCAAGAGAGGGGCTCAAGAAAGAGGGAGGAAGCCAAGAGGAACTGAGGCCCTGGTTATCCTTTGCCAGCACCGGAGGCAGGAGTGTTGGCATAAGTGTGCCAAGACTTTCCCATAGCTGTCACGTTTGCCTTCTGCAGACACAGGGCAAGAAATGTGTCATTTTTTGGCACATCAAACGTCATCCTGGTGTCCTGTCTCCTTGCTCTACCCAGATAGCACTGTACATGGGAAAGATGAGAAATTAGGGCTCAACATAGGAATGGAACAAAGTAGTAAGGTGTTCAGGTGACCTGTCACTGATACTGCTTGAGCAACCAGTGGTGCCAGGTACTAGGGAAGGTTCTGGGAGTTCGGCACCAACAGGGCCCTATTTATTAACTAATATCCGTGCTGTTTAATTGGCCCGTGAAGGTTGGCTGTCATTACTCAAGAAGTGGTTTGGGATCAGAGTGGAAAGAACTGGTTTGGGGAGGAGTTTTTTTTTTAATTAAAAAATAAATCATCTTCATTGTAAAATGATGAAAATATAAGAGTTTCTGCTTTTACATATCTTGAAAAATATCGTTTATTATAAATTTTGTTAATCTTGGTAGATCCAATGGCTAAGAAAGGATATCTCCATATTTTTATGGCTTTTTTTAAATTTTATTTTATTATATTGAATCACTGTGAAAAAAATACAAAGCTTTCAGGTATAAGTCTCAGTCATATAATGATTGAAATCCCATCCCTTCACCAGTGCACATGTTCCACCATCAAAAATCCCAATATACCCCCCTCCCACCCAGCCCCCACCTAAGTAGCTAGTAATCTTCATTTTATTCTCTATACTTTGAATACATTCAAAGAACTTACTATTATTGTTTGGAATTTCCCCCCAACAATCAGGCCTGCTGAAAAGGCATCATTTAATAATTTCTTTTCATTGCTGAGAATGAAGATTCTATGAGCTGTCACGGCCGTGCGATTTTGGATTTCTGATGTTTTAGTTCAGTTCACAGTCTAGGAGCATTTCTGTAAGAAGCCGCTCTGGGTGCCAAAATGGGTTAGAAGACCTCTTGGATCATAGTCTTTAGGAGCAGAGGGTCTGTTTCGAGAGCAGCAGCTCTGGATCTTATCTGGGCCCAATATTTTTATGTTTTAAGAATGAATTTAAGCATTTTATAATTGATTTATCAGTCCTTCATTGACTTTTTTTGCATTTATTGTCAAATGGCCTTTTGGACAGGTGTTTTAAAAATAATTGATTTGCAACAGGTCTTTTTATTTTAAGGAAAATAGTTCTTATTAAGCTTACTATGTATTATATTTCCAACTTTTCTTTTGCTTAATTGTGCCTTTGTTGAGCTACAGTACATTTCACATTCTACTTTTAATATAGAAGAGATTGACTTGATGAATGTAGATTATACACATACTATAATCACTACATAGCCATAATAGGAATCACTATTACCAGATGCAAGATAGAAAACGTTTCCATATCCTCCTGAGTTTCATAGTATCTGTTCCCCGTCAGTCCCCCCTGGCCCCAAATCTACTCCAAGCAACTTTGTTGTGGTTGCATAAAAATGATGTCAATAAAACACAATATAACATCATTCCATGAAAATGATATCAATAAACTATCTTTTCGTGAAAACGATGCCAATAAAACACCATATGAAAGCAACCAAGGCTGCACCGTTTTGCATACAATGTCTTTTGCTCAGCTAGTATCTTCAAGTTGTCTTCATCCTGTTGCATTTATCAGGAAATTTTCCCTTCTTACGGGGGTTGCATCTTATGACAATGTTGCATCACGATTTGGGGTCACGAGGAAGTCCTGACCTATGACCATGTCTGTACTGTCTCTTGTGGGCACTTGTTCCGTTTCTCCTATGTGAATAGCAAGTGGAAGGATGGCGAAGTCATCAGACAGATGTGTGTTTAGTTTTGTAAGAAATCCTAGTGTTTTCCAAAGTTGCTGTACATACCATTTTTGCTCCCACTGACAACACTTATTTGGTCTCTATCTTGCCCCCAAAGTCACTGTCACTGTCATCCTGCTGATCAATGATTTTTTCATGTGGGCCCAGTAACGTTTCCTTTCGTCCTAGCCCTGAGATTTTAGCAGCCTCTCACTCGTCCTTCCCAATGATGCCACATTAGAGCCTCTTCAGGGTCAAGGGAATAAGACCCATCATTGTTACTGATTTTGGCATATGAATATGCCACGGGGAGCTTGCCAGGCTCTTGCCAATACTTATTTTAATTTTTTTAAATTTTTGACATTATAGCAATAGAAAATACTACCTCATTTGTCATCTGATTTTGCATTTACCTATGACTAAAGAAAACGTCTTTTAGGTTTTTGTTTTTCTTGTTTGGGCCTACACCTGGCAGTGCTCAGGGCCTACTCCTGGCTCTGTGCTCAGGAATCACTCCTGGCGAACTTGGGGACCATATGGGATGCTGGGAATTGAACTCGGGTTCCTTCCTTCCTTCCTTCCTTCCTTCCTTCCTTCCTTCCTTCCTTCCTTCCTTCCTTCCTTCCTTCCTTCCTTCCTTCCTTCCTTCCTTCCTTCCTTCCTTCCTTCCTTCCTTCCTCCCTTCCACAACAAATATACTGTCTACAAAAGCATAAGAATCGTGTCAGACTGGAAACCTAATCTACCCAATGGCAATGAGATAAACGTGCCTTAACATTTTTAAGAGTTTGAACCTGGAATTTTTTTAATCAAAGTTATAATCAAATTTGAAAGAAAATGAAGCTATTTTCAGATCTATAGTTATTTAGGAAATTTTTGAGTACACTTGTACACTTTTTTCCTTAAAACTTTAAGAATTACTTTTGTGAAATAATACTAATTCAAATCCCCCAAATCCAAGAAGGATACTGTAGAATACCAGCCACAATGATAAGAAAATAGCCCATAAAACACTACAGTTTAGTGTAAATATCATATAATCAATAAACCTGTATCTGTGAAATTTAATTCTAATAAGGCTTCCCTAATTATTAAGAAATATTTAAAAGAAGAACTGGCAATCACCTGGAATAACAAAATTTCAGACTATTTTTTTCTCCCCATCAAATATGTGAGCGATTTTTTTTATGAGTATGAGCTCTTATTTATCAAAGAAAATCTAAGAAAAATCTTTACAACAAAATGATAAAAATTTCCTCCTAGGAATGTGGGTACATTGGTAGTGAGAAATGTGCACTGGTGAAGGGACAGGTGCTGGAACATTTTATGACTGAAACCCAATCATGAACAACTTTGTAACTGTATATCTCACTGCAATTCAATAAAAAAAAATTTTTTTTAAGAAAAGAATTTCCTCCTAGAAAATTTGTAGTTCTTACATTCAGGCCTAGGATCTACTGTATGCTAATTTCTGATTGGGGGCAATATTTTGTCTTGATACATGAATGGAAATTTTGCTAGATATAAAACTTGGCAGGGCTACTCACTGCCATATTATATATATAGGTACATATAAATTATATATATGTATAGATAGATAGATAGTGTGTGTGTGTGTGTGTGTGTGTGTGTGTGTTTTATATGCCCCAGGAGATCAAACCCAGGGCCTCACACATGCAAGGCAAGCACTCTGCCACTGAGCTCGTACCCAGCCCAGCTCTGTAAATATTTCACACACTGTCTGGGCTCCTGAAGAATGCTGAGCGGTATCGATCCTGCTTCTTAGGGTGAGGTCTACCTTAAGCAGAAGGCCCTTCCCAAGCCAGCCTTTCTCATTCTCACAAATTCAGTAACATCATCAAGCTAAGCCTGGTTATTATTTGGACTGCCTTTCTCCCCTCCTCACACGTGGATGAGGATTCCTTCTGAATTTCAGGAAAGCTTGCTTCTCGTAATTTGGATGTTTTTGAACCTTTTTCTGGTTTGGTGTAGTTTAGTTATTTGTTTTGCTTACTAAGATTTTGGAAAGAATTTGGTGATTCCCAGTCTATGCTGCCGTATTCCCTAGAAGAGTCAGAAAATAATTTAGGGAAGCAATCAGCTCTTCCTTGGAAGGAAGAGGGTCCCCAAAGAGTGTGTGTTAAATAAAAGCCGGCATCGAGCCACACACCTGCAGAAACGGAGCCCGAGCAGCAACGGGCGTGCTCCCTTTATGCGCACCTCCTCTTGTGTTTATATTGCTTTTTGGGGTCCTGCCAGGGTTGTGTTCTGCCCCCAGGGGCAGGAATCCATGACCCCCAACACTCCGCGCCCTGCGGTATGGTAGGTTTTCCTTCTTAACTGGCTGAAATGATTATCCCAGCGTGAAATGAAAGGAGGAGAGTAGGTGGGTGATGCAAATAATCTCTCTGGGATAAAGGGGGCGTCCTGTTATCCTCCAGTTCCTAGACACACTCTCCTCAGAGCGCCCTCTGGGGTTGGGCCAGGTGGTTGCTGGTGATCCACATGAGGCTGTAGATACGTCTTGACTGACGGTAACAAGTGTTACTTTTGCCCCCTTTCAATTTCTCAGTATTTATTTATTTATTTAATTGATTGATTTTAAAGCTTGCAGCTTTTAACCAGTTCCCCCTTTAAATCAAGTAGAAGAAAATACACAAAATCAAGTAGAAGAAATAACACAAGAATTGAACTACAAAAGTAGTTCATGGTAGAACAAATACACACACACATGCGCATAGACACACCTACACACATACACACACACACACTGACACACACATACACCAAAACTAGTAGGAAGGCAGGCTTATTTGCAATAATGAGAAACACACGTATATTTAAGTTAGTTTGTGGCTTTTTGAGCAAAAGGGAATAAAAAACAATAAAATCCCAGACTACATGTTATAGTAGTGTGTGTATGGGGATGGGGGTGAGGGGGCAATAGGGAGGGAAAAGCCACATGCTCCAAGGTTTACAGCATTAGTGCAAACAAGTCACAAAACTATATCACAGCTAGTTTAATCGAATTTTTCACAATCAGTTGCATTTCAACTTGATTTCTAAACTTTTATTTATTTTATTCTATTTTTATGTATTTTTTGGGTTTGGGGCCACGCCCGGCAGTGCTCAGGGGTTACTCCTGGCTCTACACTCAGGAATCACTCTGGCAGAGCTTGGGAGACTGTACGGGTTTGGGGGGATAGAACCCGAGTCGACTGCATGAAGGCAAATGCCCTACCCACTGTGCTATCGCTCCAGCCCTTATTGTTATATTTTTGTTCTTTGGCCAGGCCTGGCTATGCTCAGAGCTTACTCCTGGCTCTGCATTCAGGATCAATCCTGGAGGGCCCAAGGGACCATACGGAATACCAGGGATCAAACCCAGATGAGCTGTGTGTAAGTCAAGTACTCTATCCATACACTAGAGCGTCAGCCCAACTTTTGAGCCTTTATATGAGGCACCTGGCTTCCAGGTTCCCATAGTCCCTCACCAGGCCCCTGGCCCCAGTTACTAGAGGTGCTCGCTTGGGCCATGCAAGCATTTGAGTTTGAGTCTTGAAGATAGATGGACAACAGAAACCAAAATGCACCCCAGCTCTCTGAATTATGCTTCCTAAGGAAGAATGACTCGCATGAACAACGTATGCCATAACGTTGCTTAAAGGGAACAGCAAGCTTGACCCTGAGTATCCTAGTGGCGAAAGCAAAGAAGGCAGCCCAATAGACTGATTCCGACTGGCAATAAGTTTAAAAAGAAGCAACAGAAAACTTTACTCAAGAAAAGTACAATTAGTACACCCATCCCCCGCTGTAGCATCCCCTCTGATGCAACAAAATTTTGCTAAGTATGAATATCCAACAGACCAAGATCAATGAATAGATCAGGATTATTTATAATTGAACTATTCATTGTTCCTATGCAGATGGTTCTGCTAAGTGTATGAAAACAATTTATTCACAGTGGGAGAAGATAAGAGAGGAGAGAGGAAGGGGGGAGATGAGGAGAGGGAGGAGATGAGAGGAGAGGAGAGGAGGAAGAGGAGGAGCACAGGGGAAGGGAGGGGAGAGGAGGACAGGGGAGGAACCACAACTGTATTTTGTACCTTGAAATCAAGTTCCTTCCATGAACATGGCCTTTGTGTGCTTCTAGATTGGGATTTTAGAATCCTATAGGGATCCCAGTGGAAGCTACGCAAATACATTAGTAAAAAAACACGTTGAATATCCAACACGTCCTCGAACTCCCAGTGTCTACACAGATAAAAGGAGAGAAAGGGAATTTGGAGGGGAGTAGAGAAGAACTTAGCGATCTTCCTTCCTTGCCACATTCTAGGTCAGGTCGCTACAGTCAAAGGGAAAACAGAACTATTCCACCTGTGTGTGGAAGTCAGCCTATGTGCCGTGTTCAGGGTCTAAAGCAAATGGATGATGAGTATCTTTATAGTCGTTTGTTCGACCTCTTATTTTTCACATATCCATGGGGGTCAGGGCGAGAAGGACACACTGAGTGGCTGGGGAAGGAGGGTGGCCCCAGCTTGTCCAGCACTGCCCTGCAGGAGCGCTTCTTTGTGCTCTGTGCTTTTCGATAAGAAGGATCTCCTGGGTCTTTAGTCTGGAATTTTCTATGATGAGAACCACAGGGGTGTCTTGTTATGTTGATGATGTGACTTTTAGAAAGACCCCAGGCCTTCAAGATGGCGCCTGGTTGCCAAGAAACCAACCACATGATTGATTATAGGGCTGAAACCTTCTTTCCCACCCTGGCCTCCCCAGTCCTGCCCCTTGACCTCTCTGGGGAGAGGAAAGAGCCTGGGAGTTAAATCAACCAAGTCTCAACGATTTCACCACCGCTGCCTGTGTGGCGAGACCTCTGACAAAGCCCAGAAGGGTGGAGTTCAGGGGGCTTCTGGGTGGGTGACCACCTGGGGAGAGTCAGACAGGAATGAGGGCGCTCTGGGCTCCTCCACTCATCTTGCCTTACGTACCACTTCATCCTGCTCATCCTGAAAAGTCTGAAAATCTTTCCCCAGGTTTCATGTGTGAAAGTCAATCCAACAGAGGAGCCAAGTATCCTGGGGGAACTTTATGTTGGTTTGGAAGGATAGGAAGTCACATGGGTTCGTGATATAAATCTGAAATCAAGGTGCGGGGCCCAAGCAATAGCCCAGCAGGTAGGGCGTTTGCTCTGCATGAAGCCAAGCCAGATTCAGTCCCCAGCATCCCATATGGTCCTCGAAGCACCACAGGACTAATTACTGCATTCAAAGCCAGGAGTAAACCTTGAACATCACAGGGTGTGGCCCAACAAACAAACAAATGATGTCAGGTGGGAAGAGCCTTGTAAGATTGTCTCTAACCTTGCTATGGAATGCTCCATCCCAGAGTTGGTGTCCTTGAATGGCCACATTATAGATAGGGTTCTACCTATCTACCCAGCAGGTGGCCCACAATTGCATGGTGTTGGTGCTGGCAGTGAGGCGAGTAAGGGCTCCCGCCCAGCCTCCAACCCAGCTGCCTGAAAATCTTGTTCTAGGTTCCGATGCCTGGATCTTGCCCCAGAACTGTAGAATCTGACTCTATGGGTTGGGGCTCGGGAAACAAGGCTCTAATTTTGTTCAGAACATCTTTTGGTGACACTAAAGCACAACCAGGGGTCTGGGCTCTGACCTCTCTGGGCCAATGATTCTCAAGCTCCAGTGCAGAAGATTTACTTAGTAAGGCTCAATGCAGATTTCTAGCTTCTCTTTCCCTGAGGTTCTTTTTTTGTTTTCCTTTTTGGGTCACATCTGACGATGCACACGGGTTACTCCTGGCTCATGCACTCAGGAATTACCCCTGGTGGTGCTCAGGGGATGATATGGGACTCTGGGAATCGAACCCGGGTTGGCCATGTGCAAGGCAAACGCCCTACCCACTGTGCTATCACTCCAGCCCCATCCCTGAGATTCTTAAGGTTTGTTTTGAGTCACAACTAGCAGTGCTCAGAGCTTACTCCTGGCTCTGTGCTCAGGAATCACATCTGGTGGAGCTCAAAGACAATACGCATTGGCAGGGATTGAAGCTGGCTAGGCCACATGTAAGGCAAGAAGCACCTTCCCCATTGTACCAGTTCCCTGTCCCTTCCCTGAGATTCTAATCTAGCAAATCTCTGGGCTGACGCCAGTGCTGAGAACAAACAACCCAGACTTCCTTCCAACCTAGCACCACAGACATGCGACGTGTCTTACAACCATGGAAACAGAAGAAGTATCTAGTAATAAAAAATAAAAATTAGAGACAGCATTATCAGAAACTAGAAGGGAAGTGGGTGATCAGCGTGACCTGCTCTTCCTTCCTGCCTGCCACTGTGTCCCTGCAGACCCGTGCTGGCTACAGAGGGCGGACAGGGCCATCCCCCCCGGGAAGCTGGGGAGTGACTGGGGAGTGTCCTCCAGGACCACTGGGTGGGGGTTCTGGCCAGAGTCCCCTGGGCACCGAGAAGCGTCCGGCTCTCCTAGGGGCTGACTTTAATCTCAAGCCCTCCCTTCTCCCTCGCCAGCAGCTGAGTTTCCATCCTGCTCCCCCAGGCCTGACGGTTCCGGTCACACGGGAGGTTAGAGGCGGTTTCTGCCTCCATCAGGCTCTTCCCATAACCCAGGAGGAGAGAGAGGGGGAGCTGTCCACTGTGCCACAGGGTGACTCAGCAGAGGAGACAGCAGGGGCCCCTCAGGAGCCGTGGCCGGGAGCCGTCCCCCGCCTGCTTCCCCAGCCAGCCCCGCTGCCCAGGGCCCAGCTGGAGGATGAATTTTCATGTGACGTCTGTGTTTTCGCTCCCAGGGACCTGCTCGTCGCTGCTGCAATATTTCACCAGCTCTTGTGTTTGTCGGCTCCACTAATCATCAGCCTCAATCACGGGTGCGCTATTTTATGAATTAATAAAGATCATCACGGCAAGTCCAAGGGGACCCGGGGAAGAAATGCATGCAGGAGAATTTTAATGAGCACCATGGGGAATTTCAACCTTTCCTGGCTTTTTATTTTATTTTATTTTATTTTTTATCTTCCCTTCTCATTTTCTCACAACGGCCCACCCTCCCTCTTTCCTGAAAAAAAATTTTTTTTTCTGTAACTCCCCCCCTACACTCCTCTCCCCTTTAGCCAGATCCTAGCCAGAGCTGTGCTATATCACTGTCACGCAAATTAGGTGTTGTTGTTAGGCCCACAACGCATCATCCTGGGGAGCGCAAGCACCCCACACACCTGCTCTCTGCCCTAATTGGGCAAATGATCTGCGATTTGTCATGCTTAGCCCAGACCCTCTGCCTGGGCCCCCACCGCCCCCCTCCGACCGCCAGCCTGGGGTTGCTTGCAGCCACGGCAGATGTAAAGCCCTGTGCGTGTGCGTGCGTGTGCGTGTGTGTGTCAAGACAGATCTTGTACTCATTATTGAATAATTCATTGTTGCGTTAATGTCTTCAGATACCATCTCACTTCCTCACTCTTCCTCTCTCTCATCTGGCTCGCTGGGGAAAACTTGATTATATTCCCGCTCTGACGACAGAGTATACAGATAAAAGATAATTGCTTGGCTTGACTCCTCCATTGATATGAAAATAAGATTTAAATTATTCACTCTGGTTTAAAGGTTAGTTGAAGGTTATTACAGGGGATGAAGGGGGAAAAAAATCACTCTTCATAACGTTCGGGGTAGAGATAAGACAGGTTTGAAAGGGCCTAATTTGCACTGTAGGCAGAAGCAGCTTGTTGTGAATAAACTGAGAATCCCTCCAGAGATTTTAATCTAGGAGAAGTCAATTATTTATAAGCAAATTATGGCCGGTTTCTCCTCTATAGAAAGCTCCCTGTGTCATAAATACGGACGAGGCGGTGTCTGTTCCCACAGGGCTCCCACTTTTTCTTGATCACCCAGCCCGGCCTTGGTCACACGGGGAATTTAATAAGGCACCCCATCAGGAAGGCGGGCAGCCCATCCTGGGGGCTCCTGCAACAGGCAATGCCAGTGATCATGGCGAGACAATGGGGTCTCTGCCTGTGTGCCTGGTGGGGAAGGCTGGGAGGCAGGGCCAGGCTGCAGTGTGGGGCCACCAGAGCCCCCCTCGGCCGCAGCCTGCACCTTCCCCTCGGGTTCTCTCCTGCAGCTTCTCTGAGGAGGCAGCTCCAGCCGGGAGCCTGCGGGTCAGTAATTGATGGCCTTCTGTGTTTCTGGAGGCGGGGCGCTGTTTCAGGCAGGACCAGTGGCCCCTGCTCAGGCTGCTTGCATTAATCACGGGTGGCGCTATCTGTCCAAAGAAAGAGCTCAGGACAGAGACCCCGAGCTGCTGGGGAGCTGCAGCCCGTCCCGGGAATGCTCCTTCATCATGTCTGTTTTCTGGGGGCGCACAAGGGGCTACGTGGGCTGGGCAGGGAGCCTTGAGCTCCCACACGCCCGTGGCGCTGGCTTCCTGCGTGCAAGAATGTTCTGAGAGTCCCTTTGAAGAACTTGGTTCTGGGGCCATTGTCCCCCAAACGTCTGCTGACTGGGCCCTCCCAGAACCATTTTTGGTTAGTTTGGGGGCCACACCTATAGGTGTTCAGGGCTTCCTCCTGGGTCTGTGCTCCAGGGTCACTCCTGGTAGTGCTCGGAGAAGCCTGTGGGGTGCCAGGGACTGAACCCGGTCAGTGTGTGCAAGGCAAGTGACCGGCCCAGTGCACCAGCTCTCCAGCCCCTCTCCCAGGACCTTCTGCTCCTGCTCTCACCTGACGGCAGGTGTCACCACAGCAGCCTGCAACCTCTGGGGCTCGGGAGAGTATCGGCCAAGGGTAAGAAAAGACAGGCCTCAGGGAGGACTGGGGGCCTGGGGCCGGGGCAGGCGTCCTGCTGGCTATGGACAGCTCTGTCAGAGACTGCCTCTGGATGCAGCTGTCCACCCAGGGTCAGCAAGAGCCTGTCTGGAGCAGCTCTGCCCCCTGACCTTTTCCCACAAGCTTCAGGTAGGTGTGAGTCAGCCGGGTCCACACCAGCCTAGTCCCCGCCCGCTGTGACCTGTGTCACTCAGGCCACACTGCAGACGGGTGGCCGCTGGCCCACAGAGGGGATCAATGGCAGCTGATTCCAAGCTGCTTGGATGTGGGGGGCTTCCGGCCACGTCCCTCTACCTGTGTTCAACTCCAGGGCCGGATCCCACTAAAGTTCTGGCAGCCAAACTAACGGGATGCATTTACATGTGTTTCCATTTACACACATATTTGTATGTGGACACACAAACATATGCGTCTTTGCTCATGTGTTTATATGTGCACACAAACACATTAAGTGGCCTTTGTCCAGCTTCTACACTCAGGCTCAGAGATGTCAAATAACTTGTCCAAAATCACACAGCCCATCAACAGCCAAATTCAGACCCCCCCCCCAGCCCAGCTAATGATTTTTTTGTTTTCTATCTGACGTTTGAGATCCAGAAAAAAAAAAAAAACAGTTGCTTATCTTACCATCTTGCCCCTGTATGGAGGTGGGGTGAGTGCAGGGCTTAATTCTTCATCTGGACTGGGGTCTCCTGGGCCCCTTTGAGCTCTAAATTCTATGAATACAAATTTAGTAGAATATTCCTCAAGGAATATCCTCAAAGGCAGAGACCTTATCTTGAGTCATTAAGAGAAAAGAAACATTTGCTGTATATTAACCCTGACTGAGGCAGGCTTGGGGCCCTGGGAAAGCCTGGACTCCACAGGCATCTGGGAGATCTGGGCAGGCTCAGAAACAAAACAGCTAAGAGAAAAAGGGGAGGGCCCGAGGAGGGAAGGCAGGCAGGGCAGGTGCAGGGGGCTGGAGAGGGGTCCTGTGATGCTCCCGGGCTCTCCGGAGGGAGGGGCAGGCCCAGAGAGAGCTGGAGGACTCCGCTCCCGGCAGACAGGGGCAGAGGGAGGAGGAGGAGGCAGAGGAGAGGAGGAGGGGGGGAGGAGAGGAGGAGAGGAAGGGTTCCTTGGAGATGACCCATGGAACTTGCTGAAGCGACAGAAGGAGACAGGCCCACGAAGCAGCAGCTGGAGACGGTTCAGCACGTGATGATGCGCCGGATGGCCCGGGTTCGATCCCCAGCACCATGCACGCCAGCATGGCCAGGCGCCAGCCTGAGTCAGAGCCAGGAGTAAGCCTGAGCACCGCCGGGTGAGACGCCCATCCCGAAAAAGGAAATAGCAGTGTGGCGACTTTGGGTGCAACACGAGCTTCCTGTGTGTCGGACGTGTGCGTGGACGTGTGCATGCTTAGAGACAAAGGACCAGAAGCTGGACATGAGGGTCCTCTCATCTCCACAGGCAGGACCTGGGCGGTGACGGCACCAGCGCTCCAGCCCGCCGACCCACTCCGCCCAAAGCCCGTCTCCTGGTGGGGTGGGGGAGGAACCGTGAGGCCCCCCAGGACCCTGCTCCCACGCTCTTTCCCTGCTGGAGCAGGAAGCCTGGGGCCTTACACACACTCGCACAGGGCCTGAAGAGTCTCTGCCGCGGGGGAGGGAGGGAGGGGAGGAGGGGGGAGGAGAGGGGAGGGGGGAGGGTAGCTTGAAGATGGACTCGTAGTGGTGCAGTGGTGCCGGAAGGGTGCTGGCTCCACACACTCTTTGGGGTGTTGATGACTTCCCCGCTCTGGGCTCTGGGCTCTGGGCGGGCTGAGGGACTTGGCCACTCCGCCAGCCCCGGGGGCGACGGCCCACACCGACTGCGGGATTAATGAGTCTGAGAGCGTGGCAGGAGCCGGGGTTACCCATCGGATCGGAGATTAAAACCCTCCTAATCATTTTTGCAAGCTGACTCCCTAATGCGATGCGGGATGCGGCTGGGTTTAAGCTCTCATTACCCACTTCCACCCACAAGCTAACAGGTCTCGCTCATTCGCCACGGGCAATTTCCTGCCCCATTGCCTGTGGAAACCGGGGGGCCGAGCCCCGGGAGGAGAGGAGCTCTCCGGGGCCCCTCTGTGGGCAATCAGGGTCCAGGCGTCTCTCCTCACCGCCGACCCAGCCCGTGTGTGTGTGTGTGTGTGTGTGTGTGTGTGTGTGTGTGTGTGCGCGCGCGGGGGGGGGGGGGTGACCAGCAGCCAGCGAGGTGAGCGGCAGCCCCCAGCCCCGCTATCTCTCCCCACCCACAGGGTCAGCCAGCTTAGACTCAGGGCTTGTGACTGGCATTTCCCGTTCTTGAAGGACAACAGAGCCAAGTGTGGTCTGCATTGCAGGGTCGTTTCCCCTCCATCACCGCCTGCCTTTGTGTGGAACAATAGCCCCCGTTCTGCGTGCCTGGGGCCTGGCACGGAGGGTTGGATACACGAGCTGATCTCCGGCGCCTGCTGCCTTCACGGGCCCTCTCCACTTCCTCTTCTTACCTGCGGAACTGGTGCCAGCAGTCAGAACCCCCCCAGCTGGGTTAGCGATCTCTGAGTCCCCCAAACGTGGCCACTTAGAGTGCCACGCACAAGGCGTTTATCACCTGCCCAGTCAGCCCTTGCGGGTCAGCCCGGCCGGGGCTGGGTGATGGAGATGCCTTCTCTGGGAGACGGCCCACCCGAGCAGCGGGGGCAGGTCGGCTTCTCGGCAGCAGTCAGTGTGGAAGGATGCTTGCAAGCAGCACCACACGGCTGCGTGTGGCCTGGAGGGATGTGTGCTGAGGAACGCCGGGTCAGGTAATAAGTGTCCCCAGCACATGGCCCTCGTTGTCTCCACACACGGCTGGAGCAGCCCAACCGTGCCAGGTTCACAGGGGAAGCTCATGGGGGGACCCTTTGTGCCTGAGCTCCAGGGCTGGGGGACTCCCTGTGAAGTGCTCTGCGACTGCACTGGGCCTCC
The DNA here is from genome assembly GCF_027595985.1 of Sorex araneus. Classification (NCBI taxonomy): domain Eukaryota; kingdom Metazoa; phylum Chordata; class Mammalia; order Eulipotyphla; family Soricidae; genus Sorex; species Sorex araneus. The sequence continues at coordinate 102,490,129 of NC_073304.1, forward strand.
ATGAGGTGGCGGGCAAGGGGTTGGCCAGGACTCTCGCACCACCGACATCTGACAGGGTCGGACGAGTGTTTCCCAGATGGCTCTCTGAGGTGGTTGGCAAGTTGACACTGGAGGTTGGCAAGAGAGTGTTGTTCCTTGCCAGGTGGTCCCTTCCTGAGACTGGCTTGAACCCTGGCACACAGCTGCTAGTTCCCCTCACACACAACAGTTTGAGGAAGCCGGAGGAAAGCAGCCATATCATGTGTGGCTTTGCTTGAGCACCATGCCCCATCTGCCTGCTCAGGAGAGCAGAATGAACTTTCATTTGCTCTGGAACTTCCTTCAAACACCCATGCGTGCCCACACCAGCACCCGGTGCCGCGCTGAGTGTAGTGACCAGGGTCTGGGGACAACCCCACATGCAACAGCAAGGGTGAGAGGTAAGGAAGTTGTGGCATTTTGTATATATACACAGAGGCGTAGTATGCAGCTGTAAGAGATGAACAGTTGCAGCTTTCAGCAACCTGGGTGAAACTGGGCTGGTCACGTGAAGGGAAGCAAACCAGAGGGCGGAGGCGTTCCAGATGATGTCACTCACTGTGGCACGTGGAGAAATGGGAAGGGAATGGAAGGCATCAGGAGATGGCAAAAACTGGCCCTGGATTACCACAGTGTCCTCGGCATGTGACCCTCAGTCTCCACACACGCACCCGTTCCAGGTACACAGGGGAGGTCCCTGGGGAGCCGTTTGTGTGTGAGCTCTGGGGCTGGGGGACTCTCTATGGAGGCCATAGGGGGAGCTGGTGGCTCAGAGGGAATGATGAGGTGGACTGGAGGTGGCAGAAGGACAGAAACAGGTGCACTGGGCACTTTGGTGGTGGAGAGGTGAGGTAACTGTGTGTGTAGCTACGAAGCACCCACGTTATTGTACAATTACCGCACACATGTGACCCAAACTCAATATAAAAAAGAAATGAGTTTGCCCAGGGCCGTGGGAGAGATCTGGGAAAGCACCAAGTGACACTGGAATATCAGACCTAAAACCCGATTATTCCCAGCTCTGTCAGTGACGGTGCCTAAAGGGTATGGACATGTAAGGTCAGAGTCCATCTCTCCTAAAAAGGGTCCTGGACTGCAAAGGTCAGCCGAGTGTGGTGAGGGCTACAGGGGGCCCCAGGTGCCAGCTGGCATTGGGGACCATGTAGGAGGCATCTGTGACAGTCAGAGCCCCGTGTCCCCATTCGGGGACCCCCAACAGCGAGGGGGCAGATGTGAGAGCAGCTACCTGGCTCTCTTCAGTTTTCCATCCACCACCAGCGCTTTCTACTGCCCACATGAAGAAGCAGGTTCCAGAAAGATCCAAGAGCCTGTGGAGCTGCTGAATCAGGTTCCAGAAACATCCAAGAGTCCGTGGAGCTACTGAATCAGGATTCACAGCCGTGGGCAGGCGGTAGATGAGGAAACTGAGGCCCCAAGACTTGAATGACATGGTGGCAGCCAGGGTGCTCTCCCCGCTTGCCTCGTGGGGCTCTTGGGAGGTCTCAGTGTCCCCAGTATTTGCTGGCCGGGGCCATTGGGGGGAGAGGTCTCTAGTGGCACGGGGACACGGGGGTGGGAGGAGGGCAGGGAAGGCTTCTTGTCGGTCTGCTCGGGCGCGGGCGCAGGCCACAGCCAGCCCCAAGGCAACGTCACGAACCACCTTCTGCACTGCTCACTCCCCTCCAGGCCCCCAGGACCCCCCACAGACCTTCACCCCACCCCGCACTGGGGACTCACAATCACACCCTAAAACCTCTCCAGAGCCGGGCGGGAAGTGTGTCCACCCCGCAGACAGGGAGCCCGAGTTCGCCTCCTTCCCTGTTCCCTGCGTGTCCCCTCTTCCCACTGGGGTCTTCTCACTGATGCTTGCCAAGCCCCCACCCTTCGGTCCACGTTCCCCTTAGCTTGTTCCCTGCCTGGTCTCCTGTGGATTGTCGGGTGATTCTTAGATGCTTCCTGAACCCCCACCCAGGGCTGACTCCTCCCTGAAGGTTGTTCCAACTTGGTGGGCACGTGGGCTCAGAGCCATAGAACCTCCCAGGCCCAGACACTGAGTGAGGGATGGGACCTGTCTTGGGCCTCAGCCAAGCTGCCATCAGGAACAACCTACATGAGGTAGAGGGCAGGAGAGGAAGCCTAAGCCCTTGGCCACAGAGATGGGGAGGGGGATACTGGAGAGGATCCCCAGCCTTGGACATTCTGCCCTCCTCCTCGGGACCCTCTTAGCTGCCCTGTCATCAGTCCTGTCCCATGGCACGCAACCCCGCCCCCACCACCCCCCACCGCCTTCCTAGAGAGCACGCTTCCATTTCATAGATAGGTAAACTGAGGCCAGGGAAGGACAGGACAGAGGCTAATCAGCCTACTTCCCAAAATGCAGCATGTCAGAAGCCTGGGCACTCATTTCTGCACCTCTGTCCTGCTTCCTTGCTCTGTCCCAGGTTCTAGGGAGACCCCTAGACTGTGAACCCCAGGGCCCTAGGGCCATCCTCCCACCAGCTTTCAGCTGCTTGCCGTCTGCCCTCTGTGTTGTGACGGGCTCAGAGCCCCAGAGTCTCGGGGGGCAGCCCTGCCCAGAGCTCGCTGGCTGAGCCTGGAAACCCAGGTTGTCCTTTGGAAAAGAGGGGGCCTCCTTCTGTGTCTGTGCTGCCCCCTCCCCACCCCCGGGCCCAGGGGCAGGCAGCTGGCGGGCAGCACAGCCTGACCGTGAGGAGGTCCGGGTGGGAATAGCACAGCCTGGGGGCGGGGGTCCCCACACACAGCCGCTTGCTCCTCCACCTGCTGGGCCCGGCTGTCCGGGGCCTTGGGGCAGGGAGGAACGTGCCCTCCTTAGCGGCCCAGCAGGGGGCGGTACCGAGCACATGCCTGAGAATTCTGGCTCCCAAGCCCGCCCCGTTGGCTGCAGTGCCCAGGGGCCTGACGGCCAGCCCCCCCCCCCACACACACACCCCTCATGCTCTGGGGGACAGCGTGTTCCTCTTCCCGGGTGCCTCACCCCAGACTTGCCAGGGACCGAGCTGCAGGGGCTGCGCTGACTTGATGGCCCTGGAGGGCCGCGTCTCGGGGGCTGGGGGCAGACACGCCAGTGCCCCCCCACCCCCGCACCCTCCCCCGCACACAGACCTGCAGAGCCGCACGCGCCAGCCCATGTGCCGCCAAGGCCCCGGCAGCGCCGTGCAGACGGACACACAGGCTCACCCCACTGACCTCAGAATGTGCCAGAACCTTCTCCACGCTCCCTGGGAAAAGCCGCTCTGCAGTTGCTAGGGAATCTGGGAGAAAGCAACCAGGCTCTCTTCCTCTTGGATGCACATCCCTGCCGCTCCCCGGGGGTGTCGGCTTTATTTTTCCCCTGCCGCTCTCCCCCAGGGCTTGTTCCCGAGTCTCTTCTCTCCTGTTTGCTGCGGAGCCAGGCCAGGGCGGGGGCGGCGGGGGAGGCAGCGCGCTGCCCAGCCCAGCTCTCGCTGGAAGCTGCTTGGTCCGACTGTTGCTATTGATTATGGCAAGATTGTGTGTGGCTAAGAGCTCCTCGGAGCCAACTGGTATATTAAGCAATCATTTCTATAGCAGATGACATAACTCCCCCGGCATCGGTTCGTCCTAATGGGCCTGGTATTACTCATGTGCTAATTGATTGGGCACGGAGGGAAGAAAAACGAAATTCACTTGTGAGGCGATTTTATGGCAGAGCTCATAACAGAGGTAATTTGCTGAAAATGTTCAGTCCCGCTCCGCTTATGTAAGATCATCTGTGTGCCTGTGTTTTATCTCCTCCGCGGCGCGGGAAGCTGGCCTGGCGCTCGAGGTAGACTCCCCTGGGGACCCCCGCGCTGACAGCTCCACACTGGCTTCCCAGCTGCCCCTGGGGGAGGGTTGACAATTAGTGCCTTCTGCAGAGCCTTCCCGCCTTGGGGGGGCTTTCAAACCCTCTTAGCATCTCCTGTTTTTTTTTTTTTAAAAAAAAAAGAAAGAGAGAGAAAATAAAAGAAAAACCGCTCTATCGAAGGGCAAAACAGTTATTTTCAGATCAGCCGTTTAGTGTTACAAAGGCTCGTTCAGAGAGGGAAGGATGAAGGAGGGATTATTCTTCTTACTTTATCTGGAGGAAGAATATTTGGCCTGCAAGAGAGAAGGATGGAGAGATTTGAAGAGGCTTGAAGGCTCCCTTCCTCCTGTTTGCTCCCTCTCCCTTCTGTTCCCTTCGGCCTTCCTCCTCCCTTCTCTCTCTCTCCACACCCCTTCCCTCTCTAGAGGACCGGGCCTGGCTGGCTCTTCCCCTCCTTGTCCTCACAGTCCCCGGGGGCCGGGGCCAGGGCACTTGCACCATATCTCCAGATGCACAGAGCTGGGGATACTCTGAGGTCAGCGGCCTTCTGGGGGTACCACCTCCCCCCAAAGGTTTTCTGCAACACAGATGGGGGACTCACTCCGGGCTCTGAACTAGGTTTCCAGGGTGAAGGAGGCCTTCCTAGGAGCCTGAGCGTGTGTTAGGAGGGTGCTGAGGGCCAGGCTGTGCTGTTCTTCCTGCACCATGGGGGGCTGGGGTGGGCGGTGCCCCTTCCTGAGTCTAGACTAGCATTGCCTCCTTTTGCTGATCAGTTCAATGATCTAGAAGTTTCCATGAAGCGGGGTGATCCAGGCTGCTTTGATCCAAAGTGAAAGCCAAGAGCTGACCCATGGGGGTTGCGGGGTGGATGTGTGGATCCTTCCAGCAGGTCCCAGGTGGACTAGAAAGTTCCGTAGTGTCACTGCATCTAGGACATGTGCAAACCAGTCAGGGTGAGGCATGTGACCAGCCAGCTTCTAGCCAGACCCCTCCTGCCCTGTGCCCGCCCAGGATGGAGGTACATTTCATCTGGGCCAGTTCTGACTCAGAGGTGCCCTGCCTGAGGCGGGACTTCCGGTCTCCCTGAAGACCCCGCGGTGCCTGAAAGCCCCTGAGGGATTCGGGTACCTGGGAAGCCCTTTCCATAGTTCCGGCTTGTCTTCTCGCTGTGTGGGGAGATGCCCCCAGAGGCCAACCTGGGCAGCTCTTCCCACACCCCCACTCGTCCTCTCAAGGGGACCCAAGGACCCAAGGACCCGGGGCTGTGGAAGGCGCCAGGATGGACCTCAGCTCTCCCGAGCCCTTAGGAGGCACCCCAAGCCCACCCAGGGGCACTGTCTGCTGGCAGACAGGCAGACCTGCTCAGCACCCACCCAGTCTCAGTCCGAAGGCTCCCAGCTGGGCAGTGCCAAGTGCTGAGACACGTCCGTCAGCCTTTCTGAGAGGACTCTTCCCTCCGAGATGGGGAGACAGACCACAGAGAGCACACGCGGGGGCCCTGAGGGGCTCAGAAGTGCAGCAGGCAGCTGCCTGAATCTTTTATTCGAAACCTCGGGCTGGCCTGCATGAACCCATTTCTCATATGGGGAAACTGGTTCGGGCAGCTGGGGATGGGCTGAGTGTGCTCAAGCCATCACTCATACTAACTCTGGCCCTCCCTTCACCCCTGCAGGTCGGCAAGGAACGCCTCACGATAGAGCGTGGCCTTCCCCGTGCTGATGGGGCACTTCGGTCAGCGGGCGATGTACCAGGCTCTTGGGAGGGACTCATGTAAGCACGGACTTTCCCCAGATAAACGCAGTGAAGACTCTCGCGCCTGAGGGATCTTGAGAATAATCTTGGGGGGAGATTACATGGGCCCAGAAGTGCTTCCCAGACGGCCGGTCAGGAGCGCCTGACAAATCTGTCTTCCGGTTCTCCGTGGGGGCGGTGGGGAGGTGGAAGCAGAGTGACCTGGGGGGCGGTGCCAGCTGCCAGCCTCGGGAGGCTGCGCGGGCCTGTGGGGCTGCTGGGAGGAGCCTTCCGGGGTTTCGACAGGATTGCAGCAGCTCAGGCCAGCCCGGGCACGGTCGCGTCCTCAGAGCGGCTTCTCACTGGCCCAGAGCGTCTGGTGGGAGCTGGGGGGTGGGGGGGTAAATGACAGGGAAGCACAGAACACCCTGGGGGTTCAGGCAGAGCAGAGGGGAATGTGGGAGCAGGAGGGGAGGCGCTGATTTTATCTGGGCCTGGATTTCCCCACCCTAATTACCCTGTGATAATTAATAGGTCTAGAACATTTGCCTTGAAGCCAAGCTCCCTGAACAGTGAGCAAGGAGCAGGGGGTGTGATTGCCTAACTGGAATGTGCGCGTGTGTGCGAGTGTACGTGTGTGCGCGTGGTGTATGCGTGCGTGCAGGTGTGTATGCATGCGTGCATGTGTGTACATATGTGTATGTGTGTGTGTTTGTGTGTGCATGTGTGTGAGTGTGTGCATATGTGTGCATTGTGTGCATATGTGTGTGCGTGTATATGTGCATGTGGGTGCACGTATGCATGTGTGTACATGTATGTGTGAGTGTTTGTGTACGTATATGTGTGTGTGCGTGTGTACATATGTGTGTATGTGCCAGTGTGAACTGTATGTGTGTATGTATGTGTGTGTACATGTGCGTGCATGTGCGTGTGTATGTATGCATGTGTGTGTGTGTTGCGGGGTGTGAGAGGCACAGTGGGGCAGTTGCCTGAGGGGTCCTGGGCTCCTGCATTGGTTCTGTTCCCAGGTGAGAACCACCTGCCTGGCACCCGCTCTGCCCACAGAGCCGCCATTGCAGTGCGGGGTCCTGGGGAGCCCGTGAAGGACGCGCAGCTGCTCTCCTGGCAGGCCCTGCGGTGGCTGCAGTGGGATGCACGGGGCGCTGTCGAGGACCAAGACAGAGAGCAGGGACACAGATGGGACCAGAGTGGGACGCTGGCAGCCAGGCTGAGCTGCACACTTAGGGGTTTTGTTTACTAGGGGCCCACACCCGCCGGTGCCCAGGGCTTACTCCTGGCTCTGTGCTCAGGGGAACCTAGAGGGTGCTGGAGTTCAGACTGGGGCTGGCCTCGAGCTAAGCAAGAGCCCTAAGCACTGTGCTCTCTCTCTCGGTCTCACTTTTTGTTTGTTTGGTTTTGGGGACACACCTGGCAGTGCTGGGGCTTGCTCCTGGCTCTGTGCTCAGGGATCACTCTTGGTGGAGCTCTGGGGGAATCATATGTGGTTCCAGGGGGTTGAACTCCGGTCAGGCACATGCCAGGCAAGGGCCCCACCCGCAGTGCTATTGCTCTGCTCCTGGCCCGGCTGTTTTTAATGACCTCTGTCACGGGCACAAGGAGATTCTCTACTTCCCGGTCCTTCCTGCTGCCATTGCTGTCTCGAGGGCGGGACCTATCTGCCCGTGTGGTGCCAACACCCCTGCCCATGCAGTGGACACGGCACAGGAGGCAGCGGCACTGGGGTGGTGGCAGCACCACCCAGACCGCGCTCTGTCGCGCGGGCAGCTGCAGGGATCCAACTCAGCTTCTCAGCTCTGCCCGGCCTGCAGGCTCCTAGATGCTCCCGGGATGTTCGGTCTCTCCTCACCGTGGCCCTGGGCTCCGTGGCTCCACTCGGGAGTGATGCTAGTGAAGAGCCACCCACCACCCCCATACCAGGCCACAGGGAGGACTGGGTGAGGGGAGGCTCACGGGGGTGCACCAGGCTGGTCTGGAGGAAGCCCCCGCAAAGGTCACTGTCATCATAATTGGGGACAGGTATGTTGAGGGACAGAGAAAACTCACCGGACCCCACCCCAGCCTGCCTTGAGCTTCATGTAGGTCGGCTGGCTCCTGCCATCAGCTCAGCTCCTCCTGAGAGGGAGCCCTGGGGGAGCCCCCAGTGAGGGCTTGCGGAGGGCAGGCAGGGTGGGGAGGAAGGAGGCAGGGCTGAGCCCCCGCTGTGGCCCATGACCTGAAGGGGCTACGGTGGGTTCTGGACATGTGAAGAGCTGGACAGAGAAGCTGAGGCCTTGTGGACTGACCTAAACAGGGGCAAAAAGTGGAGCCAGCCTGCCCCCCAAAGGGAAGGCCAGGAGGGACCCCCATGTCTTTCCCATACCCCTGCCCCAGCAGCTTTGACATGCAGGCAAAATGCTTGACACGAACATCCTGAATGAATGTGTGTGTACATGTGTGCCTGTGCATGGGTTTGTGTGTGCATAAGTTTGTGTGTGCATGGGTGTATATGTGTTTGCATGTGTGTATGGGTATGTGTACATCTGTGTGCAATGAAGCATGTGTGGGTTCATGGAGATGCATGAATGTATGTATACATGTGTGCATGGATGTGATCATGCACGATGTGCATGTGTATACATGGGTTGTGTGCATGGGTTATGTATGAGTTTGTCTGTGTGGTTTGTATACACATAGATGTGTGTACATGGGTGTGTGTTTGTGTACATGGGTGTGTGTGTGTGTGTGTGTGCATGGGGGTGCATGGGTGTGGGTACACCTGAACTGCATTCCAGAGACACCTGGATACAGGAAAGTCCCACAGCACCCCAAGGTCCCTGCAGCTCTAATCTCATCAGTGCATCCTCTGCAGTGTTGAAAGGGACACTCCCATGGTTTTCAGCTGAAATGGGGGAGGGCGGACAGAGTGCAGGCCTGACCTCTGGGTGGGGCCAAGGCCTGGCAGGAGCCAGGAGGGGCCCCATTGAGAGCAGGTGGGAGGCTCCTGCAGGAGGCTGCAGGCGGGACTCAAAGACTCTGGGGTACCACCCGAGCACTTTACCCTGCCCGGTCTCTCTGAGGACCCCGAGAGTCTCACTTTCTGCCACCTAGAGCCCTTTGGATGCCGTTTCCTCAACCTGAATAGCTTCCCACAGGGCTCTGCAGACGCAAACATTTCTCTCACACTTAGAGCAACTTTCTTTTTGTTCTTCTCATTCATCTTGTTCTTGTTCTTCTTCTTCTTGTTCTTCCTCTTGTTGTTGTTCTTCATCACTGTCACTGTATCACTGTCATCCCGTTGCTCATTGATTTGCTAAGTGGGCACCAGTAATATCTCTATTGTGAGCCTTGTTGTTACTGTTTTTGGCATATCGAATGTGCCATGGGTAGCTCTCCAGGCTCTGCCGTGTGGGCGGGATACTCTTGGTAGCTTGCCAGGCTCTCCGAGAGGGATGGAGAAATCGAACCCGGGTTGACCTCATGCAAAGCACACGCCCTACCTGCTGTGCTATCCGATTCTGGCCTTTATTTGACCAGTCCATTGCTGATGGGTTCAATCTTCCCCTCAAATAAAGCTGTGGAAACCCCCCAGTGCCTTTGCACAGCTCTCTCGCTGTCCTTCTGTGAGTCTAAAGCAACATCCATGAAAGCTCTGCCCTTCGATCCTGCTGCCAGTACGAATAAGTCTTCACTGATGCATACCCAGCGACGCGAGGATCAGTCACACAGCAGTGTCCCCGCTTTCATCCTTCGTGAGGCTGTCTCCTGCCACACTGTCCTCACACAACAGCAACCGAAGAAGGAAGTTCTAGACTCTTCCTCTCTGGGCAGGAAAGGAAACCAAGGCACAGAGGGGTGAAGTCACTTGCCCGAGGACACCCAGGAGGAGGGGGCAGGGCTGGCTCTTCTGAGGCCTCTGCGAGACTTGACTAAGGCCTGTCCTCCTTGCACCTCTGCCTGTCCACGTCCCCTCTGGGTGCCATGGTCGGATGACTCATCCTCATCACCTCTTTGTACCCCAACCCACTCTGAAATATCTTTAAGAGACACTTTTTTCTTGCTTATTTTATTATTGTTATTATTGCTATTATTATTACTGCAGCCCAGCAGTAGGATGGTGTCAGGACTAACTGTAGAGCGGAGGGCACACAGGCTTTAGTGGTCACGGCATGAGTGGCAGAGCGAGGCCTGGGGCTGTGTTCATGCTTGGTCCAGGTGAGGTGAGGGGGGAGGACCGACCGGCCGTGCTTCCTTCTGTTTGCTGAGACCAGGGAAGACCCACATGCCATGAAGGGAGCCACTTCACAGCACACCGTCAGCAGCTCTCACAAACTCACCCCCACCGTCTAGTTCCAGAACGTTCCATCCACCCCCCATCCCCCGAGGAAATCTGTGCCAAGACAGTCTCTGCACTTCCCTTCTTGCTCCCCCAGCCCTGGCGACTGGCATCTGATCTCTGTCTTATTTGGGGGCCACACCTGGTGGTGCTCAGAGCTTACTCCCAGTTCTGCACTCAGGAATCACCCCAGGCAGGCTCGAAGGAGCACAGGAGCTGCTGGAGTCCAAACCCAGGCTGCATGCACGGCAAACGCCCTCCCCACTGTACTCTCTGCTCTAATTTCTGATTTCGAGACTTGCTTTCAGGGAGAAAGCCCTACACAGCTGGTCTTCTGTGACTGGCTTCTCCCCTGGGCTGGGTTCAACTGTGATGTATATGGGGACAGAGGTCAGTAAAACGGCCCATCTAGAGACTGATGGCCCTTCCCCAAAGCACATGTTCAACACGGCCACAGTGACCTTCATCCTGGAGCAAGGCTGTCTGGGGACCGGGCTGGGGGAGGCGAGCACAGGAGACCAAGGAGCAGGTGGCCGGTGAGAGCCAGGGTGGAGGTCAGAGCAGGCAGAGAGTTTGAGGCCAGGTGGTGTGGGCAGGGGCTGTAGCACGGAGGCCACGGACGCACGCAGGGAAGGGACAAGAAGCCACCAGCGGTCTTGGCGCCTGGGCAGTGTCACCATCTCTGCTTTTGACAGCTCTTGTGCGACAAAATCCGTATATGTACAATTGATCTGTTTATGAGATGCCATTCAAGGGTTTTCACGTATTCCCACAGCGTATGTGCCATACTCAGGGAGCACTCCCATACCCCCAGCCCGAGTCCCACTCCAACCTCCGTCCCCCACTTCCTACTCAGCCCTGGGCACAGTCAAACCTGCTGCCTGTCTGAATCTGCCCCGTCTGGCCCTTCCCACAGCAGAGCCAGACAGTGCGGGGTCTGTGCCCGGGTCCTGGCACTCAGCACCATCTCGTGGAGGCCCCTCCATGTTGTAGTACGTGGTCAAGCTTCATGAGATTCTGCTCCTCTCCACGCCCAGTGCTCAGTTTAGTGGACCTGGGCTTGTTTCCACTCCTTGGCTGTTAAACACTGTGCCTTTGAGTGCTTCTGTGGGAGTGTCTTAACCTACGAGGCCCACACCAGGGAACGGAATTGTTGGGCCAGGACGTGACTCTACTCTAAGTTTTTGGATTGTGTTAGGCTGTTTCCCAACGTGGCCAGAGAGTCTCCACGAAGGCTGCTGACAACTCTTGGAATGGGAAGAGGGGTGCAGGGGTCATGGAGGAACTGGGGTGCTTCTGCGGCCAGCCTGGCTTTTCCAAATGAAGTGCCTAACCCCTGGCGGTCTCACTAAGAATGAGGCAGGAGAGGTCAAAGTTTAAGGGGTTGCTGGAGCCCCTCATCTTGGGCCACGTAGATCCAAGAAGGTAATGCTTTATAGAATGACACTTTAGGGGACATACACCTTGCCAACTCCCCAAAATCTCACAGCGTTTAGTCCTGCCAAGAAATCAAGCTGAAGGGCAGAGCCCGGAGAGTGAACAGCCCCCTAACCCCCTGAACAGCAGACAGGAGTCCCCAGCACGGCCTGTTGGAGCCTGGCTGTGATGGACATCGCCAGCAGAGACATGGGGTGGGGTGAGTTGCCCCGAAACCTGGGGGCGGGTCTCCTCTGGAGAGAAGGTGGGGGGAGGCCAGCAGGAAGCCCCCGTGGCTGAGTGAGGGTGTGAGCAGTAGCCCCGTGGGGAGAGCTAGGCTGTGTCCACTCTCTCTGGCCAGTGCCCCCCACACAGCCAACTCTCCTTCCTTTCTTCCCTGACCTTCTCAGATGCAAGAAACAAAGAGCCCTGGCGCCTTGGCCCAACGCCTTCTCTCCAAACACCGACAAAAGCCCAGGTAAGCCTGCAAACCAGCCTCATTTTCCATGCCAGCCCCGACTCCACCCCAACACGCCCATCGCAGTGACATACACAGCTGAGGTGCTCCTGGGGCTCCAGGTCCCGGCTGGGAGAGGTGGAGCTCTGTCCTTCCCTGCGGTGCTCCTTCCAAGGGCTTCGGTGCTCACCCTGAGCCTCCCACAGTCGGAAGCTGACTCCCACTTCCTGGGAGAGTCAGAGGGTTCCATGGGCAGGTGGAGGCGTGGTGCTCACCCCTCCTCCGCTACCTGCCCTGTCCCCTCTGCTCAGCGTCAGGGATGCGAGCCCCCTCTCCCCCCAGGTCCCGTGTTTTGGACACGCTCACTGCAGGAGAACCGCAAGTACCCAGGGAGTTTGGGTTTATCTGCCAACACATACACGTCTCTGTTCATTTTTAAAAGCCGGTGCCCTGGGCCTGCCTGGCTCCTGGAGGCGACCAGTCAGCCTCGCACAAGCTGGCGGGTGGCGGGGGGGTGGGGGCTCCAGCCTTGCTTCATGGTCTCCGCTGGTGCCCCCGGCAGGCAGAGGGCTGCCCCCCTGCGCCTGCCACAGTCGCTCATGAATAATGGAGAAGCTTCTCCAGACCCCGGGCCTCTGCCCCCGCCCACTGCGGCTCCCAGCTCTGATATATTTGATCGGAGATGGCATAATTTTTCACCTAAATGTGAATGTATTTGCGAATTGATAGAAAATAGTTCTCGCTCTGGTGATATAATATAGGGCTGCCCTGGTCCTGCCTGCTATTTTGATTGTGACTTAAATGGATGAGGCCATCAATAATTATTTTATTGAGCAGACACATAAAAAATGATGCTCTAGTCGTTTCCCTGACACAGCCGAGTGGGTGCAGGGGTCTGGCTCCCCCGGCGGTCCTGGGCTCACTGAGCGCGTCCATGAAGCTGCTCCTGCCCATCTGGAACCTTCTCTGGGGAGGATGGGGGTGCCAGGGGGTGGAGTGGGATGGGGTCGGAAGGAGAGAGTCGGACCCTGCAGAGCTTGGGGGTATCTGCACAGTTCTGCGCCATCACTACTGTCCAGACCCATGGGACCCTCATTTTGTGGAGGAGGGAGGGGAGGCAGTTCAAGGCTCCAGGGGGGCCCCAGCTGGTTGTGGGGCTTCTGCCTCTCAAGGAAGGAGTTGCCCCAACAGGCTTCCCCAACCATCTTCCATTATGGTTTGGGGAGCAGGACCCCCCATCCCCCTGTAGGAAACCAGCTCCTCCCTTGATGCACCCTGGGAATGGGAGGACCCCAGGGTGGGGGAGCTGGAGGAGAGAGGTGGATGCGAGCCCCACGCTCAGGCACCCCCCAGGAACGTGGGGCTGACCCCTGGTTCCCCCACCTCTGGAAGGGAGGGCAGTCTTCAAGCTGAGCTGAGGGATAAGAAGAAAAACCTCTCGCAGGGGGCGGGGGTCTCCATCCTTGTCTGGGGGAGCACAGGGCTTAGATTCAACTCCGATTTCCCGCTTTATCCACATGCCGCCTTTACTAGTATTGCCTTAATTTACCTTTTGGAATGCACCAACATTTTTAACTTAACCCCATCCTCAGCAATAAATCCACCAGCCCCTGTTTGATGTGTCCATTCTCGTCCTCACTCCAGAAACACAGCTCGAATGGAAACACATGTGCCGGCAGGTTCAGGAGAGCCATCTGGAAAACACCAGGGCCTGCGGGCTCAGGGGCGGCAGAGGTGACTGGGAAGGAAAGGGACAGCGGTGCAGCTACTTTGTCCTACTGTCGCCCCACATCACCCCCGAGTTGATGGCAGATGTGGGTGGAGCCTGGGATGGAGGTAGCGGGTGATGGCATCTGTTTCCCCAGGCGCAGGGGTGTGGCGGCTCTCCTCAGTCCCAGAGAGCCCCCACCCCATTTTAATTGGGAGGATTGTCTCCTGCCGTCCCTCTTGGCCCTGCCCTGCAGGAGACACAGCCGCGCTCTGGCCTGGATCAGAGAGGACAAACACACCGCATGTGGCCGCAGGGAGGTGGCCCGAGGTGGTAAGAGAGAACCTGGGGCTGGGCTGGAGCCGTAGCACAGTGGGGAGGGCGTTTGCCTTGCATGCAGCTGGCCCGGATTCTGTCCCCAGCACCCCACATGGTCCACGAGCCCTCCAAGGAGTAATTCCTGAGTGCAGAGCCAGGAGTAACCCCTGTGCATCACCGGGTGTGGCCCCCCAAATCCAAAACATATATTTAAAAACTATTTTAAAAAGAGAGAATTAGGAAGTACAAAGTTTCTAGAAACCTCTATGTGGCCTTACACTGCACCCCAATCTCGCCTCTGTTCTCTGCACCCCTTTCCCCCGGGGCCAGGGCCAGGGCGGGGTGGGCGGCTGAGTCCCAGAGCCCTCAGGCTAAGCAAATGCTTGGGTCGCTCACAGTTTCCCCAGAGCCCTTGACCAGGACACGGCTCAGGCCCTGCTTGCGGGTGGTGGAAGCTGCAGGGCACAGAACATCCGTGTGAAGAGAACCAACACGCCCGCTGAGCAAGGCGGGGCCAGACCTCTGCTCTCAGCCTCGACCTGAGTGGGGATGCTGGTTGTCGGGGTTCATGGGCCCGTTCCTGCAGATCAGCGACTCTCCTGTGAAGGTCTTGCTGGTCCCGGGGCCCCAGCACCCATCAGTCCCGGTTCAGATGACAGAAGGGGCAACCCAGCTGCAGGCCCCAAGGGAGGCTGGGCTTGGTGCTTGGGCTTGGACCCTGGGTGCCCCGAGGCTCAGTGGGCCAGGACACAGCTGGGCAAGTGTGTGGCCTCCAGGCCTCTTTCCTGGCGCTCTGGGGCACACTCCCCAGGACCCGCTGGTGGCCACGGTGTGACCTCGTGCTCTGGGAACCACAACCAAGTCCTGGCTGACTGGGCTGTGGGGGCCGAGGGACAGGAGGATGCGGACACTTGCAGGCCCAGCAGGGGCCGCTGGGCAGAGCGGAGTGAGGCTCCTGTCCCCCAGGCACGGCCAGGAGGGGCCCCTGCTGCATCTGCAGACCCCGCTTTGGGGGAGCTGTGGGCTCGGCGGCCTCTGCTTAGCCCCTCACCGGGGATCCAGCTGGAGACAGGTGGCAGGCAGATGAGCAGCCCCCCGGCCCGCTGGCAGCACCCCCAGGCTTGCTTTCCTGCACGACGACTCACCAAGGTGAGACCCGTGCCTTGACCCCCGACAGCTTGGGGTGAGGGGTGGGCTGCGGGGTGCACGGGGAAGGGGCAGCGGGTCCCCGTGCTCTGACTGCTGCCCTGCCTCTCAGGCCCCTCAGCCTGGGCCCTTCTTTCTCCAGTACCCGCCACCCCCCTTCTCTCCCGTCACCTCTGGCCCCCTCCTTCATCCCTGTTTGTGTCTGTCTGTCTTCACTGTGGCTCCTGATCTTCCTCTCCAGGTCCCCTGGGGAGTCAAGGGCCCGTGCAGGCAGGGGGGAGCCCAGGGGCAGCATCCCCTGTGGTCCTGCAGGGGCCAGCTGCTGAGCTGACCAGCACCTACTGGCCCAGGCAATGTGGCAGTGACAGTGACCGAGCCGGACACCATCTGCCCCCACTTCTCCAAAATAGGGCCCTCGGGCATGACACTGACCATGTGCCAGGGCAGTGGCTGAGGCGGCCGAGCTGGGGACATCATCTGTGTAAAGAACTTACCCCACCGCCCAGTGAGTGGACACCTGTGACCACCCCCAGTTTCCGGAAGAGGCGACTGAAAAGCTCCGAGTGACAGCACGTGTCTAAGATGATGAGAGGCCCAGGACTCAGGCAGGGCCGGCGCCAGGCCACACTCGGTCCCTTCCCCAGGGGCTCCCGGAACCCCAGGAAGGCTGGGCACAGGGAGTGCTTGCTGCAGCCCAGAGGGTGCTCCTGCTGTTGTCGGTGTGAGACACTGAGGCAGCCAGTGAGGGACAGAGCGTCGTCTCTGAGGCACGCCATCCCCGCAAGAAGCACTCAGGTATCCGATAAAGACAAAACACAAGCTTGGGACCGAGGGAGGCTGCGGGCCGGGCCTGCAGGGCCCTGGGGCTTCTCGTGGTCAGAGTTCAGAATCTCCTGTCTGCCCTGTGAGAGTAAGACACACACACACACACACACACACACACACACACACACACAGACACCCCCGCGCCCCAAGAGGAGGTGTGGGTGCTAGTGGGTGCTAATTTGCATTTCCTACAGCTTCCTGGGCAGAACTGAGCTGGGCCTTAAGGAAAAGGAAGCTGGATGCTGAGCCTAGCTGCTGGGGAAGTTGAGGCCACTCCCTGGAGGGCCCAGCAGGAGACCCGCCACCCCCCAACCCCCAAGGCCGGGGTGCTGCGGCCAGCTGGGCCTGATGAATGACGCTCATTTCAGCCGCGCCTTGCAGCCTGGAAAGCGCCTCTCCCCAGGTCGATGGGGTTTTTATTAACCGTTTTACTGTCACAGTTTCAGAATCAATCAGCACAGGCTCACGGGGCTGTGAGGATGGGGCAGGGGCAGGAGCGCAGCAGAGCCCGCGGGACCCACAGTGGGGGTAGGCCGGGGTCTCTGCATCACCTGCCCTGCATGGGGGCAGTGCTTTGTCCTCTCCCAGAGCCAGACCCTCCGCCATAAGACCAGGACCAGCTGCACACACTGGTGGATCCTTGAGCCCGCCCAGACCCCCAAGAGCTGCTTAGACTAGAGCCATGCTCCGAACAAGGCAGGGCCCCCGGCCCCTGGGGTCAGCTCGGACTGGAGGGCGCCCGTGAACTTCCCTGGCTGGCCCACAGAGCCACCGCTTTGTCCCAGCTGCCCAGCGAGGCCAGCCCAGTAGGAGGACCCGGGGCTTGTGCCAGGCCGCGGCGGGCCCGCCTGAGACCCCGCAAGAGGAGGCCAGAGATAACGCAGGAGCCAAGTCCGAGATGGCAGCGTCTTTCCTGGCCTGTGCTCAGGTGGCCGCACCCAGAGGCCCTTCACCCTCTCCCCGCTAGACTTGCCCACCTCCTTCCTTCCTCCCTTCCCTCCCTCCCTCCCTCCTTCCTTCCTCCCTCCCTCCCTCCCTCCCTTCCTTCCTTCCTTCCTTCCTTCCTTCCTTCCTCCCTTCCTTCCTTCCTTCCTTCCTTCCTTCCTTCCTTCCTTCCTTCCTTCCTTCCTTCCTTCCTTCCTTCATTCCTTCCTCCCTTCCCTCCCTCCCTCCCTCCTTCCTCCCTCCCTCCCTCCCTCCCTTCCTTCTTTCCTTCCTTCCTTCCTTCCTTCCTTCCTTCCTTCCTTCCTTCCTTCCTTCCTTCCTTCCCTCCTTCCCTCCTTCCTTCCTCCCTCCTTTCCTTCCTCCCTCCCTCCCTCCCTCCCTCCCTCCCTCCCGCCCTCCCTTCTTCCTTCCCTCCTTCCTTCCTTCCTTCCTTCCTTCCTTCCTTCCTTCCTTCCTTCCTTCCTTCCTTCCTTCCTTCCTTCCTTCCTTCCTTCCTTCCTTCCTTCCTTCCTTCCTTCCTTCCTTCCTCCCTCCCTCCCTCCCTGGTGCGGGAATGCACCCAGGCCTCCCCCAACCAGGCACTGCCTCTCCCCCGGGCTGCCCTGGCCCTCCACACACCTCACACCCGCTTTCCCATCTGTTCTCCAGGACTCACAGGCACAGAAACAGTCCCCGAGGTGGTGGGGGCAGGTGCTGACAGTTGGGGGCAGCTCAGTCCCTGTGTCTGGTGGTCTGCTGCTGCTCGCCCAGAGCCGATGGTGACCAGAGCCCCGTGGGGTGGGGGTGCTGAGAGACCCCCTCTATCTGCAGGTGCAGGGGGACGCTGTGGTGCAGCCTTGAGAGCAGCAACGCCCCTTCCTGTGCCAGACCGAGTGTGACGAGGGCAGCCAAGCTTGTGCAAATCTGCGCTAGGCGGTGACGAGAAGCATGACAGAGAAGGCAGGGGCGCGAGAAAAGCTCCAGGGGAGCCTTTCTGGGTCGTGGCTTTGGTGCAAAGGCCTGAATCAAAGTCCGTGAAGCACTACAGTCCGTGAAGACAGCGGGGCGCGGTCAGAACCACTGAGGGCGCTGGGACATCCGAGGAAGAGCCTGAGGCCAGTGTGGCTGAAGAGGTGGGACAGGAGCTCGGAGATGAGGTGGCCTGTGCCTGCAGGGCGCGAGTAGGCGCGTGTGCCCTGGTCCCTTCGTGTGACGGGAGGGCCCATGTGTCCTGGTCCCTGCGTGTGACGGGAGGGTGTGTGAGCCCTGGTCCCTGCGTGTGATGGGAGGGTGCGTGAGCCCTGGTCCCTGCGTGTGACGGGAGGGCGCGTGTCCTCCGAGTCCTACAAGGGGAAGGCATGACTGTGCCAGAGGGTGGCTACTTGTGACGAGGAGGGAGTGTACCCTGCTGGGGTCAAACAGAAGCAGGAGGCGGCCCCTTAGCCCTCTTGTTGCTTCTGAGGCTGCTGGGAGAAACTGTGGTGGCAGGTGGGGCAGGTGGAGCCCAACCTGGGGAGCCACCTACAATCCCAAGTCCTGCCCTGCCACCGCTCCCAGCTGTGTGACACAGAGCCAGTGCCTTCACCTCTCTGAGTCAGCTTCCCGTTGCCAGGTTAGGAGCACTGTTCTTCCAAGAGCAGGAGTGCATCAGCCTCCTGAGGCTGTTGCTGGGTCACGTGGCAGAACTGAACCGGGCGGCCAGCGTCTTGGCTAGAAGCTGGGGACTGAGCGCAGGGCTCTCCCACTTGCGTCCTCCGTCCTCTGCCTGGCACCCAGCCCCCTCCCCGCCCCAGCTCTGGGCCAGAATCACTGCAGGTGCGTCTCTGGGGAGCAAAAGCCCATCCCGGAATCTTCTTGGGCTGCGTCCATCTTCCCGGCAACCCCAAGGGTCTGGTCCTTTCATGGCTGAGAATCGGGCATTTTCCTCTTCCCCTTTGGACGCGTTGGCGCCGGCCTCTGGTGGAAGGCTGCTGGAGCGAGCACTTGCAGATTTATCTTAGCAAAACCCGACGGTGCCTGCATTGGTGCCCTGGGAAGGGCATTGTTGGAGCTTCCACCAGGCCAGGGTGGAATCCCCCAGGGAGGACAGAGCCCAGCACCATGTGTGCAGCCCGGGGTGCAGGGAAATGGGTCAGCGACATCTCCTCAGACCACCAGAGTGGTCCCTGGGCAAACACCTGGGCAAACACCGTCACACAACGCTCCCCTCCACTTCTCAAAGCCAGCGGATCACGTGGCCGGGAAGCAGAGGGGGCCTGGCCAGGTGGGGCTGGGTGGAGCCGGCCCAGGAGAAAAGGTCCAGGAGAAAACAGGGGCCAGGCCCAGAGGTCAGCTGGCCCGGGACTCCCTTAGGGTTTTGCTGCTTCACCAAGAGAACCAAACCCTGGATCACAGAGTTCTGGCTGCGGCCGCTGGTGGCTGGGGGTCCAGAAAGAACCTTTCCAGCTGGATGGGGCGCGCCAGCCCAGCGCTGGCGCCTGACGGGGACGTCACCCGGGGCAGCCAGAGTCCCTGGCTCGGCTGACCCGAACGTCCTCTTCTCTCCCACACCAGTGTCCCAAGGGGCAGTGGGAGGGAGCGAGTCTGGGCCATTGCGATGCTTCATCTCTCTGGCTCACAGAATCCATGGCCCAAGGGCTGGTGTGCAAACAAACACTTTGCTGCAGGTAGGGGGGCAGGGGCCGGGCGCAGATGCTGAGCGCAAATCCTGAGCCCCCCAGCCACAGCCTCACTTTCCTTCAGGGCTTGTCCCTGCTCCGCTCTGGTTCTTTATTTCCAGGGGATGCAGATGGAAAAGCATGGAGAGATTTACAGAGCACTGGGGGAGCCTGACCGAGCGGGGCGGGGCTGCGGGAGCCTGCCATAGCGCTGGGGCTCTCCACAGAAACAGGGCAGAGGGAGAGGGGGCAGGGCCCCATGCTTACCTGGGTGGGCTTGGGTGGATACAATCGAGGCCTATGCCCAGCTGCAGTGGGCAGGTGGGGCCTCCGAGCTGTGTGGAATGGTTCCCAACTGTGTGTGGGGGCGGGGGGGCTAGCATGTGACCCCCCACCAACCACAGAGGTGATCAGAGACAAATACAAGTAGGAAATAAAAATCTGCCCCTCCTGGATGTCAAAGCACGTTTGAGCATTTGTATACATGAACACACACATCAAAGCCCCCAGACGCTAAGGCGCAGTCTGGGTCTGCGTGGCAGACAGCTCCGGGCTCACCCAGCAGGCACCGTCCTGGGGGACGGCTGGGGAGGGGGCTGGGGAGGGGGCTGGGGGGTTTCTGGAGCCCAAGGGAAGCCACTTGAGAAGCCTCGAAGGGCAGTTTCCAGGGGACACCGTGAGCGTTAGCCAGCAGAGCCTGTCTCCACACGGGACACCTGCCCGAGGGAAGGCCCCTCACATTCAGGTGGGTGTGCATGGACCCTCACGTGGTCCCATGGTGAAAATGTCAATGGGGCCCCCCAGGACGGGGCAAGAAGCAGCAGGCCAGGGGACCTTACTATGAAACAGGCTGGAGCAGGTGACAGGCAAGCATCAAGGTGATGGGGGTGTGTGCCTGCGGCAGAAGGCCCGGCTCCGTCTCCTGCCTCCGACCCAACCCCTCTTCAGAAGAAACAGTCTTCCTGGAAGACTTCCCGCAAGACTCTATGCCCACAGAAGCAGTCTCATCTTCGTTATACCTGAGAGAGGAAATAATGTGCCTAGGTACAGACTTTTCTGGAAACGAGAGTGGGCCCGGCCACTTGCCCCTTTTCACATGAAACGCCCTGCTAAGAACATCCGTCTGAGGTTGAGCAGTGGCTCAGCCCGTCATCCTGTTCACCTCAGAGCTGCCTGAAGCTAGCGCGCGGCCAAGGGGAGACTGGGACGTTTCTGACCTCTCACCCTTCTGGTCCGCCCTGACATCTTACATCTTACATCTCCTCTGGATCACTTTGTGAACCTGGGGATTCGGCTGGACACTGGAAAGGAAATAGTGCGGTCGGAAGGGAGGAGGAATGGGGACTTGGTGGAGGAATTGGTACTGGAACATTGTAAGCCTGAAATCCAAGCATGAATTTACAGTGACTATATTTTAGAAAAGAAAAAAGAAAAGAAAAGAAAAGAAAAGAAAAGAAAAGAAAAGAAAAGAAAAGAAAAGAAAAGAAAAGAAAAGAACAGTGGGTCAAACTAGGGGTGCATTTGATGGGGTAGGCTCTGAAGTCACCAGAGCAATGGGTAGAAAATGGGGCATCAGTGTGTTTTATTGTCTGTGTCTTAAAGAAGAAATGAAGGGGCTGGAGTGATAGTCCAGCAGGGAGGGCGTTTGCCTTGCATGAGACCAACCTAGGTTTGATTCCCAGCATCCCATATGGTCTCCCAAGCACCACTAGGGGTGATTCCTGAGCACAGAGTCAGGAGTGACCCCTGAGCACTGCCAGGTGTGACCCAGAAAGGAAAAAAAGAGAGAGAGTGAAAGAGAAATTAAGATTCTGTTTCTATATATTGAAAAGCCATTTACATTTCATTTTCTGTCATCTATGAAGTTACACATCATTTATCCAGTTTTTAACTTAAAAGTGTATATGTATAGCATTTCAATTATACAATAGGTAGACATGTACATAATATAGAGTTAGAATCCATACATATATAGGGAATTATTACAGCAGAAGATATAAAGATAAACATGTATCCATAGTTTAAGAAATTGACCATCATTAATATATCTGAAGTTATTAATACTCTTTATCCCCATTGAGAGTCACCACAACTTGCTTTATTTTGGGGAGTCAGTGAGCATCTGATGCTAAATGTAATTTTTTTAATTAAAAAATTTTTATTTTATAAAGTAGTTCACAATATTTGATTACATTTAATTTTTGAACACCAATTCCACCACCATTACACCTTCCCACCACCATATTTCAGATATTTGCATCCCAAACCTCAACCCAAGCCCCAAATAAGAACTTAAATAATTTATTTTGTATTGTTTGTTATGATAAACCTCATAAAATGCTCCAAAAAAGTTTCCTTAGAAGAAAATGTGTGAATATTGTTGTATTTCACCCAGGGGCTGGTAAGTCCTTCTATAAGAGATCAGTAACATGTTGTTAGAGGCTGAGACTTGTATGCATATATATCACTGTATCACTATCATCTCGTGGCTCATCGATTTGTTCGAGTGGGCACCAGTAATGTCTCCATTGTGAGACTTGTTGTTACTGTTTTTGGCACATCGAATACACCAGAGGTAGCTTGCCAGGCTCTGCCTTGCGGGCGGGATACTCTTGGTAGCTTGCCGGGCTCTCCAGGAGGGGTGGAGGAATCGAACTTGGGTC
Source organism: Sorex araneus (assembly GCF_027595985.1). NCBI lineage: Eukaryota > Metazoa > Chordata > Mammalia > Eulipotyphla > Soricidae > Sorex > Sorex araneus. Next base: position 102,512,151 of record NC_073304.1, read on the forward strand.
GGCCATGTGCAAGGCAAATGCCCTACCCACTGTGCTATCACTCCAGCCCAGATAGATAGAGAGAGAGAGAGAGAGAGAGAGAGAGATACATACACACACTTACACACACATGTATCTGTAAAAAAAAATATTTCCCTCTAAGATTGGTTGCCTCCTACTTTAACCCCATCAAATGTGGGGTGGTACTCTGGGAGTATGGGTGGTGTGAGGGACGAGCTGTCCGTGCCGTCCAGGAATAGGTTCATTCGTGGATGAGGCTCGGCCCGAGCGTATGGAGAGCGGCCGTGAGCAGGGCGGCAGTTGAGTTCTGGAGGTATTCGGCTGCCAGAGCTGGGTCCTTTGGGGCGGGGAGGGCCTCACTCGCCGGGCTCCGGGGGAGGCGCCCCGAGTGAAACAGCCTGGCGCGGGGGCCGGCGGCATGGTTATGGCGAGTGTCCTGTTACGTTCCCTCCCGGGAGAGGAGGACAATCTGAATATGTTTTTAGCACGTTGTTTGGGGGGTGCTCCCGAAGGTACCCAGGCCCATGTGGTGCTGAGAATGGACCCGGGCCCTCTGCACGCCGTGTGCTCGCCCTTTGAACCATCTCCCTGCCCAGCCGTGGTTCTGAGTGTATGCAGAGCCCTCATTTCCTCAACAAGACGTTGTTCCATAAAGTCTGTGATACACATGCAAATGGCGCTTCATTATTGAACAGTGTATTTAACAGGTATGTCTAGGGCAGATACTCTTTCACCCCACACTCTTCGAGTTCTAAGCATTAATTCTGAGAGCTCCCCATATTATTTTATTTGGTAGGGGGGTTTGGCCGTGGGGTGCCGGGGAGCCCCTCCCAGTTCTGTACTCGGGGACCCATAGTGCAGGGGTGGAGGGTTGGCCACACGCCAGGCAAGTACCTCGCCCTCTATCATTCCTCCTGCCCTTTTTGTTGTGAATAATGACAGCTTGTTTATTTTTGCTGTTTAATCACTGTATCACTGTATCACTGTCATCCCGTTGTTCATCGATTTGCTCAAGCGGGCACCAGTAACGTTTCCATTCGTCCCAGACCTGAGATTTTAGCAGCCTCTCCTTACTCGTCTTTCCCAGCGATTGGAGGCTCTTTCAGGGTCAGGGGAACGAGACCTGTTATTGTTACTGTATTTGGCATATCGAATACGCCACAGGGAGCTTGCCAGGCTCTGCCGTGCGAGCGGGATACTCTCGGTAGCTTGCCGGGCTCTCCTATTATTGCTGTTTAATAACCATAGTTTTGTTTTGTTCTGGGGCCACACCTAGTGAGAGTTTTTTTTTTTTTCCCTGGGTTGTTTAGGGGAATCTACCTGCATCTCCATTTTGTGGATGAGGAAACTGAGGCTGGGACAAGTGTGGCCACACTGCCAGCAGCTGAGCAGAAAGGCGGGATTTGAACTCAAGAGTGGGGCTCCTTCCTGGCCAGAAGGCTGAGCCGGGAAGCCCGGGAGTCGGTACCACGCAACCAGACTGAACCCAAGGAGCTTTAATTAAGTGCTGCAGAGAGAAGCCCAGGCCGGGTCCTCTGCCCCTTCCCTGCTCCCCTCCTGCCAGCTGGGGTCACAGATCCAGCCCAGGGCCACCAGGGGCTCAGCCAAGAAGATGCCCCAGTCTGGGTTTGTAACTGTTGACAGTTGCTCTGGGCAAGCTGTAAGCAAACAGCTGTGACTCCTGTCCCCAAGGCTCCCTCACCCCCATTACCTGTGTCAACACTTTCCTTTTTAAAGCCACAGCGCCAAGGTGGGGGCTGGGACTGGGGACTGGGGAGGCAGGGAGCTGAGGGCTCTTATCAGCGCTGGGGTCCTTGCATATGTAACACCGTCATATAATTAACAGTGAAGATCATTTACATTGTCGCTTAGCTAATTTTCATAATGTTTTCTTTATTATCAGAGGAAGAAATTAACCCAAGAATTTATTTACATAGCAGCCTCAAACAGTAACAGCTTGCTAATTGCCTGTTAGGTGATTAATAAGCTTACAGCAGATGTTAATGCGTCGGGGCTCCCTTTCAAAGGTGCTCTTGCCGCACGCTTGTGTTTTTGGCAGCTTAATTAGTGCAATAATTATGTACTTGTTGCTCCTTCTTTCCAGCAAATACTGTCAAATGCTTAAAAGATTAAAGTGAATTATATCCTGAGAACCCACGGAGCGTGTGGGGAAGCCATTCTTGCTAACTTCTCGCTGGCTCCAGAAGGGCAGAGAAGCCACACAGGGTCCTGCTTGAACCTGACCGCTTTCTTGGCCTCGCTTCACCCCGCACCGGTGTGAGGCCGAGACCCTGCCTCAGTTCCCCACCCGCAGAGAGCGGGGTACTGCGTCATTGATCTGGGCCAGGGGGAGTGGACGCCTGAGCATCAGAACTACTCCAGCTGCAAAGAAGGGCGGTGTGGAGAGGCCTTTCCTGGACCCCACCTGGACCAAGGGGGAAGCCATCGAGGGGACACTGGGGACCCCGAGTGGGACTCTAGCAGAGCCATGGACGACGGTGCTACCGTGTGATGATGACATATGGTGATGGGAATGAAAAGCACCCTTGCCTCAGCTGTGCATACAGGAGGGTGGAGTGCTGAAACCCGTCCACGATTTGCATCAAAGTAGTCCAGCAGGGGCCAGAGACCAGCACAAGGTCCCCCGCGTACCCGCAGGGGTGATCCCCGAGCACAGAGTCAGCAGTGAGCCTGAGCACAGCTGGGTGTGGACCCAAAGAAAAACACTAGCGACAAAATTTCTCAGGAGTGGATCTCTCTTCCACTGCCAGCAGTAAGCTGGGAGAAATCTCTGAGCACTGACAGGCATGGCCTCCACACCCAAAATAAAATAAAATATTCCAGCCCCTCAGGACCGAGGGTGTGGCCTTAGTGGTGGAGAGCATGCCTAGCTTGGGAAGGCTCTGGGGTCGGTTCCTGCTACTCTTTGGCCCCTGAGCACTGCCTGGTGTCACCTTGGTGACTCCTGAGCACCATTGGGAGTGGCTGCAGACCCAAACACTGCCAGATGTGGTTCCCATTCGTATAAAAACTCCCACCCCCCCTAAAAATAGCATGTTTGCAGTCAGGTAACGTAGAAAAATGTGGTCAGCATTGAAGCCAGAGATGGAAATATCACTCTATCACTGTATCCCTGTTATCCCGTTGTTCATCGATTTGCTCGAGCGGTCACCATGGGTAACGTCTCCATCGTGAGACTTGTTGTTACTGCTTTTGGCATATGGAATACTCCACGGGTAGCTTGCCAGGCTCTGCCATGCAGGCGGGATACTCTCGGTAGCTTGCCAGGCTCTCCGAGAGGGATGGAGAAATCGAACCCGGGTTGGCCATGTGCAAGGCAAATGCCTAGATGGAAATAATCCCTTTTCTCCACTTTTGCATGTATAAACACATGCATGGCAGGAAAGTGAGAACACAGGAAGGAAGAGGATGGGAGACGTGTTGGAGACACAGGCCTCAGAGGCCAGCAAGGCCCTTGTTAGCTATGGAAAGGACCGAAATTTTCCTGACATTCAGTTTCTCCATGTGAGATATGCACGAAATACTAGGCTCTTATCAAGAAGTGTGTCCAGGCCTCTAACTCCTGAGGGGCGCAAGGGAAGCTTTTTTTTGTCCTCACTGTGCATTCAGAGACAGGTGTGCTGCAGCTCTGTCGTCACTTAGGACCACACCTGGCACCTCAGACTCTCCATGGCCACAATCCTGACCCTCTGAAATCCCTCTACAGTGCCCACTGACTTCCCAACCACCTCGTGTTCCTGCCCTGCAGTGATAGAGTCAGGTGTGAGCCTACAGTAATGTGGGAACAGCTATAGTCTGTTATTCCACTCTTGGAAACTAGTTTTAGGCCTCCTCAGGCCTCTCTGTCCCTGGAGCTGTGTCCACGGGCCCTCCTCTCTCCAACCTGCTAACAGAGGCTCACACGCACCGTCTCTGTCCCTGGAGAGATTCCTTCCCATCTGGCTGGTGGGAGAACCCCTGGGCCTGACATATTTTCCCATCAAAAGCATGAGGGTTGCCCAAACTCAAATGTTCATGGCTCCTGGGTGAGATACAACAATCTTCACACACTTTCTCTCAGGAAACTTTTGGGGATCATTTTCAGTGATTAATTCATAACGAACAATACAAAAGAAATTATTTCAGTTCTGCTTTGGGGCAGGGGTTGGGGTTCGGGATGGAAACATCTGAAATATGGTGGTGGGAAGGTGTAATGGTGGTAGAATTGGTGTTCCAATATTAAATGTCATCAAATATCATGAGCTACTTTATAAAAAGAAAAGAGAAGAAAAGAAAAGAAAAGAAAAGAAAAGAAAAGAAAAGAAAAGAAAAGAAAAGAAAAGAAAAGAAAAGAAAAGGAAAAGTTCAACATTGACCCCCGTGTAGTCCCAGAACAGGACTTGACCAGAGTAGAAGCTCAGTAACAGTTTGAATACTTGTTGACTCAATGAGCAAATCCACAAGACATGTCTCTCCTCCAGCCCCCTCCACTGCTGCCCTTCCTAAACTGGTCTGAGATAAGACCTCTTGTTCTTTTCACTCAGCTGTCCAGATCCACATTCTAAAATGTTAAGTACCACAAATGGGTTTACCACCTGGGATCGGAGTTATGGGGAAAAGGGTCTAATATCAGAGGTGGATTATTCATCCATTCATCCAACCATCTATCCATCCCTCCACCCATCCATGCATTGATCCATCCACCGACCTATGTATTCATCAACACATCTACCCATGTGTGCATCCATCCACACATTCATCCATTCTTCTGCTCATTCATCCATCCACACATCCATCCATCAATCCATCCATCCACATATCCAACCGAGCACCTACCCAGGCATACATCTACCCATGCATCCATCCACAGATCCAGCCATACACGCTTTCATCCATCCGTCTATCCATGAATTCACCCACCCATGCGTGCATGCACCCATCCGTGAATAGATACATTCATTCATCCACACATCTACCCATCTGTCCACTCATCCATGCATGCATCTATCCATCCATGCATTTCCCTCCACCCCTTCTACCCATCCATCCATCTCCCTACCTCCCCCAACTTATGGATTTCCTTATGCAGTGCTGGTGTTCAAAGCCAGGACCCCGCACAGACCTATGGTGGATTACACTCCAGTTCCTTGAAGGTGATTGAATCACAGAATCATACCCTTCCTCCCCATGTCCCACTGCTGAGCCCTCGTGCTTTGACCAAACAGGACCAGGAGGCTGGGGCAGAAGCTCGGAGAACATAGAAGGTGTGGGATTGGAAGGCAGAGCCCATGTCATGTTAAGCAAGAGCCAGCTAGGGAGTCCTGATGCCATTCGTCTCGCAGGGGCCTGAGTCCAGCCTCCCCACCTCCTCCTCGGGCGATCTCCCTACCTCCTGCCCCATTCAGAGGTCATCTCCCCAGAAAACCCTTCAGAACATGCGGGTTCTAGCATCTCTGTCTCTGTCCTGCACCCGGGCCCAGACATGTGAGAGGCTGGTCTTGTGTGTGCACCCCTGAGCAAAGTGACAGCTCTGTGTGTAACTGGACGGTAAGGTGGGCAGCGTCAGGATCACCTTCCCAGCCCGCAGCCCAGCCCAGGGGTGAGTAGAAGGTGCTGCCTGAGGTAGGACTCCAGGCTTCAGACTCCTGAGCTCTGCATCCGGCTCCTGGGGTCTTCAGGATCCAGTAAAGCCCTGGTCCAGGTCCCACCTGCTCCTGATTCCTTCCTCCTTCTGGTGCACCTGCCCCTGTGCTGGGCAGAGCTGGGGTGGTCCTGGCCTCTGAGGCAGAGGAATGACCTTGTGACCTCCAGCCCTTCGGGATGGAACCAGTTGGACCCAGGAAACAAGACGTTTCCAGGAGCAGAGATTTTGGGAGCTAAAACAGGAGGAAGACTCAGGAAGCCCAGGGGGAGCTGGTTGCTCTGTGCTGTGTCGGATCCCTCCACGCCCCTCCCCTGCCTGCCTCACAGGGGTGCCGGGAGTCCCAGGCTTAAATCTCAGTGTTCATCAAGTTTCATCCTAGCCCTTTGGAATACGTGGAATACACGGAGAGCCTTTGCTGCAGCTGTCAGAGAGTAGAATTCTTTCCTGTAGGGTTGGAACGAGAGTGGAATCTGTGGGGAAAAAAAGTAGAGAAGGGGGACTTTCTTCTTGCTGCTGGAACCAGCCTTGTCTGAAGCCAGCAATTCTGAGGCTTGTCAGATACATGAGCCAATTGAGACCTTCAGCATAAATCATATTCTGGGCTGATTTGGGGGATAAAGTTTCTCCTGCGATCCAAACACTCTAGGAATCTCTGGGTGTGACATCCTAAGTGGGGCAGGGAAGCTTCCTGCATTTGACATCAGAGGCATGTAAAGAGGCACATGCTGGATTTCAGGCTGGGAGTGGGGATGGGATAAGCCAAGCTGTGCGGGTGGGAAATCGCCTGGAACGGGCAGAAACTCAGAGAGAGACCAGTGGGCTGGTCTCCAGTGCCCAGAAAGAAGCTTCCAGAAGAGCTGGAAGTGGGGCGTCCCTCCACGCTGGTGGGAAAGCACTTTGCCGTCCAAGGTCCCTGTTCCCAGAAGAGGTCACCCCCGATGCCAGAGGTTCCCAGAGCCCACTGGCCCCCTGGACGCAGACTTCCTGCCCAGACGGGGCAGCTGGGATGAGGTCATGGCTCAGAGAGTCTTTTATCCTCTTTCTAAGCTTCTTCTTTCAGTAGCAATTGCTGTCCTGCTTAATCTCAGAGTTATCTGATTGTCACAGTCGAGTTTTCCACATCAGGCAGTGAGCCAACAAGTTACTTAACCTATAATTGCCCTTTAACGAAGCCCATCTTCAAAACGGAATTGTCAGAGGGAAACTTGTAAACACACAGCCAGGCCCCAGACGGCACAGCCGGGCCGGACTCCGGGCTGGCGTCGCTGCGTTTGTCTGAGCTGCTGGGATGGGTCGCGGGCTGTGGCCACCCAGCAGAGAGGAGCCACCAGGCAGTCAGCCAGAGGGGCGCTGGCGCGGGCACACAGCTCGCCCCAGTGCCCGCGGAGAGGTGAATGTCCTGCCTGGAGCTGGGCCGTCTGGGTGCATACGCAGCGGGGGTGGGGAGGGAGAGCGGCCCTGGGAGGGGGACCCAGCTGCCCAAGTGTCCCTAGCCCCGGGGAGGAGCGGGTCACAGGGCCGCCTCCCTGCGCCTGGCCTCAGGCAGGCCCTCTGCGCGCTTGATCTCATCAGCACAGCAGCGGCAAGAGTGCTGCCTCGTTCCTTACTCTGCAGGTGCAGGAGGTGGGCCCAAGACTCGGCGGGGGTCACGGCGTGTGGGAGGCAGGCCGTGGTCCCAGGTTGGCCTCAGCGCCCACGCCCATCAGCGCTGCGTGGACCCCTTGGCGGCCGCCCTCTGTGGCTTCCTGAACGAGACTGCGCTGTCTGGGACTGGTCTCCAAACTGCCTCTCAGGATGGTGACGGGCGTGTGGGGCGGGCAGGGGGAGCAGGGAGAAGGGACCAGGACAGAGGCCGGCTGTGAGAGCACAGGTGTGAGAGCACAGGTGTGAGAGCTGACGAGTCACTCGGCAAACGTGTTTCATGCTCGCTGTATCTAAAGTTCCTACTGCAAACAGTGCTCACTGGTACGCCCACGGCCCCCTGCCGTACCTACCACACGTGACAGCATCTGTGTCTGGGCCCCGGGCACCAGGAGGAAGGGACATCTCTGCCACTTGCCTAATGCCATTGTTGGTTTTGTCCGGAGATGCTCCCTGACTCAGTGCTCAGGGACTGCTCTCCGTTGGTGCTCGGGAGCAAAGGGTGTTGGGGACGAAGCCCCGCCTCCTGCGTGCAGCTGTGCTCCTGGCCTTTGACTCACACTCTGGCCTCACTAGATACTTTTGTGTTTGTTTTTCTGCCACACCCAGCTGTGCCCAGGACTTGCTCCTGGCTCTGTGTTCAGAGATCAACCCTGGCGGTGCTCGGGGGACCATCTGGGGTCCGAGGGATTGGAGCCGGGCCAGCTACGTGCAAAGCAAGCACCTTACTTGATGTACTATCCTCCCGGCCCCAGCCCATAAAACATGTTTTGCTAGAGCACCGCGGTGAAACAGGCTCTGGGGCTCTGCAAACGGCCTGGCAGGTGAGCTGAGCACGGCAGAGTGGCCGGTAGTTGAAAGGATGAAGAATCCAAAGGGCTGACCCGAGCCTTGATTTGCGAAAGGGCCAGAGAACATGCCAGGTGCTGCACTGGGCGCACAAAGGCGGCAGCAGCCGCCCGGGAGCTGGGGTCGGAGGTGAGGCCGAGGTAAGAGCCGCCACGTTGAGGCAGGGGCGGCTGCGACGGTGCGGACACAGTCATGACTGCTCTTTCCGGCCCCGCCTGCTGACCGGCATTTTGTGCTCATCTCCAAGGCAGGGTCAGGCCCCCACTGAGGCTGTGAAAAGCCTGTCCATGGCATGTCCAGCTCAATCAGCGGGCCAGTTGGCCAGGGCACGCGGGGCCGAGGGCTGAGGCCGCTCCAGTGCACTCCGCCGGCTGAGGTGGCTCCAAATGAATGTCAACACATTTTTTGGAGGCCTCAAAGGAAACAAAAGAAATCAATTAAGGGGAAAGCCTGGAGTTCCAGCTGAGAATCAGAATTCCCTCCCTTTCCTGGTTGTCCCCAGCCAGAAAGAGAGAGGGGGAGGGAGGGAGGAAGGGAGGGAGGGAGAAGAGAGAGGAGAGATGAGGGAGAGAGGAAAGAAGGAGGAGAAAGAGGGGAGATGGAGAGGGAGAGAGCAGTAAGAGAGAGGAAAGAGGGGAGAATAGAGAGATAGGAGAGAGGAGAGCGAGAGAAAAAGAGAGGAGAAAGAGAAAGGAGAAAGAGGAGAGAGGAAAGAGAAAGAGGAAAGAGGAGAAAGGAGAGAGAGAGAAGAGAGAGGAGAAAGGGGAGAGAGAGGGGGGAGATGGAGAGGGAGAGAGAAGTAAGAGGAAGGAGAGGGGAGAATAGAGAGAGAGAAGAGAGAAAAGAGAAAGAGGAGAGAGAGGAGAAAGGAGAGAGAGAGGAAGGAGAAAGGAGAGAGGGATAGAGACAAAGAGAGGAGAAAGGAGAGAGGGAGAGAGAGAGGAGAAAGGAGAGGGAGGAGAAAGGAGAGAGGAGAAAGGGGAGAGAGAGAGGAGAAAGGAGAGAGGGAAAGGGAGAAGAGGGAGAGAGAGAGGGAGAGAGAGACAGAGGGAGAGAGAGGGAGGGAGAGAGTGAGAGAGGGAGAAAGAGAGGGAGAGAGAGGGAGAGAGAGGGAGAGAGAGGGAGAGAGAGGGAGAGAGAGGGAGAGAGAGAGAGAGGGAGAGAGAGAGGGAGGGAGAGAGTGAGAGAGGGAGAAAGAGAGGGAGAGAGAGGGAGAGAGAGGGAGAGAGAGGGAGAGAGAAGGAGAGAGAGGGAGAGAGAGGGAGAGAGAGGGAGAGAGGGAGAGCGCCTCCTTCCCCAAGTTCCCCCGACCCACTGCGTGGAAACGGAAGGCAGAGAGGCGAGGCAGAGTGCGGCTGGCTTTGGGATCCATCCACCTGGGCCCCAGCAGGTCTGAGTCTTGAGGCTCTGCTGGCCGCGTGGCATTTGGGGTCCGGCCACACTCCTCCCTCCCTGGCCTTGCCCGAGGCCTGCAAGACCCAGGAGCTTTGCAAACGCCTCTCACACACATGGATCCCCTCGGCCTGCATGACCGGAGGGCCTTGCCTTTCCTGCCCGCCTCCCTCCTGCCCCAGCGCTGGGCGCCCTGGTGAGGGGAGCCTGCATGGGAGCCGGGCGTGCCCACAGCCCACGGCGGCAGGATGCGAGGGCAGAGTGGAGCTGCAGCCCCCTCGACGGGCATGGGCCTGGACTCAGGGCCCCAGGGGCATAGTGGCCACTCAAGGGGGCTAGGGAGGTCTCTGTCGGGGTCCGTGCCTCCTGGAAGTACCGGTGACCTCCAGGCCCGCCTTGCGTCTGCCGGGGACATGGTGCCCCTGGCCTATTAATCAGCCGGGGAGAGCTGAAGCGTGAGCTCCCCTCTCTGGAGAGGCAGGGCGAGCAGAAATGTGCCTGGTGCCGTAATTCCTTTTGTCAGGGCTCGTTGGCTTTGTCCAGCGCCTTCCCGTTGGCTGTGTGACTCGCAGCACGCAGCCCGGGATGCAGAGGGTTCCTGCTTCCTACAGGAGGCCAGAGGAGACGGGCTGTCCCCTCCCCGATCTCGCTTGTTTTCCCTTTTCCTTTCTGGAGTTTGGAGAACACTAAGTCCATCTTTCACTTCAGTTTCATTTCATTTTATTTTTCGAGATTTTTGTTTGCTTGTCTTGGGGTCGTACCCAGCAGTGGTCAGGACTTACTCCTGGCTCTGCTCTCAAGAATCGCTCCTTGCAAGGCTCTGGGGACCACATGGGGGGCCGGGGAACAAGCCCATGTTGGATGCATGGAAGGCAAGTGCCCACCCTGCTGTCCTATCACTCCAGCCCCTTACTTAGCCTTGTTTTCAATGGAGGACCTTGGGGGCACACTTCATTCTGGCCCTGAGTCCCAGCACCAAGAGTGGAATTTCTTTACTTTGGGGGATTCTCTGTATTTGTCTTTCTCTCTGTGTCTCTCTGTCTCCTCTCTCACATTTCCAGAATCAAATGATTTACTTCAATAAAAGCAAATAAAATGAGAACCCTGGAGATGATGGAGATGGATCCTGTTTTGTTGTTGTGTTTTCAGAAAAGGATTTTATGATCTGGGATTATTTCAAAGGCTTAAATACTTTAGTGTCTTTGGGTTTTTATCCTCGGTGTTTCCAAAAATGTAAGCTTAGTCTCTGATCTGTCCCCAGGAAGCCCGAGCGCGGGGAGCTCTGACATCTGTGTAGGAAGCCAGGACGTGTGGGAGTGAGGGGCCAGCAGGGCCAGGCTGGGTTGGGAAAGTTCCTTCTTTTCCTTGGGGTGTCCCCACACCGTCTGCAGGTGGAGAGCGTGTGGCGAGCAGTGAACAGACGCTCTCCAAGGTCACAGGTTCTGGCCATCATTTTGCACCATTTTGTCACTCGCCCACCCGTTAGGTAGAGAGAGATCTGCCTTCACAGGGAGGGAACGGGCCACAGTTGGCTCTAAGGAGGATGCAGCAAAATGAACAGGAAGCCTGCAGACGTGGCCCCAGGGAGGCTGAGTGTGGAGAGCGGAGTTCAGCTGGGGGCTTCAGGCAGGGTCATGGTCATGCCATAAATCAGGCAGTGGGAAGACCCTGAGTTAACTCAGGCACTGGGAAGGTCAGGACAGTTCCTGGGCTTCCCAGGACGGACTCTGTCAGCATCCCCACAGAAAGGGAGAGAGGGTTCTCAGAGCCTCAGACACGCTGGGAGACGGGGGCTCTGACTGAGCCTGAGCACACACAGGTGTCTCATGGATCTGGGGCAACATGTGAACACATCACAGATACAGACAAAGCATGGATGCACCATGGAGCCAGGGAGCACAAATGCATCGTTCATCCAGGAACACACTTAAATGCATCATGCGTTCAGGGAACATGTGAGCACATCATCATGGATCCAGGAAACATGAATGAATCATGGATCCAGGAAACACAAGAACACGGGATAAATGCATCGTGATGCAGAGAACTAGGAGTGCTTGGATCTGAGTAGACTGTCAAGTCAGTTGTGTGGTCCGGGTGGCAGGTGTAAGATGGGCAGGTAGCAGCCTGAAGGTAAGATATCCTTGAACCACTGCGGAACCCAAGTCCACTCAGCAGACCTGTTGGTTGGATGTGGACCTCTGGAAACTCCTGCCTGCTCCCCAGACGGCTGGACCTTGTACGATCTTGTTCCTTCCCACCTCATGCAGGCGCATGAGTCTAAGGCCCCACAAATCTCACTGAGGAGCTCACTAGGAAGCATCACGATCACTTTGCACTGAGATCCAGCCAGATGCAGCAGCCTGGCAGCAAGCCTTGGTTCCGCCATCACTTCAGAGTGACATTGGGAAGCCCTAAATTCTCTCTGCATCGCTTTCTACAAACTTCTAGGGCAGAATCAAGAAGCTTCTCTGTGTGGTGACATCAGAGGAGCTGTCTTGGACTAGCCCTTCCTTATAAAAGTCATACTGCATGGACAAAATTGCTCTCACAAACTCTCTGGGGCTGGAGTGATAGGATCATGGGTAGGGTACTTTACCTTGCATGTGACTGAGCCAGATTTGATCCTCAGCATCCCATCAGGTCCCCCAAACACTGCCAGAAGTGATTGCTGAGTGTAGAGCCAGGAGTAAGCCCTTAGCACAGCTGGGTGTGGCCCCAAACCCAAAATAAATACATTGAAAAATTTAAATAAATAGAAAACAATGATTTGAAATCACCAAAGAGTTGTTCCAAACCTGGTAGACACTACTTGCATAGGATCAGCACTTGAAAGAATAAAACCTCGAGGGTGATTCACTTTTATATGACTTTGTCCCTGAGTGTACCATGGTCCTAGATTTGCATGCCACAAGGTGAACTCTAGCAGAAATCCATAGTAGTTCTCATCCTAGGTGTCAGAGCTTAGCTCTCAAGTCTATCAGAGGAGATGAATCCAAGGAAAGAAATCCTGGAGAGAACCACTGAAGACAGAGAAATCCAAGTCACAAAGTAAGTACCCTGAGACCCTCCATGATCCGTGAACTGTGAGTACATGGGCATGACATCAAGAAGTTCAGATAAGGCATCAAGTTAAGGAATGGAGAGCTGAGCAGAAGTTTCACTTATGGCCAAGTGCAGCTGCAGACAAAGGATACGAAACCTAAACCCTACCACGTTAGCAAAATAAAATCTGTGCTCCATAACTAAGAAAGCTAAACAAAATAAAATCTATATTCTCTACCTAACACAAACCAAATATTTTATGTCCTAAGAAAGTTCGAAATCAAATCCCTACAAGTGCAAAGTGATCATCCACCAATTTAACCAAGAATGGGGGTAAAATTCATCATTCATCAGAAGAAGATAACAGATTTTAGAGCTGCTGCAAATGTTATCTGTAATGCAAGGAAGAAATTGAAGGATAAGTAGATGATGAGCATTTTTCTATATCATTTTACAACTGAGGTTAGATGACCAATTATTTGCAAAGTACTGAAAATTGGCAGCCTGATATCATTTTAAGGAAATGATTTCATTATAAAAATCCTCCAACACAGAAATGCCCAGAATCTGAAAGTCCAAATCAATAATTTCATTAGACACTTTAGGACAACTGGTGACATTTCCAAAGTATGAATTATTTTGGAAAATAGAAGGTGAGGGAACACTTCCTGACTCATTCCAGGTAGTTCTCAGAATTCCGACACTGAGTGGATCAACAAGATATAAGGAAAAATAGAATATCATAGACTGAATTCCGTGTCCCCTTGAAATGCGGGGACATTGTCACATGAGGAGGTGGGACCTTTGAAAGATGACCTTGAAAGGTGATGCTGGGGGCACCATCATGGATGGGATTTTTAAGGGGACCACAGATTAAAAAGAGATACCAGCCCAGGAGCAAGAAATGGGCAGCATCAGACAACGCTCTGCCAAAACCAGGGCCGGACTTCCTAGCCCAGAGAGCTATGAGCAATGCATGTCTGTAGTCTAGGGCCTTGTTAGATAGCAGCCAAATGAGACCAATGTCTTTCACGAGCACATACATTCACATACATAATATCCTTAATAAAATGTCCCTGAAATGAGGCTAAAGAGTGTGAGATTGGTTTAACATTCTAGAAACCGCTAATGGTGCAAGTTACTACATCAATAGAATAAAGTATAAAGCGTATATATGTATATACACACACTCACACATATATACTTGGGTGTGTGTATATATATATACTATATATTAAGTATATATACACTTTAAAGTGTTGTATATATACATATGTAACTATAAAGTAGTACATATATATATATCTTCATATATAGATAGATGGATAGACACAGAAAAAAAAATTGGCAATGCCCTTTAATGTGTAATCACAAAATAAATTAGTGAGCAGTGGCAGGGGGTGCAGTGTCTCTCGCCCACCACGTGCATTCAGTGGCCATGAGCTGCTTCCCCCACCCCGGCCTGCAGCCTCCGCCAACAGACTCATGAAGGAGGGAACAGGGCCGCCAGGCTGGTTGGTGATCAGTTGCCATGTATTCCATTCTCCCCACGCGCCTGTTCCAGTCTCACAAGTGCCCCATTCCCATCTCACACTGCTCCTCATTTCTGTCTCCTCCTGTCCCCCACATTAGTCTTCCCATGCTCCTTCTGGAAGACTTAGTCTAGGGCCCAACCTCCAAGCATTGGGGGTAGCAACTACACACAGGTGAGGTAGCACAGTCAACATAGGAAAGCCCTTCCTTCCCAGGGAAGGTCTTCTAAGATAAGACAAAGATCTCCTGAAGCCAGGAGATCAGCTCAAGGGCAAATACCATCAAGGGGTGTGTTTCTCCTTTCCTTAGTCCAACAGCCATTCAAACATTGTCTTAATTCTACTTCTTAATAATACTAATCATTTTGTAAGGACACAGTAAGAGATACATTAAGCTTGTAGAGTGGCTCTCTTGGGGACATCTCACTACAGTGCTCAGGCCAGATTAGTCTTTCCTAACTCTAGCAGGGTCCCCATCCAGTTATTACTTTTTTTTTGATCATGACAGATTTTGTCCATGACCATGCTCTTAACTTATAGTTAAGTACTGTGGCGCTTGGCCTGGCCCATTTCCATGCCAGGGTTGCTTACAGCTTGTCCTGGGTCCTTCCAGTCCCTTGTTGGGACCCTGATTTTGGGGTTCTAGGAACTAAGGGCAACTGAGGCTTAAGTCAAGAAAACAGAAGGCCAGGAATGAGTATTATTTGGAGTCAATTAGCTCCCAAGTTACAAAAGCATAGCATTAACTGTCTTCCTCCATCTATACAAAAAGGACATTGCTTTAGAGTAAACTATGCAAAGAACATAAGGGGAGGAGAAAAGCAATATTTCACTTACAAATACAAATCCATTGATTTCTGAGGAGTTTGACTTTACAAGTCACAGGTACTGCTTAGGGGAAATAGGTGATTAACCAGTTGGGGAAGAGAGCACAGAGAATTTAAAGATAAACACAGAGGAATGAGGGCGCCTCAGGAGACTGTGAATAGGTGCAATCCGACAAACCCACGCTCCCTGAGGCCAGGGAGAAAGGACAAACCAATGTTATCCTATACTTTAACAATTTCTAGAAAATTTCAGTGAATAGAGGATGTTTCTAAATTTCATAAAGAATATCTACCCCAAAATGCACCTCACAAAAATGAAAACAATGTAAAATATTAAATACTTCTCTCTCAGATGGAGGAAGATGAGGCTGTCTATTCTTACCACTCTTTTGCTCTGTACGGGGGCCACACCCAGCAGTGTTCAGGGCTTACTCCTGGACCTGATCTCAAGGATCACTTCTGGAGGGCTCCAGAGACCACATGGGTGCTGGGGTCAAACTCCAGTCAGCCGAGAGCAAGGTGAAGGCTTTACCCACTGTAGTATTGCTCCAGCCTCAGTAAAGTTGATCTTTATAGACAACAAGATTTTTTTCTTTTTGGTCACACCCAGCGATGCTCAGGGTTTACTCCTGGCTCTGCACTCAGGAATTAATCCTGGTGGTGCTCAGGGGACCATATGGGATGCTGGGAATCAAACCCAGTCGGCCGTGTGCAAGGCAAACACCCTACCTGTTGTGCTATCGATCCAGCTCTGACAACACAATTTTTAAAAGAATCTAAAAGCAACTCCTAGAGCTAAAAAGTGAATTTAGTGACTAGGATTATAGGACACGAGTTGTATGTATAAAAGTCTAATGCATTTCTATATATCAGTAGCAACTATTTGGAGAGGGGGACTTTCATGTGCCTCAATAGAAACATTCACAAGCACAAAATGTCTAGGAATAAATGTAATGAAAGACGGTCATTTGTCCTAGGATGGCAAAGCATTTATATATTTTATTTATTGGGGATGGGGGGGCATCCAGTGGCTACTCTCAGCTCTGTGTTCTATGTTCTTTTCTGGAAGTTTCTGGAAACCAGGTGATGCCAGGAACCAGGGCTAGGCCTCTTGCATGTAAAGCACAGGTCAGCCCTTTCAGACATCTCCTGGACCTGTTGAAAGACATTCAAACATCTTAGGTACAATCAATTTCTCAGGACTGGAGAGAGAGTGAACAGAGGTAAAGGCTCCTGCCTTGCATAGAACCAACCTTAATTCTATCCCAGTACTGCATATAGTCTCCCGAGCACCAGCAGGTGTGATTCTTGAATACAAGGCCAGGAGTATGCCCTGAACACGTTGAATATTATCCCAAAGCAAAATAAATAAATAAGCTTATAAATAAATAAATAAGTATTCCATATTCATGAACAAATTCAACAGGATTAGTATGTTAATTCTCCCCAAATCTAAAGCAATCCCCCCAAAATCTCAACACATATGTTTATAAAAATGAGAAGAACTATATCATTTAGAATCAAATAGAAATTCAAAGATATAGAAGAGTCTAAACAATATATAAAAAGAAAGACAACTTCAGAGAAATTATACAGCCTGATTTAAGATCTACTGGAAAATAAATACATAATCAAGATGGTGACACTATCATAGGGAAAGACAGATTAATAAAGCAGACTAGAAAGACCAAAAATAAAACTAAAGCTATGGGGCTGGAGCAATAGAACAGCAGGAAGGGCATTTGCCTTTCACGCAGCCAACACAGGTTCAATTCCCAGCATCCCATATGGTCCCCTGAGCACCGCCAGGAGTAATTCCTGAGTGAAGAGCCAGGTGTAACCCCTGTGCATCGCTAGGTGTGACCCCAAAACCAAAAAAAAGAAACACAAAAAACTAAAGCTATACAGTGAGTTGATTTTTTAAACTAGATTCTGAAATAGTTTAACAGAGCAAAGAAAATCTTTGCAACAAATATCAAACAACTGGATAAATTTGTGGTTGTAGCACTCAGCCAGGCGCGGGGCAAGAGACTCTGCCAGCCAGCATCCAGAGACTATAAAACCATGCTCCCGGAAGCCTTATAGCCTAGTTCTTCCTCTCGGAGAATCTGGCAAGCTACTGAGAGTTTCCTACCCACATGGGAGAGCCTGGCAAGCTCCCTGTGGCGTGTTCATATGCCAACACCAGTAACAGTGATATGTCTCATTCCCCTGATCCTGAACGAGCCTCCAATGTGGCACCATTGGGAAGGACGAGTAAAGAGAGGCTTCTAAAATCTCAGGGCTAGGACTATTGGAGACGTTACTGAGACCACTCGAAAAAATCAGCGATCAATGGGATGATGGTGATGATGAGCACTGTAGCATTGTCATCCAGCTGTTTATCGATTTGCTCGAGCGGGCACCAGTAATGTCTCCTATGTGAGACTTGTTGTACCTGATTTTGGCATATTGATATGCCATCGGTAGCTTGCCAGGCTCTGCCGTGTGGGCAGGATACTCTTGGTAGCTTGCTGGGCTCTCCGGGAGGGACAGAGGAATCAAACGTGGGTCAGCAACGTGCAAGACGAATGCCCTATCCTCTGTGCTATTGCTCCAGTCCAAATCTGTGGTTAAAAAATAAAGAAAGTTGGACCCCAACCTCTTACATACAAAGATGTTAAAGATAGGTCAGAGGCATAACCCATCTTTAAAGTTTGAAATGAAGAATTTTAGAAATAAAATCTAGAAGAAAATATTTATGATTTTAGGGTATAAGGATTCAGCACACATGCACACACACACACGCACGCACACAAATGCCTAAATTTCCTAACAGCAGAAAATGCTGGTGAGAATGAGGAGCCACTGAATCCTCACCATTAGTGAGAGTGGAAAATGGTGTCATGATATTTATCTGATAAGCATAAGGTATTTGCCTATTTAGGATCCAGTGATTCCACCTTTACATATTTATCTAACAGAAATGGAAACATAAGTATACACTGTGACTTGGTCTGAATGTCACTACAGCTTGACGGCCAGTAGCCCCAAACTGGACACAGCAGAGGCCATGCAGACCCCAGTTGGAAGAGACAGATGGTGCCGTATCTGTGCACGGGGGTCTGCAGAAATGGAAATAAACCACGGATGGGCACAGTAAACAGAGATTTCACAAACAGGAATGTAGTGAGAGAACAATATGTAAAACACCAAGTACAGACCAATTCCTTGGATATCAAGATGTCGACCAGATCACATTCAGGTATGGTTGAAATCGAAACAGTGGTGTCTTTGGGAGTGTACAGCTAGGAAGGACACTAAAGAACTTTCTGGGGGATGAAAAGGCTCTAAATCTAATTGAGCTGGTTACTACAAACATTTGGAGGAAGTTACCGAATTGTGGACTGAGGACAGACACCTTCCCCCACATAAAACATATCTCCCTTTTCTTTTAAAAAATAAAAAAAAGCCTAGAGGGACAGTACAGGGCAAAACTCTTTCCATCCAACCTGGAACCCATCCCCAGCACCTCCGTAGGGTTCTTCCAACACTCCCAGGAAAGACCCCTGAGCACTGAGTTAGGAGTAAGCCCTGACCACCATCCCTAAAAGCCAGAAAGCAGATAAATAAAATCAAAATAAGTGGAAAATCCAAGTCAAGGGAAAGATATCAGGACTCTGACATTCTGGAGCCTTGTGTGAGGGCGAGGGCTTAGTCTCCCTGGGCCGCCAACAGCCCAATACTCTCTCTTGCTGCCTTGGCTGGAGCCAAAGAAGGACAGTCTCAACCCTCGGGGGCCCAGGGAACCTGTCCTGCTGCCCTGACTGAAGGAGTCGCTTCCAGAAGCATCTGTGTTTTAGCTGTAGTCCTGGCACACTCTTAGCGATGAGTCAGCACAGCACAATTCCCTGTGGATCTCAGGATCCAATGGCTGAGCCCGTGGGGTGGTACCCAGAGCTGCGTATGGGGAAGCCCTCACAGGCCTCAGAGCCACCCCGAGCACCTGCAGTATGTGGGCACCACTATCGAGAGTGTAACCCTGCTTCAGGCCCTGCCCTCACGTCAGCGGGGGCACCAGTCCCAGAGAGTGTGGCCCCCAGTGAGCACGTGTGTGGACACTGCATGCCAGTCATGGCAGCGAGAGAAGTGAAGAGGGTTGGACCGTGACCAGGGCTTCTAGGAGCGAATGCTGAGACGGTGTGTGCCCGCCAGGCCGCCCTCCTGGCCGCTCCGCGTCTGCTTGATGCTAAGCCCTTGCCCCTCCTCTCCCAGGCCCTCAAAAGGAGCCTCGTTCCCTTGGAAGGATGCGTGACTCCCTCAGCAGAGGCTGCGGCCAGGCCACCCCAAAATCCCAACGGGTCCAACACTTCTTCACAGCTCCTGAGCCCCTGAGCCTGGAAGAACAGAGAACCGAAGGCCCCGAGCCAGCCCAGCGCCTCAGTCCAGAGCCCGCTGCATGGGTGCAGTACCACCCCCTCCTCAGGTCTCCCGTGCTTGGAAACCATCGGGTGACGTGGCCCAGAAGGAAGAGAAGAACATGGGCCAAGACAGGAAAGGAACAGGGACGTCACCAGCAGGAGCAGAGGAGCAGCGAGCAGTCGGGGCCAGTGCCCAGCTCGGCCTTGGGGCAGTCCAGCGCTGTTCTGGGGACCCCAGCCTCCCCTCCGGCCTGGTCTGGGACCCTGTGTCACAGACGGGTATTTGGTCAAGCCGGCAGAGCAGGGAAGGGGCCGGGTTGCGCTTCTCCAGCTGCTCTCCCCGTTTCCTCTGAGGAGGGGCTGGCCTCTTAGCCGGGTCTCAGGCCAGCCAGTGGGCCGCGTGCTCCACAGAACCCGTGTCAGCCAGGCCTCTGTAGGACGTGCTGCTGCCTGCAGAAACACTTGGCTTTGATGGCAAGGAAAGCGGGGCATCTACTAATTAAAGGTCATTTTGTTTGATTTTCTTTCCTTTTTTTTCCTTTTAGCTTTAAAAACAGTCGATGTGTTTGATGCGTAGCCACCGGTCAGTGCTCTGAAGCTCAGGGGGGCCAAGCTGCCCCCCGACTTCCAGGCTTCATTGCATTCTTTTTATTCCTCCCCGCCGCCCCCCACCTCTCTCTGGCTTTGTTTTGATTTTGTTGTTGCTTTAAAAATACACACCCTCTGGAGTTGAATGCTTTGACTTCTTTGATGCAAGGGAAGCCAACTATGGGTTTCTAAAGTTAGCCGGGAAAGGAGTTGACACTGGCAGGAACGAAGCCGCAAGCCGCAGAGCCTGGGCCGCTGAGCCCTGCCCACGGCCTGTGTGGTCGGGACCCTGTCATTATGTTCTCGGGAGGAAACCAGCAGCCCGGAGCCCCCACCTCCATGTCCGTGGCTCCTTGTCCTGGACAGGGCAGCTGGTGGCGCTGGGTCCCAGAGAAGAAATGGGATTGTCTCGTTCCAGCCAGGGAGCAAGAGAGGACGGATGCCAGCACCACGTACATGCAAAGTATCACATCTCCCACGGTCCCTTGAGAAGACAATTATAAACTGTCCTATATCTGGGGACGGGGGAAGGGTCCTTCCTCCTCCCTTCCTCCCTTCTCTCTTTCCTTCTTTCCTACACTCAGGTTTTTCTCCTGTCTTCAGGGATCACTCCTAGAAGGGTTTGGGGAGCCCGACGAGGAGCTGGGGACCGAACTTATGTCACTTGTATGCAAAACAAACACTCTCTCTGCTTTACCATCTCTCCAGCTCCTAGAGGGAATTCTCCATGAAGACTGCCTGACACAGCTTTCTCTCAAGTCCCATGATCCATCCTGGTCCCAGGACCCTGGAGAGCCAATCAGAAGCCTTCCTTCCATCTGCCCAGGGTGGGGAAAACTGCTGGGGCCTTCACTACCCACCTCACCTGTGTCCTGGGGAAAGCTAGTTGAAAGCCAATGGAAGGAGAAGTGAGAAGGAGAAGCATGCAAGTCCCAATGTCATCTTCCTGGATGCAGCCATACCTGAAAGCAGTTACCACCAGCCAATAGTGCCTCCTCTCCCGTATTTCTTTAGCTGTAACTTTGCTTCTGGGACCTCACCTGGCGGTGCTCAGGGGGCCATGCAGCGCTGGAGGTGAAACCTGGGCTTATTTCTATATGTAAAACATGTGCTCAGCCCATTGAGTCATCTCTCTGGCCCTGTTTATTTTGCCGTTAGCTCCTTTGGACTTTACACCTGTCCCCTGCAACTGAAAGAGGACTGAGAAGTTTGTGCCCCGCCTACCTCGGCACATAGGGAAGAGCTCATTCTGAGACCTCATTCAGATCACTGAGCACCTACCAGACACTCGACATAGAGACCACCCTAACCTGACTGGGTTGAGACTATTCTCTCCACCGGAGAGATGTGGAGAAACCTTCCTATTCAGGACAGAGCACGGCCCTCAGCTGAGACTCTCCTCTGAGATGTTAGTGATAATATTGTCTGCCTCAATTCTCCCGTAAACAAGAGAGACAGCCAGGACCCTCCGACAGCCCTACTTTCCACCCCTCCAGCTCCTAGGGGAGTCCACGCCAGATGAAGCTTCTTCACTCCAGGATTCTGAGTCCTCTAGGGTCTTGGCGGGATGCCTGCTGCCGGCTATGGAGAAAAACAGAAAAAGATTCTCACACCGCAGGTTTCCTGACTACCATCTATGCGCCGTGACCCTGGGCCCCTGCCCGTGTTCTGAATCCAGTCTCTGCTGGAGCCTCCGAGTCCACACACTCATCCACTTGCCCAGTGGCTCAAGAGTATGGTTCTGAAGTCTACATTTGTTGGCTCGAGGTGTACATCATCTGAGGCACGCATGTGTAGAGAGGGCAACGCACAACTGAGAGATAACAGTTGTCATGGGGGCGGGGCACTGCAGAGGTGTCCTGAAGATGGTAATGAGCTATGTCTGCAGTTCCATAAGGATATGGATTGACCCAGAGTGACAGACTAGAAAGCCATTGGGCCAAGGCCCGGCAATGTCTCACATGCCATTTCCTGCACCCCCACCCCCTGTTCCCACACTTGAGAACCAATGGCACCAGGTCACTTCTATCTTTCCCACAGACTCCGCAGGCGTCTTCTGGTCCTTCCCGCACACAGCCAGGCAGATAGCTCCACCTTGGAGAAAGCTCACAATTAAAAACACACCTGTTTGGGACAAAGGTCAAGAATCTCATTTTTTTTGCAGTAGTGAAAATTGGAGTTGTGAGCCCAGTCTGAAAGGAGGTGAGAGTACCTGCCCAAGGTCACACTGCCCAGCTGGGAATGGAAGCCAGATCTCTGGATTCAGCCAAGCCCACCAGCCTTTCTTCAGTGCATGCTGACTCAGTACCATTAGCAGATGGTGAGATGCCAACCCAACTCAAGCTCTACCCAGGCTGAACTTGAAAAATAGACCAACCGAAGTGATGGAGGTTGGCATGTGGGCAACATATTTTCCTGAAATTTTATCTCCAACCTGGCCACAAGCTTGGACTTGACCTTGGACAAGGCAAGTCACCTCTCAGGACTGTAATTGTGGGGATGGAGTGATTGCTCTTATCTAAGATACTTTCAATCCGTGATTTTGTGTGTCCAGTATGGCATCCAAAATGTTGTTTAGCTTATGTGGAAGCAGAAGAAAGGGAACTATACTATGAGACAAGCAATGCCTAATTCAGTATGTCTTTTGAGCCATCCAACTAAGGGTCAAAGGCATAGAACCAGGGATGGAGAGATAGTGCAGAGGGCAGAGCACTTGCCCTGCTCACGGCCAACCCAGGTTCAAACCCCGGCAATCTCCTCACACAGAGTAGTATTAAGCCTGGTCTTGAGGGATGGATGGATGGATGGATGGATGGATGGATGGATGGATGGATGGATGGATGGATGGATGGTTGGATGGATGGACGGACAGACGGATACATGGATGCATGCATGGATGCATGGATGGTGGGACAAGGGGGGTGGTGGAAGGAGCCTCAGAAAGTGCCAGAATCTGGGAGAGAGTACATGTTCTGGGTGGTAGATCCAGTACTGTAGGAAACATAGAGGAGGGGTTCCAATGCCCTGCAGAGAGGGACAAGATAATCTCCTGCTTTGATGGAAAATTCCCTTTTGTGCAAGTGACAGAAATTCAGCTCGAGCTGGTTTAATTCAAACAGTGGATTTATTAACACGCATAACCCAAAAGCCCAGGGCAAGACTTCAGCCACTGCTAGATCCAGGAATTCAAAATCGCCTCATGGAATCTGTCTGCCCATCCGCATTTTTATTTTCTTCTGAATTAACCCCATCTCCAGGCAGCTTGTGTCTCAAGTGGTAACTGGGAGGTACCTGAAACTTGTACCTTCCATTGGCCACTCCACAAGACTGGTGGAAAGACAGCTCCTAATTTGGCTGGCTTCTGCACCGGGCTATGCAGATGCTCATTGGCCTGAATCTGAGCCTGTTCCCAAGTGGGAACCAATCACCAGGGTCAAGAGACAGAATGAAATGTTCTGATTGGTCAGACTTAGGTCCAGGCTGGCCCCTAATGGAGGGTCTGCCTCCAATGGGACCCCAGGAAGATGGTTAGAGGGAATGGTAGTTCCTTGAGAAAAGCCATAGTCACCAAGGGAAGGTATGGATTGACCCTGAACAGTCGAAAGCCACAGAGCCAGGTGTCACTTGGGGTCCCATGAGAACAGAAGCAGGGGATGACTTCAAGACAAAGTGAGAGCTCGTGAGGGTTGCTCACTCTGCTTGGAAAATGCTGATGCCCAGGCCTCAACCTAGCAGGCCTCAGCAAGAGTTCCGAGAGGGAGAAGGGGGCGGATGGCAAGGGGAGCCGCCCTGGGCTGGTCCCATCTTTCTTAGATTAATACTTCTTGGAGAGACTCCGCCGCAAGGCAGGAATTTGTTAAATTACATAAACATTATTGTGACCCGTAAAATTCAATGAATCTCGGCCTGTTTACCCGCGGCTGGCTTTAATGTTTGCACAGTGTAATTTAATGTGTCAATTTGCTCTCAAATAAAAAACATCTGGTCCTCTGACATGGCAACGAAACTGGAGGGTTGACGTTCACAGGCAGCTTAAGGTCCCCGCCAGAGTCAGGAGAAAGGACCAGGGACCGAGAAGGACACCAGCGTGGTCTGGGAGCACGCCGCTATTCTTGAGTCAGATGCTTGGTCCTACTTAGAATTCAGACAAACCGAGCACAGGACATCTTTAACGGGGACCTGGTGCGATTAGATTTCCTGCAGCTGTCCCTGCCAACATGGACATCCACGTGCTACGGGATGTTTTAACAATCTTACTGTTATGTAATTGAAAAGCGCAAGCAGAAAAAGCCACTGTCCTATGGAGATGAGTTTCTGGCCTGCAGCCCCAGCCAGGCTCAGCCCTCTCCCTGCAGTCCCCCCCCAACCCCCCCCGCCCCCCCCCCCCCCGCCTCCCACCCCGTCCCCCACTCCCCACATACACACTGATTGGTGGGGCCCATGCAGGGGGAGGGGAGACCTCAGAGTGTGCTTTCCCAGTGAGATCACCATCTCAGTGGATTCTCTGCTCAAACCCAAACTGCTCAGTTCTGCCGACAGAGGCGGTCCCAACCAGAAAATATGCGGGCTAAAGGGATGGTAAGTTTCTGAGGAGGCAGGGGGTGCTAGAAAGCATCTGAGGAGCCTGGGGGGCTGCCCCACCACCCAGGAGCTGTTTGACAGGCGGCCCCCTGGGAGTGGGGGAGGGAGGGGCGGGAAGGAAGGCCTTATTTACTCTCCTCCGTGGGGCCCTCCTCTTCCCTGAGGAGGGGTGATTTCCACTCCCCTGCTTCTCACCCCAATAAACGCTCCAGACGTCCCGATGAAAAAGAACTCGGCCTGGCGCCCGGGCAGCCTCCCGGCCGGAGGATCTTCGCCTGCTTTCCTGGCTGTGCAAGGATGGGGTCAGAGCAAGTTCAGGCTCTGCTTTAATTGACTAGAAGATAGTTCTTCCTTAAGGGAGCCCTGAAATAAAGCTCCAGCCGGGCAGAATGACTTCTCATATTGTCAGAAGGGATTAGCCCGGCTGGTTTGTAAATAAAGACTGATCCCTTTTCCCCCCTCTAGGACAAACAGATCATATTTTCTTGCCATCACCAGGGACCACGCTTGCTCTAATCAAGTCCTTGACATTTCTCTAAGACTCCAGGAGTTACATGTTTTTTGTGAGTGAGTCTTCACTAATTCCCATTTTCCTAAGTGACTGCTATTTTCCAAATCCAAAACATTTTAGGGAGGTGGGGGAGAGAGATGGAGGTCAGGGTGTGTGTGTGTGTGTGTGTGTGTGTGTGTGTGTGTGTGTGTGTGTGTGTGTGTGTGTGTGTGTGTGTGTTTGATGGGGAGTGGAGTGGGGATAGAGAGAACCATGGGGTCTCTTGAATATGAGACATCACCCTAACCATGGGGGCAATGTTCAAGCCCTCTGAATTGCTTTTCTCATTCATCCACCTTTCATACATTTGGGCAACAATTTTTGGAGCCCTTGCACTGCTAGCTGCCAAGCATAGCTGGCGATGACCAATACCTACCTAAGGAGTCTTTTACTCCCATCCAGAGCAGAGACCAATACCAGCATGCCCTGAAAAAGAATTATCAGAGCACATCCAAAGAAGTAGTAAAGCTCCAAGGCTCAAAGGCTTCACAAAAACAAAACTTGGTCTGGAGAGGATCAGAAGGCTTCAGAGTCAGTGACTTGGGGCCTTGAAGGATGAAGAGGAGTTTGTCCTCAATCAGAACAGAAACGGGATCCTGGAGCTGCCAGGGCTACTCTTTGCCCTATACACATGACTCACTGTGGCTCCGGGGCCACCCCAAGAGACAGGCACCATTTGTATCCGCAGTTTTGGCGGACTCAGGTAAACACCAAGGGAAGGAATATTCACCATCAAGGAGTCACATCAGGAAAGGACGGTCTGCGAGGAGGCCGGGAATGCTTACAGAAGGCAGCCGTCCCTCGTCACTGAGACGAGCTCAGGTTTGGGTTCTGAGCAGGGTGAGGGATGAGTAATAGGAGCGTGACCTGTCATGCAGAGTAAATCTCCTCTCCCCAGGAGCCTCTGGGCTCCCGGCCCCACGCCACAGGCCTCCTGGGAAAATTTCTGAGGCTGATTCTCCCCACACACCCATGTCCAGCTGATGGTCCAAATCTGGGGGGCCTTAGCTCACGACAGTGAGTGGGCTCCCTCTCCTGCTCCTCCAGCAGGCTCCCTGGAAATGGGATGAAGGACCCCAAGTCTGACCTCTTCCAGGGTAGTGGGGGCGCATGGGCTGCTCTGACCCTAGTCTGTGCTCTGACACGGAGAGGGGAGGGAAGCCTTCTTCTCTTGGCCTTTACTCTGCATTCTTGAACCATCTCCATTTGCACCCTTTCCTCTTAATTATCACACACACACACACACACACACACACACACACACACACACACACACACACACACACCCCACAGCTTGTACCCACTCCAAACACAGATGACCAGAAGTCTTGGGAATGTAGCCTACAGCAAACTGGTCCCCAAATTAAGTCCGTCGTCCCGACCTTTGTGAGCCAAAAGCCCCACTTTATCACTGGGGAATGCACAAATATTTACAGTGGGAGGGATGAGGGCCAGCGTCTGCTGGAGGGGCCTCGGCTTGGACGACAGCTGGGCGGTCACCTAGCCCAGCTGTGGGCTCGCTCTAGGAATGTCCTTTGCAGAATCGCCAGCCCATGCTTACCCGCGTCTCCTCTGGCTGCAAAGGAAGGTCACCACCTTGTGGAATGCTCTTTCCGCTGAGCGGGCTGCTGGAAAGGTTTCCTCAGGGAAGCCAGAAATGTGTTTGGAGAACTTTAGCCCTGGTTTCCGATGGCTCTCCAGAGCCTTGTGGTGTGAGTATCTTTTTTTCTGTGACTGCCTTTCATAGATCTGCCGTCCGAAATCTGTTCCTTTATTCCTTTCCTCACTCCTTGGAAGAATTAACTCCCAGAGCCTCCAGTCTGGAGGGGACCATCCCTGGCCATGCCCAACACATCCCGGTTGGTCCTCGTCTGTCTTCAAACGCACCCCTTCCCTGTCCGATTCAGTGGTGCCACTGAGTCACTTGTCTTGGCTGCAGCCTGCACCACCGAGGCCAAGTCTCCAGCACTCAGCAGAGTCTCGAGGCTTTGCAAGTAAGGTAAGAGGGAAAGAATGCCGTTTGCTTGAATGCCTGCCAGCCTGGGCCCTGTTCTAGTTCTTTCCAAACACTCAGTGCTCAGAACAGCCCTAGGAAGTGGGCACTTTTCTACTTGTTCCACATATGTAGGAACTTGGCTTGCTCACCTAGAACTGAAAATAAGGAGAGGAGCAAAGTAAACTTTGCTGAAGCACACAGACCCCGAGTCCTGTGGTCCCTTCCCTGCTGACTCCTGCTTTGTATTCACACGGACCAAGATTCAGTGGCACCTGGGGAAGCGGATTAAGATCAGGATTTAAAAGACTTGCCCTCCTGGGCTAGAGAGATAGTACAGACGTTAAGACACTTGCCTTGTTCACGGCTGACCCTGTTAATCCCTGGCACCACTTATGGTCCCTGGACCCCCACCAGGAGTATTTCCTGAGCACAGAGCCAGGAATAAGTCTTGAGTACTGCTGGGTGTGGCTCCAAGATCCAAAAAGCCTTGTTTTTAATTTGAAAAAGATATTTTTAAATTCCTGGCCCTTTGCAGCGGCACCTGGGTCAGTGGAGTTGACAAGTCTGAGCCTGATGGGGTCAGCTTCATTCCTGTGCACTGCCCAGGTCTGGAAACCCCTTACTTCCTTCCACGTTGCAGCAGGCAGCTCAACCCCTGGACACTCGCCGTCAATCATCCTCTGGAGCCAATCCCCGCTCCCAGGACGAGCATGAGACAGCCCACCTGGCGTGGGCGGGAAGTCAAATGAGATCCTGACAGCAGGGAGCCGGCTCTCTCCTGGACACGCAGCGGAGCCTCGTGCGGCAAAGCTATTTCGGTTGCAGCAAGTGAAGGAGCAGCAGAGGCCTGGGAAAGTTCAGGGCAGCTGCACTGGGAAGTAATGAAAACCATCCAGTGCCCCAGGAGCGCGGACGGAGGCGTTGCTGGAGGCTCTCGGGCTCTCTGCCCTCCACCGCCCTGCGGCTGCGGGGTCCTTTATCAGGCCCCTATGACAGGGAGAGGGACTCGGAAACCTGAGGCAAAGTCAGACCTCAGGGAGTTCTGCTGCCCGAGGCCAGGTGCCATGGCCCAGGCACGACCTTGGTGCTCGGGAGGGGGGTCCTGAACTGCAGGCAGGCAGGCTCAGTACTGACCAGGCCCTGCCTTCCCCAGATCAACTCCCCCTTGCTCAGCCTCACACGTGAGGGCCCGGACCCTGAGTCTGCGGACCCCTCACTGCGGGCTAGGGACAAATGTGTTCATGTTTCTGGTCTGTCTTGGCATCTGTAAATGGGGGAAGAGAAAGCCGATGAGGTGCTGTCTGACCAAGAGGCCTCAGAGTGGACAGTTTAGAGTGCCAGTAATGACCCACTGGCCGTGTGATCTCAGCCATGCTCAACTCTGCCTCCTAACACAGGGTGAGCTCCCAGGGTCCGGTGGCCCCCTCAGCGGCAGGATTCACACCAACACTAGCCTTCAGAGGGCTGGAGCTCTGATGGGTCTCCCTAAGCCTTGGTGCTCAGCGGCTGCCCCTCTACCTAGAGGCCTCCCCTAACTCCTCCTGACCTTCAGTGTGCACTGTCCAGTTAAGCCAGAACCCCCCCGTCCAGCACTTGTGTAATCGATTCTTGGAAACAACACTTGAGACGCAAGATTTATGGTCGCGGCGTCTCATCTGGTTGCTTTTGACCCGGCATTCTCGACGGCCCAGATCATCTTGAACCCTAATGCTCTCATCCCCTCCGGCTTTGAGTCATCTGCAAATCTGATGCACATGCTTTCCATGGCTTTGTCCAAATCGCTGGCTTCAAAAACGCTATTTAGACGGATAAAAATAGATAGAAGGAGGCTGTGGTACGGATCAAGAGCAGCCGTTCTGTGAGGCTGAGTGAGGGGGAGTTGATCTGGGGAAAGTGGGGCCTCGTCATGCTGAAGCCTTTGCTTAGATGCACCTCATCTCTGACCCCGAATCCAGGGTGTCCTCGGCGATGACAGGGGAGTCCCCGCGTCTGCCAGCTCAGTGCAGCTCCTCTAAGCTGCCAAATCCACAGGGATTGTCCGAATCCCTTCCTGTCTGCACCAGACACCGCTTCAAGGCCAAGTCCTGTCCTCTCCCCACACATGGCTTCAGAAACCCCCGCCAGGGGCCAAATACCTGCTGTTAATCCAAGACATCAATTCTCGCTCGCTCAGAGGTCAGAACCATCAAGTCTCATTGCACTCCCAGCTCACGTGTTTCCTCTTTCTCTGGGGCCTTTGCTGTCAATGCCACAAATCTGTACTGGCCACCTCTGGCCGGGACTGGAGGTGCTGTGCCCAGTCCTGAGGGTACCAGGGGCCCAGCAGGATGCTCCTAAAGCTCTTTCCATGGTGGGCAGACACGAAAAGGTGCAGGGCCTTCCGATCAAGGCGGGGAGGGAGTAGAAGAAACGGTTCTGCAAGTAATCTCTTTTGAAAGTGGTTTAAATAATTATGCCTCTGGACGGCACCAACAATTTCTGCCTTGCCAAAGAAGTTGGCAACTCTCTGGAATTCTGCTAAAAAGGAAGCCACTGACGGCTAGACTTTCCCCCCCGCAAACCCAGATAACTCCGGGCAGCTGGGCAGAAGTCTGTAGTCCCAGCAAAGCACTAGCATGAACAGCCTCCCCCCACCCCATCCCTCGCTGATGCCCCTTTACCAGAACCTTCCATTTTCCTCTCTGGATTCCCTTCTAGGGAAGCATTCACAAGACCCCCTAAAGACAATGAAGACACTTGGTTGCAATGCCTACTACACACCAGGCACGGGCTACTGCCTCGAAATAAGCCATTGCCGGGGGCTGGAGTGATAGCACAGCAGGTAGAGCATTTTCCTTGCTCGCGGCCGACCGGGCTTTCGATTCCCAGCATCCCATATGGTCCCCTGAGCACTGCCAGGAGTGATTCCTGAGTGCAGAGCCAGGAGTAACCCCTGTGCATCGCCAGGTGTGACCAAAAAACAAGCAAAAATAAATAAATAAATAAATAAATCACTATCACTGTCACTGTCATCCCGTTGCTCATCAATTTGCTCAAGCGGGCACCAGTAACGTCTCCATCGTAAGACTTGTTGTTACTATTTTTGGCATATCGAATACGCCACGGGTAGCTTACCAGGCTCTGCCATGGGGAAATTAATTAATTAATTAATTAATAAAACTTAAGAAAGAAGCCATCGCCAGCATTTGAACAACTCAAGGAAGCAGAGCTGTGTCCTTCCTTCTATTGGACAGTTCCAAGACTGAGGCCCATAGAGATGAAACCCACTGCCCACCACCGCAGGAAATAGTCAAGTTGGCATGTGAGGTCTGGTCACTCGTGTTCACACCATCTCCTCCCTGCTCCACATCTGCAGCTTGCGAAGATCTCTCTTTGTGTGCTCTTTCCTCCTTGAGCCCCAGTGACCGTGGCCAGGATCACCGGCCTCTGAGCCCCAGCAGGCCCGGGAAGCTGCTCTCTGGCTTACAGTCAGGTGGGCCCGGCCATCCCTGCAGAGATGGTCCTGGTGGGGAAACGCACAAGGACAGTCAGGATGGGAAGCAGAGCTGGAGAGGACCCGGTGGGAGAAAGACTTCTGCCAGGACGAGATGGTTCCCTCAGACACGGCCTGGCCTGGCCCGGGAGCTGCTTCCTTTCCCTCCCTGCTGATCAATGGGGAATCGTCACAGAGCTTCAGAGACATGGGAGAGTGACATGAGATCAGGTGTCACAAATGACCAGCAGCCTCGGGGGTGTCCTGGGAGCCCCGTACAAGCCACAGCCTATTTTCTGTCCCTGCACCTGCCACGCCTCCCCGAGACTCCTGTTGCACCCACAGCCAGCCCTGTCCCTGTTACACAGGCCTGGAAACTGGTGGCAGACGGGAACTGTCCACGGGGTCCAGGAGGAACTGAGCAAAGCTGGCCCCGGCCCACGACAGTGTCTTCCCTCCGAGCCGGGGTCCACAGTTCCGACCCATCCCGGTGTTAGCGGGTGCCCCTCACAGGACAGCCACAGGTTTTGACGGGGACAGCCGCCTGGAGGGACAGGGCTAGTGAGCGAGCTCCCGGCCCTCTGCTCAGGCTCTCCCGCTTCTTCCGGGCTGCCGCTGTTCCCAGCCTGACACTTAGAACCAAACTTGCTCACTCCCACACCAAGCCGGCTTTGCCTGCGGGCAGCCTGTGGCGAGGGAGCTGATGTTTGTCTTCACTGGCCTTGCCTGTCGGCCCCTCCCCTCCCCAGCCCTCGGGGATGGACCAGGAGGCTTTGAAGGGCGGAGGTTCCCATCTCTGGGCACCCTCGCGGTATCACTACGCGTGCTGCAGGCGACACTGGCCTGGGAGCAGGAAGGTGAGCTGGAGGCGCACGGGCTGGGACGGCAAGCAGGCCGGGGCAGCTCTGCTCAGGTGGCTCCGCCAGCCCCAGCGCGGTGGCAGCCTCCCCTAACGTCACTCAGCCCCTGTCCTCCAAAACCAGCCTCCATCCCAGATGCCCTTGAACTCCACAGCACAAGAATCACCCACAGCTTTATTTTTTTTAAATTTATTTTTTTAATCTTCTTTTTCTTTTTTTATTTTTTTTTACTTCTAAATTTTTTTTTTTAATTTTATCACCATGTGGAAAGTTACAGAGTTCTCAGGTTTATGTCTCAGTTATACCATATTCAAACACCATCCCTTCACCAGTGCCCATATTCCACCACCAAAATCCCCGGTATACTCCCCGCCCCCCACCCCCAACTGCATAACTGATGAATTTCACTTCATTTTCTCTTCACCTTGATTACGTTCCATATTTCAACACAAAACTTACTATTGTTGTGGGAGTTATATCCCCAAACAAGATAACCCTAATAAGGAGGCATTTGATAATTAGTTTTCCATTAAAAGATTGTATGTTTTCAGGTTTTAGAAAAGGTTGCGCGGCCGCATTAGCGGCCGCGAGGCTCGGATGTGTCTCAGTCCCAAATCCTGGAGCCGTGTTAGTTGCTGCTCAGTGTCGCCAGGGCTCCATCTGGAGAAGGTGTGCTGGCGGCACCTCCTCCTTCCGGCCCCCCGGTGTTGCTGGCCCCGATTCGGGTCCGGAGCATTGTCCGGGCCGCGTTGCTCACCAGAATGCCTGCCACTTCTGTGTGGATTATGGAAAGATGGCACCGAGGGTGGGTCGAGGGCATGACTTCCGGCGGCCGTCACCCACAGCTTTAAACCGCTGTGGGTGTCTCACTCCCACTCTCAGACTCATTTTATTGGTCAGTGGTGTGACCTATATACTTTGGGTTTGTATTTGTTTTTGTCTTACACCAGGCTGTGCTCAGGGCTGACTCCTGGCTCTGTACTCAGGGATCACTCCTGGCAGTGCTTGGTGGACATAGGGGATGCCTGGGATTGAACCCGGACTGGATGTGTGCGAGGCATGCCCTACCTACCGTCCTACCTCTCTGGCTCCTGTACATTTTGAGTTTTTAAGGTCCCAGGCGTATGACAAATGGAGAAGACTGGGCCGTCTTCGCTTCCCCAGGGAGCCTGCCATCAGTGGAACCGAGCACTCTGGTGGCTGGTGGAGCCAGTAGGTTCTGTCGTGCAGGACTGGGGTTGGGGGAGGGGAAAGTGTCCCCTAAACCAGCACTATTTGGTTGGAGATCACGTGAAAGGACACTCGTACCCGCTTCCGTCTGGGAGTTTCCCTTCTACAAATGCAAGTATTTGCAACCATAGAGCAGCCTTTGAGTCCACTCAGTCATGGACGCAGGGTTTAGAGAACTAACTGAAGGCACTAAGTGACAGGGCCACGTGTCAGGGCCGTGTCCTGTGTGCAAATTGATGTATGTGAACGTTACTTACCAGACTGGCGCTGTCACCCGCGTCACTGGAGCACCTACCGGGACCACAGACATGGATGTGGTTGGTCATTGACCAGTGGTTCATGAAGGTTCATGACTCTGCATCGTGTGCAATATAGACTCGGCTCTCATGTAACCAAAGTGAGAGAATCAGTTAGGGACAGAGAAGTCCTCCCACCCCACCCCCTAAGCCCCCGCTAACAACAATGGAAGCAAAACTTAGAGGTGAAGGCATAGAGCAAGGGAAGGAAGTGAAAGTGAAGTAGACCCAACCTTCAGGATGTGTCAGGCAATGTCCCCAGTTCTTATCTATGTCCTGTCACCTGAGTTTAGTGATGGTCTCAGCAAAGAAAATTATCCCCATTTTACAGATGAAGAAACTAAGACTCAGAAAAGTCAGGCTCTTGCCTGTGGTCTGGTCCAAGGCAGCCTGAATCCTCGAAGGGAAGAAAACATGCTTCTCTGAGCGGGGCCGGGGGGGTTCACCAGAGAGAATCTGGGGGAGGCCTGGGATCCCAAAGGCACAACAGCTGATAAGGCACCCCCAGAGGCGTTCCTCACCGCAGGAGGCAGCCTTGGGGCGCAGCGTGTTCTGGGGGAGGCTAGCGGGTCTGGCAGTGGGTGAGGCCGTGGACGTGGGAGGCCACGGGAGGACTGGCAGGGAAGTGAAAGGAGGAAGAAGACGGCTCCGCAGGGTAGACACTCGGGGTGCTGGGGGCTAAGATGTGGTGGGAGCAGTGACGGAGCAGGAGGCTCCCCGGCTAGTCAGACCCGCTCCAATAGGCGCAGACACCCTGAGGGTCGGGCCACTTTGAGACGGTGGCCGGGCTCTGCGCGTGGGGCTGAGGGCTGTCCGGCTGCCGGCTCTGTAGACACAGGGGAGCGTGGGTGACCACTGACTGGCGCTCTGGACAGCTGGATGGACAGCTAAGCAGCCACAGCTCTGTTTTACTGACTCTGATGTCTGCTTGTCACTAGCTGGATGTAATGTGCGTAATTTCTGCCCACCTGCCAGGCGTAGCGCGGGCCCAGGTGATTCATCTCTGTCCTGGAGGACTGACAATTTCTGGGCAGCTGGGAGAAAGGAGACCGTGCACGTTTCAGGATGGTGAGGGCGGGTATGGGGTGACGGGGCTGGGATGTGGGGGTGGGGGTGGAAATGATGCTGAGAGTGGTGATAGCAGGGGTGTGGATGTGAGGAGAAGGTGATGATAGGTGAGGGATGAGGGGTGGAGGCTGAGGGCGGGGGGCTCTGATGGCAGTGGCGAGGAGATGGTAGGGGTGAGGTAATGGTGCTCATGGTGGTGGCAGGGATTGCGCACTGGGATGGGGCTGTTGGGGACAGTGGTAGCGACACCGGTGGGGATTGTGCCTCGGTGGCTGACACCCAGAGGGCGGCCTTCTGTCACCTTTCTCCTCACACTCAGTTCCCTCCTCCTCTCTCCTCTGTGAGCTGCAGACCCGCCACCCTCCCAGCGACACACCCAGCTGCTATGCTCTCTCTTATTTTCTTCTGAGACTCTTGACTTCTTTGACTCGGAGGACATGCCACTAGCCAGCCGGCCATCGGAACATCAGAGCGGGCCCAAGGGTCGATCTCTGGCCCTGCCCCGTCAGGCGCGTGAGCAGGCCCAGATGGAGGGGCCCCGTCCCTCCTTCATCCCCGTTCCGTGACATCATCCCAGGCCACACCACTCTTCCCAGGCTCTGTGGACACCATCGTCACTGACCCCAGTAAACACTCACCTTCCTCAATGCTGCCTTCCCTTGAGGACACAAGGGCACCTCCTGGGCGGTGTTTTAACCCTGCCACAGTCCAGAGTGAGCCCTGTGTCTGGTTCATCGGCAGAGAAAGAGCCCAGCATTGAAGGTGGGCATGTTCCTATCAGCCCCCCAGCACTAGCAGCCCTGTGGCCTGCTGCACTCTGGCACCTCCTTCTCTCTTCCTCTGCTCCTTAAAAGCCTTCTCTGGGGGCTGGAGTGATAGCATAGCACATAGGGCATTTGCCTTGCACACAACCGACCTGGGTTTGATTCCCAGCATCCCATATGGTCCCCTGAGCACCATCAGGAGTAATTCCTGAGTGCAGAGCCAGGAGTGACCCCTGTGCATTGCCGGGTGTGCTCCCCCAAAAAAAGAGCCTTCTCTGACTGCTGAGAAGAGCCAGTTCATCTCAACTGGGTGCCACACTCTGAGATCATCCCCAAATTCCAGGGGGCAGAGTTGGTGTCTTTGGTCAATTCATCTGCCTCTATTCATCCCCCATTTCCAGGTGATGGGCCAACTTTCCCATCTCTAAAGCCAGAGAATCTCTTGCCAGAACATCCACGTGCATCTCAGGTATGGGGCTAAGGGGTGCCTAGAGTTATGCAGACAGAGCATCCTAGGGATGGCACCTTACTGGCTTTTCATGATTGCGGGTAGAGTAAAGGGTGGTGTCTACATGAGAACACAGAGATCTCATCAAAAAGGTGAGGTGACTTTTCTCAAGGTTGCCAGGAAGAGGGCCGGCAAGGCAGGCTAGGTCTCCGGTGTTTTGACTCCCGTGTGGGAAATGTGTTGCTTTCACCCCAAGAAACTCATTTCCTGTCTCTCCGAGGGACGCTGTGGCTGAGAAATGACTCATGTGTGCAGGGCCTGCCCAGCCTCCACACGCTGTCTCTGAGACGGGGGCAGGGCCAGACATCCGGGGTTAGCAGGGAAAGACTAGGGGCGCACACCAGCACGGAGAAGATGCGAAGCTCTGGTCAGAGGATGAGGGAGAAGTCCCTAGAGTCACGGCATTCTGGATGCTGGAGATCTAGGGGGCAAGTTGATATGATCAGGACCTGTGTGGAGATGCCTGGACGGCCACGGGGAAGGCAGAGAACCATCTGGCCTCAGGCCTCAGAGCCCTCACAGTCTCAGCACTGGCGCTGTCAAGTGTTCCTGCAGATCAGTGGAAGTCATTCACTCAGAGGTCATGTGGACCCCATCCTTGCCGTTGCTCCTGTTGGCTAACTGACCTGGTCCAGGCCAGGGCCGTGAGGTGCAAGGGGGAGGGGAGGGACAACTGTACCTCACAGAGACAGTGAGAGGGCCTTAACTCTTCAGGTTGCCTAGACATCATTCCCCAGCTGCTTCTTCTTGCAGCTGGATTCACAGCCTCTAGGAAGGACCCAGGAACCCTCCTCTTTGGAGGGGATTCCCAGAAAGAATGATTCACAGGCCTTCAACACTTTGCTCCCACACATTACGGGGAGATCAATCCTGAAGGATGTAGATGTCAACCAAGATGAGAGGGTGAACCAGAAGAGGAAGGGAAGGCATAAAGCAGAGATGCCAAGGGCATCCCCTGAATGGTGGTCATGGGATACCCCATGACCTGGGCAGAGACCATAACTAGTCTCTGAAAAGGATCAGAAGCTTTAGGAAACACCTGTTGATAGAAATGAGGTGATGGGAAAGTGGATGTGCCTTCAGGGGTCTAACTCCTATTAAATAACTGGTGGCCTATTCACTAATAGGACATGACAGACAAAAGAGAAAACAAAGGCAATTATCAACTGGGGTGAAAATAAAAGATGCCAAGGGAGGGACACAGCTAGTATATTGCTTCTAAGTTTCTCCATTTATCCAAGTCGAGGCACTTAGTCACAATAGTGGCACCCTGGAATACTGATCCAAGGAAATAAACTCCAGGACAATTGGGTGGCGGGTATGAAGACACGCACATGTGTACACACATGTGCTTCAGAGGCAGTGGGCTGAAGGCGAGTCAGTGAACAATGTCCAAACTAGAAGCACCAGGAAATTGCAAAGCAGGCATCTTATTCAGAGAGATGGAGGCTTGCATTAGTTGAGTTCATTAAGGTTGCCTGTTCTTGTTTATGAGTGTAGGGGCGAGGGACGAGGTTGAGAGATGCTCTTTAAAAGTTCTATGGAACCAGCTGAGTTTCTAAGTCGCATGATTGGAACTCTCATTGGGAAAATTGTTAATTTAATTTTTTTGGTGGGACCACACCCAGCAGTGCTCAGGGGTCCTTGTACTCAGGGATCACTGCTGACGATGCTTAGGGGGACTCTCGTTGGCAAAGTGAAAGGCAAGGTTCTTACCAGCTGTCCCATCTCTCTGTCCTCTATCATTTTTTTTTTAACAAAACACTGCAACAACGACAAAAAAAATTGGGTGCACCACAGTCAGATAGAGTCACCTCCTAACTGTGTGGCCACGCAGTTGAGTAATCTCTCTAAACCTCAGTTCCCTTGCCTGCAAAGGGGGGTAAGTGGAGATAAAATGTGGTAAGTCTCTAACGCACTCTGAGCCCTGAACCCCCAACCAGACTTGCAGAGAAGCAGTTGTCCAGGGGATCGCGGTTGGCCTGACAGCCATCCCTCCTCTCCCCTCTGCCCACCGGGGACAGTTTTCGTTTATCCATTTCCTGTGGCTTAGCGGCTGTCTTCAGGAGTGACCCTGCCCCCTCCTCTTTCTCAGATGAAGGCAGGAAGTTCACTTTCACACATTTACAAGGAGGAGTGGGGTGGCGGGTAGCTCAGTCTTTCCTCTCCAAACCTCATAAACACATCAAGTTCACTTCTTGTTTTGACCCCTAAGTCTGTACCTCCCGACCCTGCTCCCCATGTCACTTTCACTTCCGGTGTCCCAGTTCCTTCTCCGTTGGCTGCATCCTTCCCCCTTGCTTAACTAAGCAGAGACCCCTGTTCCTTCCTTCCTCCCGGCCCTGCCCTGCTAGAGCCTGACACCCTGAGTAAGGCCCCAGCACAGGGCTGTGACTTCCTGCCGGGCCCCTGACTCAGCTGGAATAGCCGCAGATCACAGCTCTTCCCTGGACCCTCGCCCAGGGTTGACAGCTACTTCTGGCCTCTCCACCTCGATTTCCCCAGGTGCCTGAGTAGGCTCTGATCTCACATCTCCAACCACTCCTTTCCCTGCATCCCGCCCTCGGTGCTGTTGGTGGGAGTCTGTGGTGCTGCGCTATGAAAGGTGGAACCTTGGGGACGAAGAGCTGGTCTGGGGATCGGGGGCGAGCTCTGTTTTAATCCTGCAGAAGCTGAGATGTGGACAGAACCTCAATAGAGTGGGGCAGAGGAGAGAAGGCAGAGAGCTGAGGGTCTTCAGACTGAAGGAGCCTACAAGAGACACGGGCAGGGAAGTGGGGTGAGAAGGCCAAGGAGCTGAAGGATGAGGCCTGGGGACACCAGGGGACAGAAAGAGGAAGCTGCCGAGCCGCTAGGACGGCTCCCACAGGGCAGCCGGAAGTCCCGAAGGCACACCTGGAATGTCGGCCTCGAGAAGGGGGAAGTGGCCACCTTCCCTGCTGGGGACAGAGGCAGGGCAGAGAGAGTGTACTGGGCTGCGGTCCTGTACGTTATCATGGTGGGAGGCAGAGCTCGCCGCATGGAAGTGTGGTAGGGAGGAGAAGCAGTGGGCGGGAGGGGAAACAGTCTGTCAGGCCAGGGGTTGAGGGAAGAGAATGAGTCGCTGTGACCAGAATCTCAAGAAGGGGAGTTGGAGGACAGTGGCCCTGGTTTCAGAGAGGTGCTCCTGGGGCCCAGGAATACACATGTGACATGAACCACGGGGACGAAGAGTCAGACATGGGGAGGGCAGCAACAGAGACTTTGGGGAAAGACTGGGGATTTCTTCTTGCCAGCTCAAATCTAAAATATTGTTTCACCAGCTTTGAGTTGGTCCAACATCTTGGCACTGTTCTGGATGGTCATGTACCTAGGGCTGACCTGCCAAAGTCTTGGGGGAAAAGCTATTTCTAAGCTCATTCTGGCCATTGAGAAAACAGCCTGTGACCCAGAAGTGGCTTCTCAGGAGTTGTCCAAAGCCCTCAGCCCACAGTGCCCTCTGGCCTCCTCGAGCTGATCCTGAGAGTTTTGACTTTTCCAGTGCAATTCATGTGCCCCTGCTCTGCTTAGAACCTGCAATTCCTTGCTTTCCTTCTGCACATATACACAGCAACAACCCGGTCCTTGAGAGCCCATCACCATCTCTCACCTGTCTCCTCTTCCCTCCATGTCTCTTACTGCCAATGTTGCATAGTGTTGAAATGATCTAGTTGTCTTTTTTTAACACTGAGATACTGCACTGTGAGTCTTTCCTGGGCAAGGGCCCTCCCTCATCTGTCTGATCTCATCTCTTATGCCACACTCCTGGACAAATGCCCAGTACATGGTTGGGGCTAGAATACAGTTTTCCAGATGAGTAAATGAACACTTTTTTTTTTTTAAGTCAACAAGGATAATTTGAGCTCTCAACTCTCTAATGAGAGAGAAATATTTGCAAACCATGTATCTGACAAAGGACTCCTCTGGAATCTAAATGAATCTTCACAAATCAACAGTCAGAAAGGAAACAATTAAATTATAAAGTGGGTGAAAGACATGCAGAGACATTTCACTAAAAAGGAGCTACAGATGGCAAATAAGCACGCAAAGAGATGTTCAACCTCATTAGCCATTAAGAAAATGCAAATGAAAGCTCCAATGAGATATCACTACCTACTTATCAGAATGGCTAAAGTAAAAAAATAAGGACCACACAGATGTTGAGAGAGGATGGAGAGAAATGCAAAACGATCCTGATTGTACATTCCTTACTGAGGGTACTGTGCACTGGTACAAGCTACTCCAGAAAACTTCAGAGATTTCTTTAAAAATATAAACATACACACACCACATGACCCTGAAATTGATCGCCTGGGCATTTAGCCCTGAGAAATAAAACACATCCACACAAAACTCTACATGTGACTTTGCATAGAAGCTTTATTTATAATAGTGGAAAAACTGAAAATAACCACAATGTTTTCTCGAATGACAAGTTAAGTCAACAGGGATTACTACTGAGCAAGAAAAATGAATGAACCCTCAAGATGCATAAGAACTTGGATGAATTCCAAGGACATGAGACCCAGCAAAACAGCACCATCACAAAAGGCCAGAGACCATTTAGTTCCATTTCTACACTGTTCTTGAAATGAAAAAAGAATAGAGAGAATATTAGAAGTTGCCAGAGATGAAGGATGGTGGTGGAGAAGAGAGAAGAGGAGGCTGTAAGGGGAGTGATCTCAGGGTTGATTTCTGGACCTATATTCATTGACACATGGGATCAAGTGAAAGAATGCCTGTCCTTCCTGACAACATGTAGGATAACATAGCCTCAGGTAGCTTAGGTTTATTTGGGTTACTCCCATCACAGTGCTCCCATTCCTCTGGGTTTATTTGTAACTTCTTTCTTTGTGTTCTGTTGACTTGTAAATACTGTTTTTCTCTTTTCCTTGAGTCCTTTGCATAGTTTATTCAGAGCCAGGTCCTTTTGTATGGACACAGGAAGACTTAACAAATGCTATGCTTTGTAACCTGGGAGTCATTTGACTCTACATGATATTTCCGTCCTGGGCATCTGCTCTCTTGACCTAAGCCTCAGCTGCCCTTACTTCCTAGCACCCCCCAAAAGCAGAGGGACAAGATGGAACCAGGGCATGTGGTGAGTTATGTGCTACCATGGCATCGAGATGGGCCTGGCCAAAGTGCCTAATGCTTAACTATAAGTTAAGAGCTTGATCTGATTGTGGACAAATGCTATCATGATCCAAAAAGTAATAATTAGATTTGGACCCTTCTAGGGTTAGGTATGATTAATCTGGCCTGAGCGCTGTAGTCTGAGTCTGTGGCAAGATGTTCCCAGGAGAGCTGCCTTGTAAGCCTCAATGTATCTCTTACTGTGTGCATGCAAAAACAACTAGTATTGAGATGTTGATTGAGTTATTGGACTGAGGAAAGGAGAGAAACACCTTAAGAGGTATTTTGCCTTCGGGCAGTTGGGAAGGGCTTTGGAGTGCCTCTAGGTGGTGTTCCTGTGAGCCCGGTGGGCCAAAGGGCTTTCTTATGTTGATTTTGCTACCAGACTGGGTGTAGGGGGTGGGGGGCCAGAGGGCAAGGGGGAGAGAGACAAGTAGGGGTGGAGAGACTAGTGAAGGAGGAGAAAGAATCCAGAGAGCTGGGATGGAGGAATGAGGGGCTGGGAAGGAAGAATCCAGAGAGATGAGAGAGCCCAGGCTGCAAGAAGGAGGGCGGTGAGATGAGCGGGAGAGATAGGAGAAGACGGGAATGAGGGGCAGTGTGAGACTAGACTGGGGGGCTCAGAGAGACTGGAGTAGGCATGTGGAGAGAATGGAATAAACGGCAACTGATCAATCAACCGGCTTGGCCCTGGTTTCCTCTTCCATCTGCCCCATGGCCTGGGCCTCCCCGGCTGGGCAAGCGGCCCAGGACCAACCCCCAAAGCCCGGGAGGCCGATGGGGAGAACCTCTGGGGCTCTCCCCCGGCCGCGCCCCTGGCAGGAGAGTTTTTACACCAACATTCTTTTTTTTTTTTTTTTTTAATATTTGGGTCACATCCGGCTATGTTTGGTTGTTACTACACTAAGTGCTTAAGGGACCATATAGGATGTCAGGGAATGAACTCGGGTCAACCACATGCCAGGAAAATGCCCGATCCGCAGTACCTGCTGTACTAATGCTTCAGCCTCAATGCCAACATTTTGTTCTGATTTTCATAGAGATTCATTGTCACATAAGATGCGACCACTGAGAAACTGTGGGAACGCAGCTGGACTATCTTTGCAACTTCCTGTGAACCTATAATTATTTCAAAGTAAATGTTAACCTTAATTATAGTAACAGATTATGACACAGAAAAGACTCCATGAGCCTCTATTCATATAAAATTACATGAATAAAACCATGAATTAATGAGAAAGCTTTCACTTAGTCCATGAATAAAAACACAAATAAAAGATAAAGTTCTCTTGGACCAGAGAGGTAGTACAGCAGGTAGGGTGCTTGCTTTGCATGTAATCAGCTGTGCTCTATCC
Organism: Sorex araneus; assembly: GCF_027595985.1. Lineage (NCBI taxonomy): Eukaryota > Metazoa > Chordata > Mammalia > Eulipotyphla > Soricidae > Sorex > Sorex araneus. The sequence goes on from NC_073304.1 coordinate 102,553,903, forward strand.
CCTGCATCCCATCTGGTCCCTCAAGCCTTCCAGGAGTGAGCCTTGAGTGCAGAACCACGAGTGAGCCCTGAGCATCACTGGGTGTGGCCCCAAACACAAAACAAATAAACAAAAAGTGGTAAAGCACCCACTTCTAGAGGGGTCCCGACTGACAAATAAAAAGAGTGAGGCTTTGGATTTCATCCCTGGTCCTACATGTTCCTCTCCTCATTCCCCAGCACTGCAGCCTCCGGCTCTCACAACTAGCAAAAGAATCAACTCAGGGGAAGTTATAGTTAGAAAAATTGCCCCTGGGCAGCAGCCATTGAAATCATTATTTCAGGCCAACATCTTCAGTGGGTGCTGACATTGGCGTGTGTAAATATGGTGAGGAACACAATACTTATGTGGTCTTAAGAGACGTCTCACAAGTCTCTTGCCCACTGACAAAGGGAAGGAGAGTAAGGCTGTAACAGAGAGACGGGTAGGTTGATTCCAACCAAGTCTTCAAAGTTAACATCACAAGCAAGGGACACGGAGGACTTTCCTGAGAGGGGGCAAGGAAATGACCAGATGGGGTGCAGGGGATCGAGCACAGCTGATTACACGCAAAGCAAGCACCCTACCTACTGTACTACCTCCCTGGTCCAAGAGAACTTTATCTTTTATTTGTGTTTTTATTCATGGACTAAGTGAAAGCTTTCTCATTAATTCATGTGCTAAGTTGGCAGAGCCAAGTCCACAAAACCAAATCTAGCTGAGGTGATACAGCTCCAGACAAACCTTACTGAGAGATGCCACAAAGGCAATGGCTGATGGTTTCTAAACCTTATGGCCACGAAAATCAATGGTTCCCCCATTCAAGTGTCTTAAGAGACACACAAACAATGCAAATGGGGTCTTGGAAAAGCCAAGGGAAAAAAATGAAAATGAAAAGACAGTAGTGGGACAATTGGTGAAACCAAACTAAAATCTGTATTCTTCATTTTCTAGCAAATAATACTAATGGCATTAATCATCAGATGTTAATTTCCTGGCAGTGTATTATGGTATAGAAGAAAGTGTCTTTTTAAGTAGAAATATAAAGTATTTAGATGCAATGCTTTCTAAATTTACTCTCAGCTTCTTCAAATAAGTTATATAGATATAAAAATTATACATATATGCAAACTACATACAGACAGTTATAAATTATAAAATGAAAAGTCAAAGGTGGTAAGAACTTCTTTGTATTCTTTTTCTTTTTTAAATTAATTTATTTTTTTATTATTGAATCACTGTGAGAACAGTTACAAAGCTTTCAGTGTTTAATCTTAGTCATACAATGATCAAACACCCATCCCTTCACCAGTGCACATGTTCCACCACCAAGAACCCCAGTATACCTCCCATCCTATGCCCCCTCTCCCTGCCTGTGTGGCCGATGATTTTCACTTTACTCTCTCTTTACTTTGATTACATTCAATGTTTCAAGAGAAAACGCATTATTATTATTTGGAATTTTCCCCCAACAATCAGACCTGCCAAAAGGCATCATTTGATAATTTGTTTTCAATTGCTGATAATGAAGAGCACATGAGGTCACACAGCTGCAACAGCGGCCGCTTGGTTTTGGATTTCTGGTATTTTAGTAATTAAGTCCAGAGAAATTTCTGCCAGAAGCCACTGGGTTCCAAAATTGGTTTGTGTGCCTCTGGATCATGGCCGTTCAGGAGTGGAGGAGCCATTTGTGGGCGGCTGCTCAGGGTCTCATTTAGGTGGGGAGTAGCGGCTGGTACTGCCCCCTTTCCCGAGATTTCCCGTGCGCCCCGTCACTGAAAGCTCGTACCTCTGTCCAATGATCTCTAAAAGATGGTGGTCACCATGCTGCTGCCAACTAAAGGAAAGGCCGAGGGATAAAACCCTTTCCCCTGCTGGGGCGGCATGGGGCCATAGCTCAGTTCACAGTCTGGAGGCATTTCTGCAAGAAGCCACTGGGTCCCGAAGTTGGTTTGTGTGCCTCCGGGATTTTGGCTGTTCAGGAGTGGAGGAGCTGTTCGTGGGCAGCCACTCGGGGTCTCATCTGGGCGAGGAGCAGCTATATTATTTTTTCAATATTAAAAAACAGAACCAGAGTTGGAGCAATAGCACAGTGGGGAGGGCATTTATCTTGCATGTGGCCGACCCAGGTTAAATTCCCAGCATCCCATATGGTCCCCTGAGCACCTCCAGGAGTAATTCCTGAGTGCAGAGCCAGGAGTAACTCCTGTGCATCGCTGGGTGTGACCCAATAAGCAGAAAAAAAGAACCTATTTTATAAAGGGTAAAAAATAATAATAATAACAGTGACCACATTAGTAGGAGTCTTCTATAAAGACTTAATCTCCTCGTTGGTAAATCACAATGAATTTGTATTCATTTCCTCAAGAAAGGAAATTATCCTTTAGGTTCAGAATATCCTGGACATTGTCAGCTCAAAACAAGGGATCCATTCGGATGGAGGGAGGTGCCCCACTGGGCCTCTCCCTACTTTCAGGGGCCCCCAGGGGTGGCAGGTTCGGCAGACGCCTTCTCTCAGGGCTGAGAGGGCTCACCAGGCCTCGTTTTCCTCTCCAGACCTTCCTGTAGAAACTGAAGGTCTTAGACTTCTTGGCCGCATCTTGCATCCTCTGGGGGAGCCTGGGACCAAGCGAGACAGAGCTGTGAGACCAGCTCCAGCCATGCTCCCCAGAGGCCCCCAGCTGAGAGCTGACAGGAACTGGGGCCTCTCCTGCCACCCAGGGCGTAGAGAAGGTCTGAGCATTCACACGGCTCACTCAGAGTCCAGAAGGCAGACGTGTGATTTTCACTCTGCATTCAACTAGCTGGACATCAGTGAAGAGCCCCGAGTGCCTTAGATTCCACTTTCCTCATCCATCAAGCTGGGCCAATAACTCTGGCTCTGCTTCTCTCAGAACTGGCTCTGGAGCACCTGAGGAACAGAGGCTTTCTCTGGAAACATAATAGAGTAAAATTGTACTTTAGGCCTTCTATGGGCAGAGGTCTGCTGGGAAAATAAAAATTCCACAGAAGTGAGGGGTCATCTCGGCAGTCCTGTCAAGAGAATGAAGCATCTGTCCACTCTTCTTCCCCCTCCCTCCATCCCTTCATCCACCTACCGAACCAACCCACGACCCCCATCCACCAACAACCACCCGATCTACCTTCCCTCCCTCCCACGCCGTCAGTCAGCATTAACTCGCCCTTAGCCCCGTTGGTGCTTTATTTCCCACTCTCCAGACTGTATAGAGGTGCCGATGCTGAATTCGAGGGATTGGATGATGAGCAAGACCAAACACGGCGGCAGCTCAGGGAGAGTCCATGGAAACAGGGCGCTGCCCGCTGCTGTGAAGAATGGAGGCAGGGCTTGAAACGGAAGGAGGGGAGCGCAGAAACCCACAGAGGGAAGCCGGAGGGGGCAGAAATTGTGTTACGTATCTACACACGGAACACTATGCAGCTGTCAGGGAAAATGAAGACGTGAAATTTGCCTAGAAATGGATGGACATGGAGAGTATCACGCTGAGTAAAATTATTAAGGAGAAGCACAGGTATAGAACAACTGCATTCACTTGTGGTATATAAAATATATGTAGCAGAAGAATAATATCCATGGCCAGGCAAAACAGGGGTGAGGAGGACTGGTCAGTGGCTGGAACTAACCATAAGTGTGGGGGGAAGGGGGGAGAGTAGGTAAGATAGAGAAGAGACCAGTATGACAATAACAGCTGGGAATGATCACGCTGGACAAGGTCTGAGGGTTAAAAAAGGTAGAGAGAGAGAGAGAGAGAGAGAGAGAGAGAGAGAGAGAGAGAGAGAGAGAGAGAGAGAGAAGAAAAGCACCTGCCATAGAGGCAGGCAGGGGGTGGGGGTGGGGACGATGGGAGGGACCCTGGGGACACTGGTGCTGGGAAATGTGCACTGGTGGAGGGATGGGTGTTGGAGCACTGTATGACTGAAATCCCATCATGAACAGATTTGAAAAAAATAAATAAAAGGAAAATAAAAAGAAATTGTGTTACAGCCCCGGGGAGCAGTGGCTGCAGCGTGGGAGCAGGGGTCAGCCTGTGGGTGGGGAAAGTCTGGGGCTGCTGGAGGGGGTGGGGGAGGGAAAGGCTGTACCCGGCAGCCTCTGCTCCCAGCCCCCAGCTTAGCCCATCACCCTGAAACATCCGCAGGGGCTCAGCTTCAGGGTAGAAAATTGGGGTAGGCGGGAAAACTGCTGAGGCCACCAGGGTCAGAATGAGGAGGGGCTGGCTCGGGAGGGAGAGGGGCCCCAGGCGGAATTCCTGGGTGTTCCCCGTGTTTGGGTGCCAGTCGGGGGGAAATGCGTGTTAACTCAGAGTCTCCGGGGGTAGACAGAGAGTGCCGCTGCCCAGACACGGGGTCGTCTGGAAAAGCTCCACTCTTCCCCACCCAGAAACCTTTCCGAGCTACGCTCAGCGTGAGCCCCGTAGTGTCCGGGCTTCCCTGAATCCCCGCCCCCGGGATCTCATTCCCTTCCTTGCTTCTGCCCCCTATGCCCCAGACTTGGGGAACGGTATAACCTGAAACAATAAGCCTTGGAGTCTGGTTCTGCAGTCCTGCTGTCCTGCCTGGCTCCTGCCCCTGCGTGGGGGAGGGACCTGCAGCCCCACAGCGCCCGGATTAGCAGGGACCGAGGCCTGGGGGTCTGGAGAGTCTGCTGGTAGAGGTCTCGGGGGCCAAGGGTGGGGGTATGGGCTTTGCTGGGAGTATAGCTGTATCGAGGGTCGCCCTGGGACCTGGGGACAGTGATGGGGAGGAGATTGGCACTTGAGCTCCTGATGAAGTGTCACAAATCCTCCTCCGCTTGTAGCTAATGAAACTTCCATGGGGCAGGGGTGGAGGGTGCGGGAGGGTGGGGGGTGTCGGGAGGATACCTGCTGTTTGCTGTTTGCACAGGGAGTCTGTCACCTCCTAAGTACCTCATGTTCTGGCCCCAGAGGTGGTGGGTGCCCCTCTCAGGAGTGTCACCCCTTCACATCTGGTTTCTACCTGACTATGCCAGTGGGGCTTCATGGGGACCCCAGCCCCAAGCCCCTCTAAGTTTCCCCAAGGGCCATCCATCCGGGGACCAGCAGATCTCCTCTGGCAGGGCCCCAGCCTACCTTGGAGCCCCCCACTTTCTCCCCACACATTGTTTTCCAAGAATCCAGCTTCTGTCCAGCACAGACAACACCCTCTGACTCAACCAGGCCGTGTCTGGGGCATGTGTAGGGCCTGTTTTGTTCCAGCCAGGTTCATTCTTTGAAGGAGGGCTGGGCCTGTGTCCCTTTGTCAGGCCACCCTGGCTGTCCACTTCTCAATTCAACTTGGATCCAGGCAGTGCTGCAAAGTACTAGGTGGACTGGCCCCCAGCTTAATCCCACATGCTCTGGGTGGGCCTGAATTGACCCTCTGCAAGATTTAAAGAGGGAAACTGAGGTTTCTCTGAATAAAAAGGAACCACACCTGCCTAGGGTTTCCAGCCTGTCCAGCTGACTTTGGCAGCCCCAATAACCAGGTTGGGGGCAGTGGGGAGGGGGACCAAAGCCCAAGACATTCGCCCTGCTCCCTCCTGCACCCCAAGTCGAGAAGCCAAGGCTGCTTGTCTGACCCTCCTGTATATCCGTGCCCCTCCCAACAGTGCCCAGGAGACTTGTCCTGGCCAGTCGCCAGCCACCACTGTGGAGATCCTGCCCTTTAAATACGTGGAATCCATACGGGCTGGCACCATCACACCATGTAGGTGACCCTTGACACAGACCCTCTTGCTGCTTCTCTGCCTCTAGCACAGCCACCGGGATCGTGTCTCACGGTCAGTGAGCAGGAGGTGCCACAAGGCCAGTACAGGCTGTTCTACTGAGCGTGGCAATTCTTCTCCATCTTCATCTTTTCCAGACCCTGGCTCCCTGCTGACCTTCTCTCTTCTGATTGGTTGGGCCCTAGTCTCATGCTCTGCCCCTCAGCGTGTTATTCTCACCTATGTGCCCCTGGGGGTATCCTGATTGGTATTTTCCTGACCATGGGACATCACGCTTGCATTCTCCTTCCATCGGTGATGATGAGCAGTTAAGTGCTCACCCGAAGCCACCTTATAGACACACGTGCTGGGATCCTAGGCCCGATCACCATCATCACCCTTTATGGGAACGTGGGGCCCCATGAGTCTTGCCCAAGGTTAGCAGTGTCGGATTGTGGGGCACCAGGCCTTGAACTCAGAGTCCCCAAGGCTGTTCTCTCAGAGGACACTGGAGAGAAGCACACGCTCCTGAATTTTTACCTAAAAGGAGAGCTGAGAAGGATAATGAGCTGGGCTGACAGCTGCGCTCCAATCCCTTCCCTGCCCGTCCAGTGCCTCGGTCCCTCTTCCTCCCTCAGGAGGGAAGGGATGGCGAGGGCGAAAGGAGAGTGTCCCAGCGATGCCTCCAGAGAGACTGGCCTCCACAAGGGAAGATGACACCATGTAACCTGCCGCTAAGTGGATGGAGCTGGGGAAAACCATGTTGAGTGGAATCAGCCCAAGGGAGAGGTACAGGTTCGGAATGACCTCTCTCGTATGTGGGCTATAAAGAAACTCCACAGGGTATAGAGTAGCGAAATGGGAGACTACACCCAAGGGTAATAGAGATTAGGGCCAGGAGGGTCGCTCCACGGCTCGGAAGCCGGCCTCGCATGCTGGGGCAAAGGCAGCTGGGATAGAGAAGGAACCACTAAGTGAATGATGTTGGAGGGTTCGCTCGTGCTGAAAGTAGACTATAGACCAAACATGACGTCACTTACTACCTGTATAGCAAACCGTAATAGCCAAAAGGAAAGAGAGTAAAGGGAATGTGCCTGCCACAGAGGCAAGGTGGGGGTGGGCGGGAGGGATACTGGGAACATTGGTGGTGAAGAATGGCCACTGGTGGAGGGAAGGATCACTGTATGACTGAAACGAAATCACGAAAGTTTGTAAGCCTATAATGTATCTCATGGTGATTCATTCAAAAATATATACAAGAAAGAAAAGAAACTTCACAGGGGAATGACAGAGGCCCAGTGACAATAGGAATGAAGAGCAGAAGAGCTGATCTTCAGCAGGAAGCTTGCACTGGGGCGGGGGCGGGGATAAGATAGGGAAAGGACAAAGGGGGGGAGTGCAGACAAATGCTTTGGGGGATGGTGAGGAGGAGAGAGACGGACCCAGGAACTGAGACAGCAGGTAGCTCCAGACGAGGCCCCGAGTTGCCACCCATGAGCAGCTCCTGGCTCTTGAATGGTCATGATCCCAGAGGCACACAAACCAATCTCAGAACCCAGAGGCTCTGGGCAGAAATCTCTCCAGACCTATTACTAAAATATGAGAAATCCAAAATCGCACGGCCACTTTATGGCCGTGTGACCTCATATGCTCTTCATAACAAGCAATAGAAAACAAATTATCTAATGATGCCTTTTCAGCAGGTCTGAGTGTTGGGGAAAATTCCAAATAATAATGGTGGGTCTTTTGTTGAAATATTGAATGTGATCTAAGTGGAGAGAGAGTTAGGTGGAAATCATCTGCCACACAGGCAGGGTGGGGGGTGTACTGGGGCTCTTGGTGGTGGAACATGTGCACTGGTGAAGGGATGGGTGTTTGATCATTGTATGACCAAGACTTAAACTGAAAAGCTTTGTAACTGTTCTCACGATGATTCAAAACATAAAAATTAAAAAAAAAAAAAAAGAATTCTGTGAGCTGTCTCTGAGACCACCACATGCTGATAGGAAAGCAAGTGGGCATTTCAGGAGTCAAAACTAAGGTGCATGAAAAAACATCTAGAAATAAAAAAGGTATCTTGGGGGCCTGAGAGAAAGTACAACTTGTAGGGTGCTTGCCTTACTTTATATGTTCTATTGGGGTGAGGGGGAGAAGGGGTCCAACATCCAGCAGTTTTCAGGGCTTTCTCCTAATTTTTGTTCAGGGATCACTCCTGGTGGGCTCAAGGGACCCTCTGGGGTGCCAGAGATCTACCCCAGGTGGACTGTATGCAAGGCAAGTGCCCTACCCACTATACGACCTCTCTGGCTACTCCCAATGCTTTGTTTTGTTTCCTGAAAAATTACTTGAGTATGTATTCCAGACTTGGATACACAAAGGGTCAAGTTATCAGATCAAATCTGGCAAATCCATCCCAGGCTGCATCATAAAGGAGAGTCAGCATAACTGCCACACAGGGACAGGGTGGGGGTGACGGCAGGGGAGGGGGGGGTGAGAATTCTCAGACATAATAAGAACAAAGAATTGGGGATTCAGGAAGAACAAAGAAGCTACCCCAAGGAGCCATAGAAATATGGTGAAAAGTGTATATTTCTCTCACCCAAATTAATAAAACAATAGAAAACCCTAAGAAGTCAAGGAAAATTTTCAAGAAGAAACAAATGACTCAACTATGAAGCGAGCTGAATTTTGGCGTCATTTGGAAGAACTGAGAGTGAGCCGGAACGAAACTGTCATTGAGCACTGCTGCCGAAGGCCTTTTCCTAGGGGACGCCCGGGGATAATGAGGTGGTGAACTCGGAGCAGGAGGTATTCCTGATTGCTCACAGCACTTGCCCAGGTTCCCGGGGAACACTTACATCATCAACATGATGCAAAAATTGAGCCTGGGGTTTTGTCCAGACAAAGTAGGAAAGGCCGTGTAATGATGGCAAAGCAGAAGCCCAGTGGTAGCAACCTCAGCAAGGGAAAACAACAGAGGAGAGGAAAGAAGTCGGGAAGTGGGAGAGCAAGGAAAGGAAGAGCAGTGGTTCGCTGGCCTCAAGTCGCCCCAGCTATAGGCAGATCCAAAGAGGCTTCAAAGAGAAGCAAGAAGGACCCTGAGATATGGACATGACTAGCAGCATTCGGGGAGAAGCAGGGGACAAAGGTGGGGCCAATCCCCACCCAAGGGGCATAAGCGGGGCCTACCAGCTTCTTCTCTCATCCCCGTTTCTCCTTTTTTCTTCCTTTCCTGATCTGAGCCGTTTTGTAATTCTGTAGGCTGTAGAAAATCGATAGTGCTGTAAATCCTCTTTGTCCATAGAGATGCAAATAATGCCTACACCATGCAATTGAGGGTCACCCAATGGATTGGATCCCGGCCAGTTTGGCGACTATTTGTAAATTCGATTTAGATGTCTGGTGACCCCGGGCGGGCATGTGTCTGTTCTTTGCAGACTCCTTGGAAATGATTTTTTCTTAACATCTTGGTAGTTTCCTCATTAATGAAAGAGCTAAGTAAAATCTCTGACCCAGATTCATTTTTATATTTGTAGGAGAGTCGTGATTGCAACTTGAAAAAACAAATCTCTTGTGCACATACAAATTAATCTGTGACCTCACGCGTGCTCACTATTCTGGTTCAAGGACCTGAGAATCTGCATTTCTCCGTACTCCTAGCGAGAGCCACTGGCCTGTGGGTACCACTTGGGTTTGGGGCCACACTTGCTTGTGCTCGGGGCTTACTCCTGGCTCTGTGCTAAGGGATCACTTTTAGCGGGGCTCGGGGGCCACAGAGCATGCTCAGGATTGAACCCAGGTTGGCTGCATGCAAGGCTAGCACCCTACCCACTGTGCTATCTCTCTGGTCTTACCGCCTAGATGCCTGGAGTCACACGGAAGCCAAAGGACCTGCAGGCACCAGAGAGGCCCCTCCCCGTCCATACTCTCAAGGGAAGAATATGGGGTCTGCCATCAAAACTGGCCTTAAGGGAGGGCTCCCTTTGGGGGCCGGAGCCAGGGGCCCTAAGCCTTGCATGGTCTCCTAGACCTGGGCCCCTGTCCCCTCCCTCTGGTGAGACAACACGGAAAGTTTTCGGATGCAGACGTCAGACTCAGCCTGGGTCCTGCTGCAGCAAGAGTGAGTCGGCCTTTCTTTCTATGGGGGGAGTCAGGAGGGCGGAGGACAAGAGAGAGGGGTGGCTGAGCAGTTTGAAGGCACGTGTGTGTCCATATCGTCGGCCTCGCTGGCTGGTTCAGAGAGTCCCACGGCTTCTCTGTGGGATTAGGGGGTCCATCCTCCCTCCGGGGGCACCAGCAGGCAGAAGGGCCACCTTCTCCGGTGACTCACCTCCCCACGATCACTCCCTCCTGCTCTCCCAACAGTTGGGGACTTCCTTCAAGCCCCTGTTGGTCCCTCTCATTCTCCCTCCCTGGCCCCCCGTGGGTGCACTGGCTTCTGCTCGCAGGCTCTCCCTGCCCCCCAACGGTGCTGGGGGTCCACTCCCGCCCAGCCAGGCCCTGCGGGACCTCCAGCACACAGGTTGCTGTTTCTCCGAAAGGAACGTGTTGGTGACATCGGAGTCTCGGGGATCCGGGAGGCTGACTCCGGGCAGCACCTGGCCCTCTGGGCTCCAGCAGACCAGGAATTTGGCATCTTTGGAGCTGTAGATTTATCCTCAGCACATAAAAGCTAAAGGCATGTCTTTTTGGCAGTACACAGGTCTGGCTTCTCTGCTCGTGGAAAAACACTGGGATCAAGACTGATGGCCCTTGGCCTGGACCTCAGCGGGGTCCAACGGCTTAGGAGGGATAGAAAAGCCCCTCGTGCTTGTTAGGCCACATTTTTCCTCCTCCTGGCTGGCTCTCTGCCCAGGCTGCTGGCAGAAGAGCAGGCACCTGGTGACACCAGGGAGTTGAATCCCGTGCATCAGGGACGGCCCCCTCGGTGAGAGTTGAGAGCAGACTGGTGAGCGATAGGGAGGGGTGGGGCTGGGGCAGACTCCCAGTGTGTCTCATGAGATTCGGGAAGAAAGGGACGTGCTGGCTGGGGCTCCCAGCTAGTTCTGTGACTGATCCCGGGTCTCACAGCTCCCGCTCTGCCCTGTCTGGAGTCATGTCTCCTTCTGCCTCTCGGGAACCAATTGTCTGCTGTGATAAGGCCTTCCCCAGGGGTTGATGTCATCCTGACTCACTCCTGCCAGGCACCTGCGGGATGTGGCTTACAGGAGTCAGGGAGCTTCCCTTGCCGCCTGCTGCCCAGTTCAAACCCTGGCACCACATACGGCCTCCTGAGTAATGAGCTTCTGGCAGGATCTTGTGACTCCTTGTCGAAGAAAAGTTTCCAAGACCCCAGAAGTAGCTGAGTTGGAAGATACACCCAATCGAGTGATTTTCAAGGATCCCCTTATTAGCAAGCACCCAATTCACTGTGCCAACACTGTCCCAACTCACTCCAGCCCATCCCAGGCCCTAGAGTCACTCTGTTTTGTTTTGTTTTGGTTTATTTGTTTTGTTTTGTTTTGTTTGGGATCCATCCCTGGCTTTGCACTTGGGAATTATTCCTGGCAGTGCTCGGGGGACCACATGGGATGTTGGGGATCAAACCTAAGTTGGCTTTGTGCAAGACAAGCGTCCTGCTTCCCTGTTATGGCTCCAGCCTCTACACTCTTAAGTGAGGTTAAAGATGTGTTTCAGAAGTTCTGCTCCAAGATGCTGACTAAAAGGTTTGTGCATCCAATGGTGCTAGTGACACCCCAAAGTCAGCGCCATCTCTAGGCCTCAACCAGCAGGGGTGAAGCTCCCCCACACTGCCTGGATTCAGCCCTTTTCCTTTGATCATTGGAATATACACCAATTCAGTCATCTGTTCCACTATGTATGGGCATTTGGGCTCTTGCTAACAGTATTAGCTTATTAGTAGCAATGCTAAAAAACTATTCTGGAGGCATTAATAAAAACTCATGCCCAGGGCTGGGAAGATTGTTCAAAGAGGCTGGAGGTCACAAGGGGTCTAGGTGACCACTGTGTGGTCACCTGAGCACAACTGAGTGCCACACCTTGAAACGGAACTGCAGGTGAGCCAAAGACTCGTGCTTCTTAGTTATATACCTTACGGTGTAGGGGCTGGAGTAATAGTACAGCGAGCAGGACGCCTGCCTTGCACAAGGCCAACCCTTGTGGTCTTCAAGGATCCTCTTATTAACAACCAGTTCTATTCCCGGCATCCCATACGGTCCCCCAAGCACCGCCAAGAGTGATTCCTGAGTGCAAAGAGAGTGGTAAGCCCTGAGCACCACCAGGGGTGGTCCCCAAACAAAACAAACAAGAGTGAATCTGGGGGTTGGCATGATAGCACAGTGGGTTGGGCACTTGCTGGTAAGAAAATGCTTTGTGGGCCCTAACGCCCCACTTGTGGCAAGGGGCTGTGTTTCTGCCAGGAGCCTCCTTGGGAGAACAGATGAGAGGGAGGTGAAGTCAGGAGGCCATCCCAGACCCGGAGGAACCCCTTCAATCAGGGATAACAACCCCTTCCGTACACCTGGACATTTTACAGCACCCGGACACTCACCGGCAGTTCTCAATCTGGGTTCACATCATGAGCTTCTGTGGAACTCCCGGAAATACCAAAACCCATCACTCACCCTCATGATTCTAATTAGATAATTCTCAAACAGAGCCTATGCACAGTATTTTATAAGGCCCCCAGACAATGGTATCATGAGGAGGGGCCGGGAACCCAGGGACATCCTTTGCAATGAGAGATTTAACTGGAGAGGGGCAGGAGTGATGATAAATGGGTATTAGAGAAGCAAACCCTGTAAGGACTTAGGGAACCCTCATCTCAGCACGATATAAAGAAACATATTCCAGAGTCAGAGTAGGGCAGGGGTGGGGGAAGGCCCCCAAGCCCACTTCCATCAAAGTGGAGGACTGGATTCAAGGCTGCACCTCCTTCCTGCTGGCTTCCAGACCCTGATTCCCCACTCTTCCTAGAAACAAGGAAATACACCCAGTGTTCCTGGCAGACTCTTTGCAGCTATGATCCTGGGGACCCACATCCAAAGGGAGGGGGCAATAACAGTGGAGTCACACTGGTGCTGCTGGAGGCCTTTCAGGAGGTGGGGCACGTGTGACCTTGACCTGGAGGATGGGACTCCAGACCAGGGTGAGGAAATGTTCCCCGGGGTGAAAATTGCTGCCATTGTTTGTATCTGATTGATAAATGCTCTTGTAGAACAGCCAGGAAATGCAGGCACAGGAAACTAGGGCAAAATGACCTGAAATCTCTGATTTCAAGAGTGGGAACATTGGAAGGACGGTTTTTTTGGTGTTTTTTTTTTTTTTTTCAGATTCGTCTCCGTGTGTGCGTTCTCAGATCTGAATAAGTGGAATTTTCCAGCAATGGACCAAACGATAAGCATGTAACTAAGCAGCCTTCCTTTTAAAAATGCAGTAAATGCAGTGTGCCTGGCAATGCAGAGAGTCACCTGCCACTTTTGGGAGAGTGAGTGACGGGTAGGCGGGCCACGAGGCATTTACCTTCCCCTGTGTGGGCAGGGTGCTCTCTCTAACCCTGTCTTGTTTTATTGCTGGCAAATTTAATGTCCTGATAGAGCCTTACAGAAAATTGGGAACTAACACTTCTTTGTCAGGTTGATGTGTAGTTTCTTTGGTAGAGTGATCAGTGGCTAATGTTGGGGTTTATGGAAGCATGAGGGTGTATAAATGTGAATGTTCATGGTTAAATTTTATCTCAATAGTTTAACTTAAGGAATTTTAACTCCACAGAGATCTTAGGAAGATTCTTCCTTCAAGGCCAGAGAGATGGTGCAGCAGGTAGGGCACTTGCACGGGGCTACCTATCCCCCTCACGGCAGATGGACCCCCGGGCCCCCTCACGAGAGATCCTTGAGCGCAGGTACAGAATTAAGCCCTGAGCACTATGACTCAAAAACCAAAAAATCAAACAAAAAACAACAACAAAACCCAACTCTTCCTTTGTTCTCTGTCTGTCTGCCTCAATCCCTCTCTCTCTCACACACACACACTCTGTGCAGATGAGATATGGTTTCGAAACCCTCCTGAGCAGAGCAGGGCAGAGAGTACCCAGTGAGGCCATGCCACGAACAGCCAAGGTCAGCTGTTATCTGCTAGCTTGGGCTCTGAGCCCACAGTTTGCTTTTAACAAATGCCTGCCGGCAATGCACACACACACACACACACACACACACACACACACACACACACACACATGCAACCAATCTCATTCTCCTGCACAGAAGGCACTGGGGCAGTAATGGAATTGCCTGTCCGGAGCAGGCATAATTGGATGGCTGAGGGCATTAAGTCCTTGATTGAACTGGTTGTTCATTTGAAGGGACAATTAACCCAGCTAATATTCCAGGCCAGCCCGGCAGGTCCATCCCCATCAAAGGACATATTGAGCAGGTAATAAAGTGACTGTGGTACCTCTATGGAGGAGTGCGGGGCTCCGGGGTGCTCACTGCCCGGATCAACGTCAGGCCACAGACCCTGCAGAGCAGGAGCACTGTGGGCCCCTCAGCCCGGGGCTGCATGGGCGTGAGTTCACGCCTGGGCTGTGTGTGTGTCCTTCTCTCAGCCATGAAGAGGCCTGTCCCTCTGCCTGCCTTCCCACAGCCACCCCGCAGCTTGGGGCTTCCTGCTCCCTGGCCCCCGAGTGCACACGGGCTCGGCCCCACATCTTGCATGCCGCTATCACGCGGTTCTTATGAGGCAAGCCCGTGGGAGCGGGTTTCCGGTTTCATCACCAGGAAGAGTTCTGACTGTTGAATCGGTTCTTCTCATCACCCACCGGCTTCCTGGAGAAGTGGAGGCCAGGAAGGAGCAAACCAGAAAGAATCTTCCTCCCCTTCCTCTCCCCAGCCTGGTGCCCATCACGAGAGGTGCCTGCTAAGTAGTACTTCTCGGTGGGGGTGGCCCCTAGTATATTCTAAGGGGGCACAGGTGAAAATCACATAAACGGGGGCCATGCCGTGAGACGAGAAGGCCCACCGGTAGGGCCGGGGAGGCACGGGGAGGAACCGAGGTTGGAAGGAGGCCGCGGTTGGAAGAGGCTGAGGAGTGATGTGCTGGAGAACAGACTTCGGCTATGTCCTCGAGCACGTCCATCTCCCTTCCGATGGCTGTTCTGGCTCTGCGGGTCTGACAGCGGGGCCTGTGCTGGGGAGAGCAGAGAAAGAGGCCAGGGCCCCCCTGAGCTGCAGAGGTCAGACCGGGCCGGGTACAGGTGCTGACCTGACAGCTGGCCCGGCCTGCAGAAGCATGGGCAAGGGAAGTAGGTGGGCAGCTCGGTGGGCAACCCAGCTGCTTCTGGACAGCGGAGAAATAGTTCTGGTGATGGAAGTGTGTCTGCAAGTGGTAGTAGGCTGTGGGCTTTGCGAAGACCAGAGCCTTCTCCTCCACACCTCCCAGGCACGTGCCTCTACCGTATTTTCACGCAGGGGAACTGAGGGTTGAAGAGACCAGCTTCAGAGGCACATGTGGAAGAGGCTGGACGCGGGACTAGAAGTTAAGCTTATTCAATTTCAAAGCAATAGATGTGTTTTTATAACCATTCTTCCATGCACCCACACATCCATGCTTCCATATATCTTTCCTTCCTTCCTTCCATCTGCCCATGCACCCATGCATCAGTTCATGCACCCATCCATCTTCCAAGCTCCCATCACCTGTCAGTTCAGCCATCTGTCATCCATCCATCACCCATCCTGTATCCATCCTTCCGTCCATCCTCTTCCCTCCCTCCCTCCATCTACCTAGTCATCCACTTGTCTCTATATCTATCCATCCTTTCTCCACCTTTTATTCCAGCAACCACCCATAGCATATCCATCCATCCACCCCCCCACCCAGACATCTATCTATCCATCTCTCCGTCCAGCCAGCCAGCCATTGTCCTTCCTTCCAATCGTTCTGTAAACATTATCTGTCGCTTGCCATGACAGGCAGCGTGTTAGGTATGAGAAGAGAGAGATGACAGCTATGGCCCTGGCTTCTCTGCACCGAGTGGGCAGGCAGCCTTGGCTAAAGGCTGATGAGTGTATTCAAACTAAATGTCAATGTTCTCACACATTTAAGTGTTCTTAAAACCCAGGCGAGACTGAAGGAGAAACCGCCTCCGTTCTGAAGCCCTCTCAACCTTCCCTGCCGCAGGCTCCTCACAGACAATGTGCTGGGCCTTAGTTTGGGTCCTTCTCATTTTCTATCAGTGTGACCTTGAGTTAAGCGTGTTCTCCCCAGGACCTCAGCCTTCTCTCCTGAAGAACTGGGGTAAAAGCACTCTTTCCTGAGGCATTGGGAACAGAAAGGGAAACATGTCTCAAAGACCTTTTCTAAATTGCTGTGCCAATGACCTCCCTTCGGCCCATCTGAGGACCTGGTCTCTCTTTCTGAGCACTTCCCCTTTGCTGGGGTTGGAGTGGTGGCACGCCGGGGTCAGACACTGAGTTGGAGGGACCAGGAATCACACCAGCGGAGCCAGAGAACAGGCTGGGTGACAAGGGCAATGCCTCAGACTCCACCGCACGTGCGTGAGGCAGATGCTCTCCACAGGGCCTGCCTCTGCCCAGAAGTGGTGTTCTCTTCCCTGCACTCTGCAAGCCCCAGCAGGAAAACCCTTTGTGAGCTTCTTTTCAGGGATTTAAAACCAGTCCTGGTGCGTGGCATGCCAGAGACCCTGCCTCTGTGTGTCCTCTGTGCCCTTATACAGCAGGGGGTGCCACCAGTGACCAAGTGCAGACTGCCCTGTGATGTCGAGGCCCTGCCTAGGGCCCTGGGGCTCCAGGCTGGTGTTGGTGGGGGCGGGGAGGGGTGAGGGGTGGGACCAGCTCAGGCCTGGGGTTCTGCTCTGCTTCCCAGCTCCAAGTGTTCTCTCCTGGATGTCCAGGAGCCCGAGAGGCTCTGGGGCGGGGTGAGTTGCTGGGTGGGGAGCTAGCTCGTGCGTCTGGGCTAGGGCACGCAGCCCCCAGAGGCACTGCACCTGCCTGCTCGTGCATCTCTGCCATGAGATGCTGTGAGAAAGGAACCTCCGGGAGCTGTCTCAGAGGTCTCTGCCCCTGGCTGGGGCCGCACCCCAGTGAGGTTTGCGGAGGGACGCACCTTTGAGTTCCTCCTGGTTGGACGTCTGAACTCAGCGTGTTTGTGGGCTGGGACAGTTTCTGTACCTTGCAGCCCCTTGGCCACATCTTCATGGCACATGACGGAGACGGGTCCTGCCCCTCGTCACCTGCAGATGCCACCCAGTTTTCACAGTGCCTCACCTGCAGTTTCCCGGGAAATGGATCATGGATGACGGGCAGGAGGGGGAGGAGGGGAAAGAGATGGCGTTGAACCTCAGGTCTGAAGATGCAGAATCCAGAAGGGTGGTTCCCTCAGGGCTCCCCAAACAGCCCCTCCCTGGGTCTCCCTGCCCTTCTTCCCCACAGCCCCCCACTCTCCCTTGCCTAGTCGTGGGTGATGGGCAGCCTTAAGTGAACACCCACTCAGCGCCTATGGACCTGTGTAACCAGATCTCTGGACACGTGTACCGGGGGCTGTGTGGACTCGAGAGTCTGCCGCTGTGACCCGTGGGCTGGGGGACCCAGGGCCCTATGTCTGTGAACAGGCAGAGCAGCATGGCCGGCCTGGGGCAGGCGTGAGCTACACTGCTCCCAGGTGTGTCCCCGTGGAGAAGGCCCTTCATGACCCCTGTCGCCATGAAGGGGGCTGCGAAGGGGGCAGGGGTCCTGCTGAGCTCTTAGCCTCCCGGGCATCATGAAGGCCAGTGTCTCTGCAGCCCCCTCCAGGAGGGCTTCCTGCCTTCATGGCGTCTCTGGGGCCGACAGACCCCCCAGTGAAAGGTCGGGGCGACCCGTGTTGTCATCAGGTAACAGCTGGTTTCCATTTATCTCTATTAAAAGCGTTTACAAATGATTTATTGATTTAAAGGACTAGAAAGGAAATGCGGCCCCCAAACCTCACGTCACCATGATTTATCTGATATTAAGGCTTAGGATTTCCTGAGCACGAATTGTGGCTTAAAAGATGCAGAAATAAATTTTTCAATATCAGGGAATCAATGAACTCCACTTGGGCTGAGAATGAAGCAAGACGAGAGAAGGGCCCTGGAGATCACGGACGTCTTAGGGTGCTGTATGTCTGTGTGTGTACATGTGTGCACACACGTGTGTATCTGAGTGTATGTGTCTGGGCATGTGTGTATGAGCTGTGTGTCTGTGTGTGTATATACATGTGTATCTGAGTGTATACATCCCCCACCACTCCCCACCACCCTCCACCATCCTCCACCATCCCCCACCATCCCCCACCCCCCCACCACTCCCCGTCGCTCCCCACCATTCCTGGACATGGAGCTCAGGGCTCTGTCTGTCTCAGCAAGCATCCCTGATGGTGCCCAAAGACCCTCTCCTGCACCCCATGAATCTGAGTCTGAGTGTGGGGGCCAATGCCCCGAGTTTTCTAAGTCCCCCAGCTCAGCCACCACTCAGTGTGCGCGGGGCACCAGGACGCTGCTGGCCAGTGTCCAGAGACTCCCAGCCAAAGGCTGCAGCTTCACCCACTTGAGGTTTGTGCAGGGCAGAAAAGGACAAATTCGCTCCCATCCCAGAGCCTGGCTGCGGCTCTGGCCCAGACCAGAACACCTCCGCACCCCGCCAGTCCCTGGCTTAAATGTTGGCGACTCTCGGTCCTTCTTGAACCCAGTTCTAGAAGGCTCCATGGCAGAGCAAGGTGGGAAGGAAGAGTCCGGAGTGGGTGTCCCAGGTGCTTGAGGATGGGGTGAGACACCCCTCACTTGAGCAGGGGACCCAGCCCTGGCACACAGCAGGAGCCAACCTTAATTGGGGTTTTTATCATCTTTTGTGGGGTGAGGGCTGATGGGGGGGAGACACATCCAGCTGTGCTCAGGGTTTACTCAAGGCTCAGTGCTCAGGGGTCACCCCTCCCTCTGTGCTCAGAGTCACTCCTAGCTGTCCTTGAGGGCTCTGTGTGGTGCCGGGGTGGCGTTCGGGGCAAGCCCACTCCCGTGTCTTACTTCTCCAGCCCTCAGCAGTATTTCAAGGGACCGTCTGCTTCTGCTCTGGCCTCCCTCTGGGCTCTATGCTGACACCCTACTTCCTTGGGGGAAGAATAAATTGCCGGGAGCTGACCCCCTCCCTCTCTGTCCATCACTCTGCTCAGGCCTCGCTCACCCAAGGCCTCCCTTGTACCATGTTCACGCTGCTGTTCCCCTGAGCTCCTGCACCCTGGGCCCCAGTCACCAGCGCCTCCCACCCTGCTTCCCGTGCTCAGGATGATGGCCCCGGGCGGTTGCACTGGCCCCTATTCCTGCTAACCCACATGTCTGACTCTGGCCTGCCATGTAATTGGTGCTCGATAAATATTTGCAGAATGAATAAATGACAGAGCTCAAACACACACTGCTTTGGACGTGCTGATTCTCAGCCCGAGCAGGTGAAAATGCTAGTGAGCGGGCAGGAGAATGTGTAATCAAGCGTGTTTGGAAGCACAGAATGTCAGTCACACCTGTGTGTGTGTCTGTATGTGTTCACATGTGTGTAAGCATGTGTGTGTGCATATGTGAAAGTGCATAAGTGTGTATGTGAGTGTGTGCATGAGTGTGCACATGTGTGAATTTATATACATGTGAGAGTGTGAGTGTGTATGTATGCATATATGGAGGGTGCACGTGTGTATGTGTGTATGTGTGCCTGCACATGTGTATGTGAGTGTGTATGTGTGTATGAGGGTATATGGATGTGAGTGTGGATGTGTATGTACATGTGCAGGTCTGTGTGGGCATGTGTGCACATGTGTGCATGTGAGTGTGTGTGCATATGTGAGTGTGTGAATGTGTGTATTTGCTTTTCATGTGAGTGAATGTCTATGTGTATGTGTGTACATGTGAGTGTGTGTGTGTGTGTGTGTGACCTTGAGAAGCACAGACCCTTTGGGCCTCCCCATCCTCCCGAACCAAAACTGGGGGGTTGGCCCTGTGCTGCTTTGCACCCCCTCCTGTGGGGAATCGTGCCTGGGCTGTGCTGATCCAGCCAGGGGTGTCGGGATCTGGGCTGGGCGTCCCGGGAGGCCGTGCAGATGGCGGTGCTGGCTGCCAGCCCCAATCTGGCCGCGTTCCTGGCCCGCAGGAAGGAACGTGGTGCCCTTCCTTACCTGCCGATAATAGAAAGCGGCTCCTTCAATTGAGCTGTTTCCTTCTTTTGCCCTAAGCTATGAGGAGTAGATTGGATGAAAATTATCAAGCCTCCTCGTCTAGAATAAATATTCTTGAAATGGAGCAAGTTATAAATAAGCAAGCAGCAATATCCTGTGTTATGAATATATAATTTCCATCTTTAATAGCTGACTAGGCCCCAGGGACTGTCTGAAAATGGCCTGTCTGGTCCTGATATTTTATGTCTTTCAAAAAAAAAGGTGGGGACCCCCAACTTTTGTTTCTTAGTCCTTGGAGAGTTAAGTCTCAGAAGGCAGGGAAGACAGAGGCGTGGAAAGTCACTATGACAAGGGCAGGGAGTGAATTTCCAAAAATTCCAGAGTCCAGAGACTCGTACAGAATCAGTCTAGGCTAAGAGATGCAGCTGAGCTGGGCTTGTCACCCACTTCATTTTACAGAACAGGCAGAGGACCAGATTGGCTAAGCAACAAGCCCAGGGTCACACAGCAAAGAGCTGGTTTCTAGAAGTCTGAACTGTGGGCCTCTCGGTATTGCCAGGCTCTTGGCTGGTCCTCTTCTCCAAGTGATAGTCCTCCAAGATGAAGGCAGGGCCAGGGCCTCCTTAGCGTAGAAAACCTTATTCAGGGTGGACTAGCACTGGCCCTGTGGCCACCTGCATCCTGGACACTGGGCTGCCTTGGCTCCGAGCAGGACTATTCAGCCTGTGGACACAGGACTGGCCTCTCTTCCTTCGGCCTTCCGGACAAGTGGGCACCACGGCCTGGCCTCTGGGGACCCCTGACACTGGCCTCTCTTCTGTAAAATGTAGCCATGGACACCCCTGCCTCATGCAGACCTAGGCACACAGACAGTGGACTGTGGGTGTCCGCTCCCACTGCCCAGGGTGCCCCGTCCCTCCCTCTGTGGTGGGAGCCAGTGCCATGGGGGAGGGACCCGCCTGGTGCTAGGAGCTGGTCCCCGTCCTGTGCAGCTAACCTGGCTCCCAGTCTAGCCACGGCGCCCCCCTCATGGCTGGTCCCACATCGCAGCGCAGCCCTGGCCTGGGGAGCCCCGAGATTTGTCTGCTCATGACATCTCGGGAAAATGCCCCTTCTCCAGAGCCCCGCACTGTCTTTCCTGCTCCCAGCAGTGCCCGGCACCGGGCCAGCCGCCTCGTTGATGCTCTGTTTAGGAGACACGAGGTGAATAAATGCCAGCTATGTGCAGGGGCCGGGCTGCCAAGCGTCAGAGGAGTGCTGCCTTCAATAGCACACTCAGAGCCGTGCCCCTCCACAGTGCCCCGAGATGGGCCTGGCTCCCCGTTCTGAAGAGGGGCAGGGGGAGCTTTGCCAAGTAATGTGCCCCAGATAGTACAACCGGGCAGGGCAAGGCTCACGCCAACGGGGATCAGAGCCTCTCTCCCTTCGCCTCTGCTCCTTCTTGCAGGGTGACCTGCTTTTTGCAGAATCTGAGTGAAAGTGGAGAAAATAAATTCTGCAGCAGGTCCCCTACTGACAGGAGCAGAGGCGGGCGGGGGCTGTTAATGCCTGTGCAGTGAGCATGTTAAAATGTAAATGTCCTCTCCTCTGGGTCTCGAGGTACGCTCATAATTATGAGCCAGCGTCTGAGCTTCTGATTTTGATGGCATTAGCTTTAATGGCTTTATTTTTTTTAAGCCGTTTAATTACTAATCAGCGCTGCCTTGCAAGCTAATGGGAGATGTGCACTTTGCATCTGGGGACAAAGACTTCCCTCATTGGACAGCGAGAAGGCTGGGGTGGGTCAAAAGCGAGGTCAACTGGTCAACCCCACCAGGGCAACCACATCCTATTGATATCATTTGCTTCTGACATTTGTCTCTGAAATCATAGAATTCCATCACACTCTGGAGGAGCCTTCTCAATTGGCTGGCAGGGGCCCCGGCCCCTTTCACCTCAGTGAGAGGGAAACTGAGGTCCCATAGGTGGCAATGAATTTGTGGGGCTTCTTTCTTCCTTGCTAATTGATTTTTAGCACCTTGACTCATTTGCATTCTCAATTTCAATAGTCAAAAACTTTCCAATGCTAAAACCTCATTTTCCGAAGCTAATTTAGGTCTCATTTTCATTAATAGCTTGGCAACAATCGTGCAGTGGAAATTTCTCCTAGGTCATAGAAAGAGCCTTGGCCAGAGAATCAGAGTATCTGCTTGCTCCTGCTGTGCGTCCCTGGACAAGCTGAGTCACCTCTCTGGTCTGGAGTTTATCTCCACAGTGAAAAGAGGGGAGTGAGATTGCTGGCTGTGTGTCCAGACCCTATTCTCTAGACCACTCTGTACTAGAGAGAGTCCCACATGTGATGTGAATATTTGTTAATCAGGACAAAATACTGGAAAGGCTGCATGGTCTAATACATTTGGACAATGCCGGGCTCAAGTTCAAAAGTTGTTGTTTTCTTTTGCATGTTTGTCAGCGTGTATTCTGGGGCCCGTCCAAAAGGCTGCTGTGGGCCCTGGGAGAGGGGATTGTCCACAGGGCACTGTCACAGCACTAAAGCACAGGCGGGCAAGGGTGGGAAGTTCTGGTGGAGGTGGGATTCTCCCTCACTCCTCAACATTCCTTGGGGAACAAGGACCGGAGGGCAGCTCTCAGACACTCTGCTCCCCGCCCCAAAGGCACCATCTGCCTCCCGAGAGGCTCCCAGGCCGTGCCCCATCTCCACCTCAGGACCTTGGCTTTGCCCCCCTCCTTGCCTGAGAAACCTGTGTTGGTTTCTCCCCAGGTGCTGCCTCTGGGCTGTGGCCCACAGACATCACCCCCATCTCCGTCCCACTCCCACACAAAGCTCTGTCGCAGTACGCGCAGGCTTAGAATCGAAGCCAGAATCGAAGCCGCTGTTTGTTCGGGGGCTATAGGCAAACATGCTCAGAGGCTCCCCCAGCTCAGCCCTGGCAGTATCGGGGGCTCATGTGGCACTGGGGATGAAACCTCGGGCTCCGGTATGCAAAGCTGGACTTCAGAAATCTGAGCCATGTCCCCAGTCTACCAGGGACAAGTCCACCAGATTCCTGTGACTTTCTTGTTATTGGTTCTGGATCAACGGCTGATTTTGCTGGTGCAGAAATGAGAAATGGTCGTAGCACAGAGTGTCTGGCTTTGGGGTAAAGATTAAAAGGACTTGACAGTTTGTCTTAGTCCGAGTTCCCTGGAAAGCAATGCCTCAGGCAAAGGCTTGTGAGCAACTGCTGTGGTTTTTTCCCCACCTAAGGAGTGTGATTGCGGAAACGTGGAATGAGGGAAATGATAAGCAGGATCGGAGAGAGGAAAAACTACAGGCACTCAAGAAAAACAGGAGGTGCTGGCCACCCGATGGGGGCCACTGGGACTGGCTGACCTCCTGACTGTCCCCCCCACCCCCCCGTGTCCTCGATGGCCCTCCCTGAGGAGAATTGCTACAGTCCCGATGGTGGAGAACTCCTCGCGGGGTGTTTGACTCCCTGCTCCTGGTGGAATCCGGAGCGGCGCTGTGTCCTGGCCCCAGCCTTACCAGGTGAGGAGTGACATGTGTGGTCCTGAGCAGTCGCAAGCAGAAATGCTTTGCGGCTGGAGCTACGGGTTTGATCAGAATCACGTGGAGTTGACCGCTGTGGGTAAAAGCTCAGCAGGAACAAGAGTCTGAAATACTGGCCCTGCGTCTCTGGAGGCCTGGAGAAAGCATGGATATGGCCATCCATCTGCCTCTTGTGCCCCCTCCATCTGCTCCTACCCCCTACCCTTTAAAGGGGACTTGTACTCTTTTTTTTTCCCCTTTTTTTGGATCACACCCAAAAAGGGGTTACTCCTGGCTCTGCACTCAGGAATTACTCCTGGCGGCTCTGGGGGACCATATGGGATGCTGGGAACTGAACCCAGGTCGGCCGCATCCAAGGCGGCCACCCTCCCCGCTGTGCCATCACTCCAGCCCCAACTTGTGCTCTTAATGCAGGAGTCTCGACAATTGGAGATGCTCTCACTTACGCACCAAGAGGAGACTTGTCCCGGTTAGCTCTGGGGTCTCCTTTTCATCTCTGGGGAAAAGGAAGAAGCCACAGCTCCCAGTGCGAGAGCTGGCTCTGACGGCCTGTTGGCCATCGTGACATCCCACGGCCACTGCCCACTCTGCCCACTCTGCTCTTCTGGACCACACCCCAGGCGGGCTGGGCAAGATCACCTGAGGGCAGTGAGACCATCGTGTGAATTTGTCCTGTTTTTGTTTTTGTCTTGTTTTGTTTTGGGCCACACCTAGTGTGCTCAGGGGTTCCTCCTGGCTCTGTGCTCAGGAATCACTCCTAGCGGTACTAGGGGACCATATGGGATGCCAGGGATCAAACCAGGTCAGCCACCTGCAAGGGGAGTGCCCCACCCGCTGCTGTACTCTCTTTCAAATCCCTGTTTTTGTTTTATCATTTCCTCTTCCCTGTGGTTGTCGGGCTGGAGCTACAGTACAGCGGGGAGGGCGTTTGCCTTGTACACGGCTGACCCAGGTTCCATCCCATATGGTTCCCCGAGCACCGCCAGGAGTAGTTCCTGAGTGCAGAGCCAGGGGTAACCCCTGAGCATCACTGGGTGTGACCCAAAAAGACAAAAAAAAAAAAAAAACCAGAACAGAAATAAACTGTGGGTGGTTGCTGGTTGTTCATTGTCCTTGTTGCTGCGTGCTGGGGCCTCGCCCTTGCGGGTCACTCTGACAGGGCCACGCTGGGAATGGTGCTGGAATCCAGGTGGCTGCCTGTCCGGCCTCACAAGCCCATCCTTCCTCCACCTGCTCCCCAGAGAGTCTCGCCCTGACCTGCCCGTTTTCTCCCTTCCAGGCCCGTGGCCCACCCACCGAGTCGCCCGTCCCATCGCCTCTGTTTGCCCTTCCTGCCAGCTCTGTCAGGGCACAGGGCTTAGTCTGGAACCGCACAATCCCTGGCCAGCTCTCTCCGGCACGCCGGGTGCTCCCACCTGCAGACCGGACCACGTGGCCTCCTCTTTTTTATTATTAAAAAGATAATAATTTATATATATAAAGATTACATAATCTTTTTAATTATCTGCCATCAGATAATTCTCCAGACCCTCCCCAGGGAAGCTGTGGCAGTGCCCCCGTTAGGAACCTGCTCGGGACTCAAGACACACAGCCTTTGTCCCAGTGTCCTCGTCCGTTACAACAGTGACTGAAACTAATGACTCGGTGCTTCCGAAAATACCCAACTCGGGACAAGTAGGATGGCCCCAGGGTACTCGGGGTCCCATGCCGGCTCCTTGTGGTACCCTGAACCGGCATTGTCTGTCGGGAGAAGATGGCCTTGCTCTGGAAGCCTGAAACTCCTTGGCGGTGCTCACCACAGACTCCCCTGCTGCCCACAGCGGTCTGGGCCAGGGGGATTCGGGAGTGCGCTGCCTCGGCTGCATCTGAGCGTGCGGCAGAAACCTCTCGGTGCTCAATGTGCAAGATCCAGGCGGAAATCAAAGTTACTTTGGACTACTTTTTTGGGGATTGAATTTTTGGAAGAAATTAAACTTTAAAACAGTTCCGACATTAAGAACCAACACAGGTGTGCACTATGCAGCAACTTTCACCGTCCACTCCTCTCCGCAGAGAACCTCTGGGTCTCACTGCATGCGAATTCCTCTAGCAGGATCTATTCGCCAAAGAGAACGGCAGCAGCAGTTTCCTCCCCTTGCTCTTCGGCAGGGCCACCGTGCCACATCTCCGTCCAGAGCCCCGTCTCACCCACCTCCCCTGAGCAGGACTGGCCTCGGCAACCTCTTCGTAACCAAGAGAATGAGGTAGAAATGACGCTGTGAGGTGCTGAAGCTGGGTCCTAGGAAAAGGGGAAGCTCCGGGTTTGTCCCTCCTCCACCTGCTCTGCAGCGGCCACCAGCCCCCCCGCAGAGTCCAGCCCCTGCACAGGCCTGGGACGCCTGGGGGCTGTGCTGACCGTCAGTCCGGCTGGGCCCAGATTTTGCCATTGTGCAGCGCAGGTGCCAGTCAGGCTGGTAAGAAGCGTCCAGCTGGAGACAGCTCCCGCCATGAATCAGCCCAGCCATTCGGACACTCCAGGGGGCCCCAGACACAGGCGGGCCCTGCCCTGCACTCTCTGTGTGCAGGGTTGAAGCTGAGATGCAGCTGGACGGTAAAGCACAGACCTGGCATGTAAGAGACCTGGGCTCGATCCTCACCACACAGATAAATCACAGAATCACACACACACACACACACACACACACACACACACACACACACACACAGGCACACATGCACAGGCACACACACGCACTTCCTGACCTTCTCTTGCTCCCAGCCCTTCAACTGGGCGTGGTTTTGTGCCCCATCCCCATTAAGTTTTAGGGTGATTTGCACTAAACTCAGAAACTGAAATAGGTCACTGGAACATGGGGAAAACTTTCTTTCCCTTAAAATCCTGTTTCATCCCCTGTTGATGTCCAGCTTGAGGTGAGCAGATGAACTCTAAAGTATCTAGCCGGGTCCGTAGACAATGACAGAGTCTTCCCAGACAGGGAGTGAGCAAGAGTGAAAATATGAAGCTTCTTTGACCAGGGGTCAAAAGACGAGTTCCTTCAAGTGGGTCAGAAGAGCTTCCTAATATCATCTCCTAAAAACAGATCTCTGTTCTGGGATTACACACACACGTGTGCAAACACACCACACACACATGCACACATATACCACGCACGCATGCACACACACATGCACACATACAGACATGCACACACACATGCACGCGCTTACACACACAGTGCGCGTTGACCTCCTGGAGAGACAATACAGGCTCAGTTTCCAGGAAATCATTCTCCAATTAGGAAACTCCCCATCCAGAAAGCCCAGCCTGGATACACAGCTCTGGCCGGCCGTGCTGACCCTCAGCCCCGGGGACGAGATGACCACCCTCTAGCAAGCCTCCCGTGGCAAGGCTCCAGAAGGAAAGAGTCGGGGCAGCAGGGCCCCGTGCCTACAGCGAGGGGCAGCGGGCTGTGTTTCTGGCTGAGCCCAGCCTCCTTCCTCCTGCCCCCGGAAGCTCTGGGCTCTG
The DNA here is from genome assembly GCF_027595985.1 of Sorex araneus. Taxonomy (NCBI): domain Eukaryota; kingdom Metazoa; phylum Chordata; class Mammalia; order Eulipotyphla; family Soricidae; genus Sorex; species Sorex araneus. The sequence goes on from NC_073304.1 coordinate 102,580,888, forward strand.
AGGCCCGGACGGGCTCCTGCATTAGGTGAGGCCTCACAGCTCGCAGCTGCTCCCACTCCCCCCCCAGCCTGGTGCTTCACTGTCCTGCTGTGAGCGAGGGGGGGGGCTTGGCCAGGGTGGGGCTGGCCCCGAGGCCCCAAAGCCCCGTGTTTCTCTCCGTGGGTTTTCCACTCATGTCCCGGTCCCCAGCCCCCGGCTCCTTCAGGCAGCGAGGCACTTGGGAGCCAACATTGCTCAGCCACGGGCCGCACAGCGGCTGCAGACTCACGTGGCCTCAGAGACCACCAGGGACGCGGCCAGTGAGGGGGCCCAGGCACCCCGGCCAGTTCTCCTTCCTGGTCCTTGGGGACCCTCCCTCACGCCCCCCTGGAGGCTGTGGGCAGATCTGCCAGGTGCCCCCACAAGGGAGGAGGCAGAGCCCTGGGGGGGCGCAGCGTGATTAAGGTCCCCTCGGTGAGAGTGACACGTTGCTGTGATTCATACCAGTAAATATGTGATTTACATTTAATTCCGAGTAACCTTTCTGGGCTCGGCGAGGTGTGAAGGAATCTGACGGGGCCGTTGCTGTGAGGAGGAGCCGATTCATATTCATTAAGATCTCGGCATCAGCCAGGGGGGCTGCCAGCGCCCCCGTCTGCCCGCCCTCCTCCTGTTCCCTGCCTGGGGCGGGCCGGGCTGCTGGTGCCTGCACGTAGCTGTAGCTGTGGCCTTTCCCAGCCTGATCTCGGGGGTGCGGACTCGGGAGATCTCTGAGGCCAGCTCAGCCCCTGGCTTCGTCCCCCTCAGCCACAGTCAGCCTCTGAGAATGGGAGAATCCCCGGACAGGAGAGGTGGGCTTCCCCAGGGCTTGGTCCCAGGGAGCTGAGAGCTGGGGCCCCGAGGGGCCGGGCCCCAGATTTTTAATGAGCTGGGGTCACCCCAGGGGGCTTGGGGCAAATGTGCTTCTGCCACCAGCTGGGAGGTGCCACCTACACTTGCCTGTCCCCTCAGGGGCATCGACTGACGGGCCACACCCTGGCCCAGAGCTGCCATTGCTGGCCTCTCTGCAGCCCCCAGGGGAGAGGGCACGGGGTGGGGGGAGGGGGGGCTGGCTCGCTCCTGGGTGGGCTACAGGAAGATAGGAAGCCTGCACTATCCAGGCCATCAGTCCTTGTCTATCACTAGGTCGGGGTGATGGAGAGTTAGGGGTGGGGACAGGAAGGGATCTGCACCCAGGGCTGAAGGGGGACACCCACGCAGCCGTCCTGCAGGGCTGGGATGGCCAAGTCACCTCTCACCCCGCTGAGGGGTGTGGGTGCACCAGGGGAGGCGTGGCTTTGGAGGGTGACCCCTTACTGCCATCTGTGGTCCTTGGTGGTGCCTGGCTGGGCGCCCCGTGTTGTCAGGGCCCCTGGACCCCACACTCCTGGGCATGGGTGCTGTCGGGGGAGAAGGCACCTGGTCCCGGGCTGAAAGGGGCTATAGGGGCCTCGGGATCCATTGGACCTGGGCCCATGGCAGAAGAGCTGGGAGTGAGAGGCCGCGAGCACTGGGCAGAGGGTTGAAGAGGCAGGGAGGGCGCCAGGCCCCCAGCAGGGGAGGGAGGAGGGGAGTGGGGTACCGCTATGGGCCTGAGGAGTCCCTTGGACAGGCCAACTCCAGGGAACTGGACAGACCTGAGGGACCATCTCCCAGCCAGTGGACCTTCCAGACGGTCCCTGAGGCCCCGGGTGAGAGCTGCAGGCGGGAGCACTGGGTGGGCTGTGGGAGGCGAGTCACGGGCCGGGGGGCTGCTGTGCGGTTGGGAGCAGGACAGTCAGAGGGGCGGCTGGAGGGGCAGCGACACCGTCCACTCAGGGGAGTACCGGCTCGGCCTTGGGGACAGGGAATGGCCACACGGGAAAAGTCCAAGGGATGGGCTGAGGAGTGCAAAGGGGAGCAGTATCCAGGGGGTGCTCTGCTCTCTGGGGACAGTGCGACCCCTTCCCTGCCTGGTTCGGGAGGCCGTGGGGGGCTCCATTGAGACCCTCTTAGCCGTGGACCTGGAGAGGTAGCTCGGGGCAGTGGGCTGTGCGCGTGGTCTGACACAAGAGAGAGAGCCATAAGGCCGAACTGCCACGGGGGTGGGGGGGCCTGGATGGAGAGTGAAGCTTGCCCAGCGGACCCCAAGCACCCGGCAATGCTGGCATGGACAGGACGGGAGGATGTGGGGTTGAGGCCCAGGGTGGCCGGCAGCCAAGGCAAGAAAGCGTGTCAGGAGGCAGCGGTGGCTGGTCAGGCCGCAGAGTGGGCGGGTGGGCAGGCAAGAACGTCCACTAGATTTAGCAGCAGGGAGTCTTGGGGGCAGGAGGGGCCCAGTCAGGCTGCGGGAGGCTGGGGCTGAGGACATGGGGCGGCTGGCGCAGACCCCACCCTGGAGAGGTCTGGCCCTGGACGGGCACTCACCACGTGCGGCCGTGAGGTCAGGGAAGGACGTTTCCGAGGCAGAAGAGGATTGAGCATGTTGGTGGCCACAAGCCAGCACAGGGGCAGAGGGAGGCAGAGCAGCCAACAAGGAGCTGAGGGCCTGGACGGTGCAGGGGTCAGGGCCTGGACGGTGCAGGGATCAGGGCCTGGACGGTGCAGGGGTCAGGGCCTGGACGGTGCAGGGGCCAGGGCCTGGACGGTGCAGGGGCCAGGGCCTGGACGGTGCAGGGGCCAGGGCCTGGACGGTGCAGGGGTCAGGGCCTGGACGGTGCAGGGGTCAGGGCCTGGACGGTGCAGGGGTCAGGGCCTGGACGGTGCAGGGGCCAGGGCCTGGACGGTGCAGGGGCCAGGGCCTGGACGGTGCAGGGGCCAGGGCCTGGACGGTGCAGGGGGCAGGGCCTGGACGGTGCAGGGGGCAGGGCCTGGACGGTGCAGGGGCCAGGGCCTGGACGGTGCAGGGGCCAGGGCCTGGACGGTGCAGGGGGCAGGGCCTGGACGGTGCAGGGGTCAGGGCCTGGACGGTGCAGGGGTCAGGGCCTGGATGGGGTCTGCAGTGGAGCGGGGTGGGGGGAGCAGGGGTGGACACCTAGGTGCTGGCTGAGTGCCGAGAGCTCAGGGCCACTGGGCTGTCCGTTTCTCGCTGTCCCTGCTCCCCTACACTGCCCCTCCTCCAGCTCCAACTCAGGGTGCCGGACCTGCACACAGGGGGAAGGCAGTGGACTCGTGGGTTTGCAGTCAGTGGCCCTCGGCAGGCTGGGACACAGGGACAAGGCAGTGAGAGGGGTGGAGGGGAGGGGAGGGGAGGGAGGAGGGGGCCGGGCCCAAACCAGGGAGTGGGTCTGGGGTGCTGGGCAGCATGTGCGGGTTCGGTGGGCTGGGGACACAGGAAGGGGATTTCTGGCAGGGCCTGAAGCGAGTGGGGTGCCCGCGGGAGCCTGCGGGAGGGAGAGGGAGGGAGCAGCTGGTTTGCCAGGGCTGCTTCCACCTGCCTCACAGCACACATGCTGTTTCCCCTGCCCTGCAGGAAACTGAAGCCCCTCCCCCGCCCCTCCCAGCAGCTACTGTGCTGGGCAGGGCGCAGGCCACTGCGAGGTGTGGGGCCACCTGGGCTGGATCCCCACAACCTGCCCGGGAAGGACAGGTTCCATGCTCTCGCGTATGCTGGGGAAGGGGACTCCGAGGCTCTGGGGTGGGCAGGAGGGAAGCAGGGAAGTGCGGGTGAGTTCTCTTCCTTCCGGGGCTTGGCTGGCCCCAGAGGCAGCTGAATTACCCGCCCAGAGGGTTGGCACTGTGTCATGACTCAAAAGCACCCAAACCGGGCAAAGGCCCGAAACCCACCCCAGTCCCCACTGGTGTGGACAGAGGGCATGCCCAGTCCCAGCTTGCACGCAGCTCCCGCTGGGCCCCCAAAGAGCCCACCTGCGCTGCTCTGCGGGGGGGAGAAGGTGCAGGGGAGGGGAGGGCAGAGTCAACACAGCAGAACCAGGAGTTGGGGAGGGCCAGGGGCCCCCCAGCCTGGACGTGGGGTGCATGGGTGCATGGCGTCCGGCGGCCAGTTTTCAGCCCAGGATGTGCTTGTTCCCCGGGGTGGCCCTGGGCGTCTCCCTTGCACTCCCTGTGCCTCCTCCCACACTGCCCAGCGCCCCAAGCCTGCAGTCAGTGGAGATGGGGTCCCACTGTGTCCCCCTTCCCGGACCCCCTTCTCTGCTGGGCAGGTGCCCCCACTCCAGCCTAGCCATCTGGTCTCCCTGCCAAACCTCCTCTCCACCCCCAGGGGCCAGGGCCGGATGCAGCTCCTCTGGCCTCGGGAAGGCGGGGGTCCAGTCCAGCAGCCCCCAGGGAAACCAGAAGAACAGGAAAATGACAGGATCTGTGTGGAAGTCACAGTGGAGGCGTCTGATTCACCGGGGAAGGGGACTTGTTCCTTTTTTTATTTTTAGGTGCAATTATGTTGGCAAGAAGGCCGGTGCTCATTAACCTGTGCTTCTGGAGCGGGCACTGGGAAGGCAGCTGGTGGGCGGCCCTGCCCCCTGCCCCCCCAGGCGCCCGGTTATTTCTAGCCTCCCTTCCCTCTGGTGAATTAATTAACTTGTACTCTCGGCGCGGACACAGGCCGCTGTGTCAAGCTGGTGTCCCCTTGGAGGCCAGGGAGGGAAGTGGGTAGAGGGAGCCAGCACGTGTGGGCAGACGAGACGCCTGGCTCTGGTCCTCAAATCCCCGGGACTCCCCCTCCCCCGTCTCCCCAGGCCCCCAGGCCCCGGGGGGGAGGCTCAGGGGGTCCCTAGTACCCCAGCCTCACTCCTTAAAGGCTGTCGAGGCTGAAACGTGAAATAGCAGCTGTGCCCATAAACAACATCTGACAACGCGCTCGGAAAACTCAGTGCAAACGGGCCAGCAACCCTGTGGGCCTGCACAGAGAGGAGAGAGAACGCTGCCTGCAAGGCTGGGGTACTGGGGGCTCCAGAGAGTTTACAGGAGGGACAGGCCCCAACAGAGCCCCTGGGGGTCCAGCTAGGGAGGAGGGCGTGGGGGCAGGGGGACAGACTAAGGAACCCTTTCCAAACATAGTTTTATCTCGCTGTTTGAGGTAGACCCACAGCGCCGTGCCTGGTGGTTTCTGTGTGCATAATTCCAACGCCACGCCCCCCCAGTGCGCCCACTTCCCTCCTCAAGGACTCCAGCGCCCCCCCCACCTCCCCCTTACAAATTCAGTTGTGTGAGTCTGTCCTCCCACCGGGTTGCCTTGGGGCCTCTCTTGCCCCTTCGCCCTGCAGCTGTAAGTCTCACAATGAGAGATTCTGTCCTTCCCTTCCCACTGGCTTTCCTCTGCCTGGGTCCCCTGGTGCCACCCCTGTTGCCGCGCATTGCTGATTTTTGTTCTTTCTCAGAACATTCCACTGTGTCTGTAGCCCACAGCCGCTGGCCTGCAGCAGGGCACTGGACTCAGTGCTGCGAGGAGCACAGGTGTGCATGTGCCCTTTGAAATCATGGACTTTGCATGAGAGGGGCCGGCCCTGACCGAAGTGGACGCCTGAATCAGACGGAAGCGGCTTCACGTGCCCTCCCTCACTCTGCGGGAGGCGATTGCGTCTGCCCCCAAATCTCTGACTCTGCCAGGATTCACCACCCACCCGTGCCAACAGGGCTCCAAGAGCTCCTGGGACAGCCGGACTACTGACCCCCAACCCAGGACACCCGAACTCACACCAGTGATGGGAAAGAACAAGACCACAGCAGGTCCTGGAGAGGGTCCTGGCCCCCTCTCCCAGTGCCAGGGCTCCTGGCCCCTCCCCTCCCAGTGCCACGCCCCTCCCGGCCCCACCCCTCCCAGTGCCACGCCCCCTTCCTGGCCCCACTGCCCACAGGCCCCGCCCCAGTGACACGCCCCTAGCCTGGCCCCGCCCCTCCCAGGCACATGCCCCCCCAAGTGCACAAGCCCCTCCCCAGGCCCCGCCCCTTTCCGGGAGTCCGCTGGTCCTGGACCCTGCTCAGGCTCTGGGCAAGGATACACATAATGATTCCTTGCCACCTCCCGTGAGCCCCTCATGAGCTCAGACACCCACTATTCGCCTCTGCAGCACCCTCACCACCACCACCCCTCTCAAAATGAGGCTGGCCCAGGTGCGGGCCACAGAGAAAGAGGACCCAGGAGAGGTGGACAAGGACATGAGCTTCTTTCTCCACCGCTCCCCCCACCCCGCCCCACCACCACTTAGCATCATTCTGGGGCTCTGTCCTGCACCCCGAAAGGAGTCTGGAGGAGGGGCTCTCAGGACCCAGCCCTGGAGCCAGCCCAGGAAGGGGTAGGCACCCTGAACCCCTTGAGTGGCTTTGCTGAGTACCAATGATTAGTCCTCATTAGTACTGGTGAGCAGATGAAAATCACCACAATTAAAGCTGGCAGGTTTGGGGACTGTTCCTGAGGAAGCCCCCTCCTCACCGCACCCCACCCCGGTCTTCCCGCAGCTGGAAGGAGCTGCCTGGCCTGCTCCCCAGCGCCCCCCACCCCTCATTCCTCCAGCCCCCATGGCTGAGGCCACTTCTCTGGGCACAGTTTTGGGTCTAAAATTACCTCCTGATGCCTGCAATTTGCCGTTTGCACCTTCAGAATACAGTGCGACTGGCTAATTGCCATGGCAATTAGGTAATTGCAGGTGCAATTAGCATCTCTCCAGAAAAGCTGGGGGAATGGTGGGGAAAGAGAGCAGAGCGCTGGGCGAGCACCACAGACCAGCAGCAACGCGAGGTGAGCAGGAGAGGGGCGAGGACAGAGAGACAAAGAGACACAGAAATCAATCAGTCCCCCGCCGGCAGCCACATTGCAGAGGGGGAAGGCTGAGCGGTGGGCGCCCGCTCTGGGCACAGCGGGAAGGTGGTGCAGGAGCCGGGCGACTAGCCTGGAGATTCCTGGGGCGCCGGGCCTGGGAGAAGGTGTGGGCTTCCCCCAAGCAGCAGAGGCCACGGATACGCCAAGTCCTAGCGTGGGGGTCCAGTGGGGGGAGCTGGGAGTGGCTAGAGGCAGCTTTGTCCTTTAGCACTGTCGGCGGGCGGAAAGCGTCTGGTCCGTGCTGCGGGGTGGCCACCGCCATCCGTGGCTGGTGCCACGTGCCGGGACATGAGCTGAGGCTGGAGTCTCGGAGCAACTCGGAGGCTGGCCTTTCTTTCTGATACTGGGTGTTCAGCACACCGGCCACCACGCTGCGAGCACGAGGGGCTCTTGGATGCTAGAGTGGGGGTCCCGGGGGACCGGGTCTGGGCCAGGGACGAGGAAGGCGCGGGGAGATGAAAGACTGCCCTGGGCTGGAGGGAAGGCAGCACAATGGGCTCGCACACAGTGGACCCGGTTCAATTCCCAGGCACCCAGGCATTACCAGGAGTGCTGATACACATGCATGCTTGTCTGCACGCGTGTGTCTGTGCGCATGTGAATGCGTGCATGTCTGCATGTGTGTGTGTGTGTGTGTGTGTGTGTGTGTGTGTGTGTGTGTCCAACCTGACAGGGAGACCCCGCAGCCTGCAGGGAGGTGTGTGGACCCTTGAGCTAGTCCTTTGCGTGTGTAGGCTGCAGTTCCCTCTTCAGCTTCTGGGGTCCTGCAGAATGCACCCCGCACCCCACCTGCCTCCACTTTGTTTGGCCTCTGCTAGACATTCCTGGAAAGCAGAGCTCAGCATTCAGTGCTCATTTCCGAGACATCTTTCACCCTGGGTCCTGGAGCAGGGTATGTCTCTCTCTGCACCCTCTGTGTCGTATGCAGGCCTTGGTGAGCTGGAGTCTTTTTTTTGGGGGGGGGGGGGTGGCACACGTGCAGTGTCAGGGACCACTCCTGGTAGAATTCAGGGAACCCACTCTGGGTGCTGAGAGATGGAACCGGGCTTGGTCACATGCACGGCCTTACCCCTAGACTGTCTCTCCAGCCCGGGGATGGTAGATTTTTATTCTGGCTCTGCTCTCCGTTGCTGTGTGGCCGTGGGTGATTCCTTGACATCTCTGAGCCTTAACTTCCTCCTGCACTATGGGATGATCAGATGTGTTGCAAGGGTCTGTGGCAGCAGTGGAGAGGGGTGCTGAGCCCTCTTGCATGGTCCCAGGCTGAAATGTCATGTCAGTCCCAGTTCCCCAAATATCCAGAGAATCTTTTTGTTTGTGCTTAGGTTTGGGTTGAGTTTGTCTTGGGGCCACATTTGGTGGTGCTCAGGCTGACTCCTGCCTCTGTGCTCAGAGATCACTCCTGGTGGGGTTCTAGGGGCCGTATTGGGTGCCAGTGCCCTATCACTGTCCTGTCTCTGCACCCTGGAGAGCACAGGAAACCAGAGCATGTGGAGATGACAGGGGGTGCCGTCACCCCACCCTGCAACCCCACAGACCTCCTCGGGCCCCTGTTCCTCTGGTTCTATGGTCCCTCGGGCCCCAGGTTCATCCTGTCCTGATGACGTGGCCGTGTGCCTCCTCACACTGGCCCAGCTAGAGCTGGACAGAGGAGGAGAGAAGATGGTGCCCAGAGACAAGAAAAATGCCTGCCACAGGGCAGGCGAGGGGGCGGGGGCGGGAGGGACCCTGGGGCCACTGGGTGGGAAAGTGGGAAAGGTACACAGGGGAGGAGGCGGGTGTTCAACATATGATGAAATCCAACCACAAACAACTTTGTGAATGTGTTTGTCGCTGTGATTCAACACATAAATAAATAAATAAAAAATAATAATATTTTTAAAAAGAAGACGGTGCCCAGGGCGGGCAGTGAAACACGGCCACCTCAGTCCTGCGGGCAGCCGGGATGTTGGGGGCCCAGGGCAGGGTCGGCGGGCAGAGCACTTAGGGGTGAGCATGCCATGGGCACCTGAGGGTGGTTTGCCCCAGGTGATGTGGCCCCATTCCCAGGGGCGTCCTGTGGGCTCCCTCAGCCAGCCCTCGCCTAGGGCCCCCCTGAGCAGTGTCAAGGCTGAGAAGTCAGCACCCGTCTCTGGCCCCACTGACCGGCACCCCTAACTTTCCACACAGGAGCCAGCCCCCATGGCCCCCTTTGCAACACCGCCTGCCCCCAGCACGGCCCACAGACCTTCTCCGGATCCTTCCACTCCCAGCCTCTACTGTTCCTGGGTATTTTCACGTGCTATACCCTATCAGCCACTCCGCACACTTCTATTTATCCTTTAGAGCCCAGGTGAGGCATCACCTCCTCCAGAAAGCCTTCCCTGCTTCGCCCTGCCTCCCCCGCAGAGTGCTAATGGATTTAGCTCCCCCTCTGGGCTACAGTGCCTTGCAAACCCCTTGGCATCATTACCCGACATTCAATTTTAAATTCTTCCAGTGACTACTCTTTCTTCATCTGACCCTTGACTTCCTGACAGCAGGGACTGGGCTCTCTTTGTTCTTCTAGTCCTGGTGGAGCACAGGGCCTAGTACCGCCACTCAGGCCCGGGGTGATTCGGGGCCGGCCTGTCGGAGACCCAAGCACAGTGGTTGGGGTCACTCGCAGCCGCCTCAGTGTGTCCAGGCTGTCACCTGGGGAAGATGCTCTCCTCCATCTGTCTCCGTTTCCTTGGCAAAGTGGGCACCATACCAACGCGTCCAGAGACCGTCCTGATGGAGGGACCTGAGCTCTGGCCAGGACACGGGAGGGACGCGAGCAGCGTTGGCCCTGATTATTAGAGAAGATTCTAACTCCTGTTCCTCATTCCTTTTTCTTCCTGGAGCCCTGATGGGGTGCCAGGTGGGCCGCCCTTGTGACTGTCACCAGGACGCCATCGGCCCGGCTTTCCCGGCGGTGCTGGCTTCTCTTCTCCCCTGAAGCTCCTGCCGGCGTCGACCCACGACACCTGCATCACACCAGCCGGGAGTGCCGCACTCGGCAGCCGGGTGTGCGTCTTGGGTTTCCCTGGTGGCCCCAGCTGGGGTGAAGGAGTGACAGTAGCTTTGTCACTGGGGAGCCAGGACAGCTGCAGGGGACAGGAGGAAAGGCAGGGGGAGGGGGTCTCCCCCACAGCTCCGGGCTGCTTCCAGGCCCTCTGATGGGGCTTGACAAGCGGGCTGGGGCTGAGTAGCCCCTTGTCCTCTGCACCTGAAGAGGCCAGCGCCCCTCCTTGGAGACCAGCTAAAATCATACGTTTAGACCTGCCAAACCCAATCGCCTCCGTCTGTCAGGCTCCCTGCAAATAGCACTTCTTAGCAGAGCTCAGCGAAAATACGATTCCAAACAGCATGGGGGCAATCATACATCAATCGAAGAAAAACATTTTTTCTCTTCCCTTCCAGCGGCCCCATAATTGCATTTTAAAGCCGCGTCTGTTTCCGGGAGAGGCCGTGCCGGTACCTGTTGCGTTTTTAACTCAGAGCTCTAGAGCGATGAGGCTCAACGTGGCGAAGTTATTTTGATTTATTTCCTGACGTTGGAATTTGGAGCTGGTGGCGGGGACTGGGCTGCCAGAAGATGAGCTGATGAAAATGTATTTTTTTCCCTGTCGTGACTCTTTTAAATAGCCGGGCATTTGATGCTTCCTTTCCTGCCGCTTTGCTGAGCTATGGCACCCCGTCAGGCCTGTGCTTCGTTCCCACAAGGGCATGCCAACCTTCCTGGGTGCCCGGCCCCGGCCCCAGACCCTCTCAGGGTCTTGACTTGGGGCTTGGCTGCCACCCCTTCAAGGCCCAGGTTTGAGCCCCTCCCTTGGGCTCCCAGTCATCGTCCTTCCCTCTCAGAAGGGGGGAGGAGTGGAGGGTATGGAGGGCAGAGAGAAACTGGAAGAGGGGCTGGATTTAAAAACAAACATGTTGGCCTCCAGCTACCACCAAACCTGTCAAGGGCATTAAATCGGGAGCCCTGGGTTTGGCCCTGGGGACACCCCTTGTCCATGCAGAGTGGTGGGTCCCTAAGCGGGGCCGGCCTGCCAGCCCGAGAGACCCAAGTCTGAGCCCCCAGGCCCGTGGCGGGAGGAGCTCAGAGCCCTATTCCAGTCCCTGCGTCCTGGGTGCCTGCTGGGTTCAGTGATTCGGGGCTCTGCCTCTGGCACCCCCAGCCCAGATGACGGGGTGCTGATGGCAGGTCTCACCTCTTGGAATGACAGTAGCTCTGTCGCGGCCCACAGGCTCTCCACCATTCTGTGCTCCGTGAGGACAGCCATCGCAGGCCAGGCAGAGGGACCCCAGGAGGTGCTGTAATGAGCTGTCACCCCCTGATCTCGCCATCCTCTCCCCCTCTAAAGCCCCTGTGTGCAGACGGGTTCTTGGGTCCACAGGAGCCTGGCCAGGGACCCCGAGTTCTCTAACAGCCAAGCGAGAACATCCCCCCGGGGGGGGGGGGGGGTCCAGCCATGCTGGGTCCTAGGTGTATGGTCTTGGAGGATGAAACCCCCATTCTCCTGCTTCCTGATCCGCCAGCACCTCCCTGGGCAGGCCCCCGGACCCGCCCAAAGCCGCCATCCCCTGGACTCTCTGCCCCATACCAGGTAGCACCCGGTGGACCCCACACTCCGCACTGTTTGTGGCAGGGGCCACTGATAAATGCACTGACTGTCAGCATGCTCAGCCGGCAGCAGCTCCTCGTAACCAACCAGGCAGCTGACCTGTCCCGACGCCTGCGCCCCAGCAGGCGCCCGGTGGCCAGGAACAACCAGACTCGGACTTTGTCTCCCTTGTGGCCTCGCTGGCCTGTTCTCCGGACACAGTCACCAGCCAGGGTCCCGCAGCCAGACCCAGAGCAGGCACAGCCGGCTGAGCCCCAGGCACCGCCCCGCAGGGCTGCCCTGTGGGTGCTGGTGGCACGCAGCCTCCTCCCGACCCCCCGGCACCCGCTCTGCACTGCGCTGGGTCCCGGGAGACGGAGGCCAGGCCCGAGGCGGCTTCTGCCTCCGCAGGAGCCAGCCCAGGGCTCTGCCCGCGTCCTCCGCCTCTCCAGCCTCCCGAGACTCGAGGAAGGTGATTTATTTTCCTGGCAGCGCCGGAGGATGGGGGCCCCGAGGAGCTGTGGCAGCTGCTTCCAGGGCCCTCCTGGGGCTGGGTGGGGAGGAGCAGGTGTCCCCAGCTCCGGCTTCTGGAAAATAAGGTGGTGGGTCTGCCCCCACCCTGTGCAGGGAAGGCGCTGGACCGGCCCCCGGTCCCACGGCCGTCTCCTCCTCCTGGAGCCGGGCTGGGGCAGCGGGGAGCAGACTCTCGGGGGTGTTCTCTGATTAGAGGCTGTTCCAGCCGAGCGGGCCCCACCGAGAGAGAAGCGGGCTCTGGGGGTCTGGTAAGTGGGCCTGGGGCAGCTCCCCCAGGCCTGTCCACAGAGACCACACTGGGGAGAGCCGTGCCCCTTGGAGCCCTTCTAGAAGGGGGGTGTGGGGCCCAGAGGGGGAAGGCGGGGCTAACCACGCCACAGCCCCCGAGGCCCAGGGAGTGGGCGTGGCGGATGCCCAGGGCTGTGGCCATGAGAGGGGCAACAGGCCAGGAGCAGGGGAGGCATCACAGGAGCCTGCCCCTGCCTCCTGGCTCCAGCTCTTGTGCTGGGCGTTTGAGTGACCCCAGCCTCCTGGCGCCTTTATCCATCAAGTGCAGAAAATAATCCCGCTGCGCCGACACCCCCCCTCCTCCGGGGACCCGCAGAGAGCAGCACGTGGGAACAATCAGACGCTGAGCGGCAGAGGCGGCCGAGAGGCTGTTTGTCTGCTGTGCCGCAGGCCAGCGTGACTGCGGCCGGCGGGGACTGGGGTGGGGGGCTGCAGGCTGGTGCTCCCCCCAGTCCCCAGCACCCCTTTCCTGTGGGTTTTCTCTAAGCCCCTTTTCGGATGAGCCCTCAGAGGCCAGCCTGCCTCAGCTGCTCAGTGGCAGCGAGGAGGGGCTCTCCCAGGGGTCTGCTTCCGGACCAGCCCCTTTGATGCAGGGGGAGGGCATGGAAGGAGACTTAGATAAGGAGGAGTCAACAGGGCCCGGAGACAGTCTAGTGGGTAGAAGCCTTGCCCTGCACACAAAAGACCCAGGTTCCACTCCCAGCAACACATACAGTCCCCAAGCACCGTCAGGAGTGATCCCTGAGCACAGAGCCAGGAGTCAGCCCTGAGCACTGCTGGGTCTGGGTCTGGCCCAAAAACCAAAAAAAATCAATAAATAAAGTTTAATGGATTAAAAAAAAATCTGGGGCTGGAGCAATAACACAGCTGGCAGGGCGTTTGCCTTGCATGCAGCTGACCCGGGTTCGATTCCCAGCATCCCATATGGTCCCCTGAGCACCACCAGGAGAAATTCCTGAGTGAAGAGCCAGGAGTAACCCCTGAGCATCAACGGGTGTGACCCAAAAAGAAAAAAAAATCTAACGAGACTATAGTACTTAAAAACAGAGGGGCTGATAGAGGTGGGGGCGGGGGTGGGAGTGGGAGGGAAACTGGGAGCATTGGTGGTGGGAAATGTGCACTGGTGAAGGGACTAGCGTTAGAACCTTATATGACTGAAACTCTGAAACCATGAACAACTCTGTTAACTGTGTGTCTCACTGTGATACTATTAAAACAATCAATCAATAAAAATTTAAAACGCGCAGGGGCCGGAGAGACAGCCCAGGGAGTAGGTCTCTGCACACGGCAGACTCGGTTGAGATTGCCAGCACACCAGGTGCTCTCCTGAGTACTCGGCACCACTGGGCGAGGGCCCGACCTCGCTCCACCATCACCCAAAAGAACCAGCGAGCGGGATTCAGTGGGAGAGGGGCCGGCCTGGATTTGAGCCTTAGCGAGTCTTCGAAGCAGAGAAGGCGGGAGGAACTCACAGCCCTACGTGGAATTCCGACATGCATCCCGGAAGGATGTTCGTGGTCACAGAGACCACTTCCCTGCACCCACCAGGGCCCTCCAGGGCACTGGACCAGCGTAAGCCACGTCCACTCCCCGGGGGGCCTGGAGACGCTCAGGTGCTACTGCACAGGCCCAGGTGCATCTCCTGCATCACATCCGCCACTCCCACACCACCATCGGGGGCCCTGCAAGGACCCGTCAGGCCCAGGCACGCTGCAGGTCATGAGTGTCACTGGGGTGGCCCAGCCCCAGCGCACTGCTGGTGCCCCCTACAGAAACAAAACACCCACTCTGGGGGTCCCACCTCAGGGGCCTGCCTGCTCCTCCCCTGGGCCTGGAACCTTCTAGGCATGCCTGTGCTCAGCGCTTCTGACGGAGCTCTGAGCCCGGGAGGCCTCCCACCAGCAAATCTCCGTCCAGCTCTGAGAGAGCCCCACTCCCGGTCACGTCCCTCGGGCCTGGGGCCATGTGGGCTACAGACAGCAGCCCGAGCAGGAGGAAACTGGAGAAGGGTCCTGGGCGGGAAGAGGCTGGGGGGCTGGGGACTGGGTCGAGAAGCAGGCAGGTGGCGAGGGTGGCTGGAGAGGCAGACGTGAGAGGCACCGGGAGGGAGGAACAGAAGGGAAAGGTCTAGAAATCCAGGCCCAGCTCCGGCTGTGCAGGAAGGACAGGAGGCTCCCGAGGGAGGGATGAGGCCCCGGGACCGGCGCCAGCTCGTGCAGAGCTGCGTGCTGGGGCCCCTCGGCCCCGTGTGTCCCCACAGGCACCCGATGCTGCAGGCCACAGGGTGCCACGTGACCTGCACCCCACCTGGGGCGGCTTTCGTGGTCTGCCTTTCAGAGCAGAGAGCGCCAACCACACGAGCCCCACCCGGGTCGCCACCGCTGGGACCCCACCCGCAGGGGCCTCAGCCCCGAGCAGGCGAGAGGAGCATGCAAATGAGCGTGGAAAAAGTGACGGCGACACCTGGGGAAGGTTTCCTTTCCCAGGCGGGCAGGTGGCGGGGAGGGGGCGAGGGCTGGAGCTTGGGCCCAGCGCTCCCCCCCCAGGCTCCCTGGAGGGCTGGGTGCTGCCACCAGGCCCAACCCCCGCCCCAGGCCTTCCCGGGCGCAGCTGGCAAGCTGGGCACGGCTGTTCTCTCGGCGCCCATTTCCTCGAAACCTGTGGCAGGACGGGGGCCACTGGGCCCTTCTCCTCCATGGCCACGCGGCTGGGGGAGGGGCAGAGGCCACCGCGCAGGGACCTCAGCAGTTGGGGGGGCGTGGGCAGGAGGGAGCCAGGACCCGCCAGGCCGCCCCTCTCCCTCGGCGCCCAGCCCCCCTCTCCCCACTCTGCCCCGGGATGCTGGCAAAGCCCAGCTCCTTCTCCAGCCCAGCGACCTCAAGCAAACAGGTCCCGTCCCTAGGGGGCCACACGCCCCCGCTGGGCTGGCGCTGAGGGGAAGATGCTCCCTGCAGGGTGCTCCCACGGCAGGTGAAGCCCCGAGGCCTGTGGATGAGGCACCCTGCCCTGCTCACTGGGGGATGCCCCCCACAGCACCCACCTTCTCCGGAGAGCCCCGAGGCCAGGCCGGGAGAGGGCTGGGACCCTCCAGGGACTCTCGGGGCTGTCTCCCAGGCAGAGGAGGAACTACGGACCTGGGGCGCTTTTGGAGGGGCGGGTGCTCCCCAGGGAGGGGTTGGACAGAGGGTCACAGGAACTGAGACTCAGGGGCGCTCATGCGAGACACCCCGGGGAGAGATTGCAAGGCACCCGCTGGGGCCCCAGAGGCAAGGAGGGGGGAGGGAGAGGGAGGTCCCTGGGGGGCAGAAGGCACCTCAGTGGGGGATCCAGAGGAGCCCTCTGCAGACTCGCCCCTAGAGCCGGGGGCACCACCAGGCAGAGGTCTGCTCCCCGGGGGGCTCTGCCCTTGGCCACCGCATCACTGGGGCAGGCGGGGGGGGGGGGGCGGGGGGCGGGGCGGAGGTGTGCACAGCCCTTCCCTGCGTGGCCTCCTGCCCCACTCCCCCGCCAACCAGCTTCCTTAAAGTCTGCGGACACCTCTGCACGCAGCCCCAATGCAAGTGTGTGTGCTGTGTGAAAGTATGT
This sequence comes from Sorex araneus, assembly GCF_027595985.1. NCBI lineage: Eukaryota > Metazoa > Chordata > Mammalia > Eulipotyphla > Soricidae > Sorex > Sorex araneus. The sequence continues at coordinate 102,596,674 of NC_073304.1, forward strand.
ATATGTGTGTGCATTTGTGTGAATATGTATGTTCATGCATATATGTATGTGTGCATGTGTGTGAGTGTGCTTTGTGAACATGTGTGGGTACACTGCAATAGCATGTATGTATGTGTATGTGCCTTATAAGCACATGTTCATGCATTTGTGTACATTACATGTATGTTTTGTGTAGATTACATATATGTTTCTGTGGTGTGTCTCTGGGCATGTGTGTGTGCTTTGTGCACCTGTGTATGCAAGTGCATGTGTGTATGCACATGTGTGAAAGTGTGTACATGTGTTCATGCATGGTTGTGTGTGAATACATGTGTTTATATGCCCATGCATATATGTATTGAGCATGTGTGGGTAGATTGCATGAATGTGCCATGTATGCACATATTCATGCATATGCATGCTTCTGTGGTGTGTTCATGTGTCCAGGCATGTGTGTGTTATACACTTTGTACATGTGTATACAGGTGTGCATATGAAAGTACAAGTTGAGTGCACGTGTATGCATGTGTGTGCATGTGTGTGTCATGTGCTTGTATGTCATGTGTGTTGTAAACATGTGTTTGCCCATGTCTGTGCATGTGTACATATGTGTGCTTGCGTGTTTGATGCTGTTGCACATGTGCATGCGGGTGTGTGTTGAGCCCGTGGGAGCCCGCCAAGCCACGCAGTGTGCAGGGCCGGCCTGCCTCCCCCTGCGGTTCTGTGCTGAGGCCACAGCTGGGCCCTGTGCACAGGTGGGTTGGCAGCGTGTCTGCAGTGTCTGGGGCACAGCTGCGCAGTCCGTCGCAGGCTTTGCTGGGCCCCACCAAGCAGACCCTCGACTTCCCTCTGAGGCGTGGATGTGTCCACATGCGCTCACCCTGACCCAGACAGTGTGAGCGTCGGGTGCTGGCCCCTGGGCCCCGAGGGGGCAGCGTCTCACAGCAGGGCTGCCCTCTCTGGCCTCTCAGCCTGACCATGCGAGGGCCCATTTGCAACTCTGGTATGGAAGACCAACCAGATGCCGAGGTGTGAGGGGCCACGGGCAGACTCTGGAAACGCGCCCACCCTGTTCCCAGGGGATCCAAGCACTGGGCCTAGGTGTTTGTCGGCGCCAGTGGGGACCTCTGTCTCTGGCCCGGCTCTGTGACGGGGAGCACAGCTGGCCGCTCAGGGCTGTCACCCTGGGCAGGGCCGCAGTTTGCCCCCACGCCCCCTAACAGCAGAGGCCTTGGAGAAGGGCACACGTGGGTCTGCCCGCCAGGCCTTGGACTCGTCTGCACGGCAAGGGGAGCCGCAGCCCGGGCTCCTCGGGCCCACTGGCTGGCACGCCTGCCGAAAGCGCTGTCCTCAGCATCGCAGGGCCGAAGGATCCTGAGAGCCGGGAAGGGGTGGGTGCGGAGGGGGTGGGGGGGCTGAGACCTGCATTCCTGGAGCAGAGAGCAGAGGCCCCAGCCCCAGCCAGCCCTGCCCGCTCTGGACTCAGAGTGGGGCTGGTGAGGCGGAGGCCCTTCCTCCACAGTGGACAGGACCCCCTAGCCCCAGGGGATTGTCCAGTCACTAGTGAGAGAAAGAAGGCATCAAGAAACAGGACCCCGAGTCTCCCTGGGCCACACTGGAATGTTCCAGAACAAAGGCAATATGCCTGTCATGATCCTGACTATTGAATTCTGCACAGGTTCCGACCTTCTTCACATACAGACACACACACACACAGACACACACACACACACACCACCCCCATGAGTACACACACAGAGACACACAGAGACACACACACACACCATATGCACATACACCACTTACATTCACTCATACAGTCACAGACCCACCACAGACATACACAGCACACACCTGCACACACCCCACAGACACACACACACAGGACCACACCGACGCACACACACTTACCACCCCCACACATATTCATCCACACAGATACCTCACATACACACTCAGACACATATCCGCACACACCTCACAGCCACGCCCATAGCCACACACCCCACATCCCATTCACACAGACACTCGCCCCCTGCCCCCACCCCTGTACAGCCTTTCAGGAAACCGAGGCATACACGGCCACATCCTGGAGACACAGCCAGGAGCGCACAGTGGCAGCAGCGCAGCAGAGACATTGTCTGTCCTGGGGTTCACATCAGGACACACCTGGGGAGCAGGGCCCTTTGTAGGCCGTGAGAGAGTCACCCCCTCGGGGGGCGGGGGCCGAGCCTTGCTGCCTGCTGTTGCTGAGGTGACCCTGACTAGACCCTAAGGTCGCCCCATCCTGCCCGCCTCGCCCGGGCCCCGCCACACGCCTTCCTTGGTGAGTCAGAGAAGAGTGTTCAGGTGAAAAATCCTGACTGGCAGAACTGCAGGAAGGGACTCGGGTACCTTGTGGGCACTGGCCAACACCCCCGGGCCAGTCACTCGCCCACCCTGGGTGAGTTCCTCCATCTCACAGCCTCGTCACCTTCAGGAGGGGACAGCCCTACAGCACCCAGGCCCGGTACCCGCCCGTCTTCCTGCTTCCCGCTCTCCCCGGCACCCGGCCGACTCTCAGAGACATGTGATGAATGGAAGAGTCGGCGTGGGTGACTCTGGGTGGCACTGGTGCTGGCGTGGCTCCCCGGGGCCCCAGGGCCTCTTGACTACAGTGGATGTGGCAGAGAAGGGGCGGGCCCGCTGTGCCCTGGTGAGGGGCTCAGAGGAGCTAGAGGGGGAGGACCTCTGAGGGAGGAGGACAAAGCCCATCCGCAGACAACAGGAGTGTCACCAGGTGCGCCCTCCCCTCTTTCCCCCCTCCCCCCCACCACTCTGGGCACAGCCGCCACCCTGCAGAGAAGCATCCGGGTCCAGGCGGGGGGGGGCGGGGGGGCGCGGGACGGGGCAAGAGGGAGGACGAGGAGCGTGAGGGGAGGGGGTCCTGGGTCAGGCCTCAGGGCCACTGGCTCAGCCAGGCGGCCGCCTGGCCCGGGGTCCCTTGTACACTCCCTGAGGGCCAGAGGGGTGCAGGCCTCACCCATCCTCGCCTGGTCCTGACTGTCTGGGGGCCTATGGCTGGTGGCTGGAGGGGGCCGAAGGACAGGGCAGGGCACCGGCACCGGGAGGGCCCCAGCTCTCCTAGCTCCAGCCCTGCACTCTGGGGCACGCATGGAACCCTGCGCTCAGCTACCCCCAGGAAACACGGCCGCCCCCGGCCCCCGCAACGCCTGCTCAGACCAGCCCGCAGGCAGGAGGAGCCTGAGGCTCTTGGACTTCTGCGTCATGCCTGGCTTTCCTGGACATCTCCCGACATTGCCACGGCCCAGCGGCCCACCCCGTGGCGGAGCCCAGGAGAGCCACGAGGCATGGCTGCCCCCAGAGCCCTCCGCCCAGCTCTGCGAGCAGGAGAGCGTTCCAGCCCCAGGCCAAAAGCCACAGGCCCAAGCTGGGCGGCGTCCTCGTGGGTGATGTCCCCTGGTTAGAGGCAGTGGAGGGTGGTGGGCAGGGGGGTAGCCCGTAGGTTTGCCATCTCCAGAGACAGGGACTCCCAGCCACGGGGTCTTTCCAACGCTGCCGCGAGGAGCTGCCCAGGACTGTGGCAGAGCGTTTGGTCTCTCAGCTTGCACCTGTCCAGCTGTGCAGTGACCGGCCTTGGCAAATACAGTTCATGCGGCACCTCGTTCCTAGGCCTGGGGAGTGCAGGGAGACGCACCCAGGGAAAGGCAAAGGGGAGAGCCGAGGGCTGGGGCCTGCTCCCCCCTCCCTGGGGAACTCATTCCTTGTTGGCTCGATAATGAAGTGACGTTGACTTAGAGCGGCTGGGACGAGCTGGGGGGCTAGACAGCGCCCCGTGCCCCCGGAGCTCAGGCCTTGGCAGAAAAGCATTCAAACCCACCAGCTTCCCTGGACCGAAACCTCGAACGCAGGGTTTCTGGTCCTTCAGAAAACCAAAGGTCTTTGGGGCCCTGGGACTGTGGCCGCTCTCAAGGGGGACACCTGGGGCAGGCATTTGTGGGGGGCTGCAGACCACCCCGCCCTGCTGCCTGCCAGGCTCCTTCCTGAGGATAGGCCAGTGGGGTGCAAAGTGAGGACCTCCCTGGTGGGGGAGGGGTGGGAGCTGGCGGAGCAGGAGGATGCTGCAAGCCCCGCCTGTCAAGGTGCTCTCTGGCCCGCACCCCGCCCGGCCCTGGCCGAGCACAGCTGGGGATGCAGGCCCGGGCCTCTCTCATCCCGGCAGAGGGCATGTTGGGGTCCCCGGGACCAGGCTTTCTCTCTGCACCAACGGGCCCGCCAACTCTGTGGATCTCTGCAGCCCCGAGACAGGCGTCTCCCTCTCCCAAACCCTCTCTGGCCACGGAGACTCTCTCCGACCTTTCTGGGATTAATTTGAGTTGACCGAGTTGAATGGGGTTGACTTGAATCTAATTGATTGAATTGGATGCCAGATTACAGGTTTCACTGGAGCCCATGGAAATCTGCCTTTCCCCCAATGCCCGCTCGCAAGGGCCCACCCAAACCCTTTCTTTCCACTTCCTTCTTGTTGGGGACGGGGTGGGGGAGGGGAGGCACGCAGCAGGGCGGGCGAGGAGAGGGGCTTCCTCTGGAAAACATCACCTCCTGGCAACACCCTCACCCATGGAACAATGCAGGCAAAGCCTCAGTCCCTGCAGCTGCACAGAAAACTCCGGAAGGTCCTTCCTCAGGTTGAGAGCCTGAGTATGAACAACGGCCAGTGACCAGGTGGGCCATGGACTGTGCCCTGTGAGGCTGGGCGAGTGACAGCATGTCACTGACTGGCCCACGGGGTCCAGAGCTGGACACATCCTCCGTCCACTCCCCAATAGGCACGTGGGCAGCGCGAACCATGTCCTCCTGGGTGTGGAAACAGACCCCAAAGCTGCTTCTAGGCCAAAGACAGCTTTGGGGTCCATGTTCCTTCAGTCTCCCTGGCTGGCCAGGTCACCTCCTAGAAAGAGAATACTGCCCACCCTCCCCAACTCTTCTCCATCCCCAGCTGCCCATCATCTTCCTCCTGGTCGGGCAGGGAGGACCCTGCATCGGCTCTTCCCAGCCCAGGACTCAGGGACCACCAGATGTCTCTCTCAGGGGCAGCGCTCAGATTCCACAGCCACGCCAGGACTCAGGCCACAGAGCGGGCGCCCTACTCCACTCCCCCATCTGCGCCTCACGCAAAATCCCAGGGCCCATGCACCCACGAGGCTTGGCTCCCCCAGATACCTCGGACCCTGGCATGTCTCTGTCTCCCTGCCCGAGTCACCGTGGCCAGGAGAGGGACAGGGGCTTTGGGCCTGTTTTCCTGACCCTCTCGGCTGCCGTGTCACAGAGCTGTCTGAGCAGGGCCTCTGCGATGCGGGTCAGAACAACAGACCCCGGCTTGGATCATCTGGGGAACCAAATCCAAACAACAGCAAGAATCCCCCCATACCCGAGAGATGGCCTGGGTCATCAGGAGGTCGGAAACAGTAAGAGCTGGCAGGATGTAGCCAAGGAACTCTCTGCTACCTGTTTAGTTCCTCCAGAAAACAGTTTGGAGCCATCTCAAAAAATGAAGAATAGTGCTTTCATGCAACCCTGCCATTCTGTTCCTGGGCATCTTCCCCCAAGAACTCAAAAACTTGAATCCCAAAAGACACGTGCATGCTTACAGTCATAGCAGTTTTGCTTACCTTAGCCAAGACCTGCAAACAGCCCACATGCCCAAGAACACGTGAGCAGATACAGAATCTGTGCTCTCGAGTCATGATGGAACATTACTCAGCTATGAAAAGTAATAAAGCCTCCCAGTTTGCTGCAGCTGGGGTGGCATGTGAGGGGAGTGTCTCGGAGGGAAGCCGAGTGTGACAGGTGATCACACTCATGCAGAGTATGAAGACACAAAGCCAGGGATGAGACTCTCCCCAGGAGAGGCAGACTCTGAGGCAGTCAGTAGAACTGTGACCGGAGGACACTGAGGGGGAGTGGGAAAGGTTGGGATTAGAAGGGAGTCCCAGCACGCTGCCTGGGGGCTTGACATAGCAACCCGTAATATGAAAGAATAATATCAGTGCTATTGTTTAACATAAATAATAAAAAATATGATCGAGTACAAGCAATTACAACATAAGACAACAAAATGAGTTGACAGCTGTTGCATCTGGTGGACTATCAGCTCAACAGTATCGGGGTACGGGTGGTGATGGACATCCCACTTTTCCTTCGCAGCAGCTCTCTGGATCACAAGAGCCTGACCCTTGGCCTCTGCCCTTTGCCCCTGCTGCCCATCTGCTGCCTTGCTCGCCCCACCTGCTTCCCGCAGCAAACGCTGCACACCCTTCCCCACCTCTGGCATCACAGCAGAACCTCCTGGCCTCCCCCGCTGTCCCCGGCACCAGCCTTCTCTTGGCCGTGTGACGGGCACCTGTCTCCTGGACACTGTCAGCTCTTCCTGCCACCCACCTGAGCACTGCAGTGCACAGACTGAGTGAAGGTGTGAGCACAAGCAAGCGAGTGGAGGTGTGAACTGTGAACGCTGCCCACCAGTGGGAGGGTCCTGGTGTAGACCCGTCCTCTGCCGACGGCTCTGTAGCTCCGCAGTAAGCCCCTGCACCCGGCCCTGCTCTGGGTCCCTCCTACGGCGGCTAGACTCACCCCTTGCCAACCTCCAATCACGCTAAATTCTTTTTGTTTTGTTCACTTGGGGCCACACCTGGTGGTGCTCAGGGCTTCTTCCTGGCTCTGTGTGCGGGGACCACTCTTGGCAGCTCAGGGGGCCCTGTGGGGTGCTGGGTCAGCCAAGGGCCAGCTGAGTGCGAGGCGGGCGCCCTCCCCACTGTGCTCTCTCTAGTTCTCACTCATCTATGTCACAGGCATCACCAAGACGAAGGCTGGCGGGAACAGTCAGTACTGAAACTCTCTACCCTCAAGTGAAACCAGGGAGTTCCCCAGCCTGGGGGGGCCTGGCAGTGAGGACCCAAACGCCCAAAAGCTCGGCAAGAGCCTTTCTTTCATCAGCTGCCCAGAGGCAGAAGCCCTCCGGGGGAGGGGGTGCGGCCTGAGGGCGGCCCTGCAGAAAGGCACACTGCGGGTCACCCCAAAGCTCCCAGGAAACCAGCAGTGAAGCTCCAGCCTCAGGCTGGGGAGGGGACAGGGGGATTAGTCCCACCTGGGGCTCGAATGGCCACGGGCACGAGCTCCCTGGAGGTCAGGAGGTGACCAGTGAGGGCTGGGGGGGTTGGGGGGGCTCGCCAGCTGTGCGAGCAGCAGCTCATTTACAAAAGGGACTTTCAGGGGCTGAGCTCAGGAGGGCAGTCGGCCCGGGACACAGCTGGGCCCCCGGCTGCAGCCCAGCAGGATGAGCCTGGCGAAGTGGGGCCCGGGCGGGTATCTGACGCCCGGATCCGGCACTGTCCCCAGCGAGAACAACACCAAATCCCACATCCCGGCACCAGGCGACCACCCCGGAGCCCTCACCGAGCCCCAGGAGGAAGGGACTAGAGGCTTTCGGGGACCAGTGCCCCGGCTGGAAGACAGGAAGATGGCCCTAAGAGGGCCAGGGAGTCGTGGCGCGGGGGTCTCGAGGTCGGGCTCCACAGAGCAGGGAGCCGTGGGGCGCTGAGGGGCTGTCTTCAGAGCGATGCTCGTCTCTGCGGGCCGGCCCAGCCTGTCCCTCTGCCGACACTGAGACTGTGGCGCAGGAAGCTGGCCCCGGGGCTGACCCGCCGGCCTGGTGGGTGCAGAAAGAGGGCAGACCCCAAACAACTCTTCTTGGAGGAGGGTCACACACCAGAGTCCGAGCTGGGGTAAAGGTGGCTGCGGTGCAGGAAACTCCTTCCGCCAGAGGCCACCACCCTCGGTCACCTGCTAGGTCATAAGGGCATTCTGTGGGCGTGACACTCAGGGCCTGGGTGGCTGAAGGAGCCACCGGGAACCTGGCCGATTCTGCCTGCGGTGCTTGGACCAGCTGTTCTCAGGGGCCCTCTTGGAGGGGCTCTGGCCCTCATTATGGGACGCAAAGGGGCAGGGAGGGGGCGCGTGCGGCCACTTGGGGCTCAGCAGCAGGCAGGGGTGACAGCTGTGCAGCAGGGGCGGAGGTCGCAGACCCCCAGCGGCCCCTGGAGTCCAGGGGGGCCCTACACATGAACAACCCGGAACTGGCCCACTGCAGACCTGCCGCCATCACAAACAGCGACGCAGTAACTCCACAGACAGGAAGTTCACGACCAGTGGACCCGGTCAGCAGAAGCAAAGGTCCTGGTTTCCTTCACTCCAGAAGGCAGCAGTGTCCAGGACAGAACTCCTGGAGGTGGGGGGGGCTAGGGGGACCCAGGGCCAGCCCAGACGTCACCTTTGTGTTCCTTACCCGGGACCCATTTTGCTGACAAGAGAACACGCAGCTTTGGCAGGACCAGCTGTTCCCGGGATTACACAGAGAAGAACAGACCCAGACACAGACCAGGCAAGACAGGGTCTGTGGGAGACGAGAAAGGCTCGAGAAACTAGACTGAAAAGGAGACTGCTGAGGCGGTGGGGCCAAGGGCGGGAGGGGCCCAGGCCACCAGTGCAAGGACCCCACTCTGGTGCTGGATTTAGAGCTAGAACACTGTCCACCGGAAACTCCTGCTAACTGCATTATGAACCGTGGGCGTACATTAATAATGACTTATTTTAATGTAGTAAGGCCAAACATTTTCTTTAAAAAGAGCATAGGAGACTTCCAGATCACCTGGAACTTCTGAAACTTTCACAATTTCTGGCCCACGCAAACCATTAGGTAATTAATTGATGCAGCAACCATGGCCGAAACAGCTGCTCTCAATCAGCCCAGCCTGGAGGAAGAGGAGAATGACCAAGAGTAACTGGGTGCAGGTGCCCAAAGGGAGAGGTCCAAGGGGCTGAGGTGGTCATGGGTGACTCCCTGGAGGAGGAGACTTCGTGCTAAGGACAGGACGTGGGACAGAGGAAAGGCAGTACAAAAGCCTGTCTGCCAAGAGAGGAAGAGTGATGGGGATGGGCCGGTGGGTGCAGGCAGGTGGTGTCCGTCCACAGGAGTCAAGGAACTCAGGAGACAGACGGTCCATGCAGACTCCATGAGCTGGGAGAGGCAACAGGGCCTCACAGAGAGCCTGGGGTAGCAGGCACCCAGGGAATAATGAAGGGGGCTGTGAAGCCAGGGGGCATAGGGGGTGCCGGGGAGTGACCTAGGCCAGCTGCACGCAAGGCAAGTGCCTTCCCCCCACACTGGCTCAGGCCCAGCCCACAGTTCTTGAACCCTTGCCCGCCCCAGGAATGAGACTCCACAGTCACTTGCCACTTTGAAAAGGCTTTCAAACCCCAGCGAGGTTTTGAAACACCTGCTGCGGAGGAAGCGACAGCCCTGCCCTGTGACACCAGGTGTGATGCTGGCAGGGCAGGTCAGAGCCTGGGCAGACCAGCCCCGGGCTCGGGCAAGAACACACTCTGCTGGGGAAAGTGCTGCCCAGGGGACAGGACAGTCGTGCCAAAGACGACAAAGAGGAAGAGGATCGGGGCAGAAGCGTTGGGAAACGAGTGTGACACCAACAAAGCCAGGTAGGAGTCAAGGGTGAGTGTCGTGGTGACGAGCGAGAACATCACTTCACGGCATGGGGAGCCGCTGGCGGGGGGGGTCAGAGACGGCTGAGAGCACTCGCTGACGGAGCTCCAGTAGAGTTCTTTTTTTTTTCTTTCTTTCTTCCTTTTCCTTTCTTTTCCCTTTCATTCCTTCTTCATTTTCTTCTCTTCCTTCCTTCCTTTCTTTTCTCCTTTATTTCTTTATTTCTTCTTTCTTCTCTTTCTCTTTCTCCTTTATTTCTTCACTTCTCATTCTTGATTTCTTTCTTGATTTCTCTACCTTACTTTTTTCTTCCTTTCTTTCTTTTTCTTTCTTTCTTTCTTTCTTTCTGTCTTTCTTTCTTTCTTTCTTTCTTTCTTTCTTTCTTTCTTTCTTTCTTCCTTCCTTCCTTCCTTTCCTTCTTTCTTTCTTTCTTTCCTTCTTTCTTTCTTTCTTTTTCTTTCTTTGTCTTTCTTTTTTCCCTTCCTTCTTTCTTCCTTTCCTTCTTTCTTTTATTGATTTTGGGGGGGGCAGTGTCAGGGGTTGAACCTGGGAAATATGCATGCATTTTCAGCCTCAGGAGTGCAGTTCTGGGGTCTGTCCTTGCTCAAGGGGTTGTTCCAGAAGGCAGAGTCAGGAAGTCTAAACTCCAGGACCGCTCTGAACTTAAATTTGCAACACAGGATAAAAAGGGGGAACACAGCTGGTGGGGCGGTGAGGTGTGGGTGATGGGAGGAAACCTGGGGACACTGGTATTGGGAAATGTGCACTGGTGGAGGGACGGGTGTTGGAACACTGTGTGACTGAAACCCAATCATGAACAGCTTTGTAAGGGTCTATCTCACAGTGATTCAATTAAAAATGTTTTTTTTATTATTTAAAGGAAAGCAGACATAAATGCAAACACCACCAAGTTAGCAGCTGCTGAACTTCCCCAGAATTAATTCAACAGAAGAATGGTATCGAGGCTGCTTTGATCCACGTCTCTGACATTCAAAGTGGGAGGTGCTCAGCCCAGTTCTGCCACACCCCAGCTGTGAGAGGCCGTGGACAAGCTGCATCCCTTGTCTTGAGTGACACCCAGCCCTGCTGTTCTGTGAATTCTGCTACAGCGAGTGTGGACTGAGAGTGGCATCAGCGTGATGAGACAGAGCCTCCACCCTGCACCGTTCTGTGTCCACGTGATTCTCCAGCTCGTCCGGCCCAGGGCCAGAGGGATAGCAGGGCAGCTGAGGCACTCATCTTGCACAAGACCCAACAGGTTTTGGTCCCTGGTACCACATACGGTCACCCGAGTCCTGCCAGGAGTGGTCCTGGAGCACAGAACCAGGAGTAAGACCTGAACATTGCTGGGTGTGACCCCAAAGCCAAAAAAAAAAAGTGAACCCCTACCTGGAGTCTTCCAGGGTCCCTGACACTCACTTTGGCCAACAGGATGTGGCAGAAGTAACAGCAAGCTGGTTCCAAGCCCATCCGCCTACAGACGCTGCATGATTTTACGCTTTCTCTTAGTTGCCTGCCTCTGACGTCCACAGCCACAGGACAGCCTGCTGCCTGGTGGGAACACGGAGGCACTGCACCGAGACCCCCGCAGTCCCTGGAGGCCCCACACTTGGCAGAAGCACCGTCTTTCTGCGGAAAAGCCCACACGACTCCTTGGGGCTGGTGCCCTTGAGTGGGCCATAACCCACGGTCACTTTAAAGCCCTCGAGCTCCGGCGTGTTCAATGTTCACACACTGAGACTCGGAGATGAGCTGTGACTTCCTCTAGGCACAGAACCAGCTGCCCGGTCCCCTGGTCTCTGCCAGCACGGAGGCTCAGAAGCCGCATTTCTCTAACCACGCCGCCCTGCCCAGAGGGATTCTGAAACCCGTCGGCGGTGCTTCCTCCTTCCTTGGCTGTCCTTTTCCCTGACTGCATGTCCAGGGGTGGAGTGGGGACGACAGGCCCAGTGGCCAGCGGCCGGGCCCCGGGCAGTGTGTGGCCTTCTGCCCACAGCAACTGGCTCTTATTCTTTGCACCCTGACGGGCTTGGGCGAGTGGCCTGCTGGGAACTGTGTTTCCAGGAAACTGTGTGTTTCCCGGGAAACTCAGGACCATGGGGAAGGCATCGGGTCCCTGAGCCAAGCTGAGAGGACACAGTGGTCCCTGCTGCACTGACAAGATGTCGGGGGCGGGGAGGGGAGTGGGGTGGAGTCTTCTTCCAAGACCCCTGCTCTGGGGAGAACTCTGGGAGTACTGGCTCCCAGCCCCACATGACACTCAGCCTGCCACCAGCAGCCCATGTCCTTGGCCAAGGCCCTTTTTTCTGGACCACTCTTTCTCCCCTTGGCACCCAGTCCCTGTCCCAGGTGGGCTCCGAGCAGCAGAATCCTGGAATTGAAGATCCATGAGATGCAATCACGTGAGGCCAGGACCACTGCCAGGTCTATGGAAAATTGTGAAAATGCCAGAATGGAGAGACTAAAGTGATGCATCCTTCTCGGTCTCCAGGGGACACTTGACCCTGGATGCCACCCACCCTGACCTAGCACCCTGCACTTGTGCTGGTCCCCAGAGACAAGGCACGCGTCTCAGCTTGTGTGAGAGCCTTTTCCTGCCCTACAGAAGGATAGTTGTCATCAGTGGCTCCGTCCAGCTGCCTCTGGAGCCCCCAGGCCCCCAGGCCCATGCTCCCCAGGCCCTGGATCCCCGTGAGGGAGCCGGGCTAGCTCCTGGGGGCAGTGAAAAGCCCAGTTTTGCGTGGCTGCTGGAAGTGATTGGTGCTGCATAGCGGATACAATAAAACAGATCATGGAAAATGTAATGGCCCGTGGTCGGCAATCACTGAATTATTTATACCATCTCAGCCGCTTCCAAACTCTCCATGGCTCGGCCCTGGGCCCTGCAGCCCTGGCCATTTGCAGGCTGCAGAGTAACAGGACCTGGAGAGAAAAATGTGCGCCAGGAGCCAAGGCTAGAGGTTTCTGGGTAACCCTGGGCATAAAAAAAAAAAAGAAAGAAAATGACTGCCCACCTCCCAGCTTTATTTTCTCATGTGCCAAATGAGGGACTCTGGTCCATGAGCTAATAACCACTTAAATTTATGCCGCCTATTCACTCCATCCTTTTTCAATCCCTGTGAGGTGGACAGGCCTGATATGATTCTCTTTCTCCTTTTCCAGACAATAAACCAAAGCTGGAAATTATGAGAAAATTTGGCCAAATTCAGACGGACAGAAAGCGGTGGAGAGGATTTCCAGTTGGAGGCGTGGACGGCATGCATGGCATTTATATTCTTGCCGTACCCAAATGCCATGGGGATGAAAAGGTCAGAGACGCTCTAAGAAAGAGTCCATCTGTATTAGAGAACAGGCAAGGGCCACTGCAGGCCAGGGCAGGAGGGATTTCTGAAAGGCATCTGGAGCCAGGAGCCGATGTGTCAGGACAGGCCAGGGGGAGGTACCGTCTTTCAACAGAGCCTCGGAGAAATGCCAAGGAAAGCAAGGAGGCTGGGGCAAAGGACACAGTCAGGACCACAGCAGGCCTTGGTCCCAGCCCTTCTTGAACAGACACACTAGCTGGCCCTAGCATTCAGCACCGGGTAAAAGTCACAAGACAGTCCTCAGGAGGAGCTTTCTGCTCATAGACTCAACAACAAATCTCTGGGAAGAGAGCACAGAACGATACGCCATAGCCCTAGCAGCCGAAACCCTCCAGAGCTCAACCACCGTCCTGCTCACGGCCGTTCTCCATGAGCGAATCTATTCCTGGATATCTCATACTTTACACCACTGATGTACCAAGAGTAGCACACCACATTTGGTGGGGTTTAAAATAAAAGGCAACCATTCTTAGGGGCAAATACTCACAGGCACACACACACACACACACACACACACACACACACACACACACATGCACACAAGCCTCAACCTTTAACAACATGTTGTTAATCTCTTATAGAAGGGCTTAAGGGCTTAATGGCTCCGTTCAGGATGGAAACATTCAAAATAAGGTGGTGGGGGGTGCTGGAGCGATAGCACAGCGGGTAGGGCATTTGCCTTGCACATGGCCGACCTGGGTTCGATTCCCAGCATCCCATATGGTCCCCTGAGCACTGCCAGGGGTGATTCCTGAGTGCAGAGCCAGGAGTAACGCCTGTGCATTACAGGTGTGACCCAAAAAGCAAAAAAAAATTTAAAAATAATAAAAAAATAAAATAAGGTGGTGGGAAGGTTTAATGGTGGTGGGATTAGTGTTTGAATATTAAATGTAATCAAATATTGTGAACTAACTTTATAAAAATTAAATAATTTTTTTTAAAAAAGATGAGCTTTCTGCAGGCTATGTCTGTGCCTTTCCCGATGTCCCTAACAGACGGGAAGGACGGACCCCACAGAGCCTGCACCAATGACTGGTGAGTCTCATCAACCATCTGCCTCACGACTGAGTCAGGAGTCCGGGAGGGGAACAAAAAGGCAGTTGCCAGCTCAGAACCTGCTTCCCCAGCGCCCAAACCACAGCAGCTGATCATCCCCCAAAGGGCTGAGCCCCATGTTGATGTGGTCCTACACCCCCCTCCCAGCTCCTCACAGCCTTGGAGGGCTTCTGACGCAGGGCACCCCATTTTCTGTGCATCTCAGCCCCCTCCCATAACTCAGAAGCCCAAGCCCTACCTCACACCTCTTTCTATCTAAGCACTTCCGCAGTTTTCTTTAGAAAGGCCTATATTTACCTTAATTTGGAGGATGCTTGCTTCCCTGGGGGACCACCCCAATGGTGCTCAGAGGCAACTCCCAGCTTAATGTAAGAGGGTCACTCCTGGTGGTGGTGCTGGGGGATCAGGCAGTCTTGAGGGTGGAACCCAGGGGTCCCACATGCAAAGCCTGTTCTCAGCACTTTATGCCCTCCCCTCCCCCTGCTCTAATATTTCTTCATCATTAGCAACTTCATCTGCACATTTGAAGCACCAACATTTTAAATTACGGATGTTATTTGTGCTAATTGGCCTGATGATAGTGTTGCATGAATTGTGAGCAACTTATCTCTGACCCAATTTCTCCCAATTAGGCCTATCCTGGTGGGGGAAGAGCTCCCAAGGAGCTCAGGAGGGGAGGGGTCCCACCAGTGATTCTAATGAACTGTGCTAGGGTCATTATAGGCGCTGGAAGATGCAGTGCTGCAAGGATGAAGATGCCCAGGCCACACCAGGAGTGCCTGGGAGGGCTCTAGGGCCATACATGTGGACACTCAGGGCCCTCCAGGGCTGCCCTGGGTGACACTAGGGGGACCATACACTCCTGGAATCAAATGTCTGGCATGTGCCCTAACCATTGGACTAACTTCTTTCCTCCGTCCTATTATTTTTGCTGTGTGGTTCTGAAGCCAGTTCAAGGCTCCTGTCTGCTAAAACTCTAAGTAGTGAGGTTCCCCGCACTCAGAGAAGAGACTTCCTAACCTGTGCCAGGCAGCAGGCAGGCACCTGGACTACTGCTCCCTTCCCACAAGCTCTGCCCAAATACTCCCAGGCCCCGCCCCATTCAGCAGAGAGGGCTATTTCAGAGAGCCACAACCTGGCCCCGGGGATTCCCAGAGCTGACCGCCTTATTTATATGTACACGCTGTGGAATCTGAGGCTGGCCAAGTTTGGAGGACCGAAAACCAAGAGGATCCAGGTGAACCAAGCAATTAAGAGCAGAGATGACACAGCAATCAGAAAAGAACTCAGGTTCTCATTGGGAGGACACTGTGTCCATAAATAAACAGAGAGAGGAGAGGGAAGGAGGGAGGGAGAGAGAGAGAGAGAGAGAGAGAGAGAGAGAGAGAGAGAGAGAGAATAAAGAGACCTGAAATGTTCTGAGAAAAAAAAAATCACCTTGTCCAAAATGGAGAGCTTAATGAAAGGGCTGAGTAAGAGAATGGAAATCAGAGGCATAGGCTAAAAAGTCTAGGAGACGTCTTCAAATAAAGATTAAAATGCCAACGTGATTTTTTTAAATAAGGAAAGATGAAAGGAAACAGAGATTCCATCCCAGAAAGCTAGTACCTGACTAATAGGAATTCAGAAGGAGAGAACAGAAGCTATGAAAGGGAAGGAATAATGAAATAATGAAAGAAAATTCCCTTTAGCTGATGAAAGACATGGGCTTGGGGCCTAGAGGAGGTCATTACATTATCTTCCGTTTACATTTGATGGAAATCCAACTCATATTGTGTAAGAAACAAGATGAACAAATTCTCTGATCTGAACTCAGTCTAATCTTCTGTTTATTAAAAGTCATTCACTCATTCATTCTCCCCAGACTCTGGATGTATAGAGGCCTAAAAACGTCTCCAGAAGTTTCTACCTTACGTCATCATCCACCAAAACACTCAGAAGAAACCTAATTCTTTCTCCTGATATGCAAATCAACCTTTCAAAGGCACTCTAATTGGCCTGCTTTAGGTCACATGTCCCTCTCTGAGCCAATCCCATGGCTAGAGAAATGGAGTGTGCTGATTAGCCACCCCAAAGCAAGGAAGGCATGACCCCTTCAAGAACTCCCTCTCCAAAGTGCCCCTTACTGTCAGTTCCCAGGGGGAGGAGAAGCAGGCCAGGCAGGAAGACTGTGGCTGTTCTCACCGGGTCCAGAGCCCAAGAAATAAAAAACATTTTCGAGGTCCAGTAAACCAGAGGAAATCGTAAAACTTATTTCAGGAAAGATTTAGGACACCTGGAAAGAAATAGCAATTGAACAAGCATTTAATTTTTTCCCTCTGCACGGTAAGAACTTGCTAGCAGTGTCTATAGCATTCTGATGAGAAATCATTCGAAATCTTCATTCAGGTGTCAAGACACAGCAATGACATTGCTAGAGATTCCAGGCCCAGATATGCTTGTTTACAAGCCTTCCTGCCCCTCTTATGTACCTTTGCTGGGAGGAGGTTGGAAGAGAAAAAATGTTTCTTGAGGTTCTGCTCTGGCAAAATGAAAACCAAATTCAAGAAAAAAGAGGAAAACAAATTAAAAAAAAAAAAGAACTAATCCAGGAGAGCAATAAAAAGAAATACAGTAAAAGGCCAGTGAGATAGTACAAAGGTTAAGGTACTTGCCTTGCGTGTGGTCAATGAAACCTGGCACCCATAGCCCCCTTGAGCACCCCTGGGAGTGACCCTGGAGCACAGAGCCAGGAGTAGCCCCCCAGCACCACCACAAAGGGCCCAAACCCTCCCTCCAAAAGAAATACAGAATAGTTGTGCAGCTGGCCTAATAATCAAATTAGATACAATTTACAGTTGAGCAATCAAAGGACTCCATGAAAAACAACCTTGAGAAGAAAACAGTGTTACCCAATCCTACTAGAGAGATACAGGGACGCCTCTGAGCAACAAGGAAAAGCAAGGCAATCCGCTCTCAGGAAAGCAGGGAACAACCTGTGACAGCCGTGTTCCGGGTGGAAGGAGTGTGAGGTGGCAGCCCGAGCCCAGCCACTGGGGCAAGGAGGGACACGTGCCTGGGCTCCCACAGAGAGCATCTCTGGTCTTCACTTGCTGTTCACCTGGCTCGGGATAGGACACAGGACACCAATATTCCCATACCTTGTGTTTGTTTTTTTGGAAAGTTATTAAACATTTTTGTGTGTTGGAACCTTGTATGACTGAAACCCAATTGTGAACAACTTTGTAACTCTGTACCTCACAGTGACTCAATAAGAAATAAGTTATTAGACATTTCCATAATTGATCTTTAGGCTTACCTCACTATTTTTTTAAATTAAAAATGTGTCACGTAGGGCTGGAGAGATAGCACAGTGGGTAGGGCGTTTGCCTTGCATGAGGCCAACCTGGGTTGGATTCCCAGCATCCCATCTGGTCCCCTGAGCACCGCCGGGAATAATTTCTGAGTGCATGAGCCAGGAGTAACTCCTGTGCATCGGCGGGTGTGACCCAAAAAGAAAAAAAAATGTGTCACTAGATAAATTTTGTCTACTTAGAGATAAATTGTATCTTTGGAGTTTTAGGAGATAAGTTCATAATTCTGCCCTAACCTGGCAGCCATTAAGAAGCCTCTAGTTAAACACCTCAATTTCATGCATCCAGTTCTCAAGTTCTTCATTTTATTTAAAGAACTATTTATTGTTTTTATCTTACTTTTCATTTGTTTGGGACCACATCCCAGTAGCTCCTCCCTGCACCAGGGGACAGTAACACCCACTTTGGGCAGTTCTGGCCTTAAGGGCGGCGTCTCATCACTGCATTCCCCTGCTGACAGGCCTGGGTCGGGTCCCTCTGTGCTCAGCTCCCTTCCTTCTTCCTAAACGGACAAGTCAAGCGCTGACATCTGTCCGCAGCCAGCAACCACCCCTGGCCCAGCCCCATTTTTTACCTCTTCCCTCATTCCAGCCGGATGGAATGTCCTTTCTCTGAGCCTTCAGCCACTCTTTCCTCCTCAGTCTTTGTATTTGGCTGCTTCTGCTGTCCTGTGTCTCTAAGGCCAACTGCCCACGCTCCTTTCTCTTCACTCTTCCCCTGGCAGGTCCTATTTGAAGTGAGAAAACTTTCTTGATCTCTGAGGCTGGGTCAGGAATCCCTCCTGCGTTGTCCCTCTTGTATACAGAGTGTGCTGGGTAAAAATTGACTTATTTATCATTATCATTATTTATTATTATTATTATTTTGAATGTGATCACAAAGTTATTGATAATTGAGGTTTAGTTAGATAATGTTCTAACACCGATCCCTCCACCAGTGTCCCCAAATTCAATCCTACCCAACCTCCCATCTGCTACCTTGACAGGACATTTTAAAGTTAAAAAGTCAATCCTCGGTAATATGAAGGTCGACTTCTTAATGACCACCGAGTGAGTTCCAGGAAAGCTCTGCTGGACGGATGAGTGGATAGATGGATAGTATAGGTGAATGGCTGAGTGGATGGATGGATGGATGAATGATGGATATTAATGAGTGGTATTAAATGAGTGACCGGGGTTCAATAATTCAATGACTAGGAATGAATGAACAACTTGATGAATGAATGAATATATCTGCAGAGACTGGTCAGAACCCTGCAGAGCTTGGTGAACCTGAGATACAAAGGCAGCTAAGCACGGGCCCAGGAACAAAGCACAGATCTTATTGTTCGAATTGTCCGAACAATGCCGAGTTCTAGCACATATATTAGTGGCCACTGACCACCCCCTCCACCCCACCCCCGTTCCCCCAAGCTGCCTTAGTTTCACACATCTTCTTGGGTTAGGAAGGGTTTGGGGATAAAGTGTAGCATTCACACGTGAAGTCAAATGACTCCACTGGGTAAATTTATTAACCTTTTTACTCATGGGCACTTCCTGAGATCCCAGTGGGCATGAGGCTCTGTGTTGGTCCGAGGGTGAGTAATTTAGAATCACTGCCCTCCAAGATCCCAGACTGACAGTGGGTCACCAGATTGCTACTGGACAATGACAGACACCTAGACAAATGAGGGGGCGTCCAAGCTCTGACATTCTTGGAAAAACTCTTCTGGGAAGGAGAGGCCCACGGAGTGGAAAGGAGGTGGCAGGGGACAGCTTTCTCGCCAAGGCCGCTAGTGAGAGGTCCACTGTGCATAGACAAAAAGAGGAGGCTCTGGGTGGGGGACATGAGTGGAATCCCATTCCCCAATTTCTTGCCTGACTTGCCGAGCTGAACTATTATCCCCTCTGGACTTCGGTGTCCACTCAAGTCAGAGGGTGGTGATTAATCCTGTCCGGGGCATGGCCCTGAAGCAGGCTGGAAGCTAAGATGAAATGAACAAGTGATTCATCAAGAAAAAGCTCCAGGGAAGAGGACAGGGAGTGCGGGTCAGGGCAAGGGAGGGAGGCAGGCAGGGGTGAGTTCCAGCAAAGTCCCTCACCCCCATTCTTCCCTAAAGTAGCTCAGGAGTATGGTTGCCCGGCCCGAGGCCAGGGACATGCTCATCCTCCCACTTCTCAACGTTACTGTCATTTTCTGGGGACCAGACTCTGAGTGAGGGACTTCTCACCTCAAGTCACTCTAGTAGCCCTCAAAGACAGTCCCAAGGGGCAGAGAGATAGGGCAGAGGGCAAAGTGGTTGCTTTGCAGGCAGATAATCCTGGTTCAGCCCCCAGTACCACACTGGGTTCCTGAGCCAAGTCCAGAGTGATGCCGGAGCTCGAGCCAGGAGGTAAGCTCTGAGCCCCTATGTGTGGCCCCTACCAAAACCAATTTTTTTTACTTAAACAAACAAGCAAACAAAAAAACAACCGAGAGAGTTACAAGAGTTGGAGCTAAAAGCAAAAGAAAACAATTCAAACCCCAGCAGTGAAAAGAGAGCTGGAGGTCATTAACAAACCCATCTCGCTGGTTGCCTGGCATTGCTCCCCACAGGAGCGAGTAAGCTGTTCCCTCCCCACAGCAAGCAGCAAACGGGCTGTTTCCGCAGCCATGACCCTCCTTTAGCAAGTCCTCAAGAAGGCAGCGCCTTGGCTCAGGCAGGGCACATACAGCGGGGGATGGTCACATCTCTATTGAGTGAGCAAAAGACCCAGAATTGTTCAACGCACTGGCAGCCTGGAAAACAAAACAAAACTGTAGATGCAATTAATTAGGCCTCTGCTTCAGTGCTCTGCCTCTCTCTGTTTGCCTTCCCCAGCTTAGCATCCAATTTTTTTAGCTGAGAAGGCGGGGCAGCAGGTTTCTGAGATATTTTTTGCTAATGGGTTGAAATATTACACCCGTAATTATAGCCTGGCTTCATTTTTTTTTCCCTTTTGCTCATTTTGTTCAGAGTGGCAAACATTGTATCTGATTACAGCCATTCATGGCTTCTTTATGAAATAGGGTTTAACACACTGATACAGGGAATGAGTGATGCTGGCAAAATTAGCCAGGCCAGAAAGCTCGGGGAGGGGGGGTGGGGAGGAGAGATAGGACAGTGGGCAGGGCACTTGCCTGTACATGTCTGACCTGGGTTCCATCCCCAATACCCTGTATGTCTTTTTTTTTCTTTTTTTTTTTAAGAATCAACTCTGCTTTATTTTACAGAGCAATGATTTAAATTGAATACAATTAGGTATGGTAAATAGTTAACATGAAAAGTAGTCGTATCAGAAAAATAGCAACTCATCTTACACATAATAACTACAAAATTTTTTTTTCTCTGATCATTTAAGTGTTAGAAATCCTGAGAATGTTATACATGAAACAAAGTAGGTAATACTTTGAATTAATTCTTGTTTGGAAATAATCTTAAAAAATGCTCTGAGGTACAAACCACCTATGTATTAAACACGAGTCTTTTACATGTTACAAACAGCAGTTCTGTGACTCTTGAAACATCCCTCAGTCAGGCTCGAGAACACATTGTCCCACGATTTCCTTAAGTTCGGGTGCCCCATGGCAGCTGCCACTCGTTCCGTGTCATTGATCTGCTTGTTGATGCCTTCCCCCGTGGAGTGGGTGCCTTCAGAAATGCAGATTTCCACTTAGGTGTAAATGGTAACCAACGCTGGAGTTTTACTCTCAGGCACAGTCCATAAGAGTCGCCAAAGAGCAACGAGGTGCTGTTGGAGTGAGCCTTGTAATAAGTGTTGGCTTCTCCGGGTCTCGGATGGGACGGATCAAATCGTAAACCTCGAGCGCTTTCTCTTCCGTAGTCGGGGCTGCCGGCCGCTCTCCACTCAGAGAGGCCGAGAGCCGCAGGGCTCGGCTCAGCGTCCAGGAGAGCAGCCTGGACACCCGCTGCATCCTCCTGCTCCCTCCTCCCGCTCCATCCTCCCGCTCCACCATCCCTGGCGACCGTCCCAGCGGACCAAGGAATTCAAGGGTGTTGGACGCTTTCCACCCACCCCAACCTTGAGACCCTCCGAACTCGGCTCACCGCCCCCCAAAGCCTGGGCGGGAGTCCAGCCGCTTGTTCCCACCTCTGCCTCAGTTGTTGGATAAGGAGTTTCACCTCTTTGGGCTTCAGTTTCTCGTGCACCAATGAGGCTCTGCTAAGTGAAGTCCAGGAGGAATGAGAGTGAGACTCGGACTGAACCATGAGAGATGTTGGCTTTTGTACCAGACGCATTTGAATGGCAGTGGTTTCAGGTCATGCAACTTGATCGGTCTTTGTTCTCAACAGAGAGCTCAACTCATACGCTACCTCCTCCTTGAGCCCTCCGTGATTTCCCGGCTCGTAAACTGCTGGTCCCCTCAGACGAGGCCAGGCTTCCTTTCTGTGCTTGGTTAGGCTCCGCTGGGGTTTCCAGATCTTTCTCTAAGTGCCAAAGTCATATACTTTCCATCTGCTTGAGACCAGAAACTCAACTGACCTCCAACCCTCCATGGGGAGGTGAGGGTCCCCTTCACTTTGCAGAGTCTCTTACTCAGAGTTGCTTGTTCTAGAGGGAAGAGGAAAAACTCTGGCAAGCAATGAGATAGCGATGCCAGACGGGGGATATCTGGTGTCAGGAAAAGGCAAATTCCAAGTTGCAGATGAAGCTGGGAAGCTGTATGGGCGGGAAGAGAACTATGTGTTAACTGCAGCCCGGATCCCTGAGAACTATCAGTGCTGAAGGGCGGGGATGTGGCCCTGGGTCAGCGGCACTGGGCACTGCCTGGGCTCTGCACCCCTCTGCCGCCTAACGGCTGAAACCATAGGGTGAGCCAGCCTGCCCACTCAACCAGCACTCTGTGGCTTCACCAAGATGTCCAGTCCCGGTGTCTTTGGGGCAGCTCTGCAGCGTGGGGTCCACCCCAAACACCCCTAAGGATGGGGAGGCCGTGCCTTCTCCTGGCCTAGCAGCCTCCAGCCACACTCAGAACCAAAGAACTGGCCTCTGCAGCGAGCTGGGCAGGGTCCAGGGCTGCAGCGGTGGAATGATTGAGCAGCAGAGGCCACTCTCCTGGACAGCTCGGGGTCAGGTTGGCGCAACTGGGGGAGACTAATGTGATGGTCACCACGTGAGCGAGCTGTTCCAAATCACCTCGAGTAGGAGCCACATAACTGTGGGACTCCTCTGACTCGCTTGTGAATTCCACTCCAGTCCCGGCAGCTCCAGGTCAGGTCTGGGTAGATGGGGAGAGAGATGGCCCCAGAGTCCCTGCTGCTCACGGTGGCTGCACGCGGGACCCGGGAGACAGATCAGTGGGCAGGGTACTCCCTTGCGTGTTCGATCCCCAACACCACATAGGGTCCCCAAGTCTGGGTCATTGGCAAGAGTCATCCCTGAGCGCAGAGCCCCGGGTACCACTGGGTCTGGCCTCCCTTAAAATGAAAGAAAGAAAAATTTTGATTCTTAAAAAAAAAAAAAAAAAAGAATGAGGCTAGAGAGATAGATAGTACAGCAGACAGGAGGTTTTGCCTTGCAGACGGCCAACCAAAATGCAATCCCTGGCAACACAGAGGTCCCCCTGGCCTCTCAGGCGTGGTCCCTAAGCACAGAGCTAGGAGTAGTCTCAGAGCACCACCAGGTGTAGCCCCCAAACAAAGAAATAACAGCACCTACTTTCATTGACCTGCATATTCATTGGGTAGGATTCTGGGGGAGCTCTGTTCCAGGCATCGATGCACACCAGACGCAGTGTCAGGTGTCAGGTGAGGAGAGGGCGCCTGCTTGGGGCAGGAGGGGCTGATCACGCACAGACGGACCTGAAAATCCCACCAGGTGGTCAGTTCAGGGGACAAACCAAACGGAAAACCAGGAAAAGAACTTGCAGGGCAGTGACCCACAAGTGTGAAAGCGTCACGTCAGACAGAAGCTCAAAGGCCTCGGGTGCTACACAACAGGTCACTAGGACAGGGCACATGGCCAGGCTTCATGCAGGGTAGAGGGGGGTGGTCAGCCCAGCCAACTGGCACCCACCGAGGCCAGTGGGGGGAGGAACAGGGCTGGGGAGGACTTCCTCACCAGAGCACGAGTGTGAACTGAGGCATACTCTAAAGGGGAGTATGCCTTGTAGGGGCCGGGCTAGAAGCAGGACGGCCAAGGAAGACACATGTGGACAGTAGGGGAGGAAAGAGAAGTGAAGTGGACATTTTAGGGGTGAAGCCTAAAGAGTCAAGTCAAGAGAGGCTGTCAGGAGGGGCTGGTGGGGGAAGGTGAACTCTGAGGCTGAGAGACGAGGGAAGGGCAGAGGGAGAAGAGTGGACATGAAGGCTCCACATGTGCAGTTGGTTAGGGACAGTCAAGACCAAGGCGAATGCCTCCGCTCTCGGCCAGCTACTCTTAACAGTCGTCATCTGATTCCTAGCAACCCGCTGACACTCCCTTCCCTTCCTCCCACATAGCTGGTAAGAGTGTTTTGTGCCTCTAAACCACTTACTCTCAGCACCCCTCAGCACTGTGGGGATGAAGCCTCACCTCCAGCCTGGCAGCTTCCACTTCTTTCAGTGGTACCAGGGCAGAAAAGACCTAACACAGCCCAGGTCACAGCACAGGTGCTCAGCAGGCATGGCCATACAAACAGCATGGGGTGGCCGGAGTGATGGTGTAGCGGGCAGGGCACTTGCCTCGCACATGACTGAGCCAGGTTCCATCCCCGGCATCCCATATGGTCCCCCGAGCACCACCAGGAATAATTCCCAAGTGCAGAGCCCGGAGGAAGCCCCAAGCATTGTTGAGTGTGGCCCCAAACACAGTATGTGATGGATATCTGTGGCACCCACTGAACTGCAAACGTGTATCGTTCCTTTGGTAGCATTGATAAGTCCATGGAAGATGGTGACACAGGGGCCATGATAGTAGTAATGGCACCAGCATGGACAATACTGTCCATTATGTACAGATGGTGACGGGAGGCTCGGTCCCAGTGGTTCTGCTCTCCAAAGCAGTGGTTATGATGTTGGGGTACACTGGAGTGGAGAATATGGTGGCCACAGTATGGCAAGTGGCAATAGTATCCATCACAGTCGTGACTCTAAAGATCACTTTGAGGGCCAAGGAAATCCCTCAAAGAGTGGGTCATGGCCTGGCATGCAGAGGCCACACCGTGATTACCTGAGCACATTTTGATGTGGCTCCAGTGGGCAGCTAAGACCCCACCACCACACCACCAATAAACAACTATTGTAATCATTCTGGTTTATATCTATTCTGGCACCAGCAGGGACTATATTGATGGTTGTGACGATGACTGTCACTTAAATCAAAAAGAGACTGCAAGAATGGTACTGGCAGCACGCATTGCAAATCTGGGTGTCACTATTATGATGTTGACGGTGGTGCAGGTGAGGCGAAGCGTGGATACGAAGAGGGTGACGAAGGCGCAGCAGGGACCTGGCCCGCTAACACGGAGGTTGGTCCTGGTCATAGCGCTGCGGGGGCCTCCACAGAGCCAGGGGAAGGCCTGTGCGGGGCCAAACCCACCCCAGCTCGAATCCCAAGCCTGTCAGTGCCTTTGGGTGCTACTCGGAGCCTCCGTCATCTCGTCCCTGAGATGAAGCTCATTAAAAGGACGCTATAGGATGCTATTGTCCAGAGTGGCGCTGGCGGCCCAGTGCCGTCCTCCTGTGTGCCCTGGCACGCGGGCACCATCAGCGAAAACGAGCCTGACGATGGTGAGATGCTCCGGGCGGTTAGTGGGGCTGATGACTCTCCTGATGATGCGATTAAAGATGGTTCATTGGGGACATTCTTTCCATGATTGGGATGGAGCAATTGAAGGCAGAGACACTGATCATTTTGATTACAATTATGATCAATGGGAACAGCATGGTAGCATGCTAAAAGCTCTAATCTGGGAATCAAACAGCAAAAGTTCTGTCTCCCTCCCTTGCCTCTCGGCTCCGGGCAATCTCGGCCACATCACAGCTTGTTAAGGCGAGAAGACCACTTGGAGCTCATCGAACCCACCTCCTCGCTTGACAAATGAGGCAATTCAGGACCGCAGAGATGAGATGACCTCTCTCCCGCCCAGCCACACAGCGGCTTCCGTGGCAGAGCGCAGCCGGGCTGCTGAATCCCCTCTCAGACTTCCTTCCTCTCTGTTAGTCTCCTACACTGTGTGGCTGTGTGTGCATACAGGGCAGTGCGTGCGTGCATGTGTGCATGTGCATGTATGTGTGTGTGTGTGTGTGTGTGTGTGTGTGTGTGTGTGTTTTTCTAGGCAGTTTGCCAGAAGTCTTCACCAGCGAAGCAGCCTGGTTTTCAAGGAGCCGTTTTGAGAAGTCAACCCCCAGGAGCCCGCCTGTAATCTTCTCTCTCTTCCCCAACGAGCAGGGGCTGAGCACTGCTGTGGATTGGCTGTGGCTGGACAAGGAGTGGAAATGGGTAATAGTTGGCTCGTTTTAATGTCTGGTGTCTATAGCTTGCACTTCCATCATTCTATTATATTGATGACAGGCAGGCCCAAGCCACAGAGAAGAAACAAATTACCTAATAAATCAAGGCCCCGGGATCTAAAGTGGGCAGTGTTATTAGATGGGGTGTGGGGGTGGAGGGAGGGATGCTAAGCGAGAGGTAGGGCTGCCTGGGAGAACGGTCCAAGCAGGGAATCACCCGTCTATCTCCCCATAAATAATTACACACAAGTGATACGCATCTGAGACAGAACATGATATGTTATTATTAACCAAACAGCGGGAGGGAGATGATGGCAGGAAGGGAGATGGGGGCTCACAGAGAGACCCAAAGAGCATCCAGCATACCCGCCTCTGGCAAAGGTGGGATGGAATGAAGTAGCCTGAGAAGCTGCTGTTGCCAGTGGGGCCGAGGCAGGGAGCAAAGCAATGTGACAGAGGACAAGGAGCTGCGTGCGCTAGGGGGGACCCAGCTCTGACCGGGTTCCAGCTCTGAGGCTCACTCCAGCAGCCCCTGATTTATCCCGAGCACCGTGAAGACAGACTCAGGAGCAGAATCCCAGGATTGGGTGATCCTGGGTAAATCTCTCCCCGTCTTTGGGGTTCTTCCCTCTCTGCAAGTGGATGGACTGCGGCCTTCACAGCCCTACGCCCAGGGCCTGATGCAGAGTAAACTCTCCGCCGAGCATATGGAGAGGAGATGGTCCTTCTTATTTGACAAACAGGACAAAAATGCACAGCAGAGGGCAAGTGGCGTGGCCAAGGTCACGTGGCCCCAAAGCCCAAGCATTTGAGTCATATCTGGCCAGCTCTGAGTTTCAGCATCTCTGCCCTCCCCAGGGCTGCGCCAACTTCCTCGCGGTGCCCTGGGTACCAGGCTCCATGTCAGGGGCCAGCCTGGGTCACAATTACCCAACTCTGCTTCTGGGGCTGAAAAGCAGCCATGGAAAAAAGGGCTGAGCAGGGCTGTGCGCTGTGTCAAATGGCTTCTAAAAATAGGAACGGCTGAGGGGGGCCGGGGCACCTCCTCATGCTCTCCAGGGACCAGCCTCCCTCGGAGCCTCGTAACTGCGGGGGGCTCGACACCCTCAGGGCAGGTGTGCGTGACTCCCCCCCAGGCCTCTCTGCAGGTGCCCCTGCATGCTCCTTGCCCCGCCCCTCTTCCCCAGTCATGGTTCCCGTGTGTTCTGTGGACTGGGGGAGCCAGGATGCTCGGCCTGCATGTCTCAAGAACCGCACCAGCGCCAGGAAACACCCGCTTCCCAGCTCTGTGGGCTCTGCCCAGAAGCCCCAGGATAATCCTTTGTGGGCTGGTAATAAGCAAGCTGAACCCCGTAATCACCCACCGCTTAGCTTCCTGGCTTTAATTTCCATGGAGGCTGAAAGCAGAGAAGAAGGGCTTTGCTTGCAGACAAAAGCAGCTCCTACTCCGAAGACGTCTCCGAGAGGCGTTGGGGTGCCCGCCGAGGTGGAATTCTTGACTCTGCGCAGAGACTAGGGTGGTGCCGACGGCCCCAGAAACCTGCTGCAAGCCCCGGAGCCAGGAACCAAAGGAACCCAGTGGGGCTTCCAGAACCTTCTCCTCAAAGGGCTGGGGGTTTCCAGCTCCTTCCTGATCACAACCGACCCCCAACCTTTCTGAGACCTGTTTGGGGACAGCAGGGGGGACCCTCTAGCTCTGTCCTCCGTCCCTCCCTAGTCCCACCCCAGGTCCTCCGCCTCCCCCGGAAGACAACGAGGACTGAGAAGCTCCATTCCCTGTGCCCACATTTGCCAGGCAGATAATTGAGTGTTTCAGCAGAGCGAACTGCCTTTCAGTTCAGCCTCGCTGCTCCCGGGCCCCACGCAGAGGGGAGTTGACTCAAAGATGTCTTTGAAATAAGAATGACATTTGGGTGGGGGTGGGGAGAGAAGACTGGAATATTCTTTTCAGCTGTTTTATAAAAATTACCCACGGACTGGGGCGATAGCACAGCGGGTAGGGCGTTTGCCTTGCACACAGCCGACCTAGGTTTGTTTCCTCCGCCCCTCTCAGAGAGCCCAGCAAGCTACCGAGAGTATCCCGCCCGCACGGCAGAGCCTGGCAAGCTACCCGTGGCTTATTCGATATGCCAAAAACAGTGACAAGTCTCACAATGGAGACGTTACTGGTGCCCACTTGAGCAAACCGATGAGCAACGGGAGGACAGTGACAGTGACAGTGACCCAACCTTTGGGGCTGGAGGAGGACAGCAGCTCAGACGTTTGCCTTGCATGTGCAACCTGGGTCCCATCCCCAGCTCCGCACACGCTCCCCTAAACCTGCCAGGAGCAGTCCCTGGGCACTGCCGGGTGTGGCCCCCAAACATCTTTTGTGGATAGAGATAGCACACAGGGCCAGGCGCTTGCCAGGCACGTGGCTGGCCTTGGTTTGAACCCCAAACCAAATAAGTTACCCCAACCCCCTCCAGGAGTGGGCCCTGAGCACAGTCAGATGTGGCCCCAAACCCAAAAAGAATAAATAAATGCCCATTAGCAACCGGGCCTTGAGCCCTGACTACTACCCCAGGACCCAGAGGTACAGCTGCCTGGCCACGGGCAGTACAGGCCCTGCCTGAAGTCCTCCCCGTCTGCACGGGGCCCGGCACCCTGCCTTGGGGAAGGTCCTTCCCTTCCCCGCGCCTGCGCCCTTGCCGGGCCCCCTGCCCTGCGATCCCTCCAGCCCAGCACGAGGACGAGTGAGATGCTCCAGGGGAAAGGACAGGATGCGGCGCCTGTGCAGAGCCGGCCAGGACATGCGGACGTCCAGGCATTGTTCTCCCACTCCGGTTGGGGGCTGAGACCGTCGGCGGTACCTACCTCTGCCTCTGGCCTCTTCCTGCCTAGCGGGGCCTGTCCCTCAGTTTCTCCAAGCACGCCCCCCACTCAGTGCCCATGAATGACGGCTGGGTTGGTGCCAGCCTCTCTTCCAGATGCGAATTTCTCCATGGCTGGGCGGGGAGGAGGGGTTGCCCAAAGGCATCAGGTCCAGCCAAGCCTGCAGGTGGCCTGCGTGACAGCACAGCCACGGGGCCAGGGGAGGGTCTGGGCAGGAGGCAGGCAGCCGTGTAGCTGTGCCTCCTCTCTTCACCCTCACCCCACCGTCCGTCACCAGGACCTGAGCTCACGGCAAGGGGCCAGGCCCCACCGAAGACCTGGGAGAAGGACCAGCGGTCACTCTCTGCCTTGGGCCCGCAGTTAGCAGTCCAAGTGTGCAAGTGCCAGGGCCAAGCAGGGTCCGTGGCAGGGCCACGTGGCCGTGGCTCCCGTCCTTCCAGGGCATCAGCTTCTGGGCTGCATCACGCACACCCTCCTTCCCCGTGGAGCTGTGTACGTCGCTGGGCTGGGGCCAGGGAATGAGGCTGGGAGAAACAGACCTTAGGCAGCAGGTGCATTTGAAGTTAGACTGTCACTGGACAAACTTGGAGAGCCAACCTAGGGTCCAGCGAGCTGGACACTGAGAGGGCCCACGCCTGCTTCCTCAGCCTCAGCACCTGCACTGCCAGGCCGGGCCCAGCCCTGCTGGCAGCTCTTGGCTGCAGCGTTCAGCACCCACCAACGGAGAATCTCTTGAGTTTAACCACCTGAGAATCCTCCAAGACACGCAGGTCAACAGGTGGGGAGAGTGAGGCCCCCAGAGAGAGACGCCAGGCTTGTTCAGGCTCGTTCGCCCAATCAGGATGGGGAGGAGACGAGAGCCAGGATTTCCTCAGCTCCCAGGACACCCGCTGTCCCTGGCCATCCCCTCCTGGCCCCTGACCACGAGGGATTGAGTTGAAGTGCGAGGTTGATAAATCATGCAAAAGAGTGCCCGGCATTTTTCTGAAATGTAGCGCTGCTTCCAGGCATCCCCGGGGGACACAGCCTGATTCTGTGGAAACCTCACACTCTCTGGCCTGTTTCGAGTAAGTCAGATTGATACAAGGCTCTGGGGCTTGGCTTGATTTCTAATTTTATTCTCTAGGTGAACGGAATGAGACAGGACAGTAAGGAGCACATGTCCGGGGGGGTAGAGGGGCCTTTGCCTCGCCTCGATTCAGAATCCCACCTCTCCCCTCGGGGGCACTGGCAGTGGACAAGGGGTAGCTACAGCCAGCCTCACGGGAGGGAGACGAGAGAGCACAGGGGACTGGGCTGTGGGGAGGAGGCGCCCAGGCTGACTGTGGGCGTTTTGATCTCCTGGGTCTCTTTGAGGTGGGCCCAGGATGGATGCACTCCCCCCTGAGCCCATGCCCATGGCAACCTTTCCTCAAGATTCACACGCAAAGAGGGTCCATACCACGTCCAGCTCTCCCTGGCTAAGCTAAGGAACAGGCCAGAACATGGCTGACACTGCGTGCGGAGTTCCTGGGGGCTGTGGGGTGGGCACGGGGCTTGTCACGGGACAGGACCCTATGTGAAAGGCAGCTGTGC
This sequence comes from Sorex araneus, assembly GCF_027595985.1. Taxonomy (NCBI): domain Eukaryota; kingdom Metazoa; phylum Chordata; class Mammalia; order Eulipotyphla; family Soricidae; genus Sorex; species Sorex araneus. The sequence continues at coordinate 102,626,881 of NC_073304.1, forward strand.
ACCCAAAGCCTGAAGCCACTTTCCTGACCACACCCCGGGGCCTCCGAGAGCTGCCCTTGAGTCACAGTCGCTCTGTCACTGCCTTCTGTGTGGGCCGGGGGCAGGCAAGGTGCAATCAGCTCAGGTCAGGAGGGGTCTCTGCCCCCAGGGTCCGGCTGGCCCTCAGGAGAGACGTGGTTTCCCCTGCTGCTCTGTGTGAGTCTCACACAAACACAGACACATACATGCATACACACACACACACACACACACACACACGTGCACACATGCACACACAGACCCGTGTCCTCACGCCCCAACCCTGGCTCTCCTCCCAATGTCTGGCAGCCTGGGAGAGCCCAGAGAGAATCAGGGGTCACCCCACCAGTTCTGTGTATGCGTGCCACACCCTTGCCAGCCCCCGGCTCCCTCTGGGGTCTCCTGGGGACTCTGGCTGCCTTCTCAAAGCCCCGCCACCTCCCTGGGACAGCAAGCGCAGTGGTGGTCACTTGCCACCTGGGTCTTTCCCACACCCAGAGGCCAGGCCTGGCTCGATGTCACTCGAGAGGGAGCATCCCTGCTTCCCTCCCCACCCTACAAATACGGGGAACCATGGGGGTGGGCCGGGATCAAGAGGGCCCGGAGCAGGCAGCATGACCCAGTGCCGTGAGGAGATGCTAACCGCCAGGGTGGGGTCCGGGCGCAGTGCCTCTGCGGGCAGGTCGTGTCCTGAACGCGCCGAGAGGCTCCAGCCCACTGTTCCCTGCAGAACCTGGGGCAGGCAGGCGGGCTGGAGAGGCCCGCGTCCCCCCACCCCCAAACTGCCCAGTTTCATGGCCAGCAAGTACCACCTCCTCCAGGGAGCAGAGCAGGGGACGCAGCCCGAGATGCCCAGGGGTCCCGGGCGGCCCAAGGCCACCTCTTCTTTAGCGCGGTAAGTCCCGTGGCCCTGGAAGGCCAGGACTCACCCTGCCCCGATGTGCCCTCTCGTGCTCGGGCCTCCGCGCCCCATAAGCCAGCTGTCAGCAGAGGCTCACTGGCCAGAGGCCCCGGGGACCTAAGAGGGTCGGGTCAGCAGGTGGAGTGGGCATCCGAGGCCCCCGTGCAGCCCCCACAGATGGCTGGAGACCTGTGAGACCCCAGCCCTGCACCCAGCCTGGGCAGCTCCGCCGGGGCTCCGGGGCCCCTCCCAGGACTCCCCCAGCCCGCAGCCAGAATCCTAATTCTCTCCCCTTCTGGGGGCAACGGCCTCCGCCAAGGCTATGGATCCAGCGAGCAGAGAGGGAGGGGAGGGAGGCTGGGCCACCGCGCCTGGCCAGGACCCCGGGGCCATGCCCCAGGACGAGCACTGCGCTGAAGGGGAAACGAGTCCGACCCCTCGGCCCAGCCGCCAGGGAGCACGGCCACCTCCAAGTCCGCTGGAGCAGTGCCCAGGACTCGGGTCCCCTGCCAGCTGTCCTGCCACAGGCTGGCCCAGTCTCTGTGCCCCCCCCCCGATTCACGCCACACGCATGGGTGCCCCCCCCGGGGACAGCTCGGGGGAGCCAGCTTCCGGGCGCACTAAGCCAGCTGGAGAGCCTGTACCGCATGGAGAGAGTTCTGGAAGAAAGGCGCCATCTCGGCCCCTCGGGGGAGCTGGGCTGGCCCTACTGCGTGTCAGACCCACCCCTCCATCTCACACCCCGCTGCCCTGCTCGTCCTGACAAAGGGGGACCCCAACAGCCACAGGCCCCGAGCCGCTCCTGCCTGGGCTGGGGAGAACAGAGGCCCACTCAGAGGGCCGGACCACGCCTGCCCGCTGCCCCGGCGCGTGAGGAGGGAGACGTGACCAGGAGCGGGCTTTGGGGAGCCGGCGGCCCCGGGACACACGCAAGGAGCCAGCGCGGGGGTGCCCAGGTCAGCGCCATTGGCCGCTGCCCACAGAGGAGGGGGGGGCTCCAGGAAGCCCTCCCCCGCGCCGCCTGCCTGCCTGTCGGGCACAGCCAGGCTCGACTGCTCAGACCTTCTGTTACCTGCAGGGCCGGAGGGACCATGTCTGCACCAGGGAGCCCCCCGGTGCCCAGCTGCGCCTCGCCTGGGCACTGAGCTGGGCCTGGACGTGCCAGCCTCAGTGCCTCCCCACGGGGCCCCTGTCCTCCTGCTCCAGCCGCAGGCTGAGCCCTCCCTGACCCAGCTCTGGACCCTGCCCCGCCCTGAGGTCAAGACACGGAGCTGAGCCAGCCCCCAGCCCCCAGCCCCAGGCCAGGCCCACCTGGCCCTGACAGCTCACACACAGGTCAGAGGTCAAGCTCAGGGAAAGCCCCGAGGCCCACTTGAGGGAGGCGGCTGCTCTAAGAACAGCCTAAGTGGCCTTAAGAGGGGGATTGTGTCCTCGGGAGGTCGGCCCAGCTCAGAGGGAGGGCATCCGGCCAGCCTGAGGCGCGGCTGGAGGCGGCGGGGGCAGAGGGAGGTGGGGGGATCAGGCGTGGTGTGTTTTCCCGGGGCAGGAGCGGCAGGCCTGACCCCTGTCTGGGTTTCCGGGGACGGACACAGCAGGTCTCGTTTCTTCCTGAACCGAGTGTTGGTCGGAAAGGGACACAAGGTCTAAACGTCTCATAGACTCTGAGGGTGGGTGAGCCCAGAGGCCATTTCACAGGGGCCAGGGCACCCCATCTTTCTTCACACAGGTGACAGGGTCCGTGAGGGCGTGGGTCTCAGCCCTGCCGGGGGGTACAGCTCCCCCAGAGGGCCTGTGCCGGGGCTCCTTCTGCCCGGTGGCCTGGAGAAGCCCTGGGCACCCTGGGCTGGGATCTCTGCCCCTCGTAAGACACAAGGATTGCCGAGGACGCAGGGGCCCCGCCACACGCGCTGGCTGGTGTGCGGGCGGGAGGGGTCCCCGTGCACGGAGCACGCTCCCTGGCTGCGTCTGAGGACAGATTCCCAGCAGGTTCCAGCAGAGAAGAAACAACTCGAAGTTGTCTGTCTTCAGACTCGGTCTCACGGGTCCTACCGAGCTGTGCTGTTTACGCACAGGTCTGTAGAGTAAACTGGCCATCAGCCGTGCAGAGAACAGGGGTGCTCTCGCATGCCGGAGGAGGGCCCGAGACCTCTCCCTCCATCCTCACAGGCCCACGGGGCACTCACCAATGTCCCCTGCCATGGGACTTTTTTTAAAATTCAATCTTTTTTTTTTTTTTCCCCACAGTTACAAAGTTGCTCGTGATTGGGTCCCAGTCAGTGTTCCAGCACCTGACCCTTCACCAGTGTACATTTCCCACCACCGTGTCCCCAGTTCCCTCCTGCCCCCCATGCCTCTAGGACAGGCATTTTCCTCTCTCTCTCCCTCTCTCCCTCTCCCTCTCTCTCCCTCTCTCCCTCTCCCTCTCTCTCCCTCTCTCTCTCCCTCTCCCCCCTCCCTCTTTCCCTCTCCCTCTCTCTCCCCCTCTCTCTCCCTCCCCCCTCTCTCCCTCCCCCTCTCTCCCTCTCTCTCTCCCTCTCCCCCTCTCTGCCCCCTCTCTCCCTCTCTCTCCCTCTCTCTCTCCCCCCTCTCTCCCTCTCTCTCTCCCCCTCTCTCTCTCCCTCTCTCTCTCCCCCCTCTCTCCCTCCCCCTCTCTCCCTCTCTCTCTCCCTCTCCCCCTCTCTCCCCCCTCTCTCCCTCTCTCTCTCCCTCTCTCTTTCCCTCTCTCTCTCTCCCCCCTCTCTCTCTCCCTCTCTCTCCCTCTCTCTCTCCCCCTCTCTCCATCTCCCTCTCTCCCCCCTCCTCTCTCCCTCCCCCTCTCTCATCCCCCTCTCTCCCTCTCCCTCTCTCTCCTATAGGACATTAGGGTTGCAGTACAGGTACTGAGAGGTTATCATGTCTGTCCCTTTCCCTCCTTTCAGCACTCAGTTCTTGCCCAGAGAGATCATTTCCAACCCTTCTTGCCACAGGGGTCCCTTCTCTGTCCTAACTGCCCTCCACCCACCCCTCCTTGGGGCAAGCTTCCAACCGTGGACCAGTTCCCTGGAGCCATTTCTTCTGTCCTTGGATGTTAGTTTCCTGCTATGGCTTGTTTGTTTTTTAATGTCCCACAAATGAATGCAGTCGTTCTCTCCGTGTCCATTCACTGCTAAGCAGATTTCATGGCTTCATATTTCCTTGCCTGGCACCTGATTTTAACCTGGTTCTCATACGAATCTATGCAAGAATGGGGAGCTGGGCCGAGGGTGCTTGGTGGGTTGTTGCTGGGTGCTGAGGGTCCTGCGGGAAGATGGGGAAGGACCAAGCCCTTGCACACGGCATGCCGCTGGAAGGAGGAGCCAACGCGAGAGTCTGGGGCTGCAAGCATTTATATTCTCAGAGCGAATTTGCCTTTGACTGCACCGAGGGGCCCCCTGGTCCCCAGCAGACATCCAGAAGCAGGAAAGAAAGTTGGGGTTCTTGTCCCCTTGGGAGTGACCCTGTCCCTCTCCTGCAGTCGAGGCTCCTGTGATGCCCCCGCCAGTAGCTGGGGTCGGTCAGCCACCACTAGCCAGGAACTAAACCATCCCTGGTTGGTGGCTTTGTAAACGGTGAAACCTCACACCGTCCCCGGTGACCCTCTCGGTGCAGGGCCCTGGCTCTCTCTTTTGCTGCTTTGCTCAGAGCTCAGGCTGGGGCGCAGCTGGCTTTGACTAAGAAAGGGGTATCAGATGGCCAGAGAGAGAGGACAGTGGGGGGCTGACAGTGGGGGGGGGCGGTGCAGCCAACCTGGGCTGGGTCTCTGGCACTTCAGACAGTTCCCCATGGTCTCCCAAAGTGCTCACTGAGGACAGAGGCAGGCTTAAGTCCTGAGCATCGCCAAGTGTGGCCCTAAACCAAAACCAGGAAGGGGTCCTAGAACAAGAGATGTCTAAAGGAGGAGTCCAAGATGGTGGGGGATGGGGGCTTCCATTGTACCCCGTAGCCCCACTCAGCGGACGGGGTCTCCCACACCCCACTGCCTCCTCACAGACCCACTTGGTCTTTCTCAGGGTCTGTGCCGGGTGAGTAGGACAGGGATGGCAAACGCCTCTCTGTCCTTTTTGTTCTGGTCTGGTTTGGTTTGGGGGTCATCCCTGGAGACGCTCAGGGGTTACTACTGGTTCTGCACTCAGGAATCTTTCCTGGTGATTCAGGGGACCTGGTGGGATGTTGGGGATTGAACACGAGTGGGTCACGTATAAGGCTAATGCCCTACTGTCCCCCTGACCGCTCAAACGCCTCTCTCGCAGCGATCCCAGAAGTATACAACCCACCGCTCCCTCCAGCCTCCACCCAGCCCAGTCTGAACCTCCTCCCATCCTCATCTGCTGAGCAGCCTGGGATGAGCGATGAAGTTTTCCAACCTTCTGTCGCAAAATCAAGCCACTTCCAACTGGAAGCTTTCCGGCACTTTCTGGGATGTCAGTGTTGGGTCTCTTGAGCTCAATTTTCACCTCAGTGACACTGGCCACAACAGCTGCATTCCTCAGCACACGCCATGTGTCAGCCCTGTCGGAAGAAGCGCAGCAAGTGGGTGATCTGGCTGTATGGTGAGAGGGAGAACACGGGGCGTGTGCTGGCATTGCACTCGCTCTGCAGCGGAAGCAACCGTGGCTCTCCGGGGCCCGGGAACCCACCCAAGGTCAGCGCTCGTCAGCCGAGGAGCCGTGATTCCAAGCCAGCTCCATCGGACTCTGTAAGCCTCTTAACAGCTGCTCCTGGTGCCGCCTTCTATCCTCACAAGCACTCAAGAAATATTTACTTATCGATTAATCGGTAGCCTCTCTGCATTAATGCTTCCAAGACTGTCTCTTTGCATGTCAGTCTGTTTTCCCAAATGCGAACTCTCCGGAACAATCTATCGATCATTCCCTGTAATGATTTGTCATCTGGTGATTGTGACTTACAAACTGCCAATTGCCCAGAAGGAAGACGAGGAACTGGGGCTCGAATATCTTTTCTAAAGGAGATGGAGTTCTTAAATGGCCCCTGTAGCAGGCGTCTCTGCTGCAGCTAGCGCGCCCGGGAGGGACTAGCCTACCTAATTATGGGAAATGGTCTGGGGCCCTGGGGCCCGGCTCTGGCGGCTGGCTCTCCCCCAGAAACAGCTGGCTGACTGGGGCAGAGCAAGGGCCTCAGAATAGATGCCTGTCGAGTGAGTCTCTTCTTGTATGGTTTATTTCACAAGGAATCAACAATAAACTTACGCAAAAGGAATATAAGATCAGAGAATTTAGCATCACTGAAGCACTTGAAAGAACTTGCCGGATGGATTTTTAACTCGAAAAGAGAGAAGGGAATGTTTTGAAGGGAGAAATACACGCAGATACACAGCATCCCTGGATCCAGTCTACACATAGCCTCCCACTGCCAACAAGCACACACTCCCTGCTCTTTGAAAGTCTGTGACAATGTCACCTCCTCCAGGAAGCTTTCCAGATTTCTTAACTAGACAGAGGGCTCAGCAATCTGAGCCTTTGAGGAGCACTACCTCTCTGGAAAGACACATCCTATTTCCACAGCCTGTCAGAGAGTTCTGCCTGCAAAAATGTGTGTTCTCATCAAACTATGTGCCCCCATACATGAAGATTCTTCAATAATTGAACCTCAGTGTCCCTCCTTAACAAAGCCCCGTCCACTCTCTCCAAACACCGTGCCTTAGCAAGGACCCCAGGCCTTTACTTCTGAACAAATGCCCGGCCTCCCTCCATGGACGCCTCGGTAACATGGCTGTTCTCTCGGGCTCCCTCTTCTTTTCTATTCACTTATTTTTGTCTGGGGGCCACGCCCAGTGATGATCAGTGCTTGCTCCAGCTCTGTGCTCAGAGATCATTCCTGGCAGGGCTCAGGGTGACGATATGGGATGCCCAGGATCAGATCCAGCTGCGTGCCAGGCAAGTGCCCTCCCCACTGTGCTATGGCTCAGACCCTCTTCTTTTGCGATCTGGACTCTGTGGTGGACACTGTGCTGTCCAGAGCTGGCCCTCTGCTTGCTCACAGAGGATCCTGACCTTCTGACCTCATGTGGGGGCTGATGGACTATCCCACTGGTCATAGAGAGGTCACCAGTTCCCACAACCCTGCACACATGTGACTCACTTTCCCCAGGAGTGCTCATAGCCATGGCTTGTCGACCGAAGCCTCCTATGGCTCGCCTGTCCTGTCCTAGGAGGGGTCGGCCCTGAGCAGGGCATCAGTGAGCCCCGGGGAGGAGGCGTGCTGAGCCTCCCCCTTGGATGGGTGCCTGCCGTACCCTCCTGAGACCATCGTGGACATAGCCGGGCGTGGGTCCTGCTGAGATGCCTCCTGGCTCCGGTACCAGGGAGAGGACGGCAGCCCACACCCTGGCACCTGGTCAGCCTTGGAAGCTCAGGGCTCTGCAGGAGTGCGATGGGACGGCCCAGGAGAGCCCAGTCTCGAGCAGAAGGAGGCAGACCAAGTTAGTGCCACGAGGTCGCTCCAAGGAACCATGGGGCCTTCCTCGGTGCTGGATGGTGAATCAGAGGCGCGTCTGCATCGCCAACATTTCCAGGGTCGGTCTCGCTTTCACAACCCCCTCTCCCCTCTGCAATCACACACAAGGACTTCTCTCCCCGGGGCGCCCTGACTGGGCCCAGGAGCTCCCTAAAGCTCAGCCCTTGTCCTCCAGGCTGTGTGGGTGCCACCCGGCTGCGAGGGAGCGGGTCTTTCCTACAGGTCTTTCCTGCAGGGGCAGAGGCACCTGGGCCTGTCCAGACACCAGTAGTTTCTCCCCTAGGGCCGGGCACTTCCTTCTCAGCAGGTAAGAAAGGGCTGCCAGGGAGACAGGAAGTCACAGCACAGGCCGGGGAGGGGCAGACAGGTGGGGTACACCTGCAGGGAAACAAAAGCAAATTCACAAGACCCACAGCACCTGGTGCTTGTGAGACACGGGGGATGGCTCCCTACAGGTGCTCCGATTCCCGCCCTGAGTGCAGAGAGAGCGAATGGAAGTTACACGCATGGGATTGTTCGCACTTCCCTGATGCGGTGAACCTCTGTGCTCTCCAGACCATCCCCCGGCAAAGCTCTCCCACCAGAACCTGGGTCCTCCTCGGAAGGGACCGAGCAGAGAAGGAAGAGGGAGAGGTGGAAGAAAAAGCCGGGCATAGCAGCCTCAAGGGGGGGCGAAATGGAGTTTTCTGGTCACTGCCTGGTAGACATTGAAAGAGACTGTTTGAGAAAAAAAAATACATATACATATATATATATATATATATATATATATATATATATATATAATCGTGGATGACAGTTCCTAGCATACACCGAGTGCCTTCTAAAATCACTTTTGGCCACTAAATCAGACCCAACAGACCACCTGGACCTCTGGACATAGAAAGGTCCAGAGGATGTTTATTTTCCTTTAGAAAAGAAGCAACTCCGGCTCAGAATGGATCCATGAGGCACTGAAGACCACCGCGGGGGCCAGGGTGGCCCTGAGCGGGGCTGCCTGCTGCCCGACCCCAGTGCCTCGCTCCCTGACCTTTAGCATGGAAGGGACAAGGGGCCATCTCAGACAGTTTGGGTCCAAAGGAAACTAGACCAGAGAGAGGAGTGGCCAAACCGACCTGGCTAGAAGGGCGTCTGCTTCCTGCCCCTGCCCAGAGAGGTTCCCCTTTGTTTGTCCAGTGCTTATCAGGAAGGGGCTTGACCAACAGTATCCCTCTAATCCTTCCAATCCTCAGAGCAGGACGGGTTATTGACATTTGATAGAGAAACAAAAGGCTTGTCTCCACTCGTTGATCCTAGAAATAGCAACGCTGGAATTTGGACCCACGCCTGTTTGACCCAAACCACTGCTCCCAAGGACTTCCTTCACGCCGTCCTTAAGGTAGCTCACATAACGAGATGCTTGGAGTGCCACAATTTTGATTTCTAAGACAGAAACACATTATGCTTCTAATGGGGTCCAACATCTAAGTACACGTGAAGTACATTTCATGCAACATTTGAAATCGTTTACAAGTGCGGTCAGAGAGGAAAGAAGGGGAGGAGGCGGGGTAAGGACACTCGGATTCAGTGCTGGGCAGAGATTTGGGAACCAATAAAGCAGAAATGGGCAGGGAGAGGAATTGCTTTGGGGAGTTGTTTGCTACTTCTTTCCCCTCTGGAACTAGCTAACAAGTCAAGTCCCCCTCTGAGGTGGGACTGATTATTGCAAGTGTTCCTGAGGGTCCTGGACCCCAGCCCTCCCACTCTCTGCCTGTACAAGTACACACCTTGCACAGACACACATTCTATTGATTGAACCATGTGCAAAATACCACACGGGCCCGTGCCACCCGAGAGCTTCATTGCCTCATCTCTGAAAGCTCTTCCAAGCCAACGGAGTCAGTGGATGAGCTCACCAGAACTCTCAAATAGGGTCAGCCAGAACGGGGCCAAAAACATGTCGTCTTGCCATGCATGGACCAGCAGTGCAGACCAGCAGGATGAGGGGGCTCTGTGGATTGGATAGATGTATGGATGGACGGCAGGTGGGTGGACAGTAGGTGGGTTTATGGGTGGATAGATGCATGGGTGGATGGATGACCAGATGGGCAGTGAGTGACTGGATGGATGGATGGTGGGTAGGTTGTGGGTAGATGGAGGGATGGTGGATGGATGGATGGGTGGATGGAGGGATGGGTGGATGGAAGGATGGATGGATGGAAGGATGGATGGATGGAAGGATGGATGGATGGATGGAAGGATGGATGGATGGATGGATGGATGGATGGATGGATGGATGGATGGATGGATGGATGGGCAGAGAAGCAGATGAGTGGATGTATACATATGGAAAACAGAACAAGTGGCTGAATGGACAATCATGCATGAATGGACAGAGTAAAGAACATATGAACATAAGAGTGTGTTTATACAACTATACTTAGATAAGGATGTGTGAATAATGTTAGAAGCCATCAGATGCTTCCAATTCTGGGAATTACAAGACAGTTCAGATAAGGAGTATCACCTTTTGAGATAGATGAAACAGACTAGAATGAAATTAAGAATAATCCTTTGCAATTAAGGATCACTGACAATCCTTCGTGGTGAGGATTGTGAGACCAAGATAGAGGTAGACATAGATGTATAGATATAGGTGTGTGCCTATATTTGTTCTGCATGTAAATTTTTTCCCGTGTGTAAATGCCTCAGTCTGTTTTGACTTCATACTTTTCTATATATCCTCCATGTTTTTCTCATGTAATGCCCCAGATCTGAGCATTTGTGATGCACACCTACATTATCCATGCTGTTTTCAAAGCCTTTCCCAACTGCAGACCCCACCACTCACCCTAAAATGGAATGAGTTCACATAAGGGTCTAGTTTTCCTTGCCTTCACCAGTTGTCAGGTAACCCAGTGTGGATGGGAAATGAACACACATGGGAGCCTTGGAGAGGGTGTTGGGGGGGGGCGACAGGGAACCCAATCAGAGCTCAGCGGGCCAGCACAGTAGAGGGGAACCCCCCTGACTGCTGGAATTCCTGGTTGCAGAGAAGAGCAGGACCGGTGAATGCTCCCGTTTTCTCTGGTTAGAAAACACTTGGAACTGGTCTGGATATAACAGGGCAGGGGGTCGGGCACGTGCCTTGCGCATAAGCAACCCCAATTTGATCTCTGGCACTTCTGAGTGATGCTCGAGCACAGAGCCATAAGGAAGCCCTGATTGTTCTCAATAAATAAACAAACTAAAGAAAGTTACTTGAGATTTTCAAAACTTGTCCTGATGCCTCACATAAATGAAAAGCGTGCACACACACACATATGCACGCAAACACAAACACATACACATGCACACATACATGTGCACACACAAACACACACGTGCACACACAAACATATGCACACATATAAACGTACATGTGCACACACGCACACACACACACAGAATGTTCATGGGCCAGAGGTTTTGTTTCCTATGGGAACTGATGGGAAGTGACTTTGAAACCAAAAAACAAGAACAAAAGACAAGGACTGGGACGTCAGTCTCCTCCTCCAGTGGCTGCCCCTCCACTGTCTGTTTCCGGAAAGGCTGTAATTCGCCCCAACAACCTATGATTTCCCTCCCGGCCGGTGCGAAGAGATATTATGTGCGGCCTTCTGAGGTGCTCTGTGTGTTTGTATAAAACTCCCGACTCAAAATATCTCCCACAGTTGACTGACAGCCCGTGTAATTTAGCAGAAGGCTAAAAATTAAAATCTTCGAGCCTGCTGAGGGGGCGAGAGAACGCAGGAGCGGGCCGGGGCCGCCTCCTCGCCCGGCCGGCGCGGCAGATGCCAGGGCTGTTCATTTTGGAGACGGAACCAAATATTTGTATTTAGATTTATTAAGTCATTATTCTACCATTTGTTCCGATGTGCTTTATTAAAACCAGATCTCATCTCTGTTTTGAAAGTATTACCTGATTTACATAAACCGGTCCCAGCCCTAATTACGGCTTCCTTTGGTGTCTTTTCATTCCGAGGGAGCTTTGCTCTCCCCCTCCTGCTTTTTTGTCGCCTGCCTTTATGGCCCATATGTCTGCCTTGAGATAGCAAGAATCTTCAGCCTATAAATAGACGGCTCGGAGCAGCCCGGCTGCCAGCTATCTGTCCACACATCAACATTACCATAATTGCAACAGTGAATGTGTAATCTCTCTAATCACACGTTCCACTCGGAAAACTGGATTGGGTTTCATAAATTGTATAATTTGAGGCTTTCCTGAGCTACCACTGGGTCGGCAGACTGCTGTGGGTCTGCGGAAGGCCTCGGCCGTGCCTCTCAGCCAGGCGCCCCTGCCAGGACCGAGACCCACTCACAGGCAGGCACCCAGCTGAGGGCCAGGGTAACACCGCCCCGCCTCTGAGACTGGGATCCCTGAAGAACTCGTACCCACACGGCTCTTTTGGAGGTCTGCGGTGACGATCGCCCACTGTGCCCACGCGTCTGCGTTGAGCTGCCTTCCCATCGGCCTCAGTGGAGAAGTGTTCTCAGTGCGCCCATTATCTGGATGCTGACCTCGAGGCTCAGGGAGGGGACGTGGGCATCAAAGGTAGCTCCAACTCCATGCGTGCATGCAGGTCACAGGCCATCAGCAGACCGCAGACCACAGGCCAGCTCACGTCTCCCACCCACCACTCCGGCAGGCAGGGATGAATTTCCCTTTGCCTTTCTGCTTTCATTTTGGTCATGTTAGCTCATCCCTAGGGCCAGGGGAACAGACTTTGAAATAACAAACAAATTCAGCAAGGCGAGGGGCACCATGGTCAGGCCCACCTGGCATGCGGGGCCACAGAGGGGTTTCAGGGCTCTGGTGCTCAGGCCTCGTGATCTTCCAGAAGCTTCCACAGCCCAAGTGTGGCGGGCTGGGCTTGTTTCCCTCTCCCCAGGTCTGTTTTCCCGGCCAGGCTCACGGAGGATGCTGGGAGCCGGGGGCAGGTGGGACGGCGGAAGGGCCTCCGCCTGCTCCCCCGGGCCCCACCCCAGCCCAGCATGCACAGGAAAGTCAGGGCTGCAGAGCACCGCCTCTGAGGACCGGGGGAGCCGCAGAAACGGGCTTCTTTGTTTTGCGTTAGCAGCCTCCTGGCAGTGCGACGGGGCCCGGTCTCGGGAGAGGGGGAGGCTGATGACACCCTGATGGATGGCCTGGTCCCCGCAGGCCCGCCCGCTCGGGCTGTGCCCGTAATTGCCCGGCCTCGCCAAGCCTCAGGTGTCTGTTAGCTGCTCTAAACTGAGCACTAATCAGACGAGAGCCCTGTCCCCAGGCCGCCCAGGCCACCTCGCTCCCGCCCCGCCTGCTCAGCAGCCACCCGTGCAGGCCTCGCACCCGGCAGCCCGAGACTAGCACTGGACAGAGAAGTACCCAGGGTGGGGCCGTGTGTGTGCGCGCGTGTGCGTGTGCATGCGTGCATGTGAGTGATGGTTTACTCATCTTTGACACACGTGTGTTTGTGTTGGCGCTGAGCATGCACACTGCAGTCACACACACGCATCCAGACTGTCTCCCCCACCCCGTAACTTGCCCTCCAACCCCTTCCAGCCGCTCCCCCAGCTCTCTCGGCCAGTGCTGCAGGCAAGGGGTCAGAGGTCAGCATCCCCTCTGCTGTCCTGTGACAGCGTCCCCACACCCACAGGGACTCAGGACACTTAGTTCTGGTGAGGGCGTGTCAGGGCCGGCCCCCTGGGGGATGTGAGCCTCCATCCAGCCCTGGGCAGGAGCCTGCCCTGACCCCAGCCGCAGGACTCTGGCCTTCGCTGCAGTGGGTCGAAGGCCGGCCTGTGAGATCGCCGATGGCGGCCCAGTCGACCGAGAGCGTGGACAGTCCTTGTGTGTTTATCGCCTTCTCTGCGACCGACCCCCACTGGCCAGAGGTCGAAGGTGCCCACCGGAGGGACTTCATTGTGGCAAATTGCTGCACTTTCCCTTTCATCCCCAAAACGACTCTGAGTGCCAAACAGTCACGGGCAGGAGGGGCTGGGTTGCAGGACTCCTTCGGCAGGTGGTGGCACGTATGTACACACACACACCAACACATACACACATACATACACAGACACACACACAGACACACACACACATACATACACATATGTACACATACACACACATGCATGTGCACACACACACACACACATGATCTCTGGCTCTGCCCTAACCCTGGGTACTCTCCTTCCAAGTGCCAGCCCAAGGGGAACAGGCGAGGGCTGAGGGGGCGTGCGCTAAGCAGGACTAGCTTGCAGGGCAGAGGCGGGCTGCCTGCGAAGCAGGTCTCTGGGGGGCAGAGGGCACAGGCCCCTGGGTCTTTGCACAGGCCCCTAAGTGTGGGAAGGGAGGGTGGGTCCAGGAAGGTCGAAACCTTCCCAGCCGGGCAGCGTCCAGAGCACGGCCCTGAAGTTCTCACCAGCTGAGACCCCCGAGGCCCAGGCCCCTTCCCCACTCAGAGTCACTCTCGGCCTCCTCACGCCCTCGCCCTCTGCACGCAGACCCCCCGTCTCTCAGTGCTGCCCGCCCCTGCAGGAAGCTGCACGTCGGGAAACACATCTTGAGTGTCTGACTGGCAGGCCAGTCTCGCTGCCACACCCGCCCGGGGCTCCCGAGGGCAGCAGGTGTCTCAGGCCCCCCAGGAACCTGGTCTCCCCAGAACTCCCCTGCCTGCCGCACCCCTAGGAGGGAGGCTGGGCCTCAGGCTTCCTCAGGTGTGTCTCCTGCCCCACTTCTGCCCCCAGGAGTCACCCCAAGGGGAGGAAAGGCTGAGGAGCAGGGAGAGCACTTCCTGTGACCCCAGGGAAGCCTGCCGTCAGCTGACCGGGCTCCTCTAGGCCCTCCCTTGGGCCTTCCTCCTCCAGGAAGCCTTCCTTGATTTCCTGCCCTGGGACATAGAGGGGTGGCTTCTCTCCTTGTCCCTCTCCCACAGGCCAGCAGGTTCATGCCCATACGGGGCATGTGCACACTAGGTCCCCCTTGATCCCAACGGGAGTAAGACTCCAGCGTCTGAGGCCGGGAGTCAGCCCAGAACCGGGCCCAAACCTATTCTGTCCTCCCCACACACCCACCCTGCTCATGCTGGCTCCTTCCGGTGCTCCTGGCTGACCTCGCTGGCCTGCGGGCAGGGCCGGACAGCACTGGGAGAGTCAGGAGAGCTGACGCCAGGCCCCAAGGCTCAGAGGAGACGGGGCCTTGGAAGCTCCCAGAGAAGCCCCTGCTGGTTCTGGAAAGAGCCCTGTTGCCAGGCCAGGCCCGTGGCCCAGACACGTTCGCCCTGGACACCCCGTGCTCTTCTCTGCCGGGGCCTGCGCGTGGCCAGGGCTCCAAGGGGGCCGCGAGTGACGGGGGGAGGCAGCTGGCACACTCCTGGAGATGGCTGTGAGGCAGGTGAGTGGACTCCCACGAGCTCAGTGCCCACAGGCGAAACCAGCATCTGCACAGTGACACAGGCCCCAGTGGACAGGCCCTCCGCTCTCGGACACCCCAAGCCGCAGTGCGGGAAGGAGTGTCCCAGGCGTGGGAGCAGCCCCCAAACTCTGCAGGCTGTAAACACCCCCCACCTGGAAAGAGCAACTCTGCAGATGTGGTTAAACGCAGGGCCTGGAGCTGTGTGATCAGGAGGCAGGGTCTGCATCGTGACCACAGGGCCTTTGAGGATGCCCAGTCAGAGCTGCTGAGAGACCTCATGATGCCGAAGCAACGCCCTGAGGCCACAGCCAGGAGACTCTGGAGGAAGCACCTGCCCAGTGGCTTGCGGGGTGGAGGGGAGTTGGGGCAGCGTGGCTGAGCCCCGAGTTTAGCTGGTACCACTGGGCTGGGCTCCTGGCGCCCAGACCATGAGGGAAGTGGCCGCTATCACTTTAGGGCGAGTCCCTCCTTCACTCTCCTGCCTTCCTTCTTCCCTCCCTCCTCCCTCCCTCCTTCCCTCCTTCCCTCCCTCCCTCCTTCCCTTCCCCTCCCTTCCCTTCCTTCCTTCCTTCCTTCCTTCCTTCCTTCCTTCCTTCCTTCCTTCCTTCCTTCCTTCTCTCCCTTCCTTCCTTCCTTCCTTCCTTCTTCCTTCCTTCCTTCCTTCCTTCCTTCCTTCCTTCCTTCCTTCCTTCCTTCCTTCCTTCTCTTCCTTCCTTCTCTTCCTTCCTTCCTTCCTTCCTTCCTTCCTTCCTTCCTTCCTTCCTTCCTTCTCTTCCTTCCTTCCTTCCTTCCTTCTTTCCTTCCTTCCTTCCTTCCTTCCTTCCTTCCTTCCTTCCTTCCTTCCTTCCTTCCTTCTCTTCCTTCCTTCCTTCCTTCCTTCCTTCCTTCCTTCCTTCCTTCATTCCCTCCCTCCTCCCTCCCTCCCTCCCTTCCTTCCTTCCTTCCTTCCTTCCTTCCTTCCTTCCTTCCTTCCTTCCTTCCTTCCTTCCTTCCTTCCTCCCTCCCTCCCTCCCTCCCTCCTTCCTTCCTTCCTTCCTTCCTTCCTTCCTTCCTTCCTTCCTTCCTTCCCTCCTTCCTTCCTTCCTTCCTTCTTTCCTTCCTTCCCTCCACTCTCTTGCTTCCTTCCTTCTTCCCATCCCTTCCCCTCCCCCCTCCCCGCCCCTCTCCCTCCTCCTCCATGTTTGGTCTGGGGACATACCCTCTGTGCACGCAGGGTCCAGTCCTAGAGGCTCTTGGGGCCCCCAGAGAGCGCCATGAGTGGCCCTGGGTCAGCTGAGGGGAGTCAGGGGTCCTGCTCTGTGTCTTGGTCCATGCCCTTGTGCCTCCCCTGAAGTGCCGACAGCCCGGGGAGCCCAGGGCACGGCTGATGCGCCTCTCACTGCGGCCACAGCCAGAGCCCCTTCCTGGGCCTGTGGGGTCCCGTTCCCCAAAGCACCAGCTCCCGGCCCTTCCCTCCTCTCCCCTCCCCTTCCCTTCCCTTTCCTCTCCCCTTCTCCTCTCTCTGCATGGGGGTGGGGGGGCAAGGTGCTTTCTGGCCCGTCTCACCCCCTCCTCTCTCGGCTCCCCTGGAGACCCTTGTGCCCACGTAACTCTTCCTGTGCCCCACTCCCACCCCAAACACACCCCAAAGCCCCCAGCCCCATTGCTGGGCCCAGCACCGTGGCAACAGCCCAGCTCCTTGCACTCCCTCCCTCCTCCCTCCTCCGCCCTACCCCCTACCCCCCCCCCGCCCTCCTTTCATCTCTGCCCCCTCCCCTGGGCCAGCAGCTCTGCGTGTCTTGTGAGATGGAAGCTAATTAGTGTCTGATCACTCTCTCTGCGGCCTGTCAGCCGACAGCGATCTGATCAGCAGGGGCTGCGGCCCAGCCCGGGAGCCTGGCACTGGGTGGGGGGGGCAGCCCCGTGGGGAGACCCCCTCCGCCTGTCTGCACGCCCCCCACCCCGAGTCCAGAGTCCCCGCGCTGGCTGGAGTCAGGCCGCCCGCCTCTGGCCTACCTGCCGTTGCCCTGCCAGGACCCAGGGGTGCCCCGGGCCTCTGCCCTCCGGAGCCAACAAGGCAACCTCACTGTCAGCGGGCCCGGGGCTGGGACGGCAGGGCCGAGGGAAGGAGGCCGGCCGGGCACACAGCTCCCTTGCCGCTACGGGCGCAGGCCGGGCAAGGTGTCAGACTCGCGCCCCGTGGCCTCAGAGGCGGGGTGGGCAGGAGAGAGAGCAGCCTCCACCCTCCCTTCCCTCCTCACACAGAGCCTGTTCCTCTCCGGGCCTCAGTTTCCCCGTCTGAAGAGCCTGAGGCCGGCGTGGGTCTCAGCGCTCCACTAAGATAAAGCTCAGACAAGGCTCAGCGTTCTCAGGGCCGTGTGCTGCACCGGCCGCACCATTGAGCTGGAAGGGCCCTCCTCGGCAGAGGTGCCCATCAGCACCCAGGTGGAAGGGGACTGCTGCAGGCTTAGAAGTGCTCCGGAAGTAGAACTGGAACCCAGGACCGGCACCAACACGGAGTCCGTCCCTCGCAGGCACAGCGGTGAAGTTCCCCTTTCACAGTGCACTGGGGGCTGGAGTGATAGCACAGCGGGTAGGGTGTTTGCCTTGCAAGCAGCCGACCCGGGTTCGACTCCTCCGTCCCTCTCGGAGAACCCGGCAAGCTACTGAGAGTATCTTGTCCGCACGGCAGAGCCTGGCAAGCTACCCGTGGCGTATTCGGTATGCCAAAAACAGTAACAACAAATCTCACAATGGAGACGTTACTGGTGCCCACTCGAGCAAATCAATGAGCAATGGGACAACAGTGCTGCAGTGCTACCGTGCACTGGAGTCACACCTCAGCCTCCGTTGCCTGATGCTTACAAGGACAGCCTGGCTACCCCAACCACATTGGGCCAACAGCCCACTAGCCTATTCCAGTCAAAACACTCCCAGAACTCACCAGCATACCAGTGAGCACAGACTCTGCACAGGCCCAGTCTCAAAGACACAGCCCCCGAAGGGGCACTTCAGGCCCACTGAGGCACTCAGAGCACCAAAGGGGAAGGTGACATCCTGGAAGAGGAAAGAGGAGACCACGGTCGCCTGAGCTCACCCAGAGGCCTCCTGCAGTGAGAGGGGACGCTGAGAGAGAGCTGGAGGGACCCCTCCAGACTACCATGGCACCTTGGGGACACGGCACAGACCCCCACGAGAGGAGTGGATGGAGCAAAGAGCCCTGCAGCCGCAGGGGAACACCGCCCACACAATCTCTCTGATAGGGTTCAGAGACGAAACTGGGGGGTGCTCAGCGAGCTCAAAGAAACAGTGCGACGGACGGACGTCCGTGAAACACAGGGCGACACACAGGAACAGTGGAGCGGACATCCCGTGACACACGGGAGGCTGTCAGAGCGCTCTCCCCGAGTGCGTTTCCTGGAGCTGGTCTGGGCGTGGGCCCAGAGCTGGGGTTCTGTCCAGGCCCCGTCGTGGCTCTCCCCAGCCCTCCCAGCCCACAGACGGTGCCACAGACGGCCTCCAGCCCCACTGCTGCACACAGAGGCCGGCCGCCCCCAGGGCCTGGCGCATGGACGTCAGCCCCAGCCGGGCTCCGCGACAGTCCTGCCAGGGCTCACCCCGCAGAGGCGCCCCGGGACAGCCCATGGCCCTGGGCCCTGGGGTTCCTCTGGCTTGGCTGGCACCCTGCTGCCCCCAAGGCCAGCCACTCGGGCAGTAGGCCCCTCCCTGAAGCCCCAGTTTAGGAGAGTATGTGTGGTTGCTCCAGGCCACCCACTCCACATCACCCGCTGGCCCTGACTGAAATGTGTGGTCTGAGTGGCAGGGCTCTTCCTTGGGGAGACCTAGACACACACACACACACACACACACACACACACACACACACGCACAAACACACGCATACACACATACACACACACGCACACATGCACATGCACACACATGCACACACGCACGCACATATACACATGTGCGCGCACACATACACACATATACACACATGAACACACACATACACACACGAACACATGCACACACCACACACATACATACACGCGTGCACACACACATGCACACATATACACGCATACACACATGCACATACACACATACACACACAGTGTGGAGGCTAACATGCCCAGCACGGGATTGGCCGGCGGTGCCCTGCATGGCCTCCTCTAAGGCAGGTGCGTGTGCGGGGCGGGGGCTGCCGTGGTGCCAGCAGGTCTGGGTGGCGCTCAGCAGGGCCCGAGCGTGGCCGGCCCCATCCCGTGCTGGGGATCGCGGCCCGGGAAGCCCCACAGCCCAGCCAGGGTCAGGCGGGCACAGAGCGGCACCAGCCCCCGCCGGGCGGCTGACTCCAGAGTCCGCATGTGGGTGCTGACCCGTTTGCTCAATGGCCTCTGCCCGCGCGGTGCCAGGCTGGGCAGATGCCGCCCGCGGGAGCAAGTCTCGGCCCTGGCTCGCTCTCTCCCAGCCAGCCCTGCAACACTGCCACCCCCCTCCACGTGCGTCTGGGCACTGGCCAGGGTACCCGGCACGTCCGTAGGGCTTTGGCCTTTTGCTCGTTAGGCTGGCGGGGCTCGGGCTGCCCGGGGAACAGTCACAAACCAGCCAAGTGCTTCACCCCTGCGCATCTCTCCGCCCTCTTTGCCAGGAGAGTGGCCGCCTGCATCAGGGTCAGCCCAGGTCCAGGCCCCGGGGCTACCCCCTCCCCCGCCCCCCACACGCCAGCTCAGGCCACACAGTCGTCCTGAGGAGCTGCGGTGCTCCGGGCCCTAGGGAGGCTTCCTCTCTGCGCCCTGCTCTCAGCCGGGCTCTCGGGCTGCAACGGGCTTCCCAGGAAGGGGTGAGGAGGGGCTCAGGGCCTCTGCGTGGGGCGGGGTGGGGGGCAAGGCTTGGCGGCTGTGGGGAAGGGAGTCGCTGGGCGTCAGAACATTCCGCACCTCATGGGGACCACACAGGCCGGCGGCCCTGGCCTGGCCCGCCCTGGCACCGTGAGACAGCCGGGCTTTCCCGGGAGCCCGCACCGCAGCTGCCAGGACTCCATGGGCGAGGTGCTGCGCCCACACCAGCCCCTCCTGCGGGCTCTGCTGCCCACCTGGGCCCTCCTGCCGGCAGGCAAGGCCCTTCCCACCTTCCCGACACCCCTCGCCTGAGCCAGAGACCAGGCCCCGCGGGACACACGCATCCACAGCATGGCCAGACGCCCGGGACAGACGCGGTGGCTCCCTGGGGGTCCCCGGGGGCCATCCCACAGCCCCCTCCGGGTGCAGAGCCCCAGCCCTGCAGGCCTCCCTCCACCCCTCCCTGGGGGACTGGGGGCCCAGAAGGACCGTGAGTGGGAGGAGCAGGGGCGGGCCGGGAGGCCAGCTGCCCTCCAGCCGAGCCGTGTGCCAGGTGCGGTGCCAGGGAGGGGACCCTGCACCCCCTGCACCATGCCCGGCCCCGAGAGGCAGCGCCGGCTCTGGCTCGAACTACAGCATGGGAGCACCCACCAGCCCAAGGACAGGGTCGCAGGGAGGACGGGCAGAAAGGAAGGCCCAAGACTCAGACCCACATGTGAGTGCCCTCCTCTGCTCCCCTCCTCCTCCTGATCCTCCTCCTGCTCCCCTCCTCTGCTCCCCTCCTCCTCCTGATCCTCCTCCTGCTCCCCTCCTCTGCTCCCCCTCCTCCTCCTGATCCTCCTCCTGCTCCCCTCCTCTGCTCCCCCTCCTCCTCCTGCCCCTCCCCCTCCTCCTGCCCCTCCTTCTCCTCCTGGTCCTCCTCCTCCTTCTCCCCCTCCTCCTGCTCTCCCCCTCACCTTCCCCTCTTCCCTCCCTCACTGAACTGCCCTGAGCTCGGCCTGAGACCCTCTTCGTCCCCGAGACCCACACCCCCCTGAAATCCACGCAGCTGCAGACCGGCCTCTGCTCCCGCCCGGCCCGCCCGCCCCATGCTGGGATAGGAGGGAAGCCGAGGCAGAGACGGAAACTATTCCTGGGATTGCTCTGCCACTGCTGTGGCTGTGGAAGGAAGTGAGGCGGGCAGGGGCGGGGGGAGGAGAGGCTAACAAGATTAAAAAAGCCATAATGAGACCACAGCACAAACCCTGCAATCATGCTCCCAAATTTAATCAAAGAGCTTCCCGCACGGGGCCTGGACGCCTCTCCCAGGCCGGCAGGTTCTGAGCTGGGCAGGGCCCTGGGGAGAGGCCTCGGCCTCGGGTCAGCCCCTCCTCCCCTCCCCCTCCTCCTCCCCCTCCTCCTCCCCCTCCTCCTTCGCTGCTCTTCCTCCTCCTCCTGACCCTTGTCTCCTCCCACCTCCCCTCCCCATTATTCTCTTCTTCCTCTGCTTCATCATCTTCCTCACCGTCCTCTTCCTCCTTCCCCCTCCCCCTCTCCCGCTCCTCCCTTCCTTTCCCCTCCTCCTCCTCCTCCTCCTCCTCCTCCTCCTCCTCCTCCGCTCCCTCATCTCTTCCCCTTCCCTGCCCCCCCTGCTCTCCCTCCTTCTCTCTCCCCCTTCTCACCATCCTGTCCCTCCTTCCCTTCTCTTTCCTGCCCCTGCTCCTCCTCCTCTACCCTCCACTCCTCTCCACCACCTCTTCTCATCTCCACAAACCCACGCCACCTCCATGCCGCCCACCCTGCTGCTTCCTCACCTGACCCCAGCCCGCGCCTCTCAGCACACAGCTAGCGCCATCACGCTCCTTGCTCCTGAGAAAAGGTCATGTGGGCCCTGGAATTCAGCCGAGGGGCCTGGACAGAGATCATGCCCAACGGCCACTGTGGCTTGCCGGTCTCAAGACAGCAGAAGGGTCCAGCTCAAGGAGTGGGGGCGAGGGGGCGTACAGTAAGAACGGAAGTTTGGTCTTCCTCCCCTGTTGCCCACACAGGGCTTCCCAGGCCGTTGGCGCGAACGTCTCGTGAGAAGAAATATCAGGAGGGCTAGAGAGATAGTCCAGAGGGAGGGCGCTTACCTTACACACGCCAACGTGGGCTCGATCCCTGGCATCCCACACGGTCCTCTGAGCCACCACGAATGGTCTGAGTGTGGAGCCAGGAGTAAGCCCTGCGCATAGTGTCCTGGGCGAGCGTCCCCCTGGAGAGAGGACGTGCCCTGACCACCCTTCCCTCTGCTGCCTGAGTCATGGCACGTCAAATCCAATAAAAGACGCTTCTCTGTGCTCTCAGCCGCTTAGCCAATCCCTGGGGCCAGAAAGGCCTGCCCGAGAGAACCTGGTGGACAGTGGCTGTGCGGTCAGCGTTGGTGATGAGGGGACCCCTCACAGGGCCGGCTTGGACCCGGGGCTGCCACTCCTCAGCCTGCCCCAACTGGCTGCTCTGTACGACGCCAGTCCGTGTCACAGAAAGGGGGAGGCCGGGGAACCCATAAGTCCAAGTCACAGTCAGGGTTCAAGATACTGGTCGGACAAAGTTTGAGTCACAGTGGTCTGCGCCCAAACAGAAGATTCAGATTCTTGGCAATTTCCAGGTCCTACCAGGGTGCAGGAGTGACACCACCTTGCTTTCCTCCAGGAGCCCGTCTAGACCCCTGAAAGAGGGTTCCTGCCACTCAGCCCGGGTGGCTGGAGCACCCCAGCACCCCCAGGTGCCGCCAGCAGCAGCAGGGACCACCTGCCCAGTGCACGAATGCAGACTTGACCCACAGGCTGGCACCTACCGGCTGCGCCACTGTGGGTCAGTTCCTGTTGAGCGTGGCTTTCAAACAGAGCTAATAATATCCCCCAACGGCCTTATCTCTCGAGTGGCTTTCAAAATCCAAAGACACCTTCTCTGACAAAGTGGCTCGTAGGTTGCTATTAAGAAGATAAAATAAGCACTCGGTTCCTGGGAGCACCGGGAGATAGCCCTAAGCACTGTTAGAGGGCCCAGATAAGGGGTGAGGGGCAGAGGTGGGGGAGGCGAGGGGGAGGGGACACAGCTGGGAGGATGGGGAGGCCCAGAGAGAAGAGGGAAGACGCTGAACCCCAGTGGGCTCCGTCCCCGCCAGCAGGAGCGGCAGAGAGAGGGTGGCTGACAGAGAGCAGAGTGAGCCAGGCCCAGGGGGCCAGAAACGGCACAGAAGCTTCCAGAGCTCACCGCAGGGGACGCCCGCGGGGAGACCGTTGCAAGCATGTGGGGTGAATAACCAAGGGCCTGGAACACGAGGCCGAAGCCGTGGGGCTTTATGTGGTAGAACTTGGTGTATGTGACATATGTGCATACGTGTGGGTCCAAACACATGCATGCATACTGAGACACACATGCTCATGAATCATAGACCTACATACATGCACGCATATGGATCCATACACATACACACAGGTGGACCCATGCATGTGCACGAGGGCCCAAGCACACACATGCACACACGCCGTAGTTCTCTGCACTAAAACATGGGTCCGGTGCTGGAGGCGTGTGGGAAATGCTTGTTCTCAGGTGCCCCCAGGCCTCCTGCAGTGGAAGCCGTGTCTGAGCCACTGTCTTCCATCGGGCCGTGGTCACTCCCCACCCATGGGGCTGCCGGTGTGGCAGAGGCCATCAGCACCCTGCTCGGTCCCCACCCGGAGCCCCCTGGTGGGTGTCCGCCCACCCTGTCCAGTGAGAAGACAGGAAGTGCGGGGGAGAGGCCTCGCCCACAGGGGCATAAGTGGTGCGGCTGAGTCTGGGGTGGTGGTACGGGGTGGGGGTGCCACGTGGTCTGGGAAACAGCCCCCACCTCTATCCATTGCCTCTCCAGCCCCAGCCCCTGCACTCTCTGGAGATGTTTTCTGGAGGGTCTTGGTTCTGTTTGGGGGTGACCCGACCAAGATCTCCTGCGCCTGGCGCCTAGCCGAGTGCCGGGATGGGGTGCGTGGGGACGCTGACCTCCTGGGCCAGGCTGAGCGGACGGCAGGCGAGCCGCCGGGGGGCAGGCGTGTAGGCCCCCGAGGCCTGGGGAGGAGCGGTGGACTACAGAGCCACCTGGGACTGCAAAATCGCCGAGACTTGGGGTCCTCATTGGCCACCAGAGAAGCCAGCCCAGGTGCCCAGTTTAGTCATCTCCATTTCAGCAACAGAGCAAGCGAGGCTGACAGGTGGTTTGTCCCGAGTCAGATGCCTGCTCTGGAGCGCCTGTGCCCCCCATCAGCACTGTGACCCTCGCTCAGGGGCCGGGCGCTCCGTGCTCTGCACTGTGGCAGACACAGCGGCATCATGCAGTGTATGGATCTTTCATGTTAACTGTTGTGTTTTTGTTTCTTTTTTTATTTTCTGCCATTTGGAGTCAGAGAGCAGAACTTCCAAGTTTGGGAGGGATGAAAGAGGCAGGTACCAGGAACCCGACTCTTCGGCCTGAAGCATGTTGGTCAGGGCTTTGTACGTGTGAATGGAAGTTACGGTTGGGAAGTTCCGGTAGAGGCCCAACCTGCTCACAGAGGAGAAAATGTACGCCACGAATTCTAAAGAATGGGAGTCGCCCACACAGGGGAAAAGAAGGGCCTTCAGATTCAGTGTGAGAAACAGACAGGTGACACAGCTGGGCCCTAGAGGAATGGCACATGGGTCTAAGTTGCTAGCAGCTTTGTGGGCACCTGGGTACCATGCTCCTTTAGCAACATCCCAGCTGTGTGGCATTGACCCACTTCCTGGGTCCTTTTCCTCCTTTGTCAAATGAAGGTGGCAGTGCTTCCTTCCTGGTTAAGTTTAGATGAGATTCATGTGGAAGAACTTTATGCCACTGTTATTTAGTTCTTAGAGAGCAGTGATTGAGCTGGATGCCAACAGTCCCCCCTTTTTGCTTGTTTGTTCATTTGGGGGCCACAATCAGTGGTGCTTAGGGCTTACTCCTAGATCACTCCCGGCAGTGCTCAGAAGACCATATGTGGTACTAGGGACGGTTCAGTCCCTGTCATCTTCAAATGGCCTGCACGCAGGGCAAGTGCCTGCCCCGCTCTCTTCTCTGCAACCATACCTCTCCTTTGGTTTTTTGCAGAGAACTGGAAAGGGAAGGAGCATGTCCAGAGACACACAGCCAGAAGAAGCAGATCCAGAATCCAGATCAAGGTGACCTCATCCCAGCCTTCTGAACAGCTTGTTCGAGTGACACAGAAATCCCACATAAAATATTAGCAAAGTACAGGCAAAGGGATATACCTGATAATCTTTCGTTATCTGTATTGCAAACCATAACGTCCAAAACGAAAGAGTGAGAGAGAGAAAAGGAGAGAGAGAGAAAGAAACAGAGACAGAGATAGAGACAGAGAAACAGAGATAGAGACAGAGAGACAGAGACAGAGAAGAAAAGTGTCTGCCGTAGTGGCAGGTGATGGGACAGGGGGCTGGGAGGGAAACTGAGGACATTGGTGGTGGGAAAGGTACACTGATGAAGGGACGGGTGTTGGAACATCATATGACTGAAATCCAATCATGAACAACTTTGTAAATGTGTATATCACTGTGATTCAATTAAAAAATAATAAATGATGAAAAATACAGATTAGCAAAGTGAATCCAGCTCTGAGTGAAGCCATTAACAGACCATGATCAAGTCTTGTTTGTCTTAGAATGTGAATATGGTTCAGAAACAGAAAATCGATTCATACTATGACATTGTGTAAGTAGGTTAAACATTAAAGGTCTTAAGGACCATTAAGCAACAGGAGAGAAAAGGGACGAGAAGGACGGCTGGACAGACCGTGTGCCGATGTGCGTTCAGGACGCCCTGGCTCAATGTCCAGCACGACGTGGATTCCCAGGCACAGCCAGGAGTCACCCCCGGGCAGAGAGCTGGAAGTAACTCCTGAGTATCACCAGGTGTGGCCCAAGCAGCCCCCCACCCAGAAAAAGAAAAAAGAAAGAAATTTAATAACATGCTACTTAAGATTTCTTTTCTTTCTTTTTTTTTTTCATTTTTGATCCACTGCAACAGTGTTCAGAACTTGCTCCTAGCTCTGTGCTCAGGGATTACTCCCACCAGGGCCCAGGGAATAGCATGAGTTCAGGTATCAAACTTGGGATCAGTCACATGCAAAGCAAGCAACCTACCCACTGTACTATAGATCTGGCCCCTAATATTTAACTTTAAAAATATACTTAAGTAAGCACTGTAGCACTGTCATCCCATTGCTCATCGATTTGCTCAAGCGGGCACCAGTAACGTCTCCATCGTGAGACTTGTTGTTACTGTTTTTGGCATATCCAATACACCATGGGTAGCTTGCCAGGCTCTGCCGTGCAGGCAGGATACTCTCGGTAGCTTGCCAGGCTCTCCGAGAGAGGTGGAGGAATCGAACCCAGGTCAGCTGCATGCAAGGTAAATGCCCTACCTGCTGTGCTATCGCTCCAGCCCTTCAAAAGCCTCACTTTTGAAAGGTATTTAAGTAAAGCAGAAATGAAATACTTTGTATGGCTGGAGAGATAGTGCAGCAGTTAGGATGAAGCAGGGTTCAATTCCCACACCCCGTATGGTCCCCTGAGCACTGACAGGAGCGATCCCTGAGTGCAGTCATGCGTGGGCCTGAGCACAGCCTGGTGTAGCCCCCAAATAAATAACTTTTTTAAAATCTTCCTATTTTGGGGCTGGAGCAATGGCACAGCGGGTAGGGCATTTGCCTTGCACGTGGCCGACCCGGGTTCGATTCCCAGCATCCCATATGGTCCCCTGAGCACTGCCAGGAGTAACTCCTGAGTGCAGAGCCAGGAGGTAACCCCTGTGCATTGCCGGGTGTGACCCAAAAAGCAAAAAAATAAAAATCTTCCTATTTTGATTTGTAAGCTTTCCCGTATCGAACGTGGAAGCTACTGGTGGGAAGCTAGCAGTGTTCTCGCCACCAAGATCAGGAAGAGGGGAACGGCCCAAACCCTGCCATGAGCCCAAGCAGGGACAGGAAAGTGTGAAGGCCTGAGGTAGAGCCACACCTTAAAACTCTAAAAATTAAAAAGGAAAACTGACCCCGTTCGCACTGATAATACCAAATGACTATATGCAAAGCGAAACCATTTTAACTCCTCTTTGAGAGGCTGGAATGATAGAGCAGAGGGCAGTGTACATCCCTGCAGGCCGCTGGACAGGGCTTGATCCCCGGCACCCTATAAGGTCCCCAGATCCCTGCCAGGAATGATTTCTGAGTGCACAGGGTTAAGCCCTTAGCACCCCAGGGTGTGCCCCCCCACAAAAAAAAAATCAAAACTGTCACTGTCACAGTCATCCCGTTGCTCATCAATTTGCTTGAGTGGGCACCAGTAACGTCTTCATTGTGAGACTTGTTCTTACTGTTATTGGCATATCGAATACGCAATGAGTAGCTTGCCAGGCTCTGCCATGCAGGCGGGATATGCTTGGTAGCTTGCCGGGCTCTCTGAGAGGGGTGGAGGAATCGAACCCGGGTCAGCCACATGCAAGGCAAATGCCCTACCCACTGTGCTATTGCTCCAGCCACAAAAATCAAAACAAAACATAATAATAGTAAATTTCTATTTGCATGTACCGACAAGAGCCAGCAAGAAGAAAAATATTTGAAAAGCAAAATTCTGTACTACCACAGCCAGACATATTTTGACTGGCAACTTCCTTCCCCATCAATGCACTGAAAATGAGAGGTTTCAGGGCTTTGAAGTTTTGACTAAATGAGAGGTAAGTGAGTTCCCAGGGCAGTTTGGAGAGTTTAGCTATGTTCACTCTCCCTCCCATCAATTGATGTTTAGTGAAAAAAAAAAATTCTTTTAACTCTCTAGGACTCTAGGCCTCGATGACGTTATTCTAAGTTTCTAAATTATTTTTAACTGGGAAGAGAAAGAGGTAAGGTTCACCGAGATTTTAGGAATTTTCCCTACCCCCGAAATGCAACAGAATGGAAACTTATGATCTTAATGGCGAGACAAGGCAGAGCACAGGAAGGCTAGGTAGACCGATGGGAGAAAACGAACCTTGATCCCAGTGTGAGGACATGAGTGTGGCTGGGACACAGGTGGAGTATGGAGATGACAAGGTGACAATTCACACCACCGTGGAAGGGGGAATTACCAATGAACCAATACTGGAACCATTGTTTAACTCAATTGATTAATTCAAATGAAAATGAAAACAATTCACATCCAATTTGATGCAAAAATAAATCGCAGCAAACTAAGGAGCTAAATGTCAAAAGGAAAAGTCATAAATATCTAGAAGATAAATGTCAGCTCTTAGTAAGGAGAACTAGTAACGCCTAGAAGCATAAAAACATGATATTGTAAGAAGGGAAAGGTTGATACATTTGACCAAATAAGTGAAATCTTCCCAAATCTCAGAAATCTTACAAAGCTAAAAGGGCTAGCCACAGCTTGGAAATATTTGTAATAATTTTTTAAGTGATACTACTATATAAAAATTCAATTACATTGATAAGAAAACCAAAACCCCCAAATCAAAAATGAACAAAATGAACAAAATGCACATGGAAAATTCATAGGAGAAAGACTAATTAATGACTGCAGAAAAGTAAATAATTTAGAGTGTATTATATATATATGTATATGTCTATATACATATATATATAATATCAAGGTCAAAGTTTTAAGTTAGCAAGATTTTCAAAAAATGATACTTGGGACCAGAGATAGTATAGAGGAGTAAGACATTTGTCTTGCACATGGCAAACCTCCCTGGCAACTCAGAGAGTGCCCAGAGCACAATCAGGAGTGATCCCTGAGCACAGATCCAGGAGTAAAGCCTGAGCACTGCCAGGTAGAGCCCCCAAACAAAACAGAAAACCGAAAAATGATATATTCTGGAGCAAGGGGCTTCAGGAGGGCTCAATGCAAAAGTACCTGACCGTTGGAAGCAGGTTAAGGGATATGACTTTTTTTTTTTTTTTTTTTTTTGCTTTTTGGGTCACACCCGGCAATGCACAGGGGTTATTCCTGGCTCATGCACTCAGGAATTACTCCTGGCGGTGCTCAGGGGACCATATGGGATGCTGGGATTCGAACCCGGGTCGGCCGCGTGCAAGGCAAACGCCCTACCCGCTGTGCTATCACTCCAGCCCCAGGGATATGACTTTTTAGTATCTGTATTGCAAACCATAATGCCCAAAAGGAGAGAGAGACAGACAGACAGACAGATAGAGAGAGACAGCAGAGACAGCAGAGACAGACAGAAAGAGAGACAGAGGGAGAGAGAGAGAGAGAAGAAAAGTGTCTGCCGTAGAGGCGGGGCGGGGGGAGGTGGCAGGGGGAAACGGAGGCATTGGTGGTGGGAAATGTATGCTGGTGAAGAGTCGAGTGTCGGAATGACTGAAACTCAGTCATGAACAACTGTGTAACTATGTATCTCACTGTGATTCAATTAAAAAATAAATCAAGAGGGCTGGAGCGATAGCACAGCGGGTAGGGCGTTTGCCTTGCATCCGACCGACCCGAATTTAATTCCCAGCATCCCATAGGGTCCCCTGAGTGTCATCAGGAGTAATTCCTGAGCACAGAGCCAGAAGTAACCGCTGAGCATCACCGGGTGTGACCCAAAGAGAAAAAAAGAATGAATGAATGAATGAATGAATGAATGAATGAATGAATGAATGAATTAGTTAAAATTTTAAAAATAAATAAAAACCTACCTTGTAAGCATAAGGCCTAAGAGAGCCCCCGCCCCAAGTGCAGCCCCCCGGTCTAAGGTTCATTTCATCTGCTCCCAGGGGTTTCTGACGCCGCCCCAGAGCACATGGTCTCTTGTGCAGTTCCACCAGGAAGCCCAGCATGAGGGCAGGAGCTCGGCCCTGCCCCCCAGGACATGCTCCAGCCCCTGCCGGAGGGCGTGGCCCCAGGAGTCTTCGTGAGAGAACCTGGTCTCCAAAACCACAAAACCACAGTTCCTGGACGGGGCCGGGGAGAGAGGACAGGAAGAAAGAAAATCGATAATGGCAGAGGGCACCGTACGTCGTCGTCATCTTCGAGTGAGGATGGTCCGTTCCCCCGGGTCAGCACAGCTGCCCCGCACTCCTGAGCCGTCTGCTCCTCTGGTGTGAGCCTGTGGGAAGTTCCTTCGACACCGCGATTCTGCGCTAGGATCTAGCTCTCCGAGTCTGTGGCAGAGACTTCGGGATGTAAGCTAATTCCTTGTCGCAGAATGCTTTACAGTGGCAAACCCTCGGAAACCACACACATGTCCATCAGCCTAACCACACTGGGTATTGCTCCAGTAGATTGTGGTCTTTGCAATAATTCCTTTGAAGGCGATTAAGGGGCGGGTGAAGGGGAGGCGTGACTATAAGATCTTTGGGGCAGGGGCACAGAGCGATAGCACAGCGGGGGAGGGCACTTACCTTGCATGCGATCAACCCGGGTTCGATCCCCGGCATTCCAGATAGTGCCCTAGCACCACCAGGAGTAATTCCTGAGTGCAGAGCCAAGAATAACCCCTAAGCATCGCCAGGTGTGACAGCCCACTCCCCGCTTAAGAAAAGCCAAAAAAAAAATTGGTAGAAAATTAGACTTGTGATAATAGTGGTCAGAATAAAATTTTCTCATCATGCGAAACAAATGCTTGAACGCTCATGTATGGTTTCTGATTATTGCTATTACCATGTCTTTTTCTTTCCCCCAGATTTTTAACAATAAGCACATAATCTCTTTATGATTTTTTTCAAGCACGGGAGATTACACTCTGACCTGGAATGTGTGACAGGAGAGAAGGGCCGGGGACAGGCCCGGAGTGTGTGGTGATTTGTGCTGTTGTTTTTACTACAGATCTCCTGGTGACATAACAAGTGTCTCAGAGAGACCCTTCTGGGCTGTCATTCACACTCTCCAGTCTGGTTTCAAGTTCATGCTACAGCCCAAGACGGGACGCCGTCTTCGCCGCCGAGGACAGCTGCAGGCACCCGGCTGCTCCGCATGCTTCCTTCTGCCCCTGCTCTGAGGACACAGCCATTAGCACTGTCCTTCCAGGAGGAGGTCACCACACAGGAAAACATGTGACACATGCACATGCACACAAACACACATGTGGACTCACACGAACACACCAGGACACAGAGATGCTCAGGGACGCAGACACACAGAGACACACGCAGAGACTCACACAGAGATACACACAGAGACACAAACTCAGAGACACATGCTGAGACCCACACAGACACACACTCAGGCAGCCGGCTCCCTCCTCCGCCCCCAGGACCCTTCCCGGGCACCCATTCCCGATGAAGGGAGGTACCAGGAGCCTGCCAGCCTGGTTCAGAGTGCAGACGGAAGCCAGAGAACAGAGAGCGGCAGACGCTGACTCCACCCCGGAAGCTAAGGGGGTCCGCAGGAGGGTCCCTAGCCCCCACTGACTGGCGTGGCTCTCTGCACGGCCAGGCCTGCATCCTCTCATGTTCCTAGTGTAATGGGCATTAAAGTACCAGCCTGGCACACCACCTCATGCCCCTCTGAGAAGAGCCTGGACGCAGACAGCAGAAGCACTTGGGTGGGAAGAGGTGGCAGAGAAGGGGCAAGACCGGCACATGACGGGCGGAGCCTGGCCAAGGACAGTGGGCGGGGACGAAGAGGTCGCCCGCATGTCCCCAGGTGTAGTATAAGGGGGGCAGCTGTGGGCACCCCTTCTGCCGGGACCAGCTCACGCAGCTGCCTCCTAGAAATGAAACCGCCCAGAGCCCCCAGCTCCCAGCCTTGCTGCGGGGGCCCGGTTGGAAAGTGCTCTGGAGCTCGTCAGGGAGCCAGGAAGACGGCTTCCTCCCCTCCTCTTCCCCTAGCAGCCTCCCCGCTGGATTCGTCCCGGAAAGTTCCAAGATGATAAGTCGACTGACTGTCCTCCCTCTGAGCCCCGCTGAGCAGGTCCAGGAAACAAGGCCTCCAGGAGGTCAGAGGCCCGAAGGCCACAAACAGGCAGGGCTGGACCCCTGGGGCTGGCGGCCCATGCCACACGCCACTTGGGTTCTCTGGCCCAGCGTGGGGGGCCACGCTTACCATGCCCATCTGCCAAGAGCTCAGGCTTGAATTTCTCCAGAGGGTCGGCTCCCCCGGCTCACGCGGGGCCTCCTGAGCTCACCCCCACTCCCTCCGGGAGTGAAGCCAGGACGCCCCCAGGTTCCGGTGCAGTGCCGTGCAGGGAGCCCAGAGCACGGGCTGGAGCGAAACCCTGACTCTAGTCCTAGCTCTGCCCCCTGGTGCCAGGCGGCCAGGCCAGACTTCTCCCCCTGGGCTTCAGTGCCTCCAGGAGGGGCACCTCGGGGGCTACTCACACTTCATGCTATTTATTTACTTGCTTGGGGACCCGCCCCCGTGTGCACAGGGATTTATCAGGACTCCGGGGACCCGACGTGGCAATGGAGTGGAACCCTGGTTGACTGTGTGCAAGGTAAGCACCTTCCCGCCACCAGACTATCTCCCCGCCCTTCCTTTGGGGAGGAGAGCTCTACGCTCCATCCTCGGAGCCAGTAAGTGCCAGTCCGGGCCATCCCAGATGCAAAACAACAGAGCACGCATGTCTTCTGCTGACACCAGGGAGATGGTTTTGTAGAGGAAAGATGAACTGACCAGGAGGGTGGCTCTAGGAGAAAGCCTGAAAGAAACAGGGGACAAAGGGGGAGAGAGGATGGCACAGCCCCAAAGTCCATTAACACTCAGGCTATGAGACAAACCAGAGAACCAACAAGTGCACAGACATCCAGATGTTTCCAGAAGATTCCAGAACATGCAAAGGCTTTTCAGGTCAAAACCTTGAGAAACACATCCTGAGTCGATGCCTCGACTGTCATGTGACTTATTCTCTCATAGGAATGAGGAACGAATCAAAGTGTCAGGCACAGGCTCTGCGCAGGAGTTTGGTGCCAGTCTTGAAAGTTGACTTGGTGCAGAGAATCTGAGGGTGGTGGAGGGAGACCCCCGGGTCTGGTGCTTCAGAGCGAGGTCCCTTCACTCCGGTCAAGTTCGAGGGCACCCATCTCAAAAACGCACCCCCCCCCACACACACACACACACGGGCCACCTGACAGCCCTCTCCAAGGTGCCCGGAGAGGCTGGTCACACACTGGCCCCTCCCTCCAGGGACCAATCACAAACCCAGGGTAAGTCTGAGGGAGTCTGGAAGGCAAGCCACGTCCAGAGAAGAGGTCCCAGCAGGGCCCTGGGCTTCTCCCCCCTTCCCAGGTCCTGGTTTGGGGTTGGAAGCCCAGGCCCCTGGAAGAGTGATACCCCAAAGAGGGAGCCCTAACAGACTCTCAGAGTGACTCTGACTCAGCCACTCTCTCCTTCCAGCTGTGCGACCTTGGCTAAGTCACTTAACCTCTCTGGTCTCACTTTCCCTGTGTGTCAGCCCAGGAAAATAGGCTGCAAGTTTCACCAGGCGTCTAGTGCCTGGGCCGTGGTGGGTCTGAGAGAGCGGCCAAGTTCCCTGAGGACGAGCCTGGTAGTGACTTGGTCTTTCAGCTCGGGGAGTCCAGCCTGCAGGCCTCTGTGGCCATGGGTGCACAGCAGCGGCTGTGCTGGCTGTCATGCAGCCCAGAGGAGAGCGCCGGGCCCCCTGCCCCAACGGCAAGGGTCAGGGCATTTTGGCTGCCAAGGGCAGGCTGTCGACTGCCGCCCCGGCTGCAGAGGCACCAGGGCCAGGGCGGACAGACCCTGCTGCGGCCGGAGCCCTGTCCCCTCCCGGCCTGGGGCCACCACTTCTCTCTGCCTCTTCCAAGTCCACACGAAGACCCCTGGGAGGGGCCCCGCCGGGGGAGCAGCAGGCCAGTGGGCGAGTGCGCTGCTCAGTGGGGACGTGGGCAGCAGCTCCGTGAACCCCAAGGCCGCCTGGTGGGGCCCCCAAGAGTGTGGGGACGGCAGGCTATCCCCGAGCCGTGCTCAGCCCTGCTCTCCTGAACACTCCCAGCCTCTGCCCTGAGGTCAGACACAGAAACGCCCTCCTCGCACCCCTGCAGGGTCGAACACAGCAGGAGACGGCTGGAGCTTGGAGACCCCCCTTAACCCTGAGCCTGTGGCCCAGTTCCTGGAGGGGGAATCGCCTCAAAGGCACACAGGAACACTCAGCCGGACCCTGACTCCGGGAACCCCCCGCCGCCTCCTCCATTTCTGCCAAGCACAGGGACCCCGTGGAACCAGCAGGACCCGCCCGGGCCCCAACCACATCTCCAGAGAGTGCTCAAGAGCATGCAAGCCCTGCCCCGCAGCCCCAGCCCAGAGGTAGGAGCTGGTGATGCTGACATTAAAGAAACTCGTCACGGGCTCCCTGGGGCCACGCTGGCCCTTCAAGGGCTCGCAGCACCCTGGAAACCCCAGCGTTCAGGCGAGATGTGCGGGTGGCCAAGGTAGGCACGGGACTCTGTTCTCCTCGTAATATGATGCAGTCGCTCCCGTGCAGGACAAGTCTATGATCCCCAACCCTCTCACTGCGCAGATGCTGGTGGTCAAAGGGACATAGCCCAGGGAACACTGAGTAGCAGGACAGGCCTTCTCCAGCCCTCCCGGGGACACCCTGCCCCGCCCCGCGCGCCTTGTTCACAGGCCACCTGGATTTTACATGCCTCTAGGCCTGGCCCCCGCTGATATTTTCACCAAACGTCACGGCCATTTGCAGGAAAGCTGGGCCCTGGCTTGTGCCGGTAAGGCTGGTGGCCTGCCAGAGGCTGGACTCCGGATCCCAGCTGACGAACGCCCTAATGGCCGGGTCCTGAGTGCAGACGGCCTGAGCGCCACCCCGGCAGGCTTGAGGACAAGCTGGCAGAGCGGTGGGGAGGCTCATGGACTCGCATCCCGGGGGCGCAGGGGCCGCCCCACCTGCTGGCCTTCCCGAGCCTCACTCACACGCCCTTCTTTGCCCTGAGTGTGCCAGGGACTGGGCAGGGCAGGAGCCCCAGGTCCTCCCTGAGTAAAGAACAGCTTCAGGAAAGCTGACAGGAGCGGAGAAGCCCCACCCGCCGCCTTGTCTGCGCAGGAAGCGGAGGTCTCAGCTTGTGAGACAGGGACGGAAACCCGGCGGCTGGCGAGAGCCTGGAACAGTAAGGACCGGACACGCGGGAAAGTCCCTAACGAGGGGCTGGTCCTGTTGTGTGACCTTGGGTCTGTCGCCTGACCTTGCTGGGCCTTTGTCATCCTCCGCAAAATGAAAGACCCCCACTGGCTCCACTCCTTGTCTCAGCACTGGAGGTGATGGCGTGTGCCTGGGCCGGATGGATCCCCGCAGCTCCTGTACCCCCGAGGCGCCCCCACCCTCCATCCCTGGCCGCTGAGTCTGCACCCGCCTCGCGCCCTGCACAGCCCAGGGACTCGCAGCGCTGGACCAGCCGCCACCGCCACTGGCAGCAAGACGGAGGAAAGCGGCTCCCCAGACCGGGCAGGGCCTCAGGCCTGAATCTCCCCGGATCCTCCTTTCCCCGTGCCAGACTCTGCAGGGCCGAGTCCAGCCGCACAGGAGCCAGAGGTGTGTGTGGCGTTTCCTTCTCCCCACTCTTACCAGACACCGGGGTCTAGAGTCACTCCTGAGGCCCGTTACAGGCACCGGCGTCCCCAGCCCCCGCCACTGGCCCGCCGGCCCGCCCTGCAGATCAGTCTGCACGGCCTGTACCACCAACTGGCAAACGGAAAGATCCAAAGCATAGTTGCACTGAAGAAAATTAGCGAAAATCGTATCTCACTGTGCGGCCTTGAGTCCTTGTCGAGGGTCACTGAGCTGTTGCTGCAAGCCGGTCCATCGTGCGCGTGTCTCTCGAGCCGACGTTGGCCGGCCTCTGCGCTGCCCCTGCTCAGCCTGGAGTGCTCCTGCTGGGTGTCAGCGTTGGGGAGCTTGGAGACGCAGTTGTGTGCCAAGGAAACCCGGAATATTGGACAGGCCCATTATCGGGGCGGTTAAATATTTAACTGGGCATGACTGGCGGGTCTTCGGAAGTCCAGGGAGGTGAGGGAAGGTCACCCCCTCCTCGACCTCTGAGAAGGACTGGAGCTCTGAGCCACAGAGACCCGTGTACGTGGAGTTTTCAGCACAGCAGGTTTTCTGTGGTGAGTGTGGTCTCTTATGGAATGCCACATCAGGCCAGACAAGAGGGCCCAAGTGCTGACCCATTTTACAGAGGAGGAAGTTGAGGTTCAGACAGAAAAGTTAAAAAAACAAACCCCAAACCCAAGTCCCTGGCATGTCACGGTCCTGACAGTCAGCCTGGGGCGCCCGACAACACAGAGGGCAGAATGGCTGGGATGGCTCTGCGTCTGCCCCGGGAGAGGAGGGACAGCCACTCGGGGAGTACGGCAGAGAAGGCCTCTGAGCCCACCAGGAGTGATCCCTGAGCACAGAGCCAGGAGTAAGCCCTGAGCACTACCGGGCTTGGCCCAAAGAAAAACACTGGGTGTATGAAACTTCAGTGCTCTTGGAGCCTTCTTACAGACGCTCTGCTTCAAGGGAAAAGATTGGGTGAGTCAGCAGAGCCGCTGCCTGCTGGCCCCAGGGCTCTGGCATCCCCTCCCTGTGTCTAGACGTCCTGTGACACCCCCATGTGTGTCCTCATCACGGTCTGCTTGACCCAGGGGCCCCTTGGGACCTCCCTAGTGACGGCCTCCAGACGGGCCTGAGGCAGAGACGGGACGCCCAGAACCTGGGCTCATTTGTGAAAGAGGACGATGCGGTAAAGAGACGGAGTCACTGCCTGTGTCCTTCGCCGCCGGCTCTAGCCACCCGCCGCGCCGTGGGCACCGCTCTCGAGGGCTGAGCGTGCTCCCTGAGTGCTCCCCGAGTGCCCCCGAGTGTTGCCCAGTGCTCCCTGAGTGTCCCCGAGTGCCCCCCGAGTGCCTCCAGGCCCTGAGCAGGGGTGAGGCACGTGCGGGGGCAGCCCAGCTCTCCCAGTGACGGGGCGTCCAGGGCAGGGTGACCGTGGGTGGGAAGTCCTGGTCAGTGTCAAAAGCGTGTCCCCACACCACACCTGCCTCCCCCTTCCGGCACCACGATGGGAGAAAGGGGCCGAGACCCCGCGGAGTGCTCCGGAAGACCCCGCTGGGCGCCCGCCGGCATCCCTGCTCCCGCCCAGCGCGCCCGGCAGAGCCCTCCGCGGAGGCAGAGCCCAGAGCAGAGCCCGGCGGGCAGGGCAGTGCCAGGAGGAAGGCCGGGGCACAGCCAATGCGCCAGCGGGGCCGGGCGGTTATTTTTAGAGGCACCCGGCGGGGCTGCCGTCTGTGCCCCTGCCCTGTGGCACGGGGGAGCCCCTGGAAAGGAGCGGCCCTCCACCAGCCAACTCCAGCCTCTGCGCCCGCTGCTCTGCACCTGCCCGGGCCGCTGGGGAGAGCGGCAGAGGGCAAGGGGGGCCTCCCCACATGGCCCAGGGACCCCAGGACACCGGACTCGGGGAGGACAGGCCCTGCTGGCACCGCTCAAGGGAGAAGACGCAGAGACACCAAGCTACTTGCTCAGGGTCGCACAGCTTGTGAGCTGGCAAAGGTGGGGCTGGGACCTCCCTCCCCTTCCTCCCCTCCTCCTCCCCTGCCTCCTCCCGTTTCTCCCTCCCTCCTCCACTTTCTCCCCCTCCTCTCCCTCTCCCCTCTTCCTCTCCTCTCCTCCTCCTGTCCTCTGCCTTCTCCCCTTCTCATCCTCCCCCCTCCTTCCCATCCTCCTCCCTCTCCTCCTCCCCCTCCTCCCCGTCCCTCCTCCTCCTCTCTTCTCCCTTCCCCCCAGTTCCAGGCCAGCCTCTGCAGACCTCCAGGCCTGACCTTCCAGGGGCCCCTGGTGACTCAGCTGTGACTCAGGCTCTCTCCTGTGGGTAATGAGCCTCTTTCAGTTTTCCGTTCTAGCGTCTCTGCAGTGCCAGGCAGCCCGGCCCGGCCAAGGCAAGGGCTCTGGGTGCTTCTCTGCGGCCTCTGCTGCACACGGCCTGGGCCTGGGCGCAGCTGCTGGGGGCTTCTCCCTGCAGCCCTCCGCCCCCATGGCTCTGGAGCCCCCCTGCAGCCCTCCCTTATCTCCACTCTGCAGATAAGCAGAGTAAGGGCTGGGGAGATTAGCTCTCCCAGGCCCAGGCTTTGAGATGTTAAGATTGAGGTCTCTGGGTATTTGTGCTTTTTTTTTTTTTTTTTTTGCATTCCCCATTTAAACATTTCAGGAATTCACAGGCCTGGAGGCATCTTAGAGACCCTCTGGTTCAATAAACATCCTAATCCCCCATTTCATTCAGACCCTGAGGCCAGGAGCGGCTCCTGGCCTCCCCATTTGGCAGAGGAGGAAGGCGAAGCCCCAGGAGGGGACAGAGCATTCTGTGGCTTAACCCCAAACCACACCCCCCGTGTCTGCCTGCACCCGCCTTCCGCTCTCCGGCGAGGCCCGGTCCTGCTGCTCCTGACCACAGCCGGGGCGGGCCCTCAGCTCTCTGCAGTGTGCCTCCCAGAACGCCAGAGAGCCCGAGGCAGCCCAGCACGCGCCTGGGATGGCCCTCAGAAGTGAGGGGAGGGCACGCCACTGTCCGCCCAGTCCAGAGAGGAGGGGCAGTGAGGGACAGCTGCGCCCCCCCAGGGACACAGGACACCAGGACAGCGCCTGGTGAGACTGTCGCAGGGAGACAGGCCGGGGCCCCGGTGAGGCACTTTGGGGAAGCAACAACATGCAAGCGCCTCCGAGCTCCACTCTGACGTGCAGATCCTGAGCTCTGTGGAGAGGGGAAACCGAGGCCCCACCCAGACGCAGAAACCCAAGGCCCCACCCGGAGCAAGGCGGACCCCTCAGAAAGGAGAAGCTACAGGAGAATCTACGAGGTTATGGAAAGACCATCGACAGCGCCAGGCTTCCCTGTGAGAATGCTAACTTACAGGTGAAAGACTCCAGGAAAAATCCACAAAACCTGTCTGGGCGCTCCCTCCAGGGGCTCCGCTCCCCAGCTCGTGCTCGCCCCGAACACTGACCTTGCTCGCTTCTCCGTCTCTGCACGTGCCAATTTTTTTTTTTTTTGAGGGAGGGGTGTTATGCTCGGCGTTGCTCAGGGGTTACTTCTGGCTCTGCATTTCGGAATTACCCAGGGCAGTGCTCTGGGGTCGTGTGGCGTGCCGGGGGTCGAGCCAGGCTGGCCGCATGCAAGGCCACGCCCTCCCGCTGTACCAGCTCTCCAGCTTCCACTCCGGAGAAGCCCGAGTCCTTTCTTGGGAAAGGCTTTCTCTCTTCCCACATCTTCCTATGAAAATTTCATCCAATAAAAAAGCTCCTTGAGGAGCCCCGGGACCTCTGGGCACACAGCTGGACCTTTGGGGGTGTTGCCGCCCGGCTGGACCTTAGAACATTCAGGGCAGGGACGCTTGTAGGTGAGCAGGAGGAGAGCAGGGCAGGACCTGGGGGTGGCTCGGGTGGGGAGCAGCTTCCTCGCGTTCACAAGGCCCCGAGCTCCACCCTGACACGGGCTGGTCCCCAGAGCACTGCTGGCTGTGGCTCTGGTGGCCCCTGGACACTGCTGGGTCACAACACAGCCCCGCAGCTGGGCCAAGCATCAGTCAGGCCCACCCGGCTGGACAGAGCGTAGCCAGGAGAGCCCTGAGAGTGGCCCTGAATTCTAAGTAAGAGAACTGGGTAGGAGCTAGAGCGAGAGCACAGTGGGTAGGGTCTTACCTTGCACACAGCTGACCCAAGTTCGATCCCCGGCATCCCATGTGTGCTCCTCAGAGCATCACCAGGAGTGATCCAGAGTGCAGAGTCAGGGGTAAGGCCTGAGCATCGCCAGGTGTGGCCCAAAATGAGAGAGAGAGAGAGAGAGAGAGAGAGAGAGAGAGAGAGAGAGAGAGAGAGAGAGAGAGAGAGAGAGAGAGAGAGAGAGAGAGAGCAGGGCAGAGTGGTGGCCGGGGACGCTGTTATCCCACGGAGCCACACGCCCCGGAGGTCACATGAGGCTGCTCTGGGCTGGAGCGACCAGCTCAGGCCATCCGAGAGAGGGCAGGAGGGGGAGGAAGGGCATCGGGTGCAACTCACAACTCACCTTCCAGCCCAGCTCCTCCACCCTGGGGCCACCGGCTCCCCAAGACGCCTCTGCCGTCAGAGCAAGCAACGCAGAAGGAAGAAGAGGGACGGTGGGCTGGAAAGTTCCGGAAAGACAGACAAGGAAAGTGGCGTCCCCTGAGGGGCTCCAGCAACAGACGTGTCTCCAAGCCAAGCCTGTCACCTGTGGATTTGAACCGGAAATGAATGGAGGGTGCCTCTGCCCACGGTGGGGGTGTGTGTTGGGGGGCCTGGGGTGTTGGCGCCCTCAGTGAGGGCCACATCGTGGGGGAGGGGCCGGGGCGGAGGAGGGCCGCACCGTGGTCGTGGTTGTCTTCGCAGTGCAGGGCGGGGTCACGTGTCCCAGATGGGCCATCAGGCCATTTCCGGCGCAGGGGGCAGAGGTGTGGGCGGGGAGCAGCAGGCCAGAGTCAGGAGAGGCTCCCATGGGGTGAAGGAAGGTCGCGTCCCAGCCCCGGGTCCGGCTCCCTCAAGGACGGGCTTCTGTGGGCTCCCTGAGGCTAGGCCTCCCCGGCGGTTATCGAGGACACTCCATCTGTCCCTCCCTGGCCGGGCCGTCAGGGAGGGTGAAGGGGGGGCAGAGAGAGCCGTTTGGTCACCACAGCTGAGCTGGGTCCATCCCTGGCACCACCTGTGGTCCCCTGAGCCCCTACAGGAGTGACCCCTAAGCACAGAGCCTGGGGAAGCCCTGAGCACTGCCAGCAGTCACCCCAAAACAAGAAAGAAAGACATAAAGAAGAGGGAGGCGGGGGGGAGCGGGGCCAGCCGGGAGGGGGCGGGTCACCCGGGCAGGGCTGCTGCCTCTCACTCGCTGCCCATCGGCCTCCCACCCAGTGCCCTGGTAGCGGGTTGGCCCAGGCGAGGCCTGACAGCCACTCAGCTCCTCGTGGCGCCGGGAAGAGGGTTTGGCCATGGCGGTCGTGGGGTGGCAGAGTT
This sequence comes from Sorex araneus, assembly GCF_027595985.1. Taxonomy (NCBI): domain Eukaryota; kingdom Metazoa; phylum Chordata; class Mammalia; order Eulipotyphla; family Soricidae; genus Sorex; species Sorex araneus. The sequence goes on from NC_073304.1 coordinate 102,667,503, forward strand.
GGGGCAGTGACTGCGTGTGGCCAGTGTGGCTCGCACACGGTCCTCGGAAGGACAGAGGGAAGAGCGGGGGTGGAGGGGCGGTGGGGAGGGGGAGCGGGCATGGGCGGGGCAGGGAGGTGGGGGGAGGCAGGGAGCCTGGCAGCCTCTGGCTGATGCGATTATGCCCCACACTGGCCCTCCCAGGGATCAGCCATCTGGGGAAAATTCTAGAACAAGGCCCTGTGGGGCCGACGTGAAGAGACGGGAACTCGGCGTCCTCCCTCGTGTCTGCAGAGGGGGCGGGATCCACTGGACAAGGCCTCAGTGCAGGGGTGCATCCAAGAAGCGGGCATAGGCCCCCAGCTGCCCTCTGCTTGCAGAACCCCCGGAGACCCCCGGCCCCTGTCTGTTCTCTTTGGGGCCTCACCCGGCAGTACTCGGGGCTTGGCTTCGCACTCGGCAGGGCTTGGCGGGCCAGATGCGGTGCCGAGGGGGTGGAGCCTGGGCCTGGCACCTGGAGGGCAGCGCTGACCCTGTACTGGCTCTCTCTCTCTGCCTGACCCGCCCTCGCCCACTTCAGCCCCAACAGGGCCAGTGTTTTCTTGCTTCATTCCTGGGTTCAAACCATCTTGAAAAAAATCTCTGCTTGAGCCCAATCTTCTCGTTCTGTTGACAGGGAAACTGGAGCCCAGAGTGGTAGAGAGACCCCCTAGCAATCCAGTGGGCTGCTCAGAAGAGGTGAGCATGGAGTCAGTGGGAGAAGGACGAAGGACGGAGAAGCTACCTGGTTCGGCTTTTGCTAGCTGTCACTCTTTCCCTGTGCCTCGCTTACTGACTCTCCTCCCTGGATACCTGGCTCACCTCTCCCCCTGAGGGACGCTCTGGGTCCAGAAAGGATGCACCAGGTGGGGCAGACTCTGCTCCTCTGCGGCTCTGGGGAGCCCCTGCCAAGTCTGGAGGATCCGGGCATCCTCCCTGCTGGGAGAGGGGCCGGGAGGGAGCTGGACACTGGGGGCCACTGGGAGGATGGGGCCAGAACTCTACTCTGGGCTGTCTTGGCAGCCTGAGGACCCTGATGACTCTTACCACCCGGGAAGAACTGGGCCAGGTGTGAAGCTCAAAAGGCCGCCCGAGCGGCCACGGAGCCGCCCCTCGTGCCCGCCGGGCAGGGAGAGTTTGCACCGAGCTCTCGGTTCTGTGTCCACTCGGTTCTGATCACCCTGCGGTCTTGTTGTTGTCTTGCTGTGACCTTGTCTGCTGTTTACATTCTGGGGGATTGTTTATATTCAACAGGAGACCACTGCAGGCTGGGGGCTGGGGGCGGGCTGGGAGTGTGTGGGCACGGCCCTGGGGGCCCTCGGGGGGGGTCGGGGGGGGGCTCTGGCTTCTTCCTGCCTCTCTCAGCCCTGGGGGGGGGAGGGCATCAGTGAGGACGCTATAAGAGGTGAGGGTGCAGCTGCCGGAAGCCCCCGAAGAGCTGAAAGCAAGGATGTGCAGGGTGGGGGTGCTGCTGGCGGTCGGGCGCGGGACCCTGACGCCAAGGGGAGGGAAGCGGGTGCTGCACCCTGGCAGGCACCAAGGGCGCGCGGTGAGGGATTAGCCTTATCTTGCTCCTTCCTCCCGGACACTGGCCTGGAGGCCCGCAAGCCGCCCGGGCACTCTCACGCCAGGCTCGGGGACGGGGACAGGATGCAGAGCTCAGCAAAAGCGCGGGGCCCTCCCCACGGCGCGTCCCAGCAGGACGGCCCTGACCTCTCCCGCAGGGGGACAGACACGCACAGGCTGGCTGCATCCTTCTCCTTTAACGCAAGCGGGGGAAGCATTACTCACCCGGCCCGGCCATTTATCATGGTCTGGGGACATTAATTTGACAGTGTGTCATTTTCTATTTGGTTTGGGCCCGTGGAGGCTGCCCTCGAAACACCTTCAATTAAATGCAGCTAATAACACAGAGCTATTTTGAGCGAGGAGGGCCCTGTCCCCCGCCCCCCGCCCCCCCCCCCCCCGGTGTGAGTGGGGGAGGGGAGGGGGCCGCTCCAGGTTGCCACAGTGGAAGGTGATCCCGAGATCTGCCTGTCTCCCACATAATCAGAGCCCCCCTCAGGGCTGGAGCCATAGAGCAGCAGGGAGGGCACCTGCCACGCACACAACCAACCCGGGCTGAATCCCCTGCATCCCACGTGGCCCCCCGAGCACTGTCAAGAGGGATTCCTGAGTGCAGAGCCCGGAGTAAACCCTGAGCATTGCCGGGGGAAAAAAGAGCCCCCACCCCCTCGAAACACACACCCCAAAACACACACTCGAAACACACACCCCATTGCAGGCCGGGGGGGTGCAGGAAGGACCACTCCTGAGAGAGAGGAGTCCAGCCCCTGGCCAGCTGTGTCCGCTTCCACAGACGCCACACTCCGGCCCAGCGCACAGGCAGCAAAGCCCTGCGTCAGGCTCAGTGCCCTGCTTCCTGCCGAGTGACATCACTGGGCAAGTCCCGGGGCCTCTCTGAGCCTCCGTTTCCTCTGTGCGTCGAGACCAGGTTTCCCTTCGAGGAGCGACAGGATGGAGCCCTGCATTCCGACGAGCGCCGGGCGTTCTGGGCTCCTACACTCCTTCCCGGGGCCCCCGGCAATCTGCCTCCTTTCCCTGATTTAAAATCTGGGGAAAGCCCAGGGTGTCTGGGGCCCGGGCCTCCCCCAGGTGGACTCGGGCGGCAGCAGATTTCTGCGGGAAGCGGGTGGTCTGAGGCCACCTGAGCTTCCGCCCCGCCTCCACTAGCCATGAGGTTTGGGTTTTGTTCATTTCTTTGTGTCTCTTTGTTTTGGTGGTGCTCGGGGCTTACTCCTAGCTCTGTGCTCGGGAATCACCCAGGAGGGCTCAGGGGACCGTTATGTCCAGAGTCTGAGCTCAGGTAGACCACGTGCAAGGCTCCTCAGGCCCTGGTGATGTGGGGCTGATGGCCGTCCCTGGGGCCTCAGTGTCCTTGCGGGTAAGAGGGAGCACATTGCCAGCCCCCACTAGCCCTGTTGACAAGCTTCACTGAGGCCAGACACAGGGTCCCTCTCGAACAGTGGGTGCCTGGTGAAGGTCTGTTGACTGCGTCTTCCTTGCCGAGGCCCAGAGGCTAGAAAATAGACACTCACGCCGCCGACTGTCAGATGGGTACTTAGTGCTGCCGGTGAGTGACAGCACTCAGACCTCCAGGGGCCGCACCGGGAGCTCGGCTGGTCGATGGCGTCGAGTCTGATGAAACGTGTGTTGGTCAGAAGTGGCCGAGTATCGATCATTTCACATTCCACCCGGCCCCTCCCTTCAAGGGTGTGGGAACTGTCGGTTTAGCGGAACTGCTGGGCGAGCACCCAGGGGCCCTGGGCATCAGGACCTGCCTGTCCCCAGATGGTCTCTGGTCCCCTCGTGGTCACTAACCTGGCCGGACCCAGGTCAAGGCTTGGAAACACTAAGCCTGAGGGTCAAGATGCAGCTCGTGTAGAGGAAGGTCCAGTGGGGCCTTCCTGAGGGGGTGAGGCCCTGTGGGACTCTAAGTCCAACTTCTCCCACCAGACCTACCCTTGGGAAGCCCCAAGAAGGGGGTGACAGGAGCCATCCCCTGCACCTGCCCGCCAGCGCCCCGCCAGGCCCGCGTTGATCCCGCTCTCCCACCACGGGTTCTGCTGGAGCCCGCTGCAGGCCCGCGCCACCCCGGTACAGAAATCGACCCTGGCAGCCGGTGGCTGGTTCCCGGGGCACGCAGTGCTCTCTTGGCCCTGCAGCCCTGCTCCTCTCTGGCTCTCGCCTCGCATCTGTCAAATGCGGCATCTCAACAGAGCCTGTGTCCAAGAAAGTCAGGTCTGCCCCTGGCAGATTCCAGAAGGGGCTCCGAGGGGACCAGAGACCCCAGGGGAGACGCAGAGCCAGTCGCCTCGGGAGCGTCCTCGCAGCTCTGCGTCAGGGCACTTGTCTTGTAGCTGTGAGGCCCCGGGTGCCCTCACAGTAGCCACGCCTCCTCCCCCCAAAAACACTTGTGCTATTTTGTTAATCAACACTTTTTTTTCAGTTCCTCCTCCTTCCCTGTTTCACCGCACCCCCACCCTCACACACAAAGGAAGGAATGAAGGCCTCTGCATCCCTCTCTTCCCTCCTGAGCACTGTTGTTTTTTCGAACTGGTTGAGACAAGCATGTGGACATTTCCTAGCAAGAATGAGGGCCTTTGTTAGTGTCCCCTGAGTCCCCAGAACTCAAGATTGGAGGTGGAGGGGGTCGAGGGAGCCCTGAAGTGTCACTGTGACATGCCCAGTCGTGCAGCCCAGCCAGGTGGCTCCTCCCTGGCCCTTGGTGAATACGCTGGAAGGCATTTTACAGAACGGAGACTCTTGGGATTAGGTCCCAAGGAAATAATCCGAAGTGCAGAAAGAGCTGGGAGTGTAGAGGTGTCCAGAGGGCAGGGGAGGTAGCTCGGGGGCTGAGCAAGAGGCCTGGCTCAGTCCCCAGCACCACAGGGTCCTCTGAGCACCGCTCAGAGCACCCCGAGCACAGAGCCAGTAGTCCCTGGGCTCCATCACATCAGGTGTGGTCCAAATTGGGAAGGGGGAGGGTCCAGCTGTGACAAATTAAAGTCAGTTAAATATCCATGCAAAAAAGAATGAACACCACATCTTTTTGATGGAATGGAAATTTTTATTCTGCAATTATCAAAGAAGCTCATAATATTTAGGGTAATAGAAGAGAAGACAGGTTGCAAGTACAAATCTCAACCAGCTCAAAATTCACATCTAGGAGCCAGAGCGATCACACAGTGTGAGGAAGGTGCTTGCCTTTTATATGACCAACCTGAGTTCGACCCTTGGCATCCCATATTGGTCCCCTAAACACCACTAGGAGTGAATCCTGAGTGCAGAGTTAGAAACAACCCCTGAGCATCGCCAGGTGGGCCCAGAAACCAACATGAAAAGAGAAGAAAGATTTACGTCCAGTTAAACATGGCACATTCAACACACTGCGGTCTTCTCTGCAGTCAAGTCCCCGCTCCATTGGCAGCAAAAGGAGAAAGAGAGAAAGCACCAGGTGCAAAGTGACCTGTGACCTTGGGGAGAAGCACTTTCATCTGAGCTCTGAGGTCTAGGGAGTAGAAGGAGCAGTGGTCAGACTGCAGAGGGGCCAAGCCACAGGCTAAAGCGTTGGCAGAGGGAGGCCGACGGGAAGCCAGCTGATCTGTCTCCCGGAGCTTCCACGCGGCCCGACACTGGCACCCTCCCAGCCCGCAGAAGCCCACCTCGAGGAGAGAGCAGTCAAGTTTCAAGGCCTCGACTCGGAGACCCTCTTTCATCCTCTGCAGCTTCCGCATGGGGCCAGACCCCAGAGGGCACCCAAGAGAGCGGATAGTGCGAACATCCCGCAAAATGTGGAAAGGCAGCGAGTCCAGAAGCCAAGTGACGGAATAAGTAACCCTCCAACAAGCAGAAACCCCCTCCCGTAGACCTTAGGGAGTGGCTCTGTGTGTGCTGTAGTCGAGCAAAAGAACGGATTCAGAAGTGAAGAGAGATGGTGGCGCAGTTAGGGACCCAGCCCCCATGTGACCCTGAGTTGCCCTGGCACCAGCAATGCCTCTTCAGGTCCCAGCACTGACCTGAAGTGAGTCCAGTTGGCCAAAGACTTCTGGAAGTGGGCCCCGTATTCCTCGAACACTGCCTGCGAGGTCCCCACAAGACGGACACACATCGAAACATGGGGAACAGGGTCACCCACAGATAGTAGTGCTATTTCATTTTCTTAAAATGTATTGTCATTTCTAGTGTGGTTTAAGGAACACAGTTGCTGGTTTATAAGGTGTAAAGTATTAAGGTACACAGTTCCATTCCCTTCACCACCACCCACGTGCCCAAGGTCCTCAATGACATGGTACCATTTCAAATTAAGGACTGTGCAGATGAGGAAGGGGGAGGAGAAGATCAACTTCCCAAGGCACCAGACTTGTGCACTTTCAAAACCTTCAGAAAACAATGTAGGGAGACATTAGCTCTCCCAGAACACAGAAACAGAACAAGTGCAGAGGCAACAAGGTGCAGGTGACGAAAAGTGAAAGATGTCCCCAAAAGGGGCGTGTATCAGAGCGCCTGCTTCAGTCACGGAGAAAGATTACCTTTCTCCCCATCACAACGGTCGTGTGTCCTGTCTTCACAGCCCCAGCTGCCCTCAGAACACAGAAGGATGAAGGACAGAGAAGGAGAGGAGAGTGTAAAGCAGCCACATCCTCAGCGACCAGAACCGGAAATGGGTGGCTAAGGGCAGGGATAAAGCCCCCAACAGATACTGCAGCAGCCCAGGGAGACGAATGACAAGCCCCCCTAAGGGAGTCTTCCTCTGGGCCCGGGGGACATGGCGGGGGCAGGAGGCGGCTCTCGGTCCCCAAGCATGCTTGGTGGTTCCCACGTGCTCACAGCTACAAGTCATGTTTCAAAGCTGGACTCCACGGCCACTGCTCCGGGGTAGGTTCCTGAAGCCAGCCTGACACGACCCTTGTCCTGCCCCCACAGCCTCTGAGAACAAGTGGCACAGACCACGGGGCTCCAGTGCCCGGGAGGGGGCTCCCGCTTGCTCTCAGCCCCCACTCCATCACTATGCCTGGGTGCCCCAGGAAATGGGCCTGGGACGAGAAGGAGAGAGTCCCAGCACTGAGCAGGGGGGCAGACTCGAGGTCAGAGACCAGGGAGCCCCGGGGAGAGGTGGGGGCCCTGGTCCACGCTGGCTACCAAGCCACGGCAGCCACAGAAGTAGGAATGACACGGGGAGGAGTTGGCTGGAGGGGACAGGGTGGGCCAGAGCGATAGCACAGCAGAGAGGGTGTTTGCCTTGCACATGGCTGATAGGTTCGATCCCCAGCATCCCATACGGTCCCCCGAGCACCATAGTGCAGATACAGGAGTAGCCCCTTTGCATGGCCAGGTGTGACCCCAAAAAGGAAAATAAAAAGAAGCGTGACAGGGTATAGGCAGTTGACATGCAGCAAGCTGGCCTCGCTTGGCTCCGTGGCAGTCTTTCTTTCAGAACAAACAACACAAAATACATTATTTCGGTTTTGCTTTGGGGCAGGGGTTGGATTCGGGAGGGAAACTTCCGAACCATGATGGTGGGAAGGTGTAGTGGCGATGAGATTGGTGTTTGAATATTAAACGTAACCAAATATTGTGAACTAAGGTATTTTATATTTTATAATATATTTTTGTTCAATTAACCCATTATTGATAAAGGAGAGAACAGGCCAGAGAGATAGTACAGCAGTAGGGCACTGGCCTTGCATACGACTGATCTGGGTTGATGCCCAGACCATCTCTGGTCTGCCAGTCCCCACCAGAAGTGATCCCTGAGTGCAGGCCAGGAGTAAGCCATGAGAATGTAGGTTGTTTGCCTTCAACCACCACAAAACCAAAAAAAATCCAAAAATATTTTGAAAAAAGAGGAGGATAGTTGGATAGTTTACTAATAAAAGTATGAAAAACACATTTTCGTATAAAACTTTTTTTAAAGCTAGTAATAGCACAGAATGAAAAAATGGTTCATTATGTTCTGATTAAAAAGAACAAAACTAATGAAAGTCCTTTTAGTGTGATTAATTCCTCATTAAAAGTCCAGTTTCTTTGATTATAAATGTTTTGTTGTTTGTAATATCAACTGTATCAGTATTCTCTGAACTAAGCCTGAGGGAAGAGCACTTTTTGAGATTGCTCCTGTATATGGTTAAGGTGTGGACAGAGAATAGAATTAGAGGGGCTGGAGGAGTAGCACAATGGGTAGAGTGTTTGCCCACATGTGGCCAACCCGGGTCGTACCCATGGCATCTTCTGTGGTCAGACAAACCCACCAAGAATGACCCTGAGTGCAGTGGCTTTAGCCTTCGCACAACCAGGTACGAACACCCTGCCGCCCAAAACCAAGCTCTCCGTGGTGTATTCGATATGCCAAAAACAGTAACGACAAGTCTCACAATGGTGCCTGCTCGAGCAAATCAATGAGCAACAAACAGGATGACGGTGACACAGTGATACTTTATAAAATAAAAAAAATTAAAAATAATTTTTAAAATGATCCTCCCCCGCCCTCCACCTGCAGAGCTGCCTGAGTATGGCCTGACTCCGCCCTGTCCTTGCCACCTTGAGATGAGCCGCCTGAACAATTCTGCCCTTCTGCAGAGGTGCGCATACCTGCGCGTGCCTGCCAGGGACCCCGCCCACAGACACACACGCACACAAAACAGGTCGTGTTCATTCCTGCTTCACAGAAAACGCGCTGTGTTAGACATACTTTACTACAGCTCTCTGTGTGGGGGGGTATGTCTGTCGGGGGGTCGGGGTGTGGGGGGTGTATGTGTGTGTGTGTGGGGGGGGGACTGTGTGGTGTGTGGGTGTGGGTGTGGGGAGGGGCCACACCCAGGGGGCTCGGGGGCTGCTTCTCACTCAGAACCTGGGGTCATCCCGGAGCTCTCGAGGACCCTGTGGTACCAGGGACCAGCACAGGGCTCCCTGCAGCCCTCTGTCTTCCCTGTTCCCTCCTACGCCCCGGCCCCATCCCTGGTGGGTGGGGGCTGGCCAGCCCTTGTACCTGGTGCATGGTAAGGAGTTGCGGTGCTGGCATTGTTTATGAGCCGTGGTCCTGGCCGTGGGCGGTCACTGTGCTCCGTGATGTGTGCAGAGAAGTGTGGCAGTGTAGGCGTGTCTGGGGAGGGTCCTCCCCTGGGTGGGGAGTGTTCGGGAGTGCATCCCGGCCGCCGTGCTTGCCAGGACACACCCCGCCTTCCCCTCCCCCAGCAGGCTCTGACCTCACGGGTTGTGGCCCCGGGAGTTCTGGGTTGGAGGGTTCCTGCACTTTTTTTGAATAACGGTTGCCAAGTCGCCTTCCACACAGAGACAGCAGCTCACCTCTCCCCCGGCCCCGGAGCGGACGCTTCCCTGTGGTGTGCAGGGCTGGGGGGACCGGCCAGGGGACTGCTGGCGCTCGGGGACAGAGGCTCTTTCTCCTCTTCTTTTGTTTCAGTTTTATTTTCCACCAACTTCTTTAAAAAGAGGAACTTCGGGTCCCGGAGAGTTGGTGGAGTCCTCATGCAGGACTCTGCCGTAGGAGCACCCAGATTCCGCAGCCCTTTCCATGTGCGAGGTGAGTCCCACTCACCAGCAGGGCTGTGCCAGATCCCCTCAGCTTCCCGGCCTGGGAAATGGGTGGAAACCAGCACCTTGCTCCCTGGCAGTGAAGAGCAGAGTAGAAAAAAACACACTTAGGAAAATGCCTGTGCCCTGCGCACCCACCAGGCTTGTGCCAGCAGCCCGCACAGCCCTGCCCCTGTCTCAGAGCGCCCCGGGATGCTTTGGCCCTCACGCTTGTTGAAACCTACAAACGCACGGGCCGGGCGCAGAGCCGTAGGCGGCCGCTGGGCTGCTGCCTGCAAGCGTCCTGCTCCCGGAGGGCCGCAGACTCGCGCCCACGCTGTCCTTTCCTCTGCTGCTGCCCTCTGCCCTGCCCAAGCCCCCCGTGCCCGCCTGCCTGTGCCTTCCCTGGGAGCACGAGAGGCCGTGAGCCACCCCGCAGGATGGCGTCCACCCGAGAGAACCAAGGCACGGAGAAGACACTGCCCTCTGTCCCCAGGACGCCAGCAGGCCCCCCGTGCCCCCACTCGGCACGGGGCATGGCGCAGGGCGAGGACTGCCTCCTCCTGGCGCAGAGACAGGAGCGGGATCCGGGGCCGAGGAGGGGAGAGAGAAGCGCCCACCTCTAAGCACTCTGAAACCCCCTCCATCAGTCTGGGTGGCAGGGACACCGAGAGGGAGTTCCCTCCACCCGGGAAGAGGTCGCTCATACTGGCGCGGAGCCTGGGGTCCGCCGGCACGTCTGACACCTGCCCCCCCTCCCCCCGCCTCTGAGGCCAGCTTCACCTCTCTCTCCCCCAGCCCCGCTGCTCTCCTTCCCCCACCCCTCCCCAACACGGTTCTCTGCTCTGTGGCAAGGGCCAGGGCCCGGAACACACAACACTCACCATTGCCAATCCGAGTAGTGGAGGCAGTGGTCCCAAGGGGTTTCCAAGATGTCTACACCCCTCATGGGAATCCCGCATGGCCCTAACCTGGGTCTCACGGCAGCCACTGGAAACGGAGCCTCGGCTGGGACCACCTGTGCCGGGGCCTGAGCAGACTCGGCAGAGATTTCCCTGTAGGAAACATGTTCAGGGGCCGACAGCGGGGCACGTCTGTGCCCGGGAGTCTCAATGTCTCGAGTTCGATCCCGGTGCCACCCCACCGCACTCCTGGCAGCTCTGCAGATGGGCATTGCCAACTGCCACAATCAAGCATGTGAGTGCCCAGCCCTGTCCCCACGGCAACAACAGTCAAAGGGAAGGGCAGTCAGAAAGTTCAAACTCGAAAAAACTTGCAAAGCACAATAATAATAAGACAGGACATCACGTGCTTAGCAGAAACACTCACGCACAAGGGGGTTGGCGGGGCTCCTGGGGTGAGGCGCTGGCAGGAAGCTGCCTCTGCTCTGCGGGCACGTGCCCCTGTCCCGGGCTGCCCGCTCTCCTTCCAGCCCTCACCCCCTCACTCTGGCAGTGCCCCCCTTGTGGCTGGGAGTCACCGCCTCTGTGCGCCCACCCGCTCTCTCCCAGTGGAGTCGCCCTGAGGATGAGCCATGTACTAACTGGGGGGGAGGGCGGGATTTCCCGGGGATCCACGAAACTTTTGAGTCGAGGCGGCCACAGAACCCTGCTTTCATCCGGCTTCCTTCCCACTTCCTTCTTCATACTAATTTCCCCGGCCGCCCACTTATCTCCCGCCTGGAGCCCTGCCCACCGGCTCCCGATACGTGGTATCTCGCACGGCTGAAGCACTCAGCACCACGATTGCTGCGGAGCTGGATCCAATCAGGCCCTCACGGTTCCTCTCTGCAGCTAATCAAAGATCCAGACGAGCTCCCTCGACCTGGAGCTGCTTGGTGACAGCAAGACACTGGCCATAGGAGCTTCCGAGGAGGCCCCGTGTGCGGGGGCCTCGGGTTGGGGTTCTGCGGGCGGCTGACCATGGCCTTCCCGGAGTCTGGGATCCGAGTCTTCCTGCAAGGCAGAGAGGGCTCCATGCCAAGGGGCAGCGGGGCTGGTGAGCCGCTCTCGGTGACAGAGAATCAAGGCACCCGGCACCAGGCTGCAGAGGGGGTGGGGCAGGCGCACTAGGAAAGGGACAAGTGGGCTGGGGAGGGGCCGCGGCCACAGGGCCTGGGAGCTGGTGGGCAGCTCCGTGTGACGTGCTGGACGCGCCTGTCCCTCTGGCTGCCCCTCCAGGACCCCCAGCAGGGAGCCAGCAGAGGGCGGGGCGTGGGGTCCCGACCATGGGGACAGCAGCGAGGTGACCTGCCCAGGCTGGGCCTTCTGGGTGACATGGCCTGGCTGGAACCCGTGTCCAGGATGGCAGGGCAGCTCGTGACCAGCCCCCTTCCTTCCCGTGGGGGGAGGGCTTCTGAGCCTGAGCTCAGGAGTCACCCTCCACCTCAGTTTCCACCGAAAAATAGCCGAGACCCGCAGAGGGAAGGGGAAGGGCCCCCGAGTCCCCTCCTGCCCCCTGGCCAGAGAGGCTCTCTTGCCGCCGATCCTTGGAACCGGGGAGAGGGAAGCCCAGGCTCAGGCTTCGGCCGGGAGTCCACCACGGAAAGGGGACCCGGCCCACTGCTCACTGTCACCTCCCGCTTTCCCAGGGCCTGAAGGAGTGTCCTTGGGGTCCCCGTGGGGGGACAAGGTGAGAGCACCCATGACAGGGAGGATGGCCAGTGCCCTCTTCACTGGCCGCACGGTGATCCCGGCCCCCTCCAGGACCCCCACTGGCAGACGGGGGCCAGTGGCCAGAGGCCCCTCTGGCGGGAGGGGGGAGGGGCTGGCACATGCACCGGGCGCAGAGACCCAGGCTGGCCTGCGGACGGTTCTTCCCTGAGTGCCCCGGGCAGGCCCCTGCCCCCCCCCTCCCCCGGAGCTTGCTGGAAGCACCCAAGGACTCCCACACACGCCCCTTCTCATCATCCCCCCAGAGAGCCCCCCTGCGGGTGGGCGCCCCTGGAGCTGTGTTTCTTTCCTCTGTTGACACAGGGACGGCCCAGTCCCCGGCCCCCTTCCCCACAAACCAAGGGCTGGGCCTCCGGCTCTTAAGTGCAAACGCGGCTGTGTGTTTTGGGCCCCTCTGAAGGGCCGTTGCTGGTGAAATACCAGGTTTTGAAACACTTCACTGCTTGTTTGCATTCGGAAGCCGTCCGCGGCTCTGGTCTCCGAAGGCCTGTGTTTAGAGAGCTGGAGGCCCATGTGCTACAGTCAGGGCCAGTGGGCGGGCAGAGAGCCCCCAGCTCCCCGGCTGCCTGCTGGAGCCTGCGAGGAGACAGAGGGACCCCCCCCACGCCCTCCCAGACCCACGCTCAGGCCAGCGAGAGCAGAGGACAGCACAGGGGGGCACCCCACGGCTCTCAAGCCCAGGGACTGGGCAGGCCAGCAAAGAATGAGCCGCTTGTCCTCCCAGCCGCAGCCACTGAGCCCCGTGGGCAGCGCCCCCCTTCTCCACCACACCCCTCTGTAAATGCCCGTCCTGCCCAGAGCCGGGGGAGAGGAACCAACTGTTTATTTGAGCAGCAGCGGCTGGAAGAAGGAGCTTGGAGCCCGGCAGCCCCAGGCAGAGCCCACAGGGCGGGCGCAGAGGTGGGTCCCCTGATGGAGCTGGAGGGTCGGAGGAGACTCTGGCCTGGTCCCAGTAGAAGGGACCAGGCCCTGGGGAGTAGCGCCTCCGGGTCACTTTAAGGCCCTTGAGTTGAGTGGCAACAGGGAAGCCAGCACCGGGACTGCTTCTTGCCCAAGCCCGGGGCACAGGCCTGAGGTGCTCCTCTCCCAGTGCTCGCCCAGGGCCTTCGCACTCTGCAGCAGCTCCAGTGGGTGTTTGCTGGGAGGCGGGGGAGGTGTGCAGCCCTGGAAGAGGGAGGGGGCCGAGGACATCGGGGCAAGATCTGAGGGGCCAGTCTGTCAGCTGGGGAAAGCCCGGCGCTGAGAGGAGAGGAGAGGCCAGAGCAAGAGCTGTGGAAGGCGCTTCCTCCCGCCAGGCGGCCCAGCCCAAGAGCTTCCCTAGCACCCGGGCAGAGAGGATGAGTGCACTCCATGGGCATGCCAGGGCCCGAGGACCACAGGCCGGGAGTGAGCCGAGTGGTTTATGCCCCTCTCATGGGTGCTCCACAGGGAAAATGAGCCAAACCCAGGCGACCCGCGTTGACACGTTCCCCAGCAAAGGGCCACCTCGCGCCTCACTGGCCTGAGCGGGACCCAAGACTCCACCTGCCTGTAATCCCAGCAAGTCCAGCCACTGGCTTCTCAGCCCTGGACAGGTAAGGGGTGGCCACAGGCACACAGCAGCTGGAACAAGGGGTGAAGGGGACAGGCCCAGCAAGGGGGAATCCTCCAGAGACAGCACCAGGCTGGGACAGCTCCCAGAGCAAGAGACAGCCGGTATACCCGAGCCCAGGTGTGTGGGTCCTATAGCTCGCAGGCTGGCGAGGTCTCTGGAAGAATGAGCTGGCAGAAATTGGTGGGCACAAGGGTCACAAGCCCCACAGCCCCCAGCGTCTGATTCTGGGGCAGACTCTTCAATCATGATGGCAGCTCTTGGTGACATTTTGTAGGAGAAAATCCAAGAAGGGGGGTTCTCACCCTTGAGTGAATACCAAGACCAAGTGAGGGACACTCTCAATGCTAGGGCCCTCACCACCCCAGAGGCCCTGAATGAAACGGCCCAAGGTCTGCTCTGGTCATGAGGATATTTTTGTTTTGGGTGGGGTGGGTGTTGGACCACACCTGGCAGTGCTCAAGGTTTACACCTGGATCTATGCTCAGGGATCACCCCTGGCAGTGCTCCTTGGAACAAATGCAATTCTCAGGATTGATTCTGGGTCAGCTTGCATCCAAGGCAAGTGCCTTAAGCCCTGTGCTGTCTCTCCTGCCCCCATCAGAATATTTTAAGCTCTCCAGATGATTCCAACATGCAGCTGGAGATCAGAAGCCCTCAGCTCTGTGGGAATCAACCCAGTTATCAGGAATCAGCAAGAGCGGTGAAAAGGGCCGAGGCCTCGAGCCGGGCGCTCCGGGTCTGAAAGCAGAGGGGCATATTTTAGCAAGTTTTCTGTCAACGTGGTTAATTTCCTTGAAGCTTTGGCTCTTAAGGGAATAAAGTTCAATTATCTGGAAAACTCACTTATGTGGAACTCCTCACTCCCTAATGATGCTAGCTAAATGAGGTGTTGCAGTTCTATAGATTTCTCAAATTAGAGCCTTCGTGATTTTTCACCCAGAAAAAAAAAAATTATCTAGAGGTTTGGATTGGAAACTCACCCTCCCAGCCCAGCCCCAGCCCCGAGGCAGCTGGGCTCTGCTGAACCCTTGTCTCGGGGAAGGGCGTCCCAGCGTTGCGGGGAAAGTTGGGCTTCCAGACCTGCCAGCCAAAGCCACATGCCGCCTCCCATGTTGTCTGGGCTGCTCGGGCCATTTAGCCCGTTTCCGCATGAAATAGCAAGCACCCCCTTCTCCCACAGCCCATAACCATATCCCACCCCGCTGCGAGAATCCCCCACTCTGCAGAGCCGCGTGGCTCCATGGGAGGCTTGAATGGCTTCTTTTCTAACTTATCAAAATAAAGCATCGGTTTCATTTATTTTTATTATCCCTCCCCCCCTTTTTTTAACCAGAGGGTGAGAAGAAGGAAACAAAAGGTGCTTTGAGCATTAAGCTCTCATCTGAGAGGGCCAGGGTGATGCGCACAGGGCGGGGCACAGGCCCGGCAGGCGGGAGCGGTGAGCTCCATCCGCAGCTCCCCGGGCCCCCCAAGCACTCCCGGAAGCAGCTCCAAAACAAAACCAATAAAAACAGCCTTATTTTGAGGGTCCGGAATGATAGTACAACAGGTAGGGCGTTTGCCTGGCATGTGGCTGGCCGGGTTCAATCCCTGGCATCCATATGGTTCCCCGGAGCACTGCTAGGAGTGTTCCCTGAGTGCAGAGGCAGGAGTAAGCCCTGAAAACCACAGGGTAGCCCCCACACACAATTTTTTAAATTTCATTCTTGGGTGTGAATGCCGGCATGCAGGGATGGCGGAGGTCAGACGTGGGGGCTGCGGGACCCGGGAGAAAGGGATCCTCCTTCATTCAAGGATTCCACACAAGCCATCCCCAGAGAGGGAGCACTGGTGGATGCGTACAGGCTTCCAATGTCCTGACGAGGGAAGGGGCTGGAAGGAGGCGCCCAGTGCCCGGGCTCCCGAGGGCCAGCTGCAGCCTTGCAGTCCCAGGGGGAAAGGACTTGGTCCTTCGTTTACTGCCACGGCCACAGAGTGCAGGACAGGGCCTCATCGGGGTGCACACACCAGTGACACGGGGACAGAGGACGGGCATCCCAGTACCTGTCCAGGCTTGCGAGCTTGAGAGCTCAGTCCTGGCTGCCAGCTTGTTCTCCACTCTACCTGCTGTCAGCAGGAGAGGTCACCAGCCACACTCACACACACACACACACTCACAAACTCACAGATGCATTCACACATACTCAAACACACACACCATTATAAACACATGTGCACACACATAATGCATTCACACACAAACTCACACTCGAATACACACTCATAAACACATACAGATGCACACTCGACACTCACACATACTTGCACACACATTCATATATACAATCTCACACTCACATACACGTACACACACATGCATACTCAAACTCACACTCAGACACACACTCACATACACATACACATACTCACACATATTCACACACACTAACTCACATACACACAAACACGCACATGCATACATAAACTCACACACTTACAAACACATATGTACTCTCACACACATAAGCACACTTACACACATGCACAAACTCACATATACACTGCTCACGGTACCGAGCTCACCTCGCCAGCCCCAAGTGTTCCCCGTTACAAGGATACCAGGCACGGCCAGTTGTTAAGCCCCATGCTGACTTGGCCGCCTCTCTGAAGACCCTCTCTTCAAACAAGTGTCAATGCGAGGGGTCACCAACATAGGGATTGCTCAAGGGGGATGTGACTAGACCTTAACCCCTGCCAATGAATCATTAATTAAATAAGATCCATCAGTTCCGACCATCACGTGTGTTAGGCACCTCCTACCTGCGAGGTGCTTTGTTTGGAACCATCCAGGCAGGGGAAGGCCCACTCACAGCAGGAAGGGCCGCTGATTTGGGGGACCAAGGTGTCTTCGTGGAAAAGGCGGCACTGGAGATGAGGCTTTGCCTGGTGGCCCTGCAGCTAAGAGGAGTGCCTGGAGCTGGGACACAGATGGGGGACACCGGGTCTTGGTGGAGCGTGAGTGAGTTCGCAAGGCTAGGATGGGGCCAACACGAAGGCAGGAAGGAGGAGAGATTCCAGTCCAGAGCCAGGAGAAACCCGTCTCAGTGTGGGTTTGCTGCACCCAAGGGGAGCTGGAATTTGGAGCTGATGATTCAAGAAGGCTCTGAGGTGGGCAGTGGATAAGGTAAGTAGAGGCTGGGGTGTTCCAAGTGGGTGTGGCCAAGCGGGAAGCGGTCAGGAACTTGAGAAGGGCTGGCTGCAGTGGGGGTGCTGGAGGTGGGGGTAGGGAACAGGAGGCGTCTTGACAAGAGGTGGGGTCAGCAGGAGAGAAAGGTGGGCAAGCAGTGAGGACCCAGGGGGCGGGGAGGGGGGCGGGCTCTCTCGCCTGGGCTGGGCTGGCGCGGAAGGCTCGCCGAGAGCCAGGGCCGTCAGCAGAGTGCTTTGCCGGGCACTGGTGCTGTAGGGAACGCAGTCTCCAACACGCACACGTCAGAGTAACCCCGGCAGTTCCAGCTACCGACGCCCGCGCGGCATACCCAGAAACACCGATGTAGTCCGTGAGGTCTGGGCACGGGGACTTTCTAGCACACCCCAGAGAGTTGGCTGCACGGTGGGACGGAGAGCCCCATCTCTGCCGAGAGCGCTGGGCTGCGACCCAGGAGACCGGGAGGAAGACTTGGGAACGCAGGGAGGGGCCCAGCCCAGCGGAGGGAGACACTAGAGGGGGGCGCTTGCCTTGCCACGTCACTGATCCCCGCCACCCCAGACAGGCCCCTCAGCACCCCCAGGAGTGACCCCTGAGAGCAGAGCCAGGAGTTACCCTCAGGGCCGCAAGGTGTAGCCCCCAAACAAACGCAAGTGATAGGGGGAGCTCTCCAGATGACGGGGGAGGCAGTGAGGCGTCTCAACCCAACTTGGTGGCCTGGGCTTTCATGTTGCTACCTGAAAATGGGCAAATATTTTCTACCAAAATACAAACTACCTCCCCGCTGCCACCGTAAAGATCCCCTGAACACTTTTCAGCACCCTAGTTTTAGGGGCAGTCACCCACTAAAGTCAGTTCTCCCTACAGCCTCTGTTCAAGGACTCACTGCTATGAAATCATACTTTCAAAGCTGAAAACATGGGGGCCAGAGAGATAGTACAGTGGGTAGCACACTTGCCTCTGCTGATTAAGCTGCCAACCCGGGTTCAATCCCCAGCATCTCATATGGTCCCCAGTCACAGAGCCGGAGTAAGTCTTGGGCACAGAAAGCGTGACCCCAAACCGAACAAGAAAACCAATAACAAAAAGACACCTTTCTGATCCCTCAGCCCAGAGTCATGGCTTTGCACCGCCTCCTCCCTAATGTCAATCCTGGTGACAAGCAGGGCCAGGCGGATGCAGGACCAGCCCGGAGGAGTGGCTGAGTTCTCTGCAGCAGGCGGAGTCTCTGCTTTCTCCTTTAATCCTCGGGAGGAGAGGTCACTCGATCCGCCTCGACCACCTGGCAGGCAGCAGGGAGGGCGGGAGAAGAATCTGTTAAAATATACATTCGCCCTCTCCCTGGCGTGGAAGAGCATGGTGCATTATTAACGAGCAGGGTGCACCGAGCCGCGCTGGCAGGCAGGCCAGGAGGCTGGGCTCAGCGCTTGGGAAGGAGCCTGGGCTTGCAGGAAGACGGGGCCTGGCCAGGCAGCGGCCTCTCCGGTGTGTTTTCCGATCATTAAACACTTAGCAGGAGGGGCCCAGCCACTGCTGATGGAGTATCAATCAGAAATTAAGACAGAGCAAGACTGGGACGGCGCGGATCCTTCTTTTGTGTTGCTTTTGTTTTGGGGCCACAGCCGGCGATGCTCAGGGCTAACTCCTGGCTCTGCGCTCTGGAGTGACTCCTGGCAGTGCCATGATCGAACCCAGGTCAGCTGCATGCAAGGCAAGTGCCCTGCCTGCTGTACTTTCGCTCCAGCCCTTCTGTCCACTGAATGGTTATTTTGGCTTTAGGTTTTGGGCTACCACTCCTGGTAGTGCTGGGGCCCATATTACTGCTGGGGACCAAACTCAGGTCTCCCCCAGGCAGGTGAGTTCCTTAGCACCTCTACTGTCTCCCCAGGCCCCAGATGGGCGTTTTCACTTGCCTGACGGATGCTGAGCAAGCATAATGTGTGCTGAACACCAGACCCCCATTTCTCTGCCACTCTGATTGGCACCTCCTACCCCTATTGGCAGGTGAGGCACCCCAGGGCTCCCAGAGAGTATGCCAGCATCCCAAACTCACATGGGTCCCAAGTGTGCACGTGGAGGGCCGGGATTCCTGGCTGGGCAAACGGGCTGGACAGCTGGCATCACCCCACCTTCCTACCACCAACAGAGGGGTCCAGGATGGCCAGGCTGTGTCTGCACTTGACCTCACACTCACACCCCAGCCTCTCACATAGCTGGAAAGGCCTGGGCTCTGGAGTAAAGACCACCCAGTCAGAGCTGGGGCAACAGTACAGTGGGGAGGGTATTTGCCTTGCTTGATCCGATCCCTCAACATTCCATAGGGTCCCCCAAGCCCACCAGGAGTGATTCCTGAGTACAGAGCCAGGAGTAAGCCCTGAACACCACCAGGTGTGGCCCCCACCTGAACCAAAACAAGACTGACCACCCAAGCCGTAGCTCCTCAGCTAACAGGGCCCGTAGGCTGTAGGAATCCGCGACTCTGCATGAAATGATGTATAACGGATGATGTAAAAGGTACAGTGCCGGGAAAAATGGACCGGGACTAATTTTTTTTCCTTCCTCAAGGTTATCACAGCATTATTTAAGCATCTGCTGTACTTACACAGAACATTTGCAAGCTTATGAATTATTACTACTGCAACCTACTTGTCACCTTATGGTCAGGACACATACCTGTCAAACACATACCGGAACTGGAGAGGAGAAAGCTGCCCGAGGCTCCTGGGGCCCAGTTTATAGTTTAATTCCAGAATCCCCACCCCTAACTCTGGCCCCAGCCAGCCAGCCCCTACTTTGTAGGTAAACCCCAAACCACTCACCGGGCCCCACACGCCGCTGTGCAGAGAAGGTGACATTTGGCGCCCACCCCAGTAACTCATCCCTGAAGGCACAGGTATGCCCTTGAGATGCAGGAGCTAAGGGTTCGCTTGAACCCTCCATTCAAAGGTCACAGCCCAGGACCGCTTTAGGAGGGAGACCCCAAGTTTGAGTCACTTTGAGATGTAACTGCTTCTTATTTCATTGCTGTATTGGGAGGTACAAAGTGATCGGCTGCAAAGTTATTAGCAAATTCTAGTTTTAAGGAAATAATTACCGAATTCTCCCTCCCTGGGTTGAGTAATTCCTTCCAAGGTACTCAGCGACATTAAGCATTTCACCAGGGCCGCGAGCAGCTCTGTAATATGCAAATAAAGTAACTCTGTAATTACCAATAAAATGCTTACTGAAGTGACAAATTTTCACTCAGCAGTGAGTTGGGGGGGAAATGGCATCATTTGTTTTTTAAGCCTCCTTTAACCTTGTTAGTCTGCATTCATTTCTGTGCTGCTTTATGGTCATTTAAGACGACACGGAGCCACGACCGTCTCCCTTGGTGGCACCGGGTCCTCCTGGGCACTCCCTCTTCCCGCAGCCTCACTAGCTCTGGCCTAGGTGCAGAGAGTCTGTTCCAGGGTGCTGGGGACCACGGGCACCCCAAATGCTGGGCCAGGCGGTGCTCTGTGAGCCGAGAGTCTGGCTGCAGGAGGCTTCTGGGCTGACCTTCCCAGATAGACAGAGTGATTTGTCCACCAGAGCAGCAGCCGAGGATCCCACTGAAGCCCGAGGTTGACTGGATGTTTCTGTGTTCACCCTTCTCTTTAGTTTCGGAGATGAAAGCATGCAGACCGGCCCCTGGCCGTGGGGGAGATGACCCAACCAGCAGAGTGCGGCTGTGTCTTTGCGAAGCCTGAGTTCATCCCAGCACTGCATGGTGCCCTGAGCACCACCCAGGTGGCCCAAAATAAACATTTTTTAAGCTAAAAATGACCAGTCACCTGCCTTGCCCTTCAAGCCCTCCACCATCGCTCATCACTCAGCCCGTTAGAGCACCAGGCCCAGCAGGGGCCCAGCTCTCAGCTTCTTCTCCAGGACCACCTCACTTTGACTGCACAACCGGAAAGTGGTGTGCTAGCCAGGGCAGGCTAGGTCACTCCGCAGTAACAAGCAAGCCCCGAACCACAGCTGCTTAAAAGAGCCATTCTGTCTTCTCCTTTTGGTTGTTTTTTGTTTCATTTTGGGGCCACACCCAGCAGTGCTCAGGGCTTATTCCTGACTCTGCACTTGGGAATTACTCCTGGAAAGGTTCCAGGGATCAGATGGGATGCCGAGTATCAAACCTGGGTCAGCAGCATGCAAGGCAAAAGCCTTGTCCACCAGACCATCGCTCCAGCCCCTGACAGCTGATCTTTCCTGGTCAAATATAGGTCAGCTCGAGTATCTGCTCACTCTACTCAGTGCAAAAGTGGACCGACAGTGTCACCTTCTCCAACACTGCTGACCTGTCACTCACTGTGCTGGAGGGAAAAGGAAATTCCAACCTAGTTGAATCTGCTGCTTCCTCTCACAAGTTTGTGACCAGAAAGATTCATCCAAGCCCACTAGGGTTCAGAAAGTACAATTCTACTTTTGTTCTAGAGGAGGAGAGATAACTGTGGACCCCACCAACCTGACTCTGGGAAACTGTAAGTGGGACAGTGTTCTAAAGCTCAGTGGTAGAGCACTTGCCTGCCATACGTGAAGCCCTGGGTTTGCTTGTTAGCAACACACACTCACACACACACACACACACACACACACACACACACACACACACACACACACACAAAGCTGCACTCATGTCCCACGGCTGCCACCATGCTAACAGCTCAACTACATTTTTTCACAACTAATCTCTGCAGAAACAAAGCTGATGAAAATTCCAGATACGCTGACTTTTAGGCTGAGAACTCTGGGCTTCTCAGAGTGGAGACTGGCGGCATTCCCCCACCCCCCTGTACTTCAGAAGCCCTGGCAGCCTCAGCCACGCCCCACAGCCGCTGCCTCATGAACTCATCCACCAGTTCTACAGATCCTGGAGTTTCTGGGAGCATGCAGCCACACCCGGGGCCACGAGATGCCTCCAAAGCCCACAGTTACTGCCATCCCAAGAAGAGTTCACCAAATTCGATGGGAAATTAACAGAGAAGCCAACTAAGCTCAATAA
The DNA here is from genome assembly GCF_027595985.1 of Sorex araneus. Lineage (NCBI taxonomy): Eukaryota > Metazoa > Chordata > Mammalia > Eulipotyphla > Soricidae > Sorex > Sorex araneus. Next base: position 102,689,084 of record NC_073304.1, read on the forward strand.
ACAAAAACAACAACACAGGAGGCTCAACTAGCAGTGAACAGCTCAGTAAACCCTCAGACAAGGACTTGATGACCCTGGGGTGAGATATAATAATTTTCACAAATTTTCCTTTGCTGAGGTATTTTTTTTATGTCATTAGCCGTATGGTCGCAACAAGCAATATAAAACAAGTTACTCTGTGCCTGCTAAGGGAGCACGCTTGGGGGGGTGTTCAGGAAGAGACGAGGGTGGAGGGAAGGTCACTCGGCCAGCAGGGCTGGTGTTGGAACACTGAATGATTATAGCAACTATATTACAAACAGCTTTGTGAACCATGGTGTTTAAATAAAACAAAAAGTATTTTTAATTTTAAAAAGTTTGAAAAGAAATTCTCTCTGCCCTAGAGTTAATGACGAGGGCTAAGTGTGAACATGCTCTTAGAGAGCTCAGCCCAGGGCCTGGCATAACGTGGTCACTGAGAACAAAAGGGTGCCCTGGTGCATGTTTATTGGATGAACTGTGTGAGCCTCTGCAGTCGCCGAGGGCCAGTCCCTGCCTCTCTCTTGCTCACATTCTCTCATTCCTTTATTTGCTCTCCCCCCCTCCGTCCCCTCTCTCTTTCTCTTCCCCTACCCTATCGCCTCTCACCTGCCAATTGTCTGAGGGCTTCTGCATGTATGTCGAGTGACACTCAGATGAGAAGGCATGGACAAGCATGGGCTGAGTCTGCACCGTCAGCTGGACGTCCCCTGACAGGGAGGTTTGCGGGGCGACTCTGACATTCGCCTCACAGGGATGTCTTTTCCTTCCAGGATGCGAACAGGGCCTTCACTCTGAGCTGAGTCCATAAGAACAACTCAGGAGCCAGGGAACTGGGCGAAGGGTGGGGCTTTGCGCTGCATCCTGGCCTGGAAATCGTCTTGGGGAGACTGAGTTGGATGTCAGAAACCTTGATCTGAAGCCCGTTGTCTGCGGGGTTTCCCACCAAGAAGAGGGGCTCTTGGCCCCTTGGCCAGGGGCGTCTCTGCAGCCCCTCACGGTAGCTGACCTGGACTTCCCTCCTCCTTCTGGGGTCAAAGACTCCGTTTCTGGGTGACCACGTTTGCCGCCGGGATGAGCGTCTCTCTCAGACTGGCATTGGCAGCAGCCCTGGCCGCAGGCCACCCACAGCTCACACTGGCCCGGTTGTTCATGGCCGGGCCTCCCTTCCGCACTCAGCTCTGGGGGAAACCGTTCAGTGGGAACAGCTCCCGCTCCCCAGGCCTTGCCATCCGGATGTCAGGAGCTTCCCGGAGATACGATGGACCTTCGGGAAGGAGACACACTCAGCTGGGGGTCATGTTCCCCTCTGAGGGGAGTGGTCTTATATTCTAGCCAGAGTGTTCTCTGGGGGGTGTTTGTTTTCATTCAGCAAACACCGATTGATCTTCATGGTCCCCTACTGAGCGCCACTCCATCCTGGACCACTTATGAGGAGGGTTTCACTGCCATTCCATTTTATAGCAAATAAAATGGAGGCCAACCAGTGATCCAAAGCCAAGATCCACACTTTCCTGGGAGACTGGGTTCCCACGGGGGGCTGGCAGGCTCCAAAGCTTTGCAGCCACATTCCACACAAGGAAGTTACCCAGCTCCCAGGCCTCTGGGGGGCAAGCCTCGGAATCTGGAGCCGCCTGGAAGATTCCAGAATTCAGGGCTCCTCTTTTTTCTTCTTGAAAGACTCTCTCAACCCACACCCTGCAGCCCCTAGGCCTGTTCCTCCCCCTGGCTCCCCCCAGACCCAAGAACGCTTAGTTCTATCTCTGGCAGGCCAGAGAGGACTAATTAACAGTCTGCCCAGGGCTCTGGAGACGAAAAGCAGCCCTCGAGAGGTGGCCTGTTGTTCCCGCCTCCACGAGGAGCAGTGAGCTAACTGGTTCTGGTGGAGAGTGGACGCTCTCCAACAAGGTGGCAGACACGGCAGGTGCTTCCCTGCCCCGTCCCTGTGCTGACCCAGAAGCTGAGCCCTGGCTGCCTCTGGCTGCGGGGCCCTTTCTGGGCAGCTGCCGTCTCAGCCCCAACCTGAGCTCCGGAGGGAGAGAGAAGGGAGTGGTACCCAGGGTCAGCCCTCGGCAGGGGGCGGGCATGAAGGGCAGGACCTGAGGAGCCCTGTGCTCATCCGGCTCACATGGGGCAATTCCTGACTGTGACTGACAAGGTGGCAGGTGCGTCCCACACACGCCCCATGCACACCCCCAATTACAGGCAGTGGGCCCCACATTATATTGCCCCGAGCCCAGTCCCGAGCAAATGATCAGAAACTATTTGTTGCAGCTGGAGCGATAGTACAACAGGTAGGGTGCTTGTCTTACACAGCTCAGCCCAGGTTTGATCCCCGGCATCCCATGTGGCCCTGAGCACCACCAGGAGTGATTCCTGAGCACAGAGTCAGGAGTAAGCCCTGAGCATCACTGGGTGTGGCATGAAAACAAATCATCTTTTCTGAGTGCAAAAATTATTTGTGCTGACTACCTAGGGTTCTAGAACTTTCTGTGATCAGGCAGGCCCAGATTATGAGAACAGTGACTATGACAATCGTCCCTATATTCGCCACCCCCCCTTCACCTCCATCTTACTGACTCCCTCACAGGCTGTGGGTCCCCGGGGGCAGACATCCACACCACTGCACCCCACTGCACTCTGCACCCCCACATGCCTGGTACAGGGACAAAGTTACACCCAGACATAAATGCCCTAGGCCAGCAGGCACAACACTGAACTGACAGAGCAACTAGATGAAAGGGATTTGGGGCACTTTTATCAAAAGCTACATCTTAATTCCACTGACACCTGTGCGCAAATTCAGTTTCCCTCCTCAGCGAAAAAACGGGGAGAGAGCTGAGCCCTACCTCCCACCAGCTCACAGGTCCAGTGAGTTCATCTCGAGGGCAGCCAGGTGGGTGGGGCACTCTGAATGACAGTGCTTAATGCCACTGTCCTCGCCTTTGCCGTCACCTGTAATTGCATGGCCTTAGACCTGCGGATCTCCCGTCTCCAAGGAGCTCTGCCTTGTGTACTGGACACCAAGATTCTGGGTGAGAGTGAATCACTCACATCCTCTCCGGGGCACCTGTCCACTTCTCTGGTGATAAGGTGGGCCCCGTGGCTGTGGATGGGACGTCCAGGACTGTTTACCAATGGCAGGCCCGAACCTCAGGCCTGTAGCCTTCCTGCCCGAGAGAAGGGACCACGAGTTTGAAGGTCCGATACAGAGCTCACGTGTGTCCCTCCAAAGGTCCGCCCAGGGGCCCTGGACTGGAGGTATCCCTTTAATCACTGCAGCAGATGAGGGAACAGCCAAGTGACCGCCATCAGAGAGACATCCGCTCAGAGAGACATGACTTGGAAAACCTTCACTTCATGCTTCTCCCCGGCCCCAGAACCCTGGCACTGGGCACAGGCCGTCCTGATGGCCCTGGCTGAACTGGTCTGAAGGTCCCCGTGCAGGCCAGAATGAAGAACAGTGAGCACTCGCCTTGCGTGCAGTGGATCTCAGGGTTGAGTCCTGGTACCACATGTGGTCCCCGAGTCCACTAGGAGTGAGCCCCAAGCACAGCGAGGTGTGTCCAAAACAACCCCCCAAATAAATAAAATAAAGACAAGTCCCCCTGCTCACTGTGTCCCGGCAGCACACAGCCAGCCCATGCCCTGGGCACCTTCCTCTGCTCTCCTGTCTGCAGATGGCTCACAGCAGGGCCCAGTAACCTGGCGGGAACCGGCACCACAGCATCCTCCCACACCGTTTCTCCCCGCTGCCCCGGCGTCACCCCGCATAGCTCTCCAGCTCCTGTCTGCCAACACTGAGCAATACTCCGAGCTGTGGCTGGGCCTACTTCTCTCCCCCTCAAGGGTGTCTCGGTGGCCGCCATGTCCAGGCTGAGGCACCAAGCAGCACCTGCCTCCCTCTGCAGATCCTGACTCCCATGGGACCCCCCAGGGGTTCTGGGGTTCTTTTCCACACTCTCTGAGCAGCTTGGGTGCTCCTGGAAGGCCAAAAAAGCCCCCCAAAACAAACAACACAACACGACAGAACACAGCTGTCGCTCGTCCCCGCCTGTCCTCTGGCCTAGGCGTCTTCTCAGGCTCTGGATGAGAGAGACGCGCCAGTCAACCCTCTCCATCACTCAGACTCCCCAGGACCCTGCGAGTCCCGTACCACCTGATGCTCTGCAGCCAAGAGCATTTATCATAAACAGAGCCCAGCGAGAAGGAAACTCCCTGCCCCTCCCGCCCCCTCCCCCGGCCTCAACCCTGCCCCTTGCCGGCATCTGACTCTGGCTTTGAGTTCCCAAACGCTGGAGGAGGGGTGAGAGGCAGCCATGGGCTGCTCAGATGTGGCTGGTCTCCCTGGCCTCGGCCCAGCCCCTGTCCACACACCCTTGACAGTCCCTTTTCAACAAGCCAGGCCTTACTCAAGGGTGGCCGTCCTCTCGCTCACCAATGCCCAGGAGTCCCCGTCAGTTAGTCTGCGCCCCAGCCCAGGGGAAGACGGAGACTGGGGAATCAGGTGGGGGACAAGGCCAGGCCTCTGACCCCTGGTCCCACTCTCAGAAAGGGTGGCCACTGCCAGGAGGGCGGGAGGGAGGGTCTTTGTCCCTTTATTTCTTTCATCTTCTGAACCTCTGTTTTTTTTAATATTAGAAACATAAGGAACTTTGGGGGGCTTCGGCTGGCCCAAGGCTAAGGCTTCCAAACATTAGATTTGGTTGCAGCTCAGTGATAGGGGGTCTTTCCCTCTGACTGAGAATCGGGGACCATTCCCTTCAGGCACGGCTCAGTGATGGGGGACCGTTCCCCCCGGGCAGGGCTCAGTGATGGGGGACTGTTCCCCCCGGGCAGGGCTCAGTGATGGGGGGACCGTTTCCCCCGGGCAGGGCTCAGTGATGGGGGACCGTTCCCCCTGGGCAGGGCTCAGTGATGGGGGACCGTTCCCCCTGGGCAGGGCTCAGTGATGGGGGACCGTTCCCCCTGGGCACGGCTCAGTGATGGGGGACCATTCCCTTCACAGATCCCACTACAGTCAGCCCACATGTGGGGCCAGAGAGACAGTGCAGCAGGGAGAGCACTTAACTTACACGTCGCTGACCCGGGTTTGTTTGATCCCTGGCATCACACCTGGTTACTCGAACCCTACCAGGAGTGAACCCTGAGTAGGGAGCCAGGAGTAAGCCCTGAGCACTGCTGGGCGTGGCCCTGAAGCACAAGTACTGAGAGCACAGCAGACACCAGGCTCTGCTTGAGGGAGCCAGTGAGTCGGGCAGTCCCTGGCAACGGGGTGGACATTGCAGGATGCAGCAGCGAGGCAGGCACGCAGGGGACAGGCGATGGTGGTGCGGTGGGAGATGGAGTACAGGGGTCAAGGCGCAAGGCTCACATGCGGCTGACCTGGGTTTCAAGTCCTGCGTGTGGCTGACCCACGTTGCATCCATATGGTCGCAAGCACCACCAGGCAGCCCACGTCAAACCCCCACACCACAAGTCCCCAGTAGCCCACACCCACTCAGCTGAACATTGGTAGGAGGGTCTCCTGTGCTTAGCTTAGGAGCTTAGGAGCTAAGGAACAACTCCCCCCTCCCCACCGCCACTGAAGGGTGGTAGCAAGAAGGAAAATTGGGTTAGGGGAAGAGACATGTGTGGGAGCAGGCTGGGGCCGGCCCCAGGGCAGGGCCGGGGGTGCTGAGAGGTTGGGGTTCCCATGGCACCGGGGGCCTGCTGGGCCTGGGCCTTCCAGGCGTCTGGCACAAGGAAGCGGGTCAGAGAGCCAGGCAGAGGCTCTGGGGGGCGGGCAGCCACACGGCCGGGGTGTTCTGAACTGTGGCGTGGTCACGGGTCACGGGTCACTGGGCACTGGGGGGAGGACGCTGGGAGGTGACGTGGCCATCAGGGCTGCTGCAGGGTCCCGGTGGGTGTGGTGGAGGCAGGAGGGGCCCTGAAAGCACAACCGGGAAAGCACTGGACGTCCACTTGGAAGGTGGGTGTCTCCAGGGAAACTGAGGCTCCCTTGGAAGGTCTGGGAGAGGCTGGCCCGGTCCTCCAGAGCGGGGCTTTCCCAGTGGGCCGTGACGCCGGGGGTCCCCAGCAGCGGAAAGCACCCCCGCCTGCCTCCCCGTTCCCACTCCGGTGCAGGCCCCTCTCCCAGTTCCCCTTGGGGTTACCCTCGACGGCACCACGAGTGCCTCCTCCTGCAGGGTGGCCTCCCTGTCACCCGCCCACACAGCAGCTCTGTCAGAGGAAGCAGGCAGCACGGGAAGTGGGACCCCGGGGCCTGCAGCGCTCCCCACCCGCCCCTCGAGAGGCTGCCTGCAGAGGTGGGCTTCCCATGTTTGCCACCCCGCCAGGTCGTGCTGGAGTCACGAGCAAGCCACACAGCAGTGGCAGGACACAGTTCCGAGTTTGGCACAGGGACTGGACAGCCTTGAGCACCCTGACCCTAGGCACACCTAGGTCCCTTGCAGGCCTCTATCGTGTCATCTTTAAAATGGGGCCAGTACCAAAACCAAAAGAAAAAAAAGTCGGGGTGGGGGGTGAGGCTGGAGAGACAGCAGCTGACCCTGGGTCCGTCCTGACACCCCTACCAAGAGTGACCCTGGAGCCCAGAGTCGGGAGGAAGCACCAGTGCGGCCCCAAACCAAAAGAACTAAATTTGTACATCAGGGACCGCGCTGTCCAGGTGGGAGTCACCACCCACCCCCTGAGAACGTGCGTGACTCCAGGGCCTGGGAGAGGAGGCCTGGAGGTGTGGGAGGGACGGCACCCACACAGCCCAGACTAGCGGGGGCCACCAGAAGTGGGGGGGGGCCTGGAAGAGCTGGGGACTCAGAGAGCCAGAGGGTCCAGCTGCGCTCAGGCCAAGTGTGGCGTCCAGCGCGTGGCCACAGGGAGCACCGGCAGGATTCGGGCAGGGGCCTGGCAGGCCGGGCTTGCCCTAGGAGGTCGCGGCAGCTCCTAAGCAGGGGGAGAGTGGAGGAGTGGAGGGTGGGGCGCAGCTGAGCCAGGGCCGCAGCCAGCTGCTCCCCCGCAGAGGAGAGGCGGGAGGGGGCCGCGCCCCCCAGCCCCTGGGAGCCTGGAGGCGGGTTTGTTTTCCTTGCGAAGGGGAGCCCTACCCTTTCAGCGGGGCTGCCGGTGAGGCCGCCTGGATTTCCAGCTATTGACACAGACTCTGACAATGAAAGCAAAGGCCAAGAGTGGCAGAGAGGAGGTGGCTGATTAAAATGTTCTTCCCTGGGGTGGCTCAGCCCTGCCCCGGAAGGCTGGCTGGAAAACCCGGGGCGGCTGTGGGCCAGGCGGGGAGAAAGGCCAGGAGTGGCCAGAGAAAGTCCAGCAGGGCGGTGCTTGCCATGCTCTCAGCAGCCAACCCGGCCCCAGCCCTGGTGCCCTGAGCATTGCCCGGCGTGGCTCCAAGCCACAAAATAAAGCAGAGAATAAAAAGCAAAAAATAAAAGGAAGAAAAAGAAGAAGAGAAAATGGTCGCAGGAATTTCTGCTCCCTATAAGCTTCAATAACCTCCCCACCTCTCCACCCCCCAAATTAAAACAAACAAAGCAGCAGCTCCCCCTCCTCCTGGGTAACCGGGCACTGGCAGAACTGCCTTGAAGCTCACTTATGCTTTGAAAAGCAAGGAAAGAGCAAGTGGTCCCCGTGTGGAGGGGTGTTGGAGCAGGCAGGGGGAATTCAGCCAATGGCCAGAGTCCTGGTCCCCAGCAGGGGCCCATGTCCCAAGAGAGAGACCCGCTTGTAGACAATCACCTGCTGTTATTCTGAAAGTCACACTGGAGTTTATTTGCTGAGTCTGACAGCCATGGGCTGGTCCATACACAGCCGGGTGGGACAGGAGAAGGGGCTGGGGGGAGGCACTGGAAGGCCTGGCAGGGCCTGGAGCTGGCCTGCCTGTGACCCAATGGGCCCTTTCCGTGCTGATGTCCCCTCCCTGCCCCCTGCACACACACCCTAGCACTGGGTTCTGACCTGCCCTCAGGGGCGTGAGCTGGAGAAAGGGGGTTCTCCTAAGGCAGGGTGATTCCAGAAAGGGGGACCCCACTTAGCCCCTGCCCTTCCTCGTCTGCCATGGGGCGACCCCACTGAGCCCCCCTCCCCCTCTCCACGCGGCCAGGCCAAAGGGGAGGGCGTGGAGCGGGCTGTTCTGTCAACAGCCCTGCGGGAGCCCGGCCCCACTTTCAGAGACTGAAGCCCTTCCCCTCCCCCAGCTCGGTGAACAATAGGTCACTGAACCTTCCAGGCCATAAACCACGGGTCCCAGTGAGCCGCTCCTGCTGGGTGATTTGGGCAGTCAAGGGTTTAGCACCTGGAGGGGGGGCGGTGGCCGCAGTCGCAGCTGGGCTGTGTCCTGTGGACTCCCCGTGCATGTGGGGCAGAGCAGGCACCCCTGTGGCCTGTGGGGTTACAATCCCCCGCAGAATGGGGGGCTGTGTGGAGGCCTCTCTCCAGGCCGCTCACCCCACCTTACTCTGGGGTCTGCTCGGGCAGTTGCAGGGGCCGGACATGCTCCCCGGTCGCTGAGGGCGGCAGCCTGGCTCTGACGCCTGAGTCTCTGGGTTCACCCTCCGGGAGAAGCCGAGGGCGCTGGCAGCTGGGAAGTCCAGGGCAGGTTCCTGCTGGCTCTGCAGGCAAGGGCCCCCCTGCGCCCCTCCTAGCACTCTCCCTTCTCAGAGGCCCCCACGGCCCTGTCCAGACGATCCACATTCACCGCTGGCATGTGGGCCGCTGATCTTCCATTTCCTTTGGCAACATGTCCAGGGGCAGAGTCTGAAGGTGAAGGGGGCTGAACGCGGGGAGACATAGGCGTTGATGTCACTCCTCCCCCCCACCCCCTCCCTCCCAGTGCAGGTCTGCTGCTAGCCCGAGCTCCCATCAAGTCTCAGAAGGCAAGAATGGTGTCTCCATTTTACAGATGAACAAACTGAGGCTTAGCCACACACAAAAGGGGGTGGCAGGAGAATCAGAATCCCCCTGCCAACATCTGTCCCGCCAACAGCGCATGGGCACCGGATGTGAAGGCATGCGCCCCCGACGTCCGAGGGGTAAGGATTTGTCTGCTTCTGCTCTGCCTTCATGGCAGTGAGTTGTTGTGTTTTCAATACCACTCTTCTGAGACAGGCAAGCAGGACGGAGAGAGCAGCCTCCCGAAAAGCTCGCGTCAGGCTGCGCTGTGCTGGAAGAAGTGGGGTGAACGGGGCTACAGAGGGGTGCAGAGAGCGGCAGCCGTTGGCTGTGGTGGGGGAGAGGAGAGGAGCACAGGACCCCTGCCTGGCACTCGGAGGGCCCCTCTCACAGCCTGAAACTCTCAGTGCCTGGTTCACTGTGTTCATGCCGCTCACACAGCAAAAGGACCTTGCCAACATTTGCATCTTGCAAAACCCAGAGCCAGAGCCATTGAGCACCACTGACCTCTCGTTTCCCCTCCTGGGGCCCTGGCACCCTCTCCGCCTTCTGTTCCCCACCCTGACCGTGTTCCTCTCCTCCCCCTCCCATCAGGGGAAGCCACAGTTCCTGACCCACTCAGCAAATGTCCTCAAGGTGCCACAGTCCTTCCTTCCTTCCTTCCTTCCTTCCTTCCTTCCTTCCTTCCTTCCTTCCTTCCTTCCTTCCTTCCTTCCTTCCTTCCTTCCTTCCTTCCTTCCTTCCTTCCTTCCTTCCTTCCTTCCTTCCTTCCTTCCTTCCTTCCTTCCCCTCCCTCCACCTCCCTCCCTCCCCCCTTCCCTCCCTCCATTCCATCCTTCCTTTCCAAAGTTTCTGGGTCAGACCCAGTGATGCTCAGGGCTTACTCCTGACTCTGCACTCAGGAATTTCTTGCATTGTTGCTTAGGGAATATACAGAGTGTCAGGGAGTGACCCGAGTCCAGCCCCCATAAGGTAAGTGCCTTACCTGCCGTGCAATCTCTCCAGCTCCTACCTGTCCTTCTCTTTGTGCATAAACATTAGACTTTCTTAGCTCTTGGCAGTGAGAAGAGATTTGGGCAGCCTCTACCCCGCTTTGGGGGAGCAATAAACACTCTGGGAAAGTGTAATCATGCAATGAGGTTGCAACTAACATGCAAAGTATAAGCAATCAACATGCAACCAACTCCAGACTCCTGTCTCCACCTTTAGGAGGCTCTAGCTGGAGGGGAAGGGCAGGACCTCTCAGAATCCTGTTAACCTTGGGGGAAGCACCTGCCCTCAGTATTTTATGAGTGGACACACCACTCTGTTCTTCTGCAGCGCTGGACGCTGGACGGCCCTTGCTCCCTCACAGCCTAAGGGTGGGTTCCCTTCCTTCCTTTCTCTTTTTCATTTGTGACCATCTGAATGGGCAGGAGGTGACGCCTCCCTGCAGCCTGAGGGCCGCTCTGGATGGCGAGCATCTTGTGTGTGTTTGTTGATCGAAGGCTCTTAGAAGACAGGAGATTCTGTGTCCAGTCAAGTGTCCAGTCAAGTCCTTAGTTTCCTTAGTCCCTTATTCAAGCCAGTTATTTGCTTTTCTGGGGTGGAGTTAGAGGTATTCTTCATACGCCCTCGCTATTAATCCACATCCCCCCCTACACACACACACACACACACACACACACACACACAAATTTGATTTGCAAATATTTTCTTGACTCTCTCGGTGGCCATTTTCACTCCGTTGTTGGGTTCCGCTGACATGCCTTCAGAGTCGGAGGCAGTAGGTCATTCCAAGGCCCATAGCATGCAGCTCTCCCCCTCTTTTCTGTTGGGAGGGTTGGGGAGAGGTTGCCTCTGGGGCACACACTCGATGATGGGGGTACAGTCACCTCTAGACTCTCCAACTTCCTGCCTGCGATCACTGAGGTCCAGGAATTGCACTGCCTACCCCGCATCCTGACTCTGGCCTGGCATCAAGCTGGTGATGAGACCCTAGAACACGGGCGCAGACGCCCACCCACTCCCCAACCACGTCTCCCACTGGCACGCTCTGGAGTCCTCCCGGGAGGGACCTGGGGCACTGCTGTTTCGGTCTTGCCTGCCGGCCTCTGACTGGGAGCTGCATTTCCACCCAGGGCTCCTCTGCCAGGGAACAAGTTGGTGCTATTTCAGAAAGTGCCAGGCCCCTGCTCCGCAGTGTTACCCACAGGGCGACTTGCCAGGCCTGGAGGCGGGTGGGCGAGCAGAGCGGCCCTGGAGAACCTGGCGCAAGGGCTCAGGCGCACCCTTTGCCCCTGGACGGGGCTGGAGCCCAACCTCTCTGGGCGTGAGTGGTATTGCCCTGAGGTTTCCCTCTGCTCCCGTGTCCTGGGGGGCCGGGTGTCGGTGCCAGGTGTCAGACAGATCAATTTTCTTGGAGGTGAGGGGGTCCCTGTTCTCTTCTCCCAGGGATGTCTCATCAGCAACCGGGACGGTGAATGAGAAGGAAGGGTCCCGCTTCCCCGCCCTGGCCTCGCCTGTGGATACCGGCCGCTCTTCTAAACGGAACTTCCAGGGTGGCGCCTAGGAATGCCTTGTCCAGAGCCTGGTGGGCCTGTGTTTCACACTTCTGCAGCCCAGGGTCACCGCCCGACAGGCCCAGATGAAGTCCTTTGTGGAGCCGATGAGCGTGGAGCTGCTCCTGTGAAGGGGCCCCTCTCTGCGTCCGCCCTCTCAGCCCTGCTCAGCACCCCTCTCGAGACCCACAAAGCCCCTAGAGCACAGTGGAAGCCCCTGACCGCCTTCCAGGAAGCCTGAATTCCAGTGCCAGAACGTCTCATGATGACCGGAGATGCCATCATTGTCGTGGGCGGCAGGGCACTAACCACTGCTCTCTCTTTTGGGCCCTCAGTGTTGTTATCTGCCCACTGTTCTCTCTCTCTTAGGCCCTCATTGTCATTCTCTGCTGGCCCTCTGTGCCTGGCCCATGAATCCAGAGAGAGATTTGAGGTGACGCTGAGAGGACAGGTGGGAGGTGGTCTTGGCTCAGGAGGCTCTGGGCTTCCTTCTCCAGATGTTTCGGAGAGTCGGGGGTCAAATAAAGAGTCGCATCTCCTGACTTTCAAAATTAGTCTTTTCCTTTTTAAAATATATTTTTATTTTATTTTCCTTTTGGGTCACACCCGGCAATGCACAGGGGTTACTCCTGGCTCTGCACTCAGGAATTACTCCTGGAGGTACTTGGGGGATCATATGGGATGCTGGGAATCGAACCCGGGTCAGCCGAATGCAAGGCAAACGCCCTACCTGCTGTGCTATAGCTCCAGCCCCCAAATTAGTCTTTTCTGCACTCCCAGGGGGCACGCACTGGAGCTAACCCTTGGGGCTGGCCTGTGGATTTTATTTCCTCTTTCCTTACTAAAGGTCCCTCCCCTTTGCCCACGTTCCTGGAATCCCATGATCTCCTGCACCCCCAAGCCCCTCTTGTCTCTGCCCCCCTCCTACCTTCCAGCCACTCTCCTCTGGGTGGGTGTTCTGAGGGATCAGCAGAACCTTGGCTCCAGAAAGGGCCCCCAAAATAAGGCAAAATATGCCACAATCCTGGACGAAACACCAGGCAACCTTGTTTTATTCCAACGTGTAAACTGTCTTGAGGTGTCTTTCAGAGCCCAATAGAAAGTACTTTTGTGATTATTTTCCAGTATATCCCAGGCTCCTTATGGGGTGCCGGTGTGTGTGAGGGGGAAAGGCCTGGCATTCTGGCTTGCAGGAGCACCCTTGGAACCCCAGGACCTTGACTAGTGCCAGCACTTCAAAGAAAATCTTCATCAAAACGCGCCATTATGGTCAATCCATAGGACAAGCTCTGAAATGGCTTCAGTTCTACCCAATGTGGGCCCAGAGGCGGCCAGCCCCGGTTGTTCTGTGGAGGAGTGGTGAGAATAGTTGTAGGGGTGGAACAGAGGGCAAAGTTCAAGTCCTTTTCTTCCACCAGCTTGTTTTCTTCGTGCCTCAGTTTGTCCATCTGCCCAAGGGGGAACCTAGTGAAAGGTCAGGCTGCTAAGGGTGAAAGCAAACCTGCCCCCCACCCCAACCCCCGCAGGCTGCCTCTTGTCAGGTGCCAGATAATTCCATTCTCGGGATGATTCTGAGACCTCCCGGGCTTGTGCCTGCTCAATGCCAGCTGCACCCTTCATCCTGAGTTGGGGCATCGAAAACTATCTGGCAAACTGAGGTGAGAAGAGGAGCTGTGGGGGCAGGAGAGCAGGGAGAAAAGGTTTGAACTCGAGTCTCTGCTCAAAAATAGCCCCAGAAATTGTTCACGCTCCCCTTGGGAGCCCGAATCATTTCCAGCTGAGAGCCATGCTCGTGTATGGTCACGGGGAACCAGCAGACACTTCGTGAGGTTCCTGAGTGTGACACACGCCTTTCCTAGCTTGGTGGCCGAGAGAGAACAGAACTAGGAGCGACCTGGGAGTGAAAACCAAAGCTGTCAGGCAAACAAACACCTGCTTTGCTTGCTCCTCCCTCCCCCCTCCCCCCCAGACCAGGTGTGCGGGCCTGAGCCCCCAGCCCTCACCACCTGGACACCTCCCACAGCCCCACTGCCCGCCCTGGGCCTGGATAATTCTTGCAGCATGGGGCCTCACCCTTGTGAAGTCGGATGCATTAATACCAGCAAAATATTTCTTAATCTCCTAAGCCTCCGCTTTGAATCCTTAAAATGGAAAGAAAGAAATGGCACAAATCTCTTAATTAGGACGCCCAATCACTTCAATAAATATTTACCCGGTTCCGGCATGCGGCATGGAAACCCGGCGCCACTAGTCAATAGAGGTCAGCCAAAACAGCGGGGCGCGGGCAGCCGCTGCTTCTGCTGCAGACAGGTGAGAAAACAGACGCTGTGGGCAGTGCCCGTCCTGGTGGGACAACACTGACCTGCAGGGCTTGAGGCAAATCACAGCAAAGGCGCCGTGGCTTTCTGGAGAGAGATGGGGATGTCCTCTGCCTACTGGCCACCAAGCAAACCACAGCATCCCAGGCGTTATCTGCTAGAGGGTCCTGGCTGGACACCTGGCCTCTGTCTGGAGCTCTGTCAATCTCCCCCTGAGACTCCACCCCCCGCAAGATACAGCTCCTGGGGCCCGAGAGGAAGTGCTGTCTGGCTCTGTGCACTGTCCGGATGACAGAAGGACCTCCCTGAGGTCTGGGTTCTGCGGAAAGGGCCTGGCGTCCACTAGGGTTTTGTAAACTAACACCACTAAGCACCAGGAGCCACTCGACCCTTTTACCAGTGTGGGAACAAGAGAGCTTGAGAGTTTCAGGAACTTGTACAGGATCTTGTAAAAGCAAAACAAAGGATTCAAGGCATCAGAAAGCACCCAGGTGGGTGAGCATGCGTGCGTGTGTGTGTGTGTGTGTGTGTGTGTGTGTGTGTGTGTGGTAGGGGTGTTCTCTTAGAAACAGGAGTTTACAACGCTCCTTGTCTGCCCTGCAGCAAGTTCTGGCCCCCCCTTCTCGGGACTCAGCCCCCTCAGAACCACATGTTTCCTCTCCAAGCAGACACATCTTGCTCCTGTCTTCTTAGAGGAGCTGTGAGGGTCACCTCACCTGCCCCCATCTGACCTGAAGCCCCTCCCTTTCCTGCTTCAAGTGGCCTGGGTGGCCTGGGGTGGTGAAGAGGTCTAAGGTCATGTGAGGACCTCGGTGAAGGATGGAAACTCCCAGGAGGAAGGGGAAGACCCCATGAGCCCTGGAGGCTGCTGGCTGCTCCCCGGAGAGGGTCTCGCCATGGGGGCTGGGCAGCGACAGGCACTGGGATGCCTTGCAGGCTTCCTCCCCGGGGCTTGGGGCACGGGGACCTTCCTCTTCTGTGCAGGCTCCCAGGTAATATTGGAGGCGTCGAATCCGCCCTGGGTACTACATCATCATCAGGGCCGCCATGGCTAACTGTTATTGATCACTTAATGTGTCAGGCTCCGTACTGAGGACATGGCGTGCATTATCCCCATCGATCCTCGGAACAATCCTGGAAGGAGTCTGGGTGACTGGAGGGAAAGGGGGCTCGGGAAGATGGAACTAGCTGCAGAGTGGGGAGAAGGGTGGGAGGCAGTGGGAAGTCCCTTGGCCTCCCAGAACTCAGTCCTTTTCCCTGAAATGGGGTGACCTTCGGAGGCCCTCTGGGGCACTGGGACTCCGTCTGGGACTTCCAAAGCTGTTCCCTGTGACTTTTATTTTTTTTTTTCCAGCTCAGGTTTGTCTGGTGGGCATTCCCAGGAAAGCCGAACATGTAGTTGGGGTGTGGTTGGCAAGAATCTGGAGTCGATGTTTCTGGAGGTTCAAGTTCATCAGTCAGCGGAGTGACCTTGGGCAAATCATTGTGCCACTGTGTGCCAAGCACACCCTCTGTAAAACTGGGTGATACTGATAGCACCCACTCCTCTCATTGGAAGGGCACCGTGTGTTAATATTTACCCAACGTTTAGAACTATGGCACAGAGGAAGCGCGGTGTCAGTTTGTTCAATAAATAACAGTTCTCTTTCCCTTAGCTCCATGCGGGGTTCTGACTTGCCGGAAGAAGGCCTGGGATGACTGGGAAGGTGGGGAGTGGTGGGACAGCCTTGTCCCCTGTCTAGAGTCAAAGGCCTTCCAGAATTGAGTCCAGAAGGCAGAAAACCCCAAATGGCAGAGGATGTTGGGGAAAGGCATGACAGGGACAGGCCTGGGTCAGTTCCTCAAACCGGGGTCACAGCCAGCACTGTCCTCTGAGAGCCAGCTCTTTCGGTTCCTAGGAAAGGGAGAAAACATACACCGGCACTCTGAAACATAAACAAACACTCTAAAACATGCACCGACACTCTGAAGCATATACTGGCATTCTACAGTCTTGGGCAATCTTAAACAACAGAGGCACAACTCTTGCCTTTAGCAAAGGAACCACAAAATACCCCCAAATGAGGGGCTGGGGGAGCTGCCACCCTGTAAATCCGGGCCGGGCTTTCTGTCTCACCCGAATGACTTTTTTTTTTTTTAAATGTGCCAGGAATTCCTCTCCCACGTGGGGTGGACTCCGAGGTACTCAATTAAGCATCCAATGAAAAGTCAGCTCTCCGGTAGCTAATGACCCTGACACTTTTTGTAACATAAACAGTTGAAACGTTTCCAATTAGAACTGGAGACAGCGACGTTTGAACTCTTTCTCTCCACTCCCCTCCTTCTGTAAAAATAATTGTCAAGCGCTTTGGACTGGGTGTTGTATACATGTTTTTTAATTTTATTTTCTCTTTCTGGAGCATAAAAGAAATTTCTTTTTTTTCCCTCCTTGCTTTTTCTAATTGGTGGGGTGGCAAGGAGAAAGGGAGTAGAGCAGGAATGAGTTTAACAGGGTGCTGGCCAGGCCACTCACCTCCCCGCCCCTCTAACTGGGTCCAGGTTTCCCAGGAAAACTGGAAGGGGTGCTCACCTCGTGCAAAGGGCAGGGTGCCTGGGGCCAGCCAGCCGGGCCTGTGGCCCTGCAGCCAGAGCCTCAAAAAGAGTTGGGAAGGAAGGACGGAAGGAACGAATGACTGAATGAATGAATGCCTTCGCTGGAACAAAAGCTAGCAGGCAACCCGCGGGGCAAGCAAAGGCAGCGCTGAGCGGGGCTGGCCGGCCAGCTGCCCTTGCTCCTCCGCTCTGCTAGGGCCAACTCGCTGGACATTGCGCGGGGGTGGCCAGCCCCGTCGCTGCGCCCCGCCGGCCCCTTCTCGCAGGCCCCGCGACGGGCTCCGGGTGCGATCGGCGCGGCGCCCCGGGGCCGCTGGGACCCCACCGGGGCGGGCGGCGGCCGCGCGGGCCCGAGCGGGCCTGGGGGCGGGCCAGACTCGGCGCCGCGTCCCGGGCATCTTGAAGGCATTGTGTTTAATAAACGCAGGCGAGACGCGCACCCGCCTCCCCCCGCGCCGCGCAGCGCCCAAATCGAGACCTGCTGTGGGATCCCCAGTTTATGGGGTCTTAAACTTCCCTCTACTTTGATTAGCAGCTTCAAAGCGATCCCTTCAAAGTTCGCCCCCCCCTCGGGGTCCCCTTCCCTCTACAGACCACCCCTCCCCCCTCACTCCTAGACTTCTGGACGTCAACAACAAAACACTTAATGCGGGTTTAAAGGGAACGGAGTGGGCTGGGGGAAGCTTGAGGCTTCCTCGCGAACGTGGGCCTTAGGAAGGACCCGGCGAGCACAGGAATAGCAGAGACGCGGAGTTTGAGGTTCTTTATTTTTTTCTTTTCTTTTTTCCTTTCTTTTTCCTTTTCTAGTTTTTTTATTTTTTAATTTTTTTGGTTTGTGTGTGTGTGTTTTTACCTTTTATTATTTAAATTGATACGTTTCATTACTAGGGAGAAAAATAAAATATTCCTTTGATACACAAAATCAAATTGATATTTAGCCTCTGCTTACTTTTTTATGCATGGCTCCTTTATACCACATGGTAGTGACAGATTGTTTGAGCTGGAAGGAAAAGCCATTCAAAGCTAATTAAGCAGCCATTCCAAGCACTATTTGCAAGCGGGAGGCTCAGAAGCCTCGGCATTTGTCAGCGCTCCCCCAGCCCGCGTGGTTTTGACTGACAGGTCTGGCCGCCGACTGACAGCGCTCGGCGCTTCCGCCAATCGGGAGCGGGAAGCCGCCTCGGCGAGCGCTGATTGGCTCCTCCGGCCCGGCCCGGGGGCGTGGCCGCCGCGCCCCACGTGGGGCCGGGAGCGCGAGCGGGGGGGCGGCGCGCGGGCCGTGACGTCAGGGGGCGCGGCGGCGGGGCGGGGCGCCGGCTCCGGAGAGGAGCCATTTTGTGGCTAATGGATGCTGCGGCCAGATGCTCGCATCTGTCGCGCGGCTCCTCCCGGGCCGCGCCGCGCGGTTCATGGCCTTAGTCAGGGGCTAAGTCACGGCGGGCGGCGGCGGCCGCTCCTTAAGGGGCCCGCGCCGGCCCGGCCCCCGGTGAGGGGCACGGCGCCCCGAGCGAGCGCAACGAGCCCGCGGCACCCGCGCCGAGCCCCCACCCCGCCGCGCCCCGCGCCCCCACGGCCCCGCCGGCCGCCGCAGCTCGCCCCTCGCGCCCGGGGCCGGGGTCCGAGGCAGACCCCTCTGCCGCGGCCGCCGGTCGGTGGAGACGGGCCCCTGGGCGCGGGGAGAAGGCGGGCCGGGGCGCAGTCCGGGGCAGGGACACGTCCGGGACACGTCTAGGGGGAGCCTCCATCTTCCCGGCCTTAAATCTGGGGAACCGAAAACAGTCAAGTGACAGAGTGGCTCTGTTTGTTTTATGGTATCTAATTGGGCTGCTTTGCAGACCTAATGAGATTAGGGGAAGGAACCGTTCGCCACCACTGCAGGGAAAAAATGATACGTTACAGCCAGCCACAGGTTTGAGGACTGTGCAGCCTGCCCCCCCTTTGTTGTTATTCCGTCTTCTCTCCCTCCTCCCGCCAAATAGTTATTTGCTAGTAGATCGTGGGAAAAAAGGGAGGGGCCCCCTCGCAGCCCGGGACTATAATATATATCTATTTATTATATGTCTTTCGGTTAATTCCCGATCTGAGGAGCGCTGTTTTTCACTCCCATGCGAAAGCGGGCGCGGGGAGGGCCTGATTGCTACTTTTCATGCATAGTTTTAGACACAAGAGGGCATTGTGACGTCGCGGCCCGCGGCGCCCAGTGGCAGGCGGCGGGGCCCGCCCCACGTGGGGCCGCGCGCTGCCATTGGCCGGCGCCGCGCGGAGCTGCCACATTATTTTGATACTTTTCAGTCCCTATTTGGAACTGCTCTCGCGGCGGTTCGGACCTCGTGCTCGTCCCCTCGCCTGTCTGTGTGTGGTATCCGCAGGTCCGGGGCACTTTTTTTTTTTTTTTTTTGGTGTGTGTGTGCGTGTGTGCGCGCGCGTGTGTGTGCGCGCGCGCGTGTTTCGGGGTTTGCCGGGACGCCGAGAGGAGCGCCGGGCCGAGGGAAGGAAGGAAGGAAGGACGCCGCGGGCCCGCCGCGTCTCCGCCTGCGCCCGGACCGCGCGCCCAGGACCCGCGCCGGAGCCCCCCGCGCCCGCAGAGTCGCGATGCCCGGACGCGCGAGCGGCGCCCCTTGAGCGCGGACTTTCCTGCCGGCGGCCGCGGCGGGCGGAACCGGGCCCCGCTCTCGGGGGGGCGTCGAGGCGCCCGCCGGGCTCCCGCCCCGAGCGCCACCTCGGGGCCCGCCCGCCTCCGCCCGCGAGCGGACCCGCGCGCCCCCGGATGCGGGGGGAGCCCCGGCGCGCCCCCCCGCCCGGCGCCGCGCGCTGAGCCCGCCGGCCCCGGGGCCCCGCGCCCGCGCCGCCGGGGAGCCGGACGATGAGCGCGCGGCCCCCGGCCCTGACGCGCGGCGCGCAGCCGGGGGAGGGCGGCCGGCCCTAGGCGCACAAAGCCCGCCCGGCCCTTTGTCTGCGCGGGGGGCGAGCGCCCGCCCTGGGCTTGCGCGGCGAGGGCGCGCCGGGGGCGCCGGGGGCCCGCTCGGCCGGCCGCCCCCCGCTCGGGCTCGGCTCCCCGCTCGCCCGCCGCTCGCCGGCCCGGGCCCTGGGCGCGTGCCCGCCCGCCGAGCCCCGCCCGCTCCCTGCCATGTATCCGCAGGGCCGCCATCCGGTGAGTACCGCGCCGCCCGCACCTCCATCTTGCGGGCCGCCGCGGGCGCGCGCGTGTGCGCGCTCACACAAAGGGCGGCGGGGGGCGCGGGCCGGGGGCGGCGGGGCCGGGGCCGCTCCCCCGCGCCCCCCCGCCCGCGCGCGCGCCCGCGGGGACCGGGCGCCCCCTCTCCGCGCCCGGGACGCGGAAACTTGCTGGGGAGGCGCGGGCGGGGGGCGCCGGCGGCCGCGCTGACGCCGCCGCCCCCTCCCCCGTCTCGCCCCCGCGCGCTGCAGGCTCCCCATCAGCCCGGGCAGCCGGGGTTTAAATTCACGGTGGCCGAGTCCTGCGACCGCATCAAAGACGAGTTCCAGTTCCTGCAAGCGCAGTATCACAGGTGAGGCGGGGCGGGGGGCGGCCGGGCCGGGCCGGGGCCGCCGCCTTTTGTTCCCCCTTCGCAGAGCTGCGCCTTAACCCCTGGCTGCCCGCGGCCCCGGCGGCCAGGCCCGGGGTGCCCGGGGGAGGCGGGCGGGGCAGGGGCGCGAGCGGCCCCGAGCGGCCCGGAGCAGCGCCCGCCGGCGGCCGACCGGTTCCCCGGGGCCTGAGCCGCGTCCTGCCCCCGCAGCCTCAAAGTGGAGTACGACAAGCTGGCCAACGAGAAGACGGAGATGCAGCGCCACTACGTGATGGTGAGCCACGGGCATCCCCAGGGCGCCCCCCAGCCCGGACCCGCGCGCCCTGCCCCTCCGCGCCCCCCGCGCAGGCCTGGGCAGGGCCTCCGAGGTCTCCCGGGAGTGTCCGGAAACTTTGCTGCCTTGCGGCTGGGCGCCGGCGGGGTGGGCAGCCCGCGCAGCCCCCACTCGCGCCGTCGGAGGCGCCCCGCGCGCTCCGCACGAGAGGCCTGCCTTCACGCGCCCGGAGAGCTCTCGGGACAGAGGGGCTGCACGCGGGAGGGCTGCGGCAGGTGGGGGGCCGCCCCTCCCCCAGCCCCCTCCGCCTGGGGATTCCCGGAGGAAACAGCTTTGGCGAAGTGGGCTGATCTGGTCCAACCTCCCCGAACGTTACTAGCTGATTTTGGAAAGTGAAGACCTTCTGTTAATGGTGGCTCCTTTTAATTTCTGTTTAGTACTATGAAATGTCCTACGGCTTGAACATTGAGATGCACAAGCAGGTAAGTGCTTTTCTTTTTTAAGAAAAAAGAACAAGTGATTTAATCTTAAGAAAACGGTGGACGCAGATTTGTCACGGCTCCAGCTGTGAGAGGAGCCCGCGTTCGGAGTGGAAGGGTGGGCCTGGAGGTGCAGGCGCTGTCTGACGCCGGGTGCGTTTCTAGGACAGGTCTGGCCTTTAGCATCCGAGCTGGTCAAATTAGTCCTGAGCTCGGGTCTTGGTGGGAGATAGAAAGGCTCGAAGGGAATCGTGTACCTCAGACTCCTGAGACCTGGAAGGGCGGCCTGCTTTGATCTGCTTCCATGTAAAATTCCCTAGAGGAGAGGGGAGGAGAGGGTATGTGAATGAGAGCAAGAGCTGGTGTGCGCGTGCGTGTGAGAGAGAGAGAAAGAGAGAGTGGCGTTCCTGCCGCACAAAAATATGATGTTCTGCCTTGATAAGATTAAACTTGGAGTCTTAAAAGCCACACTGAGCTGTCAGAATGTAAGGGAACAAGCCACTAACTGCTTAAAAATATAAAGCCAGAATGAACTGCAAGTTGAGTGCTGTGCCTTTTTTCACGGCAGCTTTCCGAACTCAATCTTAGTTTGAAGGCAAGCCCTGGTCCCATTTTCTGGAGGAGGAAGCTGAGCTGAGGTGAAGTAACTCACCAGCCTGGCCAGGACTTTTGAGATGATTGGGAGTTGAGCTCAGCTTTGAAATCTTGAAGTCAAACCAGTTTAGCTAGTGTGGTGGCCTTTGATGGATCTGTAAACTACCCCTCTAATAACAGTATACCTCAAACCCAGCAAATACAAACACCCTTTATCTCGGTGCATATCAGTAACCAGTCGGGGTGCTAGGCCCGCTGTGGGAGAGGCCTGTTTGTGTATTTGTGTTCCAAGGAGAGGCCGCCTATAATTTGGCTTGGCCAACGATTAGAGCTGACTTGGCACGTATGTATGAATGGTGCAGGCCGTTGTTCTTTTTAACAATTGGTGTTCTTGAAATCTCGGAAGGCTGTTGACTCATTCTAGCCTCTGGTGACCGTGACTTGAATGGATTTTCTGCTCTAAATTAACAGTCATTTACAAGGTTTAAAATTTGCTCTGGGGGGGGGTAGGGCAGGGCAGGTGACCCTGGAATGCCAGCCCTGGAGTTTCTCCCCCTCTGGTGGCTTCCTCCAGAGACTTTTTCTTTCTCTACGTCGAGGGAGCCACATTGGGTGGAAGGAAGCCAGCAAGGGGGCCTGTGGTTATTGAGCAATGTGGAACCAGTTTGTGACTTCCTGAAGGATTATCCCCCATGGAGGATGCATAAAGCCTCCTGGCTTCCCCTTCTAGCGCCCCCCAGAAGGGCCAGGAGCACCCCTCCACGCCGTGTGGCCGCTGTGTTTCTGAGACAGTTTCTGCCCAACTTCAGGCCTGGGTCACGGGCTCCCAGGTGGGCAGGGCCGCAGAGGTGTTCTGCAAGGTGACTTTTTCCCCCTCCCCCCTTTCTCATCGCGTGGTATCTTGGGTGTGTTTAAAGAGGGTAATTGCACCCAGGTTTAAAATTTATAGCAGCAGTTATTCTAAGAGCTTCGTAATTAAGGTGCTCTGTGTCGTTGCATGCCGAGGGCTGCCTGGGTGGTGTTCCCCGGGCCCGGGAGTGGATGGCTCCTTGGCATGCAGAAGCCGCGGGGCTGGCAGAGCCAAGGGGTTGGTGGAGTCTCGGGGACAGTGTGACCTGCATGTGTGGTGGTGGCATGAAACTCCCTTACCCGCTTTACCGATGCGTTTGGGACTTCCCCAGGCGGGAGGAGTTGGAGAATGCCTGAGGCCTGCCAGTTAAGAGAGGAGGCTTGCACCCCTTTTATGGATGTGGCCACTGAGGGGAAGAGGGCAGGAGGTTGTGCCCGAGTTCAGGCCAGGCCTCTGTTTCTGGGCCTCTCTGGGCTAGTGAAGTGGCCTGGGGCTGTGTAGGAACAAAGAGAGAGGCTAGGAGGTGAAGAAACTTAGCCAGCTGTGAAGCCGTCCTGACCTAATGGGGCGGGCCACTCCCTGGCCTGCGAAGAAAGCCCTGCCACTAATTGTAGTGTGGGTCTTGGGTGCATTTGGCGATGGTGGTTAGGCCTGAGCAAACAAGTTTATCAGCTGACCTGTTTAGCGGTTGACTGGTGTTTTATCTGCACACACAATCAAGTGACTGGAGTGCTTGAATTATTCATGCTCTGTCCCGCCCTCCAGACTTGACTGTTCGTGTGATTACATCTGCCTGGAACAAACAGGCTGGATTCTTCATCTTTAAGCGCCGGGTGGGGGCAGGACTGTCTGTGCTTTTATGTAACAGACTACAGAGCCAGCACCTAGGGGAATGTGGGGATCCAGTTCCTCCTGCCCCCCACCCCCACACCGCCCTCCTTACTGCCCTCCTTGCACGTTTTTTTTCCCCCTTTAAAAGCACTGCTTTGTGGGTGCGCTGGGAAACACCTATAGTCAGGAAGCTCTGCTGTGCCAGCCAGCCGGGCCCGAGGGCGGACAGAGGGCAGCTGCAAGGCGCCTCCTGCCCGTTTGTCCCGCCACCATCCTTAGCTTTCTGTGGCTGGCCCCCTTCCTGCCCGGTTCTTGCTCTCTCTCTCTGCTCCTAAGCTGCCACATCCAGAGAAATAAATGGCTTCTCCTCCTGCGCCTCCTAATTATGGAAAGCAGAAATCACAGTCACAGGCCTGGCCTGGACACCAGGTCACTCACCTCCCAAGCCCCAGTTCCTGGACCCGGGCCGACGAGGGCAAGTGGGGGGCAGGGGGTGCCCCTGGTGCCAGACACAGGCCAGGTGTGGGTCCCCTGAGCGGAGGGCTCTGGTCCTGCTTGGTTGGGAAACTTGGGGTTCCGGTTTTTGGGGTTGGCGGCGTCTTGCCAGCGCTTCACAGCCTTCTCAGATGATCATTTTTTCCCTCATTTCTTTTGACTTACTGGAACTGGGAAGCTCTTTGACTACCTGTCCAACCTCTCAGAGGAGCAGGGTACTGAGGTCAGCGGGGGGTGCTGGGGGTCAGGCAGACAGCCCCGGGCCCCAGTCATGGGAACTCAGCAGAGCACAGGACCGCAGACCCCACAGGCACACCTGCTTTCCGCCCTAGGGCCTGAAGAAGCCGGAGCCATAGTACAAGGGCTGGCCTTGCACGCTGCCAGCCTGGGTTTGATCCCCGGCACCCCGTTTGGTTCCCCAGGGCACCGCCCGGAGTGACTCGAGTGCAGAGTGGAGTAACCCCTGTGCATCGCTGGGTGTGGCCCAAAGCCAAACCAAACCCCAAAGAATCTGAAGAAGCAGGGAGCCTGGCGAGGCCAGAGTCCACAGTGCCCCTTGCAGGTTGTATTGACACTGGCCAGTCCTCCAGAAACCACTTGCCAGCTATTTGCACAGCAGATGAATTGGCCTGAGAGGACAATAAGCAGTGCAACCCCCAGCCCCTAGGTGAAGTGCAGAGACCTGGGAACTTTGGCTCTGAGGACCCTGGGGGGCTGGAGAGACTTGTGGGGATCCCTGAGGGTTCCCACCCTCCCCTGGCGTTGGGGGGCGGGGGCTCCTCCCTGGCCACTGTGGAAGCAGGGCCTAACTGGCTCCCCATTTCTTTAGCTGTAAAGCTGGGGGTGAGGGGCCCTTTCTGGGCCTTCTCCTCATTTGACCCTAGGAGGGGGATGGGGGGGAGACAGGTCCTCGTGCTGACTGACGGGCTGAGGCTGCCTGGAGCCTGTTTGAGGCGCGGGTGTCCCCTTCCTCCCAGGCCCCCTCGCCGCCTAGCACCGACAGGGTCCGGGCAGGGCTCCCCTTCGAGCCCACCCGGACCCGTCCTTTTACTCTTCCCTTTTCCCGTGTTGCTGTGGGGGGGGGCGCTCTGGGGGGGCCTGTGAGCGTGTTGATGGTCGCCCCTGCCCCCCTTGCTGGCCAGCTCAGAACCCCCTTTCTTCATCTGACCCGGAGCTGGGAGAAGGGCCGCCTTCATTCCCACAGTGGTGCAGTGGTCCTCAGGGGCCTGGGGCAGGCTGGGTGTGGGCAGGTGACACTGACTACTGGACACCTCCCCGCCCCCAGGGGAGGGGCATGTAAATAAGTCATGGCCCCACAGTGAGGTAAGTGCTGATATGGCCCAGTGTCACCCTGCGCTTCCCCCTCCTCCCTCAGGGAGGGGGTAGGTGTGTGGAGTTCCCAGGGCGGGACACGTGGTGACAGCCTGCAGGGAAGTGATCGCCAGGCTCTCAGCCTCTCCACTCTGTCGCTCTGTCCCCAGAGGCTCTCCAGGGCTGGCCCCGTGCCCGGCCGGGGTGGGCCCGCTGTGATCTCCACTGCCCACCCCCTGACCCCCGCCCCAGGGAGGGGCCCTGCTTGGCCCGGGTCTCCCCTCTCCTGCGGGTAATTCCGTAATGACGGGCTCTGACCCACCCCTCCCCCATATTTAATTCCCATCAGCCCAGCTCTCCACTTTGCTATTAATGATAGCAGCCAGCAAAATAGCTTTCAACATGCCATTGACAGTCTGGTTTAAGAGCGCACTTGAGGCAGTGCTAGACAGCTGGAAGCACCCATAATTGTGTACCAGAGTGAGAACCGAGCGCTCAAGGACCGTGTTTTTATATGCTTAAAGGGACAATCTCCTGTTTTCAACACAGGGCTCTTGGCCACTCCCGTCGGGGCAGCTGCCTACCACCGGGCGGGGGGTCTCCGCCGGAGGGGTCTGGGTGCACTTGTCGCTTAGGGAGGCAGGGGGAGGCTGCAGCCGCCCAGAGCAGACAGGGTGAGCTGCCTTCCGGCTAGCTGGTGGGCCCTAGTGTCCAGCAGCTGGAGGTGGGCCGGGCGGGGGCAGGGGTGTTCCGGAGGCAGCCACCCCCCGGGGAGCACCCCCTCCGCACCTGTAGCTCAGCGGGCAGAGACTCTCCCGGAAATCGTGAGGGGGCAGGCAGGGACTCACGGAGGCTCATCCTGGGCTTCGGGGGAGCCCCCACCTACTCCCAAGAGCAAGAACAAATGCTTCTCACCTCCCCACCCTGCCAGCTTCAGTGCAACCTTTGGGCCGAGGCCGCCTTCCCCAGAGCCTCCCTCCTCGGGCCGGGAGAGCCGGGGCTGCGTCTGGTCTGCGGTCTCTCCTCCAGATGCTGCTGCCCTTGGCAGAGGCGGCCGCTGGGCCACGCTGGTGTGTGCCAGGCGGTGTGTAGTATTCCCCTGCGGGGATGGCCGAGATGGGGCCGAGGGGGGCCCTGGGGAGGCCTTCACAGAGGATGGAGTTTGCCAGTTTTGAGTCTCCGGATGCTGTTGATCATGCTAGCCCTTTGCCTTTCTGGAGCCCTCGGTAGTTGCAAAGCAAATCAGACATTTTCACCCTAGCGGCTGAGAAGATCCATTTGTGTCCGGGTCAGATGCCAGCGGAGAACCGCAGAGCTGAGCAGGGGTGCCGGTGTGGCGTCCGACTCTCCCGCCAGCATCCATGGCAGTGGAGAGTTCCTGGACGCCGCTCTCCTGGGGTGCTCTGGGAGGGATGCAAGGCGGAGCCGCCTGCAGGCGTGTAAAAAGTTGGATTGGAAAAGAAGAGAAGTGTGCATGCACAGACTTAGGAGGCGGCCCGCAGCCTCGGTGCTCCCCTCGGGGTGTGGCAGCGTTGAGCCTGCAGCCCTGCACGCACTCCAGTCCTTTATTTCCAAGTGTCCTCCTGTGGCTTAAGCACCTTTTCTTTTTTTGTCTCTGGACACTTTAGATGTGAAGGGGGAGGGGAGAGGCGGCTGGGAAGAGAGATGAGCCTGAAGAGACGCGGGGAGGTTTGAGTGGGGGGGAGGCTCTGGGTGTGGAGGAAGTGCCCTGCAGGATGTCTGGGCCCGCAGCCCTGCCTGGCGCCCACCTCGTACGCAGTGCCCAGTGCAGAGACCTTCTCTCACTCTCCGTCCCTGACATCCTTGGTCGGCGCGGCCCGTGCTCTGCTCTGTTTGCAGTTCTGGAAGGAGGCGAGCCCAGTCTGGCGCAGGGACTCAGGGACTCGCCCGTCACTAAAGGCTGGGGTTGCTGGGGCCGGGGTGGGGACTGACTCCTGATCCAGGATGGCACTGAGGGTGCAGGCATGGCCTGGCCCTGCGCCCCAGCTCCCCACCGCAGCAGGCCCTGCTTGGCCGAGTCAGTGGGGACTCTGCTCCGGGCTCAGTGGCAGCCCCTGGCGGACGAGGAGCCCTGGGTAGGACACTGGAAGAGTGGGCGAGGTTGGTCATGCCCACCCTGGCATGCCTGCCCTGGCATCTCCTGTGGCACTGTGGGGAAACGGCTCCCCAAGAACCCGGGACCCAGAGGGACCCCGAAGGGTGGGGGGGTCTTTGCCTCGATGCCGACCAGGAGCAGGAGCGGTCCACCCAGGGACCTCGGCCACAACAGGAGCCCTCTGGGCCTGTACAAGTTGGGGCTCACCGTGATGTGGTTTGAGTGGGAGACTGTTACACTTGTTTGACTCATCGTGAGGCTTTGACCTCTTAAAAGGGCTCCTCTGCTGCCATCCTGGTCTGGAGAAAGGACCAGTGGGCCGGTCCAGGGAATGGGGGATGTGCTCTTTGCTGGGGAACCCCGGGTAGCTGGAAGGAAGGGGCTGTTCCTGCCCTCTGTTCCCCCACAGAGCCCCTGACCTTGCCTCTCTTTGTCCCAGGCCTCTGGGGACATTCCCCAAATGGAATCAGCCGCCTCTGCAGGGGTGCCGGAGGCTCACAGCCCAGCATCCCGGGAGGGAGGGGCCAGGGGAGATTTCTAGGGGATCAGGTGGGGGCGTTACCATGACAACCCTTCCTCCAGGCCTGAGTTGGCTGAGGAGTCTGGGGAGGTGGGGGCAGGGCTGCATTGGGGGTGGGCAGGACGGTGTGTTCCTGTCTGGCCACACCACCCTCGAGGGCCCCGTGGGGTGGGTAGGCAGTCAGCAGACTCTGATGTATTTGGGAACCAAGAAATTAAAGGGAGCAAATATGGAAAGATTATTGGCTCTTGTTAACAGGAAGCTGGCGGAGGGAAACACGGAGCCATGAGCAATGCAGGCGAGCCCGAGGGGGCTTCCTGTGGGTCCTCACGGAGCACTCGGGGAGCACTCTTGTGCATTTGCGGGCTCATGTCACAGCTCTTTCTTGCACCTCGCTCTGCCTCCTTGGAGCAAAAGCTGAGGTCAAGGCCTGAGCAGACCCAGAGGGGATCGACTGGGCCTAGCTCCCCCGGGGTCAGGCTTAAGTCTGGGTCCCCAAGGTGGCTGTCCTGCCCTGGGTGGCAGACCAAAGAAGCTTGGGAGCCTCTGGCCTGGACACTCCCTAATCGGGTCCAAACCACCCCTCCCCTCCCGACTCTGCTCCCATTCCCAGTTTCCTTTCTGCCTGGACTCTACCAAGCATAGCCTGAGTTTTCTACTGGGGAAGGGCCAGAAGCCTTGAAGGGTTAGGCCAGCCCTCAGCACCCTGGCTTTCCCCTGTCCTGGCTGGGATGCACAGCCCCCCCCCCCACCTCTCCCCACCCCCAGACAGACCCTCAGGGTCACGGCAGGGCTAGGCCCTTTTCTTGTTCCCAGCCCTCCGGCATAAAGAATTCAGCAGGCTTCCTCGGAAGCCATAAATATTTAATGGCGTTGTAGTTATATATAATTTGATCAATATGTCAGTGCTAAAAGGGCTTTAAGGAGGCCCACCTATCACTGAGTGGTCTGAGGGACACTCCCGCCCTCCCGAGCTGGAGCGTTATCTCTGCCTGCTAAGTGGGTCATTTATTTGCTCTCTCCTTTAAAGACAAGCAGCTGTGACGGGGTGGGGGGGACACGGGGTGGGGGGGACACGGGGCTTTGGGGCCTTCACTGGAGGGGGTGACGCCCCAGGGACTGGAGTGGTAACAAACAACTCACTGGCTCTCCAGCTTCAGGCCGTCCTGGCAGGGACATCTCTCGCAGTCCTGTAATTGAGGGCCTTTCAATTTGGAATCACCCAGGCAACGCGGTGTGGAGGGGGCTGTCTAGTTAAACGGGCCCAGGCACATGGTTCTGGGCCTTCCAAGACCTGATCACGAGGGTGTGCTGCCTCCCGGGGCTGGAGTATTCCATCCGCACAGCAGTCCCCAGCTCCTGCCAGGGCCCCTGGGCCTTTAGCTGGGGTGGCACAGACTCGACATGGCTGTGGTTGATGCCAGGACCTGAAGTTGAGAACCGGAGCCATGAAATCTGCAGTGGACCAGCCCCTCCCTTCAGCTTAGCTTGACCTGGGTGTGTGTCCACTCAGTGTCCTCTCCCCCACACGGCCGTGCCCGGCATCCAGAGCCCCTTTCCCCCAAAGCTCGTTGCAGCAGGACACAGTCCTGCTCCCTGCAGGGAGTGAAAGCAGGGCCTGGAAGCCTCAGGGCCCCTCACTGGTCCCACCTGTCTGGGGCCCCCTTCAGCTCGGGGCCTGTCTGTCTATGGGAGTCCCCACGCCTGCCTGAGTGCAGGGTGTGACCTGCCTGTGTGGGACCGTCCACCTGTGCTGAGGAGGCCTGGCCAGCAGGCCACACCGTGGCTGGCCTGGCCTGGCCTGGCGTGCCTGTTGCATGGCGACCCGGAGCCTTCTGGAGGGAGCCTGTGTTCCAGCTTCCAGACGTGATGGGCCCAGGATCAGCCCCGGCACCTGGTTTGTCTCGTTGTGTGCCAGGCCATAGCGCCGACACCAGACCCAGCGCTGTAGTGTCAAACCTCTGCGACGAGAGGCGGGAAGAGTCGGGGGCAGAGCCAGATAGCCCTGCGTGGCCGCGGCCCCCCGCACTGCCAGCCGCGGCTTTTGTGCCTGTTTCCACTAGGGCCGAGGTTCAGGTGAAGTGTGTGCTAGGTGGGGCAGATAATCAGGTTGTCATTTTAGTTTGGGGTCACACCTAGCGATTCAGGGGACCTTCTGGGGTGCTGGGGAGGAAGCCCAGGTCAGCCACATGTAAGGCCAGTGCTGTACCCACTGTCCGGTCGCTCTGGCCCCAGTAACCAGACGCGTTCAAGCTGAGAGGTACCAGGAGATGTGGCTGTTGTGTCCTGAGCCGCCTACTGAACGACACCTGCCCCCACGCCCCGTGTTCCAAGCCCAGGACCAGAGGGCCAAGGGAAGAGGCTGCCTGGGTGAGAGCACGGGCCATTCACGGCCCTTGGTCCGTAGGCCTGGGTCCCAGCCTCGCTCCCTCGGGCCCTGCCCTGCACTGCTCCTGTGGATGCTGGAGTTAGGGCAGTGGGCTGTGGGGATGATCACGGACCCTCAGTTCACAGCTCTGTGCCTAGAGGTTCCGCATGAGAGATGATCCTGATCCTGCAGGCGGGAGCTCTTTGGGAAATTCCCCCCCACCCCCACCCCCCGTCCCTTCCTCCCCTTCCCATCATTTATTTGCCTAACAGTCTCGATGGAGACACGGGCCAGATGTCTGTCCCAGCAGCCTCCGGTTGGGGAGGCAGATTCTGGATTTCGCCGGGAAATTCCGCACAGCTCCTGCCTCTGCCCGGCCACGGCGCTTGCCGGCGAGGGCCTCGTGCTCCTTGCTTCTGAGGAACGCTGTCTTTTTCCACCAGCAAAGCCCCCGTCTTTGAAGTACACTTGAAAAGCAGCGTTCAAAAGCCACAGCGGCCTCCCCAAACACTCCCCGCTCCCGGCAGCCCTCCTGAGGTCCGGGCTGCAGCTCAAAGGTGGCAGCGGCTTGGGGACCCCGCAGAGGCGTGGATGGGGGGGCTCGCCAGCCACGCACGGCTGCCGCAGGGCAACACACGGCCCCAGGCTGCTCCCAGGCACTGCTGCCTCTGATCTGGTTCCAGGTGGGGACGGACTAGTGACCTGTCCCCATCTTGTCCCACGTGGTCCCACCTTCCCCCTTCCATTCTTGCCACTGATGTTTAGAGCCTGTTTGAATTGGATCAGATGCTGTTTTCACAGCTGTTCTAATCGGAAATGCTGTCAATGATTAACCTCGGCAGTAGTTTTTCATTTAAAAATGCTTCTCGGCGCTCTCAAAATGTCTGGGTTCGGCTTCTTGGGAGGAGGTTTGGTGCAGGTTGTTCCCTGTGGGGCCTGAAAGGGGGGTGCTGGTGTGGTGGGGAGCGGCCGGCGGAGAGTGCTGGCAAGCGTGAACCTCGACCACGGGGACCTTGTCACCATGAAGATGGGCTGGAGAGCGGGCATGGCAGGTGGGCACTTGCCTGGCATGTGGCTCATCTAGGTTTGAACCTCAGCACCCTCGAGGGCTCCCCAGGCACCCCCAGGAGTGAGCCCTGAGCCTGCTAGGCGTCTCCCCCTCCCCCAGGAAGAGTGTTTCTGTCTGGCCTGCCTTGTTTC
Organism: Sorex araneus; assembly: GCF_027595985.1. Lineage (NCBI taxonomy): Eukaryota > Metazoa > Chordata > Mammalia > Eulipotyphla > Soricidae > Sorex > Sorex araneus. Next base: position 102,720,033 of record NC_073304.1, read on the forward strand.
CAGCAGTTTCCCCTACAACACCCCACCTGCCAGGAAAAGAAAAAACTTAAGGAATGGATCTGTTGACAATTTTCCTCTTGGTTTTGGGGCACCCCTGGCTGTGCTCGGTGATCACTCCTGGAGGGGCGTGGGGCACCCTTGGGGGTGCTGGGGTTAGACCCTGGGTGGGGCAGGTGCTCCCGGCTGCTCCTGTGGTCCTCACCAGCACCCCATGCTTCTCCCGCCGCCTGCAGCCTGGCCCTCTAGAGAGGCCGGACTCACCCCCTCGTCCGCTCTGGGGGAGACCCCTGGGGTTGGAGTTGCTGAACCACAGGAAACCCTGACACCTGGGCAGGGAGCATGGGTTTGGGATGAGCAAACTTTCCTCTGTGTCGCACCTCTGACCCTGGCCCCTGTGCAGCCGGGGCTGGGGGCTGCCACACGCCTTCCTGCACCCCGGGAAGAGGGTCGTGCCCCTCCCTAGGAGGGCAGAGTGCCTGGGGCAGCCCCTGCCTTGGTTGGGGGGTGAGGGGGGCCTGACAGCTGGGAGGCTGTGGGCACAGCCTTGCCAAGGGTGAGGGGAGGGAAGGGGTTCAGCCTCCGGCAGCCTGCACAGTCAGGGTCCTGGGGCCTGCTGCACGCCCTTCAGTGACCGGCCGCCCGAGGTGGGCTGGGGAGCTGCTGGCAAGTGCAGAGCCGCCGCCTCCCCAGTGCCGGGGCAGGGACAGTGGGCAGAGTCCCCGTGTAGGACGAGGCTGGTGGCGGGTCTGACTTGCCCACTCTGGGCGAAGGGCTGGGACTGTCTCTACCCGCGAGTCACCCCAGGTCCACGGCCCCCCAGGGGCTGGCTGTCCTGTGGGGTCTGGGCGGGCTCGTCTCGGGGTCAGCTTAAAGAAGAGCCCTCGGCACCTGGTGAGTGTCCTGCACGCCGAGCCTGCGCCCCCAGCCTCGAGCCCGTCTTGGCGGTGCTGGTTTCTGCTGTGGCTGTCACACAGTCACGTGTGACTGATGTGCTCGGGGCCCGCTGGCACTGCAGTGAGGGTTGTTGCTGTTGCTGTTTCTGTTTTTGGTTTTGGGACCACATCTGGTGGTACTCCCGATACTCCTGGCTCTGCACTCAGGAGTCACTCCCAGCTGAGTTCGGGGGACCACATGGGATGCCAGAGATTGAACTTAGGTCGCCGGCATGTCAGGCAAACACCCCCCTGCTGCACTGTCGCTCCAGCCCCTCGTGTTGTTTCCGGCGTTCCCACCACACCGCCCGGTGCTCAGGTTTCCTCTTCCCCACTGTCGCTGTGTGGGAGGACGGGTGGGCACAGCCCGTGCCCCGGAGCGTGGCTTCTCGGCTTCCCGCATGAGTCCGAGCATGGAGGCTGCAGAGGGTGAGGGCCATGCCATGTCCCTGCTAGCTTGTGCCCGGGGCCTGCAGATTCGGGGTGAGGCCCTTCCTGCCCGTGCTAGGTGTTTGAAGCAGGCACTGGCGAACACTCGGGCTGTGAAACAGCCTGCAGAGCATGGACGGGCCCTCCCAGCCTTTCCCAGCTGTGCCTGCTGGGGGTCGAGAGGGCCAGGTTGTTGGGAACCCTGGTGGGGTGAGCAGGAGTCCCTGAGGTCTCTGCAGCCCCTCCTGTCCTTGCCAGTGGCCTGAGACCGAGACCTTGGGGGTATAGGTGGTTGGAGGGCATGGGGCTGGGGCGTGCAGGTGCCCCCTCCTGATTCCTGCTGCCCCCCCGAGTCTGTGAGTGAGGCTTCCGACAGCGTTGCTTTTGTTTCAAGTTTATCTCTCTCTCTCTCTAGCATCATATGACATGCAGATGATCAGAGATTTTTTAAAGGCTGTTGTCATGGTTTTGTCTCTGAAAGATTGCTGTGGGCTGATGCAGGCTTTGAAGCCAGCTTGGGGACCTCCGCACGGCGGCCTGGGGGATTGGGAAGGAGATGAGAAAAGCAGTTCTGAGCCGAGTCTCCCGTTGGTCCTGACTTCCCTCTCTCCACTCCTGGAACCACTTAGCACCGTTCTTTCTTTCCCTTTTGTCCCAGCCCCTCGCCTGAAATCTGGGGGTTCATGTTGCAGCTTTTCTGTGGTCTGAGGGGGCTGAGCAGAGGTGGCTCTGCCTTTCTGGCAACGCAGGTGAAAGGTCAGGGACATAGTTTCTCCCTCAGCTGCTTCTACCAGGAGGTCGTGTTTCACCCCCTGAAGTCGGTGGAGCTATAGTGGGGTGCACAGCGTGGAGTGACAGTCTGGGGGAGTGTCCCTGACCCCAGGTTGCCATGCCCTCCGTCCCTTGAGGGGACCGGCTACAGGGCTGCTGCCTGTCTTCAGGCCCCGTGGTTGGGGGGTAGGGGGCGGGCTGCCCATCCGTCCAACGTCCTGGCGTCTTTGTATTCGCCTGGGCCTCACACAGTCTCTCCTTTCACAGACGGAGATTGCAAAGCGGCTGAACACAATTCTAGCCCAGATCATGCCTTTTCTGTCTCAAGAGGTAAGAGCTGCTGTGCTGGTCGCTGCTTTTCTCTTTCGAATCAGCCGGTGGCTGGTGGGTCTCTTCAGGAGCTGGTGTGGGGCAGTGAGGAGTGTTTCCTCTGGAGGCCTGAGACTGGCCAGCCAGGGACAGGAGGTGCCCGTGGTCTGCCAGCCCCGGGAACAGCCAGGAGCGAGGAGGCCTGGCTGTTGGCAAGGGCCAAGCCTGGAGGGGGAACTGGTGCCCAGAGGGGCTGGTGCATCCTGGCACCACCTGCCCCTGTGTCCCTGGTAAGACTTGGGGTCCCTGAGCTCTGCCTGAGTGCCCAGCAGACCCCAGCACCACATCCTCAGGCCCCTGGTCGAAGTGCCTGCGGGTTGGCTGGGAATCACCAGCTGAGGCCTCCGAGACTCCTGAGCACTGCAGCAACAAGCCTTCTGGAGTCATAATTGAAAGAGAGGAACAGGACTGTGATGGGCCCAGATGCTCAGTGCAGTCGGCAGACAGCCGCTGTGGGGCGGGGGCCCCAGCTGGAGGGAGCAGGCGCTGAGTGGAAGGTTGGAGGGTTCCCAGGCCTGCCCGCTCTCCATGCTCCCCACGGCGTGTGCTGAGTGGGCAGCTGGCTCGAGGCTCCACCCAGGGTTCTTACGTGGCACTCGTGCTGCCTCTTTTAGAGGGGCCTGTGTGGGTGTTTGTGTGTCTGGGCGCCACACCTGGGGGTGCTGGCGTGACCCAGCGTGTGCTGTCACTCTGGCTTGCTCTTTATTTCCACTCACATGACACCTCCTTCTCGGGGGCTCTTGTTGGCAGCTGTGCTGCTTTGAAAACCGTGGTGTGATTTCAGGTCAGACCGCAGTTTTCTCCAGGCCTGCGTGTAGCCCCCACCCCACAGACAGTTAGTCAGAGTCAGGGTCTAAAGGTGGGACAGGGCCGGCTCTGCTGATTCTGACCTAAAACCACGCAAGCAATTTGAGCCACCAGAATCTCACATGCGTCTTGGAAAAGGCTGAAGGAAGAAAGGGAGAGTCCCCGCGCCAGTCCCTCCCCTTCTGCTGGGGCCCTGACCTCTGACCTCTGATCCCTCCTGCAGCACCAGCAGCAGGTGGCACAGGCCGTGGAGCGTGCCAAGCAGGTCACCATGACGGAGCTGAACGCCATCATCGGGGTACGTGGACTCCCCAATCTGCCTCTCACCGTGTGTATAGCCCTTTTATTCCTCTCCTTTGCCACGGCAGAGACGGCCCTGACCTCAGCCGGCCTCCAAGAGGGGCGGGCCCAGGCTTCCGGGGACCCCTGGCCCCCGGGCTCAGACCCCTCCCCCCCCAGCTCCCTGTCGCCCCAAGGGCGCCGGCCCCTCCATCCACCCCAGGCCCAGCAGCCCCTGCTCACCCAGCTGCTGGCACTAAGCAGCATTGCCCCAGTCGGTGGGCACAGGACTGGCTCTCGACCGGTCCCCCTCCCGCCTACCCCGGCCCCCCGGGGGAAGGTCTGCCCCTCTTCGGCCGCTGGGCTCAGAACTGTCTCTGCTGTGCTGTGGGCATGGAGCGTGCAGGGTGGGGGTGGATTCTGGGGGAATTCTGCTCGGAGCCCCACACAGTGAGAAGTGGGTGCTTGGGGGGCCCCCGGGCTCTCCCTGGCTTGCTCTATGTCCCTCTGTCTGGCCAGTGCAAGCCGTGGGGCGGGTGCTGAGGAGGCCGTGGGCAGTGTCCCCGTGTGCAGGTCTCCCTTGGGGGGGGCCCTGGGAATCTGGTGTCTTTCCGCGTCCTCCCAAGGGCTGGGGCTGGGAGCAGGGCACTGCTCGGCTGAGGCATCCCTGCCCCTCTTGTTCTCACGCAGGGCTCCTGTCTGAGGTGGGACTGGGAGTGTGGCGTGTTCTTGCAGCTGTTGTGGTTGGCCGCCATGGCCTGGGGCTCATTCCCCTCGTCCTGCTCTGCGCCTGTGGCAGAGGTGCAGGCGGGCTCTGTCTTGCTGTCGGGCAGCCCTACGGTGGTTCTGTGCCCAAGCCCGGGGCAGCTTGCTGACTGCTGAGTGGCGTTAGGGGTGGGCTAGCAGCAGGCGCACAGAAGGGTCTGGGAGTGGGTTCCTGACTGCCTGAGGGCGTGGGGACTGAGCCGAGGAAAGTGGCGTCTCCTCAGGTCCTGTAGTCCACGGCTTTGGCCAGTGTGTAGCTAGTGGGGTCTTCGCCGGGGACTGCCCGTGAAGGGGGCGCTCCAGCCATGGCTGCACGGTCTTCAGGGGCCGGGGGCCTGGTGGGGCTGGTTCTGGTTCTGCAGAGGGACCCTGTCACAGCCGTGCAGGGAGAGAGGCCGCTGGGGTCGGGGCCTCAGTCTCAGCCCCGAGCCCTGGCCTGGCAGCCCTGCTGCGGGGCGGGGTGGGCAGCTGTCTTCCAGACCTGCTCTCGTGGATTCAGGAACTTGGACGGGAGGAGCGTTCGGGGCCTTCTGAGGGAAGGGCAGCCTGCGCCGTTGGGATTAGCTCACTCCTGTAAGTCGTGTTTGGGAAGCTACATGTTAGGTCAAGGCAGCTCGAGGCAGATATTGGAATTCAATTACAGTCAACGAGTGGGGCCTGTGACCCCCATTTTCAAGGTAATTGCTTCTCGGGCTCTGAGTGAGCGCCACCCTCGCCCTGTCATTAAGTAGGCAGCTGCCTAATCGCCTGATCCTGTGTCTGACAGCGCCCGCTCCCTGGCGTGCCCAGCCTGAGCACTCTGCAGGAAGTGTGTGTGTTGCACGGACAGCAGTGTTCCCCGGTGTGGGGACCACATGGACAGACATGTTCTCTTGCATGGGGGTCACCTGTACAGGCGTGTTTCCTGGTATGGGGATCCATGTACAGGAATGTTTCCTGGCATGGAGGTGGTATGGACAGCCGTGTTCCTGGCATGCAGATTACATGGGCAGGCATGTTCCCTCGGTGTGGAGATGGTGTGGACAGGCATGTTCCCTGGTGTGGGGATGTTGTGAACAGCTGTGTTCCCTGGTGTGGGGATGGCATGGATAGCCATGTTCCCCGGTGTGGAGATGGAGTGGACAGCCGTGTTCCCCGGCATGGGGATGGCATGAACAGGTGTGTTCCCTGGTGTGGAGGTTGCTTGGACAGGCATGTTCCCTGCCATGGGGGTCATGTGGGCAGGCCTGTTCCTGGTGTGATGGTGTGGGCAGGCGTTCCCCAGCATGGGCATGGTCTGGGCAGGCATGTTCTCTGGGTGGTGTTGTTCCGGCTGGAAGGTCAGGAGGCCCCACGAGGTCGCTCCCCACCCATGGCCTTGGAGCGAGGCCCCAGCTCTGGGAGTTGGGGGCGTCACCCCTGCCCCTCTGTTGGCAGGAGGAACTGGGAAAGAGCAGGTACCCCTGAGGGTGCCCACGGCACGGGGCGGGGAACAGAGGGTGTGTCTTGGTTGCAGGAGAGGACTTGGGTGCCCCTCGCGTCCCGTTCCTCTAGGTAAGGAGCAGCAGGGGCGTGGGGCAGAGGTAGGGTTCCCTCCTTTCCCATTGCTCTGGGTTGGCCCTGGGTCCGAGGACCGGCAAGGGAATGGTGGTGCCCATGAAGCCCTGGTGTTCCGTGGGGCTGCAGGAGTCCCGGACTCGGCCTGGGTTGTCGGGCCAGAGGAGCTCCTGCTGCTGCACAGGCAGCTGGGGGGACGGGGGGGGGGGGGGGGGGCGGGGCGGGCCATGTCTGCGAGCAGCAGTTTGTGGGCCTTGGGAGAGAATCGCGTGCATGCGGGAGCCAGTGAGCCGGGCGGGGCAGAGTCCCAGCGAGAGGTCTGGCCCCCAGTGTCCCCGAGCCTGTCCCCATCCCTGAGTGGGGACTGCAGGGGATGGAGCTCAGAGGAGGGGAGGCAGGCGGTGGGACCCCGCTGTGCTGTCAGCAGCCAGCACCAGGCCCCTCGCGTTCTCGCCCGCGTGGGACAGGCACCTGCCCAGCGGAACTCGGGCTGTGAGCATAGGACCCGAGTCGCTTCTCTGTCGTCACCCACCCCTCACGAGGTCAGGGACTGTCCCAGGACTGGAACTCTGGCCTGTGCTGGCCAGGCCCTGCCTGCGGGTCTGGACTGGGGCTGGGGGCTGGGGCGGACAGGGAGGCATGACTGCAGGGGGGCAACTGAGGTGTCCCATGAGCAGCTCAGGCCTTGGGGGGAAACTGAGGTTTCCCGTGGGCAGTCCCGGCCTTGGGGCTGGTTGCTGCCTCCCTCCGGCTCCTGGGGTCATTTCTGGCTCTGTGTGTGTTTGGGGGGAGTCCGCACTGACGCTTAAAGACAGTCACTGCAAGTTTAATTTCTTCTCTCAAGCGAGAAGCCCTGGTCCTAGGCATGCTCTGGGCTCGTCTCGGCAGTGTAGTGGCTCTGACAGCCAGTGTCGCCCAGATCCTGAATTGGACTGGGTCACTGGGTGCCCTTGAGAGGACTCCCTGTTGCAGCCGCTGTCGTGACCAGAGGCCTGGGGCTCGGGGCTGGCCGCCCGCCTTTTCCTCCCCGGGTAGACCTTGGCAGAGCTTGACTTGACTGCAGAGGCGCCCCAAGCCCATGGCGGACCCCGCTCACCCTGGCCTGCTGGGAGGCTGGCGTTGCCCGGCGTCTTCGCTCCGAGCACTGCCGTGCCCGTGGCTCCGGCTGCTGCCCTTCCCTGAGGGGCGCCCCCAGAGAGACGGACTGCTAGACCCCCCTGTGTAGACGGGAACTCGGAGACTGGGTGGTGATCTGGCTCCCCGGGGTCCTGATGACCTTGCCGCGAGCTGACCCTGACGGACGAGGGAATGGCCTCGGCTGTGGGCGCCAGGGTAAGCGCCTCCGTGCCGAGGTCAGGCTCAGGTGTGGGCCCTGTGGGCTGTGTCTCTCCCGGCACTGTCTAGTAAGCACTTTCTCGGAAGGAGTCGCCCCCCCCTACAGCGGAGAAAACCCACGCCTCCCCTTTGTCCGTCCCTCAGCTCCTTGGGGCCGAGCACTGTGAGACGCAGACAGGGAGCCGGGGACCCGGCAGGGAGCACAGGCCTGTGAGTTCCATCCCCAGCCCAGGAGCAGGTGGTTGAAAAGTCATTTGTCATTTCCGGCTTTCTGACTTCTCTGTTTGGGGGTCACACCTGGTGGTACTCGGGGGCTCCGTGCCTGGATGGTGTTCCTGGCAGGGAGAACCCCCAGTGCTGCGATTTAACTCCCGCCTCCTGCATGCAAGGCATGTGCTCCTGCGTGTTGGACTCTTGGCCCGCCTTCTGCGTTTCCCCGGTGGAGGCTGGGTGGACCGGCCCCACCTGAGACTGCTGTGAAGCCTGAGAGAGGACGAGGGTGGCCGCCGAGGGATGAGGACAGGCCTCAAGGCACTTGCCTTGCCCCTGGCCAGCGCTGCTTCAGTCCCGGGCACCACGGGGTGATTCAGACACCAGAATTGATCAGAATACCCCTTTGATTTCCGGAGCACTGTTAGAGCAGGGCTTGGTTGGATAGCAGCGGGGTACAGGGCCCGTCTGCACTGACGTACGTTTGAAAGTGTAACCTAGGCAGGTTATCGGTTGCCTCTGCTAGGGGGAGGGCTGAGGAGCGGTTGGCCTAGAGAAACGGCGCACTGTTTTCCTGACATGAGCGCGGGTTGTTCCTTGCTCTCCATGTCATTTTCTAGTCGGAGGGCTTGGAGAGCTTGGTGCCCGAGCGCAGCCTTGGCGTTTGGCACCTGGACACCGCATGGTCCCCCAACGCTGCCAGATCGTGGCTCCAGACATTGGGGGAAACCTCCCAGAAAACAGGAAGGGAAAAAGCGGTGATCATGGTGTGGGAGGGCTCTGAGCGCGCCGGGCTGGGGCGCTGCGTCGGTCTCTGGAACCTCCAGTACCTCTAGGGTGACGGCCCCGTGGCGTCCAGCGCCCGGCAGTGCTCCTAGGAGCACGTGGTGACTGATGTTCGCGGCTGGGGCACTGACCGTTGTCCAGAGCTGTGGTGCTGAGCTGGGCCAGCTGCGGCTGAGTTGGAGGAGGGGAGCAGGGTCCACCCCAGTCTCGACACCACCTCGTGGAGCCTCACTTCGGCCAGTGCTGAGTCCTTGCCCAGCCTCTCGCTTTGGGGCTTCCCGGTGCGACGTCTTTGAGTGGCTCCGGGTGCGGCCTACCGGTGGAGGAGCTCACCTGCTGGCGGCTGCCGACCCCTCCGTGCCAGGCCCTTTGTGAACCGGCTGCACTGCTGGGCGGCTGAAGCGCCCTCAGATGCTCGGTGGCTGGGGTCCCCTCTCCCGCGCAGGCTGAGCTGCCTACACGGTCGCTGTGTGCTGCCCGTCCTGGAGCCCACGGCTCTCGGCTATGTCCTAAGAGCGACAGAGGACTGGTCCGAACCCAGGCTGCCCGGACCAGCCTCCTTGGGAGGCAGGTGTGGGGAGGCCTGGAGGCGGGCAGTGTTCTTGGCAGCTGGGGCACTGTCTGGGCTGTGGGCAGACTGTCTCCCAAGAGGCCCGGGTGGTCACCGTGACCTGCCCCAGGTCACACGGCTAGTCCCTGCTTCCAGAGCCCCGCCCCGATCCTCTCGCTCTCGGGGGCCTTCCCGCTGTGCCCGCGGCTCTGGGGTGGGCATCTTCCTCAGGGGACGGGTGGTCGCTTGTGCTGGTGGCACGCGAACACGAGGCACACGTGACTGCTTGGAGCTCTCCCAGGGGCGGGCGCTGGTGGCGGGGGCCCAGGGTCCGGGGTGGGGCTGGGGGGAGCGGAGGGGGCTGGAGACAACACCGTCTGTGAACAGCTTTGAGCCGGGAGCCCGCCCCAGCTCAGCTCTGCCCCCGCTTCATTGCAGCAGCAGCAGCTCCAGGCCCAGCACCTCTCCCACGCCACGCACGGCCCCCCGGTCCAGCTGCCACCCCACCCTTCAGGCCTGCAGCCGCCGGGGATCCCCCCTGTGGCCGGGAGTAGCTCGGGGCTGCTGGCGCTCGGTGCCCTGGGCAGTCAGGCCCACCTGACGGTGAAGGATGAGAAGAACCACCACGAGCTGGACCATCGAGGTGGGGCCCGGAGCTGGGGCGGCGGTGGGCGGCGTGGGGGAGGAGGCTGAGGGGCCCAGACCCAGCCCGCCCGCAGCTCTGCATGGCCCGGGAGCACCCCTCCCGAGCCTAGCCTGCCCCCGCCCCCAGGGTAGTCCGGGGGGTGCCTCCCTGGCCGGCCGGGGTCTCGAGGGACGTCTGCCCTCCTGGACGCGGCTGTGCTTCCCCAGCTCATGAGTCCTCTGAGCACAGCCAGGAGCCCGGGGACCTGCCGCAGGCCAGACACCTTCCCCCCAGAAGCAGCGGGCTGCGAGTCCGCACATTCCAGCCCCTGGGTGTGATGGGTCGGTGTTTGGGAGGCTCCAGGGGACAGTGGCAGTTAGATGTGCAAGTAGGTGCCCCGTACCCCCCGGTGTAGGCCCCCTGCTGCTGACAGGATAGGGACAGTTGGATCCAACAGACCAGCTTCTAAGGATGGTAGTTGTTTGCTTTTTTTTTTTTTTTAATTTTTTATTTGGCATAGAGACAGAACAGTATAATTAAGAAACAACAGCATCCTCCAAAATTCTCCAGCGGTCCATTGATCCATTTAGAAAAGAAAAAGCCTGTGTGTCCTCAGCTCTCGGAGCTGCGGTTCTGTCTGGCGCTGCCCTGCCCAGCCCGCAGCGCTCAGGCCTGCTCTGTGGGGGTGGCGAGCCGCGCGGGCGGGCTGGGCACATGCGTGGCGCGCAGGAGGCCTGGGGTTGGCCCCTGGCACACAGCTCCCAGAAGCAGCCCCTGAGCACGGGCTGGAGGAGCCCCTGAACGCTGCTGGTCTTGGCCCCAGACTGAGCTGGGGCCGGAGTGACAGGACAGCAGGGAGGCACTTGCCTGGCACGTGGCCGACCCGGGTTCAGTCCCCGAGCACGCCAGAAGCAGTCTCTGAGCATTACCAAGTGCGACCCCAAACAGAAGTCCTGCTGAGCAGGGTCTGCCCACCCCGCCTGGCCCCTCAGGACCCTGCCTGGCCAGCTCAGAGCTGCGGCTTTGTTTCTAAGCTGAGAAGTGTCCTGCCAGCCCACGGGCCCTTCCCAGCCCGGGACGCAGGCTTGTGTGGGACCCCCATCGGCAGGCGTAGCCCTGGTGGTCTCCAGCACGCTGCAGCCCGAGAGGCCCCCGGACGCTGTGTGGGAGACCCCTTTCACCCCCCCCCCCAAACCCTGAGCTTAACAAGGAGGAAATGCACCAGATGAAACTGATCTTTCTCCCTTTTTGTCTTTTTATCTTGGGGGGGTCTCACCCCTGCCCTCTCCTGTCCTGGCCTCCTGAATCCAAAGAGAGAGAGTCGAGCACGGTAAGTCAGACCCCTGTGCGGGCGGGTGTCTGGAGGTGCTGGGAGGAGGAAGAGCCATAGACGGTGGCTTGGGCTGCGGGGAGTTGCTGTCGTCCAGAGAGGGTCCTTGCTGGGGAAGCCCTTCTGGCCCCGGCCCTTTTCTCTGAAAGATGAGCCCCAAGGCCGGGAGGCTCCTGGGCTGACCCCAGTGCTTGGGACTTGGGTGTCCGCACCCTGGGCCAGGGGTCCTCTGTAGCCCCCATGCTGCTGCCCGTGTGCGATCCAGATGCACCCTGCCCCTGCACACAGGCACTCGTGCACACACTCTCACTCCTCCCCCTCCCCCATCTGCCCGTGTGGGCAGCGCTGAGATTTGTTCTCAGCCTTTCTGATCACACTGAGGCTCAGAGGTTCCGTTAAGTGACTGAGACTCTGAGTGAGCGCGTGGTGTCTGGAGGAGGGCAGGGAAAGAAATGCCCCAGCGGCGAGAGGCAGCCGCCTCTGTCCGAGGATGTCTCTGCTGATTGCGCATGTGAAGCAGGATGTGGAAGGTCGGGCAGTCAACTGACCATTGAGACGGCAGCTTCCTTGGCTGCCCCCCGCCCACCTCTGCCTCCTCAAGCCCCCTGGCCGGTGTTAAATCTGTCACCCCCGCTCTCCTGTCTGTCCCCTCCCAGCCTGCCTGCGTGCCCAGAAATCCAGGCCCACTTTGAGGCCCTGGAATGAAAGAGAAATCGGAGCTGGACGCCCCGTGTGGACACTGTAGTGGGAGGGGCTGCGCCCACCTGGGAGAGTGCGCTGGGGCACCCCACAGCCTTGGGCCGTCGTCACTGGTCCCTGAGCCTCCTCTTCCGTGGCTTCCTCCAGCCTCAGTTTCTTTCTTTTTTTTTTTTTCTCCTTTTAGCCACACCCGGCTGTGCTCAGGGCTTACTCCTGGCTCTGTGCTCAGGGATCACCCCTGGCGGTGCTCGGGGGACCATATGAGATGCTGGGGATCAAACCGGGGTCGGCCGTGTGCAAGGCAAGCACCCTTCCCGCTGTCCTGTCGCTCCGGCCCCTCGAGCTGGTTCTTTACCCGTGGCAGGAGCATCAGGCCCCTCCAGCCCGGCCTGGGGCTCTTCCCCGGCTCTCTCGCCCACTCTCCCTGTGGCCACCCTCCTTCCTCTTCGGGCTGGGGTACCCCACACCGTCCACACTCGTCAGACTCTCCCGAGGGGCTGCAGACCGGGGAGGGAGGTGCAGGAGGGCGGCGTGGACCCTGCAGCACCCGGGCCACGCGGTGCAGACGCCACCCTGCAGCCCTCGAGGAACCGGTTGTCAACAGATGTGGCCTCGGGCAGGAAGGACAGGCGGAGGGGAGGAGAGGGGAGGGGGCGGGCGGGCGGCTGTCCCCGGGCGCCGTCTGCAGTCCAATTAGAACAGCTCCATTCATATTTCCTTGCCTCGCCGAAGCAATAAAAAATACTTAGCTTCTTGGCAGTCTGCCAGCCAGAGGCGGGCTGGATCGATGGCGCTAAATGCCTGACATGACTCCGGGAGCGGGGAGGGCGTTCAGCCCGGCTGCAGGAGAAGAAAGAGCTCGTGTGCGCGAGCCGCAGGCTGGCCGCCCCGAGCCCCCCTCTGCCGCCCGCAGGGGCGAGGGCCGCGGCTCCCGGGGCTTCAGCTGGGCTGCTTAGCGCGGGGGGCCGGTGTCGGGGGAAATGCAATGAAATGACGGTGATTTTTCTGCTGGTGGGCGCTTGCAGCAGCTAATTGAATTGCGGCCGCGTGGAAGGCCAGCCGGCGCTTCCTTCCCAGTGCTGACCCCGCCTGAGAATCTGCCATTTTAATTCGCTGCAGGCAGACTTGGCAGGGAGGGGCACCCAGACGCGGGCGTTGTGGCTCCCCACCGCCCCCCAGTTGTTTCCTTCCAGTGCGCCCGCCCGCCGCAGCCTTGGTGGGGTGTCAGGTGCCCCCCCCCCTGGCTTAACGCCCTTCATGTCTGCAGATGTCCCTTGCGTGCCCTTGGTGGGGCCCGACTGGCCGTGGGCAGTGCAGGGGTCCCCTTAGTTTCCCATCCCAGGCCTCTGAGCCCCCGCCAACTGCAGGCGCTTGGAACGGAGCCCTTCAGAAGAGCCACCGCTCCCAGTGCCCCTTGGGGTGCCGACGGCCTCGGGCATGAGCTCCCCCAGCCTCAGTCCCTGCCCGCCCCACGGGCCGACGCAGGTGCTGCTGACCGGCACTGTGGGCCCTGTGTCCTCTTGTTCCAGCCCCTCGCCCCTGCTTACTCTTGCCGGGAAGGGGAGCTCAGAGGCACCCCAGATGAGGGGGTTTCTAGAGATGGTTCAAAGGCCCAGGGTTGGCCTCCTAGGGGCCCAGGGTCAGCACTGCCGTGGGGGTCTCGCAGGGGCTTGAGAAGCACTGCCCAGCCCCGGCCCTCCGTCTCCATCCCCGCCCCTGGACACCTGGCCTCAGACCAGGCGCTTTATACCTGTTCGTGGCTGCCGTCAGCTCCTGCTGGGCCACGGACCCGCTGAGCCCGCATACCCCCAGCTCTGGCTGAGGCTCATTGAGAGTCCAGCCTTGCCCCTGGGCGCAGATGTGTGGCGGGCAGAGGGGTGGTGTGCCCCCACGTGGTGCCGCCCACACTCCCGGCAGGCACAGCTCTGAGGGGGCTGGGCCCAGGTCTGTCCTGACACTCGGCGCTGTGGGGCCGGTGTGCAGGGACGGCTCACCCCACGTCTTCCGCCTCCAGAATAACTCCGTGTCGCCCTCGGAGAGCCTGCGGGCCAGCGAGAAGCACCGCGGCTCCGCCGACTACAGCATGGAGGCCAAGAAGCGGAAGGCCGAGGAGAAGGACAGTCTGGGCCGATACGTACGTCAGGGCCTCGCCTACCCAGGAGCCCACAGGCCAGTCCCGAGAGGACTGAGCTCGTCCCAGAGTCCCCGGGTCTGCCCCCGGCACAGTCCAGGGTGCCTGTTCTCTGTGCCCGAAGTGTTGAGGGGGCCTCGGGGTCCAGGCTCACACTTCCTGAGCTGACAGGAGAGGCCAGAAGCAGGCGCTGGTTTCCACGGGCCAGTACTGGGGGGCCTGAACCGTGGCTGCCTGTGGGCTGGGCTCGGGGCACGGGGAGGGAGGCGGGCTTGGGGGGGCCTTGGGACTCACTGGCTGCTTCTGCCCTGCAGGACAGTGATGGGGACAAGAGTGACGACCTGGTGGTGGATGTTTCCAACGAGGTGAGGGCTGGTCAGGACTGTGGGGCGAGGCTGTTCGTAGCTGGCCGGGCTCAGGCCTGGGCATCCCTGCCTGGTGCCAGGCACCGAGAGCTCCCTGACTGGGTCCCTGAGAGAGACCCGCCCCTGCCCCCTGCGCCCAAGATGCTAGTGTCCCCAGGAGCTCTCTGCCTTTCTTTGAGCTGGCAAGAGGTCAGCCCCAGCAGCCGGGAACTCAGCTCGGGGGACTGTCCTGCAGACGCCCCCCCGGAAGCTCATAGCGTCTCTGTGCCCTTGTGCCTCGCAGGACCCCACGACACCCCGGGTCAGCCCCGCACACTCCCCCCCTGAAAACGGGCTGGACAAGGCCCGGGGGCTGAAGAAGGACGCCCCCACCAGCCCTGCCTCCGTGGCCTCATCCAGCAGCACACCCTCCTCCAAGACCAAAGACCTGGGCCACGTACGTGGGGACGGGCTGAGCACAGCAGAGGGAGGGGAGGTACGGGATGGGCCGCGGCTGCTCTCTGACCCGGCTTGTATCGGGGCCCCATGCAGACTAGTCAGCACTGGATGATGGGTACTCGCTTGTCCGGGGCCACTCCTGTGTGCTCGCACCACAGTGTGGGGGGCTGGGCTTCACAGGGCAGATCCTCCGGCTGCTCTTGGCTTTTGGTTGGGGGGTTCACACCCAGGGGACGCTGCGGGGCAGGGGTGGGGACCATGCCGTGACTGCGGCTCTGTGGAGGGGGGTGGGGACCTTCCCCTTCACTAATCAGAGCCGGGCAGGGCCTGGCCTGTGAACCGGGCCAGTGCCGATGCTTCACGGCACCTGGCCTCCCCGTCTCCCCTTTCAGAACGACAAATCGTCCACCCCCGGGCTCAAGTCCAACACGCCAACCCCCAGGAATGACGCCCCGACTCCGGGTACCAGCACGACCCCAGGGCTGCGGTCAGTGCCGGGTAAAGCTGCAGGCATGGACCCGATGGGTATAATGGGTAGGCGCACAGCGGGGCCCTGCGTGCTGGAGGGAGCGGACGGCTCAGAGGCAGGCTTTCTGGGGGTGCGCGTGGGACAGGCAGGCCGCTGGCCACGGGGACTGCCCTTGCCCTGACAGTGACTTGGCACCTGCTCCCTGAAAGGGGGGCACGTCTTAGCTCACACCTTGTCGGGCTGTGAAGACAGTGGGGAGCCCACTTAGGTAGGTGTCACCCTAGAGGACTGCCTGGAGGAGGCAGCCCGGTATGAGGCAGCTTTGATCCAGGAGAGGGCTGGGGTGCCCTGCCCCTGCCGGCCGCCTCCGTGCTGACTCCGCTGTCCTTGCAGCCTCAGCCCTGCGCACCCCCATCTCCATCACCAGCTCCTACGCGACTCCCTTCGCCATGATGAGCCACCACGAGATGAATGGCTCCCTGACCAGCCCGAGCGCCTACGCAGGGCTGCACAACCTCCCGCCCCAGATGACCGCGGCCGCGGCAGCTGCCGCCGCCTACAGCCGGTCGCCAATGGTGAGCTTTGGAGCTGTACGTAGACCTTTTGGCTCCTTTTCGGGGGTGGGGCTAGAGGGACTGGGGCCCTGCCTGCTGAGCAGATGGGCAGCTGCCCTCACAGGGTGGGCAGTGGTGAGCGGTCAGTGGGCTCCCCACGTGTGCCCCACCCAGAGGCGCCTGTTTGCACGTGGGCGGGGGCACCCTTGTGTTCCCGGCTCTGGGCTGGGGGCCCAGGGTGAGCGCCCACGGTGCCCGGCTCTGTCCCCGCCTGGGCACAGCCGTGAGGAGTGCCCGCGCCACACAGGCCAGGCCAGCGAGGGGCCCACGGGGCTGAGTGCCCGGCTCTGAGGCCGCCTGTCGCTGTGTCTGCGCAGCCGTGGGGGTCCCGGAAGTGGTGGGAGGAAGCGGGTGGGGGGGGGACGCAGGTGGCATTTCTCGCTAAGGGCTGGCCCTGTCTTGCCGTGCAGGTCGGCTTCGACCCTCACCCCCCCATGCGGGCCACGGGCCTGCCCTCCAGCCTCGCCTCCATTCCTGGCGGAAAGCCGTAAGCATTCCCTCGACGTGGTGTGCTCGGGGTGGGGGAGGCCTCCAGGGCCCCGACAACCCTCAGGAGGTGCTCACTGAGCCAGCCCACCCTGGGCTCCACTTGGCCCTGCAGGGAGGGGACATCGGGTCCTGGGGCCTCAGACGCGAGTGGCACGGCGCTGCCCAGCTGTGGGCCCCACTGGCTCCTGCCGCAGTGCCTCAGCCCGACTGCTGTGTGCCTGGCCCCTCCTGGGCACCACCTGCACGTCCCTCCCTGTCACACCACGGAGGCAGGCGTCAGGGACGGTTTCTTCCCGGGCCCAGAGCGTGTGTGGGGTGCGTGCCAGGGCAGGGGTCGCGATGGGGGGTTTCCCGAAGGGGAGGGCGCTGCGCGGACGCCGGAGGGATGCCTCTTTTCTCCAGAGCCTACTCCTTCCACGTGAGCGCCGACGGGCAGATGCAGCCCGTGCCCTTCCCCCACGACGCCCTGGCGGGCCCTGGCATCCCCAGGCACGCCCGGCAGATCAACACGCTGAGCCACGGGGAGGTGGTGTGCGCCGTGACCATCAGCAACCCCACGCGGCACGTGTACACGGGCGGCAAGGGCTGCGTGAAGATCTGGGACATCAGCCAGCCGGGCAGCAAGAGCCCCATCTCCCAGCTGGACTGCCTGGTGAGGGCGCGGCGTCTCCCCCAGGCCCGAGCGGCTGGCCGGTCCCTCTGCACTCGGGGTGCTGGGGACGGGAGTGGGTGCCGGGCCCCGGGAGGAGACTCAGCCTGGCCCGTGCCCCTCCAGAACAGGGACAACTACATCCGCTCCTGCAAGCTGCTGCCCGACGGACGGACGCTCATCGTGGGCGGCGAGGCCAGCACGCTCACCATCTGGGACCTGGCCTCGCCCACGCCCCGCATCAAGGCCGAGCTCACCTCCTCGGCGCCCGCCTGCTACGCCCTGGCCATCAGCCCTGACGCCAAAGTCTGCTTCTCCTGCTGCAGTGATGGCAACATCGCCGTGTGGGACCTGCACAACCAGACGCTGGTCAGGTGAGGCGGGACGGACAGATGGGCACCAGATACTGGTCAGGTGAGGTGGGGGGGACGGACAGACAGACACCAGGCGCTGGTCAGGTGAGGTGATGGTGGATGGACGGACAGGCCCTGCAGGTGAGGTGGGGGATCGGGCACTGCAAGGTGCATCCTGGGGCCTGGACCTGCAGGCAGGGCAGCTCAGCTGCCGCCTCCTGGCCCCACAGGCAGTTCCAGGGCCACACGGACGGGGCCAGCTGCATAGACATCTCCCACGATGGCACCAAGCTGTGGACCGGCGGCCTGGACAACACCGTGCGCTCCTGGGACCTGCGGGAGGGCCGGCAGCTGCAGCAGCACGACTTCACCTCGCAGGTGCGCGTCCGCACCAACCCCCCTGGCTCCTACACCCTCAGAGGTGGCGCTCCCAAGGGATTGCAGCCTGGCCGAGTCATCAGGCTTCCTGGAGGCAGTGGCAAGGCCATCGTGTGGGCCAGGCTGAGGGTCAGAGAAAGCGTTCTGCAATGCCTGTCTCTACCTGTCCAGGTCGAGTTTTGAGTATAAAGTTAAGCTTTCACTTCCTGTCAACCTGAGAAAGGTCAGCGTCTGCAGAGAGCACCTTCGGCCCCCGGGTCCCCCCCGAAAGTTGGGGCTTAGCCCGTGGTGCACTTGGCTGGCCTCTGACTTGCTTTCAGGCTGGAGAGTACAGTGGTTAGAGCTCTGGGGAAGTCTGGGGGAGGGTCTCTGCCTCCCCCCCACCCCCCGTTCACCCTGCCTTGTCCCGCAGATCTTCTCGCTGGGCTACTGCCCCACGGGGGAGTGGCTGGCCGTGGGCATGGAGAGCAGCAACGTGGAGGTGCTGCACCACACCAAGCCCGACAAGTACCAGCTGCACCTGCACGAGAGCTGTGTGCTCTCCCTCAAGTTCGCCTACTGCGGTGAGGGCGGGGACACCCGCGGGCGCCCCCAGGGGCGGGGGGTCCCCGGGACCGAGGGTGAGGGGACAGCCCTGTGGGCCTTGCCCCCGCGCTGACTCGCCAGACGGGCCTGCTGGGCTCGGGGCAGCACCTGACGGCGCCCCGCTCTGTACAGGCAAGTGGTTTGTGAGCACGGGGAAGGACAACCTCCTCAACGCCTGGAGGACGCCCTACGGGGCCAGCATATTCCAGGTACGGGCGGGGCGGGGGCCAGGGCACCCTCACAGAGACACGTGGGGGGCAGCCGCTGCACACACTCGCTGCGCACACTGTGCACACGGCACACGTGGCACACTGTACACACTCACTGCACAAACTAGACGCACTCATTGCACACACTACATGCTGCGCATTCCGTGCCCACACTCACTATGTACACACCATACACACATTGCATACTATACACACTGCACACATTCCCTATACACACTATGCATTCACTGTACACAATGCACGCCTACTGTACACACTTATACTCCCTCTACACACTACACACAGTGTACACATAGAACACCCCCATTATGCACACACTCACTGCACACACCCTCAGCCTTTGGCTCATGGCCCTCACGTACACACATGCTCTATGGACACTTATGTGGACTCAGGCCCACAAACCACTTCTTGGATCCAGACTGGGCAGCTGTCTGGCCTTTCTGCTGAGACTGGGCACCCTGAACTCACGCAGGCCTTTCCCAGCTGACCAGACTGGGGCCAGGCCTGGGCCACCTCTTCTTGGCACTTGGTCACTTGAACTTAGTCACATACCCCCCCCCCCCCCAACACACACACTCTGCTCTGGGCTGATCCTTCAGACTTCCTCTAGGGCTGGGGAGACAGAACCGCAGGAAGGGGCTGGGCGTGCACGGTGGCTGGCCCCTTGAGCCCACCAGGACTCATACCTCGGCGCAGAGCCGGGAGTGTCCCGGGGTGCCTCGCCCAGCGTGGCTTGCATCAGAGACTCGTCTTCAGAGTCTGGGAACCCCCGGGGCTGTGAGCTTCCCCTGTGGCCGTGGGCAGGGCCCCTCTCTCGCCCTGCGCGAACCCTCAGGACCTGCTGGCCGTGCGGGGTGGGCGGGTGCGGGTGCAGTGCCAGGCGCGGAGGCCCTGGGCGTGAAACCTGCTCTTCTCTCCCCCACTGCTGGCCTGGCCGCTGCAGTCGAAGGAGTCCTCGTCCGTCTTGAGTTGTGACATTTCAGCGGATGACAAATACATTGTAACAGGCTCTGGTGACAAGAAGGCCACGGTGTATGAGGTCATCTACTAAACCAGGACTCGACAGGGCTGTCGACTCCCAGAGACAGACTCCGCTGGGACAGGCGGCCGGCCAGTGCCCAGGACGGCGGGGGCTGGGCTGCTCTGCGGGCTGAGCCGGTCCGTCCCACGGGACCCCAGCCCTCACCCCTCCCTGTCTCTCCTGCCCCTTCCTTCCGACCTGTCCCCCTGCCCGGTCGGGGACACTGGAGCGGACCCCGTCTGCGCTGGGGGAGGGGCTCCCGCACCCTGTCTGTGAAACGTGTACATACAGAAACTCCTATGGACCGTGGGCGGGGAGGGCCCGCCGGAACGCTCGCTGTGTATCTCGCCTGCTGTATCGCGGCCCACGCGTGGGCGGCTTTCTTGTTTTCTCTCAAACGAGTTCCAAGCTGGGGAGGGGTTGAACGCGGAGAAGGGGCTGGGGGCACCGGGGCAGGCGCATGTGACCCTGGACGGTGCCGCTGCCCGGCCCCGCCCTGCTCAGGTGCTGAGCGCCCCTGTCCCCACCTCTGCTGCACTCGCCCCTCCCCGGGAGACGTGCAAGCAAGGACACGCCCCGTCCGCCCGTCCCGGCTCGGACACGACCTACAGTGGACAAAGTTAGAGGCAAGCATGGCAGCTCAGCTCAGGGAGCCCAGAGACAAGGAGCAGCTGATGTGGGTGTGTTTTTTTTTTTTTTTAATTGGAATAAAAAGAATTAGAAGTGGTTTTTTTTTTTTTTTTTTTTTTTTTTTTAATTAAAGTGAACGCTTTCCTCCCCTGCCCCAGCCTCTTCCTCTGCCCCGAGTGGGGAGAGCGTGCGGCGGGCCGGGACCAGGTGAGGCTGCAGCCCCACCCGCAGCAGGGGACACAGCTGCCTGCAGGGGCCACGCGGCCTTCCCAGGTGTCCTGAGACACTGGGACTTGGGCTGTTTGTTTTTTCCTTCGGGCTGTCTTCCTTTTGTTCCTCGCCCCCTGGTGAAGGAAGAGTGAAGCCGCTGCGGGCCTGGCGGGGGCTCTGGATGGCGCCTCGGAGGAGGGTTTTTATACTGTGTTCCTGTGGCTGTGACGCATGGTTCCACCTGGAGAGAAGGCCCTGCTCCCCTGTGCTGGGCTCGCTGCGGGGGGGGGGGGGCAGCCCGGACGCCCCCGTCTCTGAGCACACGTCTGCCCCTCCCCCCACTCCACGTTGAAGCTCGAGCCGAAAGGGAGGGCAGGACGAGAAGAAGCCAATTCCTGAAGAAAACAGAAAATGAAAAGTCGTTGTAATGAGCTGTTTTTATATTTTTAAAAGTTACTATTTAAAGGTTGGCTTGATCGTTGCGTTTTGATTCTCTCCCAGTCTCCCGGCGAGGGAGCTGAGGTCCTGGCGCCCGAGACGCACGTGTCCGACCTTCCGTGCTGCGGTGGGACCCAAGAGGACAGCCCCAGGGTCTCTGCAGGGAGACGTGCCCGTCTGCATCGGGCTGTGGAGGGCGGGCCTGGAGCCGGCCCTGGCCGCGGGCTGATGCCAGAGTGCACCGCAGGGCCGGGGTGTGGTACCCGGGACACTGCGAAGGGCCTGAGCGTCTGGACCCTGGGGACCGGCATTGTCGCCTCTAATGTCATGGTGGGGTGGGGTGATAGTCTTCAGCTCGGTCAGGCCCTGGGATACCCCAGGCTCCCAGGACCCGCAGACCCACTGGGCGTACACCTGGCCAGACCCCCTGCTTTGTCGTCGCAATTCACACCTCTTCCTGCAGGATGGCAGGAAGAGCCTCCTTTAGAAAAGCTCATGGCCCCGTGCTCGCCTGAGGCAGGTCCTGGGTTCAGCTCCTGGTGATACCAGAAAAAAGACCAAGACCAGTCCGAGCACCTCCAGAGAGCACACAGAGAGGCAGTTCTGGGCTCCCACGTGCTCAGGGGTCTTGGGCTGGGGGCAGGGGGTGGGGCGCCCTCAGCAGGCAGCAAAATCCAGTCCAGCTTGCTGCTGTCCTCCCGGGGTTTTTGGGAAGTATCGCCTATATCCCAGTCCCCATTTCCCACGGCCCTGCACCACAGCGCGCCCGGGCACACAGTAGGACTGCCCGGGTGCCTGGCACTGAGGCTGGGCTCGGGGCTGGCAGGGGTCACCGACCGTGTAGTCTGTGTAGTCTCCACCACGGTGAGTAGCCAGCATGGAGACAGCCGGGCTCGCGCAGTGCCCTCCAGGGGGGAGGAGGGAGGAGCAGCCCCTCATGCGGGACTCAGCTTTGCAGCCCCGAGAGCCCGGCCCCACTGCTGCTTTGCACCAGCCTCCAGACACCGACTCCAGGCAGCCTTCCCCTCCACCTCCAGGACCCACCAGCCCTGCTCCCCACTCCGCTTGAGCACAGCTCCCCCCCGGCCTGTTCACGCCTAGTCTGCCAGCCACAGTGCTGGGGTCAGCCCTGGGAACAGCCACCCTAGCCCAGATCTGCATGCACACGGCACGTGAGGCCCAGGGTGACTCCCTAGGCTGAAGGGAGGCCTCTTCTCTGGAGCGCCGTCTGAGGGCTCACGCCCACCCTCATACCCCCACTCCTGCCCACTTTTTCGCCCGGAGGAGGCAAGACGCTTTCGTAGTTCATTTTCGGCCTTTTTAAAAAGTGGCTCCTGTTAAGTCCTTGTAAAACATCCAAGCTCCTACCCATCATTTGTGCCATTTCTCACCTGTCTGCCCAGCTAGTCTGGTTTCCCTGGAGGGCCGCGTGCAGTCAGCCAGGACTGCTCTGGCCGGCCCTGCCCAGTGGCCACAGCCCAGAGAGCAGAGCTGTCCCCTGGAGTTCTGCTCAAGTAAGGAGATGGCTCGTGGCCATCGGAGGGCAGAGGGTGTGGCTGAGGACCAGCTCCCGGGATTCTGTTTCAAATGGACGAGGGACAAGTTCAGGTCCTTGCTGGCAACACCTGGCGGGGCCCTGTGCCCGGCCCTGAGCTGCTGCCCTGGCCCGTTGTGTCCCCAGCCCCGTCCCGGGCAGAGTCTGTCCTGACCTGCGAGATCTCCAGGTGAACCACCAGATGCAGCGGCCGGCTGGACAGGTCCATAGCAAGCCGGCTGAGGGCTCAGCCTGACCATGTGACCCTGCCACGTGCAAGCGGAAACTTTACACCCAAGAACAGTGTTTGAAAGCCTTGTTTTTCATGTGACTAGCCAATTTTTCTACCTTTCCTGCCATCCCTACTACCTTCTCCCCCTCCCCTCCTTTTTTCCCCTTTTTTGCAGTACTCGGTGCCTCATACATGTGAGGCAGGTATGTCATCACCGAGCCTCATCTCCGTCCCTCTAACCACCTCAGCTTATTTGCATCTGATGTTTTCTGTGTACTAAGAAAATGTGTCCGATTCTGGCTCTTCCAGAAAGCTTTATTTCTGGGCCACAGCAGTGGTGCTAGGGTTTGATCCTGGGGGTGCCCAAGAGACGGTTAAACCTAGCATGCAAGGCAGATGCCCAGCCTGGGGCTCCAGCGCCCGCAAAGCTTTTAAAGTTTGTGCTGGGGAACCACACCCAGCTACGCTCAGGGCTTTCTCCCGGCTCTGTGCTCCGGGGTCACTCCTCGTGGGCCTTGGGGACCATATCGCATGTTGCAGATTAAACCCAGGTCGGCTAAGTGCAAGGCAAATCTTCCCTGATGTACGAGTGCTCCGGCCCCTAAATTTAGTTTTAGTTTGGTTTGGGGAGGAGGCTGCGACAGGACTCGGGTGACCCCGAGCAGTGCTCGGCGGATCATCCAGTGTTCTGGATGACAAGTACACTAACACCTATGACTGTCTCTGGCCTTGATTCTTTTAAAAAATACTACCTGCAGGTTTAGAGACGGAACTCACCGGTGGATACTGCGCTTCGCACATAGACATCAGGTTCCATCAGGACGAAAAAAATGCACTTTAAAAAAAATACACCAAAGTTATATCTTTCATATTAGAAGGTGACTCTGTCCTGCCCCTGGTCTCGTGAATGAAAGATCTTAGCTAATGAGTCAGAGCCCGGGCTGGGGCTGGACTCGGGCCTCTCCTACTGCTAACTCCTAGTGCACACGCAGGACAAGAAGCTGGACAGTGTCCTCTGGGGAGATTAGTCCGGGGGATGAAGTCTGCCCTTTCTCCAACGGATTGCCTTCAGCCGTGTGGCTTGCAAATATTTGGGATGAAATGAAGTGAAGGTGGTTTGACTAGCCTACCTTGAAAGAAAGGAAAGGGATCCTTTAATGTCATAAATAAAAGACTTTCAAAGCTCCCAAGCTCAGGACAGGACCTGAAATGACACAGAGCAAAGATGAGAGTGGGCTGGGAGGCTGTGGCATGCCGTTAAAGGAAGCTGGTAGGTCACGCGGAGAGAAACGTGTCAGGACACAGATTTGAGCATCATAATTTGCAGGATCAAAGGCCCACACAGCTGGTTCTTGAAGAGGCCAAATTATTTTCCAGCCCTCTTGGAAGACTTAGATTTCCTGATCAAAAGACAGATGAGGCATTTCACGAAATTCAATACCCACTCATGGCATTTCTTTTCTCCCCCCCCCTTTATGTTTTGTGGGGTCCACACGCAGTGATGCTTAAGGCTGACCTCTGGCTCTGCACTCGGGGATCACTCCAGTCAGGCTTGGAGGACACACTGGGGTGTTGGGAGTCAACCTGGACCAGCTGCCATCTCACAATGGAGGCTCGAGCAAATCTATGAACAACGGGATAGCAGTGCTACAGTGCTAGCCACTATAGAACTTAAAGAAGACACCTTTAATCAGACAGTGGAGAGTGAAGCCAGAACAGCAGTTGCCAAATAGATAAAAACTAGATTTTAGAAGCATTCTTTAAGTCAGCGACAACAAAATGCTTATTATTACCTTTTCTAAGGAGCACGGTGGTGGAGACACTAGTCAGTGCTATCAGACAAGTTGATAAAATAGGACGATTGAAGTAAGGGGGAAAGTGATTATTTGCAGATAATAGGACTGTATTTTATATAATATATATATGTATATATATATATATGTGAACTATACAAGCAAAGAGTTTAGTAAACAGTGTTTAGAGTTCCTGGCTCCAAGATTAACATTCATAAGTCAATGCCATTCCAAATCAAAAGCAGTACCCAATTAGAAAGCATGATCACAATCCAATCACAATATCCTGTTTATCACCGATTTCTCTGGCAGGCTCAGTAACGTCTCATTTTGTTCTTTCCCTGAGATCTTAGAAGTCTATTTCGACTTGGCCCTCCTAACGATGTTGCACTGGGGGTTCTTCAGGGTCAGGGGAATGAGATCCAGCTTGTCACTGGATTTTGCATATGAATACACCATGGGGAGCTTGCAAGGCTGTCCCATGGGGGCAGGAAACTCTCAGAAGATTGCCAGTTTCTCCTAGAGGGAGAGGTAGGCTAAAGATATCAAGTGGCCGCTTGTGGCTGCGCACTTCTGAGAGCTTGCATTTAAGTCTCTGGGTGCTGTTGATGGGATTACACACACCTGGGTTCCTCTGCCGATACCTTCATGCATGAGGCCTGTTCGAACGTGTAGAGAGGAGCCTTCAGCATGGCTGCAGCTAGGTTCTGGTGGTCTTCGGCCGCCAGGAGCTCTGCTTGGGGTGGGGAGGGAAGCTGGAGCCCATCCCCTCTGAGGGGCCCCGAGAAAGCATGATATAATGAAAAATTAATTTACAATGACAACAAAAACTTGCTATGAATAAATCTAAGTAAAACTACATAAGACCTTTGTGAAGCAAAACATAGCATTTTATTGAAGGAAATATTAATAAAAGGCCTATCTAGACCATAAGCTATACCATATTCATTGATGGGAAAATTCAGTTTCATGTTAAAAGCTGTATTTCCCAGAAATCTCTAATGCAAGGCAAGCAAAGTCAAGTCGGTTTCATCTAAGTGACTGCTAGATAAGCTGATACTAAAGTGTATCTAAAGAGTAAAGAACTAGGACTCGCACACTAAAAGTGAAATACTACATTTTGAAGAGGTACCAGGTGGGCTGGAGAGCAAGTGCAGGAAGAAGGCACTTACCTTGCTTGCCGCCAACCGTGGCTCGAACCCTAAACCACAACTAGTCAGCAGAGCCCTGTCAGGAGTAATCTCTGGGCATGAAGCCAGGTGAGGCCTCAAATCCAAGAGAAATAAAAATAGATTTTTAAATGAAGAATAAAAAAGGAAGATTTGTCCACCAGATATGAAATGCTGTGTGTTAGATTCAGCGGGGACATGAGCTCTTTTTTTTAATTTTTTATTAGTGAATCATCGTGAGATAAAGTTACAGACTTACAAACTTTCATGCTTGCGTTTCAGTCATACAATGATCGAGTACCCATCCCTCCACCAGTGCCCATTCTCCACCACCAATGGTCCCAGCATCCCTCCTACCACCCTTAACCCATCCCCACCACCCCACTCTGCCTCTGTGGCAGGGCATTCCCTTTTGCTCTCTCTCTCTCCTTTTGAGTATTGTGATTTGCAATAGACGTATTAAGTAGGCATCATGTTCAGTCTATAGTCTATTTTCAGCCCGTATCTCCCGTCCCTAGGTGGCCCATCTAGCACCCTTTGTTTTATGGTCTCTTCTCTATTTGAGCTGCTTTTCCCCCCAGCATGTGAGGCCAGCTTCTAAGCTGTGGAGTGATCCTTCTGGTCCTTATCTCTGCTATTCTTGGGTGTTAGTCTCCCATTCTGTTACTTTATAATCCACAAATGAGTGCAATCTTTCTACGTCTGTCCCTCTCTTTCTGACTCATTTCACTTAACATGATACTTTCCACATTGATCCACCTATATGCAAATTTCATGACTTCATCTTTTCTAACAGCTGCATAGTTTTCCATTGTGTAGATGTACCACAGTTGCTTTAACCACTCATCTGTTCTCAGGGACTCAGGTTTTTTCTAGATTCTGGCTATTGTAAACAGTGCTGCAATGAATATATAGGTGCAGATGTCACTTTTACTGTACTTTTTTGAGTCTCCGGGATATATTCCCAGAAGTGGTATTGATCTGCATCTCCCTGATGATTAATGATGAGGAGCATTTTTTTATGTGTCTTTTAGCCATTTGTATTTCTTCCTTGAAAAAGTTTCTGTTCATTTCATTGCCCCATTTTCTGATGGGATTGGATGTTTTCTTCTTGTGGAGTTTAACCAGTGCCTTGTATATCCTTGATATCAAACCTTTATCAGCTGGGTATTGGGTGAATATCATTTCCCATTCTGTAGACTTTGTATTCTGGTCACTGTATCTTTTGAGGTACAGAAACTTCTCAGTTTAAGATAGTCCCATTTGTTAATCTCTGTTCCCACTTGCCTGGTCAGTGGCGAGTCATCTTTGAAGTTACCTTTAGCTTCAATGCTGTGGGGAGTTTTGCTGACCTCATCTTCAATGTGCCATATGGATTCTGGTCTGATGTTGAGGTCTTTCATCCATTTTGATCTGACTTTTGTGCATGGTGTTAGGTAGAGATCTGAGCCCATTTTTTTACATGTAGCTGTCCAGTGTTGTCAGCACCAATTGCTAAAGAAGCTTTCCTTGCTCCATTTCACATTTCTCGATCCCTTATCAAAGATTAGATGATCACATATTTGAGGGTGCGTGTCAGGATATTCCACCCTGTTCCATTGGTCTGGGGCTCTGCCTTTGTTCCAGTACCTTGCAGTTTCAATTATTACCGCTTTGTAGTAGAGTTTCAGGTTGGGGAAGGTGATGCCTCCCATCTTCTTTTTCCCCAAAATTGCTTCAGCTATTCGTGGGAGTTTGTCGTTCCATATGAATTTCAGGAGTGTTTGGTCCACTTCCTTGAAGAATGTCATGGGTATCATACCTTCTAGGGATCGTATTGAATCTGTATAATGCTTTGGGGAGTATTGCCACTTTGACAATGTTAATTCTCCCAATCCATGAACAGGGGATATGTTTCCATTTCCTTATGTCCTCTTTTATTTTGTGAAGTAATGTTTTCTAATTTTCTTTGTACAGGTCCGTCACCTCCTTAGTTAAGCTGATTCTGAGGTACTTGATTTTCTGAGGCATAATTGTGAACAGGATTGCTTTTTTCATATCATTTTCTTCTCATTATTTGTGTATAGGAAAACCATGGACTTTTGGGTATTGATTTTATAGCCTGTGACTTTGCTATACAAGTCTATTGTTTCTAGGAGTTTCTTGGTAGAGGCTTTGGGGTTCTCTAAATATAATATCATATCATCTGCGAATAGTGAGAGCTTGATTTCTTCCTTTCCTATCTGGATGCCCTTAATATCTTTTTCTTGCCTAATTGCTATTGCAAGTACTTTCTGTACTATATTGAACAGAAGTGGTGAGAGTGAGCATATTGTCTCAAAGGACGTGAACTCTTTTTTTTAATTTTATTTTTTCTTTTTTGGGGGAACATGAACTCTTGATGTATGTATATGCAAATAGACTAATGGAATGAACAGCAGCCATGTAGACTGCCGTCCCTAGGACTGGGCGCCTTTATCTATATCACTGGAGAAAATACCTTATTCAGCAAAAGAGTTCCACGACAATAGGCTGTTTTTGGTTTGGTTTGTTTAGGGCCACACCTGTTGGTTCCCAGGGGTTCCTCCTGGCTCTGCACTCAGGAATTACTCCTGGTAGTGCTCTGGGCAACACACATGGGATGCCGGGGATCGACTCTGGTTGGCCGCATGAAAGGCAAGTGCCCTACGCTCTGTACGATCTCTCTAGCCCAACAGCCATTTTTTTTTCCAACCATTACTTTATTTATATTACTATGCTTAAGTTACATGGAAAAGACAACCAAGCAATTCTGCCCCACCTCAGGAAAAGTTTCCAATCAACACCAAGTACGTGGTGACAATTAACTAGGAATGGTGACATCTTTGGGTCAAGATTGACAAGAAGAATGGGCTCCGGTGCTGCGGTTCTTCTCCCACAAGAATATGGCACACGGGCCAGCATAAGCCATACTAACACTGGACCTTTAGCGCTCGTCACAAATTCGGATCTCGTCTCTGAAACTAGCAAATCAAGTGAAATAACTGGGTTTTGAAACAAGTTTTAAAATGAAGCCCAAGTACGTTTTTAAAAACCATGCTCTTCACACCTTTTCCTTTCCAAATTTACATAAAACACACCTTTTCACACGAAGGCCCAGATTTTTTCCCTTAGCCCACCGTATAGCTGCCAATACACTATTCTGCCTCAAGATGTAAATGGGGGGGGGGGGAATTAACGGCATCTGCATAATATTCTCTCTACACACTGCTGTTGGATGGAAAATAGAAAACTTAAAAAAAAAAAGGAAGGAAGGAAGGAAGGAAGGAAGGAAGGTTCCATCTTAGATTCTCACAACATCTTGTTCCGCAGTTCATGAATCCAACTCTGATGCTAAGGTGACAGCGTATGTAAGTAGATTTTTGTTTCAGTGAAGGAGACCTGGGAAAAGATGGAGTTCTCTGTTTTTCTTCAAGAGTTATCAGACGGTACATGCTCCTCAAAGCCCTCGCTCTCTCGAACCAGAGCCCGTTCCAGGATCACGCGGCCCTCTTTGTAATGCTGGCTGTCTTCGGTGGCAAACTCATAGATCCATCCCAGTTTGCTATTGCAGTTTTTGCAGCTCACATCTCGAACCATGCCAACAGCCATTTTTATACGAGGAAAATGATCTCTGTCTCACAGATAAAGGTCTTGAAACACTTAGGACGAAATACTGGAGAACAACGTTCAGACTCTAGGGAGAGACAGAATCAGGGAGCAAGACTCAGAAGACAAAAGATCAGTAGGACTCCCTTAAGATCGAAAACCTATACAAGAGATCCCATAAAGTGAGAATGCATGGAAAAAAAAAACAACAGTATAAGTTGTTTTAAATGATAGTTCTTCCAAATCAGAACATTAAAGCAGACAAATCAGAGATACTGGGTGGAGCACCGAGGTGGGCAGGAATGGCCACCGCTATATAAGGATGCCCATCTCTCTGGTCCTCCAGGAGGTGCATACCAAACGCAGACGTCAGAGAGAACAGCCCCTCCCCTCTCCTGCACTGGAGAGTTTGCTTGGTGAAGGGCTGGAAGGTGTTTGTGACCCGGCCGTGACTAGCAGCATCAAACGTCCATGGAAGCCTTACTGGGTCACCCGCTTGGTACACTATTTGGCAATTGTTTGTAGAGGCAGCACAGCCTTTGACCTATTGAACTCTTAGGTCCGTATACGCCCATCCATCCTTCCCTGGCGCAGCACAGTACCCGAGGGAAACACCCACGTGGTCCCAGGGAGGCCTGCGGGCCCGGGGTTGCGTGCTGAGTGGAACATCCCAAATAACCTGTCCTGCATGGAGGGGTGGGTGGAGGAAACTCTGCCTTTTCATATAATGAAATTGTGGCGAGGCATTAAAATGCATCAGCTAGAGCTTTATGTATCAACTTGGCTCAAGCTCAAAAACACAATATTGTGTAAAAAGAGGAAAAGAGCAAGTTGCAAAGGAAATGTATGATATGATACTATTTATGTCAAAGATAAACCCACACAAAACAATTCTAAATTTAAGTGTATGTGTGTCAAAAGATAAAAATCATGAAAGAAAACGCCCCTGGGATAATGCTGCTTGGGAGGGCAGAGAGAGAGCTGAGGTCGGGGGGTCAGTGATGCCTTCTAGCACATTCTAGCACCTTTGGGAATGTGCATGGAAAAATGTTCATTTTTTAGATCTGTGCGGTGGTTTTAGCGGCATCATATATATACATATATGTATATATATACATACATACATACATGATTCTATACATGCATATGATAACACTCATATACACATGATAACATATGTATATGTGCTCTTATCTAAATGCTTGAACTATTTTATAATTGGGCTGGAGTGATAGTGCAGCAGGGAGGGCATTCGCCTTGCACGGGGCCGACCCAGGTTCGATTTCTCCTTCCTTCTCGGAGAGCCCGGCAAGCTACCAAGAGTATCCTGCCCGCACGGAGAGCCTGGCAAGCTCCCTGTGGTGTATTCGATATGCCAAAAACAGTAACAACAAGTCTCACAACAGAGACGTTACTGGTGCCCACTCGAGCAAATCGATGAGCAATGGGATACAGTGACAGTGATTTTATAATGAAAGAAATAAGCCAGCCCTCGGGCCGACTGGCTGAAATGTCTGCTTTGTAACCGTGAGGTCGTGGCCTGTTCCTGGTGCCCCAGGCATGGCCCTGGTGGCTGTAGTTTCTGGGTCACCACATGGCGTGAGCTCTGCAGGGCACAGCCAGAGGTTCATGTGTGAGCCAACCAAAGTGTGTGACCGTGGCGAACACTGCGGCCAAAATATACCTGAACATCAGGCCCCGCAAGTGCCCGTGGCACGCCATGATCCCCAGGGGCACCAGCACCGAGGAGCAGCTCAAAGAAGCCCAGGGCTCGGTCAGCACCTCCCACTGCGCCCGGGGCCCTGTCGGTGCTCAGAGTGCGGCCTGAGGAGCTGAGGGGGCAGGACTGCAGGCCCGGCGTGCCTTTCCACGGGCTCGAGGCCAGTCCATGCCGAGTCCCGCCAGGCTGCAGTTCCGTGGCTCTGCTCTCGTGGGGGCAGGCGCCGCAGAGGCCTCGTGGACCCAATTTGTTTAGCCTTCCGAGGTGAGAGACGGCCGCCCGATGCAGAAGTGGGCGAGCGGCACAATGAATTCTCCTCCGCTCGCCATCCAGACTCAACAGAGAGCCACTCGGGGCTCGTCTGGTGTTTAGCTCCACCCCTTTATTTCCAGCCAGCCACCATCCGGGAAGCACTATGCAGCCTTTTGGATAGCGCACTGTTAAATTAGCACAGGCCCCAGTATATCCAGAAAAGCAAGCTCCTTAAAAAAAATAGAATCGTAATTCCACTTGCCCCAAACATTGATAAATCAAATTACCCAAACATTGAATTTTCAAATTTCCCCAATTGTCTACTTCTTTTTGGGTGGGTGCGGGAATCACACCTGGTGGTCCTCGGGGCCTTTGCCCAGCTTGATACTCCAGGATCTCTACAGGTGGGACGCCGGGGACCATGTGGTGCTGGGAGCCACACACAGGTCTCCTGCTTGTGACGCCTGGCTCCAGCCCCTGATCTCCCTCTCTGATACGTTACTCCATCTGTTTTTTTATTTAAAGTTTATTTTAGGGGCTGGCTCAGTAGTACAACGATCAGGGCACTTGCCTTGAACGTGACCAACTTGGGTTCAATCCCCAAGACCCCAGATGGTCCCTCAAACCTTGTCATGAATAATCCCTGAGCACAGAGCCAGGAGTAAGTCCTGAGCACAGCTGGGAATGACCCCAAGACAAACAAAAAGAGAAAGTTTGTTTATTTAATTGGTATCTGACTCGCCATTTTGTCAGTAAAGATGTGTACAGCACCCGGTCCAGACAAGGTCAGACCCGAACACCTGAAGAATCTGCCACCAGTACTCGTCAATACACTGGCTTGGCTCTTCACACACTACGTGTCTGTATGCAAGGTTCCATCCCGATGGAAAACCAGCAGGACCGTTTTGTTATACAAGAAGGGAGATATCCATGACATCGGCACCTATCACTCAATCTGCCTAATTGTCTGTTGTCTACAAGTTGTTCATTCGAATCATCCTGAATAGAATAGGCAGAACACTAGATGAAGGACAACATTGCGAGCAAGCTGGGTTCTGAAAAGGATTCAGCACGATCGACCATATCCACATGGTGACCAAACTCATTGAGGTTTCTCGAGAGTTCAAGATGCCGCTCTGTCTAACATTCATCGACTTAAAGAAGGCCTTCGATTCTGTTGAGACTGAAGCAGTCATGGAAGCCCTGGCCAAACGGGGCATTCAAACTCAGTATATCAAAATCCTCTGCGAGCTGTATTGTGGATTCACCACCAGGATATCACCATTCTACAAGGAAGTGATCATTGATGTAAAGAGAGGGGTGTGGCAGGGTGATACCATTTCACCGAAACTCTTCAGTGCCACCCTCGAGAACGTCATGCGACTACTGGAATGACAATGAATGGGAGTGAAGATAGATGGTCTTAACTATACAGGTGGGACTCTGGGGACCATGTGGTGCTGGGAGTCACACGCAGGCCTCCTGCTGGCGAAGCCTGGCTTGCTTCACTCAAGTGAAGAGAAGGAATTCGGAGTTCTGACCTCTGTTGATGGTCAAGAATCAGGGACTCTGCCTCGTTTGCCAAGGCATCAAAAATCAGATGGGCCAGACATGTAATGCGATTCAGAGACGACTGCTGGACTGGAGCTGTTACCGACTGGATTCCACGGGACATCAGAAGACCTCGTGTCCGCCCACCAACGAGATGGTCAGACTTCTTCGTCAAAACTCTGAATGAACAGTTTGAGGCTCTTCCTGTTCCTGGAGCGAGCAGATATCATTGGGCTACACGAGCACGCGACAGGGACGAATGGAGACGTTACTGGAGCCCACTCGAGCAACTCGAAGATCAATGGGATGACAAGTGATACAAGTGATCCTTTTTTAGCGTAGTACCTACCGTACTATCTTTGTAGCCCAATGCCTCTGGATTAATTTACTCAGCATGATACTCTCCAGTTCCAGCCAAGCTGCCACAAACTGCACGAGTTTATGCTTTTTTTTTTTTTTTTTGTGGCTGCAGACATTCCCGTTGAGGATCCACGTGCCAGCCCTTCTCTCCATTTACCTGCTGCTGCCGTTTGGGCTGTACTGCAGGCCAGTGTCCCTTGTGACTCATGCTTTTGTATTTGGGGGCCAATGCCTCGAAGTGGAGTAAGCCAAGTTTTATGGGAACTCCAGCTTTGCTTTCTTTTTTTAATCTCCATATTGCTTTTCATAGAGGCTAGACAGGTGACATTCCTGCCGCAGTGAGTGAGGCCTTGTTTGCCACATCCTCGCCAGAACTCGTTGCTTCCATTTCTTTTTTAAAGCATATGCCACTCTCACTGGTGTGAAACTTGTTTTGGTTTGTTCCCTGATGCTAAGGGATTATGAGCTTTTTCTCTCTCTTTCTTGTTTGTCTTGGGGCCACACCTGGTGATGCTCGGGACTTACTCCTGGTTCTGTGCTCAGGGATCACCCCTGCTGGGCCCTGGGTATTGTATGGGATGTCAGGGATCAAACCCAAGTTGGCCGTGATCAGGCAAATGCCCTATCTTCTGTGCTATCACTCCAGCCCAGTAATAAACACTTTTATTGTTGTTTTTTTGGCGGGACTACACCCAGCAATTATTCTTGTGGGTGCTCTGGGAACCTTCTGGGATACAGAGATCGAACCTGGGTTGGCTGCGTGCAAGGCAAGCACCCTACCCACTGTACTATCTCTCTGGCCCCTAATCAACACTTTTAGTTTGCTTATTGGCTATCCGTTTGTCCTCTTCATGAAAGTGTTATTATTTTTAATAGAGTAAGGTGTGTGGTGTGTGTGTGTGTGTGTGTGTATGTGTGTGTGTGTGTGTGTGTGTATAAGTATGTATTACTCAGGGTCCAGAAGCATTGTGAAATCCACTGATTCTTCTAATTCAGGCTTGCAGACTTTTACTTTATTGACCTTCTACCTGAATCTTCTTTCTTTTTTTTTTTTTTTTTGCTTTTTGGGTCACACCCAGCAGCGCACAGGGGTTACTCCTGGCTCTGCACTCAGGAATTACTCCTGGCAGTGCTGGGGGACCATATGGGATGCTGGGAATCGAACCTGGGTTGGCCGCGTGCAAGGCAAACTCCCTACCCGCTGTGCTATCGCTCCAGCCCCTACCTGAATCTTCTTTCGCAGTAAACTTAACTGGGGAGTGATTTATTTTATTTTATTTTATTTTTTTATTTTTTTTTCTTTTTGGGTCACACCTGGCGATGCACAGGGGTTACTCCTGGCTCTGCACTCAGGAATCACCCCTGGCCGTGCTCAGGGGACCATATGGGATGCTGGGATTCGAACCCGGGTCGGCCGCATGCAAGGCAAACGCCCTACCCGCTGTGCTATCGCTCCAGCCCCCTGGGGAGTGATTTATATTTAAATGAACTGAACTTCAAATCCTTCCCTCGACATTTTCCATTTGCTGCTAGCCAAGCTGCCATTGGACTTGCTGTGGACAGGCATCAGGGTCCAGCTATTCTGCATCTCTGGGTCCTAATGCAGTACCTGTCACATACTAGGTGCTCAGTAATACATGTTGAATGTCGGAAGGAATGAAATTCCTTTCCTCTCCATAAGTGGAGAAGTAGAGTGAGTGGAATGTGAAAACCAATGCAGAGCATGAAGCTCACCTTCCCATCCACCTGTCTACCAGGAATCCAATAGGTAGAGACCAGTGTTTCCCAAAGTGGATCATACCCCCCAGGGGGGACACTGGAGGGACCCAGGCAGGCAGTCAGAGACAGGGTTTCTGTTAGGGTCTGCTTAAAGGAAGAAGTATATTTCTAGCAGGGGACTGAGTGTCCCCCCAGCCCCTCTAGGCCGCAAATGCAACAAAGACAATTCTAACTACAACCGTAATTCCTTCTACTTTTTCTCTGTTTAGGAAAGCAAGGTGTGGGGGGGACTTTATTTATTTATTTATTCATTCATTCATTTTTAAGTCTTTGACAGGTTTGACTAGGCTGGTGCGAGAGGGCAGCAGGTAGGGCATTTGCCTTGCACGAGGCCAACCTGTGTTCAATTCCAGAAGCCGCCGTGGTCTCCAGAGCCCCACCAGGAGTGATTCCTGAGCTCAGAGCCAGGAGTGAGCCCTGGACACAGTTGGGTGTGGCCCATGGTCCAAAACTAAAAAAAAAAAGTATACATCCTCTGTCTGAAAATTAGGAGGCAATGTTTTGAGAAGCGTTGAGGATCCGCCAACACCCCAGGGAAACTCTGTCCTTGGTGGAATCGGAATGATGGAGAAACGGGCCCCAACAATAGTTCAAAGCCTGGAGCATGCGCTCTGTGAGCCCACAGCTCAGACCACGTGGCCCATCCAGGCTCCACTTCCGTCTTGGCAGCCCCGGCACGGCAGGACCCAATCCACACGTCATCGCGGGGCCTGAGCACTGGACTGTCAGGCTGTACCAGATGCAGCATCCCCAGGAAGGTCCCTGGGCCCCGGAGCCCCCCTGGGGAGTCCCCATCCAAACGCAAAACAGTGAAACCATGAGAACCGGAACAAGAGGGAGGAACTTTTTTGCTCTGTAAGTCAATGATATTCTCTGCTTCCTCAGTTTACTTGAAAACCCTTCCCGAAGCCCAGAGGGCTGGTGCTCAGCCTCTGCACGCCGGAGGGCCACCAGTGTCCCCCTGAACATGCCAACTGTGGCCCCTAAACCAAGGGGTAAAAAATTCTTCACCTAGGGACTGGGGTGGTTGCTCAGGGGTGGGGCGAGGACCTGAGTTCGATTCCTGGCACCAGCTGGGCCCAGCCTCACCGGGAAAGGGCCCTGGCATGTGACCCTCTCTCTTGGTCAGCCATGTATGGCCAGGACTGACCCCCCGAGCTTCCTGACCACTGCCTAGAAGGGCCTCCCAATTGAATTAATATCAAATATTAATTAACCGATATAGTAATTATTACACTTAGTAATCATCAATATTAATTCACATTTGATATCAATTAACAATAATAATCCTCCCCATACCACATTGTGGGAAACTAAATCTAGTCCTTGTTACAGTTAGGTAAACTGAGGCCTAGAGAGCCCAAAACAACCCGGCTTGGGAATTGCATGGGGACACTGCCGGCCTTGGGGGCATGTCCCCAGCTGCTTGCCAGCCTAGAGGAGGGCGGAAGCTAAAACTCAGCTCTCCGGGCTCCTGGGTTATTTTGCATCGCAAACTCCCCGAAGAGTCCCCAGCGCCCAACCCCGTTCCTCAGTTTCGTCTTTCAGTTCTTCTGGGGGAATTCCAGGTGCCCAAGGGGGTGGGGTGGAGCCTGGGTCTCTCTGATCCAGGTTGCACCCCCTTGATGGCAGCCCTGTCCCCATGAGCCCCTCCCGTCTCCTGACTGTGTGTCTGTAGGAGAGAAGTCCCAGCCGGTCTGCTCTGTGCCTCAGTTTCCCTCCCTGACCTCAGTGGGCTTGCTCCAGAAGAGGTGTGCGGGGCTGCTCCTGAGACCGCCCCACTCGCTGGGCTGTTAGGGGCCGAGGGGACAGCAGGGTGGGGTGGCTCTCCTGAGTGCGCCCCCCCTTGTACACAGCACCGAAGCCCCCTGGGGTCCCGCGCGGGCAGATGGTGGGGGAGAGGCGCCGTCAGCTGCTGCTGTCTGTGGCTGATGACACGGAGAGTGGATTTTGTTGGCAACACTCGCTCCTGCCTCTGCGTGCCACCAGCTCTAATCACTGTAATTGAGTTATAATGAATGATTGTGTGCGCGCATTGTCTGAGCGGGCCCTGCCTTAGCATGGTGCGGGGGCGGGGGGCTGCCCTGCCCAGTGGGGGTCCCCCTGTCAGGAAAGGAGCCTCCCCCAGTGCCAGCTTGGGCTCAGGCCCCTCCCACCTCACAGAGGCGGCCCCTCACTGCAGTGGGGCAACCGTTTCTGCTTGATTCTCTCCCTTTTTTTTCCTTTTACTGGTTTTTGCTCAGGGGCCACAGCTGGCGATGCTCAGGGCTACCCTGGCTCTGCACTCAGGAGTCACTCCTGGCAGTTACTCCTATGCGTTCCTGAGCTAGAATCTGGGTGGGTCGTCTGCAAGGCAAGTGCCCTCCCTGCTGCACTGTCACTCGGCCTGGTTCTCATTCCGAATGTCAGTGACTTCAGGAAGGAAAGAGAAAGGGAAGGAGTTGGGGTCCGGAAAGTCCTGCCTGTAGGTGACAGCCAGCCCCGTCCTCCTTACATCTTGGGAAATAGGCGGTCAGACTTCTCACAGAGCAGTGTGGCCCAGCTGCAGGCCCCCTCACACCTTCCCCGTGTCCCCACCAGCCACTGGTCATATGCCTCCCAGTCTGTGCAGAGCTGGCTGCATTCACCTCCAGAGCATATTCTGCTCATCCCCATTGTACAGACAGGAAGACTGAGCCCAGGGCCCTCCAGAACTCCCTGGTAAACAACCCCTCAGCAGGAGGCCCATCCCAATGCCTCCTCATGTCTGAGTCTGTTGCCCAGGCTCACCCCACTGAGTTCTGCAAATCTAAGGGCTAGATTTTGAGTACCCCTCTCTCTCTAGACCTCCCCTGCTTCCCAGAGTTCCCGATTCCCCAGACAAAGTTGTTCCCAGAGCTTGAAGGGTTTCCTTATGCCCGGGCAGGGCCAGGGCTACTGGCCTCCAGGAAAGAGTGCTTCAGAGTGCTTCCTCGGGGAAGCCACGCCCAGCCTCCTGGGGTCTGTGGGGGCAGGGAGGGGGCCCAGGGCCTCTCCATGATAAGTCACTGACCCCAGCAGTAAATCAGGGGTGAAGTGGGACTTTTTTGGGGGGAATTCTTCCTGTTTGGGACTTTTTAGTCCCTCCTGGCAGGGTGGGGGCTGCCGGGCTGCCCAGAGTCAGCGCACGGGGGTCCCGCAGCTCCCGCTGTGGGGTGGGCTGGAGGGTGATGTTGCCCTGGCCACACGCCCCTCTCCCAGGGAGCCCCTGGTCTCTGGCCCAAAGGGTGAGCTTCTAGGTGGACAGAAGTGGGGGCAGGGGCGGGGTGTCGGGGGTATGGGGTGGGACACCCACATGTCCAAACCAGAGTCAACAGCACCGAGGGCAGGAGACTCAACCCGCAGCAAGCGAACTTTCAAACGTGCCTGTAAGGATACGGGTGCTGGCCACTGCCGGGCACTGTGCACCCGAAACTCAGCCGTGAGTAGCGCTGTAAATCCTGGCGCCTGAATGAAAGGACTAAAGGAGAAAAGGAGTGAGGGTCTCTTCACTAATCGGGCTGCATTCTTGGTTGTTACAGATTCTTCCTGTTTCCATCAAGTCGTGTGCTTTTTGTTTGACTTGGGGTCCCTCCTGACAGTTCTTGGGGCCACTCGGGCTCAGGGCTCAAGGGACCATGCTCTGTGGGGTCTCAAACCCAGCTCCTGCGCGAGGAGCCCGCCCGCCCGCCCAGCTGCCATTCTGCCCTTACCCGTGCTGTCAATGGGCTGCTCCCCAGGACTTCCCGCTGGCTCTTGAAGAAGTGATCATGGGGCGAGTAAGTGGAGAGGAAGGGTGGGAGCACGGGCAGATTCTGACGTTTCTCTGAGCGGCTGATGCCGGCGGGGCTGCAGCCTGTGCCCTGACTCGGAGCCTCGGGTGCTTTAAAACAAAAATTGTTTTTGTTGTGGGCTACACCCCAGCAATGCTCAGGGGTTACTCCTGGCTCTGTGCTGAGAAATTACCCCTGGTGGTGCTCAGGGAACCATATGGGATGCCAGGAATCAAACCCAGATAGGCTGTATTACAAGGCAGGTGCCCTACCCACTGTGCTCTCTCTCTGGCCCCCAGGTCGCCCGCCGTCCCCCTTTTGTGAGGATGTGGCTCTTTTATAATTGACCAACAAAGAGATGTGGGGCGTGGAGGAGAGGAGGAGGAGGAGCAGGAGCACCGTCTTACACTACCCCCATCCCTAACCACCCCTCCACCGTACCCCCAAGTCCTGGGGTTTGCGCTGGTTGGAGCATTTCTCACTCAGACACTTCAGGTGTCCTTCAGAGACTGCTTCTCAGAAACAGCGATTAAACAACATTACCCAGCATTCAGGTTTTTCCAGTGCTTTTAACTTTCTCCTTTGATGGTCGTT
Organism: Sorex araneus; assembly: GCF_027595985.1. Taxonomy (NCBI): domain Eukaryota; kingdom Metazoa; phylum Chordata; class Mammalia; order Eulipotyphla; family Soricidae; genus Sorex; species Sorex araneus. The sequence continues at coordinate 102,758,819 of NC_073304.1, forward strand.
CTGGTTTCCAGGATCAAAATCCCCTTCTCCCGATGACTGGAGAGCCAGGGCACCCCAGGGGCTGGCCTGCGCCTTTTCAGGAGACCTGGGGTCACCGGTGCCCCCTCGGACAACATCCTGAGTCCATTCACCACCTCTGGAGTCTGCCCGTAGCCCCTCCCTTCCCTTCCTTTCTCTACACGGGGAAGTACAGAGAGGGTGAGCTCCCCCCCCAACCCAGGGCCCCAGTGCCCACAGCCTCCGTGCTCCAGAATCAAGCACGGACCCAGACTGCAGACACACCTCCGGGGTCACCCTGCACGGCGGAGCTCCCGCATGCACCGCGCCACCTGGCCGCTGCCCGAGGCTGGGCTGCAGTTCCCGCGTCAGGAGGGGGTCCCCGGGGCTCCCAGGATGAGTGCTCTCCAGAGAGAGATGCTAGAGGGCCAGGGCAGGCAGCAGAGGGACGGGCTACCTTCAGAGCTGGTGGACAGACTGTCCCTTCCTACAGCCGGGTGGACGTGTGCACAGGGCGGCCAGGTGCCTGCTCTGCACCCCTCCCCCTGCTGTTGTGCTGTGCGGGTGTGGTCAGGCGCCCAGTGCTGGCCCCTCACTGTGCCCCTGCACTAAAGCCCTGGCCGTGCTCCAGGGTTGCCGGCCTGGACATGTCCTGGCCCCCCGGCCTTTGTCCACCACCAGAGGCAGGAGAAGGGCGTGGGCACTCAGCAGCAATGGCCGCCTGGCCCCTGCCCATGCGTGCCCGTGAGTGGGGCCGAGGCTGAGCTCGGGAGACACAACCTGGGTGCTTCTCTGCTCTTGCCCGCTGGCTGGTCCCCCAAGGCCGTCTGGCTGGGACCCCCGAGTGCAGGGCAGAAGGAGGAACCTGGTGTAGCGTGACCTTGGAAGGTCTGACCATCTCTGAAGAGCCAAGCCCCCTGTCCATCTGTAGGTGGTTTTCCAGAACCTTCTTCTGTCCCCGCTGTTTCTGCCCCTGCTGGTATGGCGGCTCGCCGGCTTCCCCGGGCTAACCCTGCTGTCCCATGCCTGGCCGGGGAGCTCAGAGTCTCGCCTGGGGAGGAGGCCACTGGCCCCTGGAGTGACCCTCATGACCCGCCTCTGTGGATGCCTGCACCTGTGCCTTGTCTGGGCGCCCGCTGGGCTTGTGCACTCTGGTGTCCGTCTATCTGTCTGAGGGGAGCTTGTGGCCACCAGTGTGACACCTCTGGGTGAGGGCTAGAGGGAGTGACTGCGTGTGTGCATGCCACGTGTGTGCCTGTGTATAGCTGTGTGTCTGCCTCTCTGTGTGCCTTTGTGTGTGTATAGCTGTGTGTCTGTGTATCTGTGTATATCTGTGGGTTTGTGTGATATGAGTGTTTGTGTAAGTCTGTGTGTGTGTCTGTGGGTCTGTGTATATGTCTATTTATGTGTGTCTGTAAGTCTGTGTGTTGTTTTTCTGTGTGTGTCTGTGTGTGCCTGTGTCTGTGTGCTGTGTGTGCCTCTGTATCTGTGTCTACATGTGTCTGTATGTGTTGTGAGTGTCTTTGTGTGTCTCTGTGTGTGCCTGTGCATGTCTCTGTGTGTCTGTATGTATTTGTGTGTGTGTCTGTATATGTCCGTGTGTCTATGTGTATCTGTATATGTCTGTGGTGTCTGTGTGCATCTGTATATGTCTGCTGTGTGTCTGTGTGTATCTATATGTCTGTGTATGTCTGTGTGTATCTGTATATGTCTATGTGTGTCTGTCTGTATCTATCTGTATACGTCTGTGTGTGTCTGTGTATATCTGTGTGTGTCTGTGTGTATCTGTATATGTCTGTGTGTATCTGTATATGTCTGTGTGTATCTGTGTGTGTCTGTGTGTATCTGTGTTTATGTATCTATATATCTCTGTGTGTGTCTGTGTGCATCTGCGTGTGTGTGTGTGTGTGTGTGTGTGTGTGTGTGTCCCTGTGCTGTGCCGTGGGCGCGTCTCTGGGTGGTGCATCCGTGTCCCGGTGCTGCAGGCCCCCGCCGCCCCGCGGCCCTTCCCGGGAAGGTGAATTCCAGGGGGAGCAAACCGAGGATTGTCCCCGAGACGGTTGGCTGGTGGCCAACTCGTCTTGTAAAAAGATCCCCGGTGCCTTTGGAGCCGAGATGAAACAATTCTTTGGAATTAAGCAAGCTAATTTTGACGAGCAAACATTTTGCTACAATGAAAGTTTTTATTGTAGCACATAAAAGTCAAAACAACACCCAGTGCCCCTGGGGGGTACATGCGGGCGAGAAGAAGAAAAACAGCCGCGCACAAGCTCTAACTAATCACGGGAAATCAAAGTGTTCAGCGCTGCCAAATTAAATGCGACTAAAAATACGCCGGGAGGGGCGCGGGGGCAGGCAGCTGGGACGCGTCCTCCGGGGACCAGGCGGGGGAGGCCAGAGGGACCCACCGCCAGCCCCACCGGGGGCCTCCCTGGAGACTCCCGCGGCCTCCTTTCCTTGCTTTTCATTTCCTCGCAGCTGGGGCTGGAGTCCCGGGCCTCGCGGGCAGCTTCCCACCGAGGTGGCGTCCCGCTCTGCCCCCTCCCTGGGGGACTGTGTGCTTTTGTTCCTGCAGGGAGCCGTGTACACGCCAGCGAGGCCAGCCTGGGGTCCACCAGCAGGCCCGCCCCACAACGGTCCTGCGGCCCCTGGGATCCTGTACAGCATAAAGAAGCTTCACTCCTGGGTGCTGGGGCTGACGTGGACTCCGCTCCTGGAGCCTGCGGCCAGCGGTGGACATCTGCGGCCTCCCAGAGAGACGGCACATGGGAACACCCAGCATGACTTCCATTCTGCTGGGTGCTGAGAACCATGCTGGTCACACCACCTGTCCCCTTCTGGGGACAACCACACATGCACACCGTCTGCAGAAAAGAAATTCTGCCCCGGATACGCCCTGGGGGCCCAGGTCTGAGCGTCTCAATCGGAGCAGACTTCCTGTAAGAAGGGACAGGTGAGCGCCCCCTGAAGCATCTGAGGACACAGCTGTGCTCTTCCCGATGTCGTTCACTGCCTCTGGGGTGACTTCCCTGGAAGCTTAGAGACAGCCCGAGCTTCTGACGGGCAGGACCCATCTCACCCGACGCGGGCCGGGTCCTGTTACCTCAAGTGCTTTCAGCTCCAGAATACACACTCCAGCCTGCGGGCCCCAGATACGGGCCTGTGGAGCTGAAGTCCCAGTTTCCTTCGCTGGCCCTCCGCGTGGACAGTTAGCCCAGGCTGGGGCTGGGTGGGCGGGGCAGGCCTGGGCCTGAATCCAGCTTCTCCTTGGAAGTGGCGAGTCTGTAAAGCAGCAGTTGTGTCCTCCTCAGGACCAGCTTCCTCTCCACCCGCAGCAGGGGAGGGCTGTTTGGGCCACACCCTGCAGTGCTCAGGGGCTACTCCTGGCTCTGTGATCAGGAGTGACCCCGGGCAGTGCCTGAGGGACCACATGTGGTGTCTAACTGGTTTGGTGGCAGGCAAGGCTAAGCCCTTAGCTCCAATACTATGTCTCTGGCCCTAAACTCAGCTTCTTGATGTGTCTGCTCCATAAAGTACAAGACATCATCATCATCATCATCATCATCATCATCATCCCTCTTAGTCAGGATGACCCTGGCTACAGGTAATGAAATCACAGACACGACACAAGCACAGTCATGGGTGACCTTGTTCAGACAAGTGGTTCCAAGGACACAGCGACTCAGCACCGCCAGCCACCTTTGCTCTGGCCTCCTGCTCTGCCACCCTCAGCAAACTTACCACATGGTTATATTATGGTTGCCATGGCTCCAGGAGTCACATCTTCAGCCCCAAGAGCCAATAGCAGGAAGCAATGCAGGGTTGGGAAAAGGAAGGCCACAGGTCCATTTGCTCCGGGGCTCCCTTGCCAGCAAGGGGCAGCGCCCCGATCCCTGCACTCCCAGTGGGCTTCCTCTTCTCTCTTGTCCATTGGTACAGGTCATCGGGTCAGTGCCAGGCCAGTCCGTGACAGTGAGGAAAAGGACTTCCGCAACTGAGTTAGACCGATCACATTTCATGTCTTGGGCCTGGCAGACCTGAATGGACAGTGAGCAGACAGATCCCTGCGCCACTTGCCCTGGCTGGCGCCGCGCTTGGCCCACGGCTGGAGGGGCAGGCGGACCCCACACTGCAGGGCTCGGGTGGGGAGGAGGAGCCCTGAGCACGTCTCACAGAGCATCGAGGTCCTGCCTGACTGAGCGCTGGGCCTGCTGGCGGCACTGGGTCCTGCCCTGTGGCCCTGGGCGGCTCTCAGTGGCACCTCTGGAGGGAGCAGGCTTGCTCGGTGCAGACCCCACGCGGGGAGAGGCAGGCGGCCCTCCAGGGGGCCAGCAGAGGGTGGCCCGGAGCACTGCAAAGCTTGTCCAGGGGCCGCGCTGAACCCTGAGCCCCGTGAACGGCGGAAGCCATGGCTGCCAGGGCCCACGCCCAAAGTCCCCTGTGAGCCATGACGGGGGCATGAGGCTCCCCCCGCCCCCCAGCCTGTCAGCTCATCTGTCAGGGGCGCCTGAGTGGCACCTGGACGGTTTTGAAGCAGAGCCTGGCCCCAGGCAGATGGGGGCACCAGGAGCCCCCAAACATGCTGCTGGTGCCACCCTCACGGCAGCTCTGCGAGTCAGCCTGATGCCCGTGTCGCCCCCTTCGCTTGGTTCAGGAGCCACACCTGGAGATGCTCGGGGCTGACTCCGGCCCTGCACTCGGGAGTCGTTCCTCGGGGAACTGTACGGGAGACTGGGCATCGGGTCCCGGGCGGCTTGTGCCAGGCCAGCGCCCTCCCACTGTCCTGTAACCCAGGCCTGTGATGCCCTCGTGTGTGTTGCCCGGGGGACACGCACAGGCCCGGCCAGCCAGGAGGTGCAGACGGTTCCAGAGTGTCTGAGCCCGGGCTCGTGCTCGCCGTTGCAGTCTGAGGGGAGGTGGGGGCACCATCCCCGGGTGGGGCTGGGGGTGGACTCCGGCTGAGTGACCTCAGCTGCTTCACGCTGTGGCCCCAGCACCGGCTGAGCCCTGGGCAGGCTGCAGTGGCTGTGGCCCTAGCAGGGCACCCTCCCTTCACTTGTGTGCGCTGTACCTTCAGATCCCAGCCTAGGTGCCTCCTCTTCCAGGAAGCCCCCAGGGACTTCTCAGGCTTCCTCCTCCTTGCCAGCGGGGGTCCTGCCCAGTGACACTGCATGTGTCTACAGAGAAGTGCTCCACTGCCATCTCTGCATGTGGGATGACATCCACCTCCGGCCTCTCTTCATCTCCCGCCCCCTCTCCTGGCATAGGCAAAGGCATCTGTGAGGCTCGGGGCCACACTGCCCCTGTCAGTGCTTGCCGGGATGGCTGCCTCTGAGGAAGGCAGGGCCCTCGGACAGTGGACCAGGGCCCTCCTGGTCTCTGCCCCAGATCCCTCTCTGTCCCTCACGTAAGAACTGAACCAGTCAGAGAAGCAGCACGGTGGGGAGGGTGTTTGCCTTGCACGCGGCCGACCCGGGGTCGATCCCCAGCATCCCATAGGGTCCCCTGAGTACAACCAGGAGTGGTCCCTGGGCGCAGAGCCAGGAGTAAGCCCTGAGCACTGCTGGGTGTGGCCCCCAAAGAGAAAAATCAAACAAAATCTAAACAAGAACCAAGGGCCTAGGTGGGCAGCGGGGTGAGACATGGCGCCTGGCCGCTTGGCTCAGCCTGAGCACCGGGCGTCTGCTGCCCGCTCCCCGCCCCTCTCTCGGGAGTCGGCCCGTCCTGTGCCCCGTCCTCCTTCCGCTCCAGCCCGCAAGACCTCCCTGCCCCAGAGGCGTCCTTCTGGGCTGGCCCCACCTGGCCCACCAGGACGCAGGGACTGCTGGGGAGGGGTGGGGGCCGCTCCAGCCTCGGCCGGGATGTCTGTGTCGCCCCGAGAGCCCCTCCTCCCCCCACGGGACTGAAGCACCTCGAAAGCCACAGCCCTGCTGGTGGGTCTGTGTCGCCTGGGACGGGCCAATGCTGAGCTGGGATCAGGGCCTGCGACTCTGGTGACCGGTGAAACACCCCAGGCCTGGGCCAGGCTGGGGGCGGCTCAGACAATGACGCTTCCAGTGCTCTGGGCTCCTCAAGGTGACGCAGCCAGCAACTCCGGTGTGCTAGCAAGGGAAGGGGTGGCCACGGGGGCCACAGCGGACTCACGCCACTTCTGAGCTCCTGAGTGGGTCTGCCGGGCGGACCCCAGGAGGCGGGGGTGTGGGTGCTGAGGAGAAGTGATTTAAACTCGGCCCCTCATCAATTACAGATGCCGGCACACAGAGGGAATGGCGCCAGTCCCCCACGCCACCTCCGGTCTGCACCCCTCCCCACCTGCCGGGCGTCCCCCAGGGCGCTGGGTTAACCGTGCTCTGAGGCACAGGTGCTGGTGCCTGAGTTTGGTCCCGTTCCCTTTCCAGTTGACATGCCCTGAATTCTAAGGGACCCGAGCTCCCCCATCCCCGCCCACCTCGCCTCGCTGGAGCCACATGGGGGGCTCCAGCAACCGTCAGAGACCTCACTGCATGCAGGGGGCAGGCGTGGGGGTGCAAGATACAGCCCGGAGCCTTCTGGATGGCCCACGTGGGGCGGGTGGTAGTCGGTGGGTGGACAGTGGGGGAGGGGGCTGGGAGTGTGGGGCAGGAGTCAGAGAAGCCTGGGGTGGGGGCGCCGTGTGGGGGAGGGGCTGAGCGGCGGGTGGGGAGGGGTGCAGACCGGAGGTGGCGTGGGGGACTGGCGCCATTCCCTCTGTGTGCCGGCATCTGTAATTGATGAGGGGCCGAGTTTAAATCACTTCTCCTTCTCTCCCTCGGCTGCCGCCTGGACTGGCCCTGCCCATACATTTTACTTTAATGACAGTTTAGAAAATGAGCAAATCTTTGGTGATGCTTTTATCACCTCCCGAATACTTTTAATAAGAGGTCTTGGTAGATTGCATCCCCGGGGGTGGGGGAGCTATCCCACTGCTCCCCGCTTTGCCCTGTGTCCCAGAGCAACCCCCTGGCACCCCCACTCCCATCCTGAACTGTCTCCCACTCTGGGTGCACGCGTAGCCCCTCCTCGCCGGGAAACCTCGCCTGGCGCAGGGATAATTAGTGTAGCGCTATTAATAATGGTTACAAGGAATTAGCTGCTGGCATTTGAACCACACCTAGTCGCTCAGGCCGCAAACTGGCAAGTCAGGTTATTTCTCAAACGGAACCCTGAGCCCGATGAACTGGATTTAAAAGCTTCGAGCCCATCACACCGCGGAGAAGCCGTGTGACGTGGTCTCTGCTGAGTGGAGTATGGTGGGTGCTGGATGGCAAAAACTCACCAAACCTCTTAGGTGCAGCCCTGGGACATTCCAGCAGGGCTGTGGGAGCAAGGGAAGGTGCTGGGAGTCGGGCGGCAGCAGAGTCCACAGGGGCAGGAGTGAGGGGACGGGCAGGAGAGCGGCTGCAGCTTGCAGAGGGGTCGACCCCCGCTGCAGAACATGCCCCGTGAGGATGGGGGCATGGGGTCCTGCAGGGGCTTGTGACCGACCAAGAAGGAAGGGAAGTCTGTTTTGTTTTGCTTTCGCTTGGAGGCCACAGCCAGCTGTGCTCAGGGGTCAGTGATCAGCCGTGTGCAAGGTGAGTGCCCCTCCCGCCACGCTGTCGCTCCAGCCCCCTTCTCACGGCGTTAGTGGTCATGCGTGTGGCTTTTAAAAAAGAAATGGTCTAGTTAGGGATTTATTTTCTCCTTTCTCAATACTGGATATTTTGGGGTTTTTTTGTTTATGTTTATTTGTTTTGGGACATTATCACCCGTTGGGAAGGACAAGTAAAGGAAGCTGCTAAAATCTCAGGGCTAGGACGAATGGAGACGTTACTGGTGCCCGCTCAAGCAAATCGATGAACAACGGGACGACAGTGCCACAGTGATCACCCCAGCACCCCTCCCACCCCCAAATGAAAGGAAGCCTGGTCAAGGCCCGGGGCCTGGGAGTGGGGGACGGAAGGAAGGCTGGGCGGCGTGTGTGGGGACCACATGGAACAGTGTCACTCCCTTCCTGGGGGACCTGTCGAGAGAGTCTGCCTTCTAGCATGGGAGCGGGCAGGGAGGGGGCGCCGGTAGGAGAAACACAGGCCTGGTGGGCCCAGGGGCCACACTGTCACCTGACTATCACCAGGGCCCTTGGCTTCTGCTGGGGTGGCCCTGATAAGATTTAAAAAATCTAGGAAGGGTCTTTCCTTTGAGGAGAGGGGTACTGGGCCACTGTGCTCAGGGCTTGCTCCTAGCTCAGTGCTCGGAGATACTTCTCAAGTCTCATCAGACCCTATGTGACGTCAGGGATGGAACCCAGGTCAGCTGTGTGCAAGCCAAGAGCCCTAACCACTGCACTATCTGTTCTGCCTGTCATTCCTTCCTTCCTTCCTTCCTCCCTCCCTCCCTCCCTCCCTCCCTCCCTCCCTCCCTCCCTCCCTTCCTTCCTTCCTTCCTTCCTTCCTTCCTTCCTTCCTTCCTTCCTTCCTTCCTTCCTTCCTTCCTTCCTTCCTTCCTCCCTCCCTTCCTCCCTTCCGCCACCCCAGCTGTGCTCGGGGTCTGCTCGGGGCTCAGTGCTGGGTGACTCAGCAGCTTCTCTGAGTCTGTCTCAGGACAGAGGCTGCCGAGGGAGCTGGCATGGGGTTTGCGCGGAGGCAGCTGGGTCTGCTCTGCTTTTGTTCTGCGTCCTTGGCTCTAAACACACATGAACTGCAGCGAGGAGCACCTGCAGGGTGAGAGCCAAGCTCTGCCCCGAGTCTCTGGGTGGTGGAGCCCCGTCTCCCGCACTCTGGCCCCTCCAGCCTGCACACGCAGCCGGGCCGGCACTCTGAGGGTGGGAGCCTGTGTGCTCAGCTCTGGCCCGGATTCGACCTTCCCGATGCCATCCTCGGCAGCTATTATTATTATTATGGCCGTAACTATAGATCATTAATTTACCGTTTAAAGATGCTTCACCCGTTTCATTTGGAGCCATTTTATTGAAGAATGACTTTTTATTTGTAATAGAAAGGACGCTTAGAGGTGCTCTCCTGGATGCGGGACCCCACCGTGTCCTGTCTCCCCGTTCTGTGCCCCGGGGGCCTTGGCGGCTCTGCCTCCAGTGCCCATCATGCCACTGCCCACACGACTGTGCCCCCACCTCGCAGGGGGGAAACTGAGGCTCAGCAAGCTCAGAGGCTTACAGTGGAGCGGGGTTCAGGGCCGCATGTGCCTTAGCCCTGGGGTCCCAATGCTCTGCCCTGGGCGGTGACCAGCTCTCAGGAAGGGGTCCTATGGGGGCCGAGCCGCTCCAAGGTGAATGGACTGGGGAGAGAAGAGGCTGGGAGGAACCCCCAGGTGAAGGGAGTTAAGTCCTCTGGAGTCCCCATGGGGTGTCTGTCCTGCCCCCCGCCCCCGGACTTCGATGTTCAAGGGAGCAGATACGCCACAGGAAGACGGTTCCTGCACTTACAGTCTCTGTGAAGGTGAACTGTGTCCAGAGAGCTGCTCCCGGCCTGTCCTTCACGAAGAGGACGGGGCTGACTTCCCGGCTCCCGGCTGTCAATCAGTGGGACACAGCCAGAAGACTGCTTGCCGTTCCTCTTGGAGTGTTTTTCTCTTTCTCTAGTTTTCAGCTCGAGTTAGGGGCAGGATGGGGGCACACTGGCGATGCTCGGGCATTACTCCTGGCTCTGTGCTCAGGAATCACTCCTAGTGGTGCTCAGGGGATCATAGGGGGTGCCGGGGACTGAGCCCACCCTGACGGCATGTAAGGCAAGCGCCTTGCCTGCTGCGCTCGCCCTCGACTCTGTCCCTCTTGGTTTCAGAGAATCCCACCTTGCTCTTTTGTGTGGCAACTGTGTGCCTGTGGGCCGTGAGTGCCGCCTCTCCACGGGGTCTCTGCCCTCCTGTGGCTTCCGGGGGGCTCGGCAAACGCTGCGATTAGCCCTCATTACTCGCCCCATCCCGTCCACAGCCCTGAGAGCCCAAACACTCGCAGCACGCAGCGCTTTCTGGAAATTCATCTAGCAACTATTTTTAGTCTTTATTTACCCCCACGGACTGTGAATATTCATTAGTTTTCCTGCAGACATGTTAATGCATTTGATTACCGTCCCGGCTCAGATCACGGTGTGGTGGTGATGTGAAGGGGGGGATGGAGAGAACGGGTCCACGGCATGGCTCCTCCTCGCCCTCCCAAAGCAGCCTTCCCATCCGGGTGGTTTGGCAGGCCATTGCTGGGGCTCTGTGTGTGTGTGTGTGTGTGTGTGTGTGTGTGTGTGTGTGTGTGTGAGAGAGAGAGAGAGAGAGAGAGAGAGAGAGAGAGAGAGAGAGAGAGAGAGAGAGAGAGAGAGAGAGACTCAGAAATGTTCCCATTGAAATGAGTGAATGGAATCAGCATTCCCAGATTCTCCAGCTAACCTACCTTTCAGACGGTATGTGCGTGGGTGTGTTCTTGTGTGTGTGCACATGTGTGTGTGAGTATGTGTGTGCATGCATGCATGTGTGTGTGTGTGTTCCATTCCTAATATTCAGAAAGCTTTCTGAATTCTGAGACACATCTGGACCCAGGGACTCAGACCCAAAGTGGGGGACCTGAGGCTCTTTCTTGTTCCGAGAACCCCGTGCCGCCCAGGCCCGATGGAGGCGTGGAGAGAGGTGCCCGGTGTGAAGGTGCTGGAGCACCTGTCCCGGAGGCTGTGCTGTCGCTGGCAGAGCAGAGTCCTGATCTGAGTGCAGAGGTGTAGGACGAGGCTCACTTTCAGCCTCTGGGGGGGCTGCATGAGCCTCCGTCTGAGGACACAGACTCACAGGGCTTGGTCAGTGGAGGGTCAGCCAAGGGCCAGGGCAGACCGTCACGAGGGCTTCTCCTGGCTACATCAGCGGCTCTCACAGAGAGGTGGGGCTGGAGGGGGACTCAGGGAGAACTGGGCCATGCAGGGGCAGGAGGGAGAGCACGTGCCCTGCGCACAGCTGAGTCGGGTTTGATTCCTGGCATCCCCTAGGGTCCCCTGAGAACCACCGGGAGTAATTCCTGAGTCAAAGCTAGGAGCAGTCCCGGAGCACAGAGTCTGGAGTCAGCTCTGAGCATCGCTGAGTGTGGTCCTAAACAAAAACAAAAAGAAGAGGACTGGCCCGTGCAGCCTGCTCAGGGGGTCCTGCTGTCTGGGGGAGGCTGACTCGGGTCCCTTTCTGGCTCTGTGTCAGCTCACTCTCCAGAACCCTCACGGGGACCCTTAGCAAAGTCTCAGCCCTCTGCGCGTGGCTGTCTCGTGCACACAGCCAGGGGAAAAGAGCAACGCTAACTCAGCTGGGGTGGGCTGGGCCGGGTCAGGGAGATGGTTCCTGACGGCTGGAGCTGGAGAAGGCGCTGCTAGAGGCTTTTTTATTTGTTGTTTGGTTTGGGGGCCATACCTAGTGGTGCTCAGGACTTCCTCCGGCTCTGCAGGGGACCGCTGCTGTTTGGGGGACCCTCGGGGATCGGTTGTGTGTAATAAGGCAAGTGCCCTACCCGCTGTGCTGTCCCCCAGACACACGCCAGCTTCTTCTGAGTTCTTGGGAGATGCCCCCCTAATGCCCGCAGGCAGTCAGGATCACGCTGTGCCCCAGAATGAGCCTCTAAATGCCGCTGCACACAGTGTTTCTCTGGGCTGCCGAGAGGGAGGCTGGCGGGGTGTTCCCGTCACAGCCCCGAGGGCCCCCCGAGAACTGTCAGCCTCCCTGGGACAACGGAGAGCCTGTGTATGGCCCCCAGTCTGCATGGAGTGTGCTCACTACCGGCAGCGAGCACTGTGGGCGCGGGCATCAGCTCAACAGCGAGCCATTGCGGTGGGGAGGGGCACTGCCCTTCCGGCTGTTCGTACCCCTTCCTGTGCCCTGCAGGGATCCCCAGTGCCCCCTGCGCTGTGCCCAGGCACCGCCTCCGACTCCCCTTATCTGGTGCTGCTGCAGAGCCTCCCTCCTCCCAGTCCCACTGTTGAAATAAAACATCCATCATCCTTCATTTGCCTAATAAGCCTCCGTCTCCGTTCTGCGGGTGATTACCAGCAGAACGCCCTGTGCTCCCGGCACGAGATGCCTGCTGTGGGTGGCGGGAGGGTGACAGCAACGGCCCTGCGCCAGTTTGAGGGCAACTGGGCCTTCCTTTGGCTCCATCCCCATCTTAAAAAATTTTTTTCCTCCCTTTCCTCCAGTGAAAAATGGCCGCATGATTCCACTAAGCTCCCAGTGCAATAGCAATCAGTCTTGAGAAATTGATTGTGACTCTGCTAATGACGGCTTGGTCGAATGTTAATGTACCAGGGCACCCTTTACACTGTCCTGCCTGCTACAGCCAGAGCAGAAGAGGCTTCCCCGGGTGGGTGGCGGGCACGGAGCCAAACTGGGAGGCCCATGGGCAGCGGGGGGGGGGGGGGGCAGGAAGCAGTTCATCAAAACAGAAATCATTGCTTGCCTTTCTTAGAAAGAAGCTTTGCCCCTGCAGGGGCGTCAGGGAGAAGGCACACCCGCTCTGCCCTGGCACTCTTGCACACAGGGTGAGGCTTCCCCCCGCCTTGGCTATCACGTGCAGGCAGGAGAGGGCCAGGCGATCTGGTCAGAGATGCCCATGGCTGCAATGTCGGGCTTCTTTGAGCAGCTTGGCATCTCTTGATGGGCACCCGTGCACGCTCACTGGGGCAGAGGCTGAGCCCAGCAGCCTCCTGTCTGATCCCGTTCTCCTCTCTCCCTGTGGGAAGGTGGTGCATCAAGTGACTGAGAGCCGAGCGGGCTTGGTTCCAGCCTCTGCAGAGCACGTGTGCTCCAAGGCAACCTCTGGCCGCACCAGGATCGGCCGTGCCTCGTGATTCTGCCTGAGCGGGCACTACAGAAGCGTCTGGAAAGAGCATCCCTGTGCAGAAGGTGGCTGACCCGCTGAGCTGTGGACGTGTGCCTCTTACAAGTCTCCTTACAAGCCGGAAGGGGCCCACTGAGAGCTCGAGCCACCCGGTGAGGATGGCAGAGCTAAGCTGGACCCTTGGTCATCCAAGCTGGCCCGCCCACTGGCTCCCCTCATGCAGGGCCCTTTGGAGCTGGGGCTTGGGAGCCCCCAGTCGCCCATACCCCCCAGCCTCTGTGGGCAGGCACACGCAGCTCACGGCTGCTCCGACCAAATGCGGAGCTGTCCTGATCTCCTTCTAACTTGGCAACTGTGAGTTTCTAGACAGGCCACAGGACGGGGTGGGGTGGGGCCGACAGAAACACACCTCGGGAGCTGTGGGGGGTACAGGGGAGGTATTGCCTTGCACAAGGTTGATTCCTGGCACCGCATGCAGCCCCCGAGTCTCAGCAGGATGGAGTCTTGAGCAGTGCTCAGGGCTGGCCGGCCCCCCTGACCCTCTCCCCACCGGCCCCACCAAGACAAGCATTTGAGGGGACAAAAGAGCATGTGGGAGATCCTGCCTGGGGAGGGTCTCACTGACGGTGGCAGGGAAGGTGGGAGGAGGGGATGGGGCGGGATGGACACGAGTGCGGTTCTCTCCCCAGGAGAGTGCGTGGGAGCAGCGGCTGAGGAGGCGAAGGTGAGCCCCGGGAGCAAGCGGCTGAGGCAGAAGGGGACCCGAGAGTGGTGACGGATCCTGCTGTGATCTAGGGACTCATGCCGTGGACACCTCGAATAGCCCAGGTGTTCTGGAATCTTCCATCCTGGACTCAGACCATGGAGAGTAGCACTGCCTGGTGGTGACACAGGTGGGCCGCACCCAAGACCTGGCCAGAAGGGTTTGTCACCGCATGGGTGATGCCCCAGAGAGACCTGGAAACTCCAGAGGGGGGGCTTCCAGAAGGGGACCCAGGACTGGGGCCGCCTGAGCAGGTGGGAGTCAGGCTGAGGTTCGAGTCTGGCTCATACCACCAGCTTCTCACACTCCACACGGGGAGCTGGGCTGGGCTGCGTGGGGGTGGCGGGGGGACCCTTCCCCCTCCAGGCCTGCCCCCTCCCCTTCCTCCCGCCCCCCCTCCCCCCCCCCCCCCCCGCCCACGCCGGGCTCTGAGAGCTCTGGATCAAAGCAACAGCAGTCCTGGCCCGGACCAGACCTGGCTCAGGCCCTTTCGAGTGGACTGGTTCTTATGGTGGGACTAGAAACAGTTTTGATATTTTTCTAAATTGATTCTTCTAATTGCAAATCAATAGAACTAATTTGCACTTGGGTCGGGTGTGTTTTTCCGGGCTGTGACAGGGCCCTGGGGAGTCCCCATACGGGAAGCTTCTAAGGGCTGAGATCTGCCTTATCAAAGAGCGTTGCGGGCGGGCGGGAGGCAGTGGCAGAGGGCTGGGGGTGGCTGGCTCCCCTCACGCCCTCTCCTGCAGGCACTCACCCAGAGTGGGGAGCCCTGCGGGTAGGAGGGTTGGCCCCAGCCGCCCCTTCTCGCTCCCAGGAGCTGTCTCTGGCTGCCGGCGGAGGTAGTCAGACTGTCTGCACTGTCACACCTGTCTGTGCTCTGTCTCTCCCCGTGCCGACTTTGTTGTTCGCTCCTCTGTGATCGGGCAGTTCCCCCTCTTGGTTATGCTCACCAGCGCTGGGAGGGTCACTGGTAACAGCTTCCCCAGAGAGTCATCTGATTTGGTCTGTACCCACGCCCTGCAGTGGTGTTGTGGGGCTGTGTGGTAGCTTGGTTCTGAGGGACCCTCTGCCGCCTTCCCTAACGCCGTCTTACCCCTCCTTCGATCAAGAGTGTGGGAGAGTTCTCTTCACCCCGCGTTCTTGCTAAAATACACGCTACCTTTGGAGTTTGGATAATAGACGTTACTCTAAGGTGTGAGCTGATATCCCCATGTGGTCTCGAATTATTTGTATTTTCCTGATGATTAGTGATACTGGGCACTTTTTCTTTGTTGATTTTTGGGCCACATCCTGGCTCTGCACTCAGCACTCAGGGATCACTCCTAGTAGGTTTGGGGAAGCCATATGGGATGTCAGGAATCTAACCCTGGTCGGCTGTGTGCAAGGCAGGTGCCCTACCCACCCTGCCTACCAGCCCTGTCGCTCCAGCCCTGACACTGAGCGCTTCTCACATCGTCATTGGTCATGCATATGGATTTTTAAAAATAAATGTTGTATTTAGGGATTTATTTCCTCCTTTCTCAGCCCTGAATGCTTTTTGTTTGTGCATTTGTTTGGGGCCACACCTAGTGGTACTCAGATCTTACTCCTAGCTCTGCACTCGGGGATCACTGCTGGCAGTTTATAGGGACCATGGGGGGCACCAGGGGTCAAACTCAGGTTGACTGCATGCAAGGCAAGTGCCTTGCCCCCACCCCAGCCCTCAGGTCCCCCTGGTTACTGTCCCTAAGTAGCAGTGGTGCCGGTCGGGGGGTCTCAGCCTCTTGCCCTCCCAGCGTGGCAGGTGTCCAAGCACAGGGGCCCCTCGCCACTCCCGCTGCACGCCCCTTCCCCTGCAGGCTGCTGGCCTCTGTCCGCTCCCTCTGACCGGCCCTGGGCACCTGAGGGCAAGGAAGGGGGCGTCGGCACTTTCAGGCGTGTCTGAGCCTGAGCTCAGGCCTCCCCGTGACACCCTTGCTTAGGCGTACCACAGATCGTCAACACCACCCACAAGGAGCCCGGCAGAGAGCCCTCCCCCAGCTCACAGTCACCAGCTCATGCGGGGCGTGCAGGAGGACCCCTGAGGAGGGCACCTGCAGCCCGCCTGCACCCCAGACCAGAGAAGAGCGAGTAGGAGAAGGGCGTGTCGAGCCCTGCTGAGAATCTTGCTTTGGAGCCTCGATCCCTAAGGCACGGGTGGAGGGTCTGTTTGAAAGGGGGATCCCGGGTCGCGCCTTCAGCGGGAGCAGCAGGGGCTGAATTCTGTGGGGGGAGGCAGCTGGAGCTCAGCGATCGGCAGCCACATAACCCTTCTTTTGGCAAGACAGGGGGTAGCTGTACCCAGTGGTGCTCAGGGCTGAATCTTGGCTCTGTGCTCGGGGATCGGTCACTCCTGGAGGGCTCAAGATTCTGCAGTGTTGGGGATGGACCCAGGCCCAACTGCAAGACAAGTGCCTTAGGCCCTGTGCTATCTCTCCAGACCCTAAATCCGTCTTCCTGTGCGTGGGGTCACTCCAGGAGAGGGTCCCGGGACGGGCTCCA
The DNA here is from genome assembly GCF_027595985.1 of Sorex araneus. Taxonomy (NCBI): domain Eukaryota; kingdom Metazoa; phylum Chordata; class Mammalia; order Eulipotyphla; family Soricidae; genus Sorex; species Sorex araneus. The sequence goes on from NC_073304.1 coordinate 102,774,901, forward strand.
TCAAAGGCAGGCACAGCGAAGCTGGACTCAGCCCCATTGTTACAGGTTGGGTGGCGGAACAGCTGGACTGTGGAGACCCGAGAGGTGATAAACTGCTGTATAGACAGTGCAGGTTTGAGGAGTTAATACTTTGGCCCCTAGACCCCTGATTTCTCCTGTGTACCTCTGGGTACACCCCTCACTCAGAGTTACTGGAGGGGTGGGGCAGGGACAGTGTGTGTGGACACGTGGTTAGGCGTGGGGTGGGCTGGCCAGCGAAGGGACAGAGGGACAGAGACCCTCCCAGCCCACGGGCCTCTGAAGTGGGAGACAGTCTTCCCAACTTCAGGACACAATAAAACACGTTTCAAAAGCCGGGGAGCTCGGGAGCTAAGTGGTTGCGTGATATTTCCAGGACGCGTGCTCCCAGATGAGGAGACAAAGCAGGCTTGAGGCAGGCGGGAGGGTTTGGGACGCAGAGGCCGGCCGACCTCCAGCCTCGGGCCGACAGCCAGCCGGAATATTGCTCCTGTGTGAGAGTGCGTGGGGTGGGCGGGCGGACTTCCTTTAAAGCACTTAGCGAGGCGATAAACAGGAGTGTCCCCTCTGCCCTCCCACACCTGGAGCCCCGGAAGAACAATTATTCTGGAGAGTAGATGGAAGGAGCGCAGAAGTATTCCAACACCAGCGTGAGCGGGCAGCTGGGGGGTGGGCGCAGGGGTTTGGAGGGACTCTGAGAGCTTGAGCTGCCCAGGGGAGGGGAGGGAAGGGCCGCTGAGCTGCTGCTGAGGCCGCCCCCACCCCTGCTGCACCCCTACCTCTGGGTTTGGGGCTGCTTTCCTAACTGCTCCGTGCCCAGCCCCCGCAGCAGGGGTCTTCGAAGGGAGGCACGGAGCATGCACTCGAGGGGCGGGAGTCAGGTTTGGGGGTTGCTGCCAGGCTGCATAGGAGGCATTGGCCTCAGTTCCCCTCAGGATTCGGGGGTCGCCTGCTCTGTCACACTCACACATGACCACCTATTCCCAGTGAAGCAAACACAGGAGCAGTTTCGTTCACTGGTCTACGAGCTTGAGTTACAGAAAGGACAGCCCCTCCCCGCCCCAGCCCCTGTGCGCCCTCACTGTTCTCCGTCCCCTGCACTTCTCTCAGGCAGGTTTCCTCTGCAAGGCTGGACATGCTGACTGCCTGCGCGCCCCCCGCCCGCCCCCAGCCCCCACAACTCCCATCGAGAGATTCCCCGTCTGCTCTCAAATGGAAAATTCCCAGATAGGACACAGCCTGGCCAACCCACATGTCCACCGGGGCCCAGGGGAGTGCTGGGGGGGAGGGGTCTTCTCTAGCTTCACTGGGGGAGAGGAGGTGAAGTAGGGGACAGTTTCTGAAAGGGGGCTGTGCCTCAAAGGGGGCGTGATGGGCAGATGACATAGCAGTTACGTTGCCAGTGTTACGTGGCCGGCTTTGCTTAACACTTACACTCAACACTTTGCTTTACACCTACCACCAGTGGTCCGCACTTGAAGATGACTTAGTTTACACAAATGACTGGCAGCTGCTCATCCACGGGCAGGTGCTCCCTACCCGTGGGAAAGGAGCTGAGTGCTCTGGACCACAGCCGTACGTGGTGTTGGGCTGTCCACAGCTGCACCGTGGAATCTGGTTGCTGTTCTGAGCCCAGCCTCGGTCACTCTAGGTCCTTGATGATTGAATGTGGAGAGAGGATTGTCTGTACGCGTGGAATGCAGTTGGTGTTTGAGACTTGTTAGACAAGTCCTCGACAGCTTGGGGACACAGACACGATGGGCCCTCACACAGAGAACACACACGTGGCAGATGAAAGAAGACAGACAGGCTTCCCCGGCGCCTCACTTGGGACCTGCCTCCGATGTGTGTAGCAGCTGGCTAATGAGGTACCGTGCTCGGGGGCTGCTCGGGGGCTGTCTCCCCACCAGCAAGGAGACTCGTTCCCAGGCCCTTCTACGCTTCTGCTCATCTCAGAGGCGAAGGCCCTGCAGCCGTGGCTGTGGACGTGTTTCCAAGGACAGTCGTGAAGGGATCGCCGTGGAGGCAGAACAAGTACCATTCTCTCTGCCCAGGGGAGAGCTCTGGGTCATCTGGTCACCCAGTGCCATAAAGGGAAACTTCCTTCGGGCACAGGCTGGGCAGGCTTGCCAGCAGCCCAGTTATCCAGGCTGGGGAGGGGTCCCGAAGCTCAGAGTCCTTTAATTGTGATGAAAGTCCGTTGTGTTTGCAGAATCTAATTGTTCTGCTTCTCCCCAGGGGGTGGGACCTGGAGGACTAATGCAAACACGGACATGGACGGCTGCTGTGGGCCCTCTCAGACGCTGTCACATCCTTCATCTCTGACCTGGGACTCAAGTGTCTGCCACCCTCGGCCAGGACACCAGCAGCTGCAAGCAGGAGGGCATTGTAGGCTCTGCGCTGTTCTTTGGAGTTTTGTTATCTTTTAAATTATCTTAGTTTGGTTTTGGGGTCATGCCCAATGGTGCTCAGGGCTCACTCCTGATGACCTTCAGGAACCAGATGTGATGCCCAGAATATCCACCCTGGCTCAGCCACATGCAAGGCAAGCACCTACCTACTCAATATGCTGTCTCTGGATATTATTATTATTATTATTATTCTTTTTTTTGGGGGGTGGTGCCAGCAATCCAGCCCACAGCCTCACTGTGCCAGTCAAGTTCTCTGCCCCTGAGTGCCATCTTAGCCCCTCCCCAGTTCTTGAGAACACAGAGTAAAGGGCTGGTGGTCCCCTGTGGAGTCTTGTGGCCAGATTGCTTTCAGCATCCTCCTCCCACCATCCGCAAGGTCATGTCATGGTCCCAGAGGGCAGTAGGGCCCCACCTAGCCCATGGGCATGGCAGGCGTAGAAAAGGGGGAGGGGTGGGGCCAACGCCCGACGCACAGTCATTGGCCATCACTGAGTCACGTGGCACAGCTGAGCCGCTCAGGAGGCAGGGAGAGGAGGTGTGTGTGTGTGTGTGTGTGTGTGTGTGTGTGTGTGTTCTGAGGAGTCCCGTGTGTGTGTGTGTGTGTGTCTGTGTGTGTGTGCTCTGAGGAGTCCCGTGTGTGTGTGTGTGTCTGTGTGTCTGTGTGTGTGTGTGCTCTGAGGAGTCCCGTGTGTGTGTGTGTGTGTGTCTCTGTGTGTGTGTGCTCTGAGGAGTCCCGTGTGTGTGTGTGTGTGTGTCTGTGTGTGTGTGTGCTCTGAGGAGTCCCGTGTGTGTGTGTGTGTTGTGTGTGTGTGCTCTGAGGAGTCCCGTGTGTGTGTGTGTGTCTCTGTGTGTGTGTGTTCTGAGGAGTCCCGTGTGTGTGTGTGTGTGTGTGTGTGTGTGTGTGTGTGTGCGCGCGCTCTGCTTTCCCAAGGCGCAGCTTTGTTGCTAAGGCAGCAGGGAGAATTCCCAGCTGGGCCGCACCCAGTCATCTCTGGCCAGGCCTCCCTCCTGCCTGCCAACCCCAGTCGGGGCAAGACCAAGAGATAGTATAGCGGGTAGGGCTCTTGCCCTGCACACGGCTGGCCTGAGTTCTACCCCCAGCTTTTCACACGGTTTCCTGAGGACCCCCCAGAGTGATTTCTGACCACAGAGTCAGGAATTAGCCCGGAGCACTGCCAGATGTGGTTTAAAACCACCCCCCAAATAAAAAAATAAAACCGACAAAAACAAAGTAGGAGGGTGCAGCACCTCGCTCACTCACAGTGCAGGCCAAGGTTAGAGAAGGGGACTCGACACAAAGTGCCCCTCGCTGGACACTCTGAACAGGGGATGGAACTGGGTAGAGGCAGCTTGCTCAGGTGCTGGGAAGCACCCAGAGGAGACAGCAGCACCCAGCGGGGTCCAAGAGGGCTTCCTGGGGTGAGGCTGCTTGAGGTGAGTCTGGGAGATTCTCAGATGTTCATCCGGCAAGGGGCTGTGTGTTCTCTGGGGCCGCCAGATAAAACACCAGTGGAGCCCAGTTCAACTTTAATGTTAGACAAACACAACTCGTTCCGGTATCGATGCAAGCCCCGCACAGCGTGGAAGCTGGGTGTGCAGGAAAGGTTATCTGTGGCTGGTCCAACACAGGCTTGAATGAGTGCTCTGGCTTTTACTGGCTGCTCCTGGGGGAGGGGTTCCCAAAGCAAGACAGGGTGGGACTGCACCCCCAGGCGCCCGGTGGGAAGGGGCAGGGCAGGCGGGGGAGTGAGTGCCTCCTGGAGGGCTGAGGCTGGAGGGGGACATGGACAGGTCATCGTCCCCTTCGTAGGAACGAGGCGCCTCAGTTATTCAACGTGTTTTGGAAAAGTGCCGGCCCGCAGGTTGGGCCTGAGTCATTCGAGCCTCTCCCCTTACCAGGAGGGAGCAGCTGTTCCCGTCCCGTTTGAGAGAGGAGGAAATGGGAAACTGAGAGGTCGGGAAGTGGTGGAGTGGGGATTCCGGCCCCAGCCAAGCAGTGGAATTTTCCATGGCCCGTGCTGGGCTGGCCTGGTCTTCTCCCGTGCCCATCTTCCTGCCCCCTCCCAGCGGGCAGGGTTGGCAGCTCCGAGCTGCCCCAGCAGAGCAGGAAACGGGTGTTGCCAGGCTGTTCTGCTGCTTCTGGCCCCCCCTCACGGATGAGCTGGCTCAGGCTCAGAGTCTTCCAGCTGCCAGCCCTGATGTATGGAGGAGGGGCGTCCCCTACCTCTGGGAGTCTGGGCTGGTGACCCTTGGGGCTGGGGTCTGCACTGAACTGAAAGGAAAGATCAGTAGCTTTCGAATACACTCAGAGGCCAGAGTCGGGGGACAGCGGGACGGCCAGCCTTGGGGGGTGGGGGGGTGCAGCCTCGGGGGACAGAGGGAGGGTCAGCGTTTGCTGAGCCGGGTTCAGTCCTGGTACCCCATATGGTCCCCCAAACCTGGCCAGGAATGATCCCTGAGCACAGAGCCAGGAGAAAACCATAAGGACTGCTGGGTGTGGCCTCCCAAACACACCGACCCCCCACCAAACCAAATACACATTCTGGGGGGTTTAAGAGAGTTCAAAGAGCTGGAGTGCCAACTTTGCATGTGGTAGGCCCAGAGTGTGATCTTTATATGTGTTACACACACACACATGAACACACACATACGTGCACACACGCACATACACGGACACACATGCAAACACATGCACAGACACACATGCACCCACGCACTCACATACACACAGGCACACACATGTGCGCCATGCACAGACACACTCACATGCACACACACACTCACATACACACAGGCACACACATGTGCGCACACACACGCATCTGGTTCCAGCAGCATCATATCTCAGGCCCTGACCTTGAACGTACTTTGTCAGGTGTTGCTGGAGGTGGTCCTTGGGGCCCCTGGGCATTGCTTAGGAGACCCCCGCCCAACAACAAAAACATTAAAAACACAAGATCCACCTTCTGTCTGCATCCAACTTCCTCCATCCAGTGAGGGAGGGTAGTGGTGTCTGCTCAATCTACTCTGGGTCTTGGGCAACTGGGGACCCGCCCCCCACCCTCACCGCGACCGCCAGCACCCATTCTCCAGGACGCGCTTGGAAAGCAGCAGAGGCTTTGCCGGCTGACAGGAGCGGCCGAGAGGCACGGAGGGGGTCCTGCGGGCCTTCCCAGCCGTCCAGGCCCCGCCTGCCCACAGAACCTCAGGAAGTCGGAGGTGCCAAGGCTGGACCCTTTGTCTGCCCCTGCCCGCTGTCCCCACCTCCAGGCAAAGATCTTCAGGCTCTGCTTTGGCACCTGCTGTGCCTGGCAGGACCTGCTGAGGGTTCAAGGGGCTCGGCTGAGTGTCCCTGCCAGAACCCGGGGCCAGGAGGGGCCCCATCTGTCCCTGCTCCAGGGCACCCCAGCCAGTTACTCATCAAGGCTGGCTCCAGTGGCCCATTGTTGTCCGAGAAATGTTTAGGAATCAGCCATTTAATGAGAACAAAAGGAATTAATTGGTGGTTTAGGCCTAATGAGACCACTGTGCAAATTAACAGTCCTCATCAGCAGAAACAAACAGAGCCCTTAAATGAATTGCCGAAGAGCATTAAACTGAGTAAGCTTTTGCCGGGATGATAAATAGCAGGGCAGAGGCGCCCATCTGGCCCTTCCCGCAGCCTCCGGCAGGGAGGAAGGGTTGGGGGGGAGAGCCCGGCTGGGCCCATAGCCCAGACACTCAACGCACACAAGCCATGCGCTCCTGCACGCACACGCACACGCACATGCACACATGCACACTCACGCACACACACACATGTACATTCCACTCACACACGCACACTCACATACCCACACACACATACACACACTGACACACATGCATACTCACACAGTCTCACATACATACACATGCATACTCACACAGTCTCACATACATACACATGCACACACACACGCTCACACACATACACCCAGACAACTCATATTAATACACTCACATACATACACACTAACACACACACTGACACAGGCACACACAAGCACACTCACATTCACTCATACATGCATACACTAGCATATTCACACATGCACACTCACATGTCCACACGCTCACATGCACACACAAACATACATGCACACATACATTCTCACAAACATACACATTTACATACACTCACACATATATACTCATATACATGCTCACATACATATAAAAAATTTATACTAATTGACTCACATACACACACTGGTACACACACTGACACATGCACACACTGACACATGCACACTCGCACTCAGGCATGCACACATACACATTCGCACTACCACACAAGCATACTCATGCACCCACACACTCACATGCACACATCGAAACACATGTACACTCACACATTCTCACACACATACACATGCACACATTCACACATATACACTCATACTGACACACACACTCATATACATACACTCATACACACAAGCACACACAACCACATACTCAAACTCACACATTCACATACACACATACACACACAGCTATGTACACACACTCACACTCATACTCTCACACATATACACTATCACACTTAGAAACCCACAAACATGCACTCATGCACATATGCACACACACACATGATCATACACACTTGTAGGTTTGCAGTCACACCTGCACACACCCACAGGCCTATAGAAATGTGACTTCTCATGGCTGTATAGATGGTAACACCCACATGCACGGTTCTATGCACACATACATGCACACATGCACACATGCGTGTGTGCCCTCACACACCTGGGCAGGGCTGTGGGTGACGCTGGTACATTTGTTTCAGGGGGCCAGCCTATGCTCTCGAGTTTGGGGGTCCCTCTGCCTCATCACGCAGGCCCTGGGTGCTGTGTAGGGTGTGCCTCACCCCACAGGCTGGGGGGGTGCCCAGAGAGAAGGTGTCCCGCCCAAGAACAGTCCTGCGAGAGGTGGGGTACGGGGCTCCCCGGCCTCCCGCTGGCCCTCGGGTACAGGCTATGCAGATCTGAGCTTTGCCCATTGAACGTTCTTGTTTCTCCGCCCTCTGTGTCTTGTGTTTGTTTACTTGTGTTGTGGGCTCCCCAGAGATGAGGGGTGTCCAGCGCTGACCCAGGCAGTGCTCAGGAGCCCTGGTGGTGCTGAGACTCAGGCTGGGGCCCCTGTACATGCCAGCCTTGTGCTCTTGCCCGGCCCGGCCTGTCCCGGCCTTCCCTGCTCTCCCCGAGGCCTCTGCTCCTGCTTCCTTTGTGCTCCGAGGCCGGGGGAGTGTCTTCACCCTCGGTGGGCTGGGAGGGACCTGGACTCCTCTCAGCACGTCTGACTGTCAGCCGCTGCCAAGTTTCTCTTGGTCGAAGTCCCGGGTAGGGGGGTGGCCTTACGCGCCTGCTGGTGTCGTCTGAGATGCACCAGCCTCTCGGCCTGTCCGGATTTCAGTGCCCACAGGGAGGCCCTGCCCTCACACGCCCCGGACGGGAAGCTGGCCTCCCGGCAGCTGGCCAGCCCAGCCCTTAGCCCCACGGCGGGCATCTCCGTCCTGAGCGAAGGATGGACGGTGCCGAGCTCGGGGCCACAGGAGGTGGGCTCGGGAGAGCCAGCCCTCCGCCTGCCGCGGTCAGACGTTAGCTCATCTACTCATTTCTTCCTCCGACAATGCCTCTTGGGATCTGGCGTGGGGCACAGCGCCACGAGGAAATCATTCCACTTTCAAGCATTTCCAGGTGTTGAGAGAAAGGAGCTTAGAAATGTGTGTTAAGTGCCAGGGGCGGCGGGTTGGGGTCAGAGGTCAGAGGCAGCAGGGAAGGGCCAGGCTGGGCCTGGAAGGTGGTGGAAGGAGAGGGTGTTTAACGACCCATCCTGAGAAGGGCCCTCCTTGGAGGCCCACCCTGGGGCCCCACGGTTGGTGTGACCGGAGGCTAGAGAGGGGACAGGAGAGAGGGTCCCAGTGACCCCAGGGCAGGCCTGCCACCAGCCCGCAGTTCCCAGCCGTAGGACGGGAGGAAAGTGGACAGAAGCGCAGCCGTGCGTGACTGTGCCTGGCGCAAACAACACTGTGGCCCCTCCTGCGGACGGCCAGACCCCGTGCCTGCCTGTGGGTGGGGACACGCGAGCCTGGCTGAAAGCTGTGGAGAACAGCCGGAGGGCCTTATGGTGGCCAGGGCCCCGGGAGCAGGAGGAGGCGCCCTGGGCTCCTGGCGGGGTCAGGCCAGCTGACAGGAAAATCCAGCCTGAGCTGAGCTGGCCCGTGTGGCAGCTGTGGGCCACGCTCTGCCAGTGCCCCCTCCTGGGTCATGAGCCCATTTCACAGATAGGAAACTCAAAGGCACAGCAGTTGGAGCCTCAGTCACATCCACAGAACAGCTCTGCCTTTTCCCATCTCCAGAGGGAAAAGTGAAAGCAAGAACACAGCGGTGGTGGGTCACAGTTCTGGGGGCCAAGGGGCTCCTGCCGGCTTGGATCCCCTTTCTCCATGCCGAATAGTAAAGATCAGAGAGAATGAGCTCACAGGTGTCAGAAAGATGTGATTGATGGATTTTTCTTCTTCTCCGCTCTGCTTAGGCTCGGGGTCAGTCCTGGAGGTGCTTAGCGGGCCGTGGGGAGCCGGGCATGGAGTCCAGACTCCTGCCCACAGAGCACGTGTCCCTCCTCTGCTGGCCTTAAGGGGAATGATAGCATCTCCGGGGACTTGGCCCTCACGTCATGGGTTCAGGGCAGCCCGGCTCCCTGGCCTAGCAGCAGCCATGCCCCCCGGAGCCCGCCTGCCCCGCAGCTCCAGGACCCCCGCCAGTGCCCAGAGACGCCCGTCTCTGCAGGACGAGGGGCTCCCAGGAGGCTCTGCTCGAGGGCCGCGCCGAGCCGGGAGGCAGCTGAACAAATAGATCACTGCCGTGGCCGCGTGTTTGCTGCAGGGACAAGAGATTGCTTGTCTGCCTTCCTGGAACCAGAGCTTAAATCCGCCGGGCTGATAAACGGTTTGGCCTCCGCGATTAAGGCCACCTTCATAACTCACTGCGCCAAAGAGGCGCTGGGAGCACCGTCTCCGTGGGCCGTTTTTCTCAAGGCAGCCGAGGGCCAGGAGGCGGAGATGGAGAGGCGGGGGCGGGGGGGAGGGCCTGGCTGCCCTGCCAGGCGGGGGGCGGGGGCAGGCGGGCGGGAGGCACCTCCCAGCAGCACCCCCATGGCACTCCAGACGGGGTGAGTCCCCAGCCCATTTCCCACCTCCAGGGAGTCTGTCCCCCTGAGCACTGGTCTGGGAGCTGTCCACTCCCCAGGCCCTCTGCTGGCTAAGGAAGGCCACCAGCCTTGGTGAGGGGCTCATTGGGGCCCCACTGCAGCTGACCTCCCGGGACACTTCCAGCCATAGAGGGTCTGACCCTCTGAGCATTGTTGACACCGGCCGTCCCCACCAACCACTCTCCTGCCCCACCTCCACGCTCTTCCTCCTCCAGGAAGCCCGCCGAGAAGCTCCTCCAATTAGAATTCCTCTTGTTCACGCTCTGCCTCCCTGTAGGGCCCTGTTGGAACCTCTGTTCCCATCACCATCACCCTCTCCCCCCATCACCCACAGAAGTGTGTCCCCACTTGGCACGGGGACCCTAAAGGACGGGACCTGGCTCAGCCCTCCTTGTCATAGCGTGGTGCCCGTGCTCCTGTAAGGCTCGTTTGTGAGTTGTTCCCAGCAGGGATGTGCGTCGGTCCCACTGGGCAGCCTGGCGCCCGCAGCTCCCTTCTAACCCTGGGCCTCTCCTTAGGGGCAGGCCCACTCCCCCTTTCCAATTAGACAGAGCCTTGACCTTGACTCAGGCCCCCTCTCGGCCCGGGAGAAACTCAGGACACCGTGTTTGGCAAATGCCTGGGTCCAGGAATCCATAAATATTGATTCATTGTTTGCAGAGTAATTTAAATGTCAGTTATAAGCCCAAGGCAGATAAAGATCTGTATCAACAATAAAACTGGATACAGGCCACCGAGCCCTGGGGAAGCAGCTTTGGGTTAAGGCGGAAATGGAATGCACAGGCCTTGGGGAGGGAGGGCGTTGGTGGGGGAGACAGATCAATGCGAGCCGGGGCTTCCAGAGGGCCGGGACGGGGCTACGCTCAGCCATTACCGTGGCTGCTGTTCGGGGGTGGACGCGGTTCCCCTTCTGTCCATCCATCAGCCAGCCCTCGAAGCTGGCCAGCCAGACATCTACTAAGGCATTCTGCTTGTCCCTTTGCAGAGGGGGATAGAGAAGGACACACACACACACACACACACACACACACACACACACACAATCGTACATGCACATGCACACGCATGCACACACATGCACACACATGCATGTATATGCACACACATGTGCACATACATACATACATACATGTGCACACACTCGTGCATGCACTCATGCACGGACACATGCACACATGTGTGCATACAACTAGACATGCACACATGCACAGCTAGGCACTGACAGATACACACAGAGACACACAGGGATGGAGACACAGACTTCAGGAGAAGCAGTGCAGGCAGCAGAGGAGAGGCAGGAAATGAACCTCCCTCCCTCCCTCCCTCCCTCCCTCCCTCCCTCCCTCCCTCCCTCCCTCCCTCCTGCTGCAGGCCCCAGCAGGGCCGGCCCTCAGGAGGACCAGGTGCTGGCAGGGACATGCCTTCGGGGAGAGCCGGCTGCGTCCAGGGCCGAGGCGATCTGAAACGGACTCTGAGAGCAGCAGCCGGAGTGGGTGAGACCCACCTCGGAGACTGAGCTGCAAGGAGCAAATGGGAGCCCGCACATCCTCGCACACCTCGCCTGGGTCACGATTTGGAGCTATTAGGAGCCCCATTGTGGAGCCCTGTTGGCCCTCTGGGAATGAGACCTCCCGCAGCAGGGACGGCTTCTCGGCCTGAGCAGCAGAGCCTGCAGAGGGCACAGCCCGTGCTGTCGGTGACAAAAGCTGCTGCTGACCCGCATTCTCCCCGCGGCTGGAGCAGACAGACCCTAGCTCTGTGCCTTGGTTTCTCCATCTGTGCAGTGAGCGGAGGGTGCTCGGCAGAGTTCCCCCCACCCTCCCCACCAGATCCCCGCCCAGCCGCCCAGGCAGGGCACCGCTCCCTCCCTGGCAGAAGGCGTCAGAGGCGTCCGCTCTGCCTGTGACCGCAGGAGCCACCGTCCACGCCAGCGGATGAATTGCTTCCCTCCCCGCAACTGCCGCCCCAGGGCAGCCGCCCGACAGCTGCAGGCGGGATCAGTGGGGCCACGTCTGGTTTGGAGATGAACTGGAGGGCGGCTTGTCACTTCGGGTCAGGACTGACAGTCAGAACCTGCTGCCATGTTCCCACCCCCCTCATGACACCCTGGGTTGGGACCACAGCAGCCCTCGGGGGCCGTGAGCCCATCCCTACCAAGCCATGTCCCACCCCAGATGTTTTTCTCTTTTCGGGGCTATACCCTGCGGGATTCAGGGCTTACTTCCCGACTGATGCTCAGGGAGCACTTCTGGTGGGGCTCCTGGGACCGTACGGGGTGCTGGGGCTTGAACCGAGTGCCTTAACACTGTGCTTTCTCTGACCTGCGCCTCCCCCACCCCCCACCCCGCCATGTATTTTATTTTTTCATATTTCTTGCGAAATACCCACTGACCTTTAAGGCTCAACTTCACTCACTCCTTTTTGGGGAGGTTGGATTTTTTCCTGCTTTTTGCTTTGTTTTTGGTGTTTGGGCCACCACCCCCTCCTCCCCCCAGCCCCCGCAATGCCCAGGGCTTACTCCTGGCTCTGTACTCAGGAATTACTCCTGGCAGTGCTTGAAGCTCCTAAGTCTCAGCTAAACTGCTCTGAGAGAGAGACCCACCTGGTCCAGACGTTGGTCCACCGAGAGGGCGGTGCCAGCCAGCCCTCACTCGGGGACAGATGTGTTCAGGGGCTGTCCTTGCTGGGGGGGCACCATGACCTTGTTCTCTGACATTCAGAAGCCCGTGAGCAGAACTTAAGGAAAAAGAGAAATCAGAATTTGCATTGCCTTGTCTGGGAAGCGTCCGCGCTCTGCCGCGCAGTGCCCTGTCCGCAGCCCCCTCCGCCGGGAACCCACCCTGGAAGCTGATTTTGTAGCTGGTTGGTGGGGGAGAGAGATGCAGCTCTGTTATTTTTGCAGGTAGCTAGCAAAGGTTTGCTTCATGAATACATATTGCACGCTGGAATTTTAATTCATGTGTCCCTCAATTGATTTTTTTTTCAAATGTGATTAGAAATTTTATTTTACTACATAGATACCCTGTTCAAAAGTCAGAGAGTAGAAGGGGAGGGACAGACATAGAGTGACCATTTGTGTGGGTATGGTCTCAAAACATAGTAGCACTGTCGTCCTGTTATTCATCAATTTTGCTCAAGCGGGCACCAGTAATGTCTCCATTGTGAGACTTGTGACTGTTTTTGGCATATCGAATATGCCACGGGGAACTTGCCAGGCTCTGCCATGCAGGTGGGATAGTCTCAGTAGCTTGCCAGGCTCTCGGAGAGGGATGGAGGAATCAAACCTGGGTCAGGCACGTGCAAGGCAAATGCCCTACCTGCTGTGCTATGGCTCCAGCCCATCAAAAAACATAGTGTGAGACTAATATCCAAGGACAGGAATAAACAGAGGCCAGAAGGACTGGTTCATGGTTGGAAGCTTGCCAGCTTGTCACAAGCATGGGGTGGGGGCAGGGGCGGAGGGCAGTCAGGACAGTTGGAAATGACCGCTCTGGACAAGGACTGAGTGTGGCAAGTAGGTAAAAGGATGTACTTGAAAACCTTTCAGTATCTGTACTGGAAACCTTAACGCCCATGAGAGAGAGAAAGAAAGAGAGAGGGAGAGAGGGAGAAAGAGAAATGGAGAGGGAGAGGGAGAGGGAGAGGGAGAGGGAGAGGGAGGGAGAGAGCGTAGAGGCAGGTAGGGGAGTGGGGTGGAGGGAGGGAAACTGGGAACATTGGTGGTGGGAAATGTGCACTGGTGAAGGGATGGATGTTGGAACATTCCATGACTGAAGCCCAATCATGAACAACTGTGTAACTGTATATCTCATGATTCAATTAAAAATAAATACATTTTAAAATAATTTCAAAGAACAAACAAAATTCAGCTTCTAGGTGTGGGAAGGACTCTCAGCTCCTCTTCCCCACTCCCAGTCCTTCTTCCTTAGGACAATCTTGCTCATTCTTTTCTCTACACTTGTAAATAATTTGATTATACTTGTCATTTCTGAATGTTTTTTAATTTTCAGTTTTAGCTCTTGCCTTTGCATGGTGGAGTCTGGCTTTCTTTTTCAGTGCTTAGGGATCAAGCCCAGGGACTTGCGCATGCAAAGGTTCTACCGTTGAGTCACATCCCCAGAACCCAGAATGGAGCTTCCTTAACCTCCCATCCCACACACATGCATTAATGCATGCACACACATGCACATGCACATGCATAACCATGCACGCACACATGCACATACACTTTCCACACACGCATGCATGCACACACACCCACAGATGCATGCATGCACACACACATGCACACATATGCGCACACGCAGACACACATTCACACAAAGACATGCATACATGCATGCACACATATGCACATGCACACTCACATACATGCACACGTATTTTCTCTCTCCACCATCTCAATATAGCTAATGGCAGTTTGGGGCAGTTTGGGGCAGCTGTCTTTGCCATGTCATTTAGTGTGCTGTGATGATATATTTTTCTAGTACAATTTTCTTTTTTTCCCCATGTAGGTCCACAATGCCTCCTACCTTGTTCGCCTCATGTTCTGTGGTCCTACTGCTAATTCACCCCCACTTACCCCAGAAGAATCAAGCACATCAGATACCTGCTCAGTTTGATGTTTTCCCATGGCACCTTGATTCTGGGGTGCACCCTTGCCATGCAGACACCCTCCTGGACCTCTGCCCGCCTCACCCAGGGGATTCATTTGTCTATTCAGGGGGCCTCTTCTCTGTGCTGGCCCTCCCCTTCTTTGGATGCCCCATCCCTCTCTCTTGCTTCCTCTCCTGGGATTGTGAATGACTTCCGAGGAAGTCTGTCATTTCCAGCTCTTTCTCTAAGAGCCTGTGGGGTGTCCAGTACCTGAGATTTTTGTGGGGTGATAGTGCACACGTTGGCTTGTCTCTTTGAGCTTCTCCCGACGTGCATTGTTAGAGAGGAAAGCCAAAATCCAAGTCATTGATCCGTTGTCCATCTGTGTCTTCTAAAGTTTTCTTGAAACCTTTCATTCTCTCCATTAAAAAAAAGAGCTTTTATCCTTTTAGAAATCTCTTAACTGTAATTTTAGTAAACTTTTGGAGAGGAGACAGAAACCCAATTGATTTTTAAGAACATTTAATGAGTGGAACAATTGATTCTCTTGGTCGTATGTTGTCTCTGAAGGAAGAAAGTGTGTCTTAGCCTTCATTTAAAATTCAAGAGCCAATAAGTAGGCTCTCCCCATCCCTCCAAGTACTGTTTTTGGCTACCTTTCCTTAGAAATCCACACCCAGGATGGGGAGTATTGGGGACCACAAGTCTTCCTGGACAAGTATCAGATGAAAACAAATGAATTGACGCTGTCACTTACGCGCAGTGACGGTGAATTCCGTGCAACCACAAAACCTCCGAGGCCCACAAGCAGAGCTTCCTGCTTCCAGGCCTGTGGGCAGCGGTGGGCAGACCATCGGCTGGCCGGTTCCCTGCTGGGTTCTCCCGCCAGTCCGGCGTGGCTGGCTGCCCGCTCACCTAGCGTGTCTTCATCTCAGGCGCTTCAGCTCATTAGGTTCCTCCCCTCCCGTCCCCTGAGTCAGAAAATGCCCAGGCTAGCTTAGCTTGAGCCGTTTCTCATGCCGGTGACAAAGGCACACGGTTTCTTGAGCCTCATTCTAAAGTGACACAGCCTGTCACTTCTGCTCGATTCTGTGGGTCAAGAGTCTGCTGGCCATTCTGTGGGATCTGCTCCTGGGAACCAAAGGGTGGGGACCCTGTCTTCAGGAAGAGAACTGCAAAGTCACTTAGAGAAGGCTGAGTGTGTGTGTGTGTGTGTGTGTGTGTGTGTGTGTGTGTGTGTGTGTGTGTGTGTGTGTGTGTGATGGCTGGATGACTTCTTAGTCTGGCTTCTGGTGCCCTTCTGCCTGCCCTCCGACGCCATAAGATGGGAACAGCAGAGGAAGGCTGCTCAGGGGGCACAGTTCAACAGACACGTCCTGCCTTCCGCTCCTGCTGATCCTGTTTCACAACAGGGATCGTGGGAGTCAAAACCAGCCAACACCAAAGACAGGGTCCAGAGGGGTGGCATGGGGTTAAGGCCCTGCCTCACAGCGACCCACCCATGCACCGTATGTGGTTCTGGCTCCTGAACACTGCTAGGTGGGTCCCCCCAAACAAAACACACAGAATTCCAGATGGACTCAGTTAGACACACCTCCTCCCTTTCCCTAGGGCCTCCCCTCAGGGGAGCCTTGGCAGTCTTTTCTTGGGTGGTCCCCACACTCCCGAGCCCCGCCTTTGGTCCTGCCCGCCTCTGACTTGGCCCCACAGCTCCGCAGGAAGTGCGGGCACTGGCAGGCTTGCATCTGATGGTGGCCTGGCCGAGGGGAACTGGAACAGTCTTCTCTCTCTTCCCCTTTCTTCCTTGAATTCTCATGGGGTTACTCAGTGTCATACTCCTGAGGGGGTTAGGGTGAGCCGTGCAGGCTGGTCTGTGCAAACACTGCGGTCTCCGACACTCCCTTCCCAGCCCCACCCCACCAAACTCTGGGGCAGCAGTCTTAGTTTCAAACCAAGTGGGGGCAAGGGATTTCAGTGATTGATTTTCACAAGTTTTCATATATTTATATATATATGCATATATGTATTCCTTTGAATGAAACATTTATTCAATCACAGTGAGCTAGACAGTTGCAAAGTTGTCCATGATTGGGTTTCAGTCCCACAGTGCTCCAACACTCTCCCTTCACCAGTGTACACTTCCCACCACAATGTCCCCAGTTTCCCTCCTGCCAACCCCCCACCCCCACCACCTGCCTCCACGGCAGACGCTCTCCCACCCACCCTGCTCCTGCTTTTGGTCCTTTTTCATTTTTTTTTCCGTGACTGTCCCTGGGTCTCCCGAGCACTGTAGAAGGCGGGATTGGTGCCCATTGTTCCGGTCCCAGTGGTGGAGTAGGAGGGCAGCAGAGACCCGCCCCAGGTGGGCACTCTGGAGGCTTCTGCCTTCTCTCCTGTCAGTCCCGGCCGCCCGCTGCCCCTGGGTGACTGATGAGGTGCCCCCCACTCATGCCTCTCCTTCCCCGCTCCTCCCTCCCCGCTGCTGGGTCCCGAGAGGCCCCTCAGCCCGCTGCCCGTTGACCATCTGCCCCAGACTCGGCCCTGAGTGGGTCTTGGAAATGCGTCCTTGTGCCGAGTGCTCCTCCAGGAACAGAGAGCCGCCTCCCCACTTCTCCCGGAGAGTAGCGGCTGTGCCGGGCTGGGAGGTCAGCGCCAAGGGCAACTGTGGCCTGAGACGGAGACCCCAGGGGCGCTGCAGAGCCAGTGAGAGCCTGAGCCAGCGGCTCCTCTCCCGGGGCCAGCTGCTCCCCCCGCCCCAGCGCTGCTTAGATGCCCAACTCTTCACTGGAGAGAGGCTGGAGGGTGCAAAGCTGGAGGGGGCCCCGAGAGATTGGACAGCTGCGAGGGCCTCTGCCTTGGGTCCAGCCCCGGCATCCCCTCTGGGCCCCCGAGCACTGCCAGGAGTAAATCCTGAGTGCAGGGCCAGGAGTAACCCCTGAGCATAGCTGGGTGTGACCCAAAAAGCATCTAAAGAAAAAAGAAAGCAAGCAGGAGGGACTGGGGCTGAGTTGGGGGCCAGGACTAGCAGGACCAGCCGCCCCAAGTGCTGCGCGGCCGGGGAGCCAGTGCAAGGTGGACGTGACCTGCCAGAGGCTCAGACACTCCCAGGAGACATCAAGTTCTAAGCTCCGAGCACCTTCCTTCCGAGCCAGGAAGCCATCATTTTGACAATGGCGCCTCCTGGGAGCAGTGACCAAGGTCTCTGCTCATGACTCAGAGGCTGGAGGCAAAGTGGCCCCTGAAGGAGTGACTAAAACCGCCACTTCCCAGCTGACTGAGCAGGCGAGGGCCCCTGCAGCAGAGCCAGAGCCTGTCAAGGTGGAGGGACTTGAGTCCTCCTGTGATTCGTGTGAGTCAGGCTCTAGGCCCGGGCATCAGGAACGACGAGAAGAGGGCAAAGCCTCTCCCACACTGCCTCGAAGGCCGTGACGAAGCAGCCCAGGATACCTCGAGTTCTAGTTAGGGACGAGGGGCAATCAAAGACGCTTCCTGGGAGAGAGAGCATTTCCAAGTAGACTTCGAGGGAGACGGAGTTCCGTGGTGGAGAGTGGGTTATAGGCAGAAGCTCCGGTGGGGTGCTAGGGGAGGGGGACTTGGAAGGCTGGTCGGTGCGGCTCCCTGGGACTCCTGGTTAGTTTGGGCAGGAAGATGGTTTAAGGAGATGGGTGAGAGACTGAATGAAAAACCAGACTGAGGTGTAGAAAACTAGATTCATGTGACAGAGGGAGCCAGGGCCTGCCCGAGGCAGGAGGCAGGCGTTCTCCACACCGCTTTCAGCCTCATCCTCTAAGGAAAGGGAGGAAATGGACAAGAGCTGGCAGTGGTGAGCACAGGTGGCTCAAACATGGCAGAGAGCACCTAAGCAGGGGGTCATGGTTTTTATTTTCCTTTCCCTGTTCTGCTTTAGACTCGTAAGTTAAGAGTTCTGAACCCGGAGATCCTCAGAATTCTAGTAACCAGGCTGGGAAAATAAGCAGGACTCCCTTCCCTCCCCCTCGGCCTTCCTGCCCGCATCACCCACCCCTCCCCCCACCACAGACGGAGCCCTTCCCCCACAGCGGGCCAAGGGTGGTTTCAGAAGCGGCTTGCTGAGTTCAGAGTGGGGGAGAGAAAGGTCTAGCTCCTTCTGAAATGACTCAGCCTGGGCACCCCCCACCCCCTGCCCCGGGTCACAGGCTTCTGCATTTTTCAGTTACAGTTGAGGGGCCTGGTGGCACCCACAAACATCCCAGTTCCTGTGCCACGGTGGTGGCAGATAGAGTGTCAGGGCCAGGCCGGTCGCCGGAGAGGGGGAGCTCAAAGGCTTGACCAGGGCAGAGCCGGAAGGAGGCTGCTGATGTGACTGGGAGCCTGGACTCCAGTCCTGGTCGGTCTCCTGCACACCGATGACTCGCAGGTGTCAGTGTCCTCCTCACACACCTCACAGGCCTGCACTTGTCTGTCCTTCTAGAAGTGCAGGACACACCTGTGTCCCGGGCTTCCCGGCTTGCTGTGGACTGGATATTCCTGGCACCATGACCACGGTCTCTGTCAGGGGGGCTGGGGTGAGGCCCAGGACTCTTCATTTCTGACCAACTTTCCTTCAGCCCTCTGTGACCACCAGGCCGTCCCCTTCCTGGCGCCTCTCTCCCCACTTCCTCTCGCCTCAGCTGCCCCCCAGTTGCAGCCCTTGGTCCCTCGGCCCTTATTACTCTCCCAGACGGGGTGAGGAGTCACATTAGTTCCCTAACAGCCCTGGACTCGTCCCAGAGCTTGGCACGGGGATGAGTCATTGGAGGCAGAGCTGTCTGAGTGTCGGCCTGTGCTGTGGGCACCTTGTGCCAACTTATTTAAGGCTCAGCCCACCCTGGGAGGTGGCACCCTCAGGCCCCTTTTACTTGTGCTGAAAATGGAGTTTGGAGCAGTTCAGGGACTTTGATCAGGAGGCGGGGGGCGGGGGGTGGAGTCACGGCTACTGCCATAGTCTATCATGAATCCTCACACTCTTTTGCATTCATTCCAATCTGTTGCTGAGCAATGCACAACTCAAGAGACCACTAATAACTATCTCATTTTGAGGGGCCACACCCACAGATGCTTGGGGGGCCTAGGACATGGCTCAGTCATGCTTGGCCTTTTGTTTCCAGCCGGTTGGTGCTAGGAGCTACCAGGCCCACACTTCGAGCTGCTCAGGGGGGCTGTGCGGGGCTGAGGACCAAACGTGGGGTCTCCCACGTGTTACATACGTGCTCTATCACCTGAGCTATCTCCAATAATGGTTGCTGAAGATTAGTAAAAGGTTTGCAATCCAATTTTGTTGTCCGTATAGAAGTGAAAGCACAGTTGTTTTCTACTGCCTCTAGAGCAGGAGCCCAGTCCAGAATGTTGGGGAAAGGTTCAGAGAGACTTAATTATCCCTGATACAATTATGAGAGTGATTTCGGCAAAGGCCAGTGGCTTCTTAGCTCAAATAAGATCTCGGGGTGAACTCATTTCTCTGTGGGTTCACCGGTTGGTCAACTCATTATTTGCAGCTTTACAGGGCTCTGGGGGAGAAAGATAATGGGAGAAGTGGCAGATTATTTTTCCCAAGAGGCCATACTCATTCCTCTCCCTCTGTCCAGGCATTTGGGGACTCCTCTTCCACACAGACTCTGTGTTTATTCATGCAGCCTGTCTTGGACAATGAGACAGTGGCAGATATCACCGGGGCTAGGAAAGAACTTGAACACTTCAATCTGTCTTCTCATGTCAGCTTGCAACCCTGAGTCCACTGCACAAATGAGCTCATGTGCTAGAGAGAGGCGAGGAAGACAATGGGGGTGCCCGGCCCACAGCTTGTCAACCTCCAGCCATAAGAAGGTCCTCTGAGCACCCTATTCCTCCAACCTCCCAAACACCTGCTCAACAACCCAGAAGGGCCAGGCCAAAAGGGTTCAGATATGCATAGATTTATAAGAAGCAGTTTATGTTTCTATTTTGCCATGTTGATGCTGGTATGGCAAATTTGTGTTAATTAAACCACACTCAGTGGCCAGAGTGATTGTACAGTGGACGGGGCACTCGCCTTGCATGCAGAAACCTGGGTTTGATGCTTGGAATCCCACCAGGTCTCCTGAGCCCCTCCCTGAGCGCCAGGAATAAGTCCTGAGGTGCTCAGGGCTCCCCACAAAAAACAAACACAAGATCCACCCCAAACCCCAAAACTACATATAAATGGGAGCTGTGCCTGTTCTAATGTGTCAGATTGTTAATGTGTCAGATTGTCAGGTTGATTGGTACTGCAGCCGAACAGAAGAAGGCATGGTTGTTGGTTACCTGGACGAACCAGGAGGCATCAGCGGGGCTAGGAGGAACAGTCCGGCCATGGCGCACTGCAAAGCTTCAGGACCCTGGACAGAGGCGCAGGCACAGGCCAGAAGGCGCCCACTTTGCTCATGGAAGGGGCTCAGGCCGCAGGGGCAGACAGAAGGGCAAAGGAACCTGGACTGGACCAGGGGCCAGGGAGTCTTCCCTCAGGCCCAGACCCACTACGGCTGGTGGACACGATGACCAGGAGGCTGGTGGCTGCGAAGAGAACATGGACAGGCTGTGGGAACCCAGGCCTGCAGCTGCTCAGATGTCAGCAATTGTAGGTGGCATAGAGAGGCATGCACGGGGCTGGTCCAGGACCAGGAACCCCCCTTCGTCCCAGGCAAAGCTGAATGCTGGGCCGTTGCCAGCACCCCGGGTTCAGGTGGAGGGAGGAGGGCAGGAGAGGCCAGGGCTAAGGTGACAGCTGCCCAGTTGGGCCTGGCTGGGTGACAGCTGTGGCTTGATTTCCTGAGGGCCTTTTCCAACCTTTGTGCTCAGCCTGTAGCATCGTTTCCCTGGGGAGATCAGGCTCTGTGTCAAGAGAGTCTTGAGTCTGTAATTTCATAATAACGATAATCTCCTGGTGCTTGGGCAGAGCTTAGATGACTAAATCCGTTCATGGTCACATAGTATGTAATCTGGCTTGATCCTAGGAACCCTTTTTGAGAAGTGCATTGGCACCAATCTGGGTCACTCACCCGCCTCCTTTCCTCTTTCCTTCTTTAGCTACGTGCACCAGGGCAGGGTCGCCGGGCATCAGAGAAGGTGGCCAGCACCAGTACAGAATGTGGCTCCCCGCTGAGGATGTTCTGTCCTAGGCAAGAGCGTTAAGGGTCAATACTCAGCTCCCCTGAATGGAGTTCTCACCCTCTGCCTAAAATGAGAACCCAGGAGTTTATATAGGTTGAAACTGGTTTTCTGGGATTCTCAAAAGGCTGAGGAATCTCAGACTTCTATTCCGTGTATGACATATTGTTTTGGAACTTTCTAGATCCCTGCCCACCTTGCTGGTCTCTGTGCTTGCAGGACCCCTCAAATCTGTGTTGGGGAAGCTCATTCCCACTGTCTGGGATCCGGGATGGTCGGGTCCAGAGCACCGTGTGGAGAGACTGCCTTAGGAGTTTAAGGGTCTATGTCAAGGACGGGGCTTCAGGTCACTGTAGCCCAGGCCCAAATGTTCCCCCTATTCTGCCGCTCCCCACATGGGACTCTCCAGCTCGGGCCAGACTCCAGCACGGAACTGGGGTCTGCGCCTGGCTTTACCCCCAGAAGAAGGGGCTCTTGCTGGGTTTTGAGAGCTGCCTCAGGGAGCCCGGCCCACATGAGGCCTTGAGCAGGCAGGCTGGTGGGTCTGTGGCAGTGAAGCGTCCCTGGAGGAGCAGCACCCCTGCAGCATGGAGCTCATGGGGGTGCAGGGGAGAGACAGCGCTTCCTGCAGACTTTCTCCTCAGTGTTGAGGAACAAGGTGCCGAGGGAGAGCTGACCTCACTGGGCACTGGGCAGGCAGAGCTGGCGCTGGTCTCGGGTGGTCTGAAGCTCCTCTGCACACTCTCAGCTTCTCAGCTGGCAGCGAGGTGGGGGGTGGGGTGGACGTGACTCCTTCGGGTCAGCCCGGCCTGTGCTCAGACTGTGGCCAACTATGAAGCAGATCTCGGTATCTGAGGGGGTCTTGGAGGCAGCACTGACCTCAGCCAGACATGTGGGACCCGGGATCGGCAGCCTCATTGGCCTGTGCTCAGTGCTGCTCTGCTGTGTGACCTGGAGAAAGTCGTTTGGCTTCTCTGGCCTGCAGGAGCTTCTGGGCCAAGGCAGATACTCACCACCGAGTCGGTCTCCTGGCACTGAGGACCACTATGCGATCATTCTGTGAATGAGCTTTTGAAGGCAGAAACCCCACACAGATGTGGGATTATGCCGGTGATGCTGGGTCCCACAGGATTAGCTTAAGTTCATGGTATAATGGGAGAGATGGGGGCGCACAGATCCTCACTCAAACATGCAGCCTAGGAGGTAGGTGGTCTTTGTGGGTTTATGGAGAGCGGCCCCTCCCTTGGCTTCCCGACTCGGCACTCCCCTTGCTGCTGCCCGGTCAGGGTGCTCTGCACGGTCTTCCCTTCCCTGCACAGCCACAGGTTACAGACACCGAGTCACGTCTTCACAGGGTGCTGCACTTTGTGTGTTTATTGATTGCTTCCTGGGGAAGAGACACAGCCCGTGAGAATAGGGTGGAAGAAGCCACCACCTCCTCCCAGGGAACCTGTGGGCCAACCAGGACTGTCGTCCCGCACTCTGGGCACCCCTTGGGCACACACAGAGAGGAACACACAGAGAGAATTGGGGGCCACACCCAGTGGTGCTGTGGGCTTATTCCTGACTCTGTGCTCAGGGATCACTCCTGGCTCTGTGCTCAGGGATCACTCCTGGCTCTGTGCTCAGGGATCACTACTGACTTTGTGCTTACTCCTGGCTCTGTGCTCAGGGATCACTCCTGACTTTGTGCTTACTCCTGACTCTGTGCTCAGGGATCACTCCTGACTTTGTGCTTACTCCTGACTCTGTGCTCAGGGTTCACTCCTGACTCTGTGCTCAGGGATCACTCCTGGCTCTGTGCTCAGGGATTACTCTCTGGTGTGGCTCAGGGATTATATGTGGTTCCAGGGATTTAAACAGGGTTGGCCACATGCCAGGAAAGCACCTTTACCCCATGTCATCTGGTTTGAGCACTTTTGATTTTACTCTGAAGGAACTTGGGGTCCTTCAGGCAGGAGCGGGTCGCACCCAGGAGCGTGAGCAGGCACAGCAGCCACTCACACCCGCTTTCTGGTGCTTGGTGTCCTGCTGAAGCACTCTGAGAAGGAGGAGCCCGTGTCCTGCCCTCATCTCACAAGTGGGACAGGGACGCCCGGGCAGGAAGCAGAGGACAGCCCCACCCCCGCCCCCAGGGTCCTGACCTGTCCCAGCTCTTCACCACCGTGCCACCCACAGCCACACTTAGGAACTCTCCTGGCTTGGGGAGAATGGGGGGCAGGTTTCTTCCAGTCTGGAGGAGCTAAGGGTCTCTGAGAAAGCGGAGGGTGAGCACCCTCAGTGGGACCACCCAGGGCACGGGGGAGCATGAGGGAGACAGAGGCACTGAGCCTGGGGGGGCCTTTGCTGCTCAGCACACCCCCCTTTTGCTGAGAGCCAATGGCAGGCAAGCGGGGAGGAGGACTGTGTGTCCGGGAGGGCACTGGTGCTGCTCTGGGTCACGCCTGCAAAAGCCTATTTCCCAGCAGCCACTAGGTGGGCCAGAGTGTCCCTCAGGAAACACGGCCTCTGCAGCCCATCACTGAGGGATGTTGGAGGCCAGCCAAGGGGCGCACTTCCAGGCCCCCTGACGGAGGAGGTGGAGGGCGCTGTGTCTCCTGCCTAGGGGTGCTGGACACACCAGCTCCCCCTGAGGTCTGCCTGTCCCTGGGGACTGTTTGGGCAACTTTGCATGCACTTACTCATCCATTTCTTACTTGGGCTCTGTGACGCATGTGCCCTGACTAGTCACAGTTACCACAAAGGAGGAAAACAAAAGCCAGGTTGAGCCGCTAGTGCCCAGTGGGAGGGACTGTGAGTGGCACGGCCAGGGAAGATTGCTCCATAGCAGGCTGGCTGGCAGAATTCACGTCTTAGGGTGTGTGTGTATGGAAGGGGTGGTGAGAGCAGAGGGCGCAGTTCAAGGGCTCCAACTCAGGGCTCCAATACAGAGGCATGCGGTCTGCTGCTGGGACACGCCACCGCCTCCAGGAACCCAACTCTGAAACCCTGGTGTCTTGGTTTAAACCATCACTCTGGAGGGTTAGGGACTTTGGCAGATCTAGCTCCAGTGGGCTGCGAAACCCAGTGAGGTTGCTACTCAGAATCAAAATGTGAGTGGAGAGATAGTCCAAGCAGGGAAGCCGCCTTGTATGCAGTTCACTCAGGCTCGATCCCGGGCATGTCAGTGCTTCCAGAGCCCTGCCAGGAGTGATTCATGAGTGCGGAGTCAGGAGTGATTCCTGAGCACTGCTGGGTGTGGTCCTAAAATAAATAATGTGAAAGCTGAAAAAAACCTCAAGGGTCATTTAGTCTAGTAACTGGTAGAAAGTAGGCTCAGGTGGGACAACTGGTCAACCACAGGACTCCGGGGTTGGCTGAACTTCTGGCTACACTGGTAACAGTGGGGCTCTGTCCTAGAGTCATGTTCTGTCCCACTGCCTCCTCCCCTGGCCCTCTGAGCCCCTACATCCCCCTGCCCTGCCTAATATTCACTGCAGCCCAGGTTCCAGAGTTCCCAGACTGAGATTGTTCCCTACAGAAAATAGACAAACCCTCTCAGCACACCTCCCCCTCCCTTGCCATTCCACATCTTAAGAGAAAGAATGAGAACCATTCTGACAATAATTTTTTTGTTTGTTGGTTGTAGGCCACACCGGTGGTGCTCAGGACTCACTCCTGGTTCTGGACTCAGGGGTCACTCCCAGCAGGGCTCAGGGGACCATATGGGGTGCCGGAATCAAACTCAGGTTGGCGGTGTGCAAGACAAACACCCCACCTGCTCTCCTATTGCTCAAACCCCTGAAAATGATTTTTGAGATCAAATTGCTTCTTCCCAGTATCACAAAGTGCTAAGCTTCCCGTGTTGGAACCCTCTATTTGTGAAGGATTTTTCATTCAGTAACCAGAATCAGGCCCTGTTCCCCCGTCCTCCCTCCCCACGCCCAGGAGGACAGCACGCTCTTCCAAAATTGCTCGTTCCTAAGCTGTGCAGGTTGATGACTCTAATCTTATGAAACAGATGTTGAGAAGAATCAAACCAATTTAGCTTGGAAATCAATAGCCACATGCAGCTGGAAATGAGCTCTCAGGCTGACCTGGTCCTTTCTGTCTACAGAGGTCCTGGGGACTTCACTGCACGGTGGCTCTGGGCACCAGCCACGCTGGGTCCAGTGCTCTGAAAGGGTCCCTATTCTCACTGGGGCCCTGTGCCCCAAATCTTTTGGATTTTCCCCTCTCCACACAGAAAGCAGCTCCAATTCCAGCTTCTGAGGGATCAAAGCTAATCTGGCTGTAATTCCCTGTCCAGCTTGCCGCACCCTTGCTTAGCAACACATAGATACAGATTAAAAGGTTATATAAATGCAATTTTCTAATTAATCAGTGCAAATTCAGCCACTTCAAGGAATGGAGATTTCAGCTATTATGAGAGGTCTTTTTTTCTTCTTTAAATTCATGTTACAAAATGCAAGTCCTCGCGCTGGAGCTATAGTACAGCGGGAAGGGCTTTTGCCTTATATGTGCAGACCTACGTTTGATCTCCAGCATCCCATATGGTCCCCCGAGCCCTGCCAGAAGTAATCTCTGATTACAGAGGCAGGAGTAACCCCTGAGCTTTTCCAGGTGTGGCCACAACAAACAAAAGAAACTGGGGGCTGGAGCGATAGCACAGTGGATAGGGCGTTTGCCTTGCATGCGATCGACCCAGGTTTGATTCCCAGCATCCCATATGGTCCCCTGAACACCACCAGGAGTTATTCCTGAGTGCAGAGCCAGGAGTAACCCCTGTGCATCGCCAGGTGTGACCCAAAAAGAAAAAACAAAAAAAATGTTAAATGTAAGCCCTGTTTCTCCCGACACCTTTGGAAATCTCATGGTCTCTCCTGTACATGGCCTCGAGGTGCTGGAGAGATCCAGGAACAAGTTCTCAGGAAAATTTTGGACCAAGGATGAAATTCGTCTTTGTGTGGGTGGGAAGATCTGGCTTTGGGGCAGTCCTGACCAGGTCCTCGTTTAACTGTGTCACCCTGGTTAACTGTGTCACCTACCTGTTCCCTAACCTGTTTGAGCCTGATGCCCTAATTCTTCCAAGGATGATGAAATCTGTCCTGGGGGGTTGCTGTGAAAATAAATGCCATGTTAGAAAGTGCTTGGCACGGTGCCTGAGGAGTTGCAGCTCTATTCGGAGGCTGCAGTTTCTAGAGGCAGGAGGGTGGGAGCTGGCTGAGCGTCTCGGGGCGCCACAGTGATTGTCTGACTAGATCCTGTGTGAGTGTGGCTTCCTGAGCCCAGAAAGGGTGTGAGCTTCCTGGGCTCCTAACCCCCTGCTCCCGCTTTCCCTGGGCACGCGTGAGACCGCTCAGTGCAGTCAGATGGAGGATCAGTGAGGAGGCCCCTCTGAGAACCAAGCACACCCCCACAGCAACGATGATGCCGAGGATGGGACCGGGGTGCAGAGCTTCTGCGGTGGGTGGGTGCCAGTCCGGCCCCACATTTGGGGTGACAAAATGCAGCCTCCCGAGGTTGTGTAACTTGCTTTACGTTGTAGGGTTTCATTTCATTTCTTTCCTTTTTCTCTCCCCCCCAACAATTGTTTTGTTTTGGGGGTCCACACACAGCACTCTGGGCTCTATCCTAATGGGCTGGGGACCACGTGTGGGACAGGGACCAAACCCAGCGTGGCAGCATGCAAGGCAAGCACGTTCCTTGCTGTCGTGTTACTCCAGCTCCTACAGTTTCTTTCTCGCCACCGCTTGTGCACGTGTATGTGTATGTGTGTCTTTCTCATCACTGCTTTACTTTGTTTTATTTTTTGGCTTTTTGGGTCATACCTGGGTTAGGAGGGGTTATGATCAGGGTTTATGATCTTGCCTCTGCACCCAGGAATTACTCCTGGTCGAACTCGGGGAACCATATGGGATGCTGGGGATCGAACATGGGTTGGCCACATGCAAGGCAAGTGCCCTCCTTGCTGTACTATCGTTCTGCCCCATCTTGTCTCTGCTTTTGTGTTGTGAGTGATCTGCTCAGATCCCCATTTATGTGTGCATGCACATGTGAGTGTGTGCATGTGTGTGCGTGCATACACACACAAACACACACAAAACACATGCATGTGCCCAGGTCTCCCTGCTCAGGGAGGAAAAGCTCTCGAAGAGTGAGCCATGGCACTGCAACTAAGAGGAAGGGACGGGGTGGCACCAAGACTGTCCTGCCCCGTGTTGCTGCCAGTTCCAGAGCCACGAGAGCCGGGTGCAGGTGGCGGGGTGGAGAGTCTTTACATCTCACTTGGCAGATGCCACATGGAGTGCAGACACACACAGGCAGGAGAAACCTGCGTCTCTCCAAGTCACTCTCTAACTTGTCTCTCTCCAAGTGATTTTGACACTCTTCTATGACCTATGACCTCGTCTCTGACCTTGGGCAATCCCCGGGCATCGGGCAACACAAGCCCTCAATTTCCTTATCTGCCGAACAGCGAGCCAACAAAAACAGCAGCTTGATCTTGCTTATCTGTCTCAGAGGGTTTTCATTATGCCCAGATGAGAAAATCCAGGAGATGCCGCGAAGGCGGGTGAGGAGGTGGGTCTGGGAGGAGCGGGTGAGGCGGTACTCCGAGAACCGAGGTGAGACGCAGGAGTTCTTCAAGTGGTCCCCGATGCTGTCGTGTTAGAGACGCGGGGTGGAGGTTGCCCAGACAGCCTGGGGAACCCTGAGAGCTGTCACTTTAAGCGCAGAGTGAAGTGTTCATTAGCGGGGCTATTTTTTCAGGTGTGTTCTAATTGTACTAATTAACTCTAAGGTAGATTTTAGCACTCCAGCCTCCATTGCTGCCTTCAAATGCCAAAACAAATCTTGCCATAATTACCAGCAATCCTTTTCATTACCGGCTGCCTAATTATCCTATTAATAGCACATCCTAAGAGACAGTATTTGCTTGGCAGGCAAATATTTGTTTTTAAATGAGCAAACACAAAGACAAACTGCTCTGTTTGCAGAAGGATTCCAAAATGCAAAATGGTTGATATTCATGGAAAAAAAATAATAATCCAAGTAAAACCAAATGCTTAATCCATTTACAGCATTTGAATGTTGGAAGGGTTGGGTTTTCTGCGCTGGCTCGGCCTTCCCTGCCGAAGGAGGTGGGGCTTCTAGAACTCAGGATGTTTCTGGAAGACAGAGTCAGATGTTGTCAGATGGGCCGGAGTTAATCCCATCCAAAGAGGGAAAGATGAAATCGAGCATGGAATCCAGTAAATTACAGCTGGGAGGAAACTTATGAGAATTTGGGGCCAAGGATCCCCGTGATTGACTGTCTCTGACAGAGACCCCGTGTGTCGGTGTAAGTACACCTGAGAGGAGGAGAGCTTCATCTTTCCTGCCCGGGGATCACCAGAGTGGCCTGGGGAAGAAACAGCCAAAATGCCGCCTCCTGGCCCTCCCCTCCCTTCCCCTCCCTCCCCTCCTCTTCTCTCCCTGCTCTTTCTCTCTCTCCCCTCTCTTCCTTTCTGCTCTGTGTGTACTCTTTGTACTTCCTTCCTGTTCTGTTTGTCCCTGGGGAGGGACTTCTTTGGCCAGAACCTAATCCAGGGGCCACTCCTGACTCTGTGCTTGGGGTCAATCCCAGAGGTTCTCAGGGGACCGTGTGCCAGGGACTGAAGCTGGGTTTCCTGCTTGCCAAGCACGTGCTCCAGCTTGTGGTACTCTCGTTAGCTCCTTCCTTTTGTAAAGTCCCTAGAAGACTCTTACCTGCATTCAGGTTTGGTCTCATTGATCTAAGCTCACCCTACCCCTCTTAGAGCTGTTTTTTGGGGTGGTAGGCTGAGTTTTTATTTGTTGTTTTTCTGTGGGGGCACCTGGTGGTGTTCAGGGCTGGCTCCTGGTTCTGCACTCATGGGTTATTACTGATGCAGCTCAGGTGCTAGGGATCAAATCCCGGTCGGCTGTGTGCAAGGCAAGTTCCCTACCCACTGCACTATGTCTCCAACCCCTCACTTTGAAGTTATGAAAGATATGCAGTAGTATACGGTTGGAGAAATAGGGAAAAGTTTAATATTCTCAATAATACATATAATTATATTTGTTTGCTCCCTTATAATACTTTAAAAATTTAAAAAGCATGGTAAAATACCATCTTTAAAATTTTGGGGCGGTGAGGGGAAGGCGTCAGCGGTCAAGTGGTGTTCAGAGGACCTCGAGGGATATTGTCTGCTAACTGAGCTATTCAGTATTAAGTGTCGGTATATTATAGTGAGATTGTAATATAATAAAAATGTCTTCTCCTAGGTACAATTTTTGAAATTTCCAAAAGGAGACTATGTCCTCTGAGCTTGCAAAAAGCAAGTTTGACCTTAAATTTCTCCACAGTGCCCTATAGCAGTTCAAATGAGGCCTCTCCCACTCTTTTTCCTCCAAAATCTTGATGGATCAGAAAAATGAGATCCAAGAATTCCCTAACCAGTTTAAAAACATTTTTTAAGGGGGTGTGTGTTTTGGGGCCACCCCTGGCAGTGCTCACGACTTTCTCCTGGCTCTACACCAGGGAGCACTCTTGGGGTACTCAGATGACCAAATTTGGTGCTGTGAATCAACCCTGTCAGCCATGTGGAAGGTGTCTTAACACCCTGTACTGCCTTTGGCCTCCAGTTGGGATACTTATTTTGTTGGTTTGTTTTATTTTGGGGCCACACCCAGCAGTGCTCAGAGGCCACTCCTGGCGGTGCTCAGGGGCTCATGTGGAGTGCTGGGGATCAAACCTAGGTTGACCACATGCAGAACAAGTGCCCTACCCACTGTTCTACTATCACCTTGGCCCCTACACAGTTGGAACTCTTTTGGGGGTTGTGGGCTATACTCCACCCTGCTCAGGGACTGCTCCTGGCCCTGTGCTCGGGGACCAGTGGTGGTGTTGGGGCTCAGCTGCCTGTGAGTTGGGCGCCCTAACCCCGGCACTGTCTCTCTGGCTGAGTTTGGATATTTTAAGGGTACGCTGAGATGGACCGGTGGGGCCTCACGAACGTGCCCTCCTGCTCCAGCCGTGCTCCCCATCCTGCGTGGTCAGCTAATCTCTCTAGGTGCTCCCCACACTGTGGACTGCTCAGGTATCGCCCGGGGCTTCAGGCATAAACATAAGAGAAAAATACCAAAGCCCCCCACACCCCAACTGCCTTACCCCGAGAACCGAGGTGGTTTCCTGTCCCCATTATGCCATCCAATTACAAAAGCACCACGGCGATAGTGACTTTATTAGAAGAATATTCGACATTCATTATCTCCACTTGCTACATATGTTTAGGAAGTGCTTTGTAAGGTTCTGTTTTTTTAAATTTTGTAATGATGAAAATATGTGCTCCTGGTATAAAGTCCAGGAAAGAGTGAAGTTGGACCACTTCCCAACATCAACAGCAACGACCAGATGGGGAGCCAGAAGCAGCTCAGGATAACGTTTTGGATGCATTAAAAAAAATATTTTACCTGAGGATATTTTTCTTTTCTAGCATGATGTTTTAATACACACAATTTTGATTATTGGCTGTTGTCTGTGGGGAGAGAGTTGTTTTTTTGTAGGATTATATCATGAAAAGTTTCCTACTGTTAAAAAAAGCCTTGCACAAACACACTTTAATATAGCACTGTAGCACTGTCATCCCGTTGTTCGATGACTTGTTCAAGCTAGCACCAGTAACATCTCCATTGTGAGACTTGTTGTTACTGTTTTTGGCATATTGAATACACCACGGGTTGCTTGCCAGGCTCTGCCATGTGGGCAGGATACTCTCGGTAGCTTGCCGGGGTCTCTGAGAGGGGTGGAGGAGTCGAACCAGCGTCAGCTGTGTGCAAGGCAAAAGCCCTACCCGCTGTGCTATCCCTCCAGTACACTTTAATATAGACATTAAAATAAATAATACATAAAATTATTTATATATATAATATACACGTGTTGTGTAACATATTACACACACACACACACACACACACACACACATGCCGACCATTTCTTAACCGCTTCCTAAATATTGGATGCTTAGATAGTTAAGTTTTTCACTGTCCTAAGAAGAGTCTGGTTTACTTAGTCCTATTTCTGTTACTTCAGATTTCTGAAGGGGAAACCTCTTTGCCTCCTTTACAACAATGGAGTCTTTTCATTTGTTTAGTTTAGGGCCCGTGCCACAGTGCTCAGAGCTCACTTCTGGCTCTGTGCCCAGGGATCACTCCTGGAAGACTTAGGGGACCAGAGGTGGTGCCCAGGCTGGCCATGTGCAAGCAAGTGCCTCCTGTTGTCCTGTCTCTGGCCCCACCAACGACAGCTCCCTCAGGCCCTCAAGATTGGCAGTGACATTGCTTTTCTGCCACTTTGGGGTCGGACATACCTGCCGCTGGTTATGTCAAGGATTCCGAGGCCCTGGTTTTCTGGCTTTCTCACTGGTGAGCATGGCGATTGGGGGTTTCATTTTCATTCTCTAAGTGCTGCATGGAAAGGGATGTGCCATCTTTGATTAATAACCCCCCCCCCCTTTGCCGGCAATTAGGCTGCTGCGAATTTCTTGTGATCAAAATGAATGTTCTTCAAGTAGTCCTGTAGATCAGTTCCTCCCAGATCATTTTCTCTTCCCCTTCTGCCATCACACTTACTCCCTTCAGTCCCTTCAGTTTTCTGCTGCCTGTCACCCCCCCGAGCTCTGTAATAAAAAACCCCTCTGCATGGTCACTCTTATCTATTGCTTTTTTGGGGGGTCACACCCGGCTATGTCAAGGCTCTGCATTCAGGGATCACTCTGGTGGGCCTCAGAGGTCCATATGGGATGCTGGGGATTGAACCCAGGTCGGCCCAGTGCAAGGCAAGTGCCCTACCCACTGTACTACCTGTCTGCCCTGTTGCTCTCTGATGCCTTTCTCTTATTTCATATCTCTTCAGGGTCATTGCCACCTGCCATATGGTTTATTTATTCATCATCTGCTCTTCATAGCTGTAGCTGAGTTCCACAAAGGCATGGCAAGGCATGGCATTTTGTGTTATTATAGAAGTAATACATGTTTACTAATTAACGTTTGTCAGTAGAAAATAGGCTAACGGATACCCGAGCCCCATGGTTCCTATTCTGATGTCTCCTCGAACTTTCTGTTGTTGATTGGAATGTAATTAAAATCATCCTCCATGTAAAATTCTGCAATAGCTTTGTTCATTTCACAGGACACCAGAGGGTTACATCACAATCCTGGGACGGCGAGCAGACACGTGTGTATGTGTGCATTCGTGTGTGCATTTGTGTGTGTGCGAGAGAGAGACAGTTTGCTATTATAATCAGGATTCACCTGACTATCATTGTAATTCAGCATTCTAATCAGGATTCTCCTCTTGCCGTGCTTATTTCCGGTGCAGGATAGAGCACCCCGGCCTCTAGCCCTCGCCACTTCTCTCTCCTCCTTTGCAAAGCTTCTGGCACCCTTGGAAAAACCCCGGAAGTGCTCACAGTCTTGGGGGTCCGACGGCACCACCATCTTTCTCCCTCTTTTCACTCCAGTGATAACTGGGTGGTATCATATTTGAGTTTTGCAAGGTGCATTTTAATTTCTTGTAAATTCAAAGTGCCATAAATTATCACTTCTTTTGCAATCTGCACAGCTTGGAAACAAGTTTACATAATTAAGAATTTTTTAGGGCTGAAGGCGAGGGTTTTGGGGATGATTTTCAAAGGGTTCTATCTAGCCTCAGGACATCATCGGGTGTAAACCTACTGCTCTCTTTCTCTTCCCTTTCCTATTTTTTTTTTTTTTTTGCTTTTTGGGTCATACCCGGCAATGCACAGGGGTTACTCCTGGCTGTGCACTCAGGAATTACTCCTTGCAGTGCTCAGGGGACCATATGGGATGCTGGGAATCGAACCCGGGTCGGCCGTGTGCAAGGCAAATGCCCTACCCACTGTGCTATCGCTCCAGAGTCTCCTATTATTTTTTGACATATTTTTTAAATGTGGTAGAGATAGACACAAGATAGACCATCTTGACCATCTTCTCATCTTCCCAAATACAACTCTGTCCCACTGAACACTAGCTTTTCTATTTCCTCACCCCCAGCACAGGCTTTATTTTCTGTCTGTCAGACTATTCAGTGCCTTGTGCACCTGGACTCATACACAGCAGCCCCTTGACTTGGGACTCCTGTACCCTTCCAAGTCCGTAAGCAACAGAGGAGACGCGGGGTAGAGAGGTTACGTTAATAGTGGGAGTAAGAAAGGCCTGGAAGGTTGGTGGGGGATTTGGGTAGGATGGGGCAGTGATGCTCTAAGGTGTGCTGGGACCCTCTTGAGAACGAGCAGGGTGAGAACCACAGTTCAAATCCCAACTCTAAGCACTTAGCGTCAGAGGTGAGCAGAGCGGCCTGGCGTGTCCAAGGGAGCCGTGATAGACACAGCACAGCACACAGTGACAGATGAGTTAGGACTTCAGGTAGCTAGGGCATAAGTCAGGGGGTCTCCCAGTGCTGGATCCCTCTCACTCACAAACCAAGTAGGAAGCGGGTGAGCAGAGAGAGAACGGAGGGAGACAGGAAGAGAACCAGGGAGAAAGATGAGGCGGAGATTGGAAATCGACCCACTATGGGGGCTGCCAAGATGAGGGGGGTGGGGGAGAGAGAAAGAGAGAGAGAGAGGGGGGGAGGGAGGGAGGGAGGGAGGGAGGGAGGGAGGGAGGGAGGGAGGGAGGGAGAGAAAGGGAGGGAGAGAGAAGAGATCCAGTAAGGGAGAGAAAGAAATAACAGAGACTCCGCCACGGAGGGGCGTGGAGGGGCGCCCGCCCTGAGCTGCAGGATGTGGGGCGTCTTTATGTGTTGTGAGAACAGTCTGCTCTGAGCGCCTCTGTCCCGATGTGGAGCTGGTCCTGCGCCTGCCACAGCCGTGGCCTGTTAATGAAGCCGGAGGAGCCCCGGCGGCCGCTGCAGATCAATGGCCTCTAATTGCTCCGCCTGCCCTGGGAGCACTTAGGTGATTTCCAATCCGAGGGGGCTGCGGGAAGCCCGAGAGAGAGAGCGAGAGAGAGAGCGAGAGAGAGAGAGAGAGACAGACAGACAGACAGACAGACAGACAGAGACAGAGACAGAGAGAGACAGAGACAGAGACAAAGAGACAGAGAAACAGAGATAGAGACAGAGAGAGACACACACAGAGATACAAAGAGACAGAGAGACAGAGACAGAGAGAGACAGAGACAGAGAGAAACAGAGACAGAGACAAAGAGACAGAGAGACAGAGAGAGACACACAGAGAGATACAAAGAGACAGAGAGACAGAGAGAGACACACAGAGAGATACAAAGAGACAGAGACAGAGAGAGACAGAGAGAGACAGAGACGAGAGAGACAGAGACAGACAGAGACAGACAGACAGAGACAGAGACAGACAGAGACAGACACAGATAGACACAGAGAGAGAGAGACAGAGAGAGACACAGAGAGAGAGAGGCCAGCTTAGAGATGCCTGGCCGATCGCCACCTCCTGCCCACTGAGGAGATGCTGAGGGGTTTATAGAAATTTCAGGTCTCTTGAGAGAAACCTTTGGGGGCACAGGGGCTGCCCTGGGACAGCAGATGGGGGACAGAGAACAGCCCTTTCCTGCCCTGCCCTCGCTAGCCAGGGAAGAGCCAGCGACGGCTTCAGGACATCACCCCAGCTCTGGCCCCACTTCCACAGACCATGAAGCCCTTTCCTGCTCTGAGCCTCAGTTTCCCCGTCTGGAGCAGGAGGGCCGGGCCAGGGCTGAAAACTCCAGTGCTTTCTTGTGGTGACTGAGTTCGGGGCTTCAGGATTGGCCCAAATGCGGGCAGCGCCGCGGCCCCAGCTCCCCGTGCTACCCTTCCTCGGTCTGCAACTGTTCCCTGCAGAAGCCCAGAACTGGAGGAGGGGGTCATCCTGAGGATGAAGGGAGAGCGCACAGGCAAAACACTTAGGCACCAGATACGCCTGTGAGGCTGTTTCATGGACATGCCGGTGTATGCCTGTGTTGGCACACGGCAATAACCTCGACTGAGACTGGCACAAATCCTCACGGCTCACGGGGGGCTGTAGCCAGAGCAAAAGGCGCTTGCACCCTCCCTCCTCCCCGTTCCCCAGAGTGTTTGTGGTTGGGAGTCTGTTCTAGCCCATGCTGTGGGGGTGTCATCTGTTGTTATAAGACATGGATGGCCTGCTCTATTCACAGGGTACTACATGTGTTCCCCACAACCTGCTATTGGTTTGACTTTGTTTCTGCTCACCAGTGTGTCTTTACAGATACTTATGTGTTTGAACACAGATCCGTTCTTCAACAAGCACACCTTGGCGAGAAGCATACCGCAACGTGCTGGTTGAAGTCTCTGCTGATGTCTCGGCTTGGGGTTTCCCTTGTGACAATGTAGCAGGAACGGCCTGGGCCTATCCCTCATGGGTGTGTGTAAGTACTCCTCTAGCTAGCTCTTCGAAAATGTCTTGAGAGAAGGTTGTGCGCATTTTAACATGCGATTATTTTGTGCCAAGATATTCTCCAGCAAAGCTGTCCTGGTGTTCGTGCCTGTCAGCGGCACCTAGGATGGTTTCTTTCATCCATTTTTCCTCCTCCCAATTTTGCCAGCCCGACAGGGAATAAGCAATGCTTAATTTGCCTTTTCCTGGTTCTTGTAAGCATGGTTCTTGTCACATGATGAATTCATTTTTCTACTGGTTGTTTGTATATTTTCTTACTGAGCTCTTAGTGTGATTTACATAGGAGGGATATTTTGCTTGCTCTTTCATTCACATGGCAAATATTTTCTTCTAGTCTGTCTCTTGTCTTTTTGACTTTATGTTGTTCTGCCTCAGTTTTCTAACACTGTAAAAAATGGGGTTCATTTTTTCACGTACCATTGAGTCTTGAATCATTTAAAGATATAGTCCTTTCTTCAGATAAAATTTTCTCCTAAAATGTTGATTGGCATTAAAAATGCCAAGATAGGTCCAAGAAGGTCACCCGAAGAACTCCACATTGGGACCCATGGCCTAGAATGGAATGATCAGTGTGAGAGACTGTCTGAATTCATCATGTCAACCAAGACCATCCATGGTAACTCACAGTTCCAGAAGGCTGAATCTAAATGCTGGACATGGGAGTCTCCCAGTGGACAGTTCCACAATGAAATTGACCACATCATATTCAATCGAAGGTTTTGTCTGACCGATGTCACTGTTGTCCCAAAATTCCAAATGGAATCAGACCACCATCTCCTTCATGCAAAATTCTACTTCACAGAGCGGGGAGAAAGGTCTGCAAAATTAAGCCTAAGAAGGCAACGCCCTGAATGACCACCAACTGGGATCTCTTTGGCACTATTGCAGCAACATGGGAAGATACCGTCCTTGACAACATCGACGAGGAATATGATCGACTGGTTCAGCACCTCCATGACTGTTCGAAGAATGCCGAGAGTGAGAAAGCCACAAACAGACGCCTGTCTTTGGAAACTCTCGAGCTCATTCGTCAACACAGTTTGGCGTGAGCCTCAGGCAACTACAAGCTAATGTCCGAGCTCACAAAGCTGTGCAGAGATGCGATAAAGGAAGACCTCAAAGAGAGAAGAGCAGCAGTGTTGGCCAGTGCAGCAGAAGCCGGGAAAAGTATTTGCAATGCTCGCCTGCCCTTCACCAATTACAAGACCAAGATGACTGCCCTCTGATGTCCCAATGGATCTATCACATCTTCCAGAAAGGCAATGGAGAGGATTATTCATGACTTCTACTTGGATCTCTTTGACAGCCATGTCCACCTGCCCACATACCAAATTCCGCAGGATGGATATGTTGTTCCCAATGTCCTCCCTTCTGAAATCCGACACGCCATTTCGTTGGTAAAGACACGGACAGGACCTGGTCCAGAGAAGGTCAGACCCGAACACCTGAAGAATCTGCCGCCAGTACTCATTAATACACTGGCTCAACTCTTCACACGCTACCTGTCTGAATGCAAGATTCCATCTCAGTGGAAAACCAGTAGGACCGTTCTGTTGTACAAGAAGGGAGACATCCACGACATCGGTAACTATTGCCCAATCTGCCTGCTGTTTGTCGTCTACAAGTTGTTCACTCGTGTCATCCTGAACAGAATAGGCAGAACACTAGCCGAAGGACAACCATGCGAGCAAGCCGGTTCCAAAGGGGATTCAGCACAATAGACCATATCCACACGGTGACCAAACTCGTTGAAGTTTCGCAAGAGTTCAAGATGTCACTCTGTCTAACGTTCATCGACTTAAAGAAGGCCTTTGATTCTGTTGAGACTGAGGCGGTCATCGAAGCCCTGGCCAAACAGGGTGTTCAAACTCAGTATATCAAAATCCTCCGCAAGCTGTGGATTCACCACCAGGATCTTACTGTTCTACAAGGAAGTGATCATTGATGTAAAGAGAGGGGTGTGGCAGGGTGATAGCATTTCACCAAAACTCTTCAGTGCCACACTTGAGAACATCATGCAACGACTGGAATGGGAAGAAATGGGAGTGAAGATAGACAGTCGGCAATTACACCACCTCCGCTTCGCTGATGACATCATTCTTATAACACCAAACATTAGCCAAACGGCACAAATGCTGACCGACTTTGACCACGAGTGTGGAAAGGTCGGATGGCAGCTGAATCTCAACAAGATGATGCTCATGAAAAATGAACTAGTCCCTGAAGCTCCATTTGCTCTCAATGGAACGAACATCTCCAAATGCAGCAGCTATATGTACCTGGGTCGAGAAATCAACATGAGGAATGACTTGGTGCTGAAACTGCGCAGGAGGAAGAGAGCAGCGTGGAATGCCTTCAAGAGTATTGAAGAAGTGGTTAAAAGAACGCAGAACCTCCAACTCCAGGTACATCTTTTCGATTCCACCGTTCTTCCTGCACTAACATATGCCTCAGAGACCTGGGCCCTATGCAAATAGGATGAGAATGCTATTAGGGTAATCCAAAGAGGAATCAAAAGAGCTATGCTAGGAGTATTATGTCTCACTCAAGTGAGAGAAGGAATCCGGAGTTCTGACCTCCATCGATGGTCAAGGATCAGGGACGCTGTCTCATTTGCCAAGGCATCAAAAATCAGATGGGCCGGTCATGTAATGCGATTCAGAGATGACCGCTGGACTAGAGCTGTTACCGACTGGATTCCATGGGACGTTAGAAGACCTTGTGGCCGCCCACCAACTAGATGGTCAGATTTCTTCGTCAAATCCCTGAATGAACGGTTTGAGGCTCTTCCTGTTTCTGGAGCAAGCAGATATCATCGGGCTGCACTAGCTCACAACAGGGACAAATGGAGATGTTACTGGTGCCTGCTTGAGCAAATAGAAGATCAACGGGACGACAAATGATACGAGTGAAAATGTTGATTGTCTAATTTATTATGTCTAGTTCTTTAACTAGAAATTTTCTTCATCTTTAATTTATTTTTAAGTTTTTGGTGTTTTTCTTTTTAAAAAAATTTAGCACAGGGGCTGCATAGCGGGTAGGGCATTTGCCTTGCACGCGGCTGACCCAGGTTTGATTCCCAGCATCCCATATGATCCCCTGAGCACCGCCGGGGTAATTCCTGAGTGCGGAGCAGGAGTGACTCTTGTGCATCGCCGGGTATGACGCAAAAAGCAAAATAATAATAATAATAATAATAATAATAATAAATTTAGCACAGCAGGTAGGGTGTTTGCCTTGCATGCAGCTGACTTGGGTTCAATTCCTCCGTCCCTTTTGGAGAGCCTGGCAAGCTACCGAGAGTATCCCACCTGCACAGCAGAGCCTGGCAAGCTACCTGTGGCATATTCGATATGCCAAAAACAGTAACAAGTCTCACAATGGAGACGTTACTGATGCCCACTTGAGCAAATCGATGATCAATGGAACGACAGTGTGATAGTGCTTCAATATTTATTTCATTTTATTAAAGAGCTGTCATTTACAAAGTTATTTATATTTGAGTTTTAGACTCCCAGTGTCCCATCACCAATCCCACCACCAGAAACAAACTTCCCTCCCCAAATGTTCCCAGGTTCCCTCCCAGGCCCCACTCCCTCCCCACCCACCCTGCCATGGTGACAGGCACATTTTTACAGTTCCATTGTTTAACTGGAACTTCTTGTGGTATGCAGTGTCAAGTAAGAAACCTAACATTTTGTTTTGCCCTTAACTTCACTGTTTTCCAAAACTCCTTATTGACTGGCCTCTCGGGGTAGAATTTGCCACCTTCACTAGAGCTTGCCCCCTTTACTCTGTAATGTGATCTATCTCTAAGTGGGTTGAAAATTAGCATGGCTTAGGTCAGAACCCTCTGCCATTTGTATGCTTTTTAGTGTGTTCATTATTTTGGAGAGTACTGTTGATGTGCTTTGGTTCCTAGAAGATACAGACACTTAGTCCAGCAGAGCCTGGGCAGCTGGCCACCCACATCTGCTCTGCTCCTGCCCTTGGCCATCCCCAGCCTCCCTTGCAGCTGTGATCACGTGACCCAGTCAAGCCAGTGAAAGGTGAGCAGAGATCTGTACCTGCCAGCGGCCACAGAGCCCTCCCCACACACTCCTCCACTCTGTCCCCCTGCCATGGGGCACATGAATAAGTTGGCATCAGATCTGTGATAAGGATGGGCCAGTCACCAGAAAACAACCCCCTCCCAATAACCCCACCTGGCTAAAATGCCCACTCTGGATTGTTAAAGGACCAATAAAACACCTCGTGGTTGTCATCTGAGCAGGGAGATGTACAGCAACTCACTTCCTTCTTTACTTTTTTTACTTTTTAAATTTTTTTTGCTTTTTGGGTCACACCTGGCAATGCACAAGGGTCACTCCTGGCTCTGTATTCAGGAATTACTCCTGGCGGTGCTCAGGGGACCATATGGGATGCTGGGATTTGAACCGGGGTTGGCCATGTGAAAGGCAAACGCCCTACCCGCTGTGCTATCACTCCAGCCCCTGGCTTCCTTCTTACTGATGCAGGTTCTTGGTGGAAGTTTTCTCCTCTGGCTATGCCTCCACTCCTTTATTTCCCTCTGTACATCACATGGGTGTTATTAGTCTTTTGTGGACTCTTCTAGAGGTAAGCCTGGACAATCACATGTATGTGCTTGTGGCTGTTCAATTGGTCGTACAAATCGTAGCCCTTTACCGGCCACCCCATGCCTCGCTCTTTCCAACTAACAATGCATTTCCAACTAACAACTAACAAGGAGACTCTGGGTTTGCACCTGTGATCTGCCTGGTTTGAATACTGCATACTATTCCTGTATTTGGAGGTATAATTGTTTGTTTTACAGATATTGCGTTGTTTCCAGTATTTTCAGTCTTTTAATTTATTTTTTATAGGTAGTGCTGCCCTGACTTGTCCAGCCTGACTTCCACAGTAGGGTAAGTTCTTAGAAGGGGAATTATTCCTGCCTAACGGTTGAAGCCCTGATCATTCCAGAAACTTTGCTGCACAGCCTGTGTTGGTGTCCAAGACCAGCCTCCTGGCACCTACTTCTCCCTGCTCTGCCACATACTGGGCAGCCAGGTACAAGGTGGCCAGACCGAATAGAATCTCACTGGAATCTCACCGGATGCTCAATTTCCAGTGCTCATGTTACAAGTGAGGTTGGACATCTTTCAGCAAACTTCTATTCATACCCTTTGCTAATTTTTCCCCTGTGCTTTGGTCTTTTTTCTAAAGGAATGATTCATAGATTCAGTTGTATAACTTTTGTCTATTCAGAGATACATTGTACCAGATTTTCATGATTGTCTTTATAATCCTAAATTATGATAAATGTTTTCTAAGCTGAAGCTGATCAACTATTCCCTATTGCTCTTGAGCTCTCTCCCCTCCCTCCCTCCTCCCTCCCTCCCTCCCTCCCTCCCTTCCTTCCTTCCTTCCTTCCTTCCTTCCTTCCTTCCTTCCTTCCTTCCTTCCTTCCTTCCTTCCTTCCTTCCTTCCTTCCTCTCTCTCTTCTTCTTCCTTCCTTCTTTCTTTTCTTTTTCTTACCCAGTGGTATTCAGGGCTGACTCCTAGGTCTGTGCTCAGGGATCATTCTTGGCAGACTTGGGAGACCATATGGTGTGCTAGGAATCA
This sequence comes from Sorex araneus, assembly GCF_027595985.1. Lineage (NCBI taxonomy): Eukaryota > Metazoa > Chordata > Mammalia > Eulipotyphla > Soricidae > Sorex > Sorex araneus. Next base: position 102,816,359 of record NC_073304.1, read on the forward strand.
AACTACTCTATTTCCTTAACTCTTCTTATTTCTTGATTTGACTTCATCTCTATTGCATTTGTGATCGGTGTTCCACATGGGAAGGACATAGAGTGAGAAAACACCCAGTTTGTAGATAACTGTAACACAAATTTGAATTCCAATAGGAATGTTTTATTTGTCTTTGTCTTTGTTTTTGAGCTACCCCCCGTGGCTCTGAGGGATTCCTGTGCTCAGGGACTACTCCTGGATGGGCTCCGGGGACCATCAGGGGTGCCTGTAAATGAACCCGGGTCACCTACATGCAAGTCAAGGGACTTCCCTGCTAAATTGTCTCTCTGGCCCCAACAAGGGATGTCTCCAAATCACTCCTAGTGTCTTTATTTCTTCCATAAAAATTTATTGCCCATTGGTTTTATGTTAAGGTTTGTAATCATGAGAAAATGCATAAGAGAAATTTAGGCATTTTATGGTTTCTCAAATTCTTATGCTGTGGACCAATAAGCAATGTGTATTTTTCTTATAAAAATGGTAACAGTGAGGAGAAAGAGGAGAGGAGCGGCCTGGAGGATGGAGGCTCTAAAGGAAAAGGCCTTGTCGTTGTACCAAGGCTGTGGTGGGTGGCAGGGCGGAGAGTCAGAGTCGCCCGAGCCCTGGAGATGCCCTTGCACAGGGCAGAGCTCAGTAGCAGGAGGGAGAGATAGGACAGAGCTTTCAGTGCTTGTCTGGGGACTAGAGAGATGGCACAGTGGGCAGCGCACTCGCCTTGCGTGCAGCCAACCTGGGTGGATCCCTGACACCCCTACGGTCTCCCCAGGCCCCTGAGTGCAGGGCCAGGAGTAAGCGCTGAGCATTGCTGGGTGTGCCCCAGACAGGCAAACAGAGTGCTGGTCTTGCACCACTGACCCTGGCTTGATGCATCCCCAGCACCACAGAGGGTCCTCCACACCTCACTAGGACCATCCCTAAGCTCAGGGCCAAGAGGACGCTCTGAGCATTGCTGGGCATGGCTCTAAAGCCAAACTCAAAACGAAGAGAGAGAATTTATGGGATGAGGCAAAAGTGGCAGGTCACATGACTGGCATGTGCATGGAGGCCCCGAGGTCAGGCCTCTGCACGGCCCAGCACTCCCAACTCTGAGCAACACGCCCGTAGGCCCAGATGGCCAGGCTGGGCATTGCCAGGTATGGCCCCTAGAAAAAGAAAAGGCAAGCCAGTGGGAGTCACTAGTGAGGAGCTAAGGACCGTGTTAAGTGGGAACCAATTTATGGTGAGTAGAGGTGGTAAGACAGAACAACGAGCCTTTCGTTTATTTTTTTAAAATGAGGGCCATCCCAGTGCTCGGGGCACCAGATGTTATGCCGATGCAGCTCACAGGCTCGTGTTGTGCTGGGATCCATCTCAGGCCTCCCCTCTGCTAGGGGGGTGCTCCCACTTGAACTACATGGTGGTCCAGAGCCCGCCAAAGTTTAAGATGACCCAAACTTGGCAAGGTCAGAAAGATCATGGAGCAAGGGCAGCCTGTGTGTGTACCCCGGTGGGCCAGCCAGAGGGGCCGACCCAGCCCGACACTAATTCCCTGGCATAAGCACTGACACCTGCGATCAGGTCCTTATGGCAGGCTGGTCACACTGATCCTGCGTACCAGCGGAGTGGCTGGGGTTAGTGGGCCCTGCCCGTGGCTGGCGGGGGGCCTGTGTGGTTCAGTGACCTCTGCAGGAGGCCTGGCCCAGGCTGCCGTGGAGGGAGAGGCCTCTGGGTTGAGATCACTGACCTGACCGCCTTTTTTTTCATCTGGGGCTGGCTCTGCAGGCGAGGATGAAGGAGCTAATTAGTGATTTCAACAGATGCTAATTGAACAGCACCCTGGGCCATCCCTGGGCAACACAGTGAACCAGACAAGCCCTCGCGTGGGCAGCAGCTTCAGAGTGGGAGGGAGGCTGCGTGCCCCTGCTTCTGCTGGGTGGGTGGCAACAGCCAGGAGCCGCCCCATACCTGAGGGGGGCTTCCCGAGGTCTTAATGAAGGTGTCACCCACGTGCATCACCGGCTGGCCTGAGCTCACTGATTTTCCTGGAAACTTCCCCTGAATTTCTTACCATGCTGTTGAGCTCACTCTATAATGCAGTGCTCCAAGGCATGGTCACACACCGGTAGTGGCTGATGGACAGTGTGAGGGGACAAGGGGGAAAGGCCTGGAGCTGGGGCCTTGTCTGCACCTGATTCTCTCTCCAGACTCAGGCAAACCTCTTCCTCTCTGTGGGCTTCCAATTCTGCATCTGCCAAAGGTCGTCTTGAAAGCTCGTGGTTCTGTGGATTTCTGCTCAGTGACTTTGGGTGTTAAAGACACACACACACATACACACACACACAGATGTGTGGACTTCTATGGCCACGTTGGTGTGCCACCTGTGCATCATATGCTCCTTCCTTTCATAGAGTAGCCGGTAGGACCCCTAGCCCCAGTGAGCAGGTCTCTGTGCCTTGGGCACCTTCTGGGCATTTGTCCAATGCGTAGGGAGCCTCAGGGAGTTGGGAACTCGGAGATGTTCCCCTGGGCTGATCCTGAGCTCTGCGCATGACACAAAACAAGCAGTCAAATGCCCCGAATCCGGGGCGGAAGTGCTGTGCCCCCCATGCCTCCAGAAGGCTTTGCCCTGAGAAGTAGAGCCGCAGGTCCATCTCCCAACCCGGAAAAGCAAGGCCCGACTCCTGAGCGACCTTGCCCAGGGCCTGTGCTTCTTCTGGAACCAGTCGGGACACACACCTGTTGGACCTGGGAGCTGGCGCTTCCCCAAAGAGCTGAGGGGAGAGGAATCTGTTGGCTTGGACCCTCCTTCAGTCCCCAACTAGGAGCAGATTCCATGGCGGGGATTTGTGAAGGGAGGCTGGAGGAGAGGGGCAGGGTCCTCTCTTTACCCTCTTCCCAGGGGAGCTTGCGGGACCCCCAGAGATGAGCAAATATCTTTCATTAAAAGCAAGCCCCCCGAGTTTGCCCTCTCCACCCCCCACCCCCTGTACTTTCATGCTGCTCATCTTCTTCCAGGATGGATTTCTGCAGAGCTGAGCACACGGATGTGTCTCTAGTGAACTGTGGCTCCTCCACCGAAACTGAGCCACGGTCACCCGCACCATCTTGGGCAGGTCTGGGAGCTTTTCCTCTTCCTCTCCTGACTGACACCATTGCATCTGTTTGACCCTGTTGGCACTCGCCCTGTTCTAGAACCTTCTTCTCTTGGTTATTATGAGACAGTCTCCATGGATCCTTTTTCTAGTTCTGCAGCCACTTGATTGTCCCCTGTTCAGACTTGGTTTGCACAGGCCACTGCTCTCAGCTGATTTTTATTCGGTCCTATTGTTTCAGGGTGCGTTTGTGTTTGACTCTCCCAGTGAAGTGTGTCCATCTGCATCTCCGGCCATTCCCGCAGGGATTTAGTGTGTCTTGCTTATCGAGCCAGTGCACGGGTGGATGAGCGACCCCGGGGTGGAACTTGCTGGGAGCTGCTCTGGAAGTTTTGCAGAGGGAAGAGGGTGGCGGCCAACTGGGGATGAAGGTGACAACTCAGTCATTTTCCTGGTGCAGGTGAAAAGCGTCTGCAAAGGTGGTGGTGGGACCCGGACAGAGCAGGCAGGACTCCAGCAGGACCCAGTCACAGCCCTTCAACATTCCCCCTACTCTTCAGATCCCGAGTCTCAGTTATGTCCAATTTTTTTTAAACCACCACAAATAAAACTTTTTTATTATTAATTTATTCTTTTATTGAATCACCATGTGGAAAGTTACAAGGCTTTCAGGTTTAAGTCTCAGTTTCCAATGCTCGAACACCCATCCCTTCACCAGTGCACATATTCTACCACCAAGAATCACAGTATAACTCCCCCCCACACCCCCACCTCCCCAGCCCCCCACCCCGCCTGTGTAACTGGTAAATTTCACTTTACTTTCACTTTACTTTGATTACATTCAATATTTCAACAAAAAAAAACTCACTATATGTGGAATATAAAGTAGCTGAGAGGTACAAGTTTACAATGATGCAATTTCTGGCAGATATTTCTCTGGACTTAGTTACTAAAATACTAAAATACAGAAATCCAAAACCGTGCGGCCTCTAGTGCAGCCACTCAACCTCATATCTCTTCATTCTCAGCAATGGAAAACAAATTATCAAATATTTCCTTTTCAGCAGGTCCGACTTTAGGGGGGACAAATAAAACTTTTATTTGTTTGTTATCAGTGAACATCTGAATTTTAAACAGATTCTTGTACTAGTGGTTCATACCCATCAGCCCATTCAATTTTAGCACCTGTTTCATCCCCAGTAGCTTGTCCAGAACCTTCACCTGAAGCTCCATGAATTTTCCCAATTTAAACTTAAGTTTCTTCAGCATTTTTATTTTTCTAATAAGGACATCATGGAGTGGGTAAATAGAGTGGCAAACCTTGTCCATATCCTTCTGGGATCAGTTGATTGATCACCTCTCTTAAATCACTTGTCCGCACCTCTTGAGTCATGATCTCTGTCATCTTCTTCCAAATCTGGCGAACTTGCTGATGCTGACCATGAGGTCTTCCGAATCTGAGTGGTAAGCTTCTTAGTGAAACCAGCGCAGAACAGATGAAACATATAACCATCATTAGTCTTCCATCAATATGAGTCTCAATCATGGTCTGCCACTTTTGGACCATGGAGAAAATTTTGTCATGGGTGAGGTCCATGCCATGGCAGCTCATCGGGCATTTTTATGCCCTGAAATCCTTCGTAATCAGCTTGACTTTCCTAAACAACTTCATTGTTGTGGAGACAGCAAGGCTCAGTTCGAATACATGACCCTTGAGGCCATCGGAGGAAATTTTGGTGCCGTGGGTTCCAGTGACAAGCATTTTCCCAATATGTCTTATATTAAATATCGTGGGTGCTTTCATGTCATACCAGTCGTTCTTAGAAAACGGATCAGCCCCTTTCCTCTTGGCTCGCTTCTGGCCGCCTTTGGTAAGGCACTTATTTTTGCTGACTGCCATGGTGCTGCTCAGAAAGGGCTCCAGTTTTCTTGGAAGGGGAAGCTGGACATAAAGAGGATACTGAGGAGGAAAGGCTGCACAGAGGTGGGTCCGGGAAGGAGGACAGCAGGAAGGGCAGGGCTATAGAGAAGAGTAAATGGCAGATCTTTGTGCATCCTAAGTTATGCTCACACATCACCTTCATGACAACAATACTGTGTGCGGCCAGTTAAAGAATCTGGATTTTCCCTGTGGTATCGAGGGTCCTTGTCAACTTTTTTTTTCTTTTGGCTTTTTGGGTCACACCCAGCGATGCACAGGGGTTACTCCTGGCTCTGCACTCAGGAATTACTCCTGGTGGTGCTCGGGGGACCACATGGGATACCAGGGATTGAACCCAGGTTGGCTATGTGCAAGGCAAACACCCTCCTCGCTGTGTCCCAGGGTCCTTATCAGCTTGACAGCAAGAGAACCTCACTCCTCTGTGCTCCTCTAATCCCACCCAGGCAGGGGCTCTCCCTCCTCTGTGCTGGGGGCGCATTCTTACCCTGCCTTCAGCATATCACCATGAGCTTTGTACCCATCTGCTGCCTTCTGTAGAATATGTCCCTGTGGCAGGGTGAGGAAGGGAAGTAACAGGGAGCAGCGGCCAGAGGCCTGGGGTACATCAGTAATGGGGAGTGGGATAGTGCTACAGCCAAGCCACACAGTCAATAACACTGAAGTCGTGGGTTTCGAACTACAGCCACCCAACTTAAACATGTGCCTGTCAAGGTGGCGGGCTGGGGGACTAGGCGGGATCCTGGGAACAGTGGGGGAGGCAAGTTGACACTGGTGGTGAGGTTGCTGCTTATAACTCAACTATAAATAACTTTGTAAAAGACAGTTATTTAATAAAATTTTAAAAATAATATATGCTCCCTTTTAAATAAAGATCATACTAGGATTTAAATAAGGGTCATACCAGAATTTAAATTTGGGTTTCTACCAGGATTGAAGGGTTGGAACGATAGCGCAATGGGTAGGGCATTTGCCTTGCATGCGGCCGACCCAGATTCGATTTCTTTGCCCCTCTCGGAGAGCCTGGCAAACTACCGAGCGTATCCCTCCTGCACAGCAGAGCCTGGCAACCTATCCGTGGTGTATTTGATATGCCCAAAACAGTAACAACAAGTCTCACAATGGAGACATTACTGGTGCCCGCTTGAGCAAATCGATGAGCAATGGGAGGACAGTGCTACAGTGCTACCAGGATTGAGCTGGAGTCCTACAGTATTGGGAAGCCAGCCAGGAGCACACCCAACAGTGCTGGGGTGTCCGTGCCATGACGGGAGTAGCCTCCAGGTCTCACAGGGGCTGGGCATGTGCTCCACCACTGGAGCCAGACCCCAGCCCCTTTGCATCTCTCTGATGGTGGTCTCATGTCTGTTCCTGCTAAGGGGGTTCAAATCGTGTTTTCCATTTCCTTTTATCCAGAAGGGAGCTGGTGAGTAGGAAGCCACACACCCAGCATTCAAGGGGTGCACCCTTTCCACAGGGATTCAAAGCAGAACAAGGCAGGGCCGACGCTCCTGGCTACTGATCCACATGCCCAGTGACAGGCCTTGATGTCTGAGTCTCGTCTCCCGGGACCTGTCCATTAGGAAGAAACCGAGTGTTGGAGGGCAGTGTCTCTCCAGGCCTAGTGGCTTGCTTGAATGTTTGCATCTATAGTTTGAGTTGATGCACAGTTATGGCCATGGCTCATAAACGTCCGTCCTTACTACTCTCTTAGAACTTACTGTTTAATTGGTCTATTTGTGGGTCTACTTCTGCCTTAGACAGTCAGATTTTCACAGAATTGGGGTGGGGGGTGCTGGGCCACATCCCACTGCTTAGAGCTCAGTCCTGGCTCTGTGCTCAGTGATCACTGCTGGGGGTGTTAGGAACCCCTGTGTGGTGCAGGGGACAGGCTGGGAGCAGCCACATGCACGGCAGTCACTGTGGTATCTGTGCTCTCTCTCTGGCTCCAACAGAATATTGATGATCTTTTAAATATTAATTTGTTGCAGTGCTGGGGATCGAACCCAGGGCTTCACACATGCAAGGCAAGTGATCTGCTACCAAATCACTTCCCCACTGTTTTCTTTTTCTACTGGTGGTGATGAGCTTGCCTGTTGGGAGTCAAACTCCCCAGGTTTGACTTCAGCCTCTACTCCTGACTTTCTTCGATGGCAAACTAGAGAGAAGATCCTAGAAGCCCCCCTGTGGGTGGTGACTGAGGAGTCAAATGAGGAAGCAAAAAGCCATGATTGTTCTCACACCCCACAGTCAGCATCTTGCCTTTCACCTGGAAACGCTTCAATAAACATTTGTTGAGTTGGAAACAAATAAAAATATTCCTGAGAGTTGCAGATTATAATAATGCTAATAAACATTGACTTGGTAAATTCAACAATAGAACACAAAGACAATAAAAATAAAGTTTGCTGTCAAGGAATTGGGAATACATGTTATTGCTCTGCCTACAACACAAATAAACAACACTAATAATTCTAGGATCGCAAATATATTCCCAAGGACCATTATGGGCTGCCGATGGCTGGCAGGGGAATTCTGAGCGAGGCGCGTCAGCAGAGAGGATTGTTTCTCCCAGGACCCCCGTGCCCCGGGGCTCCAGTGCAGGCCCCAGGCAGTGGCGGGGAAGGGGTGTGCAAGGATGGGCCCCCGGGAGACCCCCCCAGAGGGGTGAGAGGGAGGAGTTGGGGATCAGCATCTCCTGGTGCCAGTCACGGTGTGGCCTTGGGGAGAGGGACAGGAGCTCTGTGGCTCCCAGACACTCCACCTGCAGCGCCCAGGCGGGCCCCAGGACCAGCTCGTTTGCTGTCTCCTCCAAGAATCCATCCAGGTTCGTCCCATGCTCCGCCACCTGGGCGTGCACCTCCTGCTCTCTGGGCTTCCCAACGCACTGCAGCCCCCCTGGCAGTATCCCCCCATCCTCACCTGGGGCCTGCTCTTATCAGTGCTTTCCCAGCCACCTTTTCTCCTCTGTCCACCTTCACCTAGACGCAGCCTGGTCACCCCAGCAGATTCTGGAGGGGGGGCGACACCAGAGGAGTCGGGGGCTGATGTCTGGGGAAGAATGGGGAGGGACTGGGGGTGAGGCGGGGGAGGGTGTGGGAAGGTTGATCTGTGTCCGGCCCACACCCCTCGGCCATCCGGGACATCCTTTGCTACAGCTCCTTGCTCTGGGAAAGAGATCACAGGCCGGGCTGCCCTCGGGTTCCACCTGGTGCCTTCAGTGGAGGGCTGGCTCGGGAGCCCAGTGGTTTGGGTTCAGGTAAACTCTAGGAAAACCTGACTGCAAAGGGGGGGATTCTTGGTGCGCCCCCTCGTGCCTTGGGTGAAGGTGGGTGGCCGCCTCATGACTTCCCGCGCAGGGTCAGACAGCATTGCCGAAGATGTAGCTGGTGTTACTGCCCCTCCCCCCACATGCATGCGCATGTACACACACACACACACACACAAATCACACCTTCCCTCTCACCTTTGAAAAAACATGTGTAGGGAAAAAAGCCATGCAGGAAATAATTCCACTTTAATTGTCACCAGAACCCATGGCCCTCCGACTTCCTGCCTGCTAATTAGTGCCTGGTCCTCCCCCCCCCACCACATCTCCTCACAGGTGCGTGGCAGGATGGTGCTGGAGTGTGGGGGAGCAGAGCTGGTGACAGGCTTTACCTGCCCTGTCGCAGTGGCGTGTGATTCCACGCAACCCGGTTTTGTGCAGGGGCCTCACTGCTCGGGTGAGTCTCCTGGTGGGGCCTGTCTGATGGTTGGGTCTGTGTGACACAGCTGCGGTGGCCCCAGGGACCACCTGATCACAGACAGGGCTGTTGGGTGTGGGGCAGCTGCTCCCCATTCTCTACATATACCACACGACCCCACACAACCCCCCATCCCTCTGCGGGGCCAGGGAGGGCCATTCCCAACTGATTCCCCTGGAGATGACCATTCTCTCTCTCTCCCGTTCAGGACAGCATGCCCTGTGGTCAGAACTGTGATGTCGAAAGTCCATCACCTGAGCCAGCAGTGGTGGGTCCGGCTGGCAGCCGCGTAAGGGGCACCAGGCAGGTGGACGGGATGGACACGGTGGGGAGTGGCACGACTCCAGCCTCAAGGTGTGGGGATCACAGGGGTTCCTCTGCTGAGGCTTCAGGGAAAGACAAGTCCGGCCTCAGGGCCCTGCTGTGTGCAGGAGGCCAGTGGCCAGGCCTACCCGCCGCCTGAGAACCTCACCCCAGGCTCCGGAAGCAAAAGCAAACGTGGAATGAGGCAAGGGTCCCTTCACTGCCTTTGAAACCACAGCAACCCCCCAGCCCCCGTCATGATGAGCTCTGTTGCACTCTTTGGCCCTTAGATACCAGAAATTTTGAGGCGTGGAGTGGGTCACCCCACAGGTTTGACAGGATTTGGGGTGCGCCTCCAGCCGTACCGCACCTGCGGTGGAGGAGGGAGGGGCCGCAGCAGGTCCTGTCTGGGGCGGCTGGGGTCCAGGGCAGAGGCCAGAGCGTCAGGCCAGCGGGTGGCCTGCCAGGGGCTAAGAAAGCACCTGGGGGTCCCACGAGATGCTCCACACCCCCACGGCGCCTCTCCCACAGCCTCCCGCCGCCCGCCCACGTGTCCCGCACCCTCCTTAGCCGCCTCCCGCCGCGGGAGATAAACTCGCATCCCACAATTCACCGTGGTTTGTTTTCCCGTCCAACACAGATGGCCTATCTGGGGACGGCCGGGGCCCCTGGGTGCGGGCTGCTGCCGTTTTTTCGATGAGCTGTGCACATATGGATGGCGGAACATCTGGAGCGGCCATGTGCTGCACGGGGCAGGCCAGGCCTGGCGAGCCAATCAGGGGGCCCCCGGGCGCCGGGTGCGCGCCCAGCCAGCGAGCGCGGATAAATTATTCATGACCGAGTTATTTGTGGTGCGAGGGGTCCATCAGCTACTTTGATTAAAAATCCAATGAGTAATGAATATGCAAACGCCAGCCACTGCTCCAAGCAACAGATTTGTCAAATTGTCTATACTTCACCGAGATAAAGGAAAATCTCCCGGGGTCCCGAAATTGAAAAACCGCACCGTCAAATCGGAGCATTATCTTAATTATCAAATCTCCTTGGCCATGCAAATACCCCGCGTGAAAGCTGAACAGGGCGACAGGAAGAAAAAAAAAAAAGCAAACCTAGAGCAAGGGAGATATTTGTCTCCAAAACTGGGGGCCTGGCTAGTGAGAAACAGCTTCGCAGAGGAGAAGTGATTTTAATTCACATGGTGACTCCACAGCCATTTAATTATTTTAATTAGGCTTAATTAGTGGTAAATTTACAATGATATGCTTGATACCTGGCATTAAATCTTTCATGCATAAATGTTTTGTTAAAATGAGAAAAAGGCAAGTGGCATTTCGCCAGCAATTACTGCTGAGTGTTCTAATGAAGGATTAGGCTCCGCGCTGATTCTTGAAGACAGGCGGGCACCAAACGCCTTGGGGAGGACTCGCTGGTACCTCCTGCCGGTGCCCCTACCCGCAGCATCACTGTCCTGTCACCCCGGGAGCAGCTGCCCTGCATGAGAGTGAGGGCGGGCAGGGGAAGCTTCCGGGCAAGGGACTGGTCTGACTCCACCCCCGCCCCCCAGCCTCTGTGTATGTTTCTCCATCACCCCCCAAATGATTGCATCTTTGGAACATCAAAACCCGCAGGTAGAGGGGCGAGTGGCAGAGTGGAACAGAGGAGTGTCTGTGCCTATCGGGCTAGTTTGGGAACATCTGAAATTGCTGCGTGGCTGCCCAGGGCCTGGAGGGTGGGGGGCGGGGGGCGGCTCAGAGGAGGCGTTGCAGGGCAATCGGCTGGAACGGCCCCACAAGCCTTCCTGCCTCTCGGCTGAGCTCTGCTGAGGCCTGGCCTCTCGACCTGCAGTTCCAGTTTCTCACAGTCAGCTCAACTCTAGCTGCCCTGGAGTAAACTCTCCACGCACGTCATACTGAGAGACAATGGGGAACAGGAGGGGTGAGATGGGGAGAGTGGGTCAAAGGGAAAGATGACTCGGTGTGGTCACAGGGGAGGACCCTGAATCTGCCTGACAACCTGTGACATCCCAGACAGACATCCCAGACAGACTGCCCAGGTGACATCCGGAGAGAATCATCTCAACATGCTCCCCTCTTGCTCTCAACTCAATGAAAAGTGCTCACCCACCCCTTCTGTTAAAAGGACATAAAAGGGGGCTGGAGCAATAGTACAGTAGGTAGGGTGCTTGCATTTCTTGCAGCTGACCCAGGTTCGATCCTTGGTACCTCTATGGTCTAAGCACCATAGGAGAGGTCCCTAAGCACAGAGTAGCCCCAAGGTGCACCCCCATTCCCAAAGATATGAAAGAAGAAGACTTTTTGTTGTTAGTTTATTTTGCTTTTTTTTAGGCCATCCTTGGCTATATTCAGGGCTAACTTCTGGCTCTGTGTCCAGGAATCACGCCTGGTGGGGCACAGGGACCATATGTGGCTCTGGGATCTAACCCTGGTCAGTTGCGTGCAAGGCAAATGTCCTCCCCACTGCTGCCCTGGCCCTCTTTAGTCAAGTCTTCTGAATTCGAGCACTTGGTCTCTGGCCCTTTGCTTTCAATTTTGACTGCTAAAAGAACCTAAGAGTCTGCGCTCGCTCTAACAACGTCTCAGCTGAGAAGAAGGTGCTTGACGCAACAAGGTAGACAGAGGGGAGGGAGAACCCCCGGAAACACTCACATCGGTGGGCCTGAGCCTGGCCACATCAAGTACTGGCCTGGGTGTGGCCCCAAGGGGCAGAGTGGGGTTTCCTGCTTGGCTTGTGAAGTCCTCGCCCATTGCTTCTGCCACCATGATGGGAAAGGAAGAGCAAGAGGAGGAGGAGGAGGAGGAGGAGCAGGAGGAGGAGGAGGAGCAGGAGGAGGAAGAGGAGGAGGAGGAGGAGGAGCAGGAGGAGGAAGAGGAGGAGGAGGAGGAGCAGGAGGAGGAAGAGGAGGAGGAGCAGGACGAGGAAGAGGAGGAGGAGGAGGAGGAGGAGGAGCAGGAGGAGGAAGAAGAGGAGGAGGAGGAGGAAGAACAGGAGAAAGAGGAGGAGGAGGAGAAGGAGAAGGGAAAGGGCAAGCAGGGTGGTGGGAGCAGGGAACCCCTCATCCCAGCAACCAAGCTGTCTGACCACTTGGATCTCCCCTTCCTCTGTCCAGCTCTTGGTTCTGGCCGCCCCCTCTCCTCAGGCTTTGTTGCTTTGAGTTGCTTTGTTTTGGGGACATCCTTGGCTATGCTCAGGGCTTGCTCCTGGCTCAGGGATTGATCCCAGCTGTCCTTTGGGGTCTGTATGTAGCGGTGCTAGAGATCAAACCCAGGTTGGCGGCGTGTAAGGCAAGCGCCCTACCCCTATGCTCTCTCCCGCCTCGTCTCTCCCTTCTTTGCTTGAACTTCTCTGACTGCCGAGTCCATGTTTTTGGTGCTGACTTAGTCGTTTCCCTGGAGGGTCCTGGTGGTGTTTCTTAAGACCACTTTGAATCTCCAGTCTACGGTTGTGTTACTCCATGTCCACCCTCTAGTGAACTCTCAGAATTGTCTGCCTCAGCTTTTCTTTCCTTTTACAAGATGTACCTATGAGTAGGGTCTTTCACGTTGTTACTCTGCATTTTTGTTTAGCTCACAGGAGCATTTCTGCAGCCAGGTGGCTGAGTTCTTTGAAGGAGCCACTCCTTAGAGCGTCTGGGATGGAAGCCACCCAGGGCCAGGTATCTCATCAGTCTTGTAGCGCTTTATTTCTAGCCGCACCCCAATGCTTGGAAAATGGTAGGCATACCTCGAATCCTCGAGTTAGTGATTGATTAGATCCTATCCACCGAGGGTACTAACTTCTCTAAGGGAAAAGGTGTCTTAGTTCCATCTTGGAATGTGAGATGGAACACAAAGGTATTTGTTGGGTGGAAGTAATTGCACTTAATTCCATTAACCCCAATAGGGAAGACTAATTAGAAGCTTTGCATCTCCCGAAACAATGGCACACCCCCAAGATGTACTAGTATTCTCTAAAGAACATTGTGGGGAACCAGAGACAGTTTAGGGTGTTCAGGCACTTGCTATTCATGCAGACAATCCCAGGTATGGGAGGGCGCCCTGAGGATGGCCAGGAGAGTCCTGAGCACTGTTGAGTGGAGGGAGGGAAGGAAGGAAGGAAGGAAGGAAGGAAGGAAGGAAGGAAGGAAGGAAGGACGGAAGGAAGGAAGGAAGGGAGGGAGGGAGGGAGGGAGGGAGGGAGGGAGGGAGGGAGGGAGAGAAGGAGGAAGGGAGGGAGAGAAGGAGGGAGGGAGGGAGGGAGGGAGAGAAGGAGGAAGGGAGGGAGAGAAGGAGGGAGGGAGGGAGGGAGGAAGGAAAAAAGGAAGGGAGGGAAGAGAGGAGGAAGGAGGGAAGGGAGGAAGGGAGGGAGGAAGGAGGGAGGGAGGGAGGGAAGGAAGGGAAGGGAGGGAGGGAGGGAGGGAGGGAAGGGAGGAGGGAAGGGAGGAAGGCAGATGATGGACTCAGCAGCATGGACCATAGATCCAGAATGTGGAAGCCTCTGCTCGAGACAAGAGGGAAATGAGGGAACTTTGTAGCAGTGGGAAAGAGCTGAGGTGGGGGATGAAGGGGACCGGACTCCTCTATCCCAATGGAGGAAGCTGAGATCCCTGAAGGGTCATCTCAGGATATGGAGCAAAGTTCTCTGTTAGAAGATCAGATCACATGGGCTGAGAAAAACTCGCCTTTTTCTGTGAAGGTGACAAGCAAGGTCTAGATACAGATGAGAGAGTCCAAATTCACAGAAGATGGGAACTACTGTGGGGAGAGAGGGGAAGAAGATGGGCAAGAAGGTGGACTCATACCACTTAAGGTTTAGTTAATCGCAGTGATTGACATCCACTGAATGTGGCAGAATAAGCTCTTGTTTATTTATGAGTTTTTAAGTTTGCAGCCCTGTGGTTTACAATACGGCAGATAGGGTTGTAGACATGCATTGTTCCAACACCAGCCTCCCACACGAGCGTCTGTTTCCCACCACTACTGTCTTAGGGTGTATTCCAGCCACCCCCCACCTCTGTTAAGCTCAGTTCTGTAACCAGGTCTCAGGTTCTGCTGTCTTTCTGCTTCTTTATGTCCTCCTCTCTTCCCAGCTGGTTCCACTCAGCAAGATCTCCTCTCAGTCCATCCACATAGCAGCTAATTGCATGATTTCATCTTTTCTTAGAGCTGTGTAGTATTCCACTGTGTGTTTGTACCCTAGTTCCTTTCTCCACTCATCTGTTCTTGCATGCTCAGGTTGCTTCCAGATCATGGCTACTGTTTATAGTACCGCAATAAACACAGGAATGCAAATGACTTTTTGAAATAATTGTCTTGAGGCCTTTGGGGGGTAGATGTTGATTGTTATTCTACAAAACTAATATAGAAATAAAAACAGAGGTAGAAATCCACATTGAACAAGAGCAAGAGATTCCAAATAACATATAAGGTTCCAAGGCTTTTGAAACTAGGAAGTAAAAGAACTGAAATGTGCTTAAAAGATAGACAAGGGAATGGTGGTGGACCGGGGGCAGGGAGGCAAACTCATGCTCACTCCAGAACTCCAGAGACAGTCAGAGGCTGGAGGGACCCAGGACCTCTGGAAGCCAAGACATGCATGGGATTGAGCACAGCAGAGCTGGATGGAGTTTGGGGGGTATTCAGTGGGGCTTTACTCTTGTCCCCCTTTGGAGCCCATGTCCCCATCACCTGCAGGTCTCTGAGAGACTGCCTCATGGGCGTCACCTTCAGCCCAAGAGAGCGTCTGGCCCAGGCTCACGGCTTCTCTCCAGGGAAACTCCATCTCCAGCACCCGGTCAATGCAAGGATAAGGAGACACCGTTTTTCTGGCTAGAGATGAGTTGGGAGACTCCCTGCAGCTCCAGAACTTTTGGGAGGACAAGGGGAAGAGTTTGTTACTATTATATCCTAATTCATCTCCTCCCTCTGCTGGGAAGAGCCACTCCTCACCATGATGTTGATGACACTCCCACTTGCACTCCTGGACACGCATCTCAGCCTCAGAGTCCCAGGGCACCCAACTACAGAGGAAACATCCGAAGGACAGACTTGAAGCCTCGTGCTGTGCTACCTCCCCTGGCTGGGTTGGGCACTCCATCCCCGGTGGTGACAGAATGGATCTGGTGGGTAGTATAGATCACTGCTGGAATGTTCTCTCAGCGACGATTAAAACTTTCACTAATGGCACTCCGGAATGGGATTCCAATGGAAGGAGGTACCCTGGCAGGAGTAATATCTGAGACATTTGAAAAGTTCTAGGGAAGTAGTAATTATAAAGACTATTAAGTTAAATGGCTATTGCTAAGGGCAATCAACACATTGGAGAAAGAAATAAAGGCTGAGGGTGATTAATCACCAATTAAATGCTAAGTCTGAAAGCCAGTGAGTCCAATTGGCAGCATATAAAAAGACTAACTCTTGCATCTAGAGGGCAGGGAGAGCCGAGGATCAGATCCCAGGCTTAATTAGAAAGGTAGCAAAACCCTGAAGGAGACAGAGTTCTCCATCTCGGAGGGCCTGTCAGCCCAAGGTCAGAGCCACGCCTGTGATGGGAAGGACACTGAGATGTGATGTGCCATCCTGTCGGCTGTTTTGAAGCTCCAGGTTGCTCTGAACTTTGTGAGCCCATTGTAACAGCAGGTTTTGCCTTCTATTAAAACACAGAATTTCATGCATCTGAGGGCCTCTGCCCTAAGAAATAGAACACACGCCTTTCTTAGCCTTTGCTCTCCTCTTCCTTCCCGGTTGGCAGACTGATCATGACACATCTATCCAGGTGCAGGCGTGTGGGGGCAGGTCACGCGTGTGGTCTGGGCTGAGGTGCTCACAGTCAGCCAGGTGAGTCAGCCTTCTGGGTATTCATTTCCTCGATTTCCAGTGGGCAGACACAGTAGGCACACTTCCTAGAGTTGGCAGAACGACACCTTGAGGATAGGATAAGGATGGTGGCAGTTGAGGGGCCCAGGGTGAAACTGCCTCCTCTTTTAGACGGAGTAGTAAATGAGACACTGCCCAGTGGGGACAAGCCCAGCCTTTAGACAAAAGGATGTGGGTGGGAAGTGACGGGTGCTCTGCATCATTCCCCCTTTTCTTCCAAATGATGGACCCCTCTCTACTTCAACCAGACAGCTCTAGGAGGAAGATAGCGGGCCCTGTGCAAACTCAAATAGGTGGTAGCCCAGATGCAGCTATTAAGCAGATGTGCCTTTGGTGGAAGCAGATGGACATAGTGTCAGGTGCATCGGATGTGACTGCTTGGTGGAGAATGGCTCTTCCAGCCCTCTCAGGGATCAGGACCAGGTACAGTTGATGCTTGCTTGGGAGGGGTTGCAGTGTACCTCCATGGTTTGGTCCTAGGGAGGTGGGATCTTTCAGCCGCTGTCCAGATGAGTCTGAAGGGAGCCTCTCCATCTGGACATTCCCCTGACTGCCCCCCTGGCCCTCCCCATGCACCACGTGATGCTAAGAGACTGATAGACTATAGATTTGGGGACACCCATATGCTGGAAGTCGGGAGATCAAGGTTCAGGGTCTGGACACAGTAGATTTGAGAGGGTCCAGGGTCCAGGACATTCTAGGACATGCCCTTCAAAGTGAAGGTCAGTGTGTCTCACCACCAAGAAAGCTGCATGGTGTGTGTTAGGCCACTGGGCTCTGAAGTCAGAAGATGGCTCCGAGTCAGCCAGCACTCAGTAGGAAGGGACACCTGGAGGGGGCCCCCGGGAGGAAGGGGCCTGCAGTAGGGCTGGCACTATGGGCCACGTTCCCTGTCACATGAAGTTACGATATGAGCGACATGGGACCAGGCAACCCATTTGGTCTACCAGGAGTAGCCACTAAGCACCACGGGCTGTGTTCCCAACCAACCAACAGAAACCACACAGGTACCCAGGATGGGCTACAAAGATGGACAGCGAGTCTCGTCTGTCACAGGAAGCTATGATTTGAGCGCCATGGGACAAGGTGCCCTCTGGAATATATGGCAGACACCGTGCAGATGCTCACACCTGGGGCTCTGGAGTGGCGCCATCCTTCCTGCCGTGCATAACAGGGCCTCTTGAAGCCCAGGTCCCAGTGAGCCCTGGAAGAGAGAGAGTGTGCTTAGGCCGAGCTCTGGGCACTGAGGGTGGAGCCCCAGGGCACCCTGCAGGCAGAGTGTCTGGGGCCCAGCTGCAAGCAGTGCTCAGGGGAACAGTCCTGGGGCTGGTTAGGAGGAAACAGATCGAAGGAGCAAGAAGTTGGCCCCGCTGGTGGCTGGACCTCATTCCTGCCCTGGTGCTTCTTGCTCAGCAGCTGGCACTTCTGACCGACACCTTGGGGCAGCTCCCTGACTCCCAGACTGGGCGGTACTGCCCCCGCCTCCCCCACCCCAGGCCAGCAGTAGCCTCTGATGCAAGCAGGTCACCTTCTGTTGGCTCTCACAGAGAAGGTAGATCTGAAAGGGTGATAGGGAAAATCCCATTGGTACCCTCTGGACTCGCTGATAGAGCAGTGAAACCCTGGCTGGGCCTGAAACATGACGCAAAGCTGATATAGAGCAGCCTGCCCCCCCACCCTGCATGAACCCCTCCTCTGCTGAGCTGGGGGCTGTACGCATGACTCCTGCAGTGAGGAGGGGCCGAGGGGCCCTCCTCCCCCAGCCTATGTGGCAGCTGCTCACTGCCTGGCCCAGTGTCCCACACAGGGATGAGTTTCCCTGGATGTGACGGTGCGTGTCCTACCGGGTCCAGGGAGGTTCCCACCGTCTTCCTTCTTCGGGGACTCTGGATCGAAGGGTGCAGGAGGCGAGAGGGGTGAGCTGTGTGTCTTCCGTCAGCAGGCGGGCGGGCTGGAACTCAGGTGAAACCTGGTGTCTCCTGGTCTCCCTCCCCTCCTGTCACTTGGCTCTGCTGAGCAGAACATCACAGCCGGAGAAGGCTTGCTGATGGAGAGCGGGGGTCCAAGGGGTCAGGGTCTGGGCCATGCCAGAGGACACTCCCTAACTCCAGCAGAGGCCCTGGGGATGGCAGGGAAACCAAGGCAAGGGAGTAGTAGGAGAAGGTGAGGGGTGCCATGGCAGTGCGGAGACTGCACGTGTGCCCCCCTCCCGTGTGCCCCCAGGCAGAAGAACAAGCAGAATCCTGGGGGCCCTAGAAGTCCTCGGCATGGGGAGTGCTGCCTTGGACCTCACACGCTTCAGACACCCTCATTCAGATGGGCTGGTGCCATTACTGCACGTGGGCCCCGAACCACCTCCCCTGTCCCGCGTCCCCACCACCCCACCAGCCCCCCACCCGTGTCCTTCTAAAGGCAGGATGGCGGGAGAGGGCTCTCTGGCCTCCGGTCAAGGCCGCTCCAGGGAAATCTTCCAAAGCCAGGGCCTTCGGGGTCTCCCGAGCCCCTGCAGTGCGGGCGTTCCCGACTCTGGATCCCTCTCTAAAGACCGTCACTCCTCTGCGTTGGTCTCCCGGGACACTGGGCCATCCCACAGCAGCCCTGTGCACTTCCCACTCACTGACCAGCTGGCCTCTGACAGAGCAAGGCACCGTGAGCTGTCTCCGCAGCTGCCGTTCCCCGAGACTGGAAGGACTCTTGAGAAGCTAAATCACCGTCCCTGCCTGGGGTGGAGCGGTCTGGAGGTGGGGTCAGAACAAGGTGGTGTTCCTCTTCACCTGGCTCCCCTAAGGAACGCTACGGGCAAGGGGGAGGGCCATCCCTCTCCTGATTCTTCCCAGGGCAGGAGGTTGAGTTCTCCCCCTTCCACCCCCCCCCAACAGACAAAAGGTCATTGCTAGGTCAGTTTCTCACATGCATCTTCACATCAAAAGGGCCAACTCGTACATGAGTCATGGGTCTGCAGAGATGGAAGATGAATCTCTCCTAAAAGACAGCCGCCCGTACCAGCCCGGGAAGAGCAAAGCCAAGAGAAAGAGCAAGAGCTGAGGGGGAACTTGAAAACTCCAGACCCCCAAGCAGTGGCTCTGGTGGGTGAGAAGACGTGGTGTGTGTGCAGCAAGAACAGGACATGCTCCAAAAGGATCAGGGAGAGATGTTGGGCAGAGAAGCCACCGTAGCAGAAACAAGAACCGAGAAGGATCCCTGCTCTGCGGGGCGGGACACCGGGAGCATGTGAGTACGCATGTGAGTAAGAGATGACATCCTTCTCGTGCACAGTGTCGATCCCGTCTTCGCTTCCAAACAGCAAACACTGGAAATGCGAACATTCTCCAGAGAGCCCGGGATCTAAACACAAGAAGAAACAGCTGCAAAGTGGAAAGCGTTTGCTACAAGTTTGCTGGACAGAGGAGGACTGTGAGGGGCTGGCGCTGCTTTTCATTAAAATAGTGGGAAACAATTTGGCAGCAGATAATATGAATTTGGTATCACTTTGTGAAAAATGCAAATTAGATTTTAAAAATGGGGCCTTGGGAGATGACTCCAAGCTTCTGGCACTTGGGAGGCCCTGAGTTTGACCCTCGACACCCACGTCTCTCTCGGCACTGCCCTGAACACTGGCCTCGGTGTCCGAAGCACTGAACATTGAGGTCCGCATTTCAGGGTCAAACATTAACCAGAGTCGTCTCTGGACCCCTCCGAGCCCTGCTGCATCTTTTATACATACATATATATTAACAAACAATGGTGGGGTGCGAGGTCCAAAGGCCTGGGCTAAGGTCCAAACTCTAGCAGCCCTGCCCTGGGCAGTGCTGGACACAGGACTGCCCCGGAGCACGACTGCCCACTGGCTGCTCTTCTCTGGCCTATTCTTAGAATTCTGCCAGATAATGAGCGTGGAAGCAGCTTCCACCTGGAAGTCACCGCACATGTGAAGCGCTCATGATTGTAAACGTTTTACCCGCGGCTGGACTTGGCCAGAGAACAGGCGGCGCTGGTTGTGCTTTTGGAACGTGGTGTTCAAAAAGGCACATCCCGCTGGCTTGCAGAGCCTTTAAATGTCTCATCCGGAGACAGATTGTCTCATCAGAAATACTCACATATCTGGACGATGTGCAAACCACCCAGCTAAATTTGCTACCTCTGAAAATAGTTCTGGGGTCTCTCTAGGACAGGCCCAGCCCCAGACACGTTCAGAAAGGTGGCCACTCCCCCTCCCCCAAGGCCTGCTGTGCCCTAACCCCTCCCAAGCCCACCTCCACGCCCATCACCCCTAACACACAAACATGAACCAAGACCCTCTCACGCTGCAGGGATGGTTATGGATATCAGTAGCTTGTGCCAAACTACACTTTCCAAGAGAATGGGCATGCAGACATGGAATAAAGTGTTAAGCTAGGGTGTAAAGATCAGATGGCGAATTCATGCAGAAATGTGACATTACTACCGAAATGTCTGGAGTGCTGGTAGCACCCTTGAACTTCTGAAGCTCCTTCTTTCGTCCTACAAAAGAAGCAGAAAAAAAATTTTCTTCTTCCATACCCAAGTGGCCCCTAGCTGACAGATTGACTTTGAAGTCTCACATAGGGGCTATGTATGAACTGAATCCGGGTTCTCCTACGGTCCTGCTCAGAAAGAATCTTCCGGATTGCCCCACAGGTGCAAGAATCCCTCCCCATGATCCTCTAACATAAGATCACCCACAATGTAGAGTGACCTTTGGCTCATAGAGACCTTTTACCTCCAAGACAGAGTCTCATACTATGGATGATGTTGATGGTTAGAAAGATTTCCTCCTCCCAACCTGAATCTATTTCCTGATTTTGGAGGGCAGTGGGGTGGGGTTGGGGGCTCCCTAGTGCTGCCGGAGACTGGGGGCCACTCATGAGGATAATTCTATGACCCTGACCTGACACTGCAGTGCTAAGTTCTGGTCATCAATAGCACATCACTCCTCTAGGCTCTGCTTGGGCCCCAGCCATGCTCCGGGGGGAGCAGGGTCCCCTGCGGGGCTGGAACTCGGAAGCTGTGCCAGAGCTGGCCTGCCCTGAAGCGCTCTCCCTGGCCCACGTATCCCCTGATTTCAACCCACTGCTTCCGTTGCAAGACTCTGGAACAAAAGAGCACAGCCAGGTGATGCATTTTCTCCACCACGACAACGACGGTGAGGGCCCTTTGTCTCTGCAAAGATGCTATTTTGTTCGGCTGTTCGCAAAGTGCGTTTCACTGAGCGCTAGTTCCAGGGAATGCTGGCAGGCGGTGGGTCAGACAGGCTTGGAGAATGCTGAGCTAATGGAAGTCACACGCTCGCTGTCCTCGGGACGTTGGGGGCCTGTAATAAGGGGATACGCTAAGCCCTGCTGAGGAGGGGATTTAGATGCTGTGTTTTTCCAACGTGGGTCACCCTACACTGCTCCGCTAGTAGCTGACTTAAGGGATTGATGTTGGGAATGAGTGTCTCTAGGGTCCAGGGCTACTTCCACTGCCTCACTGTGGTCCATTGCACCTCTCTGTGGCCAGCACGGGAGCCTGAAACTGGCCCCGGGGGAGTGCTGATGCCACGGGAACTTGCCGGGCTTCGGATGGGAGAGCTGACGGCTAAGCCTTACCAGCACTCCGTTGAATGCAGCGTGGGGCAAAGCCATCAGATCCTGGCTCTGGGACAGGCCCCTGCACCTCTGCAGGCCTTTGCCCAGCCCTTGCCTCTGTGAATCCTGCAGTGCTTCCCGGGCTGAGCGGGAGCTAGGGGGAGTGTCCTTCTGGGCTGAATGTTCCTGACCCATGTGTCCATCCTGCATCACGATCTCCAACCTCTCAGCCCCCTGCTGCCTGATCAGGACCAAACGGCCTCCTTTTGCTAGGTTTCTGGCCCCAGTGGAAAGTTCTGGAAGGTGACACCATCCTCCAGATGTAACCTGGCAGAATTGAGTTGGTGAGTCACGGAGAGGAAGGTCCGAGGTGTTTGGTCCTTTTCCTCCCCCAGGGCAGCCACTCTGGTCTCTGACAGTCACGTGGACGTCATGCAGAGGGGGGAACAGCCAGGCTCAGGGGTGCAGGTGAGTCTAATCTACTGGGTGACCTGGAGTCATTTGTGAAACAACCACCCTTAGTCCCCTCACCTTCCCCGCCCAAACTCTCAGAACACCCCGAAAGTGCCCACATACGGTGCTGGCCATCGAGTCTGGCCCTGGAGTGCTCAGGAAATGACACGTCACCACGTGTATCATTTCCAAGCTCTTTGCTGTCCTGATGAACGTGCAGTGGACGAGTGTGCACTCTGACTCCAGGCTGAAGCTCCCCCTCTGCAGTCTAGAGCTTCTTGCCTCCCTCAGGGTCCACCCAGAGGCAGCTGGGGGTGCAGACAGGGAGATGGACGCCTCTCCCCTTGGAAGATGCTTCCCGTGCCTCTCTGCTCCGGGACTCGAGACTGGCTGCAGCTGCACCATGCCTGGCTTGGCTCCTGGCCTCCCTAAGGAACTCTCTGGACCCCTCGCCCCCCTTTCCCCGTGAACAAAGCTCACCGGAATATCCAGCTGAGGCGGTGCTTTGAGGCAAGACCCAGACACCAGCGAGGCCGGTACAACCTCAGCAGAGTGTCTGAGGTAGTTCTTTCCCAGGATTCAAGTTGGTGGAAAATAGGAGACCTCTTCCTCACTGTTGCTGCAGGCTCTCTTCCTTTCTGGGCTTGGTGGACAGTGGTGGGGGACACGCCAGACCCAGGGAAGGCCTGAGCGAAGCCTGCAGGTGAAGACTGTATTACTGTAGCACTGTAGCACTGTCATCCCATTGCTCATCGATTTGATGGAGCGGGCACCAGTAACGTCTCCATTGTGAGACTTGTTGTTACTGTTTTTGGTATATCGAATACACCACAGGGAGCTTGCCAGGCTCTGCTGTGTGGGCGGGATACTCTCGGTAGCTTGCCGGGCTCTCTGAGAGGGATGGAGGAATTGAACCCAGGTCAGCCACCTGTAAGGCAAATGCCCTACCCGCTGTGCTATCGCTTCAGTCCACAAAAAAAAATAAAAACAAAGTGTGGGGTTAAACACACACCTGACATGGAAGAACATGTGGTCTCAGGAGCAAGGCCATGGGGGTGGCTTTGATTTAGCATGTCCAAGATTTAGGTCAGGTGACCAGCATGCCAGCACAGGCTCTGCTCCTCAGCGGGGCAAGAACCTGAAAGGAGTGCCTGAGCCTCATCTGCCAGGGTGAGAGCGTGTGAGATAACACATTTGCAGGCCACACCTGAGAATACTTGAGGGCTGCTCCCAGCTCTGAGCTGGACAGTGCTTCAGGGACCACGTGGTGCCAGGAATGACCCAGAGCCTCTACATGCAAAATAATTTCTTTAACCCTTAAAACTACATTTTTTTTTGTCTTTAGGTGGGGCACACCCAGTGGTGCTCAGGGCTTACTCCTGGCTCTGCACTCAGAGGTCACTCCTGTGGAGTCAGGGGGCCACAGGGGATGCCGGGGATTGAATCTGAATCAGGCTGAGCTGTGTGCTATCTGCCGTGGTATCGCGCTGGCCCCTTAACACTACATTTTACACAGGCTGTGTTGACACCTGTTATCTTGGCTTGTGGAGTCCCTGTCTTCCTCTTCCTTGGTCTTGGCATTCCTGGGCTCTGGGTGGGCCTCGGGCCACTCTCTTGTTTATAGGTACCAAGTCACTGTGGCCGGTGCAGAGATGGGGTGCGGCCAGACTGCTGCGGACTGTTGCCTGTGCAGAAAAGGCCAAGCTCTCCTCTCTGCTCTGAAGGGCCACAGAGCCCCGCGTCCTTGAGCGTCATGGTGGGACACACTGCTTTGGGAAGGAGGCCAGCAGGGGGGTGTTGTGATTCCCGTCTCCAGTGACATTGACCTCACCTGCAGTAGTCTGTATATGCCAAATGTAACCTGTAATCCCTCTCTCAGAAAGACTTGTTTGGTGTATTCTGTGCAGTGCCTGGGATTGATCCCATGGTTTCATATTCTGTCCCTGGACCCAGAAAAAAATTAATATACACATAAAAGAAATCAAATATATATATAAAATGGGTAACCAAGCTTGCAAAAAAAGTGGGGAACCACAGGAATCTAAAATGAAGATGGAATAAAATGACAGCATAAAAACGTGCCATTTGACATACAAATTGAAGTGGTAGCTCCATTAGGGGTTGGTTTTAGACAATTATATGTCTATGACCTGGGCCTGAGATTGAATCATCAGAAGGTCACAAGTGATAAGCCCTTAAGCTTCTATTGCATTTGAAATGAGAATCCTGCATAAAGGTGGGAACCTTTGGTCTCAGGCTAGGATGAACCAGGTGAACTCAAAATACATCTCACCTGGGGAGACAAGTGTACCTTATTAGCATGAACTCAGAAGAGGGTGGGTTTGCTTTGATCATTTATAAAGCACAGTGGTCTGATGCTTGGGGATGCCAGGTAGCTAGTTGCATGGTCTGGGAATCCCCAATCTATAAATTAATGTGAAATGGTACTCAGGTGGATACAAATACTTGGAAATCAGTCAGAAGCTGTCTTAGACTCTTTGACAAGAGGCCATTCAAATCAAAAGATTCTCCACAGATAAATTCCCATGTAAAGCATCTTCATAATCCCGCATAAAAATACGTATGAAATCTATACACTTTGAGTAAGAGATGGAGATTTAACAAAAATAATTTTTAAATACCCTCTCTCTACAAAAACTAGATAAAAGGACCACTTAACTGATAAAAATAACTGTTCTTGAGCTAAAATACCCATATTATATATGATTTATTACAGAAAATGTTGGTGGGCCCTGGTTTATATGATGGTAGTCCTTTAAGAAAGATATACCTTAGAACTGGGCCTAGAGAGTTTACCTGAAATCTTAAAGACTTATAACATTATAATTTTTCTTTAACCACATCCTGAAAAGAAATTAAGTGTGCCTGAAATGAATATATATGTAAGAGGAAGAATCAACCACATAAAGAGCATGAAAATAAGAAAGAGCAAAAGAAAACAAGCTGCATGATGCAAAAAAAATCTCAATAGAATGATCAGAAATAAAAATATATTGTCATTGATATAAATGAAAAGTGGAAGGGCCATGGGGAGATCAGACACAACAGAAGAATGAATTAATGAACTTAAAAGTATATCTTAAAAATTAACTTTCTGAGGTTAAGATAGAAATATAGGGGCCAGAACCCTAATATTTGTAGTGGGGAGGGCACTTGCCTTGTACATGGCTGACCAGGATTTAACCCCTGGTACCTCATATAGTCATCTAAGCTCCACCAGGAGTATCCCTGACCACAGAGCCAGTAGTCATCCCGGAAAACCTCTGAAAAACAAAAACAAAAAGGTAAATATATAAGTGTTTGAGATGTGGAAGAAAGGATGAGAAGTTTTCATGTTTATCAAATATGAATTACGAGAAGAGAATAAGAAGGTAAGAGAGGCAATCTTAGAATTATCTAAGGGGCATTTCAGAATGACTTGATAAGCATTACTTTTAAATTTTGACAATCAAAGCCACTCCTAATAAGAGAAAATGAAAATAAGTCTACCCCGAGAGCATCACTCATTGTATTAAAATTTCAGCGCACTGAAGACAAAGAGAAGGTCATTAGAGAGAAAAGATGGATTATTATGAAGGAATGACGTTAGCAACTGTGAAGCAGAAGCAAGTTTCCATAGCAAGTATAAAAACAAAGAGAACAGAATTGTCTTCAAAGAAAATAATGTCTTCAAACAATTGAGGGATAAAAACTTGTCAAATTGAAATTCTAATGAGTCAGAGAGAAAAAAAGAAAGGCATTTCAAATAATAGACTAACTGGATTTTCTATTAATAGGTTATCTTTAAAAGATCCATGGCAGGCTTGTTTTAGGAGGAAAATTCTAAATAGATGTGAAGTCAGGGCTGAAATGCAGGAAGAAAGGACATGATAAACATGCGTATGAAACCAATCAAATATCTAATACATAGAATATCATGATAATGTTAAGTAAATATGGGATATATAACAGTATATCAAGGTGTAAACATGGGCTATAAGGCAGTATAGCAGGATATACAACAGTGGATAAAAAGCACTGGAAAATAATGATAATAATGTCTAAGCTAGAAGTACTGATCGTGGAGTAGGAGGTTTCATGTTACTTGGTGATATGGATTTGTATTAGCTTCAGACTTTATTGCGAATGCATTTTAATAAATGAGGAAAAGTCTTTTCATCTCAAACCTATAAGAGAAGAGAATAAAGAACAAAAGGTTGTAGTCAAATTGGAGGGGGGAAAGGAAGCATAAAACAAATACAGTGAGAAGAATGCAAAACAAGAAAATGGTAGAAGTGAATCCAAACAGATTAGGAGTAACAGTATTTTTCAGTAGATTTAAATTTCTGGTTACAATGTATATTTTAGGCACCAGAGAGAGTACAGATATAAGGCGTTTGCCTCGCATGCAGCTGATCTGTTGATTCATATATGATCCCTGAGCACAGAGCCATGAGTAAGCCATGAGTACTACCGGGTGTGTCCCCAAAACCAGAAAAAAATTGTACTTTAATTTATAAATATTTGTGTTTTAATTTTGATGATCAGTTTGGATCTTAAAATATGCCTCAACTCTCTGTAGTTTATAAGGCATGCATGATCCACTGTAACACTTGCAGGATGAAAATAAAATGGCATGAAGAAAAAGTTGCCATGAAGGGAGGCAGAGGTGAGAGGTGAGAGGTAAGAGGTGAGAGGCAGAGGGATGTTCTCTGCAACAGGAGTTAATGAATGGCCTGGGGGTTCAGCCTTACAACCTCTTGAACATCTGGTTCTGTGAGCCTGCAAATACCTCACCTTTCCTGGCTATGTTGCAAACCTGTATGAGTTGGGGGTTTGGCTCTAGATCAGTTAAGGGAGAGGTGAGACTCTTGGAAGGTGGCTGCCTGAGAAGGGTAATATGAGAGGTGTGTTCAATGAACGTTGGTCTGGTGGGTACAAGAAGAGAACCGGAGAAGGAAGGTCTTGAAAAGGAGCCAGGGATAAGGTGTTCCTGCAGGCGAGAGGCGCGCAAGGCTGGAGAAGAAGCGGTAAGTTTCTTGGACAGCAAAGGTGGACGTCTGCTTTCTTTAAGATCAATTCTTTCAGAATCTGGAAAGGTGGCTGAGTGGTTGAGCCTTGTGTGTGATTACACACACACACACACACACACACACACACACACACACACACACAGAGGCTCTGTGCTGCTAGAGTTTTTTTTAAGACTTCAATGGTAAGGTTATGCTTCTGTAAGCCAAGGCCCAACCAATTCAATGGCTTTAATAAGTGGGCATTAAATAATCAAAGAGATGCCCATCCCCAAGGGGCACAAAACTTGACGCAGTCGGAATGAAAGTGATGAGGTGGAGGCACTCACTCACTCACTCACTCATGAATAAGAGCTTGGCCTCTAGGGCGGGCTGGTTGGAGTACAACTCCAAGAAACCCCAGAAAGAAGTCTGTTGGCGTGGAACGCACAGAGAAAGGAACTGGCTCTCTGAGTGTTTGTTTTGGGGTCACACCTGGCAATGCTCAAGGCTTACTCCTGACTCTGCACTCAGGACTCACCCCTGTGGTACTCCAGGGATCATGTATAGTGCCGGGGATGGAACCCAGGTTGGCCGCACACAAGGTTAGCCCCTGACCTGCTGTACTCTCGCTCTGGCCTCTTCTGAGCTCCTTTTATCTTAAGTATTCAGAGACCCCCTTCACCCAACTTGCTAACATCTCTTCTCACTTAGAAATTCTGTGAGTTTTGGGGCTGGAGTGATAGCATAGCGGGTAGGGCATTTGCCTTGCACGCGGCCGACCTGGGTTCAAATCCAAGCATCCCATATGGTCCCCTGAGCACCGCCAGGAGTAATTCATGAGTGCAGAGCCAGGAGTAACCCCTGTGCATCGCCAGGTGTGACCCAAAAACCAAAAAAAAAAAAAAAAAAAAGAAATTCTGTGAGTTTTTCTTTCATTTTTTTTAATGTGTTTATTTCTGAGTGTGAGATACCTGAGCAGAGAGAAAGGCCTGTTTGTCTCTGTGCTTCCACATGTGTGCTTGTGTGTGTGTGTGTGTGTGTGTGTTTGTGTCCTTATGTGTATGTGCATATGTCAGCACATGACCACGTAAGGTCTGTGATTCCTGCCCTCCCTGTCTCACTGCAGGTCTGGCTGACTCTGCATGTGTGTGTTTGTATGTGTGTATGTGTGCGCGCGCGCGTGCATGCACATATCATTTGTTTATTCCTTCCTCCTTTGCCTCCTCCTTTGACTGTGCCCCTATCCTCCCCCCTCCCCGCACAACTCTGTGAGACGCTTGAACATTTCTCAGTTATGTGATGTTCTCAGCAGGAGGATGGAGCCAAATAATGGTGTTTCTAGTTATTACTCTGATGAATCACAGGGGAACAGCCTTCACCAAGGTAGAACGGCTTGCATAAAATATGTTCATTCAATTAAAAAAAAAAGAAATTGAAAAATAAGATACTGCCAACGTGGGGCCCTGAGTTATGTGGGGTTTATGCAGAGATTCTATTTGCAATTCAAGCCAGAAGCACGGCAGAGGCACCTGGGAGCAGGCGCCATGGCGGGGGAGGGTTCTGCCGACTGAAAACCCTGTGCTGCAGAAGCCGGTCCTGGAACAGGGAAGGAGCCGGTGTGGAGAGACCCGGGTGTCCCCAGCCTGGTATCTGAGTCGCGGTGTCTTTACTGGAGAGGCTCTGAGAGCTGCTGGGCCTGTTTGTTCTCTTGTGACCTGCTGCCCAGGTGACCGTGCTTGGTGCCACTTGTCTCCATGCCCCTTGATGGGCTCAGGCACAGATGCCCCAAACACGGGGCTGACTAGTGAGGCAGAGCATGGCAGAGAGAGGGGAGCCGGGGGATTCTGCTTATCTCTGACTCTGGAACCATCCTTGGATGTGGAACCAAGGAACGCGTGGAGGGAGTGGTGAAGGGTGGAAGCTGTGCGGGGGGATGGGTCTTGTTGAAATGGAAGCTTGGAGAGAACAGAGAGCCGCAGGGACGAGCCGGAGGAAGTCAGGAGCGAGAAGAGATTCTGGGCAGTGGCCTGGAGAGAAGCAGAAGGGCTGGGCATGGGCAGGAAGACCCCGTGACTGCAAGGGCGGCAGTGAGAGGAGCGTGCTGAGTGCCGGTCGGGCTCTAGAGCTGGGACAGAAGCAAAGTCCTTTCCTCAGGAGCCCCGCTGTCCCGAGGCTTGCGGTGGCCAGCACTCCTGACCTGGGTGATTCCATTTTCTGTCAATGGCATTTTCCCTGAGCCAGACCACTGCGTTAGTGGGAAGATGGCCCACAGCGGCCGGGGCTTTGCTCTTGACATGAAATTAATGATGAGACAGAGCTGGACTTAGAAAGTTGTTTTTTATTTCCCCAAGCCAAGGGGGACATGGAAGCCCAGACTGCTTGCTCGCTCAGACCACCAGGCAAACTTCTCCAAATAGCACAGTAATAAAATGGGCTTTTATGACTTCCCAGCTCGGGGCAGGTCCAAGCAGTGATGTAGTGCTTTGGCCTGGCATCTCGTCCTCCGGGGGGTTGGAGAGGTAACAGGAACCATTCTAATTTTAAAGCCTTTGTGTGGCTTCCCACCCTTCTGGCGAGGAGGGACAGGCAGCAAGGAGCAAGTGGCCCGGATTGAAAACGGTCTTTTTCTTCAACTTCCTGCTTGGTGAAGTCAATGGGAGCAGCCGTGGTTTGTGCCAGAAACGTCCTTGGCCTGGGCTCTGCATCCACGACAGGGGCTAACCGAATACACCAGCAACGATGACAGAAATGTGTGGGGAAATGTCAGTGCCACCACTGTACTTTGGGGCATCTGGACGGCAGGAGCTTGGGGCCGGGGAGCACGGGGCGAGCCTTGGCTGCAGGGAGCACAGGAGCAGACTGTGGCCTGGGAGCCAGGGAAGAGACAGGGCAGCAGGAAGGGGTGGGAAGAAGCACCTGGAGTCGGTCTCTCCTCCCGCACAGCTTCCATCTCTCTCCTCTCGGCAGAGAAGAAGCAGAAACCACCCCCATTCTCACTCTCCAGCCCCCGCTGGGAAAATCCCAGGGAAGATTCTGACTGGCTCTCTCTGGTCAGGTGATCCCCGGCTGCTGCCCAGAATAAGACCCGCTGGTAGCCACAGTGCACAGTCCCCCAGTGATGGGGCGGGCCGGCGGGGGAGGGAGGAGGGCCAGTTACCAACCAGGGTCGAAAGGGGTGTGGAAAACGAAAGCTTCCCAGGGCCGGGGCCAGATTTTGGCCATAGGCCCCGGTTCCCTGGCAGCATTCCCGTCTCGGGAGCACCCAGGAGAAAGTGTTTTGTCCCCCGGAACTTTGAGTTTATTTACTAATCGCCCCTGAGAAAGCGGCTGCTGGAATAGATTAGGATAACTCGATGGTAAGATTTTAATGACACAACACTGAGACCTCAGGAGGCCTGGGCCCTGCAGTGGATCGATTCACATACCTTTCACTCAGACCCGAGCGACTGAAAATCATTTTGCTCCCCGAGCTCTTAAAGGTCAGGAGTTGAATGCTTCAAGAAAATCTCTTTCTCTATCACAGAAAACCTCTTGCATTTAGCATCTTGTCAATCAGCGGCACACCCGGAGGCCTTGGACGGGGTGGGGGCGGGGTGGTGAGGGGGTTGCAGAAAATGTGGGCTGGGTTTCTTCTTATTTTTCTGTCTGGGCTGGTGTGTGTGTGTGTGTGTGTGTGTGTGTGTGTGTGTGTGTCTGTGTGTGTGTGTGTGTGTCTGTGTCTGTGTCTGTGTGTGTCTGTGTGTGTGTGTGTGTATGTCTGTGTCTGTGTCTGTGTGCGCTCGTGCACGTGCCTGGGGGATCCTGCCTTGTTAGAATTTACTTTTCTTCTCCTAAGCAGCTGTGTGGAGCCAGGTTTGAATTCTCAGAGCAGGAGAACCCCCTCCCCCACCCCCATCTCAGGTCTGCACTACCTGGTGTTACAATGAGAAAGAATCTGGGATATATTGGCATCACCACCTAAAGGGGGCCCTTCCAGAACACACCAGCCCCTAGTCATCTCAAAGAAAACCCTCTTTAAGCATTCCTGAGACTCAGGGCAGAGGTCCAACATGCAAATGAGACCTCACCCCCACATGCCCCCTTGACAAGGAGTCTGAAGTTATGTGTCCCCCTGGCTCACTGACCTGCAGCTTAATGACATGCAAATGGGCAGGACACTGTCTGTCAAGAATCCCTTTGTCCTACCTGTCAGACAGGCAGCCTTTCATGGAGTTGGTGGAGGACAGCTGGGAGGTGCAAACGAGGAGGGGGGGAGGAGCAGTGGTCTGTCCCAGGCTGCTCTCTCAGGGGCCTCAGGTGGAGGAAGGGTCTCAAGGCCTGGGGCTCATCTGTCCGTGGGGCTCACCCATTCCTGGCCAGGTGTGTGTGTGTGTGTGTGTGTGTCTGTGTGTCTGTGTGTGCCTGTATCTGTGTGTGAGTGTGTCTGTGTCTGTGTGCTTGTGAGTGGCTGTATGTGTGGTTGTGTGTGTTTGTATGTGTGAGTGGTTGAGTGTGGTTGTATGGTGTGTGGTTGGTTGTGTTATGCTTGTGTGCATTTGTGTGGTTGTGTGTGGCTAGGTATTGTATATAGTTGTACAATTGTATGTAGTGGTATGCATTGGGTGAAGGTATGTATGCTTGTGTATGGCTATGTGACTGTGCATGGTGAGGTGTGACTGTGTGTACTTGTATGAAGTTGTGTAGCTGTATGTGGTTGGGCTTGGGTATGAGTTTAAATGCAGTTGCAGGCGTGCTCCTGTGTACTTATGTGCTTGTGCATTGGTTCTGTGTGGTTGTGTGTGGTTTGTGTGGTTGTGTGCGGTTGTGCAGTTGTGTGTGGTTGGGTTTAGATATGAGCTTAATCTGTTGCAAGTGTTAGGCTCCTGTGCACTTGTGCGTTTGGTTGTGTGTGACTGTGTGTGGGTGTGTGTAGGTGTGTGTGTCTGTGTGATGCTGTGTAGTTGTGTGTGTGTGCTGGGCACACCCCACAATCCTCTCTCAGAGCTCTGGAGTCAGTGCCCTCCTTGGCACGTTTGGACCTTCCCCTGTGCCCCGTGTTTGCTCAGGTATGTTTCAGGACCACCTGCTTGGGACTCAGCTCCCAATGGGGACCCTAGGGTTGCAGGGTTCTAACGAGGGGGCAGATGGGGCTGGGGACCAGTATACATGTCCCCTGTCACCTGCTCAGGGCAGGGGCCTTGCTGGCCAGTGTGGGGGTCCCACAGCCCGGGGCTTGGACGTGGCTGACGAGCTGGAGCCCCACCGGGCTGTGGAGATTCCCGCTGATCCTGTGCGGACTCTGGCGAGGCCCCGGCCGGCTGTGGACACAGTGGGAAAGCCAGTGCCCCGTGGCATGGCCGAGCAAACAGGCAGAGCAGAGAGGGAGAGGGCCTGGCCGGGCCAACGGGCTGCCAAGGGGCGGAGGAGAGAACGGGCACGTGGGAGGAGAGTCCGAGTCTGCCCTAGGCTTCCTTTGCAGAGATCTCGGGGGGCCAGGAAGCGCTGCCGGATAGTACAGGGGTGTCTTGCCTCGTGCGCAGACAACTCTGGTCACATCCTCAGTATCACATCCCCACCCCGCCCCTCGCATTGCTGGGAGTGACTCCCAAGCAGTCAGAGTAGCCCCCCAACTCCACGGAGTGTGGTTTCACTCCCCCACTCTTTCCCCCTACCCCCGCAAGAAAAAAGAAAAGATCCAGAGGCCTGGACAGGTTAGCCAAATGGTCACACTCCCTTTCTCTATGAATAACCCAGAGGGATCAGGAGCCTGGAGGCTGGGGTTGGAGGGTGCGCCATCCTCACAGCCACTGCGCATCCATCTCCGGTCCTGGGTCCTCCGACCTGGATGGGGGGAGGTGGCCCGCTGCATGGAAAGCCCCCTCCTGCCCTGGGACCCTCCAATCTCTCAGCCTCCAGCCCGGGCTGAGTTACAGTTCATCAGGCCCTGTAGGAAATGAAAAATCAGCTGAAATTTGCAGAGAAGCACGAATTGGACTGTTTTCTAACTAAGTCGGGGAATGCCAGAGGGGATATTAACTATCTATGGGATTTATTGATCTCTCAGTCCCCGGCTACTTGGGAAACAATTAGAGGTCAGCACGCAACACAAAATGAAATTTGCAGCTGTCAGATCAACCCTTTGGAAATATTCCCCTGCCCTTTTGCCTCTGTTTTCTGTCAAGAAAAATCATTCCTGGGAGCAGGGCGGACATGGCAGGCTTGCCCTGCGTTGTGCACGGGGGGTGGCAGGAGAGTGGGGAGTGGGGAGTGGGGAGAGTCCAATTAGCTGACGGAGGAGAGAGCCTGGGATCGGGGGGACTATCCTTCCCCTGTGAGTGACTGTCCGGGGTCTTTGCCGAATCACCGGCTCTCAGGGCTGTGTGGGGGTTTGGAAAATGTGTCCTGACTCTGCACTCCTCTCCTTGCTGCCTTCTGGCTTGGGGCAGCCACACCCAGGACTTCGCAGGAACGCTCCCTCTTGACAACATTCCGAGTTGACAAACAGGGGCCTTGGCTGTCGCACTCTCCCTTTCTGACTCCCCTTCTGTCTCCTGGCACCCCATGCTGCTCAGTGCCCCAGGCAGCCTCTCCCCAGTGTCAGCTCCAACCGTTCCCTGAACTCCACCTGAAAGCACTTTCCTGGGAGGCTGAGAGCCCCAAGACACAGGAACAGGTGGGATAGTCTCAGTTCCTGGGGTACAAGAAATAGGAAGCTCTATCTTTTTGGTGGGGCATAGCCTGCAATGCTCAGGAGCCACTGCTCATGGCCTCGGAGACCACGTGTACTGGGAACCAAACCCAGAGCCTCCTGCATGCGAGGCAGATGCCCCACCCCCGCACCATCTCCCCAGACTCTAGGAAGCTCTTTTTGTTCTATTTTACTTATTTTGAGTTATTGAGTTACACCCAGTGGTGCTCAGAGCTTACTCCTGATTCTGAGCTCAGGGATCACTCCTGGTGGGCATGGGGGACCCCCATGTAGTACTGGGGATCGAACCCTGGTCGGCTGCATGCAAGGCGAGTGTGCTACCCGCCCTCCCAATGCCAGCTTTATTTCAATGTGGATGAAAACTGGTATTCTCCCCCGCTTCTTTGTCTCCGCCCGTCAAATACTTGGGGAAACCCTCAGTGGAATGAAAGTCATTCTAGCTTCTTTCTTCCTCCTTTCTCTCTCTGGACCATTCCCTGTGGTATGTGGTTGTCACTTATGACGATTCTGGAGCATGAAACAATGCCAGGATGGACCCCGGGGCTCCTGCATGCAAAACAGGCACTCAGCCCTTGAACCACCCCCCAGGGCAAATCAAGTCCCTTCCTTTCCAGAAGCGGGCACAGACTCTTGGACATTTCACCAACTTGCTTTGTAAAGGGATCATTGGGCAGGCCTGGTGTTCTTAGGAAACATTTCAGGCAGTTCTTGATGGTTTTCACCCCTTCATTACATGGCTGAAGAGGTGAAAGAAGATTGAGCCACTTGTCAGCAGCCCCAGCAAGGCAACCAGGGGACCTGGGTTCAGCCTTTGCTTCCTGCCACCTTCCTGCCAATAGTTGGCTGAGTCTGGTCTGGCCACAGATTGAAAGCTTCCAAGAAGGCTTCTCTCCTGGACTCCACATCACTGTCCACTCTGCCCATGCACCTTATGGTAGCTGCAGGGAACAGTGTGTAATCAGATGGAAAAGCATGCCGAGGAGCTGCTTGTCTCAGTGAAATTGGGAGAGGTGGTAAGAGGCTGGTCGTGGGTTTGGAAGGGCCCTCAAACCTTTAGGACCAAGACATTGTCAGCAGGCAGTTCAGGAAGGCGTGAGGGGTAGTCCAGCAGAATGGAACTTGCTTTTGAGTTTGTTTCCTTGTGGCTGGACCAGCCCCAATCTTTCAGGGCAGCTGAAAAGGCCTGAGCTCAAGAACCTGTGTCAGGAAGATGCTCCTGGGTGCTGTTCTCAGGGCCCCAGTAAGCAAGGGGGCTATACTGCATCTCTAGGGGCCTCCTGGGGACCCATTTTCCTAGCACTGGGTTCCCCAGACAGGGTGGGGAGTCCTAGAGAAACCGGGAGTTGGAAACCAAGCTCCTTAACCTGCCCGCAGAGGGGCCCCATGGGAAACCTTCGCAGTCTCTCTCGTCTGAACCTTCTCCTCCCATCTTGCTGTGGCTGTGCTGGACACTGGATTTCATCTCTGTCTCTGTCTCTGTGTCTGTGTCTGTGTCTGTCTCTGTCTCTGTCTCTGTCTCTGTCTCTGTCTCTGTCTCTGTCTCTCTCTCTTCCATACCCCCATGGCTCTTGAGTTGGGATTTCTCTGCTTGACCAGACACCACTTCCTCCAGTCTGGCTTTTGATTCCACACACCCGCCTCCTGCCCCCCCCCCCCCTGCCTGAGCTCTCTGTGGAACTGACTTCCCTGAGTTTGACCCTCAGACACCCCAACATTGGTGCTGGCTGCCCCATGCTGAGAATTGACTAAAGCCTGCTGGGCTTTTTCAAAGGGTGGATTTGAGGAGGTTGGAATTCTCCCTCCAAAAGGCTATTTTAAAAAGACAAAGAATTCCCTGGGAACCCTAACCCCACACCCACACGTGGTGGTTTCTTAAATCTTTTCCACTGCAGCACCCCCAAAACAGAGGAAGTAGCAATACTGCCAGGGCTGATAAATGGCCTACCTTAGTCACTCCTTCATCCATTTTTTCATTCACTCATTCAGCAGGTTCTTCTTATGCTGTTGCCATGTGTTAGAAGCGCAGGAATAATCAAGTGTAACATCGACCTTCATGCAGCTTAGTTAAGGAGAAAATTTCCTGCAATTCTCATGGTTTAATTTAAAGCTGTGTGTGCATTTGGCACGCTAGTCAATAATGGAACCGTGATCCTTTTCCTCCAAGGTATCTTTCCTGAACTCTCCAGTTAATATTTCTGCTTGGGGCATAGTGCTCTGTTTTATTTTATTTTATTTTATTTTGTTTTTTTTGGGGGGGCATGCCTGGTGATGCTCAGGGATCACTCCCCAAGGACCTTGGGGGATGATCTTTGGTATAGGGATCGAGCCCAGTTCCGTCTTGTGCCAGGCAAGCACCTTACCCATTGTGCTACGGCCCCAGCACCATGGCCCGGAATCCTGTGCTCCCTCTGTCCCCACAGCGTCTCTGGGGAGGACCCGCAGCTGGAGGAGGTAGAGGCTCACTCCCCGTTCTTGGCTCCCTGCCTGGACTGGGAAGTGTCTGACTGGCGGAAGGGGGTGAGCACTCACCTCTTCCTCCTTGCTCACAGCTGGTTGAGGGGGAGCAGGAGAGGGGATTCAATTCTGCCTCCAGAGACCATGGCTGGAGGTTTCATCTTTCTCTCCAGAAAGAACAAAGGGAAGCAGGGTTCTCGCTCGCTGGCTCTCGCACTTGCTGGAAACGCCCAGGGAAAGCCCTTACTTTGTCGTTTGCAGACCTGGTGTGTCCAGAGGACAGGAAAGCCCCAGAAATGGCTGAGCAGGGCCCTAGTAGAGCTGGGCCTGAAACCCACGCAGTTATGTGATTTTTAAAAAAAAAAATCTCAACTGGGATGACATGCAGCAGTACTCGGGGCCCAGAGCCACTCAAGGTAGAGCTTGTGCAGGCTCTGGGGGCTCCAGGGAGTAGACTCTGAGCCTTCAGTATGCCCGCCACACGTCCTGCCACTTGAGCCACCTCCTGGAGAGATACTACATTGTTCAAAGCTTGTAAATTGGGGTTATGTCACTCCCATGGCCAAAACCCAAATGACTACAAATTTTGATAGGTCCAAGTCCAATATCTTAATCAGGTTTGCAAACCCTCATGAATCTACAACCAACCTCTCCCGCCTTCCCAAACCAAGCTGGGGTTAGTAGCTCCTTGACATGCTACTCCACCTGCTTGCACACTGTTCCCTGCACCTTCCTCATCTTGTCACCTCAGCCTGTATCTGTTGCCCCTTTGACATCCCAGGGTCATGCCTTGGGATGGTGCCACCCTCAACACACAAGCAACAGAGTCTCTCAATGGGCGCCTAATTAGGGCCACCCACTGGGTCCCCACTGAGCTGAGCTGAGCTGGCAAGGAAGCAGAGCAGAGGGGCTGAGTGGGGGCAGGAGCGGGGGCGGGGAGACAGGTATGCTAGGAGGAGAGGGAGGGAAGGGAGGAGAGGGGGACACAATTCCTATGAGGAGGAAAGATGAGAAGACAAAGGCTGGCAGGGAGAATGAGAGGGGCAGAGGGAAGGGAGAGGCAGGAGGGGGGCAAGGTCAGGAGCCGGAGGAGGTGAGGGCAGAGGGAACGGGCTGCTGGAGCCAGCCCGAAGGGGCCAGCACACGCTGCCTGAGTGCAGAGCCGAGTTCCGGCGGGAGCAATTCCATCAATGGCACTTTACCGTACAAGTGATTCTCATCACAGCTGGTGCTAGGTGGGTTGGGAGCAGCCGTTAAAAAAAAGAAGTTTTATTAAAAAAAATCCCAGTTGTTGGGAACTGTACATGTACAGCCCTTTAGGCATTAATGGGGGGCAGGGGGAAAACCCCAAGGGACTCGGGACATGGCCACAGCATGCTGGGGTGAGGACAGTCCATTTAACACACATGCTCATGTGAACACACACTTGTTCATGTGCACAGGTCTGCACAGGCTGTGGGGTGCATAACATGAGAGCCTCCACAGAAAGGGCTGACTGCGCCATAGGAGATCCCAGCTGACCTGGTGGGAGGGGGCAGCCGGGAGCCCTGGCCAGACCAAGGGACAAACCCAGAGCAAGCTCTGCCCAGCTGCAGCGGGATGTCCACAAGTGAGACCCAGCCACACACTGGGCCGCAGGCCACGGGCCACACAGCACTGTAGCCTCACATACGGTTCTTGCTACCCGGGGTCTTCAGAACTCCCTGTAGCAGGGCCTGGGGGAGGGGTCTGGATGGACATGGGAAGAGACAGGCAGTGGTTCTGGGCCTGCCTCACTTGGACTTGAGAGCAATATGCTTTTACTCTCTGGGCTTATCTTCCAATGGGGTTTGTCGGCTGACTCTTAACAATGGCGAGATCCATGAAGACAAAGGACAATAGCCTGACCCAGCCCAACCCACTTTACAGATAGACAAACCGAGTCTCTTGAGCAGCTTGCTGGTGATGATGGGAGGTTAGGGCCCTTCAGAGACTTCCTGACAAGATGTTTTTCTTCTCTGTGCATCAAAAGGAGGCCTGGTTCCTGGGGCCTCTGGTTGCTGGGGTGACTGGCAGCTCTGCAGGGGCTTTGCTGCCAGGCCTGGCTCGCTCACTCCCTTCCAGCTACTGAGTGTCTTCGGAAGAGCATCAGCCCTCGTGTGGCTAATGTATTCTCCCTGCAACATATTTATTGATTCTAAATATTTGAGAAGGAAGGGTTTATTTTCTCCTGTCTCCTTGTTTTTCTGTTTGTTTGTGTTTTTTGAAACAAACTCCCTCTGATGGTTTACTTAGAGATGCGGTGTTTCATAAAGCTGAATGGATTTAAGCTTTATTGCCCCCGGTTTTATGGCTTCTGCGGGGTGATAGTATAAATATTCGCGGGGCTGTTAATGTTTCCTAAAGCGAACAGGGAGTAGAGCTCTAGGAACAAATGGGTTTCTGTGTGCCGGTTGGAAAAAGCTCCTTTTAGCTCCCCCACTGAAATCAGACACAGAGTGCCTTGAGTTTGGATATTGGGTGCTAGTTCTGCAAGCTTAGTTCACTGCATGGCATCCTATTGACCCTGACAGCTTACTGTGACCCAGGAAGAGCAGGAAGGCACACTCTGCAGAGAGACACTGGGACTCTAAAAGGACAATTTCACACTTAATGCCGGAGGCATGACCCAGGGTTTTCTGTGCTGTGCTCTGCGTTAAATGATTAATCAACTTAGCGTGCGTCTCGGCTCTGGGCGGCTTCCTAGGCCCCACTTAATCCCCTGCAGTGTGTGGGGAAGGTCTGTCTCGAGGGTGCAGACAAGAAGTGGAAACTGCTGATGGATGAGTGAGGTTGAAGGTCAAAGGTCACTCAGCCGCCAAGTGAAGGGCAAAAGCAGAACTCTGGGAAGGTCAAACTGCAGTCACTGAACAAATCTGCCACCAGCCCAGCTTAGGGCTCAGAGATCCACTAGACCCGGGGCTTTGGGCCTTTGTACACCTGCAGGCCAACACTGGTCCCTGGACTGGAGATTGAAAACAACTCTGAGGTAAGTGGCAAAAACCTTCGTGGAGGCCCATGGTTGAGACCTCTGGTCCAGAGTAGGGCTCCTCAAACTTTTCCCATTGTGATCACTCTTGCCTGAGAAATTGTTATGTCATCTTGGGCGTACAGGCACATAAAATAGGTATACGTAACAACTCTTTACAATTAACAAATGGTAAAGAAACTGGCTTTGAAATATATTTTTAGGGCCCGGGACTCAAGGCTCTTGCCTTGTATGTGGCCAACCTTAGCCTGGTCCCTGTGCCATGTAAGTACAAGGGACCAGACTGAGGTCCCACCGCCCCCAAAAGTCACAGAAGTTATTCAACTCCTTGTGTGAGCCACTTTAACAAGCTACACCCTAGAGGGCAGCTAAAGGTCCCCACCCTCCCCTGCTTGAATGAAAAGGGGAGCACCGTCTGGGCACTCCGCTCCATCGCTTTAAGAGAGCTTCCCACCCACGACAGGCAAGCGAGGTAAGGGATGCGGCCGGGTATATGGCCCAGTCCAGCGCCTGCTGCCCTCCTGGGTGCAGTGGCCGCTAGAATTAGAGAGGGCCCCTACCAAGGCACTGAACGGGCTGGCAGGGATGAGAGGGCACTGTTATTTCACAGACCCCTGTTGGCTCATAATCAAGTGGATAGTGGCCACATCAACTAATGTGCTCCCTCACCCCAAGGCCTTTGTCCACCCCGCCCCATGCCAGCCCCCCTGCCCCTTCCAAAGAGGGCCACGTTTTGGACTTTTCCTATTCGCTGAATCCTAAACTGTAAAAAGTTTAGGAACAATGGGATAGGAAAAAGAGGCTCTGCTGGCATGAGAACAACTCGAGTGGGTAAGGAGATCCACCCACAAGGCCTGGAGACCGGGGGTCTGGTTTAGCTGCTGACACGTCTTCTGCAGGTCTCTGCAAAGGGCCGGGGGTAGAAGACGCTCAGCTTAACCTGCCCGGGGGAACCGGGCCGGCTGCCGGACCTTCTCCCGGTTCCGAAGAGGCGGGTTTGCGAAGGGTCAGCCTGCCTTGCAAAGGTGTGTGTTTGGGTGGCGGTGGAAGGAAGGAAGCGAGTGGGAGGAGACACGGCCAAGGAACACTGCTCTGCCCGGTCCCTCCTCTGGGGTAAACCACTTCCCTCGCCCAGGCTGTGCGGTTTGGTGACTCACCGAGTGCGCATGTGACCCGACCTGCCCAATCAGAGCGCGCTACCCTGATGGCCCTCGTGATTGGTTCACAGCTGAGCAGCTGGGCCAATCAGAGCCCTCGGGGAGTCCGGCGGCGGTCAGAGGAGAGGCACCTGCTTATTCAAGGCGGGCTAGTGCAGCCAGGGCGGGGCAGAGCTTGCTGGAATGAATATACACAGAAAGTCAGATTCAGGAAGAATGATAAACAAATTCCTGTTATCTCGATGGAACCTTGATGTGGGAGTGCTCGGAGCCGCTTGCTCCCGAAACCTCTCGTTTTATCTGTCAATAGGACTCCTCACCTATCTAAGCAAACAGTCAAATAAGCCAATAATTTGTAATTGAAAGAGACTTAACAGAAGGAATAAATTATCAGCGCAATTCACTCAGATCCTACTCTCAAAAAATAGCCTCAAATACTATGAAAATGGATGAACGGTTAAAATGGGTGAGGTGCTAGGAATTGGGGTGCAAAGGTAGGAGGGCTTCCTTAAACTATGAGCAGAGACGCCTCTTCAGCAGAAAGGAGCCAGCCCTGGGGATATCTGAGGTTTAGCAGTTCAGGCACAGGTGTCAGCAAGGGCAGAGCTCTGGGGTAGGAGCCTGAGCTATTGAGGGGAAAAGAAAGGCTGCTAGCATTTAAGTGAGAAATGGGGGAGATGAACAGAACAAGGCAGAGATGCAAGGCCTGGAGGAACTTCAGAAAGATGGAGACTCTAGATTTCATTCCTGGAGGAAAAATCTCTGGGGAGTAAAGTAATCTGATCAGCGTGGGCTGGTGTGGGAAGGGGACATGAGGGAAAGAGGAAGCGGGTAGAGTCCAGGTGAGTGGCCAATGACGCCTGGCCTATTGTGGGAGGAGGAAATGGAGAGGAGAGGGCGGATTCTGCACATTCCTGGGAAGGTGAGCCCACAGTGGTTATTCGAATGCTCTGCGTGGGAGGTGAAGGAATATGGAATCAGTTCCAAGATGATGAAGACTGGGGGAGTAACAAGCTTGGTATACACTTGTGAACTGCCTAAGTAAATGGGCTTTGGAAACTCAGAAACATCAAATGGCTGTGCTCCAGGCCAATATTTCTCAACTAAGGGCTATAAAGTGCCCTTTTACCTCCAGAATATTCCAAGGATGCCAAAGGTGAACATGGGAGACCACTGCAAGTGACTATAGAGCCAAGTGGTAGGCTGGGTATTTGGTGGTGGTGTTGGGGCATGGTAGAAACACAAGAAGAAAATGGGCTTGGAAGGGAAGCACAGTGGGAAAAGGTGAGAAACACTTTTTCTTATCCAACAAAGACTCAGATACTGAGTGAGCTGAAGAACTGGGTGAGTGTCTGAGTAGACAAGTGGTTGGATGGGTGGATTTTGTCTCGAAGAGTGCAGGGATGGAGAGGTAGGAATGTGGGTGGGTTGATGCTTTGACACAAATGGGTGGATCGATGGGTGAATGGCACAGATGGATTGATGGATGGATGGATGGATGGATGGGTGGGTGGACGGATGGAT
This sequence comes from Sorex araneus, assembly GCF_027595985.1. Classification (NCBI taxonomy): domain Eukaryota; kingdom Metazoa; phylum Chordata; class Mammalia; order Eulipotyphla; family Soricidae; genus Sorex; species Sorex araneus. The sequence goes on from NC_073304.1 coordinate 102,858,200, forward strand.
GGATAGTTTGATTGGGTGGATAGGTATATGGGCGGACAGGTACATGAGTGAATGGATGGATGAAAGTATTGATACATGGACAGATGGGTAAATGAGTGGATACATGGATGGATGGGTGGAGGACAGACAGGTGAGTAGACAGATGGGCAGGTGGGTGAGTTAATGGGCAGGTGGGTAGGTAGGCATAGCTGGGTGGATATACATTTGGGTTTGGTGTAGATATCAGGCTGAATCCACTTTGGGTGTCTAGGTCACATCATCATCTTTCACTGCGGGAAGAGGGGAATGACTTCGTGTTTCAAGTCACCGTTTGTTTCAAGCAAACACTGACTTCCCTGGGGGCTCGATGAAAGCTGACTCGAGAGGCAGCTGGATATAGGTGCATCTGGCCAGAAAGAGATGAGGTGGAGAGTGGAGCCTACATTCCTGTGGCCCTGAAAGCAGATTGTGCTTTCCACCAGCACCTACCCCTGTGTGATAGTGGAGTGTTGGGGGTGTCTTTTCCAGCTTCCTTGCTTCCTCCTGGCCTGTCCTATGAGCCAACCTTGCAGGATGTTAAGGCTTGGGGGAGAAGCAGTTGGCATCTACAAAGGACAGGCAAGGAGAATGCACTACTAACACCCAGTTAGCCCTGAAACAAACAAATTCTTTGAGGACCAAGATGTTGGCTCCCTTTGGGTGTGTTGGACCTGGATAACAGCTTCAGACAATTTTTTATTTCTTCTATTAGCTTCTGCCAACTAGTCTCTCACCAAATCCTCTGTATTCAGTGATTTCTAAAGGTCTTTCAATAGTTCATGGAATATTAAAATAAAAAGAAGTTTCTGACTTGAAACTCTCTAAAAGAACCTGCTTTACAGAGGTAGGGATCATATAACACTCCTCAATTCCAATTTAATGTTGCTTTAAAAAATAAGCTACAAGGGCTGGAGTGATAGCACAGCAGGTAGGGCGTTTGCCTTGCACGCGGCTGACCTGGGTTCGAATTCCAGCATCCCATATGGTCCCCTGAGCACCGCCAGGGGTAATTCCTGAGTGCATGAGCCAGGAGTGATCCCTGTGCATTGCCGGGTGTGACCCAAAAAGCAAAAAAAAAAAAAAAGCTACATTATTGACAATTATCACTGCAATCTAATTTTAGAACACTTTCATCACCCCTGAAAAAATTCTTGTGTCTATTTATAGCCACCCCACCTTAAACCCTATCCCTAGACAACCATGAATCTTGTTTCTCTCTCTATAGATTCATTTTTTCTGGACTTTCATATTAATGGGCTCATATGTTATGTGTACTTTGAACCTGCTTTCTTTAACTCATAATATTTTTGAGATTCACCCACTCAGTGGTATCTTTTTATAAAAAAGAAGTTAGGTAGTACGGGGCCAGTGGCGCAATGGATAAAAAAGAAGCTATGAAAATATTTATCTCCTGTTATTTGTAAGACTTACAAATCTAACTTATCTATAACCTTCTGGCTCCCAACATTGGTTACAGATGTTTCCTTTCCTTTCCTCTCTGAGAACACCCATTGTGCCCCACCCTTACTGATTGATGATGGATTACTGCATTAGTCAGAGGGGCTGGTTGACCTGAAAGTCACAGAACATGTTTACAGGCCAGTTTTGAGCAAGCAGTGAGGCAAGGTGCAGCCTGAACATCCCCCCTCTATCTTTGGTCATTCGGACACTTGCTTAGGATCAGTGGCTGCATTTGTCCACAAGTCTTGTCACCCGATGCATATTGGCACCCCTGGTATCCTAAGTCCCCAGTGTTGTAAGCATGGAAGACACGGAGAAGAACACATCAATGTGGATCTTCTGCTTCTGGGCTCCATTTGGACAAGTTTCGATGTTACTTCTCAGTGCTTTCGTTTATTCACCTGTAAAATGGAGTCATAGGAGTATCTGGATCTAGGTAGATACTCTATTCTGGCTGACGCAGAATAAGTGCTCGGGAAGTGGCCACTATATACTATTACTATCGCTGACACACCCCTGGCCTCAGATAATGCACCTTCTCTAAAGCCACATAGACATGCAGTGAAAAGATCATCAAGCAATCCAGTGAGTGCAAACAAGGGCGTGGTTGGGTCCTGGCTGCACAGAGGACAGAGCTGGAGAGGAAGAGCCCACTGTGGGCACAGTCCCCAATATCCACATGGACAGTGTGTCTTTTGGACAGTTCTGAGAAGTCCAATCAGTTGGACGGCCTGGACCTCCTGTGTTCTGCGTGATGAGTTTCATGAAAACTGCTCTGCTCCTTCTTCGTGGGCTGCAATGCCTTCTCCTTGCTTCCTGCTTGACCTTGTCACCCAGCTGAACCCTTCTTTCCCAAATATTTCTGGCTTTGTTCCCAAAGCGCTTCCAAATGCTCCAGCTCACCAAGTCCCCTTGACTTAGGGCTCAGGGTCTGAGTCACCAGGAAGTAACATCAGGAATGCAGCTCTCTTTTGAAGCATGAAAATCAAGTTCAGGGGTGGGAGGTGCTTTTTTTATAGCAGAAAGCAACGGCACCTCCTCCCATTTAGCTGTCTGGTCTAGGGATCACTCAATTCTCCCTCTCTCCTTCCCTCTGATCTCATCTGGCTCCCCTGGGTCCTTGGAGCTCAGTGTGCTTCTCGAACCATAAAGCAGAGCCTTGGCTCCTGCTAGAAGGGCTGTTGCTGCCTCCTCACCTCCAGTCTCCCTCAGATTTCCTCTGTGTGGGAGAATAAGCAACCAGACTTGCTCCTGGTTGAAGACACTGATGTTTGCGCATGTTCACTATATATAGGGTACCTATTTTCCAGAAATGTGGAACCCAAAGATTCAAAGATTTCCAGAGACATGGATCCCAGAGATTCAGAGGTCCACTTCAAGTAAGGTTCCTGGAGAGCTGTGACTTGCGTTTGGAAGCATTGAACTAGACAACAGATTGCAAAAGAAGCCTGATGAGGAGAAAGGTGCGTTAAAGGCCTAAGCAGCACTGCACTGGGCATAGTGGAGAAACTGGGTAAAAGATGAACTGGTTCAGAAATGTCTTAATCAGAGACAGTTCCAGAAAAAAAGGATGGGGCCTCTGAGGCGGTCTAGAGACCATAGAAATCATGAGATGGCGGCAGGGGGCTGGGGGAGAGAGAGCACAGCAGGTAGGGTGCTTGTCTGGGTTTGATTCCTGCACTCCCTGGCACCCCATATAATCCCCTGAGATACACCAGGAGTGATCCTTGAGCACAGAGCTAGGAGTAAGTCCTAACGACCCCCATCCCCTATCTCCCCCTCCCCGCCAAAAAAAAATCATGGCAGGGAAGATTTTATCGCTGGCTTCCTAATAGGCTACAGGCCCAGACATGAATCAGCAGGGGCAGTGAGGAATGGATGGTGCATTAGTCAGGATTCTCCAGAGATGCAGAACCCGCACAAATGGAGAGAGAGAGACAGAGAGACAGAGAGAGAGACAGAGACAGAGGAGAGACAGAGACAGAGACAAAGAAACAGAGAGACAGAGACAGAGAGACATACAGAGGCAGAGAGAGAGAGTGACCAAGGGGAACGTTTGGCTGCCACCACTGTGGTGGCTGAGAAGCCAGGCTGGCCCCAGTGACAGCCAGGGGTACACTCAGAGCCAAGGGCCCTGATTTCCACAGGCAGGAGAGACTGCCTGGTTCAAGCAGAGAACAAATTCTTTTTTTATTTTCTATTTGGGTCTCCACAGTCTGGGTGATTCCACCCACATTGATGAGGATAATCCTTCTTCTAGTGAGGGATCCTTCTTCCATGGAGGGGTCCAGACGGTAAGTTCTTCTAGAAACACCTTCAGGTGCATCTACTGAGACTGTTTTACTAACTTTGGGGTAAGCTGACCCATAAAAATCAGCAACCACAGGTGTCATCAGTTTCTGAGTTGGCTGATTTATGAAGGGAAGACATGATTCTAGGAGAAATCAGAGAAGACTCCCACCCAAACCTGGACTGGGGGCTGGAATCCAACGTTTGCTCGACCTTCGAGAAGCCTAGATGAGCCTTGGGCTCCTGGTAGTGTGGCCGTCTTTGTTAAGAGAATGAGCCCATAGACAGATCGATTTCTCTTTCGATTCAAGCAAAGGACCAGGAGGGGCACTTCCTTCCTGCACCCTCCATTCTTCAGCCCAGCCAAGGCCACGAGGGTGGACACATGAGCAGATCTATAATGTGGTCAGAGCATGGAAAGCCACATTGAAACCACAGCGTGCATCTGACACTTCCTATGCCGAGAAACAATGGAGGTGACAGATCATTTATTTTAACAAACATGTAAGCCATGTGGGTACCACCTCTGAACCTTCAGGTCCCCCCCCTCACCTGAGCCTCAGCCTTCTCTCTCTCTCCTCTGGGAGTATATATATATATATATATATATATATATACATTATTTCTGAAAAATCTCAACATGGGAGCTGGGGAAATGACTCAAAGGGCTGAATCTCATGTTTTCCCTGCAGGAGAGCTGGGTTGGAACCCTCCCCGGCAAGGACCCCCAGCACCTCTGGGAGTCCCTCAAGCACTGTGATGGGAGTCATCTGCAGGGCTCCTGAGCTTGGCTCCTGAAAAGAAAAGTCTCATCAGAGGGTCCCAGCCTCTTTGGGGTAGCTCCCATCTGTGGTCCCCTAGATTCTGGACTTTTTCTTTTTTTTAAGCACAAAGCCACTTCCCCACCCCCCTACTCCCTGGCAGTCCCGGAAGAGAGAGACTTTTCTAAAGCCTGAGGGATCTGACTGAAAATGAAACCAAGTGAAAGTAGGTGGAGGTGTTAGCCCTAGTCTGGGGAGGACCGCTGAGCAAACCCTGCTATCCCAAGCAGGCTCAGTGCACCCTGCCGCTGCACGCACACACACACACACACACACACACACACACACACACACACCAGCCCCAGAGTCCAGAGCCCCTGAAAGGTAAGTAGACAGATAACCTTTCCCCGAATCCATCTCCTGCCCCTGGGGAGAAAGCAAGAGCAGCTTCCGTTTCCTTTTTATTCATTTTTATTCACCCTTAGACTTGCAAACCGTCCTTGGAGAACTGCCACAGCACAGAAAATAGGCCCATTACTGTAGCTGCTCGCAAACCACAGGAGCACTCTCCCTAGAGTCTGCGAAACGGTGCAGCAGCTGGAAGCGCCTGCCTTCTGGGGGGTGGGTTCCCCACACTCCCCTCTGCATAAAGGTGTGATGAGGATTTATGACCCTCCCTGCACAGGGCACCCGCCCTGGGCTGGGGGCAGGGACCAGCTCCTCCTGTCACTGAAGCTGAAGTCTCCCCAGCGTCCTGATTTATGGCACCCCAGCGAGATGTCATCTGGAATAAAGTTTACTTGTGTTCAGAGAAGGAGAAGTAAGTGACCCGTGCCTTCCTGCCGCCCTTCCCTAATGCCGCGTAATCATTCTGCAAGAAAAGGATCAATTTCTGCACAAAGACCCTTTTCCAGCAGACAGTGTTCGTGTGCTCAGAGCCTGGCCCGGCGCGCCTGCCTTTCCCTGGCCATTATTCAAGCGCTCCCGGTAATGCGGAAGGTAGAATAAGGCAAAATCTTAATGCACATGCTTTTATCTCGAGGGCGGGTATTTTTAGTAGGGAAGCCATGCTAAATGAAATTAAAATGAAAAAAAAAAGGAGGGAGAATAGATAGAGGTTCAGATCATTGGCTGAGATGGCACAAACGTTCTTCCGTTCCTCGCCTCCCTGTCCTGTGTGCCGGGGAGGCGGGGTGCTCTGGGGCAGAGGGCCGGGGGGGGGGGGGGGAGAGCGGGGAGGGAGTCTCCAGGGCAGCTGCCACTGCGGGTCTGCATCTGGCCTTGAGGGTCTCCCTTTCCTCATGCCCCAGGCCTGGTTTTCTGGACTAAGAGGAAGTCTGAGTCCATGGTAGCCCTAAAAATAATGTAATGGTGATGATGTCTCTGCCCCACCCCCACTCCGGAGGAGCTGGAGCTGGGGTCTGTCTGCCTTGGGGCAGGGCCTGCAGGCCAGAGCCCCCCATGGCAGAAGGTGAGGGATGCCCAGCTCCAGGGCAGCCAGGCTGTGACCTCTCCACTCTGCCGTGGGACACTTGGGGCCGTGGGGCTGGCTCAGGCCAGCTGATGACCCACATCTAATCTCTGTGGCTCCCAGCTGTGCTGTGGTGGCCGGCCACAGTGCCAGTCTGGAACCCCACCCCAAGCTGGGGGATGGCAGGAAATTCAGCATCCAGGTCCGTCTTGTTGTAGAGGACAGGCCTGCATTCTGGGCACCCAGACCATGAGCCTTCCTTCCCCCGCCCTTCCCCTTTCCCCCCAAAGGAAAGCTGGTCACAGGTGCCTCATGGGGTAGGAGGCTGTTGTTTTAGAGGAGGAGGGGTCAGGCTTGAAGCCTCAGTGGCCACTTCCCAGCCATATGACCTGAGGTCACTTACTCCCCCTTTCTGCACCTCTGTGACCCCCTCTGTCCAGGTGGACTATCAGGTGGACAAAATATTGTGCAATAATATGAGAAAAGTCCTGAGAGCTCTCAACTCAGCTCCCAGCGCGTAGCGGCCATGGCCTGCCTCCTCTGCCTGCCCTGGGCCCTCTGAGAGCCAGGGCCACAGCGAGGGAGGGCTGGCCACTCCGGCCAGTTTGATCTGACCTGCCGCCATCAGCAGTAAGTGCTGTCACTGGGTTGCCCGGCCTGACCAGCCAGTGGGCTTCACTGCCACCTGCTCCGGGTCACTCAGGCAGGACGTGCCTGCAGTGATGAGCAGCAGCTTTGGCCCAACACTTCAGATGGCCCTGGGGATGACCCAGTAGTAACGAGCTCCTGTTGCAGCTCCAGAGCTCCTTTCATCCAGCCCCTGTGGGCACACACGTGTGCGTGCACACGCGCATGCTTACAACTGTGTGGCTGTGTGGTACACGTGGGTCCCATGTGTCCGAGTGCATGGAGGTGTCTGCATGTGTGCATGCTGCTTGCTGTGTGTGCTCTTCCACACCAGGAGGGGAGGGGCGGGGCCAGCCTCTGAAGCTGCAGCAGGGTTGGGGTGACTTGCTCAGGGGTGGTCCCTGGAGGCACCGTCAGCTCCTGGGGGCGTGAGCAGGGGACAGGGCAAAGGCAGCAGAGGTGAGATGGGGCGGGGGCGGGGAGAGGAGCAGGGTGGACGCAGAGCCCCGGGTTGCTGCCCAGGTGGGCTGTTTCACAGCTGCCCTTGGCTCCCAGGCCCCCGCCATGATGCTCGGAGGACACAGAGAGGCCAACCTCAGAACAGGCCATGCCAGAGGCGGCTCAGCTGGACCCTGTTTCTGCACCCCCCACCCTCGGCCCCAGCCAGGTGAATTCACCTCTGAGCCTGGTGGCCTCATGTGGCACACAGGTCCCACGTGTCACACTCCCCAAGGCAGTACAGCCTTAGAGGAAGATGGATGACGCAAAGCTACCCGGAGAACATGACGGGCTGAGTCAGGCCCGGGAGGGGGTGCAGGGTGAGTCAGGCCCAACTGCGGGCAGGGTGAGCCCATCGCGATCCACGCGACCCATACCAGTGGCTGAGCTGAGGCTCAGAGCATGGACGGGAGAGGGTCTGACCGGGAGGATGGGCCAGCATCTCCCCTCGTGGAGCCAATGGTCCGTGCCTTGGGTCACACTCAGGTAGTGTCAGGAACCAGGTGGATAAGGGGACAGAGGAAGAGCAGTTTGTGGGACCTTTACGCCTAGAGTGCAGTGCCCAGAGTGCAGGGCAAACGCTCCCCAGTAGGATCCTGTAACTCTCTGCCTCTGTTCCTTCTCCTGGAAGAATCTTCCGTGAAAGAAAACAGAAAACCCATTATAGAGATGCTTGTCCTGATAAACTAAGGCCCTCAGATATGTAAAAGTCTAACCCAGATAGATTAAGATAGTTAGGGACTGACGGGCAATGTTGTTCTGATGATGCTGGTTCTAAACAGTAACTGTATGTGCAGTTCAGTCAGGGCTCTCTGTGAGACCGGGAGCTTTTTCTCTCAGTCATTAAGACGTCCCTACTTCAGGCTGTTCATCGTGACCAGTCCCCGGCAACGTGGGCCCTGTTAGGTGGCTGGACAAAGCCCCTCCCTGGGCAGAGGACACTCAGACATCAGGTTTTGTGGACAGCTCCTTCATGGCCAACTAGCTCAGTGACCAGCCGAGCTTTGAGCTCTACTATAGCCCTCCTAGAGTGCTCGCTGGCCTGGGACAGAACTGCTGGATCATGGGGAGTGAGGGCCAGGGTGGGGGTCTTGCAGAACCTGGATCCATACTGGACCCTCAAAGGTCTGGTCCAACTAAGCTCCTTCCCTGAGCATACCACTCCCTCTGGACGCCTCCAATAGAAAGGGTCTTGTCCAATAGAAAGGGCAGGAGTTTCACTTCCTAAGGGCGGTTAGGGTGCTTCAGAGTGGAAAGTTCTAGAACCTTTGTGTGTGTGATATATGCACAGGCTCACAGGAGTCGTTATTACTTGCCGTGTCATTTCTCTCATGGTCTGTCTCAGAGGAGAGGAAGTTCTTAGAAGAGAGGAACCATGTCTAAGCAATCTTTGGTTTCCTCAGCCTGTCCCAGGTGATATGTGTTCTAGAAAGGCAGCACCTGCGTCTGCCTCCTGCCAGACTGTCACTGTGGTCCTTGTGATGACTGTGAGGTACAAAGCACACGGATACACCCCCTACCTCCCGGGTCTCTTCTTCCCTACACCCCAGCCCCATGCCAGTTCTTACCTCCTGCTCTCAGTCTGAGCCACTGGCTGGAGTGTTTGTGAGCACCTGACACATCTGCAGGCGCAGCCATGGAGACTGATGACCGCCAAAGAGCGGCTCTCCACAGATCACTGTCTTTCTCAGGAGGACTTAGACGCAGAGCAGATGTTCTTAACCTGGCTTCAGGGAAGATCTGAGGGTCGGTAAGACCAATGTAGTCTTTCTTCCTAGGGAGAAAAATCTATGTTCATTTTTGTTCTTTTTTAAGTCACATTTGTCACTGGCCTGTGAACCAACAAAAGATCAAAGCCCTAGTTCCCTAGGGCCACCCAAGAGAACAGTCTGTGAGGAAGGCAAGGCTCTGTATTCATGACCGGTGTTGGCCAGGTGGTGATCACTGACCACTCCTGGCTGTAAGCATGTGTCATATGTGTCATGGGAGGGAGAGTTTTACATTTTCATTCCCAGGAGTTACTTTCGATTGAAATAGCTCCATCTAACTGGTGGTCATCATCAAAGACTAGAACCCTAAAATGAGATTCAATCATAGAATTTTAGAGTAGAGGTGGAAATTTGGAGGAGTCCAAGAGAGCCTGATGGGCAGGAATTTCCCAAGGTCTCAGAAATGTGCAAAGCTCCCTACCTCACCGATTCATCCCCCACGCCTGGACCATGACTCAGCATTGGCATCTGCTGTCTGCAGCACGGGGGAAAGAACAAATGATGACTCACTGCCAGGGACCAGTGGGTCTGTCCAGCACATGCAGGCAGTTCTCTGTGGAGGGTGCTCAGTCTTTCAAAGAGCAACACCATCCAACCCTCATGATAGATGTCTGGCAACCTTCGGAGCTAGAGAAGCTGTCTTCCTCTTGCAAGGAGGTTTGGTCCCAGAGGAGGAGGGGGTAGGGGGAGACTGAGCAGAGTGGCAGAGACTGGGGGTGTCTCCTGTGCTCATACTGAGTTCATCAGTGGTGATTTCTTTTGCTTTATTTAAATTGAATCGAGGTGATTTCTTAGTTAACCTTTTATGGACAGTGAGGTCACTGCTGTGACCTTGGGAGCTTGGCATTGGCTTTCATTGATTTCCAGACTTCTTCCTTTATGCATTATCACTAGCTCCTCTGCTCTCAAGGGTGCAAGGAGGAATAATTAGTTCTTGTGGGTGAAGCTCTTATAGCCGTGCCCTGTTGCATGGGCAACGCTCCGTGAGCGGCAGTTATTACTGCCGAGAGCACGCCCAGTCAACGCTGGAGGGGTGGTGTTCAATGAAGGTTTGGTGAATGAGTGACTGAGGCTGCTGAGAATGTGAGTGTATACACACGCGCACACACACACACTCACACACACAGAGCTTCCAGAAAAAACAAACAAAAGCTGAATGTCAAGGTCTGAGAAGACCTTTGCTCTCAACAAAACGCCCCGCTGCCATAGTCAAGTTAACCTCCGTCTCTGCAAGGATAACACAAAAGGCATCAGCGAGGAGCTTTTGTGAACATGCCCAGGAGGATTTGCCATATGGCACAGTGACTTCATCCATGATTTCTCAAGTGAAAACGGATTAGACATTGCCTAAGTCTTGCGCCAGCTGTGGTGGCCCAAGAGTACACTGCGCTCTCTAGCCAGCGTCTGCACATGGGCACAGAGTGACGGCAACCACGTCCCCTCCAGCCCATGGAGCGCCAACAATCTGCCAGACAAACACACTCAGAGACAGAATTGGGCTCCCAATGACCCATTTTGCAACAGTTCAAGAAATTCCAGTTGTGTCTGCTAGCGAGCATGAGGTCCAGAAGTGGAGCGGCATGGTAGGACATCTGCAAGTGAGTTATGGAGGCGCTCTGGGCTCTGCCAAGGGAGGGGGTGGGCCAGAGTCCACAGAAATAGACAAAACTTGAACAAGGCCCAAATTGCACACTATAGAATTTTCCAACTTAGATTGGGTGAATAACCTCTTTTGTGCCTGGCTGCCATGAAGCTGGATGCAGTCATAACTCCTTTCGGCTGGCTGCCTGCCGCCCTCAATGTGGTCTTTGTCTTGTCAACACAGGGCCCTTTGGCCTCCCGTTCTATTGTTCTGATTAAAATGCCAGAATTGCCCTCCAGATCGCTATTGATTTTATATCCTCTCAGAAGGGGAGAAAAATGGCAGCTGAGCTGACCAGTGAGCCCAGGTGCGAGGAACAGACATATTTCAGTGCCGGCAGGTAGGAGGGGGAGAGCACAGGGTGGAAGCTCTGTCCTGGCTAATTTCAGGGAACAGATCTTCACGCTGCAGCAGGTATCCAGGTTGCACAGAGGAATGCATGTTGCATCTTTTGGAGTTACCTAGTCTCTGAAGGGACCCTTCCCAGCTGGGCATTTCTGGAGTGATAATCCTAGGTCCCGATGCCAGGGTGGGGGTGGAAGACAGAGAGGTTGCTCAATGTGCATCCTTTCCCCATGGCTGGCCCGACTCTACGTAGGGAGGCAAGGAAGTGCAAGACTTAGGCCCACACCTGGCCTAGCTGGCTCAGTCCCCTCCTGGTTCTGCAGCAGAAAAGAAAGTTAGTTTGTGGCTCTGGGCCTGGGTTTCCTGCCTTCTGCAATAGGATTATTAAATCTATCTTGGACAATCATCGGGGGATGAAGTGATGGTATCTGCACTATGTAATCTAGAGAAATATAGAGTAATATTGAGAAAGATAGGGTCTCTCTTATTAATGCTTTTAGTTAAATCTAATACATTGTGTTTTCCGGCGGACTTCACCCACCCAGGGCTTCTCAAAGATCCTTCTTTTCACTTTCAAATTGGACCTTTAAATAATGGGGGGATAGTTCCTAACAACTACTGGTTTGTGTCCTTATTGTCGCCATCTTTGGCAACGAACACCCCTTTGCTATTTGGTATGTGTTCCCGACTCTCCATTCAATGTTGACCATTTAACATCAATTCTCAGTTAGAGACTCTATACCAGGTATGTCAGTAAAGAACACAAAGATTGGGGTGGAGAGCCATGATAGTGGGTAGGGCACACGGCTAGCACATAGCTGGATTCAATTCCCAGCCCCCATATGCCCCCCATGCCCCATCAAGAGTGATTCCTTAAGGCAGAGCCCTGAGCACCGCCAAAAACCAAAACAAAAAGAACCCGAAGATTTATATTCTGCCGGAGCCCATATTCTAGTGAAGAGAGATATGATAATGATGGCACATAAACAAGTGATATGATTTGCTAAAGGGCAGCTCATGCTAAGATAAAATGCAAGGAGAGCTTGGGGGGACAGGACAGTTGTGGAGAGGGTGACAGGAAGTGAGGACTGTAGCTCGATGACCTCAGAGTCAAGGTGAAAGTTTAGCCAAGACGTGATGAAGTTAAGGTCACATAGATACCACTGCAGGGGGTGTTCAAGTTATAGAGAGGCACTGAACCAAGATCAAAGTCAGGCTGGAGAGTTCAAGAGCAGGAAGAAAGCTGGTGGGACTAGAGCCCAGGTGGGGAGAAGGGCTGAGGAGCTCACGGCATTGGGTTGAGGAGGTGCCAATCAGCAGGACTTTGCTGGCACTTTGTCGGGCTCTATAGTAAGTGCGGGGGATGCCTAGGGACCTGAGTAGACAGAAGCCAGGACCTAGCTGCCTTTGCCAAGAAGTTCAATGTTCTGGTTTGTTGTGACGAATAAGCCTTAGGGAGATGAGGAGGCGGCCCGCCTGAGGCAACCCAGGCTAAGATGCGGAGGATGGTGAAGACGTAGAGCAAGACGCTATCAGGGGAATGGGCGGGACGTTATCAGGGGACATGGTCAGAGGCTGGAGTTACCTCCAGGTTGGCTAATCTATTTGATGCGTGTGTGTGTGTGTGTGTGTGTGTGTGTGTGTGTGTTTAGGGATTGGGGTGGGAAGGTTGAGAAAAAAACTGATGGCGTCTCTGAGACGTTAGGTCGATTGAGTGGAAGTCAGAGGTTCTCATGGGCTCATGTGGGAAAAATCAAGGGTAGAGACAGTTGTGAGTGGGGAGAGGTTCGGAATTCGGGATACTTTGCATTTGAGAGGCCTGTTAGACATCTAAGCCAAGATGTTGTGTGGGCGTTTGGCTATATAAGACTGGAGTCCAGAAAAGAGGCCTGGGCTGGAAATATAAATGTGGGAGTCATCAGCATATAGTTGGTATTTAAAACCACGCAGGAGATTGCCATGAGCCTTTCTCCCACAATGCTTCTGCTGAGCGAAAAAGCCAAACTTTTCCAGGCGGCGACCACGGTAGTCGTGAGTGTGCAGACCCCAGGGACTGGCTGCCTCCATCATTTGCTGCAGGATCCCAGGCTCCTGGAAACAGTCCACTCCCTGCTGGGAATTCTGGGAGTGCTCAGGGGAGGCCTTGTCAGCTAACTAAGATTCCAACCCTCCCAGCCACATTGCTACTTCATTGTCAAGGCCAAGGGCACCCCCGGATGCCTCCACCAGAGTCTGGGTACCTCTACTTTCTCCATAGTGGGCTGAGGGACTGGGCATCCCTAGTCACCACTGAACCGCTTCTCTGTCCCATGGCGCAAACTCACCCCACAATCTTGAGGGAGCCGAGTCCGGGCGGGCCCGGAGCTGCCACCTCTATCCTGCGCCAGGCTCAGCTGACAGGCCATCACCACTGCTTTATTACCGTAGGGCCGGCTCTCACCTGAGGGTGTGGGATGAAACACAGAAGTGAATCTGAGACACACAATCTCCAAGAACCAAGGGGGATTTCGGGCACCTTATTGGATTAGGGACTGTCCTTGTTGTTATCAAGTGGAAAACATTCTTTTCAAGAGTAAAAATGAAACTGCAACGAAAGAGCCTCTTACGGAGCGGCGTGCCATTTTCAAAGCTGAGAGGCGTCTACAGTAGCTTTCGCGGGTGACTCCGGTGTAGCTCTCCCGGGAACCTTCCTGTCAGCTTTCAGAAAACAGTTCATTAGAAGATTTTGAACAGGGCTGGGATGCTGTCAGGGCTGGGGAAGGGGAGGAGGAGAAGGAAGCAAAGAGCATTTGTTAACTTTGAAGTCCCTTGGCTGTCCTGAGTTAAACAAGCCAGCGCCTCAGGCAAACAGGCAAGACTTGGGGGACAAACCGTTGTATGGGGGGAAGAGTCTCTGAGGGGTGGGGTGGGGTGGTGTCAGTCTCTGCTCTTCCCCGTTTCCTGGATCTGAATGTCTGAGCCACAGCCCTGAAGCCTTTCGGGTTAAAGGCCCCCATGGCTCAGAGCTGTCAGGCCCGAACCTTCCCGAGGGGACCTGGCACTGGTGTCCGGTAGAACTAGAGAACTGTGTGTCGGATGGGGCGCAGGCTTGGAACCGGAGCTGGCCGGACGCTGAAAGAGAAAGTGTGGGGAGGGAAGTGTGGAGAGACCTAGGCCTGTTTGGGCTGGGGGCGGGGCTGGCCCACCCATGGTAGCCTAGCGCCACCCCAAGAGCGAGGAGTTCCAAGTGAGCGTGTTTAAGACAGCCTCCCTCATGCCTCGCCGCTGCGTAGTGTTCCATTGTGTACATATGCCATATACTCCTGATCCATTCATCTGTCGTTGGACACCTAGGGTGATGCCACATCTCAGCTGTTGCACAGAGTGCAGCAGTGAGTAGGGGCGTGCATATCGCCTTTGGAGTGTGTTTTCATGCCCCTGGGATAGATGCCCCAAAGCGGAACTGCTGGGTCATATGGCAGTTCAATTCTAAGTTCACTGAGGACTCTCCATACTGTTTTCCACGGGGGTTGTACAGACAACGGTCCCACCAGCAGTGGGTAATGTAATGTGCCTGTTAAGTTGATAGGTGGGGGTGGAGGGAGGGTTGGGGTGGGAGGGAATCTGGGGACCCTGGCAGAGGGATGTTAACGCTGGTGGAGGCATTGGTGTTGAATTATTGTATGCCTGAGAGGCAACTATCAGTAATTCTATAGATTATGGCTCTTTAATAATAATAATAATAATAAACAAAAAGTCTGTGGCCTGGCCCCAGACCTGCTCCAGACCCCTCTTCCAGTAAAAAGATGGTGGCTCGGTGCCACAGCCAACTGAGGAATCTGGGAAAACTGTGCCACACCAGGGCACCCCACTTTGAGGTGAGGGTGAGGGACGATGTTAGTGTGCTGCTGCATTTGTGGGCACGTGAGCTGCCAATAGAGAGGAAACGGTTGTCAGATGGTCCCCGGAGAACTGGTCTTTGGTCATGTAAGGGCCTGGATGTCCGTGTGTGGTAGGAGGTGCTAGGTGTGATGGGGGTTGGGGGGTAATGCCCGGGGGAGCACGTCCTGGCACACAGCTGTCGGAGAGAGACAGTGGCTAGTTGGAGACAGTGATGGGGGAGACAAATCAAGAAGCCAGTACATCCCAAAGAAGGCTTCCTAAGGGAAGAGAACCCCAACCTCCTCTGACCTTCCCTAACTAGTAGCGACTCCAAGGGCCTCTGGACGCTGGTGCCAGGGCTCCGGGGTGCAGGGGAGGCATGCGTCCTTGCCAGGGCCCTGCTCCAGCAAGCTACCATCTGCAGCCTCCTTATTCATATCCTGGTGTAATCTTGGGGCCTCCTTCCTCCAGCTGGGAAGATTCCGGGCACCAGAGTATGTACTCACTGAGAAGCAAGGTCGCTGACTGGGCTCTGGAGAAAGACCTCAGCGTCTCCAGTGAACCCACTTTCTCTCATCCTGCTGCTGAAGCAACACTGGCAGGTAAGCTGCTCCCCCAGCCACGCCCCCACCCTCCACCCCGACAGTAGCTGGGGGCTCTGCTACGGGTGTAAGGGATGATATGACGCCTCCTAATGGGTTCTGAGCTCCCCGCCAGCCGTGGGGAAAACTTTAGCATTGTCGGTCGCTCTGAAGGACCCTAAATGGAAAGGAAGTAAAAGATTCTGACAGAGATGTAAATGAGAATAAAATGCCAATTAACTCAGAGGTATTGGCCGGGAATCTGGTTCTCAGAAGAATCCCAGGTCGTACTTGGTGAATCAGTTTCAATTTCCCCCCCACCCCCAAAGCACCAAACAGCCACGCAGGGGAAGGAGATCTCAGAACAATCCGAAACCCTCTACCAGACCCACTACTTATCACTTTAATTGACACTTACTCCGTGTGATGCTCATACATTCACTGAATGGGTTCGATTTAATTTGAAATGGGGAATTTTTTCTTTCCCCTATTGAAATATTTAATGCAGCGGGCTTTACAGCTAAATAGCTTCCACCCGAGCATTCCATCCCTCTTCTGTTTCGCTTTAAAGAATACAAAAGGCCCTTCCAACCATGATTTATTTTGAAGATTCTTTTTTTTTTTTTAAACGGACTCTGTAATTACAAAGCCTATTGATCTATACATTTCCTTTGGGGAGGTTGATGGGATAGGCGGTTGAAATTTTTTTTAAAAAAAAAAAACCACCTCTCCTTGGCTATTTGTTCTGCTTCCTCAAAATTCAATGAGCAAGCTCAGATCCAGTAGAAAGAGGCCAGTGTCTGAGTCGTGGTGCCATAGGGGAACGCTCCCTCCTCTGATGGCATGTCCCCACCCCCAGCTCATTGCGGATCCCCGAAAGAGCCCCCACCCCTTGTACAGTGCTCACTAGAGGGAGAGAGCTGGAGAGGACGTTGGAGGTCCTGGCTGATCTCAGGGAAGCAGGTGGGGGCCCCCCTTCCTCCACACCCCGTGTTTATTAGTGCTGACAGAAGGAGCAAGAGCCCCATTCACCCCGAGGTGTTACATACTGATACACTGACAGGCAATTATCTTTGGAGATAGTGTTAAAACACAATAATTAATTGGAAGAGCAAGCGCCAGCGCCAGTGAGAGAGTGGAGGCCCCAGGCCGAGACAGAATGGTATTTCGAGAAGGGGAAAAAAAAAAAGAAAAAGATCTGGGAGGCTGGTTAATTCAACAGCACTGGGTCATTTGATTTCACTCGCTCCCTCCCGGTGCTTTGTTACTCTTTTCTAAAGCATTAGTCCTGAATGTGTCTCAGATGTCATTACCACTCGGGCCAGCCTCCCACAGACACTCCGAAACAGTGCCGGCGAGGGAGAGAACCCGGGCCTTAGCAAAGACATCTCCCAGAGCCTCGCTTTGTGGCCGTCCGCCCCGATGGGGGTCTTTGTTTCACACCCGGCTGACACATGTCTGCTCCCGTCAAACGTCCCCACTGCAGCCGACTGAGTTGGTGGGAATGAGGAGTTCACACGTCAAAGCGGGGCCTGACCTGCCCCCCCCAGCCCCAGCAGGGGGGCGGCCTGCATTGTGGCCGCCTTTGACGAAGCAGCATTGAGAAGTGTGGGCTTTTCGGAGGCTGTTTGACTGGGGTGACATCCATTGACCTGCACTGCGCATGCTGCCACAAAGTACATGTGTCAGGCGTCACCCGTTTGATTGAGGGCGGGAGGACGCGAGGAGGAGGGGGAGCGGGAGGCAGACTATTACAGTTTAGCAAGAATGAATGTGTTCTCCAGCGGTCTGCAGCACGGAAGGGCAGGAGCAACGGGCTTCCTCTAGGCTGCGGGCGGGAAGGGATTTATTTTGGAGAGAGGATGCCTAAGAGGATCCCAAGGCAAACAGACCTCTGAGTCAGGAAAAGGTCAGGGCAAGGAGCTACTTACGCCTGTTCCATTATCCATCTCTCTTAAGGATGCCACGTTCTTTTGGCCCATGAACCGGACCCGCTGCTCTATGACCCACATGCACGGGAGCCCCAAGTCCTGCAGTAAGAAAATAATCCTTCAGTCCAGGACTAGGGGTTTGATTGATCAGACTGAAGGCAAGTGTCCAAGCAACTCCATTTCCAAGTAACTCCATCTGCTAAACTCCCCTCAGAAGCTGGGGGGGCGGTCCTGACAATTCCAGGGTGAGATGACAGAAACCCACAGAGTTTGTTGTGCAGAAGCACTTACAAGAAAAAGAAGAAAATGAGGCCAGAGCAGTAATACAGCAGGCAGGGCACTTGCCTGGCGTCCCTTGTCCCTTGTGTGCCACCAGGAGTGATTCCTGAGTGCAGAGTCAGGATTAAACCCTGAGCCCCACTGGGTGTGGCCCCTAAAAAACAACAAAAAGGAAGAATAAATTATAATAGAAGACTGTGGTATGCTCTTAGAGGGTGATCGACCTTGAACAAAATAGCTGTGTAATTGAGGCTGTTAGGCAAATTCAATGTCAGCAGGATGGACAGACACCATCACTTATTTCTGAACTAAAGAATGCATTGGGGAAGATTTAGTTAGGAATGCGCTGAGTTGGGTAGAGACACAAAGTGGAAGGTACAAGGTTGGGGTTACTTGCAGTTGGCACGGGGCTGTGCTACCTGCTTGTTCATTCTTCAGGAGAGGTTTTGGATGCCTCTCAACAGCCTGCTCAGCCCTTTCTGAGGAGTAAGGCGGCAGGACACCTGCTTAACGACTTGGCTTCAAAGGCTTCAGAGAGCTGGACTTGGTTGCCTGTCCTTCACTGACCACCAGGAATGACTTAATTAGCAGAGCACAGAAATCACGGTCTCTGAGCAATGTGGAGAGAAACCAGCTTAGGCTGGCTTTGAAAAATACACAATGACATATCCTCGCACACTGGTGCGTCAGGACAGGTGTGTCCACTAGCTAGATGTACAGGAAATCTAGAATCTTCTTGAGAGTGCTCTCTCACCTCATCCTTCCCCCAGCTCATTCCCTCATGCACTAGCTTCATTGACTCCAGATGAGATTTCTCTTGTTCCTCTGTTAAGAGAGACTTTTGCTGGCAGTCCCCACTTCACAGCTTCCCGCAGCGAGGAGTCAGGCAGAAGACACATCTTTGTAAGACTTTCCTGACCTGGGTCATGCGCCCATCTATAAGCCAGTCCCTGCAGTTAGGGACACAGTCTGCCCTATGGGCTGAAAGGGTCCAGGGCATGATGCTATGGCCACATGGTATGTGCAAGGGATGGTTCCCCGGAAGGAAGGGCAGCCTGGACACAAGTCATATATGACCACCATGACATTCATCTGTGTTATTGCGGGCATTAAAGAGGCCATTGAATAGCTTTGCTTCATGATGGTGGGACTCCCTGAATCCATCTGGTCTCATGCCCCTGGACTCTTGTCCTCGTCTTCCAAGATGCTAAGGACTGAGAAGCACAGACAATAGCTAAGAGGAACCTCTGATGATAAAACTCCAAGCTAAGGGCGAAGATTAGATCACTAGCTCTTTCCTCTAATGGCTCCTGAAAATTACCCCACCTTTGGCCATAAAACCTGCTTTATTACGATGATAGAAAAAACAGAACCAAGTATCCCCGACAGACATTTGGCGGGGTGGGGTGGGGCAATCAATGTTTCATTTGGGAGAGATTTTCATTTTGTTTTTGTTTTTTAACTTTCAAATTTTAGATTTTTACATGCTGTTGTAAGAAATAATACAGAGAGAGCTTTCTACCCTTCCTCCAACCTACCAAAACAGCACCCGCTCACGTAATAGCACCAGCAGGAATCCCACCCCGACGTAGCCCAGGAACTTAACCCAGACTTAGTCTGTATTCTCATATATTTCTTTGATGACTCTTCATAACTTAATGTTGTTAGGTCCAAGGGATTGGGCCCAGGCCCTAACATAGGCAAGTCAGATGTTATACCACACAGTTACAAATCCAATGGGTATTAATCAACGTACATTTTTCACAGAACCTACTTTTCTGAGCTGAGTTTGAAGTCAGTGTTCACCATGATAGTAATAAAACTTTCATAAGTTTCTGCATTGAGGGGCCCAAGTCCCCCTTGCTTCTCTGGGATCCTCTAAGATCCTCCCTTGAAGAGGGAAGACATGAGATCAATAGATTGGATAGAACTTGGCTGTGGGGGACTGTACAGGACAGGATGTGTTGGACTCCTTGTTGAGGAATTTGGGATGCACCCACCACGGCAGTGGACAGGGAGTGACAATCATTTTCATTTTGCAGCTGAGTGTAGCACGGGTGAAAGAAGAAAAAAAACTAGGGATCTAGAGCAAGGTTTGGTGAGATCTAGCAATGGAATAAAACAGTAGACATCAAAAAGTATCTAACTAGTGGAATGAGAAGGAGTTTGGCCTGTATGTGTGTGCATGTATTTGTGCCTGTGTGTGTGTGTGTGTCCATATTCACTAGGAGCTTATCTCGGCCTTACCACCCAGCCTTCTTACACCCCACATTGCAAACAGATGAGCTTTTGTTTTGAACCAGACAGAGCGGTTCAAACCGTGGAGTGGGAGTGGAACTGTCTCTTCGAAGCTAGGATAACCTTGTCTCTCAGCTGGCATCAATTTTGCAGAAGGTAGAAGCAACTAGGAAAGCACTGGCTGTCGAAGTTTTCACCTTCACTTTCTCACATTGTCTAGAGGACTCTTCAATTGTCAGGGGGATTGGCCTGATATCAGGTGATGGCTGATGTGATTCACCACGACTCTTCCTGAGATAGAGTCGGAGGATGTTTGGAGAAGCCACCATGTGCTCAGGACACAGAACAGACCAGGGTTGACAGTGGGATCCTACCCATTTCTGCAGTGTCTAACACTTGTCCTCATAGTGCAAGTGTGTGTCCATGTATGCATGTACATGTGGGGACTGTGTATACGGGGGAGGTGGGGGGATAGGAAACACAGTAGTTATTCAAGAGGATTTGTTACAACATTCAACATTCCAACCCCAATCCCACCTCCACCTTCACCTTCCTTCCACCGTTGTCTCCATTTTCCCAACCACCTCTCAAGCCTGCCCCTGCAACAGGCCCATAATAATTTGTTTTATATTGCTTGTTTCCACAAAATAGCGAATGAGATGATAAAAAATATTTCCATAGAAGAAAATTTGTGAAAATTGTTGTAGACATTAAGTCCTTGTCTGAGGTTTTCCGAGGCTGCTGTTGCAAGTTAAGCCTTCTGTGTTCATGTTTTTGTTAGTTGAGATTGGTTGGCTTCTACATTATATCCCATCCAATCTGGTGTGCTACTACTGGGATGTCAGTGTTGGAGAGTTTGGAGGTATCGCTCCAGAAAATCCAGAATATTTAACTTGGCAGCCTGGCTAGAGCCTGGTGGCAGCGTTGGAGTGTGGGAGTGCCTGCCAGGGCCTTGTGAGGGTGGGAGCTGGCCGCCCCCACCACCCCCCGATGGCCTTGGAAGTCTCAGCCAGGAATGCGTGTCCAAGAAATGTTTGCGGCTAGCTGGTCTATTTTGAGATTTATTTCTGAGTCTCTGGAACAAGGCCAGTAGGTGAGCTCACGTGGCGGAGTGGGAGGGTCTCCGAACCCTCAGATGGAGCCTCGTGGTGACTGACGTGAAGAAGCTGTTCTTCCCACAGCTGTGGAAGACAGGGAGGAGAGGCGGGGAAAGGAGAATCTGGATCTAGATACTCAAACGATGGGCATTAAGAGGCTAAATGAATTGCTTGACTAGGGTTTAATTGGGGCTTAAAACAACAGCTGCTTCATCCTGCATGTGGTAGCCCACGGGTCACAGTCTGTACCTGACACGCCGCAGCCTCTCAAGATAAGCTTCGGTAAACCACTGGTGCCCGGTGAGCCGGACTTGAGCGGCAGGCTCCTTACGTAAAAGACTACCCTCCGGGCTGAGCTGCACACGGAGCACAGGGCAGAAGCCGAGAGCAGCATGACAGAGTCGGGGGTGTGGAGATGGGCGCTTTATTCCTCCTTGGGACCTGACTGTGGCCCCCGCCAGAGTCCCCACCCCCATCTCTGTCTGGTAAGTGATGGCCAAGGCCTCCTCTAGCTCTGAAGCTGGGCCCAGCCAGGCTCGGGACTCTCAGAATCCCTCTCTTCTCTGTCCTTGAAGCCACCGAAGTTGCTCAAAGCCATCTCTGTTGTTCTCTCCACTCTCTCTCTCCTTTAGCCCACTCTGGATCTTAGGGACCACGGAGGAGGGTCCCAGCTGCCCGCTAGTCTCCACCTCCTGGGCTGGGGGCTCTTCTGTGTCAGTGTCCACTGAGGACTAGCAGGTCTCTGAGTGAAGTGGGGGCAATAGCAGATGTCAGGGCTGGGGTGCTGGGACAGGGTAGGGCGTTTGCCTTGCACGCAGCCAACCCAGATTTGATCCCCAGCACCCCAGCATCCCCAAGCACTGCCAGGAGTTCCTGAGTGCCGAGTCAGGAGTAAGCTACAGGCATCATTGTGTCCATCATCATTTGGCTCTGAAACAAAAACTAACTAAATAAAAAGTAGCAGCTATCGTGATGGACTCCACACAGTGCTCTGTCTGGGGCCACCTCTACTCTGGGGCCGAGCGGACGGGAACTGAAGCAGGAAGAGCAGTGAGTGCAAGGCAAGGAATCATCAGTTGTTTTGATGCTCACTGGGTACCAGCAGAGCGAATGGCCATCAGCCCTGGAAAGAAGCACAGAAGGGGTGGGCGGCGGGGTAGGGGTGGGCGCGGGGAGGTGAGAAACAAGATCATGGTTCTAAGACCAGGACCCATGAACTCTCAAATCCAGAATCCAACCCTTCCCCGCCCTTGTCTTTGATGTTTGTGTGTTTTGTTGCTGCTGTTTTCTGGTTTGTTTTCAGAGCCTCACCTGGCTCCATTCACTGCTTACTCCTGGCGGGATCTGGGACCAGATGGAGTGCCAGGGATTGAGCCAAGGTCAGCTAGGTACAAGGCAAAGGTGCCCTCTTCACCTTGCCTCTGACCTTCTGCCTTCCTGATGGGCTGGGGCAGTGAAGTCCTTACGTCTGGGCTGGACTTGGCAGCTGGCCCCTCCTGGGGGCAGCACCCAGGAGCACCAGGGTCCTCACAGGGGCGGGCCATCTCCTCCGCCATGTTGGCCTGTGAAGACAGCCCCAGGTCTGAGGCCCGTTCCCTTCTGCCTTGTGTTTAGAGGTGGGGAGTGGCATGTGCCAGCCGTCGTCCCACACCCCACGTCTGCACCCGCATCTCCCCTGCCAGCTCCCATTTGTGCAACACATATTTGGCCGTGAGAGCCTGGGTGGGACCCTGAGAGAGAGAACAGGGCTCACCCACTTCAGTGGACTGCTAGTGACAGCCTGACCCCGCGGGGGCTTTGGGAGAAGCTGCTGGGTGGGGCAGCGGGGTCTGGACCCCTGGCCTGTCCCTGGGTGCTGGGAGAGGAACCCACTGCTGAGGACACTTGTCTGACAGGTGGCCAAAGTGAAGACCTCACCCGGTCCAGGCTCAAGGGGCACTTAGAAGCCCAGACAGGGTGGGGATGGGGCTGACCTCAAGGGGACATCCCAGCCCTGCACCTTAATTATTCCCCCAAAGCCGCCAGTTCTGACTTGGTGCCATTTCGGAAGAGGCCATCCAGCAAGGGGAGAGGGCAGGAAGAGGAAGCCAGGGACAGGGACACGGCACTCAGTGAACTGGACTGACCAGCCTGCATCTTCCTTCCTGCACCCTGATGCACAACAGGAGGCCTGGTGGAGGCAGCCAGGAGCGGCCCCCGCCCGGCCGGGACAAACACTGATGGCCCCCACCCTCAGGGCCCTAAGTGTGTAGAGGTGTCACTGGGCCCCACTCAGTGCTGGCGGCAGTGCCTGCAAAGCCCAGAATCACAGGAGTGCTTGCAGTTTCTCTCCTCTGCTCCTAATGAAAACCATCCTGTAATCTGGGAGTGAGAGCCAGCCCAAGCATGAATAATTCAGAGAGTCTCTGTTCCCTTATCTGCCCTCCCTGGGGACGCCCCTACCATTGTCCGCCCTGATGGGTCATTATGCACTCTGTGAATTTAATCTTTTAGGCTATCCGGCCTCACAGGGGGAAAAAAATGTATGAATAACAATTTTCCTGTAATAACCTTCAACTAACCTTTCAACCAGAGTGAGTCATTCCAATCCCATTTTCACATCAAGAGGAGTCAAAGGCAGGCAATTACCTCTTATCTGTGGCAGGAGCTGCCCCCACCTCCACCGCACCCTTAATTTTTAAAGGGGTGTTGAAGAATATTGGGAGCTGGAGGAGAAGGAGACGGACTGACCCGCAAGCCCGGGGGGAATGCGGGGGGCGGGGCTCCAGTCTGCATATCCTGGAGACTGGCCCGGGAGGGACCCCGAGCTTTTCCCAGTGCACTGAGACCCTGACTCTCCATCCCTTTCTACCTGCCCCTGGTGTCACCACCCTCAGCATGGAGCTTGTCCACCCCACAAAACGTCACGAGAACAACCCCTCGGTCTTGCCTTTACACAGGAAAGTGCTTTCCTGACCCAGACATGCTCTGAATGCCCATCTTCCTCACAATGCAGCAACTCCTGGCCTCAGACCAACTCCTGGTGCCAACCCCAGTGAGGACGGGAGAGGGTGGCGGGTGGTGGGTAGGATCAGGAACCTTGGTCTGGGCCCCTGTGAGCCCTGGAATAGAAGTCAGCTGACTTTGAGACTGGGATCCCCCAGTCCAGTGACCTTGGTCCCTTATGTCCAGGTGGGGCAAGCGGGGGAGTGAGACTAGTCAGTTTGGGGGTGGGAAGAACACAGAAGGTCTCACTGCCAAGGGTTGCAGGCTGAGCCCAGTTCCTCTCCGAGGGCCACATGCAGGTGACAGGGAGTGCCAGCTATGGGCTTTACGGGGCCTGGGGAGAGACCCCGTGAATGAAACCTCTCCATCTGTTCTCCTGGCCTTCCCTCCCCAGGGTTCGAGGGACAAGGGCAGTCGTGTGGCTGCATGGCATGAGACACAGCCCCCCACTGAGTCCCCCAGACTGAAAGGCAGAGTCTCCTCTGCCTTCGCACCCAGGAAACGGGTTGGCCATCTGAGGCCCCCAGCACAAGAGCGGAGAGGAGGAGGCCACCTTGAGGAGCCACAGATAAAGGCAGCGCTCTGCAAGGATATAGCTGCCACAGGCACCCCAGGAGCCTCGGCGGGGCCGGGGGTCAGGGGGGAGGGGGGAATACCTGGAGGACCTTGCAGGGGAGATGCTGGGGAGGGCTGTACCCTTCGTGGAGAGAACAGGAGAGCCTGGTTGCACAGCTATGGCCCCTTTCATCTTGGGATACAGACTGTTGGCTGCATGGTGGGGGGTCGCTCGTCCACCTGCCTCCCCCCAGGGTATGTCTGTCTGTGCAGGGTGGGGTCTGGCTTATCTGTCCCTCTGGTTTTCTTTCTATGACTGACCAGTGCCCTGTTACTTTCTTTTTTTTAAAACTTTTTTACTGAATCATTGTGAGGTAGACCCTTGCAAAGCTGTTCACAATTGGATTTCAGTCATACAGTATTCCAGCACCCATCCCTCCACCAGTGCACATTTCCCAGCACCAGAGTCTCCAGGTTCCCTCCCATCACCCCACCCCACTCCCCTGCCTGTGCTCTTCTTCCTCTCCTCCTTCTCTTTTTCTTCCTCCTCCTTCTCTTCTTCCTCCTCCTCCGCTTCTTCCTCCTCCTCCTTCTCTTCTTCTTCCTCCTCCTCCTCTTCTTCTTTCTCCTCCTCCTCCTCTTCTTCCTCCTCCTCCTCCTTCTCTTCTTCTTCCTCCTCCTCCTCTTCTTCTTCTTTCTCCTCCTCCTCCTCTTCTTCCTCCTCCTCCTCCTTCTCTTCTTCTTCCTCCTGCTCCTCCTCCCCCTCTTCCTCCTCCCCTTCCTCCTCCTCCTCCTCTTCCTCCTCTTCCTCCTCCCCCTCCTTCTCCTCCTCTTCCTCTTCCTCCTCCTCCCTCTCCTTCTCCTTTTGGGCATTGTGGTTAGTTCCCTGTTTCTTCACAGTTATTCATACACCAACAACCTGGAAAATGAAGTAGCAGGAGCCCTAGGAAAGAGCTTGGCTCAACAGAGGGATGGGGTGAAGCACGCCAAGATCCCTTGATATCTTCATAAAGACACGAAGGACCCAAAATCAGTAATGGGAAACCAAGGAGCCACCATGGGGATCTCGGCCCACCTGGGGTGCAGGGAAGGACCTTCCCTGGCTCAGAATCAGAAGGCAAAACCATTGTGTTCAAAGCTCCATGCTCGGTGCTCAGTTCTCTGCCCAGCACAGACAATGGCTCTCCGGAGCCCCCTGGACTTGGCCTTAGCAAGGCTCATTTCTCCAGGGTCATATGACAGATGTGCTACAGCTTCGGGCCTTGTTCCCTTCCTCTCCCTGTTTGTCCTCTCCCCCCTTCCTATTTCACTTTCCTCCTTCCTGGTTCTCCCGGTTGCCTATGCTCAGACCCTAGGGGAAGGGGACAGCCCTCTCCGTGGGCACTAATGAACAAACTCGGCATGGCCACCATGGGGTCTGTTTCTGTCTGCTCCATCTGACTGCAGCAACAGCCACCCAGCCCCTGGGAAAGTGCTCTGGACCTCAGTTGTGTGTTCTCTCAGCTGTTTCCATTGTAAGTGTATAGAAAAGAGCCAAATGGGCTGAGAAGCCAACATTTGTGCTACCAAAATATGTCCTATCAACAACAGCAACTTTTTTTCTGCCGAGAAAGCAGGTGCTATGTGTATGTGGCAGCTTCCACTCCACCTCTGTGTCCATTCTTTTTCTGGAGGTGGAGGTGTTGCCTGCTTTCCGCACTTGGTTCAGGGGGGAAAAAAAACGAGATCTGTCAATGGCTGAAGCTTCGTCTCCCACGCTGAGAAAACTGGAGTTTTTCTTTCACTTACTCAAAGCTGAGTTCTAGACACAGCCCACAGGCTAGGCGGTCCAGAATGTCTACGTTTATAGCTCTGCTATGGGGCATTCCCCCCCTTCTCTTTTGCAAAAGAGAACTGAGACATGAACAACACCCCCATCCGACTGCACACAGGTATGTGTATATGTATGTGACAGAAGTAGCATCCATACACTGGGATTTCTACAGCTGGGCTTTTGCATGCACAGGCGATGCACATATCAGCACAGATTACCAACAGGTGTGGCTCAGGGGGAAGACACAGCCTCCAGCTAAGGGGAGACCCACCTTTCTGTCCCTCACCTCTGTTCCCCCTCATAGACCAAGCATAAGGTTTGGTTGTGAGTATGAGGGCCCCAACATAGCATTCCAGGCATCCCCTCACTCTGGGTCTCTGGGGAGAGATGAGTCAACAGCAACATCACTGCCACGTTGGGGAACCGGAGTGAGCACCTGGGCAAAGGTCCGACTCACCTGCCGTCCAGTGGTGAAGAAATCCACTGTTCTTGGTTCTTGGTCCTTGTGGAGTCCAGGGCCATGGTGGGTATCTGGATACCTGTTCCTGGACGTCCCATGCCCCACCAAGATATAATTTCCTCCTATTTCATAGCCGAGTCTCAGAGAGGCTGAGAAACTGAGCCAGGTCACGTGAATGGATAGGCTCAGGCAGAAGTGAGCCATAAAGTCAGTCCCGCTTTGCAATGGGGGGAGGGGGGTCAGTGGCCAAGGGGCCTGCAGGGCGCACACAGGTGACTTGTGGAGTACCTGCCTCAAACACTGGCAGATCTGAAATCCTCTGGGGTAGGGGGAAGGGGAGAGTCAGTCATTAGGCTTGGACTAAACTTCCCCAAGAGGGGCCGGAGCGATAGTGCAGTGGGTAGGGCACTTGCCACGCACACAGCTGACCTGGATTTGATCCCCAGTATCCATCGGGTCCCCACAGCCCTCCAGGAGGAAGTCCTCCTGAGGGCTATGGCACTGAGCCAAGAGAAAGCCTTGAGCACTGCCAGGTGTGGTCCCCCACCAGTTTTTTAACCCAAATTTCCCAAATGTGTTGAGTGACAGTTCCTGGGATAGGAAAAGGTATCCCAGTTCAGATGTCCAAAGGAGTCTGTGACATGCAGATTGAAACAGCAGCTCTCCATGCTGCAGGACCTCTCAGTGCCCTTAATATGCACAGGATGCAAAGGGGCTGGACCTTCCTTCCACACCCCCGGGCCCCCCAGAGTCCTTTATTCAAGTCCTTATCAATCCCTAGCGAAAACACACCTTTTTCAAGATGCAGCAGCATTGGGGCATAGATGGGTTTAGAAAAGCAATTTTTCTTGGGGAGGAGTAAAATCTGATGCGATTTTGGTTAAATCCTCCTGCAAGCTAAGCAGGCTAAGAGATTCGGTTGAAATCCCTGGAAGGCTCTGAGGAAATGGGATACACAAAGTTTTGATGAGCCGCAGAGCAGAGAGAAGTGAAACCGCCTTCAACCCAACTGGAGAAGCTCATTTAAATCTGTTGCTGAAAAAATACACAAATGAAGTTTCAAATTTTGTAAACGGTCAGTGCTGCTCGTGGAACGCTCGGGCGGCGGGAGCTGTAAGAGGTGCTGACCCAGCACTCAGGAGCCCACTTCCGGTGCCGAGAAGCCCACTTCCGGTGCGGAGGGCGTCCACTTCCGGTGCCCGCGCAGCCCCCTTCCGGTCGGGTGCTGGTCAGAGGCGGCAGGGGGATTCCTGTGGGCTGAGGGGACGGGTAGGGTCTGGGAGCTAAGAGGCATTTAGCTTCATCTGTTTAAGCGAGGAATGTCTGTTTTCGTATGCGAATACGACATCTGCGCATTAATTGGGAACACGGGGAGTGAGAACACATCTGTGTTCCATCAAGGACTTGAAGACGTGAAAGCCTTGCCAGAGGGAAGGGGGAGGAGCGTGTGACTCGGGTGCGAGGGGACACTCGTACGGTGAAGGTGGAATTGGGCACGGGCAGTGAGTTTGATGGGATGTGCAGTCCTACTGACTGAAGTGTTGCACCCCTGCAGTTACGGAACGCTTGCATGCGTTGCTACCGCAGCTAAGAAAGACTCCACAGGAAAGCTACCAGATTCGTCCTGACCACATAAAGTCACTTTCCCAGTGCAAAACGTCACACACAAACATACAAGTTTAGGGCTGGGGTATGGTACAGGGGCTTAGCTGCTCGCATTGCGCTGCACAGGGTTCCCTAATCCCCCCAAACAGGAAGCTGTATTCTTATCAAAATACTCAGAGTGAAAACAAAACCCTTATATGCCAGCTTCCAAGGGCCGGACTGCCTCTCCACCCACCCTGGGCCCACCCTTAATTCAGGGGCAAGAGAAAGTCGTACTAAACTGGAGTCCAGACTTACTCTTCTCAGATGTGATTCTACTTTCAAAATTAGGAAATTGAAGGCCTGCTTGCACACAGTTCTTTCTGGCATGACTGCTTTTCGAATGGTGGCTGTGCCTGGAAGTAGCTCCCGGTCACTGGGAGGTGACTTGGGGTCCTTGGCCTGCCCTGGCCCTTCTGCTGTGGGGCAGTTGGGTGCTTCTCTTACCCGTTCCAAGCCCCCATTTCCACCCCATGAAATTGGGACCCCACAAACTGCCTGGCTGTGTCTCAGGTGGCTGGAGCATGAAATGGGAGAAGGAATGAAGCCGTGGAAAATGAAGACGCTCTACAGATACCTGTTATTATTAGGGGGTCGAATTGAAGCGGTGTCAGGAAGGCCTCCTTTCCCAGCTAGAAATCGTTTTTGTCAAGGCTTGTCAAGGGGCCGAGATTGTATCATTAGAAATGCATTCCCCGGGATGTTAAAGGCTTTTAGATCTTTAAGACATTTTCACTAAAATGCGTTTGGGAGGCATCAATATGAAGCCATTATCTCTGGGCTCTGGAGAGCCAGGCCGCAGAGGCAGGCAGCAAACCGGGCCGCGGGGTGGGGCTGGGTCTGAGGGGAGAGGGAGCAATTGAGAGAAGTCAGTGTGTGTGTGTGTGTGTGTGTGTGTGTGTGTGTGTGTGTGTGTGTGTTTGCCCTGTTCCCATCTATTTTCTTTCATTTCTGTCCATCCTCCCCTCTCGCTTGCTCTCCTTCCCCATTCCTAGTCTCTCCCTCTCTCCTCACTGCCATCACTGTCCCTGTGTGTTCCCTCCCTGCCTGCACCTGCCGTTCAGAGCACAGGCTGCCCACCTAGGGGTCAGTGACTGCTTTCCCCAAGCCACTGGCACTTTGCCACCAGGTGGCCTGTACCCAGAGTAGACGCGACACCATCCGCCACTGGGCCTGGCACCAGGACTGAGTGGAGGTTTGGCATTTCCCCATCCTGCCCAGCCTGAACACAGGTTTAGGGTCCTCACAGCAGGGACCTCTGAGCTTCAGGTTTAAGGACACAGACCGTGCCCTAGGCTCTTGCAGTCTTGTCGTCCCGACTCTTGGAAGTGGCCATGTGGGAAAAAATAAAAAAAGAATGGAAGGATAAGGTCCTCATGTCCCGCCGTGGACCACCATGGATTAGATTCTGTGGTGGTCTTTACAGCTCAGGTTTGGGGTCTCTGAGACTTTCTGGGGCACTGATCACTCTGTAAGGGTCTCACTAGGAGCACTCTCAGACAGAGACACAGTGTGGGGGTGGATGTTTGCCCTGCACGTGGCCAGCCTGGTTCAGGCCTGCACAGGCTGCGCTGCACAGGGTCCCCCAACCTCCATGGGGAGTGACCCCTGAGCACAGAGGCGGGGGAAGCCCTGAGCTCTGCCCAACTGCATCCCCCTAGGGCCCCACCCATCACATTTTCTGAGCAGCAGGCATCACCCTCACGCAGAGACCCTCTGAGTAACGACTGCCCTACAGCACCTGGTTGTACCAACCCCCCCCCCTCCCTGTCTGCTCTGGCTTCTCCCTGCCTGACTCATTCTAGAGGGGGGTGTTGGGGGTGGGGGACTGTAGTGGCCATGAGGGCTCCCCTCCCTTCCTTTTCCCAGACTGGAGCAGAGAAGCGCTGCAGCTGTCTCTGCCAGATCACCCTTCCCGGGAGGGCCCGGCGGGGGACGGAGGGCACGCAGGGGCGCCACACAAGCTGTCGAGGCTGGTCTGGAAGTGGGTAATCTCAGGCACGATGATTTAGAGCCCAGCGTGGCAGGAGGAGGCGAGGTTGCTGTTCCCCACGGCGCTCATTAAGTTTCCATAGATTGCATTTCCTGCTTCCCCCGCTAGCCCTCCGAAGTGCCTGTTATTAATTCATAAAAACACTGCAAGCGTGATTGAGTCCGCTGATTACTGGAGCAGGCAGGCACTAGAGACGCTGACATATTCCGTGTCTCTCTATCAGGTTCTCAGGGGCCCAGGAGGAGGGGAAAAAAATTAAAAAATAAAATGAGAGAGAGCGCGCGCGCAGAACATGAAGAAAGGAATAAAGGAATATGGGGCGTGGGGAGGGGGAAATCTGTGTTGTGAAATATTAATCAGAGCTGTTTGCCCCCAAGGGCCAAAAATAGGAGGCGGCATAATCAATGGAGCGAAAGCTGCCTGCCTGTCTTTGAGAAGCTGATTATTGCGGGTAAACACAGCTAAATATTCTGGATCTTTGGACAGCGTCTCCGAGGCCACTGGAGAATCCACTCCCTTATCAAGCGTGTGCAGGCATGGCTCTGGGGGAGTGTGGGCATGGGGGTGCTGGCGGCTGCCTGGGCAGGCAATCACTTGGGGGGCCCCAAGTCAGAGCCACTTGGGTTCCTCTCCAAATGCTGATCCAGAGAGGAGTGGGAGGGTGGGAAAGATTCAAGGCAGTGCAGGGTGTGTGTGTGTGTGTGTGTGTGTGTGTGTGTATGTGTGTGTGTGTGTGTGTGTGTGTGCGTGTTTGAGAGAGAGAGAGAGAGAGGGACTTGGCATTGCCTCCAAAGTTGGCTCTTAAGAGCTCACTGTCGGCCATGCCAAAGGAGCCTCAGTCCTAGAATGTGCCCATCTTCATCCTAGTCTTCAGCAGGAAACCAGGGGGTGCTGTGGGGAAGGAGCAGAGTAGCTGGGCGCTCAGGGCTCTAGGGAGATTGTGTGTTTGGGATGAAATTCTGTTGGTATGGGTGTGGCTCTCTAGCAATTGTAACTTGGGGTGCACACGTCACTGAGCCAAGGGGTCCTGTTCCTGCCTGCCCTCCCCTTGACTCAGTAATTGGGTTCTGCCCCCTGCCTGGAGGAATGGAAGGGGATTCTCACCGGCCCCTTAGGGCCAGAAGGAGCCTGGGGTCCTCGAGCCTGAGAGTGGATCAATCCAAGAATAAGTTTGCCTGCTCAAACGCTCAGGCTATCAGAAAGGAAGGGCCTTTAAAGAGGAGGCACCTCACTTCCCCTCTTCCTCAGAGGGGTCCAGAGACCAGTGTGACTTACCCTAGGGCACAGGGAAGAGATAGCTTGGAGATGCAGAGATGTGCCAGTCTTCCCTGACAACTCTGGCAGGACATGAAGAGGGATAGCTGAACTCTTCATCAGTGGAGACTGTCCCGGTGATGACATCCATCTGCTTATACGGAGCTTTTGGGCTTTTGGAAAACTCCTTGTTGTGGCAAAACTTGGGCTGGGGGGAAAATTTCCTTTCTGACTCTAAGAGAAGGTTGAGCCACTAATGGATAAGGATGACTGTCACTATGATTCATTAAACAAACACATGATTCCCAATCTAAAATCAATTCTGCCCATTTTCACAGAAATGGAAAGCAAGGCATAACAAGGTCCATCAACCTACCCCTGGTGATGAGGCTGACAGTGGTGGCATTTGAATATAGTTTATGTGATTCTAGAGGCTCCTGGCCTTCGTGCAATGTCTCCCAATGATGTCAGAGATGAAGAAGGGTGTTTTCTACTACTGACGTCTCCCCAGGAAAGGGACAGGAAAGGAAAGTGCTGAGGGCTGTGGGGGAGGCAGAGCCCCCACACACTGAACCCACAGATTACTGAAGTCAGTCTGCTACATCCCTGAGGGGCTGAGAACTGCCAGGCCTAGCCTCTGGTGATAAGTGTGAAGCAGGGGTGCGGGGAGGATTCAGAAACCAAGAAGACAGAAGAGAGAAAAGCACTCATGCATATCCAACAGAGAGCAACTTGCAAGACTCTTAGCTCGTGGGTGTCTGGGAGACGATGGAGATGAGAAAGATGAATAATAACTGAATTGCGACTCGTTCTCTTGAACTCGACATGGATCCCAGGCGGGACAGTAGGACAGGTGATGAGAGCTATGACTTACCAGCGACTGAAAATGTCCTGGTGGCCAGCAGGGACCAGGAGAACTCGGTAAAGGACAGCTGGACCAAAGAGGCCGAGGCACAAGCAAACCCTCTTTGACAGGTGGTCAGAGGAAGGTCAGAGACACACAATAAATGTAACTGATCTAAATTTCAGTAATGTAGTTGGCATGGAATTTCAGTACCGCCTGATGGTAGGCCTTGAAGGCTGAATCCAGCCTGACTCAAGACTCTGACCAGTGCCCCAGGCACAGTGCTCACCATCTCCCCACCAGTTTTCCCAAGTGCAGTGTCAGCGTGGCTGACAGAGTGGCTGTGACTAAACAGGGTCCTGATGAAACCAACAATGATATGTGTCACATGCTATAGACAGGGTCAGGTTCTATGTGGCCTTGAGAATAGTGCCAATCTTACAGCATAATCTCTGTGAAGTATTTCATGTGCCCTCAAAATCAAACTACCACATAATCCATTAACATCACTCTTTGGATTCTATCCCCAAAAGATATATGCGTACCTATGTTCACCACGGCACTATTTTATTTCATTTTTTTATTCTTATTTCTGACTTTTTATTTTTTATTTTAACGAATCACTGTGGGATACAGTTACAAACTTAAAAACTTTCATGATTTTGTTTCAATCAGACCACCACCAATATTCCCAGTATCCCTCCCCCAGCCCCCACCCCTTCCCACCCCCTGCCTCTGTGGCAGGCACATTCCCTCTTACTCTCTCTGTTCTTTTGGGTGTTATGGTTTGCAATACAGGTATCAAGCGGCCATCATGTTTGGTCCATAAGTCTACTTTCAGCACGCATCTACTATCCTGAGTGATCCCTCCAACCATCATTCTCTTAGCATACCACTATTTTAAACAGGCAAGATTTGGAAACAACCCAAGTGCCCTTAGACAGATGAATAGAAAAATAAATTATGGCATCTATATGCAATGGAATGTAAATATATATGCAGCTATAAGAGCAGCTATTACAGAAGATTCAGCTATAAGAGAAGACGAATTCTTCTTGTATTTTTCTACAACCATTCATATTGTAGCAACTGTTAAGAGAAAAAATCAGAAAGAGAAACATAAATACTATATCATCTCATTCCTGTGTTGCATAAAAAGAAACCAAGCAAGGTAATATTAGACAATGTTCCATGAAAACAAACCTGTAGACTCTGAGAACAGAACTGAGTTTATCAAGCAGGGAGTTGGGGGAAGAGGAAGGATGAGGGATGGAGATAAGTGAGGAAATAAAAAGTCAGTAGAATAAAAGTAAAATTAAATGCCCAGAAAATGTTCTAGAAGGATCCATAGATCCATATAGGAGGGGAGGGGCAAGGGATGAGTATGGTGGGGGTTTCTGCTTTCCCTGTGATTTTAAAAAGATTTGCGACTTAGACCTTATTGGCGTGATTAAAGAAAGAACAAGAGAAAGAGGCTGACCTTGAGCACAGCATCTACCCCATCTGTGCTCCTACTCTGAACCCTGGTTTCCCCTCTGACAGCACAGTCTGGGTTAGGCCCCTGGTCCTAATATCACCAATAGCTGCATATCAATGCCAGCTCCTAAACCCTGCTAAAAACAGGGGCTTGAGGGACAGCCCAGCTCAGCCTTTGGGCTGGTGCCTCCAGAAGCAGCTGGCCGGGTCAGACTCTGTTTCATCCGTATCAGGGAGAGCGGATCCAGAAGCAGCCCAGCAGTCTCTGTTGGAGGTGAGGGCTAGTTTGGGAAAGAGGAAGGAGGTCTCCTGTCCAGCCAAGGCGCGGGGTGTGGGATCTGCAGGCAGCCCTCCCTGACTGGGACCTTTAGCTTTCCCTGGGAACCCCAAGACCACTGCAGTTCTCGAAGCAGCAGCTGGGCAGCCAGCAGCCTCTGCTGCCTCTGGTGACTGGGTACCCACACAGGGCTCCCTTCCAGCCCCGCAGACCCAGAGCCGCAGCCTCAGAGGACAGCAGCCGTCTTCTACCTGCAGGACTGCTGGGGCGATTAATGAATGAGCTGGAGTTTCTAGAGGACTCTCAGCTTCTCAGAAGGGCTTTGCGGAGGTACAAGTGGGCTATAATTATCCCCGCTGTAGTAATGAATGAGTCCAAACTTCTTAGCGAATGCAAAGTGTGTAATGAGAAGAGGAGGGGGGATTGAACAGGTCTTTGAACTTGGGACTCCTCCCCCACCCACCTTTGTGAAGCATACTTCAGTATGGTATCAAATGATAGTATACCCTCTCTTTTCAAAACCCGGTGGGACCCCAAAGAGAATGCCCCCACGCCAAAGGTAGTTTCCGAATAATATGGAGCACCTTACAGCTCTTTGGAAAACACTGGGCTGGAAATCGATCCTGCCCCTGGGGTCCCTGGGAGAGCAAGGCCTCATCTGAAAGGGAACTCTGATATCCACCTTGAACAGGTGTGTGGGGGTGGGGATGGGGGCCTCTGAGTTCAGGAAGGGGAAGAACCCAGCACAGAGCAGGCATCCATGAATCCCAGTTTTGTGGTCATCTGTATCCCAGATCTCCACATTTCTTTCCTTTGTCACCATTATTTGTTTTTATAGTTTCGGTAACTTGGTTACACTATGATTAATTCCCCTGGTCTCGATCAACCAAGTTACTGCACCTTCATCACCATCACTACCACCAAAATGCTCAAGATCCTTGCTCACGTTCCTCATGCCACCCCCAGGCCACCTCTTCCCCCCAGCTCACCTCTTCCCTCTCCCTTCCCCGGCCACGTTTTGGTAATTTCAGTTTTGCAATCAAAGGTTACTGGTTTGTTATCATTCAGTATTGCCTGTTTCTGGCATTTGTCCTCCTCCCTCTGAGTTATTTTATCTAACACGATGCCCTCCAGTTCCATCCAAGTCACAACAAACTGCAAGATTTCACCTTTTCTTATAGCTGTGTAATATTCCATTGTGATATCTGCCACCGTTTTTTCATCCACCCATCTGTCATTTGGGCATTTGGGCTGCTTTGGTATCCTAGCTACTGTACTGAGTGCTACAATAAACATAGATCAACACACATCTTTTCTTTTTTTTAATTGAAAAATAAACTTTTGTTATAAACTTATTTACTGGCCTCCAAAAGATTAAACTATTACTGTAAGCAACTCATTGTTTTTTTTGTTTTTATTTTTTTAAATTTATTTATTTTTTAATTAGTGAGTCACAGTGAGGGTACAGTTACAGATTCACACATTTTTGTTCTTGTTTTTCCCTCATGCAATGTTTAAGAGCCCATCCCTCCACCAGTGTCCATTCTCCACCACCGTATCCCTCCCACCCAAAACACATCTTTTCAAATAAATGTTTTTGTGCCCTTGGATTAGGTGCCAAGAGGTGGAATTTCTGGATCACATCAGAGCACCATTCTTACTTTCTTTAGCTTCAGTGCTATTTGCTTTAGTGCAAGGATGGTCATCACCGCCTTTTGGAGTAGGCCACTAGCCTGTGTGATTGTTTTCCAAACTCTCACTCTGAGTCTGGGTTTGTTGTGAGAGTTCAAGTGTGTCTCTTCCAAGCAGCAGAAAGTTGGATTTATTTCCTGGTTCATCCTATCACTTTGTGCCTTTTAATAGGGAGTTAAGTCCATTGACGTTAGAGAAATCACTGACATGATGGAATTTGTGATTATATTTCTATGATTTTGACCATTTATGCCTGTTGACCTTCACTCTTTTTCTGTTTATTTGTTTTGGGCCATACTTTGTGGTTCTCCAGCGCTTACTCCTGGTTCTGTGCTCAGAGATCAGTGGGGGTGATTCTCAGTAGACCACATACTGCAGTTTACTATACTATCTCTTTAGCTCTGGCCTTTGCTTTTTATATGAGGTCATTCAGTAACAGAGTTGGTTTAGATGTGACAAAGGCCCTCAGATGTTATATGCCTGAGAATATTTTTACCTCTCCATCAAATCTGAATGTTTGTAGGGTAGGGAACTCTTGGTTGGATTCTTTTCATTAAGTACTTTGATTATATAACTCAGTTGCTATTCTTTCTGGCAGTGTTTATTTGAGAAATCTGAAGTGAATTTGCAGTTTTATCCCATGCATTTGAGGCCTTATGCTTTAAGGAGTCTGTCCTTGGCTCTTGACATTTTGATTATCACATGTCTTAGTGTTGTTCTGCTTGGGCTAACTCCGATTTTGTGACTCTGTGACTCAGTTGCACCTGTCTCTCTCTTCAAAATGAGGAACTCTTTTTATTTCTTCAACCAGCCATTCCTCCTCTCTCTCTCCTCTCCAGGACGTTCTGTGATTCTGACGTTGCTCCTCCTGGCATTGTCAACATCTCTTAACTTCTCTTCCATTTTTTAAAAAGAATAATCTCTTTTCTATGACTTCTCCTTTTTGATGGAGTTGTGTACCTTATCTTCAAGGTCACGGATTTGATTTTCAGCTTCATCTCATCCAGCTGCTGAATTCTTTAGTTCCTGTATTTCTATTTGAATAAGTTATTCCAAAGTTTTCATCAGATTATCTTCAAGTTTATTGATTCTCTGTTCAGTCCTCCCTGTCCCCCACCAACACACATATACACATCACGTAATATCAAGAGGATCATTGTTCTAAAGTTTTCTTCAGGTAGTTTAAAAATATTTGATGTAGAGTCTCAGGCCGGGGCCGGAGCTCGGGCTCCGGCCGAGATTCGACCTGGGTGGCCATGCTTTTGCACAGCCGTGTGGATGTGGAACGAGCAGGAGCCAGAGCCAGCTTTATGATTTGGGGTTCCAGCGAGTGCTTGCAACCATGTATGCAGACTGTGAACTAAGCTTTTGCTCCATGCTGCTCCGGGAAGGGAAATGATTCAATTTCCAACTTAAATCTCCCTGGACTTAATTACTATAATACAGAAATTGTAAACCGCGTGGCCGCTACTGCGGCCACGCAACTTTTTATCTCTTCATTCTCATCAGTGGAAAACTTATTATCAAATATTTCCTTGTCAATAGAGCTGTATTCTTGGGGGATAAATTCCAACAAAAATAGTGAGTCTCTGTTGAAACTCCAACAACAATAGTGAGTTTTGTGTTGAAATATGGAATGTAATCAAGGTAAAAAGAAAAGGAAGTGAAATTATCAGTCACACAGGGGGGTGTTGGGGGGTGAGGGGTGGGATGTATACTGGGTTTTTGTTTTGTTTTGTTTTTATTGATGGTGGAATATGGGCACTGGTGAAGGGACGGGTGTTTGAGCATTGTATAACTGAGACATAAGCCTGAGAACTTTGTAACTTTCCACATGGTGATTCAATAAAATAAATTAAAAAGAAAAAAATATTTGATGTAGTTGAGGATTTTCTTCGACTTTTGTCACCAGTGCTGATGTAGTTGAATTCCTTCATGATTTTGTTGGTCCTGCTGCTGTGTTATCTGGAGAGAGGGTAGGAGGTAAGTGGAGTTCTGGTCATCCAGGACTCTGGGGTGTCTCTGTTGGCCCTCAGATTCATCCTGAACTGGACAGGGGCAGGGTGGAGACCTCTTGCCATTTTCCTTCACCAGCTACGTGTATCTCTGGGGGAATCTCTCACCAGCAACTTCTATTTCTTTATAACCCTATGTGACCCCAATAGAAACTGGGGTATGGGGCAGGTGAAGGAGGCCTTGATCTTCACTATTATGTGGCAGGTGGTGTGGTAACCAAGAGAGAAATCCTGGGTTCTGTGGTTTGGTGGTGGGAAGGTCATGTGGTAGGGCACGGCTGGGCCAGGCCTTGCTCCCCACCTGGCCATTGGCAGCATGTGGTGGAGGTCCAGGGCTCCTTGGTGGTGTGACTCAGACCCCAACGTTTCTACATGATGGAAATAACATCTTCTGCTCAGTCCAGACTGAAAATTTCCACTTCCATAACTAAAGGTATTTATAATAGATGCCTTTCAACATTTTGTTTTCTGTTACATCATCTTTGCTGTAGGATGAATCCCTAGGGCTCAAGAGGAAAATATTTCTTCTAATTCTTGGAAGTCATTGTCAAATTTCTCTCCGAGACTAACAGGATGAACTCGTTTCACCAGCATATGCATTGCTACTGTAATACACATAGAAGGTCATTCCTTAAGGAAATCAGATCTTTAAATAAGATCTTTTAAATGATCATTGGAAAGGCCATGCCCCTCCATGCCAAGTTTGCCATGGCACCTCTGAGGTGGAGCTCTGCCTCCTGGGCCCACTGCTCAGGTGAGGATGTCGTTGTTGCTGTGGTCAGTGTGGTAGGGCAGGAAATTTTTTCCTACTCAGAAAAATATCAGAGATGCTTGTGTACTCTTTAGGAAATTTTTGAAAAACAATTGGATTGTTTAGAAAAATGAAACCATAAATTAAATACTTTTTCAAAAGTGTCACCTAGGCTACTTGTGATACACATTAAATTTGGGGAAATGGCTTCTCTGGGAAAGGGTATAGAGCGATGCTTGGGTGTGACAAAGTTCACTTCCGAAGCTTGTCAACTTATCTAATAGCCATGGGAAAGCCACGCCTCTATTTTGGCCTTGACACTATCAATTGTTCATGATTCATTGTTATTATTTGTTTACACCCAGCTGTTGGGGAATTAAAGTCCGGGTGCTGTTTCTCACATGGGTTCTGCCCTATCTCTGTTAGGAGCCCCTGTGTCCCGCTGCTCACGGTGGCTCCTCTGCTCTCTTCTCGGGAGGAGTGAGCATCTTGCCCTCTGTATCTTGCTTTTCCCTCATGTATCCAGAGTCCATCCTCACAGGTGCTGCCCGGTTCTCAGCCCAGCTGGCCAGTAGCGGCCCACAATCACATCAGAGTTAACTGGCCTTTACGTAGAAGCACTAAGCCACGAGGCCCAGGAGAGTTCCACTTGCCTTAGACTTTCTCATCTCTCGGGGAGGAACATAATGTAGGAACAAGTGTGAAACAT
Source organism: Sorex araneus (assembly GCF_027595985.1). Lineage (NCBI taxonomy): Eukaryota > Metazoa > Chordata > Mammalia > Eulipotyphla > Soricidae > Sorex > Sorex araneus. Next base: position 102,897,536 of record NC_073304.1, read on the forward strand.
ACAGAAGGCCTTTCTGGAATGAAACCAGCTTGTACCATGAGACTGTAGGGAGTTAGAAGGAAGTTTTTCTCTTCAGTCGGAAAGGAGAGGCTGTGTTGGATTTAGGCCGGAGGAGCAAGGCTGCCCCCAGGTTTCTGTGGGGACATGGGCCTAAATGCCCACCAGAGCTCTCGAAGGGTTCTGGTTCTGTGGCCTTGCTGTATTGATCTCAGGGTGGAGGTGCAAGGAGGAGTGTGCATCTGACCCAGCCTCGGATTTAGGAATAGGATCATAGGAACTTTGGGTAGTTCCTGTTGGTATTTGACCTGATAGTGATGTTTGCCTCTTTACATAGAGAAAGGCAAGGGGTGAAGAAAAGAGAGAGATTGACAGAAAGAGCATTGGAACATATGAGAATTTCAGGGGGCTAGAGCGATGGTACAGTGGGGAGGGCATTTGCCTTGCACAGTGCTGATCTGGGTTCCATTCCAGGCACTCCATATTGTCCCCTGAGCCCTGCCTGGAGTGGTCCCTCAGCACAAAGCCAGCAGTAAGCTCTGAGACTGCCGAGTGTGTCAAACCAACAAAACAAAACAAACCCTCCCAAGCCAGATGAGAAAATTGGAAAGAAGTAGAGGCAGAAGACCACTAGGCCCTAAGAAAGGGAAAAGGAAAACAAAGGGAAATATGGGGCCAGGATCCCTCCTGGGTGGTCCTCAGCTACCTGTCCTGGGCACCTGGCGTGGTCCCAGGGTTTTTACAACATGTTCCCTATTTTACCTGAGGCAGTCAAGCTACTTCCTCTTCCTGGCAAAAAAGTGGTTTCTGCCTAAAACATTACGGTCCCCTAATGACTTGACCTCATTTGTTAATGTGTATAATTTTTTTTAAGTTTTAAAAAGGAAAATCAAATGAAAAGAGGATGCTAATTTCTTCTAATTATTCCTTCTGCAATAGAGATTTCTATTTGCCTACTTAATATCTCTTCTCTTCTTTTTACAACAGCAGCCCTACAACTGAAGGGTAGCAAGGTAGACAAGTAGAAAGCTAATAGCCCAAGCTATTGGTGGCTAAAGGCATGGAATGTGGAAGTCTTAGGGTGGAGCCTCTGGGGAGCCTGTGAAAGGGCCGGGTTCCGTATCCTCTGATGTTGCTTTGTGGGACATGGCCATAGCTGCTGGAGCTCTGGCAACTGTCTTGTGAAGAAGAAGCTAGAACCACACTTTTGAGGCTGGCAGACAAAGCTAAAAGGAGCCCGGGTCCCTAAACAAACCGTCCATTACCCTCTGCAGTTAGCAATTGGTTGGCCACGGCCTACCTGAGTCCACCAACCCCATCTCAGGTCCAACCCGAGGAATCTAGACTCAGTTCCCTCACCTTGGCCTCTGTCTTTACTCTCTGGAAGGCATCAACATGCAGCCCAAGGCTTCCCTCTCCATCCTGCCGAGACACGCACAGGCCACCACTTCCTTCCCCAATGGGTCTGCCTCTCCCTTTGTGGTCTTCACTGAAGACAGTCTTTCCCTTTTGGTTCTTCTAGGGTGGCATTGGGACCCTGTCCAACTGCCTTCCTGAAAGCCGGAACCACAACCGCAAATCTGGTGCTTGAGGATCTCAGTCCCAGAACTGATATAGGGGATCCCAAACCTGCTCTGACTCGGCTTTCTAACTCTGAGCTAGGTTATGCAGCCATGACTTGATGCTGCCTGTATCCATTGACACAGTTGCCAGGCTTTGGGGTGGACTGTCCCATTGGCAAGGAAGATGCCCAGTCCCAGGAGATAGGGTCCCTCACTGCCTCTGAACCCCAGTCTTCTCTACCTTGGGGGGAGGCTGTTTCCTCCTCTTCAGCCTTCCTGAAGGAACCCCAGTATTCTCTGTTACAGCCATGAGAGGCGGCTGTCCCTATGGGGAATGGGGAGAGAGCAGCCATGAAGGAGGCCCACATGATAGGTGCCCCTTAAGCCCATGGCTATGGGGCCGGAGAGATAGTACAGTGGGCAGGGCACTTGCCTTGCATGTAGCTGACCCCAGTTTCATCCAAGCACCGCCAAAACCTGGCTTTTAGGAGCACAACTGGGTGTGTCCCCTAAACTAAAACAAAACCCATGTCTGTGACTATAAAGATGGGCTTTCCCAAAGCTTCTCAGACATTAGAGTCTCCTGGAACCCTGTTAGAACCCAGACCTTAGACACTAACCCGGGAGTGCTTGATTGGGAAATTCTCTTTTTTTATAAAATGTATTTATTTTTGTTTCTTTTCTTTTTTAAAAAATTGAATCACCATGAGATAGAGCATTGCAAAATTGTTCATGATTGTGTTTCAGTCCAATGTAATTTCCCAGCACAAGTGTCCCCAGTTTCCCTCCCACCCCTTCAAGCCACCCCCCACCCCAGCCTGCCTCTATGGCAGGCACCTCTCTTCTCTCACTCTCTTTTATTTTAGGGCTGGAGCAATAGCGCAGTGGTAGGGCTTTTGCCTTGCATGCAGCCGACCCAGGTTCGATTCCTCCGCCCCTCTCGGAGAGCCTGGCAAGCTACCCGTGGCATATTCGATATGCCAAACACAGTAACAAAAGTCTCACAACGGAGACATTACTGGTGCCTGATTGAGCAAATTGGTGAGCAACGGGATGACAGTGACAGTGATGTTTTTGATATAGATGCTGAAAGGTTCTCATGTGTATCCTTTTACCTGCTTTCAAGACCTAGTTCTTGTCCAGAGTGATCATTTCTAACTAGTATTGTCATAGTGGGTCCTCCTCTATCTTAGCTACCACCCATCTCTGAGTGGGAAGTCCTAGGGTAGATCAAGAACCTTCCTTCGCAGCTGTCTCTGCTGCTGATCACTTTGAACACTCCTTCTCTGGGATAGAGGGGTGAAGTAGGGCCCGTCCCTCCCAGAGGCTAGCTGCTCCCTGGCCAGTACTACTACACCGGGAAATCATGACCAGGGACCCCAGGAAGCAGTCCCCAAGGGTTATTCGACATCACGGGTGCCCACCACTCGCCCAGACCTGGGGCAGCAGGAGTTGGTGCCTGGTTTGCTTCCCAGCCCTTTTGAATTCCTCCAAAAACCCTCAGAAAGAAGGAGAAAGATCTAAAGTCCTTACCCTGCACTCTTGGGGGGTGGGGGGGAGAATGAGGGGAAAGAAGGAATTAGCATGTCGCCTTAAACCCTATGTATGCAAATGTGCTCATTTGAATAACTGCCAATTTATATGCCTCATCAAATTAGGAATTCAAATTCCAGCCTGTGTCTGTACAGTTGTTTCTCCTCCTGGTTGGGCTGAAATAGGCACATGAAGGATGAACCACTCCTTCTCAGGGGCTGGGGGCTCCCTTTCTTCAGAACGGAGTGGAATAATTAGGACTCTTTTCCTCCAGCACAGGCTGTCCCTTGAATGATTTGGGGGCAAAGCCCTCCATTTGGTCATTTCTATCATAGAAACACACTACCTCCTCCCGCCATGCCTGGTTCTCTGGAAAATAGGTCATTTAAAAATGTCATGTCTTTTATTTTTGTTTATTCTTTTGTTTTGGGGTCACATCCAGGGGTACTCAGGAATGGCTCTGGGCTCTGTGCTCAGGGCTCACTCCTGGCAGCGGACAGGGGACAGCAGTTGGACCCATACAAGCAAGCAATATCACTGCTGTTTCACCACAATATCACTCCACCTGCAATAGGTTGTGTCGTCCTTTTTTTGATTTTAGGGCCACACCGGTGAAATCAGAGGTCGCTTCTGGCAGTCCATGACAGTTCATATGGGGTGCCGGGAATCAAACCTTGGCTTGGCTGCACGCAAGGCAAGTGTCCTGCCTGCTGTATTATGGCTTCTGTTCTAATAGTTGTTTTTAAACCGCCACCCTACCCCCAGCCTGTCCCAGGATTTGCCTCATCCTGGAAGGTCACTAAGATGGACAGTGGGGCCACAGTTCACAGGTGGAGAAATGACAGCCATGACAAAAATTTAGACTCAAGCCAGGGTTTGTATTCCAAACCTTGGTCTCTGTTCCACTTGGACTCTCACCTGGACCTTTTTCTTTCCTCTCTCCCTTCCTTCCTTCCTCCTTCCCTTTTGTTGCTTACTTACTTTTATTTATATCTTTGGTCCCAGGAGATCAGAATTGGAGCTGGTTGAAAGCTTGCATTCTCTTCAACAAGTTCAGCCCACCTGACTTTGGTCCCCGGAAGCCGGCCAGGAGTGATCCCTGAGTGCAGAGTCAGGACTAAGCCCTGAGCACAGTGGGGTGTGGCCCCAAAGCAAAAGTTAAAAATAAAAATTCTCCAAAAAATAAATAACAGTTTCTTCACTCCATTTCTTCCTGATGACACCTGATGACAGGGCATGCGGAAATCAGAATCTGAGAGGACAGGGCAGTGGGAGGCCTCCAGACACGGCCAGGAGAGGGCCGGAAGACCCTGCACCTCTCCCCCGGGCCTGCTCCCTGTGTTCAGGGCAGCGCGAGCTCGGCTGTGGGGGATGGTCCTCATGGCCACGCAGACCCTAGAGCTTGGCAATCCAGCCCCTGCCCGGCCCCGGCTCACGTGGAACTCAGCTTCATCCATCTTAGAGGAGAAAGGGAAGTATCCCAAGCAGATGCATTTCCCAGCCACTCCCGAATCCTTATGGCGACAAGACCTCAGCACCCCAGATCCCGGGGCACAGAAGACTCCCCAAAGAGGTGGCCCGAGCAACTGCTTTTCCCTGGAGGGACACCTCTTCCTGTGCGATCTGCTCAGAGAGCTCCCTCCACTCTAGAATGTTCTACGGTGCTGGGACCTTTAGCACCTGCCTCTTCCTCCTTGTCTCATCTGACTCAAAGTCCTTGACAGGCCATGAACCTTCTGGCCCTGGAGAAGTCCCAGGGCGGCTGGATCCATGCATGGCCAAGTTACTGTGGGGTCAAATCCAGGCCTCCTGCAGGTCAGGCCAGGTGCCTTCGCTGAGAAGCTACGATCGTACTATTTGGACTTCATTCCCACCTCCGTCTGACCTTTCCCCACGGGTGAAATACCTGGGCCTGATTGGCCCCACCTCTCTGCCCCTCGTAACCCCAGGCAGTGGGGAGGGGCACGGCCTGCCTGAGTGAGGGGTCTCCACTGTTCTTCCCTGAGCTCAGAAGTGAAGGCACACTCTGCGCCGCTAAGATGCCAGATCTCCCTGGGACATGGGTAAGTGTGGGCTTCAAGCCATTTGTTAACTATCTCAAGTGGTCTCGTGGGCTTCAGGGATATGGCAGCAATGTCCAACGGGAAGCGTTGTGCCATGAGGGCTGGGAGATGGACACGGCCTTGGCTGGAGCAGCGGTTTTCCTGGATGTCAGTGCTTTCATTCCACCAGCAAAGGATTTGAGGGGTTAATACTGTTCATTCTTTCCTTTCCCTGGGACCTGAGGTCCACGCCAGTCTAACCACTGCCAGGGTCATTGTGACAGCCTTGTAAGATGGAGAAGTCTCTTTCAAAGGGTGACTCGGGAGCACTGTTTCTGGGAGCTGCAAGGACTCTGGCATCGCTTGAGACTGATGCTGCCCAGGACTTACACGCCACCTCCTGCCTAAAAGGCTCTGTGGTGAAAACAGATGAAGGGCAGAGTAAAATAAAGCCCAAATAAGGATTCCCGAGTGATTTAGAGAATTGGGAGAATAAACAAAACTTCAGAACCTGGCACCAGAACTGGGCAGCCCAAACGGCATGGAATTATCAAAGAAAGCTCGGGGCCAAGCAGGGGTCCCTGGAAAGGAAAGTCTCGTCCTTCTCAGGAGCGCGGGAACAGGCCACCCCACCTCCCACACTCCTGCAGCCGTGCCAGGCCAGCTCTCCCGACCCCGTCCCAGCCGACCTCAAGTAATCCCTCTCCAGAAATGGCAGCGAGGCCTGCCATAGTTCCAAGCCCGATTTATAAATAAACAAGGGCGCCTCAGAGGAATTCCCCAAAGAAAGTTAGGCGATCAGAGTCCCGTTTCTATTCAGGAGCAGAGCATGCAAATACCGCAGCTGCTTCCCTCCCTAAATAGGCGAGGAGAGAAATTTATCTGGGAGCTGTTTGCGGAGATCAAGTGTGGTCTAGACCAAAATAGGCAGGTGTACCGGGGCTGTGGAGGGTGCACGGACGAACATGAGGCAATAAAGTTCTGCAGGCGCTGGCCTGGACTGGAAGCCTTGCGGGTGGGCAGGCTTGTCCCTGGTAGCTGGGCTGGGCTTGTGCTGGCAGCCAGTGTCAGAGAGAGGCTCGTCTCTGCAGGAGGTTTAGGCATCTGCCCCCTTTTCCCAGGGGCAGGTGAGTTTCTGGTGGCTGAGCTGATGAACGGGGCATCTGTCTTTTGAATAGGAACTTTCCCCAAAGAGGACTTGGCCGCGTCCCATGCCAGGATGGTAAGGAAATGCCTTCTCCCTTGCCACTGCTAGCCACGTCTCTCCCTTTGGGTTCCAGGCACCATCATCTGAGTTCCCCCAGTCAAGTGGAGCCACTTGGAAGCTGCTAGGGCCCCCCAGGTCCCCCCAGAGACTTGGAGCCCTCGAATTCCTCCCAGTGAAGCTCCCTGTCCTCCCGACCCCCAGACAGAGGTGGGTACAGCAAGAAAACGGCACCCACAGAAGGACTCAGGAGCAGGGTGGTGATGTTTGGTCCCCTGAAGCCCACCACTCAGCTGTGTCCCCCAGAAGCCTGAGCAATGCCTCATGCATGTGACAGCCAACTGCAGGGACCCCTGACATGGCAGACCTATGACCCTCTATTCCTGGACCACCCAGCTTTCTTCCTCAATGGGTGTCCGGGGGGGGGGGGGGTCTCACAGGAAGCAGTGCAGCTGCCCTGGGGGCACCAGCTGATGCCAGGAGACATTTTCACTTGGCATGACTTGGGGAAGGTTTGCTGCTGGCATCCAGGCTGAGGTGGGACGCTGCCGAGCATCAGCACAGGCACCGGGACAACCCTGACCACACACTCCTCCCATACAGTCCACCAGAATGTGGTCAACATGTCCAGGGGACTGCCTCTGGCCTGCGGGGGTTAAGGCACACACTTTGCTCGTGGTTGGCCCTGGCACCACACGATCCGACTGCTGCCCGATCCAGATCTGATGTCCGTGAGCACTGCCCTGGGAGTCCAGAGTCTGGGGATCTTCCTGCTCCACTTTCGCTGGCCAGACTGAGCTCCTGGCCATGGGTGCATGGGATTCTGTCCAAAGTGGCTGGCAGCGGTCCTTCCAGCCTCAGTTTCCCCCGAGAAAGGAGGCGAAAGGGGTGTGGGGAGAGACACACACACACACACACACACACTCACACACAGAGAACAAGCGGTGGAGTGCGTGTTTGGCGTGTGTGAGTCCTGAATTTGCTCACTTTTCTCTCCTCTCCATTCTACTTCCATTTACTTATTTAATTTTGTTTCAGGCGCCATCACCACCAGCACTGTCCGTGCAGACAACATCGCAGCCCCACGTTCCTGCCACAGTGCCCTTTCAACCCTGCCCCCAGGTACTGATTTGGTCCTTGGCACCCCGTGCCCTTCCCAAGAGCCCTGTGACCCGCAGCCTGGGCCGGGCTGGGCAGCACTGCGTGGCGGGGCCTGTCTCTGAAGCTGCACATCTCTTCCCATCCCACGCGCTGCCAGGTGTGGCTCTACTTCAAAAACTCCCTCCTGAAGGGATACAGGGTGTGGAGGTGAGGAGACGCGGTGGAGTGGGGAACCGGGGCAGGCAGCAGCCAGAGCAGGTCCGGGCTGGGAAAAAGGGCAAACCCAAGGCTGGCCCTGGAAAGCGGGCAGCAGACGCAGGCACCCACCTCACCACCCCTGCAAAAAACAAACAAACAAAAAAATGGGTTGGGAGCAGATGGGACCGTAGTGGGGAAAGGAGAGAGGACGCTGGCAGCATCTTACCCACATTCTGGGTGCGGTGGCAGGCTGCTGTGTGCATGTTTATAGACCAGAAAAGTGGACCCTGGGAGATCATTAGCATTTTAATTGGATCAGTGATGCAGGTCAGAGAAAGGAGGTTCTTTTAGGGAGCAGTTAGCCCATCCGGTCAGGTCTGGGGAACTGAAATGCCGCATGGGATAGGGAAAGCAGCCAATTCTTCCTTCCCCCTCCCCCCACCTTTCCAAGCAATTAACCTCCCAATATCAGCTCTACACACCCCCCGGCGGGCCCTCCGTCATGTCTCCCCACCTAAGTCTCCCAAAGTCCCAGAGCTCACTGCGTCTTCCAGAGCCTGGGGTGAGACGCTTTCTGTCTGACACAGGTCAGACGAGGTCACTGCCAAGGCTTGGTGGCAGGTGGATACCCCTGCCTCATAGCCCCAGCTCTTTGGCTGATGGAAAGAACAAGGTGGGATGTGGCTCCATCACCAGACCCTAATCCTGGGTCCAGGTGGGCAGGAGTGAGTGGGGCGGGGGCTCATTGGCTCAGAAGCAGCAGTCTGCCTTTCTGATAGGCTGTAGCTGGGCTGGAAGGCGGCTTGGCAACGAGGAGCGTTGGGACATGCGTCTCCTTGGGGACGTCTGTGTGGCCCATCCGCAGCGCTGAGAAGACGAGGGAGAGCTCGCTGCAGTGGGCTGAAGGAGAACATGTGCCGACCCAGGAGAAGCGAGCCCCCAGCGAACCGGAGGCAAAATCACACATCGGTTGTCATCCAGGCTAAAAGGCCCGTGCTGGGCGGGGTAGCTTGTGCAGTGGGACGGGTGCCCACCTTGTGCCCAGCAGACCCAGGTTTGAGCCCCGGCATCCGCATGCCCCCCACCCCGAGCCCACAGGGAGTGATCTCTGAGCGCAGAGCCAGCTGGGTGTGGCCCCCAAACAAAACCAAAGTCAATGTACCCCGGCAAGAACCGGTGATGGGTTTCGAGTTAGAATCATGTGCACGGGAAACCATCCTTCACAGTGTTGTAAATCACAGCACCTCACATCAATGGAAAAGTCTGCGTAAATAAGATAAAAATCAGCAACTAAAATAATAAGTGAATAATGATAAAATCCAGGGGGCCCATGGCCCCTGCAGTGGCAGCCTTGGGAGGGGATGCCCAGGCTCCCCCCCGCATCCTGACCCCACAGAGCATCTGCTCCTGCCACTGCCTTGCAACCAGCCCTGCTTTGTCCAGAAGAAGCCCGTGGCCATTCTGTCCACCTGGAAATTCTCGCCTTCCTCCCTGGGCGTGCTCCACCACAATCCGTGCTCGGAGCCAAGGCTGGGGTGAAGCTGCAGGTGGGGCTGAGGGCCAGAGACGGGCTCAGGGCACATACAAACCCCATCCTATGAGGCTGCAGTTTAATTCCCAGCACAGCAAACACCCACACCCATACCGATTCATTGTCCATACGTCCATTCCCTTCTCCCCACTTCCACCCTCGAGGCCGGACAAGAAAAGGGCTGTTGCACGGTGACTGTGTGCTGGGAAGGGCCTCACCCACAGGCCGGAGGCAGGGACAGCAGAGGGAGGCGGGAACAGCGCCCACGCCTGCCCTCCATCTCCCCCTGTCTCCTGGGGGTCTGCAGTCTCTGTCTGGGGTATCCTTCCTGTCTCACATTCTCAGTGTCCTTCGCCTTGGGCCCACGGCCAGGCCACACTCCTCCGCAGGGTACCAGGCCATCATCACAGCCCCTCCTTCTAGACCACATTCTGGATTCCCAGACCCCCAAATCCCCTGCCCAGAGGTTTCGGTTATCCTTCAGGCACCTGGAAGAATCTTTTTTGGGGGTTCCAGCTCCCAAAGTCTGATGATGCCACCACGTACATGTGCAGCCTTGGAGCTAGGGGGCTGCTGCAGGAAAGCAGGTGGGGACCCCATTTCTATCTTGCTCCTGGCCCAGCCAGTACGCGGGCCCCAGTTCTGAGGACAGACAACCCATCCTTCCCCGTCTGCGCTGATCACCGATGTGCTAATTACTTACTATTTTTAACAATTCATTAAACCAGACATTCTAAATACTCTTCCAGCCGAAAGCAGAATTTTTAATAAGAATAGCTTAGGGCCATCAGGGGCTCCCTCCAGTGTTTCCTGGGGACCCTATCAGGGCTGGATTGAGGGGGCTGACCTCATGCAAGCTAGGACACTTGGGGAGGTCAGCAACTGGGGCAAGAGTGACCGATGCTCTCTGGGAAGAGACCCAGTGAGGTATAAGTTTAACCCAAGGGAAAGGTAGCCAGTACCGATGGGGGAAACTGAGGCTCCAAAGTATTGAGTGTTACACAGGGCTGTCTGAGCAGTTGGGTGCCACATTCCCGGCTCTGTGCCCTGGCTGTCACCTCCCGTATTTCCATCTTTCCTTAATGTGTCAGGGATCGAACCCAGGGCCTCATGCCTTCGAGGACTTCACTCTCCTGCTTAGCTGCAACCCCCCCCAACTCACCCTAATGTTCTCTCTTACAGGGTGAGGGAGGCGTTCCCAGCAGTGCTCAGGGCTAGCTCTGCTCGCAATGGGCACTTCTACCAGGGCTCAGAGGACCATAAATGGTACCGGGGATCGAACCCGTGCAGAGCAAGTACTCAAACTGCTGCACTCTCACTCCAGTCCCTAATCCTTGTGTTCAAGTGTGCAAGGACAGCCCCCACCAACCTCTCAGTAAGGAACTCTTACTGTAACCTCACCATTATGTTTTGGGGTTAGCTCACTCACAGGCATGCGTGCACACACACAGAGACACAGACACAGACACACACACACACACACATACACACACACACACACACACACTCACACTCACCTGCTCCTAGTCCCAGCATGGTGACAAGCCTGAATGACACAGAGATCCTGGTCCTGCCTCCAGAAGAGCCCAGACCCCAGCTTTGAAATCTGAGGCTGACCTTGGGGGCCTCCCCCTGTGGTCCCCTCCCAGCCCCCTACCACCCCCGGGAGCAGAGCCTGCTGTGAGCTGGGTTTGATCAAAGCTTCCACAAACCCAAGCTGAAGCCACAACTCTCGGCATTATTAAAGTGTTTAATAACTTTCCACGACTCCTCCCTTGCCGGGATCCTGAAAGGCCTCTTGTTCCGCCCTCCTTCACCCCTGCCTTTTAACACAAAGGTAGCTCACCCCAGCCTCTTAACGCAAAGGCGGCAAGGGGGGGGGGCGGTGTTGATTTCCCTCACCTGGTTCACAATCATAATTGCAATGCTCATAACTCCCATGTTCTGGAAATCTCCTTACAGCCCTAACAAATGCCCTAATCACCACGCTGGCTCTCCCTAGTGTCCTCTGAAACACGCTGCTCCATTTCCGCCGCCCCCCCCTCACTGCTCCCCCGACTTTGGGGGCCTGAGCCGCCGTGAGCACTTCCTGTGTGCAGAACAGGTCTCTGGCCTGCCTGGATCCAGAGATTTCAATCTTATCTGGCAGGCAGAGTAATTTGAAATTTAATCATCTTTCCCCCAAGCGAGAATGCCCGATTATTACTTTTTTTAGAGACAAGAACAGGCCCAGAAATCAATCTCCCAAATTTGGGGGTGGAGGTGGGGGTGGAGGAAAGATGGAATCAGGTCCTGGCTTCCCTGGCTGTTTCTTTCGGGGGGCGGGGGTCTTGCTGGGAGTTAGGGCGTGGTGGGGGCATCCTTGAGGCGGGTTCAAGGTTGGAGCTTCTCTGGGCGGAACCTGTGGGCAGGGCTGGCCAGCCGGGGGTGCAGGGACACATGTCCTGGCAAGACCCCTCTGTCTTGGCTGTAATCCGTTTCTCCTGGGAATACGCACAGTCCTTGCTGAGAGGTGAGACTGTGGGGACAGGTACAGCCTGGGCAGGTGAGCCCAGGAGTTCTAGGGAGCCTGCCTGGATCCTGGCCCCTGCCCAGTGCCGCCAAGTACAGCCTGTAGCCCGGCCAGGCGATGAGGAGCTTGTAGGAAGCTAGGATGGGAGCAAATTGTGTCACAGAGGAGAAACAAGGTGGACATGTACAGCCGGAAGCTGGACTAGAGATTCCTCCTGTCATCGATTCTTCCCATCTCAGTCAGGTACCAGATTCCTCTCCCAACAGGCCCAAACGGAAATTCTCTCTTGTCTGGAACAGGCTCAATAATCCCACACCGGTGGCTCGGAGCAGACATCAACATCCTTTTATGAGGGAAGCTTAATCGAGGTTCCCCCAAATGCGGCAAGAAGAGTCTTAAAGAGCCTCAAAAAGCACCGAGTTGGGAAGCTGAAAGAAACACCTGTGAGTGATCAGACAAAACAAAATTTATAGGCACTACCAAAGGGAGGTGAGGTTTGTCCTTCTGTCCTTCCTGTCACAAACGGTAACAGGGAATGGGGACTTGGAAGAGGGATGGAAGGTGTCATAGCACCCGAAAAATACAGGAGAAAAGATTTTTTGCAACTATGTCAGAGCTCTGTTGAAAATTGTGTTCCTCTCCCCTGGATTCGGCCTTGGGTGTGGTCTATCAGCTTCTGAACATGTGATTTGTTGTGTTTGTATCCGAAATCCTACGCCTGGGCTGGAGAAACAGTGTAGAGAGGAAGACTCCGGCCTTGCATGCAGCTGGAGCCCTGTTGGACCCCTGGCACTATACGGTCCCTCAGAAGTGCCCTCCCACACACAGAGCTGGCAGGAGCTGCCAAGGACCACCAGGTGTAACTCAATCCCCCAACAGCCCCCACCCCCACCCCATGCATCAAGCAAACTCACATTCTTCACTCCCATCTCGAATCCTTTATTTGGCGTTTGGCATGCTGCCCTCAACCAAACGTGTGTCCATGTTAGCAGCAGTGAGCCTGTGAAGCTGGAGGTGGCAAAAGGGGGCTAGGGTCCCCCCAAAGGTCTGTCTTCCCAGTGTTCCCCACACTCGTGCGCTCCCCCTGGCAAGGAGGCCCGTGTCTGGCTGCATCAGGGCGGGGCAGAGCCGCGTGGGACTGGCCCCTGCAGGACAGTCCTTCAGAAGGGCCTCGGAGAGGGAGGAGGGGAACTCTGTCCACACGGGTCCCCTGTCCTCCGGTCTTGGGTTCCTCTGCGTGGGCCTCGTGCTGCCCATGTGACCTGCTGACCGCCTCGCCCATGCCAGGACATCTTCCAGAGCGCTCTGCCGCGGGGCCAGGCCACCGCACCCTCCTCTGACACCTCGTGCTCGAAACATCTGCAAGGACACGTGACGACGCCGAGGCCATCCAGGGATGTCCACAGTCTGCATGCTGGCCCCCTCTCAGCCCCACTTCTTTCTTCATTAATCCACTCAGGCCACCCCTGTGTGGTGGCGGGGTGGGGGTAGGGGGGTAGTCCTGGCCCCAGTGACTCCAGGAGAGCAAAGCCCCCATCCCACAGTTCCCTAGGAAGGAGGGGGCTGGCCGGACTCCACATGCAGATCTGCCCCTGGGGCTTCTCTGTGTCCCCGGCTCTGAGAAGAAATCCCCCCGGCCACACTGGCAGGCACCTCACTGGACCTCAGTTCTCACTTGTCACCCCTGCAGGTGGGGGCTGTCGAGAGCCTAGAGCCCTCCTCACGGTTCTCGGATACATGGACGTCTGCATTGAGAGTGCAGCTCACAGCCTGGTGTGTGTTCAGTCCTCAGCTCCCGAGAGCCTCTGACTCAGTCCCCACGTCGGGGGGTGACAGCCCGGCCGGGAGGACCCTGCAGGACAGCCACAAACCAGAGGGCGCCTCTTCCTGCAATGGTGGTAGCCAGGGAGTTGCTCAAAAATTGGGCGGCGGAGGGCACTGGCCCGAGCTTCTCACTGTCCTTCCCGCACCTGGCCACTTTCTCTGCCCCCTGCAGACACGGTGCTGTCTCACCAGTGCCACGTGCACTGGAGCAGGCGACACCCGACACGTCACGCTGGGCTGTCTAACCTGCACACTCGCCTGATGTCTGGCCATGGCAAAGTAGCTCAAGGAAGAGGAAGGTGCTGCTGGCGGGGGCCCCGGGGCTGAGAACAGCAACATGCTAACAGCCTGGGTGAACGCAAAGGTGCTCCCTATGGAACCACACTGACTAAACCCTCCCGCCAGGCTGAGACGGCAGGGCAGGGCAGGCCTTGTATGTGGCCAGCCTGACTTTGACCTCTGACACTACAGCGGGTCCCCTGAGCCGATCGATCCCTGAGGGCAGAGCCAAGGATCAGCCCCTGCTGGCTGGGATCCAACCTCGCACAAACGCTCCCCCCACAAATGGCCACCCTATGCACAAACGCCTGTGAGGACCCACATATTTCCACGCAAACTTGCTCTTTTGATGGCTGAGCTCCCGGGAACATGTGGGGTGTGCCGGTGGGCACGGGGCTTTAGGGGAGGCACCCCTGAGAATGGGGTTACGGGGGAGTCAGCATCAGGGACCCTGAGTGTCTCTTTCCCCCGGCCCGGCTCTCTGCCTAAGCTCCGACTGGCGACGAGGGCAGGGCGGGTGAGGGGCTGCCCTCAGCTGCCCAAATGGGACTGGCCTGACGCCATCAGGGACACATTCTCTGCCTCCCGGGAGGCCCCGCACGGGGCTCCACGTTGCCCACCGCTCTTCAAGTGTGGCTGCAGGAATGGAGGTGATGGCAAAGCTCAGTCCCCTGGGGATATCTCGGCTGTGGGCACCCCAGGGCAGCCTGGAGCCCAGCAGAGCTGCCCACACCAGGCTGGCCTGTTTGTTAGCACACTCCAGGTCTGCTCAAAAGGCGCCATGGGGAGAGTGGTGGCAAGGGTGCATGTATGTACATGCACATGCATGTATGTACATGCACGTGCATGTGTGTGTGTCCTATGATGTGTCGGGAGGCAGGGCCAGAGAAACAAACTTCCTTAGGCCCCCCTGGGCCAGACCCAGGAAACCCAGATGAGCACTTGTCTGGACACTGACAGTGGGCTAGGGGCAAAGATTCTGGAGGCGCGAGCCCGCCTGGTCTAAGCGCCCCCTGGGTGCTGCAGTCCCGGGGAAAGCTGCCCTCTGGGCCTGCACCCTTGGACACGGAGCCTCCGGCTGGAATCAGAGAGCAGCTGTGGAAGAGGAGGCGCCTGCTGTGGCCTCACAGGACGGCCCAGCCCGTGCCCAGCCCCGCCCCTCTCGGGCTTCTGCTCCCTGTCTGCACCCACCTTCAAGCCCCTCTCCGGCTCCCTCCAGGGCCCCTGCGGCTGCCGTTCCTTCTGAGCGGCTCACCCTTCCCCTTCCTCCTCACCACCCCTCCTGGAGGAGGACGCTGGTCCCACCTGCTCCCCCTCTCTGATGCTCCCTTCTGTGTCTGTCTGTGCTCCTCAGGTACACCTGGCGGGAAGGAAGGGGCCTCGCCTGGCTGCCAGTCCGGTAGGTTGGGAGCTGCCCAAAGGAGGGGCTGTGAACAGCGGGTGGGGCCACCCAGTGGGGAGGGGAAGGGAGAGGAGAGCTGAGGGGGGTTAGCGCAGCGTCTGAGCCCCAGGCTAGCACGCAGTCACTGAGCTCACGTGGGAGGGCGATGGACAGACAGAGGAGACAGGAAAGAACGTGATCCGTGGTCGGGGACAGTGGAACCTTGACATGACAGGCGGGGACAGGATCCCTGACCCCGAGGGTGAGGAGGGGCCAGACGGCAGCTGGGCTGAGAGTGAGTGAGGCCGCCTCACTGGCTGGATTTAAGAGATTAAGGGGATTAGCTCAGCCTGGGAGGGAGAGGAGGTGAGAGCCAGCCTCGGGAGGAGGCCGGGCAGGTGAGCCGGGAGGCCACTGGCCCTCCAGACCTCTGCCCGGCCTACCGGCCCCTTGCCAGGACCCCTGCTGCAGACCCCCAGGGCTAGCAGCCTCCCAGCCTGCCCACTGTCAACTCCGTTGGCCGTGGAGGTCTGGGAGGTGCGCACAGGACATCAGACTGCCGGGTGGGTCCTCAACTGGACTTGCCTTCGAGGCCTCAAGGGGACAGACCAGTCCCTGCCTCCAAAAGCACAGCCAGGAGCCCCCAGGAACGGCAGAGCCTCAGCCCTCACAGCGCATCCAGGCACTGGACACTCCCTGCACCTGCTCACAGCTGCCCCTGAGGGCATTGGCCTCAGGCTTCTCCCACCTGCGGGCTGGCCCCAGCCTGCACACAGCCCAGCCCTTCTAAGAGGGGCAGTGGACCAGTGGTTTCCAACACCCCCGTCAGCTGGTTAGGGCTCCCACGGGCCCAGCTGCACCTGTCGCTGCCCTCAGGCTGCCGACAAAGTCTCCCGGAGCCCATGAGCTTGCAGGACGCAGGAGGGGAATTCAGGGACTGTTTCTCCCGAGGCTGCTCTCTGTGACCCTCAGTGGCCGTCTCCCCGGCTCTCCCCACTGTGCCGGGTGTGTCTTCTCGCCGCTTCTCAGGAGGACCTCGGGCTCGGCCTAAGAAGCTTCCCAGACCCCCTTTGAGGATTTGATCTTCACAGGTGGATTTGGGGGGACACAACCCAACACATCCCAGAAGCTTAGGGGCAGGTGGGTACCCCTCATCCCTGCTCCCGACTTGTAGACCAGAAGGCCTGGTCGGGGTGTGACGAGCAGCAGAGCCCAGAGGTTGCCTGTCTGAAGCTCTGGGCTTGCTCCCCAGAAGGCAGGAGAAGGGAAGTGCAGACACGCTTGGGCTGCCTCCTGTGGGGACACGCTCCAAGGCCCTTCTGTGTCTTTGGTCCTTGCCGGAACCTGTCCCTCCCAGCCGCCAGCTTCTCGGCTGCAGGCCTGGAGGCTAATTGCTTGGCAGGGGTGCCACAGGGGAGAGAAAAGGCCTTTGAGCTCCTCGGAGATAGGGCGTCTCCAACCCCAAGCTTATCATCGCGCTGCTGGGTCAGGATCCAATAATGAGAATGACATTCCCAGAGCAATTTGGTGGCGTTTGCCCTTCCATTCATGCCAGCCAGACAGGGCCTCCGGTTGGCAGCATCAGAAAAAAAAAAAACCCAAGAAAAAAAAAAACAAGAAATTCCAGTAAGGGATTAATGACTTAATTATAAATGCGGCTTGGAAATGCAAAGGTTATTAAGAAGGGGAAAAGATACATGCTAATAAGGGACACGCTATTAACAACAGAATAAAGATTCATTGTTGGCGCTGCTGTAAAGTTTTCCAAGTTCGGTAATAAGAACCACCTGGTCTGCGGAGGGCCGGCTGCCATGGCGACGGGGCCCGGCTGGCTCGGGTGCCTAATGAGGCATGTCTTCCCTGCCTCTGATGGCGTCCCTGCAGGCCTGGGCTCCCTGGTACAATGGGCCAACAGGCCTCACTCTACCCTCCAGAACGCTGAGGCCCACAGCCCAGAGGGGCCATCAGGGGACGTGGGAGTGCCAGGATCTAGAGGCAGGAGCTGGAGGCAAGCTGGCACCCCCAGCAGGGCCGTGGGTAGGTCAGAGTCAGCGGTCTCCGCCTGCTAAAGAAGCATCTGGGCACAGAGCAGGACCTGGTCCGTGACCTTTGACCCCTGCCCTGGAAGTACTCTGGTGTGGCACTGTCCTCTGGGCCAGGATTAGACAAGGTGCTTTGTTTGCATAAAGCTCTCCTTTCAACAGCCATCTTTGAGTCATCTTTTCCACGTCACCCTTGAACAAGCAGGGGTGCAGAGAGACGGAGAAACACATCTGCCCGAGGTCACGGAGCCAGCGAGGGGGCGAGAGAGGGATGTGAACCTCAGGCCAGGTGCTTTCCTCGCAGGCTCGCAAGGTGCAGGCGCCCTGGGGCGTGGTTTCCCGGTGCCGACCAGAGGCGCCCGCGCAGCAGGAGTCTTCCTCAGTCTCGGGTTCAACGAGTGGCCCCGAGTGAGGCAGCTGCACCACCAGCTGTGCTGCGTGGGCCTCCCCCGCCCCAGGCCACAGGCTCGCCTGGTGAATGAAACGGGGGCAGCAGGGGCGGCCAAAACTGAACCCTGAACCGTTCACAGCCCCACCACAACACACACACACACACACACACACACACACACACACACACACACAGAGCCCGCCTCCTCTTAACTCTCACTTTAGGAATTGGGGAGGAGCTGGCGCAATGGTCCAGCAGGCCTCGTCTTGCTCATGGCTGACCCGGGTTCAATCCCTGCCACCCATATGTTTCTCTGAGACCCACCAGGAAAGATCCCTGAGCACAGAGCCAGGAGTAAGCCCTGAGCACTGCCGGGCATGTTCCTAAACCAGACAAATCAAGAGTTGGGGTGGGGTCCAACAGCCCAGGGACACTGCATCCAGGAGCTCTGGGCTGGGAGGATGGCGGTTCTCAGGCCAGCTGGGCACTCGGGGAGACGCACAGGAGGGAGATGGGAGGCTGGAGCGGCCGGGCCTTAGCGGCCCACCCCGCCAGGAGGGGCTGTCTCTGCCCTGCCCCAGGGGCTCGAGCCTGGCCCTGCGTCTGGTCCCAGCAGAAGCCCGGCAAGCAGGGGCGTGTCTGGAGGGAAGCCCCCGAGCTGGGGCACAGCTACCAAGCCGCTCCCGGCCCCAGACACCGGCCGCCCCAGCCAGAGCCTCCCTCTCTAAGTGGGTCCCCGCCGCGGACGCCAGCACCCCCACCCTGTGCCCACGGGAGATGGACAGCCGCGTCTTCCCGAGCCATCTCCACATGTCGGATTGTCCCTGCACCCCAGCCGCCACTGCCAGAGGTGGAGGCAGGGCCGAGGAGAGAGCTGGGGTGCATGTGTATGAGTGTGTGTGAACGTGTGTGAGTGTGAATATGTGTAAGTGTGTGAATATGTGTGAATGTGTGTATGTATGTGTGTATGTGAATCTATGTGTGAGTGTGTAGGTATGTGTGTGTTTGTATATCTATGTAAGTATATGTGAATTGTGAGTGTGTGTATATATGTATGAGTCTGTCTGAGTGTATGTGTATGATTGTGTGTATGTGTGACTATATATGCTTGTGTGTTTATGTGTGTGCGTGTGAGTATGCATGTGTGTTAGTATGTATGTGAGTGTATGTGTATATGTGTGTGTGAGTGTATAGTATATGTGTATGATTGTGTGTATGTGTGACTATATATGCTTGTGTGTTTATGTGTGTGTGTGAGTATGCATGTGTGTTAGTATGTATGTGAGTGTATGTGTATATGTGTGTGTGAGTGTATAGTATATGTGTATGATTGTGTGTATGTGTGACTATATATGCTTGTGTGTTTATGTGTGTGTGTGAGTATGCATGTGTGTTAGTATGTATGTGAGTGTATGTGTATATGTGTGTGTGAGTGTATATGTATGTTTGTGAGTATGTATGTGCGTGTGTGTATGTGAATATATGTGAGTTTGTGTGTGTGAATGTGTGAGTGTGTGTATGTATGTGTGTATGTGTATATGAGTATATGTGTATATGTGTGAATATGTGTGTATGTGTGTATGTATGTGAATATGCATGTATGTGAGTATATGTGTGTGAGTGTGTGAATATGTATGTATGTGTGAGTGTGTATGTATGTGAATATGCATGTATGTGAGTATATGTGTGTGTGAATATGTATGTGTATGTGTGTGTGTACATGCCTAACACATGAGAGGCTCTGAGTTCAACCCAGCCCCACAGACATGCTCTTCCCCTCCCCCACCCCCTTCCCCACAGGTGTGGCCTTTTGACTCCTGTGCTGTGCTCAAGGCTCAAACATGGAGTTGGGCTTCGGCCCAGGCTGGTCAGGCACCTCTGGGAGAGACCCCTACGGACGAATAGGCAAATGTGGGGGTGCGACTCCCTGCTGTGAAAGCAGCCTGTGTCAAGCTTGGAACACTGAGTTGGCACGGGGGCCCACTGAAGGAACCGCCCCCCATCCCTGCAGCAACCCCACCGCCCAGCACCCTGCCCCTATGGGAATCGCCCTGCTGCCTCTCCCACCTTGGGTCCACTTGGCCCGGGGCCTGTCCCCAGGCTCAGACTGACCCCAGTGTGTGACCTGTGACCTCTTTGGAGGCCATCTCCCCCTGCCCAGGTCAGCACTCCTGCTGCAGGAAAGGGGAGATAGAAGCCAGGGCCTGGGCCCAGACGCTGCCCTGCCCCCCGCCACACCTCCAGCCTTGCTCTGTGAGGCAGCAGCATGAGGCTTGTGCGGTTGCCATGGCAGCAGGAGGGCACGGAGGTGCTGGGAACCCAGGCTGGCCCGGGTGCTCACGGGTGTTCTCTGTGTGTTTCTCACCCCCGTGGTGGCTGAGCCAGGAGTTTGGAGGGGCCTTCCAGAACCTTCTGGAGCTGGAGCTGGAGACCGCAGCCCCCTCCTCTGAGAGAGAGACTGGTCAGTTCTTCTGGCCCGCAGGGTCCAGTGCCCACCTGCGGGTGGGGGGGGCGTCGGTTCCGGTCAGCTCCACCCCAGTGAAGGTCATCCCTGCTCTCACTGCCTCAGTGGGAAGAGGGCGTGAGCCCCGCGTGAGAGCCAGGACAGGGCGGAGCACGGCAGCGGCTCATCTGAGACGGGAAGCTAACGAAGAAACCTCCATCTAATTAGGCAGACTGCAGCTTTAATCAGAGTTTCCTTGGCAAAACCTGTTTGCATGTTTTCTGTCATTCCTCCAACGTGTTAATTAGGCGAATAATATTAATAATGACATTCACTTCACAAGTTAGGAGAGGAAAGGAAAGGTGCAATGGTGTTCGGGTCAGGCGGGAGGGCAGGGGCAGAGGGCCACCTGCCGAGGTGCCCACCAAGACAGATGAGTCCCAGCTGGACCAACTGTCTGAGCTGCGCTTCTCCAGCCTCAGTTTCCTCATCCACCACGGGGTGGGGCGCAAATGATCCCCCTTCCAGGAGAGGCAGTGAGGCACGAGAGTCTCCCCTGAATCAACGGCCTGCCTGGGACACTCACCCAAGCCAGGAACTGGGCAGGGAGACGCCTGAGGCCTCCCGGTGCCCGCAGACACACACACACACACACACACACACACACACACACACACACACACACACATCCCCCCAACATCCCAGTCCCCAGGTCTGAGGAGGGCTCCCCCAAATCATACAGTATAGCAGGAGCCATGGAAACCAACCACCAAGCCCCTGTCCTGCCCACAACCCAACCAGGAGCCCTTGGGACACCAGCCTGTCTCAGCTGGGACCCCTCCCCAGGACGCCTGCCAACTCATCTCATTGAGTCACAGTGCCTGCCTGTCGCCTGCCTTCCTGCCTTCTTTTCCTTCCTTTCTTCCTTTCCTTTTTTCCTCTTTCTTTCCTCCTCCCTCCCTTCCCTCCCTCCCCTCTCTCCCTCCTTTCTTCTTTTCTTTCTCTTTCCTTCTTTCTTTCTTTCTTTCTTTCTTTCTTTCTTTCTTTCTTTCTTTCTTTCTTTCTTTCTTTCTTTCTTTCTTTCTTTCTTTCTCTCCTTTCTTTTCTTTTTGGCCTTCCCTCCCTTCCTCCCCCTCCCTTCCCTCCCTCCCTTCCTCCCCCCTCCCTTCCCTCCCTCCCTCCCTCCTTCCCTCCTTTCTTTCTCTTTCTTTCTTTCTTTCTTTCTTTCTTTCTTTCTTTCTTTCTTTCTTTCTTTCTTTCTTTCTTTCTTTCTTTCTTTCTTTTCTTTCTTTCCTTCTTCCTTCCTTCCTTCCTTCCTTCCTTCCTTCCTTCCTTCCTTCCTTCCTTTCTTTCTTTCTTTTCTTTTCTTTCTCTCCTTTCTTTTCTTTTTGGCCCTCCCTTTCCCTCCCTCCCTCCCTCCCTCCCTCCCTCCCTCCCTCCCTCCCTCCCTCCCTCCCTCCCTCCCTTCCTTCCTTCCTTCCTTCCTTCCTTCCTTCCTTCCTTCCTTCCTTCCTTCCTTCCTTCCTTCCTTCCTTCCTTCCCTGTCTCCTGATTGTGTTCACTTCTGGCAGGGCTTAGAGGACTAATACGGGGTCGTAGGGATTGACCCCAGGTCAGGTGCGAGGCCAGTGCCTCACCCACTGATGGCCCATTTTCATTTCTCTGGCCTGACACCCCTGGAAAGTTGTTGCAGGAGGCCTGATTTGATCCCAGCTAACAGGGGCCCCTGGAGCATCAGTAAGAACCCCCGACCCCACTGCCCTGTTCCCCACCCCCAGTGCTGAGCACTGCTGGGTGTGGCCCAAACCCCCAAGCAGAAACCAAACTCTCTTGGCCACCTGGAGTCGATAGCCTGTTTTCTTTCCCAAACGCACAGCTGCAGCGTCTGCCCTGCCGGGGGCGTGTGGGGCGGGGGCTGTCTACGCGCCAGGCTCGGACCCAGGCACCCTACCCTCGTGCCTGCACTGACGCCTTCTCGCTCAGAACCCTGCTCCACAGGGACCAAGCTGCTGACGCTCCCCTGGGTCACTGCACCCCATGATCTTTCTGGGAGCAAGCAGTCCTCCACCGGCCTGGAGGATGCAGTAGCTTCACTCTGAGGCTTCAGAGCCGGCCTGTGAAAAACCAGGAGCTAACTGCCCGCAGTGGCCTTGGCCCCGCCCACCCCGGCCCCGCCCCGCCCACCCCGCCCCAGCCCTGCCCCCGTCCCGCCCTCTCCAGCCTCAGCCCCACCCACCTGTTTGCCCCGCCCACTCTGGTTTCGGCCCCACCCACCCCAGCCTCAGCCCCACCCTCCCCAGTCTCAGCCTTGGCGGCCGCCACCCACCTTCCCAGACCCTGTGTTGACCACCTGCCCACCTCAGTGGTTAAACCCTAAACCCCCAAGCCTGTCTTTGCAGTTCTCCTACGGAGCAGGACTGGGGCAGGCTTTTAAGTGCAGCCAGAGAGCTTGGCTGCCTTCCTCTTGCCCCGAGGTCAGACGCTTGCACATCTCTCAGCCAGCCATGAACAAGCTGATAAAGAGCTAATAACCTTTGGCTCCAGAACCCCAAGTGGGCACTGACCAGGGGTAACCCCCAAGGCGGCCCTTGGGAAGCAGGCAGAGCTGAATACCTCTCCTTGCCTTTAGGGGCAGGTGTGTGGAAAGAGACCCCAGCCCCATGATGGGGATGGGCGGTGGGGTGCAGCCAAGCGCCCCTGAGGACATGTGCCAGTCAGCTGTGGGCCCCTCTGCCTCTCCTCGCCAGCAGGGGAGGGCTGGTTGACTGTGGATTTGGGGGTCCCGGCCCCGGCATATGGCTGGCCCCTCGCACCGTACCGGGCCCTATCGTTGTGGAAGGGGGGTGTGACAAGGGCTGCCTTAGGCTTTGGATGTGAAGCCAAGTGATCTCAGCACACGCTGGCCAAGGAGGGGGACAACCCTCCACCAAGGGAGCAGGCTGGGGGCGGGGAGGCCCCCAGGAGCCCCTAGGCGACAGTATTAACTTGTTATGTAAATACCTTTTTCAATTATTCCTCCTCTCGCACAGAGGCACTAATCACTCATGCCCGGCTGCTTCATGAATATTAAACCCTCTCCCTGCCCCGGCATCTCAGCCATGGGAAACCTGCGGCAGGAAACTGGCCTCCAGGGAGAGCAGAGAGACATGAGGCCCAGAGCTGCAGCCTCCGGGGGACTCCGGGTGCCCATCTTCCTCATGGGGAGGCAGTGCATGGTTGGAGCAGAGTCCGAGCGCCTGCCTCTTCTGGCGGAGACACCAGACTAAACAGCCTCCGTAGCCGGGTGACTGCAGTCTAATGATTCCGTGCCTCAGACCTCAGTGTGCTGGTCCGTGGAATGGGGCAGGCAACACCGAATCCATGCTGTGATTGATTCATGAGCAATCGTGTGCCTGTGGCTGGCAGAGGTGGGAGCGCTTAGCCTTGGACCTCTCTAGGACACGGCACCCAGACTGGCCCTCCAGGAGCTGAGGCTTTGCCATGGGGAGGAAAGAAGAGGGAGGGGCCCAAAGGGAGGGCAGGGCGGCAGGCGGGAGGCCCCTGGCTCCTGAGGCCCGGCTGCATCTGATCTCCAGATGTCTTCAGCATTGGCAGTGACCAGCGCCACCCTCTGAAGACCCCACTGTCCGCTGGGCGGAGCGCAGACACACCAGCCTTCCTGCTTCCGCCTGGAGGGGTGATCCTCCCGGTCGCTCCCAGAATGACATGGGCATGTTCTAAGGTCAGATCACTCCTGTCCCGTCCACATTCCGCAGGAAAGTCTCAGTCCAGGCACGTGCGAGAGGCCACACATGGGCAGCCAGGTCCGGACACTGTCCTTCTCCCCCGAAGCAAGAGGACCCCGAGCCCTAGGCTTCACTCACTCAAGAGTGAGATCTACAGTGGCTCCTTGGTGTGCTTCTGGGAGGGTGTGTTTTGGGTTTCTTTAGGGGGGGTCACACCTGGCTCTGCACTCAGGAATTGCTCCTGGCGGTGCTCTGGGGAGCATATGGGATGCTGGGAATCAAACAGTGTTGGCTGCGTGCACGGCAAATGCCCCACCCTATCTATCGTTCCAGCCCCCCCCCCACCTGTTTTCGAGCAATGGAGATTGGGAACATTGTAGCAGAGGAAGCCAGCGGGGCAGTTGTGAGAACAGAGGCTCCCACGGGCTTCCCTGCAGAGCTGCAGCTTGACTTCCTTCTGGGGCCCCAGGAGCTCTGAGGAGACCCTGCTCACCGCACAGGAGCAGGAGGCTCCTGGCTGGCACCACTGTCTCTAGGTAACTCAGCCCTGACAGTTACCCGAAGAAGGCAGCGCCCTGTTCAGCAGCCGCCCGTGATCCAGCCTCTGTAGCCTCACAGACAGAACAGGGTGCAGGCGGGTGCTCTAGGACTCATTTTTTATTGTCCTATGCCCATGTGTTCAGATGCCCTTAAAAGCAGCTTCCTCCTGACTGTGCCCAGAGATCACTCCTGGCAGAGTTTGGGGACCCGAGGGGTGTCAAGGATTGAACTGGAGTTGGTCGAGTGCAAAGCAAGGATCTTACCCCCTGAACTATCTCTCTGGCCCTCTTTATTTAAAATTTAAGAGGCTAGGAAGCTAGTGCAAGGAGTAAGGCCTTGCATATGGCTGAACTGGGTTTGATTCCCCATCACCTCAAATGATTCTCTGAGCATGACCAGGAGTGATACCTGAGTGTAGAATCAGGAATAATCCCTGAGCACCGCCAAGCACAGTTCCAAACAATATATACATTATATTAAAAATAAAATGAGGACAGAAAGGCACAGAGAAGTTGAGGCATCTGCCCAAGGCCACACAGCAGGTACACAGCAGAGTTACAATGCCAGGCAGCACCATTCCCAGGAGCACTAAGGGCTCTGCATCTTCCCCACTTCCATCCCGAACAACAGGCTGAACAGGATCTGGGAGCCCCCTGGGAACCCCCATCACTGAGTCATCAGCAGCCCCCTCCCCCGTCATTTCTCAGTGCCCAGCCAACACGGGGCGGGGGGGGGGGGGCTGGGAGCTTTCAGGCTTGGGCGCCTGTATCTCATCTTGGCTTCCCTTAAATCAATTTCCTTAGATCAATGAAGTATCTACTTTGGCAGAATTATTAGCTGGTGGGTTCAGAGACTTCTAAATCATTCCTGTGTTTCCTCGGCCGTGTCTGAGTTTCCCTGGCCCCTCCGCTCCCCCATTCCCGGGGCTGATCCGAGACTGACTAGGCGGGTGTTACAGAGCCCAAGGCCAGCCGCTCCCGCCAGCCCCTCTGCGGCCAGGCCCCGGCAGTGTGCCCCAGGCAGGCCCTGGGTGCTCGGCCCCGTCGTCACCGGCCACCTCCACCCCAAGTGCTCTAGCCGGGAGGGTCAGCCACTCTGGGCCCGCCGCAGCAGGTGGCACCGGAGCAGCTCCCGCTGTGCACCGCCGCCAGAGACCCTCGTTAGCTTCTGCTCCGCTCCCGGAGCTGTTCCTGCGCAAGCCCCCGCCAGGGGCATGTCAGAGCCAGCCCTCCCCACCTCCCGTTTCTTCTTAACCTGAAAAGGTCAAAACATCACATGTCGCTGCCTCTCACTGGCTCTGCGGCCTCGAAACCCACAGAGGAGGTCCAGGGCGGGATTCAGCACCGGGACGAAAGCGGGGACAGGAAAGCTGTGAGGCCAAGTGCTGTAACATCAGTCTCCTGGAGGCCCGTGGCAAGGCTCGGGGGCAGAGCACTAGCCTCGCATGCGTGAGGCCCCGAGTTTGATCCCCAGCACAGTTCACAACTAAACAGAAGGCTGGGGAGGAGTCCAGAGGACTCTATTATGATGTGCGCAGGGCTCACTCCTCGCTGTGCTCAGGGATCCCTCTTGGCGGGCTCAGGGGGCCATATGGAGTGCCGGGGATTGAGCCCAGGTTGGCTGTGCGCATGGCAAGCACCCTACCTGCTCCGACCCGCAAAGGACTTGCCTGCGCCCAGTGCATGCCTGGTACCCTATTCCGCCCCAGCAGCTTTTCCCCCCAGTATCTCTGGCTCTGGGCCTGGCAGCCCCCAGCAATGCTGGAAGGCCCCCAAGTCAGTCTACCTCTGTCAAGGTGCCTCTGACGGGAGCTGGCTGGCTGCAGGGGAGTCTCTTCCATGCCTGCCTGGCCCTCTGCTGCGGCCAGTGCAGGGGCCTCATTCCCTGGACACCCGTGAGCCCTCAGAGGCTCCTAGAATCCGGTGCCTTAAACGGGCCCACATGACGGTGATGTGGTATGTGTGAGTGTGTGCACGTACTACATGCATGTGCTTCCTATCCCCGCCCCCTAAGATTGTCTTTCTCCCAACCTGGTTGCTGTGAGTGTGGGGTGGGACAACAGAAGCGTTTGGTAGGGGCGGGGATGACGGCCCTGACTACCCGTTGACTCTGGGGTCATTTGTTTTCTTTCTGGCCAGCTTCTGAGTCCCGGTAACAGAGTTGGATCCTGAACTCTGTGCTCAGCTCCAGGGGACATCATTCCTCCGAACCAGCCCCGGGACTGCCTCATCCTACCCCCCCATGCACGGTCACTGCCCACCAGGCTCTGGGCTGGACCACTGGGAATCTGATGTCCACTTAGCCGATGGAGGTAAGCAAAGCTATGAAGCTTCCAGAGACACTGGCGGCATCCATGGCCTCTCACACCTCATTCTCTCGGAGGACAGAAAGCATAAATAAAATAGGCAGCCGTTTGTGTTCTCTCTCTCTCTCTCTCTCTCTCTCTCTCTCTCTCTCTCTCTCTCTGTGTCTTTAAAGTCAAAGGCCCATAAATCATGCATGTGCAAATTCGTTTCATAATTAACATCGCTGGGTAGACGTCTGGGAAAGTTGGGCTTCAGCTGGGTGAGATGTTCTGCTAATTAAAGGCTTATTTTGTGATGGGAATCATTTTGTGAAAGCTACTTCACACGCACGAGGTTAGATTCCTCTTCTAAAATTTTTTTTTAATGACCCAGAGGCTTTGCAGAGTGAGTCAGCTGGTGGCACTCAGCAGTGCCTCCATGGGGCTGAGGAGACAGTGATGCCAAGTGCACATTGAGGCTCCATTTTCCTGCACAGCCAGTGGCAGAAGTACCCTCAAAGTCACAAAGGACACTCGTGGCGTGCTTCCGGGAGTGGGGAGGGAACCCAGCGGGTTTCAGTGACAACTGAGGCACCTGCCCCCAGACCCCCAGCGGATGGCAGAGCCCCACCTGAGAGCTTTATTTCTCCTCCCTCAAGGTCCCCCCATGGGGCACAGCCACGTGCCCGTGGCTGTGTAGGGAACACCATGTCCGCTGCAGTGCCCGCCTGAGGAGGAAGAAGTGCTCATTAGGTGAGCTGCTCAATGCTTTCCCGAGCACTGCCTAGAAGGCAAGAAAATTGCGAAGAGGCAGCTGGGATGGAGCCTTAACTACTTTAATAATGTTCGCCACCATGGCTGGTGCTGGGAGATTAGCAGGGAAATGGAACGGTGTGTAATTTTTCCTAAGGATTCCATTAACAAAATCAAATGGGCAGATGGAGGTGGGTGTGGGACGAAGTGGAGGTGGGCGGGAGGGATGGACAGCTTTCTAGAGGTTTCCCTGGGAGGGGGTTTCTGGCTTCGCACTGCGGCAGACACTGTTGGGTGTGAATTCCAGATTCTCCAAGGACCTTTTCTCATCTTTCTTACCCCTGCTTGTAGGCTGGGCAAAGACAACAAAGAGAATAGAGTCAAATCTCTCCCTTGCTTCTTTCTCACTGTGTGTCTTTAGGTAAGTGACTTAACCTCTCTGAACACCAGTTTCCTCTCAGATTGCTAGGGATGGCTCTGTGGGCTATTTGAAAGATGAGAGATGGGGAAAGCCCACTGGGTGTAAGAGGACCCCAGGTTGTCCCTGTCAGTGATCAACTCTCCCCAGTGTCTGCATCTTGCCTATCCAGCCCTGGGCCTGCCACCTCTCGTGCTCTGGATTCTACACCTGGGACATTCTCTATGTGTGCCAGGGAGGATAAGGCATGGTTCCCAGCCCACAGGGTACTGGTGGGGAGTTGGGGAGAACAGACATTGATTGACTCCCCACTCCTCTCCAGCCTGGTGGAGATTAAGGAGCCCCCCTGCCCCACCCCCCAGCTTCCCGGCCAGGAGCACACAGATCTATCACAAGGAGCCCTCAGAGAAAGGACTTTCTCTGCCCATTTAATAGATGCGGAGATTGAGGCTCAGATGATTACATGGTAGCAGAGCTCAACTATCAGCATCAGAGTTAGGAATGGAACTGAATTATCAGAATCTAGAGTGGCAAGTTTTGTCTACTCTGCATCCTTCCTTGTGTCTGACCCCAGTCTCAAATTATTATTTCTCAAATGTTCTGTTTGCTTTGACCGGGCACTGCCTATGAGACTGTAGATTCCTTGAGGGCAGACAGTTATTACATTTTCTCTCTCCTTTTCCATGAGATTTGATATGGACTTGGGCAAAAGTAAGATTTAGCAAGTCAGAAGGACCGAGATTCCAAGAGACATCATTTCTTTAACAATTCTACACTCTATACACACACACACACACACACACACACACACACACACACACACACAGCTTGCAAAATCTAATAACAACCAGTTTAAAAACATACTAAAAACAGAAAATTTATGTAGCATGACCCAAATTGAATTATACATTACAGCACTATAATTGATTTTTTAGAAGAGAGATTAAATTTATTTTATGCCTCACTAACTAACAGCTAGATTTACCTAATTGCTTGGAGTGCAGAGTTAGTATGATTCATTAAACCCCATACATGCTTGGGTACCTGCTCACTGAGTAAAGCTTCCGTGCTCCCGGCAATTAACGAGGAGAAACCCGAGGCCGCACCAGTAATTGACGAGAACGATTCCTCCCGAAGTTTGCTCTGGGTGTTTTATTAAGTTCTTGGAGCAAAATGCAGATAGTGCGCATTCTGGCAAGGCCATTCCAACAAATCAGAGACCACCGGCTCCCCCCCCCCACTCCGCTCTGCCGTGACGGGGAGGGAGGAAGCAAAGCGAAGAGGAGAAAAGGCAGAATGTAAGCCTCGTCTCGGTTTAATTACATCCATCATAACAGTTGTTTTTTTTTTTAAATGAGCTCACCAGCCTTTGACAGCATGCAGGCAAAGTCAGCCAGCCTGACAAAGCCTGAGTTTGGGTGGAAACAGGGAGAATTCCATAATTATATACACATTATCAAAAAGGTAGTAATTTAGGAAAATGGGAGGAAAGGCTGCTGATTTTTGATAGCAAGCAGAAATGAGAACCTTCAGACCCACTTATTTATTAATTGTTATTAATAGAAAAGAACACATAATGCGGTAGACAGTCCAGTAGCAAGTGTGTCTCTTTATTTTCCTCAGCAGCGTGGGCGGCCCTGTCGGGGCCACGTGCAGACCACTTCCTCCTCGGTCAAAGCCACGTCAGATTTTTCACACCGGCTCCCTGGCCTGCTGAGATGTATGTTTGGACTGGTCTAGCTTTAAAAGAAGAAAAAAGATAAAGTTGCCCTGTCCACATCCTACCTTAAGTGGTCGACCTTAGCAGATGTGGAAATGAAGAAGGAATCTGTTCCCCAACCTAAATCTCCCCAGGCCCCTGCCAGTGAAAGAGTGCAGCAATTTTGCTTTGGTTTGGTACAGTGGGGGAGGAGCTTGCTTTGCATTCGGCTACCACTGGCTAGGTCCCTGGACCCACAGAAGGTCCTTAGAGCCTCACCAGGAGTGACCCTGGGGTACAGAGCCAGGAGTAAGGACAGAACACCACCAGATATGGCCCCAAATCCCCTCTTGTGTATGAAGATGTTAGTCATGGCTTTTACCTTTCGGGGTAAAAGTCTAGCTCGGGGTTGGGCACCGACGTGCTGGGCCTCAAATATGCAGCTTCATCTTATGACCTTCCTTCCTCTCCAGTCTTCCTCAGATAGGCCAGCAAGCGTCCCGCAGCCCTGACGAAAGTGTTTGACAGTCCACGGGGCCAATCACATTCCCTCTCCTGGGGATCTGACAAGGGACAGGGAGCAGAAACCAGTGGCTATTTGCAGTGCAGCACATGAGGGGCAGCTCCACAGAGCGAAAGCCTATGAGGTCGCCTCTGCTCCGAGGCCCAGACGTTCTGTACACTGTTCAGTACGGCATGCACGTGTGTGTGTGTGTGTGTGTGTGTGTGTGTGTGTGTATAACTGAACCCAACATCTCTACACTGAGCTCTACGATGATGCCCTCCTTTGGTTCTTCAGCTACTCAGCTTCCACTGTCTATACTGAGTGATCCTTAGCTGATACCCAGGGCAAAGGACATTGAGCAGACAGACAGGTGAGGGGCAGGCGGGCACATCAGGTACAGCTGCCTATACCACCTCTGCCAGAGAAGTCATGGCTGAGTCCTCCAACATGCAGGATGTTTGGAGCTGGCTGGATCCTCAGTAACTCACTGGCCCAGGGCAGTTCAGACTGAATTCCCAGGAGTGGCCTTGGAGAGTGCATCGCAGTCCTGCCTTCTTGGAGTAAACGTGGTCTTCACTGCTAGATGCTTCTGTGACTCCCAGAGCCCTCTGCCACTGGCTACACCTATGAAACTCTGCTCCAAGCCAACCCTGTCATTTTCAGGTGGCAAAACCACCAGTAATACCACCACTGTGATGCAGCTGAATAGAAGAACACGGCAGAGCTGAAGCCACAGACTTGGAGCCACCGAAGATCTGAAGCCACGCAAGATCTGAAGCTAGGCCTGCAAACAGGGACACCATTTCTGTTTGTTTTCCACCGTGCTGGAGTGCTGGTCCGCACAGGCCTTAGCACGGGCCCATTCTAAGCTGCTCAGACACACACGGACTCACACCTTGGCGGGCCCAGGGCCTGCACAGGTGCGGGGAGCTCCACCCTCCTGTTTCCTACCAAGGAAAACACATCCAGGGCCCCCCTTCAGCTGACGTGCCCCCACGTGTCAGGAGCTCAGGAACCACTGGAAGTTCCCGTAGAAGGTTTCTCCTTGGGATATTTTTCTCCTATGGAAGCTTCGTGCAATGTGGGCCCCCAAGGGGAGAGAACGGACCCCATGTCGGAGTCACAGGTTTCTTCCATGAGCGTTGTGAGGACCGAGCAGCTGAGGGGCCAGCGGGTCCCTGTGCCGCAGTGTGGGCTCACGGTACCCCAAGCTCTGGGAGAGGGGCTCAAAGGGCCCCCCAGGATTGGCAAACACAGTGCCAGGGGGCTGGGAACCCGGACATCCCCGTTACTGCTCTCACGGCCCATTCCTGCCCACGTGTCCCTCGGCACACCTGCAAACCCAGCATTTAGGAGCGTGGTCAGTGCTCACCTGTGCTGAGGGCAAGCCGGTGGCCCCCGACCCTTTGTGCCATGGGGTCTTATGGCTACGAGCCCCCCTGACTTCCTCCTTGCTGCCACTCCCAGGTTGGGGGGCCAGGCAGACAGTGGGTGATGTCGGGGGGCGGGTGCAGGCTCGCGTGGTCCGCACCCCCTTGCCTCACGTGCGCTTGGGCAGCCCCTTGTTCCCTGTCCTGCGGCCTGACCCTACTCCCTGGGCCTTGTCTTCTTTCAAAGGCCCAGGGCCTGGCTGTAGGGCCCGCACACCCCTGCCTGCAGCTCCCCTGCATTGTCTCTGCACCCCACTCTTCAACCAGCTCAAACTGCAGCCACACGGGCATGAGGATGGCCAGCGGTCAGAGGGCCAGTGGAGAGCTCTGGCGATGACCCGCTTCCAAATCTCTGTCTGTGATGATGGTGTGCTGGGAAAGCGTGTCGCTGCCTCGAGCTACAGCCCAGGGCAAAGGAGGATAAAAGCCTGGCTTTATAGGGGGACTGAGGCACGAAGACGAGACCTCACAAGCACTTCGAATGCCGCTATGGGCACTTTTCCATGTGAACAGTCTTGTTCTCCCACCACAAGCCTTATTCTCAACTCTGGAAGCTTCCAGAAAGGTTGTTGGCTTACCCGCTATGCTTAGCATTGCTAGAGGCTCAGCGTTTTCTGCAGATCCCAGTCACTTATGCCAGTGGAGCCTTCCGCCCACCTTCTCTGGTCCCTGTGGCTCCCAGGAAGCAGCTCTGTGTGGAGGGCTTGGCACGTAAATGGCTGTTAGGGGCCATGCCAGCCCGGAGCTGGAGTGCCAGGAGTCAGGGGTCACTTTCAACAGCGTTCAGGGACC
Source organism: Sorex araneus (assembly GCF_027595985.1). Lineage (NCBI taxonomy): Eukaryota > Metazoa > Chordata > Mammalia > Eulipotyphla > Soricidae > Sorex > Sorex araneus. Next base: position 102,929,722 of record NC_073304.1, read on the forward strand.
ATGTGGTGGCCAAGAGCCAAACCCAGAGCCTCATACATGCAAGGCAAGTGGTCAACCACTGAGTCACACCCCAGGCTGAGCCAGCGTTCTGGAACAGAAATGGGATTCTTGCTTGTCCCTTCCTAAAGACTAAGCAGAAGCTGAACCTTGTCCAGACCAACCCAACGCTTGAGCAGGGCCAGCGCCTTCGAGCCAGGAGCGGAGTCTCTCCACCTTCCTTAGCAATTGGGGCAACTTTCCCATGCTTTTGCTGTCCAGGTGCTGCCAGAAATGCCAATACTTCAGGCCCGCGGAACGATCATGCCCAGGAAACACAAGCCGAGCCTTCCGAAGGAGGGAAGCTGCAGGCAACACAGACTACTCTGCCACTCTGGACAGAAGGACAAGCTCTCTGTTCTGTCTGGTGTGACTCAGACTCGTGCATCAGTGTAGCAAGCAGACGGGAACAGCCAGAGCGAGCAGGGTTGAGACTGAAGCTGTACTCTGCAGCAACCCGCACCACCTCGGGCCGATTTCTAGGCTGCTTCTCAGGGGATGCGGTCCCCCGGGCAGGTGAAGTCTTGTGCTCTCAGGCTGCCTCTGCAGCCCGCGGCCAAGAGCTCTGGTGGTACATCCTGTGGCCGGCCCTCCCAGGCTCGCAGCATGTAGGCAGAGTCATCTCGCAGGCGGTGGAGGGGGCCTCGGGAGCTGTGACTGACTCTGGATTCAATGAGAAATCACCTGAACATCAAGGGCTTTGTGCTCGGCACACCTGGAAAGGCAGGGCTGAATGGGGAGCTTTTCTATGGGAAATCAAACCTGCCTTCCCCATCATTACCGTCGCCTGCACAAAGATTCCTTGGTGGCATAAACAAACCGGAATCACCGGTGAATGGGGGAAATTTCAGGCATCAATTCCATGTTTCCTGCTCACCAGCTTGGCATAATTGAAATCCATTTGCTCTCAAAGAAGAGATAGCTAGGAGTTGAAGGAACATTTAAAGGAAGTCACAGGAATCTCTCTCTCCCTCCCTCCCTCCCTCCCTCCCTCTGTCCCTCCCTCCATCCCTCCCTCCCTCCCTCCCTCTGTCCCTCCCTCCATCCCTCCCTCCTCCCTCTCTCTCTCTCTCTCTCTGTATCCCCCAGTTCTCGGTGGAGCCCTGGCAATAAAGATCTCTAAATTGGCCCTATTTATATCTTTCTAAAGGCAGTTTCTCCATTCTGAAGAAATGCCAGCCTCTGAAGAAATGGTTCTGGGGAGGGGTGGGGATAGATCTTGAGGAGGTCTTTGATGACTGCTCGGAAACTTGGGGGCGTCTTTTGAGAGGGAACACAGGGAGGGGATGAGAAGTGAGGAGCTATTAAAAAGGGGTTTTATTGAACTTTTACTAGCTAATGAATGCATTTAATGGGAACAGCGTTGGATGTCAGCGCAACAGAATGATAATTTAATCTATTTGGCGAGATTTCTGTGGCTTTCGAGGAGGAAAGAAAGAACAACCTGCAGGAGCAGTTAATCACTCTGTCTTTAGCCAAATTTCATTTACAATTTCTCTGTGTTCTCTAAATCCTGCCAAGGGGATGGCGTCATGGATTTCAGTGACTCACTTGTCACCAAATCTAAAACCAGTCAGCAACCCAGCCTTTTGCCTTCATATTTGGGGACTGTTTTTTCAGTGACGTGATTTGGAGAGAAGGGGTGCGAGGTCGTGCATGTGTGCGTGCGTGCATGAGTGTGTGTGTGTGTGTGTGTGTGTGTGTGCTTGCACACGCACGCGCGCATGTGCACTCATGGGGGGGGGTGATGACTGATCGAATAGCAATGGTGCCAATTTATACCTCTGAGCCGGATCCTAGTCCCTGTCAGCCCCTGCTGGTCAATCTGACCCCACACTCTGTCAGAGCTGGAGCCCAGGCTTTCACCCAGAAGAAATCCTCCAAAGGCAGTTTCGAGTTCACCTAGAAACCAGATTCCCCACGTGGAAGCCACGGTGCTTCACTCTGTCTGTGCCCGCTCCAGAGCCAAGTGTCACTGTGACTGGCACGGGGTCCCAGGCTGATCGCGGGGACCTGCTCCGGCTAAAGACGAGCAAAGGGATGCCAGCTATGGAGCCAGGGACCGCCACACCCTGTCCCTTGTCCCCTTCACTCCAGTCCAACTGGGTGGGGCAGCTTCCTGCGGACAGAGATGAGGACTGAGGGGGAGGGAGAAGCCAAGGGAGGGAGAGAGACCAGCACGTGCGGCCCCTCCTCGGCCTGGAGACTGAGTGGTCTCCCTGAGGGCTGGCTCCCCAGAGCCGGGAGTCCGGGGCCCGTCCCAGGGCCCGTGGGCAGCTGTGCGCTGTGCTCTGGGCAGAGCGACTGTCACTGCACAGACCTCGGAGCGAAGGTCTCGGGAGCTGAGAAGATCGACCGGCCCCATCTTCCTCTGAGCAGAGGCATCCCCTCCCGGCGTCTGCGTCGGAGACCTTTTCTCCGAGAAGATTAAGAATGTCGTTTGCTTGTTCTCATGGATGAAACATAAAAGCATGTGGACAGAGACACCCAAGGTGGCACTTGCCAGATTCCTGGAAACCACATCTGGGCAATGAACGTCTCTGGGTGAGGTGCGAGGCTGCCAGCCACGGAGAAGCTGGCCCAGGCGGCAGGAACGTTCCTCCACTGGGCATGTTCAGAAAGGGGGTGTCTTCAGTGGGTAGGGCGTTTGCCTTGCACACAGCCGACCCGGGTTCGATTCTCAGAATCCCATATGGTCCCCTGAGCACCGCCAGGGATAATTCCTGAGTGCAGAGCCAAGAGTGACCCTTGTGCATCGCCGGGTGTGGCCTCCCCCCCAAAAAGGCAAATTTAAAAAGGGGGGGATGTCTTCACTTGGCTGGCCCGAGTCTCCCATCCCTCACCCTCTATGCCATTCTAGGAGTGAGAAAATAGCATGGCACTGACACCTGCAACCCTCTCAGCCTTGGCCTGCTTCTGTCTTCCCAAATCCATCCCAGCCTTGATTTCCCTCCGTCCTTCCTGTCCACTAAGAATCAGTCCCCTGTGGTGGGAGGTGGGGTGGCGGAGGGATGAGAGCTCAAAGGGGCTGGAGCACTTCCCTGACTCACGCAAGGCCCCGGGCTCAATCCTGCAAACCTCAAGGCCTCCTGGGCATAGTCTGATGTTCAGCACTGCTCAATCCCCCAAACTGCAAGGCCTCCTGGGTATAGCCTGATATCCCAGCACTGCTGAGGGCCCCCTAAAACCCAACCCAACCAAAGAGAACCAGTTCTCAGCCCCGTGTTCTCCATCAGGAAGCCCCATGTCCCAACTGCATCTGTCCTGCCTGTGTCCCCCGTCCCCGCTGCCCCAGCAAGGCACCTCCCAGGACAGGCTGTTGACCTGGGGGACGGGACAGGAGAGCGGGGAGAGACCAGGGTCTTCATGGGTGGCTATGTGAGCACGGGGACATTTGGGTTCCAATCCAGCCTGGAGTGGGGGTCCAGAGACTTGGGTGGCATGCCCAAAGGGGCAGTGATGATCTGGCCGGGGCCCTGGTGGTCCTTACATCCCAGGGCAGCCTTCAGGGACAAGGACTGTGGACTGTGCCTCTTGGTCGGTGCCCTGCCAGGCAGACACGCTCTCTTAGCACGTGTTAGGGAACAAATGAGGCCTGGAGTCCAGATACCCTAAAAAAGACAAATTCTGTGGAAGCTAAGAGGGCCTTACCCTTCCTGTCCCCCCAGAAGTGTGGGGAAGGGAAGAGTTCTAGGGTCAGGGTCTGGCCCAAGTTCTCTGTCCTGCTTCTCACATGACTGCACGCAGACTTGATGCTTCTGTCTGTACAATGGGGAAAATAAGGATGTACAGGGAGGGCTGGAGACACAGGACAGTGTGGAAGACACTTGTATCGCATGCTACTGCAGCCTCAGGTTTGATCCCTGCATGGCACAGGGTCTCTGAACCCTGCCAGGAGTGTCCCCTAGCACAGAGTCTGGAGGAAAGCCCTGAGCACTGTCACGTAGGGCACAAAAAATAAAAAAAAAGGAAAGAAAGGAAGGAAGGAAGGAAGGAAGGAAGGAGGAAGGAAGGAAGGAAGGAAGGAAAGAAGAAAGAAAGAAAGAAAGAAAGAAAGAAAGAAAGAAAGAAAGAAAGAAAGAAAGAAAGAAAGAAAGAAAGAAAGAAAGAAAGAGTGCATATGCTGCCTGAGCCCATGTGCTGCTTGTGCCCGCGTGGCCGAGCACATGTGTCGCCCTCATCTCCCCTCTTGAGATGTGTACTTTCATGTGTCTAAAACTCGGTTATGTGTAGTGGCTTCCTCCACCCTTGGAGAAGCCCACATTCTCCCTTGAGTGCGTTATTCTTACTATTCTCTCTTCCACTTATCTCTTCCTCCCTCCCTCAGAAACCTCTGAATAAAATCTATTTACTTCAAAAAAAAAAGAAGAAGAAAGAAAGAAAAAAAGATAGAAAGAAAGGAACAAAGAAAGCAAGAAAGCAAGCAAGCAAGCAAGCAAGAAAGAAAGAAAGAAGGAAAGAGAGAGAGAAAGAAAGAAAGAAAGAAAGAGAGAGAGAAAGAAAGAAAGAAAGAGAAAGAAAGAAAGAGAGAGAGAGAAAGAAAGAAAGAAAGAGAGAGAGAAAGAAAGAAAGAAAGAAAGAGAGAGAGAAGGAAGGAAGGAGAGAGAGAAAGAAAGAAAAACAAAGAAAGAAAGAGAGAGAGATAAAGAAAGAAAGAGAAAGAGAGAAAGAAAGAAAGAAAGAAAGAAAGAGAAAGAGAGAGAGAAAGAAAGAAAGAAAGAAAAGAAAGAAAGAAAGAAAGAAAGAAAGAAAGAAAGAAAGAAAGAAAGAAAGAAAGAAAGAAAGAAAGAAAGAAAGAAAGAAAGAAAGAGAGAAAGAAAGAAAGAAAGAGAAAGAGAGAGAAAGAAAGAAAGAAAGAAAGAAAGAAAGAAAGAAAGAAAGAAAGAAAGAAAGAAAGAAGAAAGAAAGAAGGAAGGAAGGAGAGAGAGAGAAAGAAAGAAAGAAAGAAAGAAAGAAAGAAAGAAAGAAAGAAAGAAAGAAAGAAAGAAAGAAGGAAGGAAGGAAGGAAGGAAGGAAGGAAGGAAGAAAGAAAGAAAGAAAGAAAGAAAGAAAGGAAGGAAGGAAGGAAGGAAGAAGAAAGAAAGAAAGAAAGAAAGAAAGAAAGAAAGAAAGAAAGAAAGAAAGAAAGAAAGAAAGAAAGAAAGAGGAGAAAACAATGTGTACTTCAGAATCACTGTGAGCACTGAGTGTCTGCATGAGTCGCTCATTCATTCCTGGGTGCAAATTCTGACTTCCCGAGTGATCGTGTTTCCAGGTGGAACTTCAGAGGCTACTTCAGTGTCCATGTGGTGATATGGACGGGCTCTACTGGAATCAGGGCTCTCATGAGGGCCATGGGAACTCCTTCCCTCCCTCCTTTCTCTCCTCTGCTTCTTCCTTTTCTCTCCCTGCCTGTCTGCCTGTCTGTCCCTCCGTGTGTCAGAACACAGGAAATGTGTGCAGCAGGAACCGTATTCGGGAACCGAGTCAGTCAGTGCCGTGGAGTAGATTTCTGGGCCTCCAGCGTGTGAGAAATCCACACCTGTTGTCTCCGCCACAGAAGCTGTGTTTGCACAGCTGGTGCTGACCCGGCGGGTTGCACGCATCTAAACATGGTACCCGTGGTGGCAGCGCAGGGTGCAAAACAGGTAATAAAGAGCTGGTTCTCAGGAAGGGAGCACAGTAGGGGCTCAGAGCCAGCTGCCTGGGTTCAAATCCAACACACCCATGAAAACTGTGCACCCAGCGCAGTCCCTAGCCTCAGAGGAGCTGGGAACGATTCTGCCTATATCAGAACTGACCTCCAGTGGCTGTGCCCAGCAATGCCGCCTGGCTTGCGGCTACCGTCTGGGATGAGTTCCATGGTCCACTGGTCACAGCCAGTTCCCCGTCTAGCCCTGGCTTCTGTGGGCCCTCCCTGACTTTCCCCATGACCTGGAGAGTGCAGTTGGCCCGAGGGCGCACTCCTCTCGCCAGGCCCCGCCACCACGATAAAGAATCCCAAAGCTGCATTAGGAGGCAACAGCGTCCTCAGGCATTAAATATATTTTTCCAAGCATTTGTCCAGTGAGTAAAAACTCCACCCTTACACTCCATGTGTCCGAAGACAAGAAAGGGCTGATGATTTGCCCCAGGGGACCTGTGGCATGATGCAGACACTCACTGGAAGGTCAGCGCTGGGCAGTGGGTGCAGCGTCCTGAAGAGGACTGAGCCATGAGCACTCTGACAGGATAGACGAGCTGTGACACTTTGGTCCTTGGGATGTCTCTGCTTTAAGCTCCTCCTCCCAAAATGGACTGGGAAGATGTAGCAAAGGAAGACACAGAACACTTCACGTACTCTAGATCACAGGCCAACATCGAGACTCAGGGTGAGCAAAGCCCAGCGTGCAGGGCACACCCCATAGGCCTCTTCCTGGCTTCTCTGACGCACACCAGCTGCACGGCCGATGAGCATGCTCTCTGCAGAACCAGCCCCCTGTGACTGTCCAGTGGGATTCTGGCCCTGATGTCTGAATGATCTTCCCAGCTTCCTGGAGGAAAGCAGATGAGGCAGGACAGAGAGGGCAGTGGGAGTGGAGAGGCCCAGAGGAGGTGAAGGGAAGTGGAGAGGCATAGGAGAGGCAGGATGGAGGCCCAGGGGGAGCCGGAGTCAGCACGCCCTCCTTCCTTGCTGGCTCCGCCAACGGGCTGCGGGGAGGTGCCGGGGCACGTCCTGGGAACCTAAGTGAGCGCTCTGAAATGTCAGCAGAAATAAACCTGGCTAATCCTCCACAAAGGCCCATCACATTAATATCCCCGAAATTCCAAGCGGATTAAAATAACCGCGGGCATGACACCATTTGGAAGACCGAGGATTTTACTTGGAAGTGGTGCCCCATTGGCGAGCGTTCCTCTAATTGCTGCTTCGTATAAATAGAGTGCTCCTTAATATCGCCACCAGCCCTGGCTGACAGGTCTAGATGGGAGCTGTCGAAGTCATTAGTGCCCAAGCCGTGGTAAACCGAGGCTCCGTCAGGGCTGTAAATGGGATTCTCGAGGGTCGATCAATCTTACCAAAGCCGCCAGCGCTGCCTGTTGATCTGCAAGACTCTGAGTGGCTACAGCTTCCCAGAAATGTGCTTGCATCTGTCAGAATTATAAGCAGCTGGCAGCTGACACAAAGGTCAAATTTGCTGCTAGTGTGGAAATAGAATCTCCCAGTACAAGAAATGCTACTTAGCAGTATATCAATTGCAGGCGGGTCATTAAAGGCTCTGTGTGTATGTGCATGTGTATGTGTGTGTCTGTGTGTGAGTGTGTGTTATGTGTGTGTATTTGTATGTGTGTGTATGTGTGATTGTGTGTGTGTGTGTGCACGCTATAGCCTAAATCACTCGGAGCCCACTTCCCCTGTGACTTCAACACGAAAGCAGGTGCTCAGATGAATAAGCTTAAATAATCGTTAGTTCCCGGCGAATTTTCCAGTATGCCTCTTTCATCCGTCTCTAACACATTCCTATTTTTGCTCACACTGTCCCAGGCCCTGCCCCCAGCTCAGCTGGAGTGGCTTGGGTGAGAGCACTCCCATCGTGTGCTTTGTGGCTCAGGCACATGACTGACCTCTCTGAGCCTTAGGTCTGCCATCTTTGACATGAGGTGATAATTTCTCCTCAGTGCTGAGAAGACGGGGTGAAATGAGGAGTAGAAAGTGGATTATGCTGCACTTGGGTTAGCCGACAGAGGCAGTGGGGCCGCACGGCAGACAGTTGCGTGGGAAGATGACAGAGGAAGACCTGGAGCCAGAAAAGATTGGGGGGTTATGATGTGGGACCTCCTCAAGGGTTCAAAAGTCTAGATTCCTGACACTGAAGCTGTGGGGCTTGAGTTCAGATACAATTTTGGGGTGGACTCACATGGCCAAGGGCCTGTGATGCTTGGCCCCTGTTCTACTGGGATACAGCCTTGGTGAAGACGGGGACCCAGAGGGGCCGGAGCAATAGCACAGCAGGTAGGGAACCTGCCTTGCGTGCAGCTGACCTGAGTTTGATTCCTATATGGTCTATATGGTCCCCTGAGCACTGCCAGGAGTGATTCCTGAGTGTAGAGCCAGGAGTAACCCCTGAGCATTGCTGGGTGGGACCCTAAAAACCAAAAAGCCAAAAAAAATGGAGCCCCACGAAAGAGGTGGCTCTGCTGCAGTCCAGGAAAGGCAGGTCGAGGACTTCTTGTGACATCAGGCCCAAAGTGGGCAGAGGTTCTGGGAGGCCCACACTGAGAGTGGGGGCTCATCCGTGCTAGTCCCCTTCACCAATTGGGAACCTCTTAAGTTCCGGCAATGGCTCGGAGCTTACTCTCTCCAAGAAATGCAGGTCCGGATTAAGCCACATGGTCCCTGGGCATGTTGGCATAGATGATATTACTCGACCACCGTGCCACAAGCAAGCAGCGTTCTCTGCCTTGCGACCGACCGCTATCGGAGCTCCAGCCCTGTTAGACTCACTGAAGTGCAGCGAGTGGAGGTTGCTTTGGCAAGAGGGAAGTTCTCCAGCTCACCACTCTTCCCAAAGAGGCGTGTAGGAAGCACCAGACGTGTAGGAAGTAAAGCACAGGAGCTGTGGGATCCAGCAGACCTTCAGGGCTCATGCTGGGAACCCATCTCTGCGGCCGGCCGGAAGTTCTCTGAAGTCAGAACTTCAGATGGGGCCGGAGCGATAGCACAACAGGTAGGGCGTTTGCCTTGCATGCGGCTGACCTGGGTTCGATCCCCGGCATCCCATATGGTCCCCCAAGCACTGCCAGGAGCAATTCCTGAGTGCAGAGCCAGGAGTAACCCCTGAGCATCGCTGGGTGTGACCCAAAAAGCAAAAAAAAAAAAAAAAAAGAACTTCAGAATTTCCTTTCCCAGAGGTTTGTAAAATGAAAAGGTGTCTTCTGATTTGATTCGATAGGTAAGTCTGCTCTCTCGTGACTTCGGCAGGTAACTGCTCTCTCTTTGTTGTCCATCACATAGTCACCCGGGATCTGTGGCCTCTTAGACTTGAGGAGTTAGATGCTCAGCCTTTGGAAAGTTCCTGGTCACCCATAATCCCGACCCCACCTTGGCTAATGGGGTCGGGGAGATGTTCTGGGGAGGGTGCCACAGTTGCAAACGGTGCAGTGTGAGACTGCGTGCACACCACTGTCCACAGCAGAGCTCAGCGGCCACTGAGCTCCCAGGGGAGTCTAGCCAAAGCCAGAAAGTCCCAGAGAGAGAGACCAAGGGTTCCGCCCCAAAGGCCAGGGAGATAAAAGTGAAAATAAACAAATGGGATCAAGTCACAAAAAAAGCTTTTATACAGCTTAAAAAAAAAAAAATCGGCACTGGGAGCTGAACTGATTCTCCAGCAGGGAGGGCCTTTGCCTTACTCAGGTTCAAGGCTTGCCACACCCAGCCCCCCTCTCAGCCCTGCCGGGAGTACAGTGAAGTGGGGCCCCTCGAGCCCCCACCAAAGAACATCACCAGGCTTTTACACACACTGCGTGTGTTCAGGGTTAATAGCCACAGCAGGTAAAGTAGTCCTGCAGCTCAAACAAACACACACACACACACACACACACACACACACACACACACACACACTTCAAAGAATTAAAAACCAGGCAGAAAATTGAGCGGACACTTCTTCAAAGAGGACATGCAGACAGCCAGCAGGCACAAGGACACTGCCGTGGCCCTCTACTGCCAGGTAAAGGCAAGTCAAGGTCAGAGGAGAGGCCACCTCACACCTACGAGAAGGGTTCCCCAAACGACTCTAAGGACGAGTGTTGGGGAGGGAGGCGGGGCAGACCCCTCGGGAGTGGGACTGTGAACTGCTCTGACTGTAAAAGACAACATGGAGATGCTGTGAAAACCCAAGAATAAACCCCCAAACCTAAAATCAGATCCCCCGTGTGACCTCGAAATGCCATTTCTGGGTCCCTGTCCAAAGATCATGAAATCAGGAATCCAACTGGCTACACACACCCGACATTTATAGTAACATTCATCTCAGTAATGAAGATCTGGAAACAATATAAATGCCATGGATTGATGTGGTGTATTTCAACAATGGGGGATTGATTATCATGCTAATCAACAAAAAAGAAACAAAGAAAAGATGTCACTTACAGCAAAATGGAAGGAACTGGAGAGGATTAGACAAAGTGAACTAAGTCAGAGGAAGAACGATGAATACTGGATGTTCTCACCCAGTCGTGCTCGCCGGAAGGGACGAAGCTGATGCACAGACGAGGTGAAAGCAAAGCAGGGGAGTTGAATCATAACCTGGGGCTACAGAGGGGAGGGGTGGGGGGGAAGGAACAAGGAAGAGGCTCTAATAACTCCTATTAATGAAGAAAGTGGAGCACCTCAAGGGGCTCTCCCAAGCACCATCCCATCTAGCACTGGACCAGGGCGTGGAATCAGGAGCAAGTGGCATTTAGCAAGTGCCTGGCCTGGGGTCAAGCTCTGGGGATGGTTCTGCTGTGGGTACTCAGCCCCCAGGGGCCACAGCAGCACCCAAGAGGACCTTCAGGGCCCCTCTATTTAACAGGAAATGGCAATAACACACCACCACTATCTTGACTCTGACTCAGGATGTGGGTAAAGGAAACCAAAATCAGATAATGTTTGATATTAATTCAAGGAGCTAGGGGAGCTTGAAACCTTTTTGTGAAGAAAAAAAAAAAGTAATTCATGGGTTTATTTTAACTCTAGTTTGTCAGAGTGATTGTTGGGGGCGCTGAGGCTCAAACCCCACGTCTGAGGTTTGCATCCCACCCCCGAGCATCCCTTTCACTCACACACCCGGTTTCCATCCTTAACCGCTCTCTTGGCCAGGGGAAGTGGCTGGAGCGGGGTGTGTGGAAGGACGCGGTGCCCACCCTAGTGTTCTGTCTGCCCCAGGCCTGGGAGCTCAGCAGCGGGACCCTTGCCGCAAGGACCCGGACCCTTTAAGCCTCTCTGGCTCCCCAACTGAAAAAGTAAACTTTTGTGGCGGAATTGTTTGGTGATTTTTCTCATTTGTTTGCTCTTTGTAAAACATCCTTGTTACCAAAATGTAGAAAAAATTAAACAAAACATATAAAGAACAAAATAAAATGAACTCACCCCTCCCAAGTATCGAAAGATAACACTCTGTGGGGTGGGGGGGAGCGGGGAGGGTGGGGCACATCTCTTTCTAGTGAGCTGTTCCTTTCTCCCTAATCCTCTGATCTCACTTGTATCAAAGAGGACTTGTTCTTCTGCAGTCACTGATCATCTGACTCAGACAGGCTTAAGTTTAAAAGAGAATGTGTCGGTTGTCATTGCTGAAAGATCCAGGAGTAATTCAGCTTCAGGCGAAGCTGGATCAGGTGCCACATTTGGGCTCCAGGATAAAACCTCATTAGCAGGAGTCCTAAGGACACCACCTGGGACTCGGGGCGCGAACCTTCCCGTCCGGTGCTTCCCCTCCCCAGGGTTCTGCCAAAGTCTCTGCCTCAGCCACATGCTCATCCCTGGACCACTGAGGTGCTGATTGGTTGAGGCCAGGCTATGTGTTCCACCTGCAGAGTCCATCTGGGTCATCTGGACCGACAAAGGGGACTGGGTCACCAGAAAAAATATCGGGACAAGAGAATCGGTTGGAAAGTGGAGTAAATGCCGGGAGAGGATTAAGTAGTGAGTGTGCACACAAAGGGGTGCAAAATGTCAAGCTCCAAACAGTGGGCCCACCGAGACCGCCTGAAAGCACCTCACCAGGCACCTCTAGGAGTGCAGGCAGGAGGGCACCCCGAAATGCCACTGACCTCTGGGTGCCCTTCCTCCAGCTCCTGGGGAGAGGCGGGGGGGCAGCTTCACCCACTCCTGTCCTGTCTCAGGCCACATCTGGCTGCCCCAAGGGCTCACTCCTGTCCCTGCTCTCAGGAACCACTCCTGGTGGGCTCAGGGGACCACCCGGGGTGCTGGGAATCGAACCTGGATCAGCCAAATGCCAGGCAAGCACCCTATCTACTGTGCTATCTCACCTACTGCTCTCTATCTTTAAAAAGCAATTTTTAAAAATTTGACATACACACCAGAATGTCCACTTCCCTCCACCAATGTCCCGAGCACCCTCCCTCCACAAGTGTCCAGGTAAGCTGTTTGTGGACCAGCTCTTCATTTCTGTTGCTTATGACCTTTTGTTGCTCCCTTGCTATGATTCTTTACACTGCAGGTGAGAGAGAAGTATAAAGAAGAAACATATATGCATTTCTTTTTACATATGAGAGACAGGGTCTTAGGACAATAATACAGTGGGTAGAGCATTCACCTTGCATATAGCTGACCTGGGTTCAATCTCTGTCTCCCTACATTGTCCCTTGAGCACTGCCAGGAGTGATCTCTGAATGCAGGGCCAGGAGTAAGCCCTGATCACTGCCAGGTATGATCTTAAAACAAATAAAAACAAATCAAAAAATAATATGAGAAAACAGATCACAAAACCAAAAACCAAGCGTTTCATTGCCGAGAGGTGCCCCGAAGTGCCTAGGGGCCGTCCTATCTTTATCTATTCATCTGTTTTTATACATTTCGTTTGTTACCAATGGCCAAGATCTATCTATCTCTTAAGAGCTGTTCTCTGGAACGGTCTTGTTATCTCTCAGCCACCCCCAACTCTTCCTTTGTCATCATCTGCTTAGAAGCGGGCCAAGAAACAGCAAACTACCAGACAGAGGACGCCAGAGCAGGGAAGGTCTCTCTGGAAGAGGCGCAATAAGCATATCATCCTTTACCCACCGTGGCCAGAGACCCACAGTGGGGGAATGGAGTACCATCTTCGTCCACCTGGAGGCTGAGCCTCTCCCCCAACCTGCCCAGGGAGTGAGAGGAGAGGGAGGGATCTTTGTGGTTCAGAAGAAAAAGCCTGGGTCACTTGATAGAGGCCCGGGGAATCTTTGTCTGAGAAGTTAGATTCTTTTCAAGATGCACTAGACAGGTGCTGTCAAAGAACAGGGGGGCGGGGAAACGGAGGCTTCCAAGCCAACCCCAAATTTAACAGTGGAATTAAGAAACTACTTTGGAAGAAGTTGGTAATAAATAGTAGGTGGGGTAACCCAGAAAGAAATCCGCCTGGCAGAGAAAGAACTTGGCCAGCTCTCCTGGGATGCGAAGGACAAAGACAGAGAGGGGCCAGTTAGGAGACAAGAGAACTCAGGCAAATGCAAGTTCTAGACCTGGTCTCCTGCGCAGAGCAGCCAAGCCCATCTTTGGCAAAGCTGCTCAGGAAGGGAGGGAGGCATGCGGTCGAGAAGGCTTCGGCATGTGACCTCGCCGCAGAGAGCAGGGGGAGAAGTCTATACTCTGAATCGTGCGGTTTTATTCACCTGCCTGCCGGTTCTGTTTGCTTTACTTTATCTTTTTTGGTTGGGGAGCAGTGCTTAGAGCTCAGTCTTGGCTCTGTGCTCAGGGCTCACTCCTGACTCTGTGCTCAGGGCTCACTCCTGACTCTGTGCTCAGGGCTCAATCCTGGCTCTGTGCTCAGAGCTCACTCCTGACTCTGTGCTCAGGGCTCACTCCTGGCTCTGTGCTCAGGGATCACTCCTGACTCTGTGCTCAGGGCTCACTCCTGGCTCTGTGCTCAGGGCTCACTCCTGGCTCTGTGCTCAAGAATCACTCCTGGCACTGTGCTCGGGGCACTCCTGGCTCTGTGCTCGGGGCTCACTCCTGGCTCTGTGCTCAGGGATTGATCATTCTTGGCTCTGTGTTCAGGGCTCGCCTCACTCCTGAGTCTGTTCTCAGGGATCACTCCCAGCAGTGCTCAGAGGATCATATTCAGTGCCAGGGATCGAACCCGGCTTGGCTGCATGCAAGACAAGGTCACCCCCTGGGCTATCTCCCTGGCCTCAGCTCTATTTTCAGCATTGTTATGAATTCTGTCTTCATCTTCAACAGTGTGGTGCTGTGGGCAGGCAAAGACAAGCCCCTTTGAGGGGTGATAGCACCAGGCTTGGGGGTGGGGGTGGGGCAGGTGGCACAGAAAATCTGTGAGCCGATAGCAAAGATGACTCTGCTGCCCAAGCTCTCCGCCTCACCGCTGTGTCTCCTGGGACTTGGCAAGAAAGCCTGGGGTCTGTGGCTCAGCCGCCCCCCACAGCCGCCAGAGGAGGGGCGAGAGCACCACTGGGGCCTGGCCTCTGTCCTGGATGGACCCCGGGGCCTGTTTTGGGGGAGCGGCTGGGGCTGGCTCCCCCAGAGCCAAGTGATGGTGTGCAGACACTTCCCGGGAGAGTGATCCAGGCACGGAGGGCCGCCGGGAGCTAAGGCCAGGCAGAAAGAAACGAGAGCTCCTGAGAGAGAATGTTCTAGAGTGGAAGAAAAGCCAGCATCTCACCCCTAAGACGCAGACACCTTCAGACACAGGCCCCAGAGAGGATGAAGGTCCTGACTGTGACGGAAGGTCGGGGACCGGCCCTCTGCCTCTCGGTGCCTCAGCTCTGGTCTGCGCTGTTCGCGCCTCCAGCTTTGAGGTGACAGCACAGAAGGATTGCAAGGGCAATCCGGCTCTGTGTGTGTGTGTATGTGTGTGTGTGTGCACGCATGTGTGTGTGCGCGCTTTGGTGTGTGTGTGTGTGTGTGTGTGTGTGTGTGTAGAAAAAGTGGGGAGAGGCCGTGGTTTCCAGCAGGCTGGACTGGGGGGCAGGGAGGGAGGAGGGGGTGAAGGAGGCGATGTCTCCCCCGTGGCACCGCTCACACCACAACTTGCCGTCTCTCAGAGTCCCATGCACACACGTGGGCACAAAGACGCCTTTGGGAATGAGCTGGGGCCGACATCATGGGGCCGGCGCCCCGCCCCAGAGGCTGAGATACTTGCAGCGCGTGTCTGTGCGGCCTCAGTCTCCCTGTCTCCCAGAGAGGGTGAATCAGACAGTTCTCCTCCCTCCCGCCCCCAGTAGAGTCCCCCTGCCTGCTTCGCCTTGGGGTCACACCCTGCCTGTGTGCGCAGGGCTGACGGGGCTGGGGGCGCGCCGTGCTGTGTTGGGACTGAACCTGGCCTGGCCATGCAGACAGTGAGAATCTCAACCCTGGGCAATCTCTGTCCCCAGCCCCAATGCAACCCTTAAGTGAGACGTTACTGGAGAGGAGAACCTTTGAGGGAAGGTGGCATACTCACTCATTCTCTTTTGAGATTTCCCACACAAATTTATTTAACTTTTTTTTTTTTTAACAGGTGCACAGTGTGAACATCAGTCTGTGTGTTCTAGGTCTTCCCTTGGAAGGTCTCCTAGGGAGATGCTGGACCGGCGGTCCTTATTCCGGGCCATGACAATCCCAGGGAAAGGAGGAAGGAAAGCCAAGAGGGGCCAGGAATGCCGGGGCTGGGGGACTGAGCCAGGTATGGCCCCCTCAAGAACACCACGGGTTCGCCTTTCCTTACCCCTCTTGTCTCCCCTTCCCATGTCACCCACAAATGACTAGTCCTTTCAGGAGGATGAAATCTTGCTTCTGTTTAAAAAATAACAGTAGGGGCCAGAGAAATAATCCAGCATGTAGATCATTTGCCTCACACAGGACCTACCGGGCTCCATCCCCAGCATCCCACATGGTCCCCTGAGCACTGTCAGGAATATTCCTGAGTGCAGAGCCAGAAATAACCCCTAAACATTGCTAGGTGTCACCTAACACAACAACAATAGTAATAATTGACTGCATGGATAACAGTACAGATAGACTTCTGGATGGCATGGGAATATTTGCCTGATAGTTCTCATCTCCTGTCTATGGTGTAGTGTAATTACTTACGTGTTACAGGAACAATAACAAGGAGCAGAGAGTTAGTACAGGGTTAAGGTGTCACCCAGCACGTGGCTGATTCGGAGCACCCATATGGTCTCCTGAGCCCTGCCAGGAGTGATCCCTGAGTGCAGTGATCCCAGGAGTAGGCCCCAAACCAATAAATAAATAAACAAATACATACATAAATGAGTCAATAAATAACAAGACCACAAAAGGTATCCAAAGACAAGTTCACTTTCTCAAAGGGAGGGGTGGCCCCAAGAGTTTGGGTGTCTCAGTTCTCCCTACAAAGCCTCCCTACCCAGCACAGTGAGACAGGAGGGGGTACGGGTGCCCCCACCAACATGTATAGACACAAACCCCAGGACCCTCTTGCTTCTCCCTCTGTAAAAGTGTCTCAATATCTCCAGAAAACCTTTGCCTCCCTGTCCCTGGCATGCCCTGCCCTGCCCTCCATCTCTGCTCCTGGCGTGCCCAGGGCAGAAGCCAGCAGGGTAGCCCATGGCATTGCAGCCACCAGCATCTAGGGATGTTTCCCCTGCTTCAGTCCTCTTGACTGCAGGGGTGAAAAGAAAGAGAGGACGGGAAGAAGGGAAGAGAAAGGGTGGTGTCCCGGGTCTTATCCTAAGGAAGGGAAAGTGCGTTAGTGGGAGATGTGATCCAGGCTGGAGCTGGAGTGTAATGCTGCTTATTCCAGGCTGGAGGTAAGAGGTTGCCATCAGGCGAGATGGATAAAGGCTGTTTTCGTGACTTTTCTGTTCATTTAAACTTATTCTGAGATCACAGTTATTTGGGAAAAAAATGCAGAGCCGAGAAACATGATGGACACAAAGCAAACTCTCCACGATTCCTGGCTATTGCCACCTGTGCTGATCTACTCAAACGATCCTCCGTCCTCCATCCTCCCCTGGGCCGCAGGAGGGTTTTCCTTCCCGTGAAACTTTCTCTGGGCACCTCGGAGTCTGGGTAGGGGCGCTCTCTGCGGGGAAGTCCACCATCGTCTTTTTTCCTTCTCCTTTGCTTTTTATCCTGAGCCCTTCACTTTAGGGGCTTTTATTTTCACATCCATTCAATCAAAGTCACATAGAATGCATTGGGTCAGAATCTTTGGAACAAGTCAGGGGATCAATAAGTCATTAAGATATTCATAAACGAATCCGTCTCTTTGCACTTGCATGCGTTGTGGCGGGAGAGGGAGAGCACCTCGGGCGGGATGTGGTGGAGGCAGAAGCCCTATCTGGGAGCCCAGCCCCCGCTCACGGGCGGCAGCCCCCAAAGGTGCATGTCAGCCCGGTGGGATGTGCGGGTCCCTCTTCCCCAGGGTGCTCAGGCAGTTGCTGAGCTGCAGAGGCCCCAACGCTGGCTGTCCTCGGCCCAGACCCTCAGAGCCGGTTCCCAGGAGGATCCTGAAGAGCCACTTCTCCAGATCGCCCCCTTCTCGTGGCCCCCGAGGCAGGCATGGGCTTCCTGTCTGTGCTGGGGAGTGGGCACAAACCGCAGAGCTGGCTGCTGTCCCCCTGCCGCCTCCTTGTCCCCGGTGCTACAGGCCCCCCATGTTCTGGCAACCCTCTTAGCATGCTGGGGACACGCCATCCCATCACACACCTCAGAGTCCCCAACACAACCCTGGGGGAGGTGACCCGGGCATGGACAGAAATGGGGAGAGGACGTTAGAGGAGCCCCTGGCAGAATGACTGACCCGAACAGTGACAATGCAGCCCTCCTGGAGGGCAAAAGGCAGGAACTGAGGAACCCCCCCCAACTCTACTCTACACCCGCTCCGGGCACCTGTGAACTTTGCTCACCTGATTTGGGCAACGGGGAAACAACGCGGGAGACCTCCAGCAGGGGTGAACTCAAAGATGAGGTCTCGTTCATGCCAACAGGTGGCCTTTGTCCTTTCCAGATGTCAGTGAGTGAGAGCAAGTGGGGAAACCCCCCGATTCATCCCTGAACTTGACGGACTCCCTCCATTCAATTCTTGATCCCCTCCTTTCCTCTGCAGATCAGATGGAGCCATTCATGCTCAGAGTCAGGGTTGGCTTAGTTTGTGGGAGAAAGTTGTCCCCGCTAGAAGTATCAAGGGGGTGAGGGTGGGGGGGAGAGGGGTGGGGCATCAACCGAGAGTGGATTTTCCTGGAGAAGTGGGCAAAAATAATGATGCCTGTTGGCTGAGTGCTGTGTTGAGAGCTACACTGTCTCCCTGAACTGCCAGGAGGGTTGGGGCGGGGGTGTAGGATTTGGGGACAAAGGAAGAAGGAGGTGCTTTCACCTGAGGCCACTTCGCTGGGGTGTCTCTGTCTTGGGGGTCAGGTGCAAGTTGGCCTGGGCCTGGGAGGCTGGGGGCTCTGTGGACCTGGGGCCCACGGTTGCCTTCTCAGAGGGATCTCCCACAGACAAAAGCTGCCCAGGCTCTAGAGAGTCACTTCTGGGAGGGCAGAGGGGGCAGCCGGCCACCCCCAACTGGCCAGAAGCAACCTTCAGTTCTTTCAGTCCTAGGGTTCGAGGGCCTATGCCCTAAATAACCCCCAAACTCGGGGTCAAACTGGGCTGAGGGAGGAGTTGACAGCAGGTCCCAGAAGTCCCAAGGAGGGGAGGTCAGCGGGGAAGGACTGGAGTCAGAGACGCAGCCAGCCAGGCAGACACCCACACCAGTCTCTGCATGGTGACCAGCCCAGGGCACCGGCCTGCCCCCGCGGGCAGATGTAGTCCTGCAAACTCCCACCAGCACACTTCCGAGGTGGCCGCTGTGTGCACAGGGGGGCATTGGCTCATACTTCTCCACGGTACCTTCCAACCGTGTGTGGGAGGGGCATAAAGACCCTCTTTTCACTGAGGCTGACCCGGGCCAGGCCGCTCTGTGCTGCAGGAAAAGTGTTCAGATTTAGGACCCCGAATCCACAGCCTCAGTTTCTCCGGGCCGCCTCACATCTCTTCTCCCAGAGCCCTTGAGGTCATGGGTGGCCCGCGTCCTGCCGGACCCTGGGGTCCGTCCGGGGGTCCTCCTAGGAGGCAGTTCCAGTGTGAAGGAGGGACCATGGAGGCGTCCCAGGGTGGAGAGGGCCGACTAGGGGTCCAGGGCCTGTTGGTGGACCCTGTGGCTGGGCTCCAAGGCACGGCCTGGACAGGACGATTTCACGTGCACTGGGCAAGCAGGAGCGTAAGGGAACATGCTGGAAGGAGACTCCAGAACGTATGCCACAGGCCGTGCGAGCCCCTGTGGGTCCCTCCCCTGCAGAAATGGGGCTCCAACCCCTGCCCCACTGCCCCCAGAGACCCAGTTACGGCCCGTTTGTGTTCGCTTGTCTCAGTGCCAGCGTGACGATGAGGCAGGTCAGTAACCAGAGCTGGAATTGGGCCCCAGCACGGGAAGACATGGTGTCCCGGCAGCCCGGGCTCCCAGAGCGCCAAGCCCGTCCCCCGTCTGGCTGGGCGGGTGAGGGAGTGGCGCTGTCTCCTTCCCGGGACTGTTTGGTGTGGACGCCGGCCGCCTCCATGGCTTCCAGACGGGTGCAGTGGGGGGAATTCCGAGACACTGAGTGGTCAGGGCTATTCCAGGGGCCCAGCGGCCGCACCCCCCTCCCCCAGCAGCAGGAGAGACCCAGCCTGAGCCACAGCTAGCTCAGACCTCACCAGATAGGATTCCCCGGCACTCCCTCGGGCCTTCTCCCCCCACACCCCCCCACACCCCACCATGAGGTTCGTGAGGGGCCGGGGTGGCCAGATTCCACAACCTTGAAATCATAGTTCCGTCTGCTCTGTAACGCGTTCTCTGAGTCCCCGGGTGAGAGCTGAAAGGCCGTTATTGAAGGTTCTGACCAGTTCCCTCTTTCAGCAGATGAGGAAGAGGAAGGCATGGCAAAGGGGCACTGCTCTGGCTCAGTCAGGGGTCAGTGCGGGCGCTGGACAAGAACCTGGGACCTCAGCCACACTCGCTCCACCATCGCACAGTGGCTGCCCAGTGGAAGACACTCTGGGAAGTGTTTGATCTGCAGGGGGCAGCTGGGATCGGACCGAGTACCAGTGAGGCCCTGTCGGGTCTTGGGGAGAGCCACATGCATGATGGTGGCTTGGCCGAGCAGCCCACCCCCTTGGCCTTCTGTCATGCTGCCCCACATTCCCCAAGTGGCCTTGTGTATTTCCCCGTGACCAGACCCATTGTGACACCAAGGCAGTCTGGGATGTTTCGAGACCCTGCTGGCGTGGACACCCCTGGCCTCTGCCAAGCCCTTCCCACATGCCATTCCCCTTGCCTCTGGACTTTCTGCTCGTTGTGTTCAAAACAGCACAGCTGACGCTCCAGAAAAATCTCGTAAAGCTGAATTAGGAACATGTCAGCGAAAGGGGAAAGTGAGATCATGGCCACCCTGTCACCCTTCCCAGCTGCCTCCATCCATCAGCAGGCCGCCGGGCTGTCCACGACCCTGTCTGCAAGGCCAGGCCTGTGCCAATATGGGGAGCCAGGAAGTCCAGGGAAGGAGAGGCCACAGCTTCGGAAAATTACAGGAGGCCCAGGTCAAAACTGCATGTCGTGGATGAAGCAGGTTTGTAAGCTTTTAAGGTAGGCTGGCTTATGTGTGACGGCCCATCCATCTTGGCTGCTGCTACTGAGAGGTCCGTGTTGTGGAATTTGAAGATGTCATGGGGCCACATTCAGGTCACACGCTCCAGAAAATCCAGAATATCTAACAGCAAAAACATGAACACAGAAGGCTTAACTTACAGCAAAGGCTCAATGAAACTTCAGTCAAGGACTTGATGTCCTCATGTTCAGAGAGTAATTTTCACAAATTTTCTTCTATGGCAATAATTTTTGATCATTCCATTAGCCATTTAATGGTAACAAGCAATATAAAAGAAATTGTTGAGGACCTGCTGCTGGATGGGCTTGAGGGGTGGTTGGGAAAATAAAGCGTGTGAAGGGAAGGGGACAGTGGTGGTGGATCGGGGTTGGAATATTGAACGCCTTTAACAAATCATCACGAATGATCTCATAAACCACAATGTTCAACTACAGCATGTGTGTGGGGAAAGCAGTAACCATTTGTTTTTCTAATAAATTACTGTCACTGTATCACTGTCATCCCGTTGTTCGTTGACTTACTCGAGCGGACACCAGTAACATCTCTATTACACTCAGTCCTGAGATTTTAGCAGCCTCTCCTTACTCGTCTTTCCAAACGATTGGAGCCTCTCTCAGGGCCAGGGGAATGAGACCTATTGTTACTGTTTTTGGCATATCCAATATGCCACGGGTGGCTTGCCAGGCTCTGCCGTGCGGGTGGGATACTCTCAGCAGCTTGCCGGGCTCTCTGAGAGGGATGTATATATCTGTTACTGTATTTGGGATATGAATATGCCATGGGGAGATTGCAAGGTTCTCCCATGCGGGCAATAGACTCTTGGCAGCTTATCAGGTTCTCCAAGAGGGAGAACAAGGCTATTAGTTGTTGCGTGGCTGCTTTATGGCCATGCGCTTCTGGGAGCTTGGTCTTATAGTCTCTGGATGTCGGCCATTGGTGGGATTACACGGTGACAGGGGCAGTTTGTGGGTGTGGTTGCCAAGCTACTGGAAAATGGGGGGTCTGGGTAGAGAAGGCCCAGTCCCAATCCGAGCAGGCTTGGAGGTCTCAGCCCCAGGTCCCGCACACCTGGGTTCCTCTGCCAGTCCCTTCATGCGTGAGGCTTGTCTGAATGTGTGGAGAGTGGCTTTGAGCATGGCTATGGCTGGGTTCTGTAGGTCTTCAACTATCAAGGCTCTGCTTGGGGCGGGGAGGGAAAGGCAACCCGTCCCCTCTGAGGGCCCTGGTGAAGACAGACAATAATAAATAATATTTATTTTCTAATAAATGGTTTAATTTATTTATTTTTTTAAATGGGAGGGTGACCCAAATCAGCAGTAGCATCTCAGGCAAAATGGGTCTGTCTGACACCTTGAAAACTAGTGAAATTTTGTCTGGCCCCAGCGGAGGTGCCAGTGGGCTCAGAGGTGGGTGGGATGTGACCTGCTGCGAGTTGAGTGATAGCCAAGGCTCCCGTGGTCCCAGCTCTTGAGTGAAGACCCCTGATTCGCTGAGCTCTGCTTCCTCATCTGCAGGTGGGGCCTGAGGTCAGGTGGACCCAACATTTTCCTCTCTGAAGGTCTATGCTTGGTTCTCTGAGCACCTGGCTCCGGCCAAACCTCCACATTCTTCTGCTGAATGAAGAACTGACCCAATGGTCCAGGCGAGCCCCATGAGAAGCAGGTCCGAGCAGACCCTTGAGTAAGAGCATTTCATCCTCTCCTCCCTCTGAGCCATTTCTTTATCCCCCTCCATGCCACCCCCGCACTGCCCAGTGCAGTAGGAGGGTCCAGCCTGTGAGGGGTTCAGGCCTCCTATGAATGGGGTTTGAGGTGTAGGGACTGAAATTGTTGGTTCTGCCCTTTGGGCTCCCCCCTGGGGTGTGGGGCGGGATACTGCTGAGGGTGAGCCGGGGCCGGGGCCTGGGTGGGAGGGTCTGGTTGGTTCTGGAAGAGCAGTGGTTACTCAGTGGCCCTCTGACGCAGGCACACGCAGCTCGATAAAGCTGACCTGATCTTCACCTGCTCCGAACGCTCTGTCCACCCCAGTCTCTCCCCGATCTCCAGGTGTGCAGCCACTTGCAAAGTCACTCCGAGCTTTGCCTGGGGGCAACTCGCAGGCAGCGCCTGCTCCTTCCAGAGCAGAGGGGAGCCGAGGCCTGGGCGCTTGAGTCGGGGTAACAGTAATGGTCGCAGTCCCATTGGCTTCGGTCATGCAGGGGCCGCAGGATCACAATCTGCTGCTCGTTTCACGTAAGAGCCAGAGGAGAGAGAAAATGTGTGATTTCCCTCTCGGGGCGTCCAGGCTGTCTGCAGTGCCCTGCAGGGGTGGTGCGTACGCTGTGGGGAGCCTGGCTGTAGATCGATGCTTGGTTTGGGGGAGAGATAGGTGGGGTAGGAAGCACGAGTCTTCACCATGAGGCACGGGGTGACCCGGGGCAATTCCTAAACCCTGTTTCTCTGCAACCTTCACGCCCAGCCGGCTTGCTGGCCTTGAGGCGTTGATCTGAGGACAAGGGGAATGACGGGCTCACAGGCGGTGACAACACCCGTAGTGGTGTACCCCAAATATGGCGTGAGGGATGGATATCAAAGACCAGTGGGAAAGAAATTGTCACTTGACCAGAGGATATTCAGGTTTCCAGAATAGCCCAAATAGTTCTACAGGGGTGGGCGGTGCCCCCTGGAACTTGACCAGTGACTCTCAGCTTACTGGGCTGGTAGGTCAAAGCAAGGGGCAAAGGATGGAGACTTCCTGGGTCCTGAAGGGCTGGGGATCCCCCGGCCACTATGGTCACACTCAAGGGCCTTCAGGGCCACACCGGGAGGTGTCCAGGGAGCCTCCAGCTCTGCACACAGAGGGGGCCGTGAGGTGCTGAAGCCCACCAGATCAGTGCAAGCTGGAAAGGTGACAGCGGTACCATCTCCCAGCACCTACCCCATAACATAGTTTTTAAGTTACTGGCTCCTTTTCCCCCGAATCTTTACAATATGGATTTTCAAATAAATATATTAAATAATTTAAACATTCTGTTTTTAAGCAGCAGGATAAAAAAGATTTTGACTTATCAGCACCATGTTTATTTTTCAGAGCAGCAGAAGTGTGGAACTCTGTGCCTTGACCCCAGGTCCACCAAGTTCCCGTGACCACCTTCCCACAGGGCCCCAGACGCGATGGCCCTGCAGCTCTCAGGGCTGCCCTTTCTGCGAGAGCCAGTCTTGGAGACGTGCCCACTTGAGTCCTCACAGACTCAGCCTGTCTCCCCCAGGCCCAGGCCCGGGCCCTGCCAACCTCCCGCAGACTGAAACTGGGCCCTGTTCACGGCAAAGACAGCTGCTTCCCACAAGGATTTGCTCTCCCTGTGATGAAAGTTCTCAGCAGAGCACGAAGGCAGAGATGTCCGGCTCCCCAACACCACGAGGCTTCCAGATCAGGCCCGGATTGCTTACACCACTCTGACACAGGGGGAAAGGAGTGTCCTGTACTGACGCCGCTGCCCCTCAACCTGCACATCGACCGCAAAGGGTTCGTCAAACCCCACCGAGGCTGCTGCCTCCTCCAGTGGACCCTCGACCTCGTTCACCATAAGAACATGCAGAAAGGTGGTTAGGAATTGCCCGGGTCACCCCATGCCTTATGGTGAAGACCCTACCCCTGTCCTCAACCTAAATATATATATATATATGTATATATATATATATATATATATATATATTGTTGTTGTTGTTGTTGAATCACAGTGAGACACACAATTACAAAGTTGTTCATGATTAGGTTTCAGTCATGCACTGTTTCAGCACTGGCCCGTTCACCAGTGTAATTTCCCATCACCAATGTCCCCAGTTTCCCTCCTGCCCAGCCCTCCACCTGCTTCTATGGCAGGCACTTTTCCTCTCTCCCTCTCCCCCTCCCCCCCTCTATCTCTCCCCCTCCCCCCTCTCTCTCCGCCCCTTGACTTTACCACTGGTCCTTTCCCCTCTGTGCTGCCCCCACCCCAGGACATATGGCAGAAACCACAGCTGCATGAGCCCCATTCTGATTTACCCCCATGTCAAGAGCGACACACCCCAGGCAGGGGAGGTCTGCGAGTGAGTCGGTTTACTATGGCCTGGCCTTGCTTGAGAGGCTGCTACCTGCCAGGCAGTGCTGTGTGCCACTGTGGGGTGGGGCCAGGTCATGACCTCTGTCAACATCATCCACACCTCAGAACACTCCACCGAGGCTAATGGGGGAAATCAGGCCAGCCAAGGCTGCTGGGCGTGGTGGGGCCTGGTCCGGGCCAGCGTCCAGCCTTTAAATACAATCTGATGTCAGAGATCTGGGACGTGGGCTCCTGAGAGGGCCTGCTGTCATCAGATTCTTCCAGCCAATATGGAAAGTTAAGACAGGCTTACTTTGGCCGCCACAGTGAGGGGACCTAAATGGGTAGGATGAGCCCATGTCACAGAGAAAGGCACATGGGTTCCAGCTGGAGCACGGCCAGCCTCCACCAGCCACCGTAACTGGACAACCGGGGTCCTGGGTGGGTGAACACTAGCTGTGTGTGACACAGCTGGGCAGCCTCCTCCCTGGGGGAGAAGTGGCTTGGAAGGTAATGAGCTCCCCGACACAAGGGGTAATCAAGTGAGGTGACCACCAGTGTAGACACCTGAAGGAGAGTCCAGCTGTCCAGAGACCGGAGGGTCTCTGCTGTGGACGTCCTCTCCTCAGGCTCCGTCTCAGCCTTTCTCCCGGTTCCAGCCATGGCGGCAGAAGGCCCGCCCCTAGTCTGTCCCCACGTCTGGAGGCTCTAGCCCATCCCTGGCGATGTCAGTTGAGTGGGGAGGAGCTCCTGGGCTCACTTAGCAGATAGCAGGGGCGGGGGCTAGAACTTCTCTGACCTTCCAAGGGGCAGAGAGGCCTTGGGGGGAGGGAGGAGGGAGCCGAGGGCACGAGCACGGCACAGGAAGCCGTTTCCTCCACCCGAGGAGCAGCCCCTTCCGCGCCAAAGGGCAGTGCTGCCCCGCACCCCCGCTGCGCCCGGTCTCCACTGCCCGACAGAGGAAGCAGTGCCCATCTCCAGCCCTCCGCACCCCGTGGGGTTGGGCCAGGGCCAGGGCACTGGGGCAGGCTTCGGGTGGGCCCGGCCCTGGTGTCCTCAAGCAGAGCACCCCCAGGCCGCCCTCTGGGCTCCCGCGCCCAGCTCCCCGCCCCTGAACACGCAAACAGCCCGGCCTACTCGCCCGGAAGGACTGAGAGGATGAAACAGTGGGTGCTCTGCACAGGGCCGGGTGGCGGCTGACACGGCCGTTACTTCTGTCACTTCACTCGTTGATGCCTGCCCGAGACAGTGGCCTTTCCCCGTAAAAGGCGGGTGATTGGAACTCAGACCGGGTTCCTGACTGTGTCATCTCCCCAGAGAGCCACTTGCTCTCAGCTCGGCCAACCTGGACACGGGCCCCTGACTTCCTGCTGGCAGCCCTGCTCTGAAGCAGCCTTGGCTACGCGGGGGACTGAGCCCTGGAACACAGGCCCAGAGGGCTGCTCCCCTCCTCACTGCTGAGTCTTCCAAAGAGGGCTTCTGCCCCCCCAGCCAGGCCCTTGCTCTGCCCTCCCTCTGCTCAGAGGCAGTGCTCGGACCAGACAGCTGGGGGTGGGAAGGCCTGTGTCGACACTCTGTACCCGGCGCTGCTTGCGCTGTGAGCTTCTGTTTCTCCAACTGTAAAATGGGTGGAAACTGCTTAGTTTTCAGAGGCCCTAATGCCATCAGAGCCTGCTGGGAGCTGGTCCTGGGCAGGCAGCAATAACCTCCCCTCTCTTCTCTGTAGCTCCAAACATCGGTTCCAGGACGATCTAACAATTCTGTGTGTGTGTGTGTGTGTGTGTGTGTGTGTGTGTGTGTGTGTGTGTGCGCGTGCACAGGCACACATTTTGTCATTTTACAAGCTTCAGTGACAATTGCAAGAAGACACACAAACTCCACATGCTTCCTACCTACACCCACCAACTGGGTGGGCTGCCTCTCGCTTCATCTACAGCCTTTTCCATTGGTCATTGTTACTGCCTTTGCTTTTAACACCTCGGCATGAGCTTCCTAAAAAGCAAGGATCCCCTCTCGTACAGCCACGTTCACAAGCTGAAGAAACTGGACGCGTGTGGGACGCTATGGTGGGTTTGCAGCCTGCATCCGGTTCCACCCGCTGAG
Source organism: Sorex araneus (assembly GCF_027595985.1). Classification (NCBI taxonomy): domain Eukaryota; kingdom Metazoa; phylum Chordata; class Mammalia; order Eulipotyphla; family Soricidae; genus Sorex; species Sorex araneus. The sequence goes on from NC_073304.1 coordinate 102,956,243, forward strand.
CCCCGCAGCCCCGGAGCACCCCTGTCGGTGTTCTGTGGTCCACGGTGCCGTGCTGGGGCCAGCGCTGCACATGGCCTGGTGGCAGCTGGGACAGTGGCTGCCTCTCTCCGTGTCCTTCGTCCCTTGACGTCTCTGAAGAGCGCAGGCCGGTGCTTGGCAGGCTGCGCCCGCTTTGGTCCTGCCAACCAGGTTGACATAGCAGGTGATGATTGCTGCGCCAGCGGAAACTCTCCCGACAGCGGGTTGGGGTCATGGATGGCCCAGATGCTGCTCCCTGGGCGGCTGCAGTCTTCCTCAGTCTTCCTCAGTCTGGGATGCGCACATCCCATTGGCCCCCGGGTCCTCACTTGAGCAGGGTTGGAGGACGTCCACACTTCTGGATGGCCCAGGCCCAGTGACCTGACATCTCTGGACTTGTGAGACACATGATTGCCGCCCCCTCTCCCAGGACAGTTTTGGAAAGGTGTTGGGTGTGGTGGGTTGGGCACAGCATGTGGTGGAGAAGGCTGGGGGTGGGGATTGCTGCCCCATCCCCAGACCTTGTCATACTCAAGTCTGAGATGACCTTCGGCCCAGGAGCTGGCGGAGCCACTCTTGGCCACTCAGAGGGTATGAATTGAGCCTCTGCCCAGGGCACAGGCTAGAGAGTGGCTCGGAGATGAGGAAGGGCTGCCCCCCTGGAAGGGCAAACTACAGGGGTCTGCCATTGTGGCTGAGCTCAGAGACGGGTGTTGGGTAGGAGTGAGTGTCTGTGGAGACAGAGAGTGTCTGGGGAGGAAACAGGCGCTCGAGGGAGACCAGGAGTGTGTGCTGAGCATTAACTGTGGACCTCGCCAATCTGTGGTGTGTCCCGTCTTCTCTGAATTATCTAGACGACCTCCGTGAGCTTCAGTTTTCTCCCCTGTGAAACGGGCATCATATTGCTCCCCCCTATTCTCTCTCCCCACCCCCCCATACAGTTTTGTAAAGGAGATGAGATTATGTATGATAATTATGTTCCGGTTTCTAGCACACGGCAAGTGCTCAAAATCAAAAGTCCAGCTTGGATCTTCCATGCAAGTTCTCAGTTCTAACAAGAGGGAGGGAGGGAGGGAGGGAGGGAGGGAGGAAGGAAGGAAGGAAGGAAGGAAGGAAGGAAGGAAGGAAGGAAGGAAGGAAGGAAGGAAGGAAGGAAGGAAGGAAGGAAGGAGGGAGGGAGGGAGGGAGGGAGGGAGGGAGGGAGACAATGAGGCAGGGAGGGAGGCAAGGAGGGAGGGAGGCAGGCAGGTGGGGAGGGAGGGAGGTGGGCGGAGATGGAGGGAGGCAGGCAGGGAGGAAGGGAGGGAGGGATGGAGGGAGGCAGAGTGGGAGGAAGGCAGACAGGGAGGGAGGGAGGCAGGGAGAGAGGGAGGGAGGGAAGCAGGGAGGGATGGAGGCAGGGAGGGAGGGAGGGAGGCAGGGAGGGAGGGAGGCAGGGAGGGAGGGAGGCAGGGAAAGAGACAGGGAGGGAGGGAGGAAGGGAGGGAGGCAGGCAGGGAAAGAGACAGGGAGGGAGGGAGGGAGGAAGGGAGGGAGGCAGGCAGGGAAAGAGACAGGGAGGGAGGGAGGGAGGAAGGGAGGGAGGCAGGCAGGAAAAGAGACAGGGAGGGAGGGAGGGAGGCAGGGAGGGAGGGAGGCAGGCAGGGAGGGAGGCAGACAGGGAGGGAGGCAGACAGGGAGGGAGGGAGGCAGGGAGGGAGGGAGGGAGGGAGGGAGGGAAGCAGGGAGGGATGGAGGCAGGGAGGGATGGAGGCAGGCAGGGAAAGAGACAGGGAGGGAGGGAGGCAGGGAGGGAGGGAGGGAGGGAGGGAGGGAAGCAGGGAGGGATGGAGGCAGGGAGGGATGGAGGCAGGCAGGGAAAGAGACAGGGAGGGAGGGAGGGAGGGAGGGAAGCAGGGAGGGATGGAGGCAGGGAGGGAGGGAGGCAGGCAGGGAGGGAGGGAGGGAGGGAAGCAGGGAGGGATGGAGGCAGGGAGGGAGGGAGGCAGGCAGGTGGGGAGGGAGGGAGGGAGGGAGGCAGGGAGGGGAGGCAGGGAAAGAGACAGGGAGGGAGGGAGCGAGGGAGGGAAGGAGGGAGGAAGGGAGGGAGGGAAGGAGGGATGGAGAGAGGCAGGGAGGGGGAAAGCAGGGAGGGGAGGAGGCAGGCAGATGGGGAGGGAGGGCGAGAGGGAGGCAGGGAGGGAGGGAAGCAGGCAGGCAGGGAGGGAGGGAGGGAGGGAGGTGGTCGAGGATGGATGTACTCTGGACAGATCATGTCTGGGAGTGCCTGAGGTTGGACCTTGAGGTTTGGATAAAACACAGGAAGCCAAGGGCTTAGGTAAGATGAGGCTCATGACGGAGGGCTGAAGGGGCAGCTCCAAGCTTACCTGGGTCATAACTGGATGTCAGCAAATGCTCATTCCATTCACTTATAAATTGTCAGAGAACTGAAAGCAACCAGTTTGCATTAAGCAGACAACTCTGAAACAGATGAAAAGATACTCAGTCTCACAATCAAATGCAAAATGAAACAGGAGGTCTTTCCCATGCACCACATTGTCAAAGGCTGCAGAGTGGAATGAGAAGTCAGGACGGCCAGACAGAGGAGACGTGTGTCTTACACTTCCCTCCTGCGCCCAGGATGCTCTGGAATATCCACCAGGAGGAAAAACAAATGCGTCCTTAAATGCAGCCACTGAACTTCTAAGAATTTGTTCTCAGATATAATTGCACATTGCTTCTACGCACAAGAATGGGCATGTCCAGGTATTTATTGCTCCGTTGCGTATCTTAGGAAAAGGTTGGCGGTTAATCCCGGGAGAGGTCTGTTCCAGTCCTGACGCCTTTGGAGAGACAAGACTGCTAACAAAGAGAAAGCTCATCTCTTTCTTTGTTTTCTTTGTGTGTGTGGGGGGGGGTGGGGTGTCAATCCAGTGGTGCTTAAGGCTGACTCCTGGCTCTGTGCTCTGGGATCACTCCCGGAAGGGCTCAGAAGGCCATACACAATGTTGGGGATGCAGAGCAGCACCTCACACCATCAAAGCTGAGGTGAAGAGCACAGTGTACCAATCATGCCCTAATTTTGGTCAGAGGACATCATGAACACCTGATGGCCCATTTTTGGTGTCCCTGGGGCAGGAGATTGGGGTCATGAGGGGGTAATTGAGATTTAGGGTTCACTCCGTGTGTTCTTGTCTTGTTGGCTTATTTAATCATGTTCAGGGGTCATGTCTTCAACATGCTATTAGAAAAAAATTTTAAAATAGGTGCTCAGTGAATTAATCCTTGGGTGAGGAAGCCCCCAGAGGCATCTGGGTATGGTGGGGTGGGCGGAGGGGTGGTGGTTGATGAGGTGGAGGTGAACAGAGGGTAAGAGTCAACCAGGAAGGCCCAGGGCATGCTGAAGTCCAGGGGTCCGGGGACAGACAGGCCTCACTCTCGGGGTCTCCCTCACCCTCAGTCCAGACACCCCTCTCTGTTCCTCTCCCAGGACATCACTCAGGGCTGGCGGGTTTTCGTGAGATAATTCTCAGCCTTTCTTCACACCAGAGATTTACTACTTAACTGAGTCTCTCCGTTGCCACTTCTGGCTTTAGATATAGGTTTCCCTGCTCCTCCTCCTGTGCTCCTGTGGCAGTGCTCTCTCTCGGGACCCCCAGGCAGCCGCTTACTCCTTCCACTGGCTTCTTTGAGCTTGTGCTCTTGCATCCCTCTTACATGCAGTGTTCACCCTCTTCCTGGCGGCAGTCTGGCTCAGTGCCCCCAGCCCCCGGCTTAACTGAGAAGAAGCCCCTCCTGCTTCAGGGGCCTCAGGCCTCTCTGGAAGGTGGGCTGCAAATGGGGAGCCTCTCCGTGGACTTTGGTGGAAGTCTCAAGCCCCAGAAGGAAGGAGACTGGGGGTGGAGGGGGACTAAGATTTGAGAGGCCGGGGAAATTCCACCCTGCCTCATTCCACTTCAAATCACTGAGTTTTCAGTGTCACAGAGAGGAGATCAGAGCAATCCCCACTGATGGAATGGAAGGGTGATATTGAGGGCCTGGTGTTGTTCCAAACTTGCATTTCTCTTTAAAGTTCAGTGAGAGGTGGGGAGAGAGAGAGAGAGAAAGGAGAGAGAGAAGAAAAGTGGCTGCTGTAGAGGCAGACTGGGAATGAGGGTGGGGGTGGAAGGAGGGGATGGCGATGGGATAGATAGATGTTGGAACATTATATGACTGAAACTCAATCATGAACAACTTTGTAACTATATATCTCATTATGATTTAATAAGAAATAAAGAATCTTCGAAAGAAAGAGAGAGAAAGAAAGAAGAAAGAAAGAAAGAAAGAAAGAAAGAAAGAAAGAAAGAAAGAAAGAAAGAAAGAAAGAAAGAAAGAAAGAAAGGAAGGAAGAAAGAAAGAAAGAAAGAAAGAAAGAAAGAAAGAAAGAAAGAAAGAAAGAAAGAAAGAAAGAAAGAAAGAAAGAAAGAAAGAAAGAAGAAAGTTAATTGATTCAACCTTTTTGGAAAACAATATGGAGACACTAAGCTCTAAGAATAAAGTTTCTGTACCACCCAGCAACCCCACTTCTAGGCATCCATCCCAAACGCTATTTCAAAAAGACATCTGTGCTTCTGTGTTCATGGCAGATAATTCCTGGTAGCCCAAATCTGGAAATAACTTGAGTGTCCAAGAACAGATGAATGGGTACAGAAAATTGTGGTACATGTATATATACACAATGGTATACTGCTTGGCTGTAAGAAAAGACGAAGTCTTGCGATTTGCTGCGACGTGGATAGATCTGCAGTGCATTGTGCTAGTGAGATGAGTCTGAGGGAAAAGCTAGACAGAATGATCTCTCCTGTGAGGAATATAAAGAGGCAAAGCAAGGAAATAACAAATGGTGTCTGGGGCAATGCATGCGGGTGCCGGGAAAAAGGAACTCTCATCCACTGTTGATGGGAATGCCAACCAGTCCAACCATGTTGGAAAACAATGTGGGCATTCTTCAAAAAATTAGAAGTTGAACTTCCCTATGACCCAGCAATACCACTCGAGAGAATGTACTTTAGGGGCCCAAAACTACACTGAAGAGATGCCATCTGCTCTTACATGTTCAGTATAGCACTAGTCACAGTAGCCAGAATCTGGAAATAACCCAAGCACCCAAGAGCAGATGACTGGATAAAGAAACTGTGGTATATCTACACAATGGAATACTACCCAGCCGCCAGGAAAAGTGAAGTCATAAAATTTGCTTATACATGGTTGGACATGGAGGGTATCATGCCAAGTGAAATGAGTCAGGAGAGGCACAGAACAGAATGATCTCCCGTGTGGGGGATAAAACAGTAACAAGTCTCACAGTGGAGATGTTACTGGTGCCCGCTCGAGCAAATTGATGAACAACGGGATGACAGTGATACAGTGCAGCAAGGGAATAACAAATGGTGTCTGGGACTCCTCCCAGCTCTGCTCAGGGACCCTCATTGCCGGAGAGTGCACTCAGGAGTCCTGACTATGCAGTATGTGCTCAGGCCCTTGGGGCATCTTCCCAGCCTCCAGAAGCTTGAAGTGGTCTGGGGGATCCAAACCAGGGCCAGTGCTTGCTATGTACCTTGCTATTTCCCTCCCCCGCCCCCCCCACCCCTGCACTTTACCACAATTGCTGTTTGAGGAAATTTTCCCTGAAGTGAAAGAAAGGGCGGCTGCTGGATCATTCCAAAGATGCTGTTTCTCCTAGATAGAACGTTTCCTGCACCAGCCCCGGGCACTTCTGGGCTAGCAAACTCTCTGCGGTGAGACTGTTCTGTGCATTGTGGGGTGTGGAGCGGCATGACCTGGGGGGTTCTGCCCACAGCTCCCCCCAGCTGGCCTTGCCTAGAGTGCCTCCTGCTTAGTCAAATGTCCCACGGGGGAGTCAGAAAGGCAGAGTGGAGTGAACATCAGCCCTTGTTGATTCACTGCTGCACACAAGCCAATGGACGGATGACAGGAGGCCCCTTTATTGGTCTTTACCGTATGCTGTAGGGGAGATTCCGGGAGGGTGGGAGGGCAGTCGCTGCTGGTTTGGGGTGCACCAATCCCAGCGCCAAGACTGCCCCTGCTTCGCCAGTGTGTCTGGAACACTTCCCCCGAGGCTGAGACTTCCACCCTCCTCCTCCCTCGACAACACACTTTGGGGTTCTTGTTTTTTTCCACTCAGAAGTACCCAACAGCCTCTGCCTCCGAGACTTTTCCTCTAGGTCCCACAAGGGCCATAAGGCAAGCCTCAAAGGGCTTCCTGGACATCAAATAGCTCCTTTTAAATTAAAAAGAAGGAAGGGAAGGGGAACCTCTGACCTTTGTGTTGTGTTGCACAAGTGAAATTAGAGACATACGGAATATGTTTCCGCTGGCTGAGGCGCTATTTTAAGACGTAAGGAGATTGTCCTCGAAATCTGTCCCAGTCTTTGGGACGGCTGGCATTTTAGAGAAGTGTGTGTGTGTGTGTGTGTGTGTGTGAGAGAGAGAGAGAGAGAGAGAGAGAGAGAGAGAGAGAGAGAGAGAGAGAGAGAGTGAGAGAGGGAGAGAGAGGGAGAGAGAGAGAGGGAGAGAGAGGGATAGAGAGAGGGGGAGAGAGAGAGGGAGAGAGGGGGGGAGAGAGAGAGGGAGAGAGAGAGGAGAGAGGGGGGAGAGAGGGGGGGAGAGAGAGGGAGATAGGGAGAGAGAGAGATAGGGAGAGAGAGATAGGGAGAGAGAGAGAGAGAGAGAGAGAGAGAGAGAGAGAGAGAGAGAGAGAGAGAGAGTCTAGCCCAGGATTCAAGGGAGCCCACTGGCTCCTGAGGCAGACCCGAGTGTGCCCTGCCTGGCTCAGGAGCCCCGAGAGTAAGTATGTCCAATGCTTCACAAGCAGAAGTGCTCAGGGGTGATTTTGAAAGAAAGCCCAAGTGTATATTTTTATAGCTCTCAACATTTTCCGAAGTTAAATGCATTTTCAGCCTTCTGCAGCTTTGCTCAGTTGGTTCCCTCTGCTTAGGAATCACCATCCCTGTGTATGTTGACTGTCCCCCTTAACATTCCAAGTGGACCCCACAATAGCTCCCTCTGTCCTAGCAAAGTAATCAGACAAGTGAGCAAATATATGTCTAAATCTAAGTACATGGAGGGAGGGGATCATGGCAGTGTGGTTTAGAGTGATTAAAAAGCAGGTATAGGCCCAAATGCACACAATAGAGTAATAAATGGAATGAAGTATGCTCACACAATGAAAAAAAAAAGAGTCACTGTCATCAAAAATTAAAGGCACAAATTATTATTGAACAGATGAAAAGAAATTAAAAACTTAATTGTTAAAAATATTATGCAAGAAAAATTCTGGGAAGATGGCAGGGCAAGCAGGATCTCCTTGAACTTGAACTCCAGGCAACTTGAACAGGCGAAAGAAGAATTGGTGGATTTGAAAATAGGGCAATTAAAATGATTAAGTTAGAGGACTAGAAAGAAAAGGCATGGAGTATAATTGATCATAGTCTGAGAGATCACCAAATACCCCAATAATGTGTGTTCAGGGACTCCAAGAAGGAGAGAGGAGAGAAGGTGCAGAGAGATTACTTGAAGAAAAAAATGGCTAAAAACTTTCTACATTTGATGAACATTTATATTTGGTGAATATAAAAAATTTTATATGCTCCCCGCAGAGAATATCACATTGGGAGAGTCTGTGGAATACAACATTTTGGAACTCTGGAGGCTATTGAAGGCTTTCAGTTTCTCGGGGAAGAACTGAACTGGAAACTGTAGTTAATTTTGGTCAATTTCAGATGATTTTCAAAGTTACCACAATATTAGATGCAAATGTTCAGTTTTCAACAACAGCCGTAACAAATCAAGAGGCAAAGATGCAAAAGAAACGCAAACTATTTCAAGTAAAACAGTAAGCCAACCAAACTACCACGGAGAAAGTCCAAATGGAAGACCCACTACATGGACCCTCATGTCCTACAGACACTGGAGCATGAAAGGCAGGTGTGGAGAGAATCAAGCAAAATATGTAGGAACAATCAGAAGGAGCAATAAAGTGAAAACCTACAAAGTAACAGACAAATCCTAAAACAGAAAAAATCAAGACAAAACATTCACCAGAATGAGTCAAAGGCAACTTGAACAGGCAAAAGAAGAATTGGTGGATTTGAAAATAGGGCAATTAAAATGATTAAGTCAGAGGACTAGAAAGAAAAGGCATGGAATATAATTGATAATAGTCTGAGAGATCACCAAATACCCCAATAATGTGTGTTCAGGGACTCCAAGAAGGAGAAGAGAGGAGAGAAGGGGCAGAGAGATTATTTGAAGAAAAAAATAGTTAAACACTTTCTACATTTGATGAACATTTATATTTGGTGAATATAAACATCCAAGAAGCTTAATGACTTCAACAAGATAAAGTAAAAGATCTATACAAAGGTTTATGGAAACCGGCCTCACATGCTGGGGGAGAATGCAGATGAACTAGAGAAGGGAACACCAAGTAAAGGATGTTGGGAGGACCCATTCAGGTTGAAAGATGCGTGCCAAAAGTAGACTATAGACTATAGAATTCCCTGCCGCAGAGGCGGGGTGGGGTGGTGAGGGATGGGGTGGGGGTGGTGGGAGGGATACTGGGAACATTGGTGGAGAAGAATGGGCATTGGTGGAGGGATGGGTAAATGATCATTGTATGACTGAAATGCAAACATGAAAGTTCATAAGTTTGTAACTGTATCTCATGGTGATTCACTAATAAAAAAATTTTTAAAAAGATTTATGATAATTAAACTATTGAAAGCCAAGAGAATTAACAACAGTAAGAGTGATATACTTAGTACTTCGTATATAAAGAATTTCTTTTTTTCTGAAATCTTTTCTTTTTTTTTAATTTATTCTTTTATTGAATCACCATGTGGAAAGTTACAAAGCTTTCAGGTTTAAGTCTCAGTTAAACAATGCTCGAACACCCATCCCTTCACCAGTGCACATATTCCACCACCAAGAATCACAGTATACCTCTCCCCTCCCCCCCACCTCCCCAGCCCCCCACCCCGCATGTGTAACTGGTAAATTTTACTTTACTTTCACTTTACTTTGATTGTATTCAGTATTTCAACAAAAAACTCACTATTGTTGATTTGGAGTTTCTCCCCCCCTAAAGTTGACCTGCTGAAAAGAAAGCATTTGATAATTTGTTTTCCATTGCTGAGAATGAAGAGATATGAGGTCGAGAGGCCACACTAGCAGCCGCATGGGTTTGGATTTCTGTATTTTAGTATTTTAGTAACTAAGTCCAGAGAAATATCTGCCAGAAATTGCAACATTGTAAGCTTGTACCTCTCAGCTACTTTATATTCCACATATGAGTGCAATCTTTCTATGTCTGTCTCTTTCTTTCTGACTCATTTCACTCAACATGATACTTTCCATGTTGATCCACTTATATGCAAATTTCATGACTTCATGTTTTCTGACAGCTACGTAGTATTCCATTGTATAGATATACCAGAGTTTCTTTAACCAGTCATCTGTTTTTGGGCACTCTGGTTTTTTCCATATTGTGGCTATTGTAAACAGCGCGGCAATGAACATAGAAATGCAGATGTCATCTCTACTATACCTTTTTGCCTCTCCGGGATATATTCCCAGGAGTGGTATTGCTGGGTCAAATGGAAGCTCAATTTCTAACTTTTTGAGAATCGTCCATATTGTTTTCCAAAAGGGCTGGACCAGTCGGCGGCATTCCCACCAGCAGTGAAGGAGAGTCCTTTTCTCCCCACATCCACACCAACACCGGTTGCTTTTGTTTTTTGGAATGTGGGCCAGTCTCTGTGGTGTGAGATGATATCTCATTGTTGTTTTGATCTGCATCTCCCTGATGATTAGTGATGTGGAACATTTTCTCATGTGCCTCTCAGTCATTCGGATTTCTTCTTTGGGAAAGTTTCTGTTCATTTCATCACCCCATTTTTTGATCGGGTTGGCAGTTTTCTTCTTGTGGAGTTCAACCAGTGCATTGTATATCCTTGATACCAACCCTTTATCGGATGGGTACTGCATAAATATCCTTTCCCATTTTGTAGATTGTCTTTGTATTTTGGTCACTGTTTCATATATAAAGAATTTCTTATGAGATTATCTTCTCATCAGAGACTTAGAAAGCCAGAGGCAGTGAACTGATATTTAAATACTAACAGAAAAAAAGTTCAACCAAGAATCCTATAAAACTTTGTTATTTCAACACTTGCCCTGCAAGAAATGCTCATAGAAGCCTAAAGGTTGAAAGGTAAAGACACTAATTTTTTAAACAGAATAAGAAAATAAGTCATATAGAATACAAATGGCAGTACATATGTTTTGTAGTGGTTATATATATATATTAACAATATATAAAATGTTTGGTGCAAATAAAGATTAGCAGAATGGATTTTAGAAAGACATGATCCAACAATACATCTCCAAGATACTCAAAATCGAATGCAACAAATAGGTTGAAAGTAAAGATGAAAAAAAGATGTTCTATGTAAATAGAATCCAAACATGGACAAACATGACTATTGATTTTGCAGAAATAGAATGAATTATGAAACAGTATGATGACAAATTGTATATAAACAAATAGGATAACCTAGTGAAATAAACAAGTTCCCAGAAACACAAAATCTACCAAGATTCATTACTGATTCAATTTTCTTACTAGTTCCAGTCTATTTACAAAGAAATAAAAAAAATCTGAATAGACCGGGAAGTAGTAAGGAAATTGACTCAGTAATAAAAAATTTTTTCAATAAAGGACAGCCCAATACATAATGGCATCACTGGTTAATTCTACAAAGTATTAAAAAAAATACAAAAAAACTAAGAGCAGTTCTTCTCAAATTCTTCATCAAAATTAAAGAGAGCAATTCCTCATGCTATGAAACAAGTATCCTGTTAACAAAGATACTACAGACATTTCAAGAAAGAAAGACAGACAGGTATAAATTTCCCTTATGTACAATTGTGCAAAAATCCTCAACTAACAAACTGGATACAATAGGATATAAAACAGATCATAGTCCATGACCAAGTTGGGTTTTATTCTGAGAGTACAAGAGGATTAAAGATAAAAAAGCAATAAGTGAAATATGTCACATAAACAATGTGAAGGTTTTATTTCTTTCATTTTCTCTGTTTCTTTCTTCCTTTCCTTCCCCTCCCCTCCCTACCTATGTATTTACTAAAGGGCCGAGGCTCTCTATCTCTCTCTGCCGTCTGTTTTCAGTGATCTCCATCGTTTCCCCCACCACGGGGAGGTCAATGGCGATGGGCAGGCGAAGGAAGGAACGAGGGCCAGGCTGGTTGGTCTCAATCGCAGTTTATTCCAATCTCATCTCCATTCTCCTCTGCTTCTGCCTCATTCTCCATTCTACTTTATTTTCCTTCTTGATCCCCCTTCACTCTCCTTCTGGCTCCCCCAGCCCACTCTTACAGTCTTAGTTAAATCCCCAAGCATGAGGGGTTGGGGCTTACACATAGTGTGGTCACACAATCAACAGAGATAAAGTCCTTCCCTAGGGGAAGCTTCTTCTAGGACAGATTCTCATCCAACAGGATGACCTGCCCAAGAGCAGAATCCCATGGGTGTGTTTTTCCTTTCCTTAGTCCAACAAATATATAAACACTCATAATATTGATCATTTTGTATGGACACAGTAAGAGATACATTAGGCTTATAGTATTGCTCTCCTGGGGCTATCTCACTATAGAGCTCAGACTTCAGTGCTCAGGCCAGATTAGTCTTTCTTAACCTTAGCAGGGCCCTAATCTCGCTGTTACTTTTTGGATCATGACAGCATTTGTCCATGACCATGCTCTTAACTTTTAGTTAAGTATTGTGGCACTTTGGCCTGGCCCATTTCGATCCCAGGGTAGCTCACAGCTTGCCCTGGGTCCATTCAGTCCATCATCAAACCCTGCTTTTTGGAGTGCTAGGAACTAAGGGCAATTGAGGCTTAAGTTGAGAAATCAGATGCCCCGAAATGAATGTTATTTGGAGTCAATTAACTCTCTAGTTACAAAGGCATAATACTAAATGTCTTCCTGTGTCTATACAAAAAGGACATTGCTTTAAAGTAAACTATTCAAAAGACACAAGGAGAGGAGAAAGGCAATATATAACTTACAATACAAATTCAGTGTTCTTAGAAGGATCTGACCTTAACAAGTTAACAGAGTCTGATTAGGGGGAAAAGGTGATAGATTGGTTGGGGAGGAGAGCACAGAGAAGTTACAGATAGGCACAGAGGAATGGGAGTGACTTGGGAGCACTGTGATGGGTGTAACCCAATAAACCTAAGCTCACTGTGGCAAGGAAGAAAGGACAAACCAATGTTATCCTACACCTACCTTTACTTCTCTCTCTTTTTATTTCCTTCCTTCCTTTCTTCCTTCCTTCCTCCCTCCCTCCCTCCCTTCCTCCCTTCTTTCCTCCCTCCCTCCCTTCCTTCCTTCCTTCCTTCCTTCCTTCCTTCCTTCCTTCCTTCCTTCCTTCCTTCCTTCCTTCCTTCCTTCCTTCCTTCCTTCCTTCCTTCCTTCCTTCCTTCCTTCCTTCCTTCCTTCCTTCTTTCCTCCCTCCCTTCCTTTCTCCCAAGCAGCATTCATGAGGTCAGGAGACCCTACTGGTGATTCTCTAACCAGACCAAGAGTTCAATGTAAGGGCTCGAGGATCTATACTGCTCAGACCCTGTGATGCTGGACATACCTGGATTACCTAGCAGTGCTGGAGCCTCTGGCGCTGTACCCATGGTGGGTGAGGTCGACAAGGACTGCCCCTGTGTTCAGGGGACCACACGGGACCTGAATCCTAACCACTGAACTACTTCCCACCCAGATGAAGATTGTTTTAAAAACATGATCATCTCAATTGGTGTAGAAAGCAAGTTTGACAAAGTTCAGCATCCTTAAATGATTTTAAAAAAACACTCCAAAATCTAGGACCAGATAGAAAGCTACTCAACATAGTAGATGCCAGATATGAAACAACCTCTAGTGAACTTCATAGTCAGTGGTAAAGGGCAGAAAGCTTTTTCTCTAAGATCTGAAACAAGAACTCACTCTGTGTGTGTGTGTGTGTGTGTGTGTGTGTGTGTGTGTGTTAGGGGAAGGTTCGATGTATGGCCAAGTCAGTTGGTTTGGGTACATCAGGGATCTTGTCTTTGCAGCTGGCATTGAGCATCGGACTGAGCCCTTCACCACAGGAGCTGAGTCTCCCCAGGGAAATTGTGAGATTGTGTCAGAATGCGTGACAGTGTAGGGAATCCAGTAGGGCTATAAGAAAATCTTCACAAACCCACTCTCAGAGTCCTTGTGAGGTGGCAGCATGAGAACAAAGGAGAGAAAGCAGAAAACTTGGAAAATGCTCCTCAGACATGAGCCCAGAAAAAACTATCGTGTGTTGTTGGGGCACCACAATCCTCCTTCTGCGGAGGGAGGTCAGATTGGTTGAGAAGTTGAGGTGGGAGAACTAGACGGATACCTACAGAAGAACAGAATTGCACTATTACCTAATATCACACAAAAATTAACTCCGAATAGATCAAAGGCTTCAGTGGAAGTGACAACTATAAAGCTCCCATAGGAGGCCCAGGACAGAGCATCACACTGCTGGGTTTATTTGGTGATGACTTAACTCGACAGCAAAGGCACAGGCCCCAGAAACAAAAATAGATAACTAGGGTTTACAACAGTTTTAAACTGTTATTTAAACCATGGACAAAGTGAAATGTCAAAATGGCAAAATTATTACCAACCATATATATAAAGGGATGTGGACCCAGAACAGAGAGAACACCTGAAACACATCAAAACAAAACAACCCAATTCAAAAATAAGGAGCTTAAATTGATATTTCTTTTTTCCCTCTCTTTTTCCTTTACGTTCTGGTTTCGTTTGGGGGCCACACTTGGCAGTGTTTAGAGTTTACTCTGGCTCTGTGCTCAGAGATCACTGCTGGTGGGACTCAAGAGACCAGACATAATGGAAGGGCTTGAATCTGGGTTGGCCACGTGCAAGGCAAATGCCTGACCCTCTCTCTGGTCTGTCCTGAGTAGATATTTCGTCAAAGAAGCTAAACAGAGGACCAATAAACACATGAAATGAAACTCCACATCACAACTCGTTAGGGCAATGAAAATCAAAATCACGATTAAATACTCATTATAATGGCTTCCATAAGAAAACAGAAAGTAAGTTGGGCGGGAGGTGCGAAAATTAACCCCTGGTGCACTGTTGGGAGGGACAGAAAATGATCCGGTTACTGTGGAGAGCCACATGGCAGCTTCTCAGAAAATCCAAAATAGAATCACCATATGGTCCAGAAATCCCACTGCTGAGCGGAAACCCCCACGCTGAAAGCAGTCTTGAAGGGTTACCTCGTACCTCCATATTCCTCATAGCATTGTTTACCATTGCTAAAATGTGGACATAATCCAAATGTCCACTGACAGATGAGGCATATGCATGCAACCCAGCCTAACAATGGAAGGAAATTCTGGCGTGCTGCTACTACATGGACGAACCTCAAAGGCATGTTGACTATATTTTTTAAAATTTAAAAACTTTTTTTATTAGTGAATCACCATGAGGTACAGTTACAAAGTTATGAACTTTCATGTTTGCATTTTGTTTGTATCCCTCCACCAGTGCCCAGTCCCCTCCACCAATGTTCCCAGTATCCCTCCCACCCTCCCACCCCATCCCCCCCCGCCCCACCCACCTCTGTGGCAGGGCATTCCCCCTTGTTCTCTCTCTCTCTCCTTTTGGGTGCTGTGGTTTTCAACAGAGGCACTACGTGGTCATCGTGTTTGGTCTATATTCTATTTTCAGAGTGCATCTCTCATCCCATGCAGGTCCTCAAACCACACTTTACCTGGTGTTCCCTTCTCTGTGCAAGCTGCCCCTTCCTCCAGCGTATGGGGCCAGCTTCCAAGTCTTGGAGCCAACCTCCTGGTACTTATCTCTACTATTCTTGGGTGTTAGTCTCCTATTCTGTTATTTTATATTCCACAGATGAGTGCAATCTTTCTATGTCTGTCTCTTTCTTTCTGATTCATTTCACTTTGCGTGATATTTTCCATGTTGATCCACTTACATGCAAAGGTCATGACTTCATCTTTTCTAACAGTAGCATAGTATTCCATTGTATAGATGTACCAAAGTTTCTTTAACCAGTCATCTGTTCTCAGGCACTTGGGTTTTTTCCAGATTCTGGTTATTGTAAACAGTGCTGCAATGAACATTCGAGTGCAGATGTCATTTCGACTGTACTCTTTTGCCTCTCTGGGATATATTCCCAGAAGTGGTATTGCTGGGTCAAATGGGAGCTCAATTTCTAATTCTTTGAGAAGCAACCATACTGTTTTCTAAAAGGGCTGAACTAGTTGGTATTCCCACCAGCAGTGTAGGAGGGTCCCTTTCTCCCCACATCCACGCCAACAATAATAAGTCAAGCGGTCACAAAAAGACAAATCTTCCATGATCCCATTTACATGAAGTAGAGGCAAAGGAGAATGGGGTTCTCAGAGGGTGGGGGTAGGGAGAACGGGAGGTGAGCATACACCTGGATTTAGCATAAGTGATATGGTTAGGAATGGAAAATTTTGTTGCCACAATATTCAAATGAGAGAATATATATTACTCTAACAATGCCAACAAACAGTACAAGTAGAATTCATGATGTTTCCACAGTATTTCTGGATGGTGGAGTTATTGGTGATGTCTTCCCTTTATACTTATTTCATGTAAACCTGAATGGGAAATGTGAATGGAAACAGAATCAACAGACTGAAAATTATTGGAATAAGTTGGGGAAAGACCTTTTCTACTGTTACCCTCAAATGTTATCAAATTCATTGATCACGACCTTCACATGCATTCGAAAAGTCTCTTTCAGCTCTCACAGCACTTAATTCTAGAAAGTTCTTTTAGAGTACATGTTGTCTGCCCAGCATCTGTGAATTTGGGGGTGGCCCTGCTTTGCCATTGCATGTTGGGAGGTGTAATTGAGTGGCTGTCTTGCTCCTCTCCACCTGTTTCCCCCAAGTCAAACTTGGTGCATCTAAGACTTTGGTGAGTCTAGCCAGGCCCAGAGATGAGCAGGGGAGCCCAGCACAGCCCTCAGCACCAGAGGATCTCCTGCTGTACACTCAGAGGGCCCCTAAAAGCATCGGGACAGGTGCAAGAAGCCAGATTCCGTTACCACCAACACTCCAGTCACAGGGTTTTCTGGAGAAGGCAAAAATTGTCTGGGCAAGGCCCAACCTGGTGTTTGCTGAGATGAACGGGTGAGCAGGAGGCTGAACGAAAAGTAGGGGGGATGCGAAAGAAGACACTAAAGAACTAAAAGGGGGCTCTGTCTCTTATTGCAAGCATGAGTGTAGGACTATGTGCATTTAACAAACCGCAAGCGTGGTACACCCTAAAAGATCCAATTTTACTGACTCAAAACTAATTTAAAAAATTTAAGGCAGGGCTATGGTGCCGCCATCAGGTCAACCTGTACCTGCGGGGCGAGTGCGTCAGCAGCCTGATGGCCTTCAGGCTTCCTAATACCCCACAATTGCCACTGTGCCTTTGGCCAGATCCCAACAACTTGGGAGCAAGTTTACTAAGAAATTAAACGGCCAAAAGTTAGGTATGTGGGGGACATACATACAAACCACCTCCAGTTTAGCTATATAAGCTCAACACAGGTAGGGGAAGGGTTGAAACAGGGTGGGGGGCGGCAATACTGAGGACTTTGGTGGTGGAAAATGTGCACTGGTGAAGGGATGGGTGTTTGATGATTGTATGACTGAAGCTCAGACATGAAAGCTTTGTAACTGTATCTCACGATGAATAAAAAAAAAGGGGGAAAATAATAACAAAATATAAAATAAAAATAACATTCAGAATAGAATTTTAAAAAAAGTAATGTGGAGATTGGCCACCTTCCCAATCACAAGGCTGTTTGTCCTGAAAGGGAGCATAACATGAGGCCCCCATAACCATGCCACCAGACTCCATGCCAGGCTGTTTCACATGGGGCGCCCCAGAGGGGGCTGGGTGAGAGCCCTCCCCACCCCAAGGGACCCAGCCCTGGCACCCAAAAACCCCCACAACCCAACCACCGCCACCTCACATATGAGTAAACATTTTCCTGGACCACGCAGCGGCCTTTGCAGCCACGTGACATATCATGAAACGCTCCCTACCCATTCTCCATAATTACCACACCACATCTGATGGGGTTCAGATGGTACGCAACAAATCATAGAGGGAAATATATATGCATATATACATATTTTCAGACATATATACCAAAGCTCACATCACCCAAACTTTAACAACAAGTTAGTGATATCCTATAGGATGTCTTAATGACTCCTGCTCAAATGGAACAATCTTCACACTGTTTCCTATATGAACACTTTTTTGGTAAGTATGTTCAGCAGTTCTTCATAACAGACAATATGAAATAATAGACTATTTCAGTTGTGTTTTGGGACAGGGATTGGGGTTTGGGATGGAGACATCCCGAATTTGGTGGTGGGAAGGTGTGATGGTGGTGGAATCGATGTTTGAATATTGAAGGTAATCAAACATTGTGAACTAACTTATAAAATTAAAAATTTTTTAAAAAGTAATGTGGAGTTCATGCCCAATTCAATCAGCTTAATCAATGCCTGAATAAGTAGCAATACTCCTACAATAAGACATAAATAAATAAAATAAAATAAATTAAAGCATATTCGTTTTCCCCAATGCTCTTAAGGACTTTGGCCCAGTGTTCAGGCCATTAGTGAACCTTAAATAAAATTCTAAAATAAAATTAGATGATGTGAAAAAAAAATAAATTTTAAAATAAAAAAATAAGAAATTTAAGGCATAAAACATAAAACACACTTCGTCCTTTTATGGGCTTCTTCAGATGTTCCCCATTAAATTTTCTTAATTCTCTTCACTCTTACAAAATTTTACATCTATGGGAGATACCTATTTTACATAAAGTCTAAAATATTTTAACATGTAATTAGTTAACATGTAATTATCCAGTCAATTCTTCAAATTGATATACCTCTAAAAATTCATTTTTGAAAAAAATCTTTTTATTTACAATTTTGTGAAATTTCAGGAGGTTATCTCTACTCATCTATGGGTGATGAATTTTAAAAAAATGAAAGGAAAAGAGATTGCTTCCATATAGGGGCGCAGGGGTGAGGAAGGAGAGTAAGAGAACAATAAATTATCAGAGTCATCTGAAGTGGAGATTTTCTCTATAGAACTGAGCTTACATGGAGGGAGTTGGCAGGGGTCTTGGGGACACTGGTGGGGGTGAAGCGGCTCTCTGGTGACGGATGTGATGTTGGAAAGATTCGTGCATAAAAAGTGTGATTAACAGTATTGTAAAACTGGTACCTAAATTAAAATGGTTAAAAAAAATTTTAAACAGTAAAGTAAGCAGAGAGAGGAAGCACCAGGGGAAGAAACGGCAAGGTGGCAGGGCTGGAATCCCAGCGCTCAGGGGAGGGGGCTTCAGACCCCTGGGGCAGCTCTTGTCCCATTTCCTTCTGGCTTCGTCCCGTGTCTCAGCCAACAGGTGTCTCTCCCTAGTCCCAGTTTGCTCTGCCTTCCTCCGTACCAGCCACCATTCACTGTCTTCTCTGGCTTGTCCCCCTGATCTCCCCCCGCCCCAGCTGGCGGGGCTGGCCCTTCTGGGCTCCACATCCCGAAGTCAGCTCGTGAAGGAGAAGTGTGAATGGAGTGGCAGAGAAAGCAGAGCTAGGAGAACCATGACACTTCCAGAGTGGCCCGAGCGCCAGGCCTGCTTCCTGCAGAGGAGCAGCATGGCCAGTGCTCTGTCCCAGCCACGCGTCCAGCCTCTCTGTGAGGGAACAGGCCCCAGCTCAGGCCACTCTGAAAACGGACCCTAATATAAAGTTCACATGCAGGTGATCAAAAAATCTGGCCGGCATTATCGAAACACCAGAAAGTGGGTAGAAGTTGTTTTCATCTATAATCTCACTATCTTTCAAAGGTCATAATAAACGCCCCACTTGATGGTGGGGGACACTAGGATCGGAGAGCGTGAGCAGTGTATTCTAAGTTCCCAGACCAGACGCCTATCCTCAGAGTACCCTGCTTTGCACTTTCTGACACTTATCACGGCAGCTGTTCAGTTATTGATGCAATCATTTGTTCAATACTTCTCAGTAGATTTCAGCTCAAGAGTAGAGAGTCCATCAGTACTTGTCATCACCATGTCATCTTTTAGCTAGCACCAGGACTGCACAAAGTATGCACTTATGGTATTTGCTGAACAAATAGACAAATAGGCATTGGTGTGCATATATGAATGCATGAGCAGATGGATCCTGGGGCAGATGCATGAATACATGGTTGAACATGTGTGCGTGTGTGACCTGATAAATGAATGGATAGGAGGATGCATGGGTGGATGAAGATGATGCATGGACGAGTGGCGAGTGAATGAATGGATGGATAGGTGGATGGATGGATGGATGGATGGATGGATGGATGGATGGATGGATGGATGGATGGATGGATGGATGGATAGGTAGATGGATAAGTGGACAGATAGGTGAGTGGTAGATGGATGGATAGACAGATGAATCAATTGATGGATGGATAGATAAATGGATGGATGGAAGACTCAATGGGTGCATGAATGGATGGGTACACATATGCATGGAATTCATAGAGGACGGATGCATGGGTGCATCTCAGTTTATGGATACTAGGGATGTGCAATGACCTGAAATCCTGGACTCTTATTGAGAGTCACAGCAGGTCAGAACTTTATCTCTGTTCCCATACTCCATGTGAGTTATGAGTCACTCAGTTTCTGAAAACCACACGCTTCTTTCCACAAGGAGGCTGCCCCGTGGGGCCTCCAAGCCTCCGAGAGTGTCAAGGAAACTGCTCACAGGCGCACTGCCTGCCAGCGCCTTATCGCTGCTGTCTCTTTGATGCGCCCTTTGTGAGTCAGACCTGCTGTTACCTCGTGCTGTTCCAGTTTCAACAGCTCTGACACTTTTCAAAGAGAAGCCAGAAGCGGCAGGCTGTGTCTTGGGCTAAGCTTGCAGACAGTCCTTTGATTTGGTAACTCCTTGCTTGGAGAGTGAGCAGACGTGGGGCTTTAAGGGGAATGCTGGTGGGACTCACCCTTCTATGGTGGGCCAGAGAAACATGCTGGGCCTTTGCAAGCTGCTGCCATGCCCACCTTCTCCTTTCCTCCAGTAGATTGGTGGTATATCGGGACCCCATTCCAGTCCCGCATCCTTCTGATTGGCACAGTCCCCCTTCCAAGAATGCCACCTTTTCTCCTCTCCCCACTTCTTGTATAGCTAAGAATCTGTGTCTTCTGAGGTCCATTCAAGAACTCCTGTCTCCACTCAGCCTCACCCTGTCACTCCGGTCATCTGCTCTTGGTGGCAGTAACTCATATATCCCTACCTAGTGATAGTGGACATTTTGCTAAGTTCTCTTCCAATGGGATGGCAAAACTGTGGTGGCTGGGGGACAGTGATGGTCTTTCTTTTGGCCTGTGGGGGTTGGTGGTGGCACACACCTGGTGATGCTTGATGCTTGAAGGACCACTTACCTAACTTACCCATTGCCAGGGCTGGGACTCCCTGCATGCTAAGACTGTGCTCATCTCTGGCCAGACAGTGACACTCTTGGGGCCAAGAGAAAGGTGCCAGAACCTGACCTAGCCACTTTCTTCCCATCTGATCTTAGGGAAGGCAAGTTACTGATGAACAGAGAGTTCATATGTTCTCTCTGTTCCCAAATCAGGGGGTGGCTGTTTTGATAGTTTTGAATATCAAGTGAGATAATGATGATAAAAATACTTCATAAAGTGCCCAGGCATGCCTGTGTGAGGACTAATCACCCCACCCTTCTCCTTGCTCCCTCACCAGCCCCTGGCCGGCCACCCTCATCATCACTGTATTGCTGTTCTCTTCCCACCAGGCCCTCTTGGGCCAGGAATCCAGGAATCCGTCTCCACACCCAACACCTAACTGAAGGCATAGTGGGAAATCCAGTGTCCATTTGCTAAATCTACCCATAGATAAACCGAAGGAGAAGCCTGTATATGATAAGAGAGTTCTTCATACAGCCTGTTCCCTTCCTTCCTCTCTCCACAAAGGTACAAATTAAAAAAAAAAATCTGAGATGTTTGAAAGTCAGGGGGCTCCCTGCCAGACAAGAACATTCTGGAACTTTTCCCGCCCTGCTCCCTGACAGCTCTCAGGCACCTCCCAGAGATCCCTGTGCTGTGTGCGCTTGGCTCCTCAGCCGTGGATCCTTTCAGAGGGACACTCACTCTTTATTACTACTTTGCTTTGTTTTGCTTTGTTTTGTTGTGCCACACCTTTTTTTTTTTGTGGTGCTCAGGGCTTACTCCTGGGTCCACACTCAGGGGTCACTCCAGGTGGGGCTCTGTAGGACCTTCCACGATGGTGGGGATCAAGCCTGGATCCAAGGCAAGGCAAGTGCCTGCTATACTGTCACTTAAACACTCACTCGAGCAAGAAAACCAAGAGAGGGATTTCGTCGAGGTGACATTATTTGTTCCTTAGGGGTCCTCGCCCAGGACTTCTCACCAACCCCCATTTTAAACAGTAGGGAACTGAAGCTCTTCGAGGTGGGGGTGAGCTGCCAAAAGTCAGAGCGAGTGGTGGGAGCCTAGCTCTTGTTTTTAGTAATGCACTGGAGCTTGTGGGCTGAGTCTACTGTTGGAGCGAGCTTTGCTCCCCCGAGTCTCTGGTTCCCCGTGCCCAGGAAGTTCAGGTCAACCACATCCTGCCACCTCCTAGCAGATGAATGAGATAAAGAATAACCCCCCAACACACACACACCCAAACCATCCTGCTCCTGCCCCTCCCTGGCTTCCTCATGTGGCCGACAACCACTGAATATCATCATCGTGGTCAAAGAAGGGTCTTTGGAATGTCTTTGAGAACCACATGAGCCCGTGTTAGTAGCCGGTACCCAGCCTTCCGGGAGCATGATGCAGCGTTCTTCAGACTGACACGGAAGCTGGCATCTCTAACAAGCACCCGAGGGGCTCGGTGAGGGATTCAGGTTTGGAATAGCATTCAGCCCACTCTCAGTTTTTAGTCAGGAGCTGGGATTCTGCACCCACACGCCAATTCCTTCATGCTGAATCTTGGCCTCTTCTTGCAGCAGCTAATGGGGGCCATGAATGGAGCCATCAATTTCCCCCTTAACTGTGAGGGAAGCCCGTTGGGAAAATGAGTCAAGCCAGCCTGGATCTGATCTCTCCAGCTCCACATCAGCAAAAGGAATCGATGCTTGTGGCGGGTGCAAGAGCCGTTTGGAGAGCCTCCAGGAGAGCTCTCGGCATCATGGCCACAGCGGGCCGCTTGGAGGCCGCTTCTTGGAGAGGCCTGGACCTGGCCTCGAGGCCAAAAGTATTCACTCAACACTGGCACAGGAGGTGAAACCACTGTCCACGGGCCAAACCCAGCCCAGAACCCATGCTGGTGAAGTTTTATTGGAACGTGGCCTCATCCATTTGTTTATGTATTGTTTATAGCTGCTTTTGCACTAAAACCTAATCATATTTACTATCTAGCCCTTTCCAGAAAACGTTGCCAACTCCTAGGCTAAACCACCAATCCATCAGCAAAGCTTTATTCCTGTAGTCATTCCTGAGGGTCTTTGCCTTTCTTTACTCCTGTATCCCCAGAGTCAAGTAAGACAATACTTGGAAAAGAAGAAGAAAGAAAGAAAGAAAGAAAGAAAGAAAGAAAGAAAGAAAGAAAGAAAGAAAGAAAGAAAGAAAGAAAGAAAGAAAGAAAGGAAGGAAGGAAGGAAGGAAGGAAGGAAGGAAGGAAGGAAGGAAGGAAGGAAGGAAGGAAGGAAGGAAGGAAGGAAGGGAAAGAGAAGGAAAGAAGGAAGGGAGAGAGAAGAAAAGAGGAAGGGAGGGAGTGAAGGAATGAAGGAAGAAAGGAAGGAGGGAAGGAGGGAAGGGAGGGGAGAAGGGAGGGAGGGAGGGAGGAAGGAGGGAAGGAAGGAGGGAAGGAAGGAAGGAAGGAAGGAAGGAAGGAAGGAAGGAAGGAAGGAAGGAAGGAAGGAAGGAAGGAAGGAAGGAAGGAAGGAAGGAAGGAAGGAAGGAAGGAAGGAAGAGAGGGGAATTGATCACCCATCTCCACTTCTCTTACACAAATAAGAAGACTACCACACCAGGGCTGGAGTGATAGCACAGCAGGTAGGGCGTTTGCCTTGCACGCAGCTAACCCGGGTTTGGTTCCCAGCATCCCATATGGTCCCCTGAGCACAGCTAGGGGTAATTCCTGAGTGCAGAGCCAGGAGTGTGACCCCTGAGCATCACTGGGTGTGACCCAAAAAGCAAAAAAAAAAAAAAGACCACCAAATTTGGGACGGTACACATGGTTATTCTAGAATTCAATTCGTGAATTCTAGTGTCAAATCGTGCCTTGATCCAACGTAGAGCATTTTCTCTTTAATGGGAGTCAAGTAGAATCTTGCCAGAGACCTGTAGAAAAGGTTTCCCAGGGAAGATCGTTTGGAGGAAAGGGCTGGATGGTAGGGTTGGAAGAGAAGGGAGGGCTTCAGAAAAAAATAGAGAATATCCTCTAGAAGAGAGATTCTGTCTCCTGCTGGGAGGGACAGCTTGGCCCCAACGGTCAAGACTCCTTTCCCCAGTTCTGGACTCACCCTAATGCTGCATGGCGCTCTCTCCTTCCAGGCCGCAAGAGGCATAATGGCTCAAGCTGGCTTTTGAGTCTGATGAGCTCCTGCTATTTCAAAGTCTCTTAACCTGACATCATAAAACACGGAGAAGCCATCATTGGTGACTGGGATTCTTCCTCCTCTTTCCCAAATGCAACCATGCCACACAACCGCATTGGCAGTTCTCTGTCCCTTTAAAGGGGAGCGGGCACAGACAGGGGAGGGCCCCAGTGTCCAAAGTGTTTTTCTCTCCTCCTGAAGGGTTTTCTTTACACTTACACCACCCACAGACTATTTAGATATCACAGTCATTGGTTCCCTCCAAGGCACTCGGCCTCCCTTGCAAGCGACTCTCCTTTTCCACACACTTACTTGGTTGCATTAGCGAATAATTAAATGTTTATGAGAGTAACAGGTCCAGGCTGAGAATAAATGCCAAAGTGCCAAGAACGCTTGGTGAGTACACAGATCCCCGGGTAGGAACAGAGAGGCCAGGGAGGAGCGGAGGGGCCTGCTCACGTCCAGGCTGGGGAGCCCTGGGAGCCCTCGATGAGGGCCGTGGAGGGCCAGCAGCGCCCAGCCACAGGGGATCTGAAGGCTGCTGCGAGGCTGCCACCGGCCCCCTGACTAAGAGTAGAGCTGCCCTGTGGAGCCTCTGAGCTGGCAAAGATCTTGAAGGGAAAAGGAATGTCAAGGACAAACACACAGAATTAATGCCTGTGTCCACTGCTGGCTTCCAGCACAGAATGGACACATGAACATGAAAAGGCTTTCATGTGTGGGACAGCAGTGACAGGTCAGCCGGGCCCAAACCCACAGTGACCTGCCTGAAGACTCCAATGGTCCAGGAAGAGCTTCCCGGGCCCTCTGGCACCATCACCACCGAGGGACGGCTGTGCCATCTCACTCTGATTCCCGTCCCCGCCATCCACATCCTGGAAGCAGACAAAGTTCTGTGTTCTGGGGCTTCGCTGCTCCCAAGCCCCGCAGAGCAGCCTGGGGAGGAAGGGTGGCGTGTGAGGGCTTCACAGGCCAGCGCTTACCAAGTCTCACCTCAGCTCCCAGCCATGCCCCACTTCCAGCCCGCACTCCCTCAGAACCGCCCCGCCTGTCTCCCCACAAGCTCTAGGGGAAACCCTAAACAAACCTCAGTGTGAAATGCAGTGGCTGGTTTGCCTGAGAAACGAGATACAGGCCTGGGAGAGCCTGTGGGACAGAGTCTTGGTGGGTAGGGGCGGGGGTCAGTGAATTTGAGCCCACTTGGCCTCCCTCCCCTCCCCTGGCCCCTGCGCTGGCCCTGTACACCTGCAGTCTGGCCCGGTTCTAGCAGCGCCACGGGGCCCACAGTGAGGAGTCCGGGTGCAGGGGAAGACGTTGCCCAGAGAAACCACAGAGTTCTGCTTGGGTGGGGCTTTCCTCTCCTTTCAACCTCAAGTTCACTCACTCTGAATGACTCGTCAGCATCCCTGCTTCCGGCCAGGGTGACCCGGAAGGAGATTCAGTGAGTTTGCTGGTGCCCGCAACCCGTCTTCGACTTGGGCAGGCAGCTGCATGCTTGGGCTTATTTCTCTGCAAATACCCAGGAAGGCTGCCAGCACCTGCAAAACCAGAAATGGAGGGCTCAGCAGATCCCCCAGGTCCCTGGCCTGGCGACCAGGTTGCAAGAAGCAAAGCCCCGGGGACATACTGGTCAGGGTGCTGAGGTCAGCGGAGGGGCTCCTTCTACCAGTCCGGTTTATTGCTAGAGTGACTATGCTAAGAACATAGAATATGCCTGGAACATACCAAAGCACCCAGTGCATGCATGAATGAATGAATGAATGAATTGAATGAATGATGGGCAAAAGCAGATGCCATAGTGAGGGCAAGAGTTCAACACAGCAAGGGCATTGAGGGTGTCTCCCAGGCTCTCGATGCCCTCTGGGCGCGGGAGACGCCTCCTATAGGAAAGCTGGCCAGCAAGGCTGATGAGGTAGTCAGGTGGGCGCTTGCCTTGCATGTAGTTCAATCCCCGGGACCCCGTATAGTTCCCGAGCCCACCCAGGAGTGATCCCTGGGTGCAGAGCCAGGGTTAAACCCTGAGCACCTCTGGGTGTGCCTCTCTGAATTCGGAGACGACCCTCTGAGGCCCGGGTCTGTGCGGATGCTGACAGAGGAAGAAGGCAGGTGGCCGGAGGGAGGAGCAGAGAGAAGGCCCCAGCCAGCCCGCAGGGAGGCCCTGACTGCTCCTGAGGGGCTGCGGGAGAAGTGGGCACTGGGGTGGGGTCCAGGTGACTGCGAAGGAGAGCAGAGCAAGCCGAGAGGGCTGAGGTGGGTGCGCGGTGGTGGCTTTAGAGCCAGGAGGAGTCAGGAGGGAGGGAGCCGAGCTCTTCAGGCCGGCCGACTGGTACTGAGACGCCTCTGGGGGTGCCAAGTTGTGCAGGGCTGTGCGAGAGGGTGTTCCCACCTCGGCCTGGCCCGAGCTCACACGGCCACGGTGTTGTCCCCAGCCGACGGCAAGTCTCCTCGAACACAGCCCTCAGTGGTGCCTTCCCTTCATGCAGCCGAGCAGCGGCCCCGCCAGCTGCCTTCTTAAGGCAGGTGTGCGCCCAAGCATCCGCCCAGGGACCTCGTGGCTGTGGTGATCTGGTTGTCCTGCTAAGAAGAGGCAGGGACTAGGCCAGGGCATTCAAACCCAAGGGGACCTGTGACAGTGCCAGTCTCCCCCTCCCTGTGGCATTCAGAGGAGGGCTCTGGGCGCCCTGGGTGGGGGCAGGCAGGCCCAGGGCAGTGAAGGCCAGATGCCCACGGTGCCCAGGACAGGCCACCCCATCACACGGCGTTTCAGTTCTCAGATTCATTTCAGCTGAGCCCAAGGTCCTGCAGACTCAGAAGAAACTTTCCCACGGCCTCAACCATGGGATGGAACAAATATTGGAGGTACAACCCAGACTTCGGGGCCAGAAACGAACTTTGACAGAACAAACATCAAACTATGAGCATCTGAACTTTGCCCTGTGTGTCGCCCTCTCTTCATCCTCCTCATTCCTTCCTCTCGCCTCCAAGCCTCCATCCCACTCTTCACTCCCATGTACCTACCCCCACTGGACCTTGATACATCTGCAATCTGCATTCGTGAGACCTTCCCAAGGATGCAATTCGCTCTGCTCCTCCTGCTAGTCTATGTTTCCTTTGTTCAAACTCCCTGGGATGTGGGGGTGGGGGCTCCACTCTGTTCCAACAGCAGGAAGCCAGGGAGGGCTATAAAGGGGTCACAGCTGGGGAGGGGTCACAGTACCCAGGAAGATGAGCTCCTGGTGTCAGGAGCTGCTGACATGCTCAAGCCCCGTGCCCCAGCAAGAAAGGGCCTGGGAGATGGTTCGGGGGTAGGAAGCACCCAAGGCAAGCATGCGGCCCTGAGTTTACTCCCCAGCGTCACAGCATGCACTGGGAAGCTCCTAATAGTCTCAGTCAAGGAAAAAGGGGGTCGGGGGATGGGTCTTCAGAGCCTCTGCGGGCTAGCTATGTATGGGGCATACATTCCAGATTGCAAATATCACTTCTCCACAATTTTGAAGACGTTGCTTTTTGGCTTCTCCTTTTCAGTGTTACGCTGAGAAGCACTGATTTGTTATGTGGCCGGGCATGGCGTTCCTGGGTGCGACTCTCCTTCCAGAACCACTGTCAAGAAACCCAACACCACCCTGCAGCCTGGCCCTTTAATGCATGTCGTGTTTTTGTTTGGCTTTCATTTTTCCTTTCTGGAAGCTTCAGTATCTTCTCTTTATCCACGCTCTTCTGAAATTTCTCAATCCTGAACCTTGATGTGGGGCTTTTGGTCATTTGCTGGGTTGAGCATGTGGCAGCCTCAGAGTAGGAAATTCATGATCCTCCTTCTGGGAATTTCATTTCTAATTTCCTTGACTATTGCCTTTCCTGTGTTTTGTAAGGAACGCTCTCTGGATATTGGAGAGTCTCGGTGGACCTCCCCGCAATTTTCTTATCTCACATTCCTATTCCCAGTCAGTTCCCCCTGGTGTTTTACTTTCAGAGAAGGTTCCACATATTGGGAGTGCGCATTCTGTCTTAAGGAACATTCTTTCTAGCTCTTGAGCCACTGTCACTTGAATTCCCGACACTGGAGGTCATCCTCATCCTCATCATCGACTCAAATGAGCGTTGCCAGTGTCTCCTGCTTGGAGGAGGCTTCCTCAGAAACAGGTCCCAGATCTAAAGCTTTTGTTTTCTTTACAAAGCGGCTGTTACCTCTTGCACAGCTCAGAGCCCCATTGACAGTACCTGGAAAGTATTTTGAAGCATCAATGAAAGTTAAGCATTTTCAGCTGACTATGAATCAAAAACTTCTTTTTGATTCAGGAAACAAAATCAACATTTCAAAATACAAGCAAAATTATTCGTTTTACTTTAGGCGCATTCTGTTCCTCTTTGTTGGCCCCCTCGCCTATTGGAGGGTGGGGGGCATTCTGTATTTGTTATTGGAGCAACATTTTATTATCTCTCTGATGAGATTCCTTTCAACTTTTTGAAATTCACTTGCATCTTAGAAAGGACACGGGGCTGGGGGAGAGAGAGTGCATGAGACAGAGCACACACCCTGCATGCGAGAGGCTAGGTTCAACCTCCAGCACGGCTGGGCACTGCTGGGCGGCCCTGCTGGCCCACAAGTATCTCTAGAGTGACCCTAAGGCCCCGCACTGCTGGAGGGGACCTTAGAAAGAGGAGAGAGAGAAAGGGTGGAGGATGGAAAGAAGGAACAGAGGTAGGGGGAAAGAGGGAAAAGAAGGGGAGGGAAAGGAAGGAAGGGGAGGGGAAGGTCAGGGAATGAGAGGAGGGGAAGGGAGGGGCAGGACGGGAGGGGAGAGGAAGAGGAAGGGGAGGGGAGGGGAGAGAAGGCTAATGGCAGGGGGAGGGGAGGGAAGGGAAAAGGAGGAGGCAGGGGAAGGGATGCCAAGAAGCTGATTGACAAGCCAATGTCACTCAGCCCCAAGTGCAGAGGCCAATCCTAGGGACCCTGGAGCCTCAGTTTACCCATTGAGAAATTACCATGTTAACTCTGAGTTATTTGAAGGCTGCAACGAGGAAAGCACACAGGAAATGTGTCCATAACACAGGCCTCAACAAATGTTATTTTGTTTCATGTAAAAAGCAAACAAAAACCCTTTCTCCTATATCCCCACCCAAGAGTCTTCAGTTTCTCTCACACAGGAAGCTGCAGCTTTTGGGGGTCCCTTGGCATCTCTCCTGGCTAGGCTCCTAGAGGGAGCTGCAAAACGAGGGTGGGCCACCCCCGTGGGAGGAGGGGCCCAGGGTGGGAGTTCTGGGAGCAGCAGGACCCCAGGGGAGGCGAGAGGGGGCGGGGGCTGCTGGTGGCACTTCCAGCTGTTCCGGATGGTTCCATTTCTCAACTCGGCCCAGAGCCTCACTTCTGTGTTCCCAAATAGCTGTGAAGTTCAAATAACAGACTCCAACGGACACATAAAAAGGAACACACGTAACCACTTAGAGGCCAATTAATGGGGGGGGCAGGGAGAAAGCCGCAGGGGGAGGAAACAGCGGGTTGGAGGAGGGAAAGAATGATGCCCGCTTCCGGAGGCTGAAATGGGCTATTATGTGTCATCAGGGAAACTTAAGAAGGGGGAGAAAACAACCGCTGATCAAAGTCCCCCTTGTCGCTTCTAACAGATGAATAGATGACAGTTTTGCACCCAGAGCTCCTCTACAAGGTCAAGGGCTGGGAGCCCGGCGGGCTGGGACTTTTTTTCTTCTTCCCTTCAGCTGCCAGGCTGCGGGATCATGGCTTCCTCTGACACAGGGGCTCTGGGAGGGTCTGTCTGTCCCTGGGGGCGGAGCCACCGGCAAGTCCAGTCCACAGTTCCCGCAGGGTCTCAGGAGGAAACACCCTCGAGCTGGCCCCCTGGGGGCTCCAGACGCAGCCTCTCCTCCCCTCCACCCTGCTCTGCCCACGGTGGCCTTCATCCTCCTGGCCCTTTCTCTTTTCCTCTCCTTGTCGGCACCACGGTTTACAATCCTGGTCACGACAGGGCTTCACACAGACAATGTCCCAACACACACCCACCACCCAAGTGTTCTGTCTCCCCCTTCCACCGTCCCAGGGTCCCCTCTCAGCCACCCCGCACCCCACACCCCAGCCCTTGGTCAGCTCAGTTCTGTAGGCCAGTTCTCAGGCTCTGCAGCCCCTGACCATTGCTCACCCTGTCTCCCCTCCCGCGACACCCTCTGTATTCTCCCGGCAACTCATCCTCAGGACCTGCCCAGCTTCCCCCTCCCCTTGGGGTGGCCCCTCCGCAGCCCTCCTCCCCATCCTCCCAGCCAGGGGGAGTGAGCTTGCTGACTCTCAGACCCTCCCAGACACTCAGCCTTGGGCATCTGCCTTACCAGGGCAGCATTCTCCGCTCATGGCGTCATTGTCCCCACTTGGCACGAACAGTGTGCCCTCTGACATGGGAGGGCAGGAAGGAATGTCCTGGGCAAGCCACCAAGATGGAAGAGATTGTGGGTGAAGATTCTCAGGCTACCCCAATTATGTCACCCAGAGCACCCAGAGCAGAACCGTGGCTTCTGACCAGCAGATCCTGATAAAGGTGCTGAGGCTGGTGTTATGATAAGGGCCTGGGCTGAATCTGATGAGGGTGTTGCTCTCCGTCCAACTCTTCCATGGACGCAGATGGAACGAGAGGTTCTCTTTCCCAGACTGACGGAGTTAGCAGCCGCGCCGAGCAAGCCCATGTGGGAAGAAGCTGTGGGGATGTGGTTTCTGGGCCCTCAGGGCAGCTTCCAGCTCATGGCATGTATAACCCCAGGGCCCTCAGCCACAGAATCAGAGCAAAGAAATTCCCCAACAACGGAGTGATTCTGGGAGTGGATCTTCCCCAGTTGAGCCTCCCCATGAGAATGCAGCCCTGCCAAGACCTTGACTGCAGTTTTTCGAACTGCTGTGCCCAGGACCCCGCTCAGCCCTGTCTGGTCTCAGGATTCCTGAAACAGAGATGATAAATGTATGTGTTAAGCTGCTAATGATGCTAACTGGTTCCTCGGCAATTAGACCAAGATCATTCTTGAAGATAATTCTTTTAGGTGCAAAGTCTTAACTATTTCTGGGGCAGATCATTTTTTCCTCCTGTTGGTAGGCAAGAAATGTGTGCCAGTCAATTCACAGTCCAGTCTGGGGAGTGAAAATGGGATCCAGCTTAGGGTAGAAAAAGTGAAGTGGGGGCCATGGGGGGGGGGGCGTAAACCAGAGGGCACGGGGGGGGGGGGCCGGAGGGTGAGTAACACAGCCTGCTCTGCTCTTCCATGCGCTCATCCACAACCCAAGTGCTCTCAACAGTTCGGGCAACACAGCTGCTCTGGCGCTGGCGTTTTGATGAACCTTCTGATGTTGCCAAAGAACTGCAGAGTATTTTCAAGTGTACTCAATCCTTCATTTGCTCAGTTATTCACCATCCATTTGTTCAGAAGTAGGCATCTCTCCTTCGACTTGGGGGATTGTTCATGGTGAAAGACTCATACTTACTAATACCACGAAACAGGACAAGACAGATAAGGAATTAGAAAGGTAGACCGACGCTATCAGGCTAAAGTAGACATCAACTTGTAGAGTCTCTTCTCTGTATTTTCTATAAGGAATACACTCTAATTGCTTCAGGTAGGAATAATATCTCCTCTCTTCCCACCAACAGGGATGGTCACATGGTCTAGATTTGGCCAACCCAAGTGGTAAAAGTCTCTGGCCACTCTGTGACTGGTTCAAAATGAGCATCTGTACCGAGCAGAACCATTCAGGACCCTCAAATGTGGCTTTGCTGATAGAGCTGGTGAAAAAGAATATTTGACACGGGGGCTACTCAGCTCCTAGGGTGTGAATTCGGGGTGAGAGTGGCGCCTTCTGGAGAAAGCTCATCTGCAGTCTACAAAGGGTGGCCGTCTGAATCCAGCCTCTCCATAACCCTCTGCCCTTAGTTGACCTGATAAAATAATCGTTTCATTTTCTCAGGCTTGGGTTTCTGCCACTTCGAAGACAGAACCAGAACAATCTGAGCTAATGTAGAGCGTTATTTCCACTGAGCATATAATTGATGCTCGGGTCTCTTGGAAACCAAATCAAAAAGGGCCCCTCCACAGCAATGTGGCGTTTATTTTCTGCTATCTTAAGCCGAAAGACCCAAACAGGGTAGCCCTTTCCCCAGCCCCCGGCCTGCTTCTGCGCGGGATCTTGCACATTGGGACCCCAAGCACCATCTCTCCCAGCTGCTCCAGAGATGACGCAGGAACACTCCGCGTGTGGCGTGCTGCCTTTTGGACAAAGCTCCACAACAAAGAAGGAACAGCGAGCGTGCATCAGCCACGCTCACCAAGCCCTCCCAGGCCTTCGCCCCGGGAAGGCAGCAGGCCTGGGCGCCAGGCACTCGCTGCCTCAGCCCCTCCTCCCTGCCCGCCCTTGGAACTTGCCCCCCAACTGCCGCCCTGAGGTTTGCCTCGAATCTGTCATTTCTTCGGTTGGAAGTTTGGTGTTTCACCGCAAGGGACCACAAAGCCATATTACATTCAAAGTTAAATAAACAAACGTTTGAATCTGTGTTTTATTGGTTCCATACCATCTGCCATCTGGTTTGGGGGAGCAAGGAAAACTGTGGTTTTGTTGGTTTTGTGTGTGTATATGTGTGTGTGCGTGTGTGTGTGTGTTGTTGTTGTTGGGTGTTTTTTGTTTTTTTTTATTTTTCCTTTTCCCTGTGAAAATTCTCTAAGGTTCAGTGCTGGCACCAATACGGGCTGGTTAAAAGCCACCTAGTTTCCCACGTCTTAGCTCGCAGTTAAATGTTGGAGGCTGCTCTGGGGCTCCATCTGCTCGGCAGCCTGTTGTGTGAAGACGGCATCTATACATATGCAGTGCTCCGCAGCCTGGCGCAGGATCTGAAGAATGGCTGTGAGCGACCCCCGCAAGAAGTGCTTATTTCATGTTGACAAGCTGCACCCAGACCAAAGGCGAGAGGGGGCATATGGAAAGGGAGGGCGAAAGCTGGTGTCTGCACCCCGGGGCCGCTAGGAAGGCAGCCCCGCCTTGGAGACCCTGGGCTGCAGGAGCTTGTAATGACTTGAAGGAGAAAATGTACCCCAGACATGGGTGCAAATCAGCCCCAGCCCGCTGCTTTCTTTAATCTGGGAGAGGCGGTGGTTAGGGGGGCTGGGGCGGGGGCAGGGGGGCCACATTCCACCATGGGGGTGGGGTGAGGCCCAATTTCTCAACATCTTTCTTGGCCCTGCCTGTAGCCCCCAGAGCCTGGAGCCACTTAAGACGTGTGTGTTGGGGCGGGCGCTGGGGCTGGGGGAGCTCTCGGGGCGTCTATCTCCGAAGCTTTTAAACCAGGTCCTCAGCGACTGCGTCTTTGAAATAGACCCCCAGGCCTGGATCACGCACACAAACGCCACGGAGCAGGGCTGCTCTCGAAAATGGGTGGAGTTGGAGGGACTGAGTGGGGCCCGACGCAGGCACGCCTCTCCCGCACGGGCAGCGGGAACACCGTGGGCCCTGGGGATCTTGGCCATGCAGGACCCAGCCCATGTGGGGCCCGGTTCTCCCAGGTTTCCCGAAAGTCCAGGGCCTGAGGAATGGGAAAACATACCTTTAATGCCCATGGCCTTTGCAATGATTTGGACAAAATCTCATTGAAGAAACCCAGTCTGCCGCCCCCACGCCCTGCCGGGGTGAGTCGTGGGGGAAAGGCGGGGATGGGGACCCTCTGGCCCCTTGCAGACAGTCCAGGCCCCCAGGTGCTGTGCTTGTCCACAAGAGAGAGGGCAGCCTGGG
This sequence comes from Sorex araneus, assembly GCF_027595985.1. NCBI lineage: Eukaryota > Metazoa > Chordata > Mammalia > Eulipotyphla > Soricidae > Sorex > Sorex araneus. Next base: position 102,989,817 of record NC_073304.1, read on the forward strand.
TCCCACAGATCAGGGAGGGGCTGGGAAGGGGCCTCGCTCACTCGGCTGCAGACAGCCCAGTGCTGCCCTAGCCGTCACGTGAAGCATTCTGCTTCGCCCTGCCAAGCCGTGCTCCTGGCCAGCCGCTCTCCTCCAGGCCCCCTTCCTAGTGTCCCGAGTCAGCAGCTGGTGACCGTGGCCACGAGGCCCAGTGAAACGCAGCTTGGTTTATCTCCCGTCTGACCTTTCTGACTCAGCTAAGATCTCTACATATTTTCCCCTGAGTTCTGGTCACTGCTGCTGTCATAGTTTCTTTGTAATTGAAGTGTGAAGAGTGAAAAAGTCTAGCTTCTCTTGAAGTTCTGATAAAGGAACACAACTGAGTTTTGTTTCTTTCTTTTAGGGTGATAAAAACTGCATATTTTGTATCTCAAATATTGTGACCCAAATAATGCAACTTCTTCCAGCTTTCTTCTTGGAGGCTTAGTTCATATCCTTTGTTCAGTGGGACATTTTAACACTGTATGTTCCATATGGAAAGAAACACATGTACATTAACGCTTGATTGAGAGAGAGAGAGAGAGAGAGAGAGAGAGAGAGAGAGAGAGAGAGAGAGAGAGAGAGGGAGGGAGGGAGAGGGAGGGAGGGAGAGAGGGAGGGAGGGAGAGAGAGGGAGGGCGGGAGAGAGAGGGAGGGAGGGGAGGGAGGGAGAGGGGGAGAGAGATAGGGAGAGATGGAGCCTGGTCTGCCAGGAACAGGAGGTCAGGGGGAGATGAGTGCGTGTGGGGCAGGAGGTAAGCCTGGGAGAGCTTCACAGATATTTGCAGAAGAGCTAACCACATGCCAGTCGGACTTGAAAAGCATCGAATCAAAGCCCACTTTGGAACAAGACTGGACCATGCCCTCATGACCACGTGGCTCTCCTTTTGTTTCTGGGCCCAGAGCCTGGCTGAGCACCATCTGTGAGGTGGACTCACCGTGGACTCACTCACCAGAACTGACTAGATGGGTTGAGTGGTTTCCAACACCTGACTTCCGCCCTGTGCTCCTCGTCACCCCTGGAGGTAGGAGGGCTGGGCACTGTGGTTCAGCAAAACTGGAAAACCAAGGTTTGTGGAGATGAGGCCACTGTGGAAGGTAGCGTGGTGTTACCCCCTGCATACCCGTTTGCCTCATCCTGGAGAAGGCTTTTCTCAGGGAGCCTCAAAGCTTTCTGGGGACAGACTACCAGGGATGAAGTTAGTCTCGGAGATACCCAGAGACCGTGGGAGACGCATTGGTTAGTGGCTCTGGTACTCAGTCAGATCTGGAGTTGGGTCAGATTCTGACAGAAATAGTCACCATCAGAGATTTAAGTTGTGGGGGAGGAAGCTGAGATGAAGAGAGTTCTACTCGCTCACTCCGTTCTGTTTTCCTTCCTGCCTCATCATTTGCTCTTCAGGGAGCAACAGTTCCTCCCATGTGAGAGTTTATTCCCTGGTGGCGCTCACTGTGGTCTCCTCGGGTACACGCCCATTTGTGGCTGTGTACCAGTGTGTGGGGAAGGTCTGAGGGAGTCCAGCGCTCCCTGGGGGGACACAAATCCTGAGATCCGGGAACAGCAGAGACCTGACATGCATTCCTTCATGCATACACGCCTCACTCATGCACATGCCGCATTCACACAAATGCCTTATTTACACATGCTGCACTTCTACACACACCTCAGGCACACATAAATACTTCACACAACCATGCCACACTCACAAACATATACCTCACACACATGCCACACTCACACACACTTTACACGCATGACACACTCACAGTCGTAAGTCACACACACAGGCCATAGACACACACAGGCCATAGACACACACACTCACATACACTCACATACATGCCTCCTCACACGCAGAGGAAACCCCCATGTGGCCTGGGCTGTCCCGCGCTGAGGAAGGAGCCTCGAGGAGTGACTACCCCTCTCAGCAAATCAAGATGTGGGATTCAAACCACTTCCTTCCCCAGCTCTGTGTCAGATTCAGCCTTGACCTGTTCTTGGGGAACATGCACCACCCCCATGACGGCAGAATCTCGGTCCCATGATGTGGGTGCAGCACCCTGCTCAGACGCCAAGTGACTTGCCCTTGGGCACTGTGAATGAGAGGCCAGGCCAGGCCAGGCCAGCCATCTGCTTCACCTGCTGGCCTGCCCCTCCGCAGGGTCCCCACACAGAGGTCTGTGGGGATGTCCAAGCTGCTTCTGGAAATGGAGCCATGCCATTTCCTGCCTCTCAGCTCCAGGGGGCTGTCTGGGTCCATCTCCACATACTTCCTGGGCCCATGTCCCCAGAAGGAAGCTCGCCAGCACCCTCCAGCAGATTGGCCTTCGATCTAGTCCGACCCCCACTGGTGTAGGCATTGAGATGAAGCTACAGGGTCCAGGCCTCATTCCAGAGAGCACCCCCAAACTCCCGGTGACAGCCAGAGAAAGGAGCAGGCCTTTTCAGTCCTTGAAATAGAACCGCCAGACTTTGGGGGAGTCTTAGGTCATAGACATTTGGGGTTAGGCACTAGAGTCAGAAAGCCCCTTTTGGTTTGAGTCTGTCCCACAGTACAGAGCTCTGTGCCACCTCTGCTTGGTCATGCCCTGCCACTAGCAGCTCGCTCCCTCTCTGGCAATCTTCTTGAAGTTGAAAGAGCCCTGGGCATCCAAACGCTTGTGCCAAAGCCATTTGACATGCTTCCTCAAATGGCTCGGCATCAGTCTCCCACCCCTGGGGGTACCGAGCATCCAGGAAAGGGCAAACGCCCCTACCACGGCAGCTACATCCAAGGCAGAGCTGCAGCTTCCTGGTCTCATGAGGGTCCCCAATCTTCGCTTGATCTCAGGGCAATCACTTCCCTTCTTTCTGGGACCCTGTCTCATCTTGGCTGGGCAACAGTGAGGTCTCACTCCCCATCCAAACACACCAGAGATGGTCTGGGTGAGGAGGGGAGCGGAGGCAAGGCTGTCCAGTGGAAGCCACGGGCAAAGCCGACACTTTCTGCTTTCTGATCCCATGCACCATTTCCACTCGCAGAGGCAAGAAAGCATCATCCCAAAGATAAAAGCACACCCTGAGCCGACGACGGCCCCGAAGCAGAAGTAGATGCAGAAGAGATTGGCTAGGGCTCAGTACTTTTCCATAGAACAAGAGAACCCTTCACTGGAAGGCGATCTAAGAGAAGTCACCTGTGTGGAGAGAAGGGCCACGGGGACCCACGCCCAGTTCCATTGCAACAGCTGAACTCGCACTTGTCATGTACTCTCCCAAGATCTTACTTCCTCTGCTGAATGAGAGACATGAGAACTGTTGATCTCTAGGCTCGAGACATTAGGAAAATCTACTAGAAATGGAAAAAAGAAAAAAACTAGCTGGGAAGATGGCCAGGGGTTGGATCCAGGTGGCCAGGAGGAGTTTGGTCAGCTTCAGCAAAGCATCTCACCAGGCAAATGGCCCCATCCACATAGACATGAAGCACTGAGAAGGGGGAGACCCCAGCCTTGTCATCACTAAAGCTTGGGACCCCGAGGACACTCATGAGGAGAGAGAGCAAGCAGGGGTTGGTACAAGGTCCCACGCTAGCCAGCTTGGGGGCCCGGGCCAAGTCACAGCCCTTCCCCAGGCTCTTACCACAGGGATGGGCTGTTGTGAGGCGTATGAGGATTAAGTGCCTACGCGTAGTAGGGACTCAGCTGCAGACAGCAGAGGCCGGAGCTGGCATAGGCACCTCCTTGGCAGAACCAGATCTCAGTGAAGTCCGGCATCCTTCATTGTTTAGCAGTCTGGAAGGAGACCTTAAACCTGCAGCTGGATAAGAAATAGCCCCTCCCTTTCTCTTGCACACACACACACACACACACACACACACACACACACACACACACACACACACACGACAAAAGAGAAAACCACAGTCTGGGGTGCCCCAGGCCTAGGGAAGGCCTGCGTGGAACAAGCACCCGTGCAGTCCATCAAGCTGCGGCAGCCGAGCGTGAGCCCGGCCCGGCTCCCTGCTCCCGCCGCGCCCGAGGCTGGGCTGCCTTCTCTGTCACTGCGTCAGCAAGGCCAGGAGCTTCTGGCCACCGCCTTGGGGGTTCTCTGGGGAGGGGATTCCTTTGAAGGAGCTCCAGGGTGCGAGGTGGGGAAGAAGTGGGGACCACGCTGCCACGCGCTGGCCTGTTTGGCTTGGTGGGGCCGAGGCCTGGCTATGAAAGCTGACTGCGCTCTGATCTGTGTTGGTGTTGGACGGGCTTGTGAAGGGCCTGTGGCGTCTGAGGAGGCCCCAGGGTGCCGCAGGACTCCAGGCAAAGGAACTTCCCTGCTCTGGACCTGAGTTTTCTGATAGAAAACAGCCGGGGCTTGCTAGCGAGACTCTAGGAGCCTTTTCCACTCCGAAATCTGGCTGAATTTCTCAGCAAGGGCTTAGCTAGTCTGCTTCTCGGTAGCACTCAGTTTGTTTCAGAAAGTAGTGACTGGAACTGGGGCGTCAGCTCCAAGGGCTGGAGCACCCCCTTTGCATGAGGGAGGCCTGCAGCTTAGTCCCCAGCGCCACACGGCCCGAGAGCACTGCTGGATGGAGCTTCCGAAGGCCCGGAGCACCGCTGGGCAGCTCTGGTGGGCCCCAGCAGGCCCCAGTACCTGAGCAGCATCTCACCACGGGCTCCGAGCATTGCACCGTCCAGGCCAGCTGGCCAAGTACCACTGGGAGTGTCTGTCCCACCTCCCCAACCCAGGCCTCCTGATGGCTGCCTGGGAAACACTCCCCAAAATAAGCAAAAATGAAAAAAGAAAAAAGAAACAAAGAAAGCAGTTGCCAAGCGTTAATTTATGCCAAGTTCTTGGTGCTGACTACTGGTTGAGTCAAGATATGGCTTTGCTCTGCTGCTGCCTGCGACCTGAGGTCCTCTGAAGGGAAATAGACACACACACACACACACACACACACACACCCCAGCAGCACCATGCATTCTCGCAGGGAACAGGGAAGAGGCCAGAGAAGAAAGGGCTCTAGTGAGATCGTGAGAGACGAGTGAGAACTGTCTACACTGCTGGAGGCAGCTGGAACAGCAGAAAGCAGAGACCAGGCTCGTGGCGTGCTTGGGGACTTCCGTCTCTGCGGTGGTCGCCTGGAGAAGGGCGGGGGACAGAAGGGTCAGCTGGGTGGTGTGCGGAGGACTCGGAGTGAGAGCCCAGGGTTAGCTCTTTATCTTGCGCACTGTGTGGAGCTTGCCCGTGTCTGCATTTCAGATCGTTTACTTTGGTGGCTTGGAGTGTTCTGAGTCCATATAACCCTCAAACCAAACTTGCCCATGGCTACTTGTTGTGTGGTCTGTGAGCTAACGAGAATTTTCTCTATTTTTCACTGGAGTTTTATTGAGGTAGAACTCACATGAGATTGTCATACACTCATTACAAGGTTACAGTTAAATAGCCTCTAGAACATTCGCAGGCTGCCATCACAACCCTCTTGGACTCTGGGGCATTTTTATCACGCAATGGAATCTCTGTTCCTTTTGACCATCACCCCTCAGCCCCAACCAGCCCTAGGCAACACTGATGTCCTTTCTGTGTTGCTGTCTGGCCTGGACATTTGGCATGAATGGGACCTTCCTGTGACTTCACTTAGCCCAGTGTTCTCCAGCTCTGGTCATGCTGTAATCGGCATCAACATTTCACAACTTTTACGACAGAATGGTATTCCTTTGTGTGGGTAGGTCGTGGTTTGTTTGTCCAGTCTCCATTGGGGGGCATTTGGGCAGTGGACATCCACGAATATTCTGCAAGCGAGACTTGGTGCTGACGTGCATCTGAGGGTTGATGCAGACCCTGGGAGCCAGGAGCAAGGAAGAAAGACAGAAGGCCAGACTAGGCTCCTTGGACAGGTGAGAGATGGAGGTGGCCCAACTGGGACCCTGGTTCTCACTAGGACATCAGTGGGTCTCAATGACCAATTAGCTGTTTGATGAAGGAAACAATTCCTGAGGGAAATAACTTCTTTGTAAATGACAACAAACAAACCAGAACAGAGATAAGGAGTGAGCCCCGGCCATAGGGAAGGATCTGGCAGATGCCAGGCGAAGTGCTGGCTCCACTGGCCTCTTGGTCCCAACCCACAGTGCCTGTGGTTTCTGATCATTGCTAGTGGGGACGCAGAGGAAGCTGGAGGCGTGACCTTGTTCGTGCGGCTCTCACTCCACTGGGGTGAGGCTGACCACTCACTGGGCGACCACTCCTGGAACTGACCAAGAAATAGGCTGGTATGTGAAGTCTAAGAGTGAAGCTACTTCATTTCACATGTGGGCTCAGGCTGACAATCGCCAGGATGGGTGGAGCCCTAGCCTCACACACACAGTTCATACACCGAGGGTGTCAAAGAGTGTGCAGTCATCGCCTGGAGTGTGCCTGTCCTTGGGGCCCCCTAAGACACGGTTGCAGGCTTCGCCCTGCAAACTCTCCCATCAGACAGAGGCCCTGGACTGTCTCCTTAGGTGGCATCTCCTCTGTCTCCCCAAATACCTCCAGCCCCGCCTCCAGATTATGCCCAACTGGGGCCCAAGCACCTACACTCGACAACCGAGCAGTGTCCATGGCTTGCCTGGGGAGGGGGGCATAGTGGCTCCTGCAGAGCTTCTGGGGTGCAGGTCAGTCACCCAGAGGTGCAGAATGAGAGGAGCATCTCCTGCAGCCCCTGTCCGGGATGACCACACTTTCCAGATGCCCTCACTCTCTGGGTTTCACAAGCGTCTCCAGCCAGCTTGTCCAGGAAAGGTCTCCCCTAGCCTGCCTCAGTGCACCTCTCTAGCGCCCAGACTCTGCCTCTCACCCTCCTGCACCTCTTACTCACCAGAGCCCCTTCGTTCCTTATGTGTTTCCTTCCCCAAGCATCAGCCCTCCGCCCACAAAACTTCTCTTCCTCCTTCAAAACCCGTTCAAATGCTCACTCTTCCAAAGTCTCTTTAGCTCTTGTTCCTTACTTTGAACTGAAGGGTTGTTTTCTACTTTCCTGACCTCACATCATCTTCCTCTCTAGACTGTGTCATTTGGTGGTAGTGTGGGGGGCAGTGTAGAGGTTTGTTTGTTTGCTTGTTTGCTTGTTTTTGCAAGGGGATCACTGTGGCAGGGGGGTGGGGAAACATACCTGGCAATGATCATGGCTTACTCCTGCTTCTCCACTCAGGGCCACTCCTGGCTGGGCTCAGGCCACCCTGTGGGGTGCTGGGATCCAGGCCAGCCCAGGTTGGCCACGTGCACGGCAAGAGCCTTCCGGTGTTCTGCTGCCCTGGCCCATCGTAGGGAGCTAGAGGAAGTGCGCCCCTGAGTGTTGCAGGCCGAGAGACAGGCTGGCTTGGCCTTGGCCTTCATTTTGTGAAGCCCCTCTGGATCTTTGGGGGAAGCCCCTCCTGCTCCCTGGCTTTCCTTCCTATTGATCCTGGGATTTATGACACGATTGTTTCCTTTCATTCCTCGGTAATGGCCGCCATTAAAGCGTGTTACATGGAAATGGGCTAATTAAGTGTGTCAAATAAGTCACCATCCCGCAGAGCGCAGAGCAGAGCGGAGCGGCAGCCCCGGGGCAGTGCGAGATCTCCTGGTAGAGGAAAGAAGGGGTGCAGGGATAGTCCCCTCTCCTCACCCCGGCCCAGGGCAGTGGGGTAGCCCCGCTGTGTCAGACTCCCCCGCCCCGGGCCCAGGCCCCTCCTACAGCACGAGGACCTACTCAGAGGAGCTCTGCTACCCCAGAGCTCGAGGCCGGCAGCCCCCATCTGGGGAACCTGCGCCCCGCCTGAGTCCTTGGGAAGAGAGGAAAGAGCCCCTCTCTCCATCCCCAGGGTCAGACCCGCAGGGTGAAGGTGTCTGATCCCCCCTCTGTGCCTGCAGCCACCTGAGGGGAGCGGGGATCTGTCTTTGTGTGCCTCGAGTATCACCCTCCCGCACCTCGTCGCACCCCTGTCTCCTAGGCACTTCCTGTCGATGAAGAAGGGGAGGACTTGGGGCTCACGGGAGAGACATTAACCCCACAGAGCTCCCTGGCTTTGGAGTACTGGGAAAGGCTCCTCCCTCAGTGCTCTTCAGAGACGAGTCAGGCCGTGCCCTCCGCCCGCCATCCTCTGCACACACATGTTCTACACAAGCCTGTCATGTTTGTTTTCCTGATCAAATTTGGATTCTATTCTTTGTCATTGGGAAGCAGGGAGGTGTTGTCTTGATAGTACTAGTGCCTGCTTACAATGCCACCACACCGCTGCCACCAGAGGGCCCGTCCCCTCCATGCCACCCCCAGGTGCTTCTCACCCACCCTCTTGGCTGACGCAGTTCTTGTTTCTCCTGGCATCGCCCAGCTTGCGTTGCCATTGGCATTGTCTAATTCTCTGCTTTGTTTCCCTGGGCTCTGCACACGGGCAACAGTGTCTGGGATTATCTCTCTTCCTGTGACTCACCTCACTTAGCCCGACATCCCCGAGCCAAGCCTAATGCACTAGTCCTGTAGGAAGACCAGATGATTCTGGGCTCCGAAGAGCTTCAGGAACATTTACGACCACCATTTCCTACAGGACTGATCAGAGTGTGCTCATATGTGCAGGGAATCTTCGAGATCAATGTGTCAGACCCCAACTTTGAGCTCTCCCCGGATGACAGCCATGCCTTCTTCTTCTTTGCTCTGGGACCTTCCTAACTTCCTCCTGGAAGAGGGAAGCCGGGGGTCTCGGTGCTTCCAGTTCTCAGGATGGAGAGCTGGGCCACGTGACTCATTTTCGCCAATAGAAGGTGGGGAAGAGGCAGACATGGACCTGCACAGCCAGTGTTTTTCACTTCCTGTTTGCCGTTGCCTTGGCAACAGTCCCCATCCCCCAGCAGACACTGTCACAGAGTGAAGCTGGTGGAGAGACTTAGAACCAACAGTGATCCCAAACTCTGCTGCTCCAGCCGACCCTGAGTCCAAGGAATGGAAAAGCAGTGTGGAGAGGAGATGGTTTGGTGTCTGGAAGAACTGGTGTGTTTGTTACTTACTGGGGCAGCAACCAATAGCCAGAGTGAGTGGCCTAAGGCAACATATGTGGCTTTTGTGATAATTCTGGAGGACAGAAGGGAGAAATCAGTTTCCTGGGGCTAAAGTCAATGTGTAGGCAGGACTGGTTCTTTCTGGAGGCCCCAGGGGAAGAGAGAGTCTGTTCACTCCCAAGGTCATTTCCGTCCTCTGGCTTGTGGTCCTTTTCTCCATCTTCAAGGCACCACTAAGCCCTGCCTCAGTTGTGACCCCTGGTGCTTCCTTAGGCCTCTCTGTCCCCCCCCCATAGTTACTGTGTCGCTCTACAGGCCACGGTATCTACCGGAATGGTCCAAGATAACCCCCACCTCAAAATGCTGACACCATCGCATCTGTAAAGTGACATTCTTAGGATTAGGGTTAGGTAGAATCTATGGGTTCTATATCGAGTCTGTCTAACACTATTAGAGACACATAGAAATGTAAAGACAGCTATAGGGTTTGCTTAGCTTATTTGGAATCCCTGCCCCCATGCGTTCACTGTTTCAAGCTGTAAAATAGAGAGAGCACCCAGGTGTTGGGGGTTGGTGGCTATCATGTCATTGGATATAGGGGCTTGTAAGACGTCACCTTGCATGCCTAGCAGCATATTCGGGAAGCACTGTGAACCCACCTTGGGCAGGACGCAGAAAACAAGCTCTATGGCCAACTGGCCACCGTGGCACATGGTTGGTGGAGACGAGAGTTCTAGGCCCATAACCCTACTTTCCACCTGCTCCTCCTCCTCCCTGGGGGTTGGCATGCCAGAGGCACTGTCCTAAACTGAGTTGCCCTTTCTGGCCCCATACATAGAAGTTCCTGGGGGGTGGGCAGAACGTGGCTGGCCTCAGTGAATAAGCTGGACCCCTCACTCCTGAGCTGTGTGACTTGGGGAATTGTCCTTGTGTCTTGGTTTCCCTTTGGGCCTCTCCTAGCAGATCTGAAGCTCTGGAATCTGCATCTCTCTCCCACCACTTGGCTCAGCCCCGCAGCAGTCCGTAGACCTGGGCAGACCTTTCCGCACCTTCTTTCCTATCTTGCATTTTAATGGGCTCATTCCCCAAACACACCTTTCAAAAATCAAAAGAAAAAGAGATAAGCCACCCAGACAGCCAAGCAGGCCCCAGGGACCAAGTCGTGGTGGTGGAGCCTCCGCTCAACCAAAGCATTGGAAATAAATGGCACCTGTGCGCCCCATGATCCCAGGAGAATCACAGGCCACGAGCCCCTGGACAGAGCGATTCCTGAGATGACAGACCCCCTTAGCAGTAGGGAATTTACAAGCATGAGCAAAAGCTTGATTTTGCAAGAGAAGATTGATCAAAAAAAGGTTAAACCCTAAGACTGCGTCTGGCCCCACCCCCATCCCAAGCTGGCTCCAAAATGTGGAATCATTTTTGCCATTAATATTTCAAGCAACTAATTTGACATTTTTCCATTTAATTAACTTGCATACATATGAGAACAGGGGTTTGAGAGTACCCTGACATTTAAACAGTCATTTAAGTTTTCCCATCTCTGGCGGTGTGTAGCTTTTTGACTTGGCCTATTTTTCCTTTCTTGCTCTGTTTTGGGTTTGCATTCCTGATGCTGAGACTGGCATATTAGCTCAGAGAAATGACCAAATTGCCCAAAGCAAATGTCCCACGGCTGTACCAACCGAGGCGCGTGGGTGGGCCCAGCCTTGGCTGTGCTTCTGGACTGCAGCCGGCTTGGCCGAGGGGCTCTTTGCAAATGGCGTTCCAGCCAGGCCAGCCCGCGCCACAGGCTAATGCTTCCTCGTGCCACACCAAGCCCTGGTGGATAGGGGTGGCGGGGTCCATCCCATTTATCAACTGTGATCGTCGTGAGCCACCAAAGAGCCCGGGTTTGCAGAGGGAAACAAGGGCTGCATGATGGTTTTCTCTCCAAATGACAAATAATTGCTGTCATAGCATCAGATGATTAAGAAATAAAAGAAAATAGACAAATGGAGTGTGTCCACGAGGGGCGCTGAAGGGGGACTGGGGAGAGGCTGGCTCAGTGTTCCGTAATTGACAAATTGTGCCCTAATTAGCCCCACCCAAGAGGATTCCCAAGGAGGCGCCAGCAGCCAATCCATGGCCTGTCAACTGGCAGGACTCGAACCATCAACTTGCCCACTGCAGGCTGGGCTGACAGCCAGTGCTGTCCGGTCACCCCACATCCAGGCTGAACCACTTCGGGTTGCTCAGTGCTTAGAACAGAGTCGGCCCTCCTTCTTGCATCTGCCATGCACGGATCAGCTGGGCCTGCCCATGGTCAGTCCTAAGCCTCTCCCAGGCAACTTCAGCACTCACGTCTCAGTGCTTACATCTCAATGCTCACATCTCAGCTTCCCGGTGGCATCCAGCACAACCTTGCCCCCCTCCCCACACACACACCCCTTAACAGTCTGTACAGAGCAGAGACAAGATGGCATCCTAATGCCAGTGGCATAATGTGCCCAGCATTACAATCCGATAGCCTGGGCCAGAGAGAGAGAGAGAGAGAGAGAGAGAGAGAGAGAGAGGGGCGGGGGAGAGAGAGAGAGAGAAAGAGAGAGAGAGAGAGAGAGAGAGAGAGAGAGAGAGAGAGAGAGAGAGAGAGAGAGAGTCCAGTCAGTAAGACACTTGCCTTATATGAGGCCAACTTGAGCTCAGTCCCCAGAACTTCATATGGTTTCCTGAGCCCACCAGGAGTGATCCCTGAGCACAGAGCTGGGAGAAATCCTGAGCAGAAACCCGAAAATAAATCACTGTATCACTGTCATCCCATTGCTCATGGATTGCTTGAGCAGGTGCCAGTAACATCTCCATTCCTCCCTGTCACATGCCTGTATAGCCCAATGGCATCTGCTCGCTCCAGGAATATGAAGAGCATGTTGTTGTTACTGTTTTTGGCATATCGAATATGTCACAGGTAGTTTGTCTGGCTCTGCTGAATGGGTGGGATATCATCGGTAGTTTGCTGGGCATTCTGAGAGGGGCGGTGTTGGATATCATTGGTTTGTCCTTTCCCCCTTGCCACTAGGAGCTTAGGTTTATCAGTCACACCCATCAAAGTGCTCCTGAGTCACTCCCATTCCTTTGTTTATCTGTAACCATTTCTACCAGTTTATCTGCTCTTCCCTTAATCAAACTCTGTTAATTGGTAAGGTCAGAACTTCCTAGGACACTGAATATTATAACATTGCCTTTCTCTCCTCTTTATGCCTTTTGAATAATTTACTTTAAAGCTATGTCTTTTTTGTATAGACACAAGAAGACAATATTATATTTTTATAACTTAAGACTTAATTGGCCTCGAATATTATTCCCTCCTGGGCATCTGCTTTCTCCACTTAAGCCTCAGTTGCCCTCAGTTCCTAGCACCCCAAAGTAGGGTCCCCGACGTGGGACGGGAAGGATCCAGGGCAAGCGGTGAGTTATGTGCTACCCTGGCATCAAGATGGGCCTGGCCAAAGTGCCTAATTCTTAACTATAAGTTAAGAGCTTGATCATAGACAAATGCTGTCATGATCCAATAGTAATTATGAGACTGGGACCCTGCCAGGGATAGGAAAGACTGATCTGGCCTGAGCACTGTAGTCTGAGATTGAGATGGCCCCAGGAGAGCAATTCTATAAGCTTTAATGCATCTCTTATTGTGTCCATACAAAATAATTAATATTATAAATTCTTATATGTTTGCTGGCTGAGGAGAAGAGAAACACATTCATGGGACTCTGCCCTTGGGTGGATCCTCCTGCTGAAAGAGAATTAAGTCCTAGGAGAAGCATCCCCTGAGGGAAAAGAACCTTACCCTATTGCTGACCACACCTATGTGTATGCCCCAACCCCCTCATGCGGTGGAGATTTAACTAGGCTGTAAGAGTGGGTTGGGGGCCAGATCCATGGGAGCCAGATCCACGGGGGCCAGATCCACGGGGGCCAGATCCACAGATCGAGAGAGAGACTGAGAGCCGGGAGAGAGGCAGAGAGAGAGAGAATGAAGTAGGATGGGGGAGAAAGAAGCAGGAGGAGAATCAGAGGAGAATGGAGATGGACATGAAATAAACCGATCGAGCAACCAGTTTGGCCTTCTTCCTTCCTTCGCCTGCCTCGCCGCCTGCGCGCCTTTTCTTTTTATTTTTGTGTTTTACACAGGGCGGAGGCTTTGAGCTTGTATAGCTGAGCCGGAGGTGGTTTGTGGGTGTGTCTCCCACATGCCTAACTTTTGGCCATTTAATTTTTTTTCTTTTTGAGTCACACCCAGCGATGCACAAGGGTTACTCCTGGATCGTGCACTCAGGAATTACTCCTGGTGGTGCTGGGAGACCATATGGGATGCTGGGAATTGAACCCAGGTCGGCTGCATGCAAGGCAAATGCCCTACCCGCTGTGCTATCACTCCAGCCCCAAGGCCACTTAAATTTTTGGTAAACTTGGCCCCAAGTTGTTGGGGTCTGGCCAAAGACACAGCAGCAGTTTTGGGTATCTGGAAGTGTGAAGGCACCATCAGGCTGCTGATGCACTCACCCCACAGGTACAGGTTGACCTGCTGGTGGCACCATACCCCCACCGAAAATAAATAAATAAATATAAATAAATAACAATAAAATTTAAATCCCCTTGTCAACCAAGCTGCTAGGGCCCTAGAGAAATCTTGTGGCTTCCTCCTATCTACCTGTGCTCAGAATGCTTCCGGGTGCTTTCTCAGCAGGCTGTGTGACTTTGGGACCCAGTCCTGAAAGAGAGGTGAGAGTCCCCATTCTTCCCTCTCCTCTCCTCTGGTTCAGGGTTGAAATCCAGCTCCAGGATCTCACGATGTGACCTGGCTTTAGAACTGTCTGAGCATTTCTTTGTGTGAAATGCAGGTCAGAGCAGCCACCTCTCGGGAAGGTGCCGAGCCACTGGGTGCCCATGGAAAGGAAGCATCTGTGGTTGCTGGCAACACGTCTTGAAGGCTGTGTGCAAAGAGGAGGTGGGGATCATACTAGCTGCCCTGTGGAGAGGGAACTCTCCATTCAGGAGAACCGAGTAGGGCCTGTGCCTGGCTGAAGTGGTGCCCAGTAAATATTTGACTTAGCCTTGAGCTGGATCACACATAATTGGTTCATTCATTCACTTAATCCACCAGCTTAGAGCTGGTCAATGATGACTTTCTCTCGGGCACTTTGGCACACAATAGACACAGGGGAATGACACAGACTTCATGCCTGCCCGTGGGGGCTTACCTTCTGGGGGAAGTACATCAAAACACAGGGAGAGAGTTCTACCAAAAAAGGAAGGAGCAGGTTAGAACAGTGACAGGTTTGCACCTGCGTGGAGACGTACACAAAGCCCCAGCGGCTGCAGAGAGCAGCCTGTGAAGGGTGCTGGGAAAAGCATTCCTGGCCAAGGGAACCGCCAGAGAGAAGCAGATGACCAGGAGTTGATTCTCAGAACTGAGAACGGGCTCTCATCCGGGAAGGAGTTCTTGCTGCCTGAGCCCGTCACTTCAGTTCTCAGTCATTTCAGGCTGCAAAGGCTTATTACTAACCTCCCATCAGAGCCATTTCATCATGTAGTGGATGGTCCTTTATTCGGTTGCTAGAACCCGAACTCTTCTAATTGGCTGCTTTGCTCTCCCCTGAAGTCCCCTGGAGTTGTCTGCCCTGTCCTCTGCATTCCGAAAAAGCTCCTGGGACACTGGCAGGGGGTGTGCGGGTAGACCAGGGGCGGCATGTTATGTTCATTCTCGTTCTACAGGTTGGGACCCAGTGGAGTCAGGTGGCACAAAGGGGCACACACAGCCAGGCAGAACTCAGCATGTTTTCACAAAGTGAGGAAAGGCATGTGGAAATGTATGAAATGAGAAATAGAGAATTAGGTAGTGAGAGCCCAAGGAACCAGGGTGGAAGTATGGGGTGAGTGCCTAGAGAAGACATTCTGGGGTCTCTGGATGCGAGTCAACGAGAAGAGGGTCATCAGTCCCAACAGACGGCACACTGATGCTCAGGCTGTGAAGACCAGATCTGCGGGTACGTGCAGAGGGCAATGACGGCAGCAGGGAGAGGGGTTGGGGGGCTTCTGCAGAATCCAAACCAGCGAAAGGCATTTGGGAGTAACCAGGGTGATGGGAAAGAGGACAGAGGAATTGACTGTGGCAACAGATTGCTATCTCATCAGAATTGGGTCCTGCGTTCCTCCGTAGTTAGCCAGCACACCCACCAACTGGGGCATCCGGCGAGGCGTCAAGGGTCCAGGCAACAGGAAAGCACTGGCAAGGCAGCTTGGTGTGGAGTGGAGTATTGCAGACCACCTCCTAGCTCTGCTTTCTGTTGGACTGTGGCACTCTGAATTCTGTGGCAGAATCCCTCACAATACCACCGCCATGGGGGTCAGAGATGAAGACATTTAGCCAGGTTGCCTCCCACTGCCTGTGCAGAACAGCTGGGAGGGGCTGGGCAATTTGCATGGAACATGATTGCTCACCAGTTCCTACTTGTTCCATTTAATCCTCCCAACTGGGTCAGAAGGATGGGGTTACTGTTGAGCCATTTTGCAGACAAAGAACCAGACTCTCAGAGATCCTGTGGTTCGCCCCAGGTTCCCTTGGTAGAAACCTGACTTCAAGGTTGAACACGACCTTTCTGTTCATTCAAGCACAACACGAGTGCTCCCTGGTGGGACATATATAGACTCTTGGAAAATTCCCCCACCCCCACCCCACCCACCAATCTAGACACTGCCTTGTGGTATACCAGTTGTCCCGCTGTACAATGGTCAGGTTACTGTTTTATAAACCTGGCTGACCTTTGAAATGTTGTGGCAGTCTTTAAACACACACCATCCTGAGCTCTCCCAGATGTACTGGAGTGGAATCTCTGAGTGAATGGAACTCTGGCAGCTAGACTTTTAAAAATCTCTGTAGCCCCAGTCCACACTACTCAGACAAAAGCACTGAGACATAGTTGGTGGAGGTCTGGGTGAGTTAAGCGAGCCTGAGAAGGAGCTGTGATTCAGATGAATTAGTGACAGAGCTGGGAGTAGAAGACGGGGCTCCTGTCTTTCTTGTCTTTTCCCCCCTTCTTTCTGCAGGATGATGTTGGTACTCAGCAAGAGGTTACAGGAAAATGCATCCTTATCAATGATCTGAAAATGTCAGAGGTAGGCAGGAGCTTTGAGGTTATCTTTCCAGCCCAGTGGTTCCCAATTGCCCATCGGACCAGGCTTGTCAGAGCCCCATGAAGTGCTTGTTACAACACGGCTTCCTGGCCTCACCCTGTACCTGACGTACCAGCCCTGGGGAGATGTGACTTTGAAATCATTCTTTCTTTTATTTTTTTTTAAGCATCTGGAGATTCTGGTATTGGCCGTGTTCAGAAACTACTGATCTAGCACTCTCCATTTTACAGTCAATAAAACCAAGTTTCAAGAGAAGTGATTTGTTCCATCAGAGCACCTAGGCTGGGAGCCAGTTTAGAGCTCTTTCCCCCCACCCTCAGCGTCAGAGAGTCCAGCAGAAACAAGGGTCAGTGGAGAGGGGGGCCAGCAAATAGTAGCGAGTGAGCACATCAGGTTGCAAGCATCTCTCCAGAGATATCCAATTAGCTGATTGTAGCAGGTTCCTTCCCCGGCTCCTTGCCGCCTCTTCTGCCCCCTCTTCCTGGTACTTCCCCTTGCTCCTCTGAACGTGATCAATTACTCACAGGGATAAATTATGCACATGGCCTCAAGTCTATTAGGTAATCCGTGGTGTGCTGGCTCCTGAGCCAACAAGCAAGACAAGTTGTCTGAAGCAGAAGCTGTTGGAAGGTTCTATGTAGGCCCAGTGGGTGGAGAGTGTCTAAGAAGGAAGCCCCAACCCCCCAAGCCATGGCTGAGCTGTCAAGACCTCCAGAGATGGACTTTCAGAACAAACCTGAAAGCAACTTTCAGAACAAGCTCTTGTCCTACTTGCACTGGTTCCCAAACCAAGCACGTCCCTGGCCCGCTTCACTTCCGCAGGGTCCCCAAAGGAGGCCAATCTCTGAGCCAGCTGGAACTGGAGCCCAGCACTCAGACCTTGGTAAGCCTGAGAGTCGCCTGCATGCTCCGATGAATCCCAAGTTTCCAGGGATGCCAGAGAGGCTGACCTGAAATGCAAGAATCGAAAGTCCAGTGAGCAAAGGCAGAATAGTTCCTCGTAGGTGATTTTCTGGACCAGCCCGGGGCACCCGCCTCTTTCCTGGAACAGTCATCCTCAGATCTACTTAGAGAACCCTGTCTGCCTGTCCAGTCTGGTATGGACAATGTCCACTTTTTATAATCTTCTCTGATCCCCTCCTGCCCCGAGGACTCTTTCTCTGTGGCCCTGATCACAGTCCAGTCCAGTTCTGAACTGTTCCGTGACAGCAGTTCGCCCATTGGTCATTCAGTGACCTGGAAACTCCATCAAAGCTGCCCTGAGCCTTTCATCTCCCCACCGCCAAGCCTGGCAGGGCTCTGAGTGCCTCTAGTGCCCTAAGGGCCAAGGCCTTTTCAGAGATCTCTGAAAAAAAGTTTGAGCTTCACCAACAAAACGATTGGACTTCAGACACAAAGGGGAAACTTTGCAATAGAAATGAATAAAATTTTCATGAAACGTCTACAAAACAGAATATTACATCAACCTCATTAATGGTAGCATTTAGTATTCATAAAAATTCATAAAATTTTTATGTTTGAAAACGATGTACAGGTTAGGCTTTCTCACTTTGCAAGAATTCCTGCGTACCCCTGATAATTGCGGAGAAATCAAAGCCAACCAGAAAACAAATGAATAACTTGCGGCCAAATCTTTCTGAAGCAAAGTTATGAAAACAATCCTTTTATTTGTATAGGAGAAAAAAATCACACATACATACACACACACACACACACACACACATATATACATATATATGTATATATATATACACACACACACTTGACATGGAATCAGAGTGAATGTTAATATGTTTGAGATGTGTGAGGCGGAGTCTCCCAAGCAAGCCAGTTGTCTGGGTCTTAGAAAGTCTGAAAACAATTTTGATGTCTGGCCTCGGGGAAGAGGCAATAATTTCTCCCGACTGAACGGATGAATAAATGGCAATCCAAAGTGAATCTGAAAAGTGAAAAAGGCGGGAGGAAGGAACGAAAAGCAGACAGGAGAAATATAGAAAACATAAGTCCAAGTTTTGAGAGAACAACAAAGGAAACCTTGTTGGGAAGACGGCCCAGTCACAAATGGCTAACAGAGACGGGCGATATCGCCCCCTACTGGCTGGAGGAGTCCAGCGTTGTCCACACACTTGGGCTTCCTTGATTGATCTGTCATTGTTGCATCTCCAACGCCAAGAACATCAAAGACCCTTGGCATTGCCTCAAAGAGAGGAATCAGTGGTCCCCGAGGATCAAGACTCAGCTTCTCCTCTAGGAAAGGGGGCTGGAGGAGAACTTTATAGCTGACTTTGTGTCAGGCATCCTGAAATGGACCCAAACCCATCTTGAACCGATTTCTACCTTCCTTCTGAACCACCTCTGGCTAACAGATTCCATATGGCCCTTCCTCCGATAGAAAATAAGCTTTCCCTTTATTTTAAAGGGTATCAGGCAAAAGTCTGGGGGACATGACTTTGTTCTAAGACAAGCAAGAGTTTTGAAGAAAGTGCTTCTAAGAAAGCAATCAGAGAGAAACAAAGATTTATAGGCAAGATGTTCATTGCAGCATTATTTACAATAGCGGAGGGTTGGACACAACAGTGACTGCTTAAATAAACAATGAGATGCTTGCACAGCAGAAGGCCTGGCCTTGCGAACCAGGCTTTTGACACTGCTTCGTAGAAGCAGCAAACTTGAGGGGGCTTTTCCTCGGTGGTGGCTGCCTGGCCAGTGCCCGCATGGGCCACTTTATGTCTTTTCCCGTCAATCCAATGAGGAAAGTGCTCTGTGCATTCTCTCCATTGGACACCAGGACAGCAGAAAGGCAAGTACCAGCAGGAGGTGAGTACTGTGCCCCAGAGCCGCACTCTCCCCACAACCTGTGCTGCCTCTCTGGGCGGTCTGTGGACACTCAGCACCTTGGAAGTGAAAGAGGGGAGTATAGATGCCTTCCGGGGTCACTGCATGTTGTTGTGAGAGGGGACTATGCCCGGAGGAGGGAGGAGGCCAGGGCAGGCAGCCCCCACGCAGAGAGAACAGCAGCGTCCAGGGGAGCCCCAGAATGGCCCACTGCAGGCAGGAGGATGTCGAGGGAACAGGAGCCAGGGGTGCTGGCTCATAGCTGCACTCTCATTCCCACTAAAACTGCCTCTAGAGGCTTCTGGACCCCTGAAAACGTGTGCCATGAAGCCATCAACAAACTGTGCTCTCTAGCACCTGTTCCAGACTCCCTGTCATCACAGGGGTCTCTGCCACGCCCGAGACCCACAGCCTCTCTCTTTGGGTCCTCATTTTACAGGTTGTTCCCATTTCACAGGTCAGACAACTGAGACTTGGGATGATTATACTCATGCCCCTGAGACAGTTACTGCTAAGCCACAGTGGCCGGAGCTGGAGCTGCCCCAAGTGGGGCTAGGCCACGTGCTTGAGCCCCGAGTGTCATCCTCACTGGACAAGAAGGGGTGTCCGACAGCACAGAGCTGGGCTCCCCGATTCCTGGGGTCCATGGCTGTGTACTGTTGCACCAGTGCCTGCTCAGGTACACTGACCAGCAGGATAGACCTGACCTCTACAAGTCCAAGGTCCATGGCACAGAGTCTGCCAGGTGGAGGAGAGCCCCCCGACAAGAACACGAGAGAAAGATGCTCCCCTGGCAGTGTGGTGTGACGTGGGGGCAAGGAACACAGAACACACGGCGTCCAGGTTTCTAGGCTGACGCCTCACAGGAATCTGACACAAAAGCACAGCCCAGACCCACCCCAGGATCCGGGCAGCCCCCTCACCGCACAGCCACCAGCTCCGGCCACTTGGTCACTTCCGCCCCAAAGTTGCCACCTGCCGCTAGGTATCTGGGCCTTGGCAGAGGGACTGAGCCTTCCCATAGCCCTACTTACCATCCCAAGACAAGCTCTGCTCACAGTGCTCTGACAATGCCTGCCACGGGGGAACACCAGGGTTCTCCTGAGTTCTGCTTTCATGGTTTCTGCCCCCAGCCTGAAGACAGAAACAAGAAGCCTTGTGGGTACTGGTCACGGCCTGCGGCCCTCTGACAGCCCCATCTGTCCCCCAGGAAACGGTCCACTGAGCAGAGGCCACCTCTGGGGCTAGTCCTGCGTAAACGCTTCTGTGCTCCAGCTGCCAGCCCAGACCCTGACTTGCATTAGCTGCTTGGTGGGGTGCATCAGGGAGAAGAGAAGGGAAAGATGCACTGACTGAGAAAAGCATTTCCCACTGAGAAAACCCACAACCCCTCGTGTGGGCCAGGACCAAACCCCACTGGGTCCCTCCGTAGCTTCTGACAAAGGTTGGAGCCAGAGTGAAAAACCCGCTCACATTTTCTAACCAAATTCTACAGTCCAGCACTTCCTTCTGAAGTCTGCCACTGTTCACAGAGCCCTTGAGCTACACCTTGACCTACTGCATTTTCATGAAACCCCGAGGGCCATCACATTTTATTTTAATTTGCATCAAGGAGTCACTAGGACCAGCCTCAGTGCCAGGTCTAACCTGTTGGCCTCATAGCACAAGCTGGTCTCTGGGTCGGAGACTTAAGGCACCCTCGTCCCCCACGGCCAGTTCCACATGGTGCCACTAGGTCTTCAGCCACAAAGCGGCTGGGGAGAGCTGAGAGGCTGAGCCCGTCCTTTCCAAAGAGAACCAGAGCCAGGGGCGGGTGGTGGAGACCTGGCTTCTGGCCGGCCTTGGCCACGGCTGCGGCTCCTTGGCGACAGGCCCCTTCTCCAAGGCCAGTGCCACCCGGCAGGAGGTGAGGCCGTGTGGAGCCTCTGCTCCCTCTTCTCCCTGTCCTCCCCCGGACGCAGGAACCCCACTTCAGGCTGGGAACGGAGTGTTAGGTGCGGACGGTAAAGACCCTTCCCCCTCCCGCAAAAATAACCAAACCACCAAAAGACCAGCCCAGGTGTTTCCCGAGCACTCTTTCTGTGCCAGACGCACACGCGAGTTGCTGTCCCTCACCTCGGCTCTCTTACTGTTCCCATTTCACAGTTGGGAACGGGATGTTTGGAATAGCCAGATGTGTCCCTGGATAAACACAGCTGGAAGGTTCTGGATCTGAGAGGGCTCTGCCCTTCTCTGCGTGGGTCTCATCAGCTCAGCTTTCCCTTCCTAGGGGAATGCTTTTTATAAGTTTGATCACATTCTTGGACACAAAGAAAAAAAATTTTTTAATTTAAAAATGAGAGAGTTTACAGGTAACAATCTTGTGTGATAGTCCAAAAACTCTGAATAAAAATGATGATGTAGCTTAAAAATAAAAACTATTTCCACTACTTTGTAATATACACATTAAGTACACACACACCTATCCATCTACCCATCTTTCTCTCTATCTGTTTCTAGAGAGCCCCTGGGTCAAAAGGAAGAGGAATCTAGGAATAAAAAGTCACCTACGAACAGATGAAAAGGGGAATATTTGATTTCAAACCCTACTGAAACTCAACAGGGAACCTAGGAACCTGGTATGAAATGGGAGTTCATTGAGATTAATAACACAGAAAATAAGGGATTCTTTGAGACCAGAACACGCAGCCCAGGGCAGGCCTCTGTCCATTGTGCCAGATGTACTGGTGAGCACGGGTCCTGTCCATTACCCCCACCCCCGCCTGTGGCCCCAGCTGCCGGCTTCCTTGGACCCCCCACAAGACCGCTCAGTGGCCTGCCCAGGATCTCAGGCCGACCCTCCTTGACTGGAGTCTTAGCATTTCCTCCCAGAAATAAAGTTCCTCTGTCTGGCTTATTAGGCAAACGAGTCCGTTTTGTGTTTTTCAGCACTGAAAGCTGCTGCGGTTTTGTTTTCTCTCTGTTGCCAGGAGTCAAGAGGAAGTTTGTGGTTAGACATCTTTGGGTGGAGACACACACACACACACACACACACACACACACAGACGGGGGGGGTGGAGAGAGAGAGAGAGAGAGAGAGAGAGAGAGAGAGAGAGAGAGAGAGAGAGGGAGGGAGGGAGAGAGGGAGGGAGGGAGGGAGAGAGAGGGCCCCTGTGCATGGATACATGGGATCTGGGAGAAACTAACCCATGGCAGACTGTCCCTCCTCCACTACCCCTGACTCGGTTCCCCTCTGACAGCAGGACACCGTGAATCTGACACTGAGGTAGTGCCTTCCCCAGAGGAGGAGGCCAGACCTTTGTCTTTGCTGAACCCCAGAGATGATGCTCAAAGATCTCGGGCCAAGGGGCAGAGTGCACATGAGGCACAAAAGAGTCAAAAAAACAGCTGTCTCTCCTCCCCACTCCTAGCACCACGGGGTCTGAGTGCCAGTCCGTGAGGACCAGAGCTGTCAGGCCTGCACCTCGCGCCCCTCACAGGGCACTGCTAGCAGCGGTGCCTGTGAATTCAGCAGGTTAATAGTAGAGCTGCCGAGAGCGCTTCCAGCTGCCTCCCACTCTGGCCTCCAGCCTCTCCCTCCCCAGGCACAAGGTGGGTGCACCAGGGTGGCAGAGGGCCCACCACCCTGGCTACCTCCTCCAGCCTCCCTGCAACCTAGACACTGGTCCTTTAAGTCCAGTTCTGGCCAATGAGCTATGGCACTGCTAAGAAAGCTGAGCATTCCTAACACAGGGGCCAACTTTCTCCCTCAGCCTTCTCCCCCGCTGCCTGGAACTTGAACACAAGACTCAGAAGAGCAGCACCTAGCTTGTATTTATAAGGGAGCTGCTGGAGAGCTGACTGAGGGCCATGCCTTCCATGGCATTATCGCATCACCTCCCCCCCACCCCCATAAGGGGCTTCCTAGATCAGGAGACACCGTGAGCAGCTCTTCAGCCCAGTGCCACCTTGTTGTCACTAGTAGCTAAAGGCTGTCACCTATGGAGAGCAAGAGCTTCCGTTCTGGCAGGATATTCAAAACACTTTCCCCTCCCTCTTCCCTCCTCCTAGAAAATCCTCACAGTAATTTTCAGGTGAGTTCCCTGGAGGCAAAGTGGCTGCAAGAGTCAGGACCAGCCTTCCTGGACTCCAGGTCCAGAGTCATTTCTCTTCCCAAGAAAACTTGCCTTGCCTGTAAGGCAATTCAAAGCTATCCTCACCCCAGAACCCCCACCCTCACCCCAATCTTACATGCAGGCTGCGAAACCCTTGGAAACCAAACAGCATGTGAATCGGCTTCTGGCACAAACGCCCGTACCAGGAGGAGATAATCTTGATTTTAAAATCCAACACTTGGAGTCACGGGGTCTGGGTTGATGCTTTGGATGTGCCTCCTCTTCATATGTGGTTTTCGGAGGGGAGTGTCTCTGAAATTCTCCCTGGCTGCCCATAAAATAAGCATGGCATTTCTCCTCCTGAGACTGTGAGACCAGCCCACGGGGCTCGATGATGTCTGAGAGGGGGCAGTAAGGTCAGATGCCCCGTCCCGAGCCCCCAGGATGTCAATAAGGGTGGCTTATGCACTGGGGGGGCATTGTCACAAGGACTTTGGTATCTCTCCAGACCATGACTCCTTCCCAAGCTCTGGCCTCCTTGGGCTGTCATGTCAATCACTGACACGTCCCAGGTCTTCTTGACCACCGGCCCCCGTGGGCCACTGTCGTGAGAGCTGCCTCACTGATCTCCTGTGTCTTTTTCCTTCACGCAGGAATGATGTGCCTGGGGTTGTTCTTACTCATTTAGCGGGCTAGTCCATCAACTCACTTTCTCAGTGGCCAGCATTCTCCACTCCTCCACTTCCTAAAGAATCCAGGTTAGCTTCTAGGCTGGGGATGCTCGGGCGTAATGAGACTTAAAATCGTCTGGTCCCTCCTGCCACTCTCGGCTTATCCCTCCCTATGCGGGAGCCTGACGTCTCATCACCTCGCCGTGCTCACTCCCAGCTCTGGTCGCCCGTGCAGCCCACTGCCACCAGCTCCCTTTGAGACACGGAGTTCTCATGCCTCCAGCTGTCCTGTGCTCCCCGCCCCAGACCGTTTCACCTCCCAGTGCTGCTTGCGAGAATGTCTTTTCTCCAACAGAAACTCCTTGGCAGACACAAGGATATGTTCTTGGCAACCCTCTGAAGCTGTGCCCACTTGCCTGTGTAGGATGGCGCCTAGCAGAGTGAGTGGGGGATGAAGGAGCCCACGTGAGGTGTTACCAAACAGGAAGTGCCATCTGTGCTGGATGACAGTGAAACAGAGTGTCAATCAGCAGCCCTGGGCGGGCCCAGAGACAGCTCTTGCTTTCCGCACATTAAGAACTCCAGAATAGCAATTGTCCCGTGCATTTGCTGAGCGGGCTAGGCGAGGCCACGGCAGTCCTGTATTGAATCTCAGGGTCTTCATGGAGCAGAGGTTTGTTCCTTGCTCCTCTGGGTGCAGTGCGAATCGGGGAGGCGTTTCCCATTTTGCACAGGGAGGGAACTTGGGCCTTCCAGAGCCGATAGTGCAGAGCGGGCACTCAGCTCCATCTCGCACCTATTGGTCAGAGCGAGCCCTGGTGCCCACGCCCGCCGCAGAGGAGTCTGGGAGGAGCAGGGGAGACTGGGAAAAGTCTCTCTCACCGGCAACATGCTCCCGTCGGTCTTGGAATAGGCCTCACACGCAGCGAGAGTCCATCCTGTGAAGAAGAGGGAGCCGAAGAGGTGACGGGACTGAGTTGGGGGGACTGAGGGGAGACAGTGTGTACAGAAGCATCCCGGGCAGCTACCATCCATCGTAACCCACGAGACCTGGTGGTGGGTATGTGCACACGCCTGGCCAGTAACCCTACGCTGATGGCACGAGAACTGGCCTTCTGTCAAGCCCAGAACACGTGGCCCTGGTCTCAGTCCCTGGGTAAACCCTGGAGAGACTGGAGGGGAGGGGAAGGGTTTGCATCCCAGTAGGGTAGGCCTTGGAGCACCAGCTTTATGCTAGAGAGAACTAGGAAATGTAACATAATCCTGAGGAGATCAGGAGGGAGGGCGGGCAGAAGCCCTGTCCTTAGTTATCTCTCTGAGAGATGTGCAATGCCAAAATCCCTCTCCTGCTTTCTTTCCCCGTTGGATTGCATGCCTCTGAATGGGACTTCATGTCAAGGTGGGGGCAATCGGCATCCCCCACCTTCACTTTCTGGTTACACCAGCAGGAGTAACAATCTGAACAAGTCACCCACAATCTCTAAGCAGGTACTCAAGAATCAAGCCTGGCTTCTACTCGCACAGGAATCTGTGAGCAAGGGCTGGAGTGACAGCACAGCGGCAAAGGCACTGGGTTCCGTCCCCGGCACTGCGTGTGGCTCCCTGAGCACAGAGTCCAGAGTGAGCCCTGAGCACAGACAGTTGTGACCTGAAAACAAGACAAAACAAAAACAGCAAACCAACAAGGAATCCGGGAAGGATCTTCTGGTCCTTAAAAGCTGGCAGGCGGGCAGCGCCCATCCCCCTTGCTGTCCAGGCCAGGCCTCCACGGCCAAGGTGCAGCTGAGGGGAGCCCGTGTTCTCTCGGCTCACTGTTCCTCCACTGTTGACTCATCAAAGGCTTCCTGCCGACTCAAACCCAGCCTCTTTCACTTGAGCTGTTGACCCAGGAACCCCACATCCGGTATTTGGGGGGGGGGCAGTTTCTGGAGCCCAGGGTAAGCAAGGCCACTATCATATTTTCTCTTGTCTGCTCTGCAACCACCTCTGGGGTCTTGTCCATCAAGGACATTGATCTAGTTTGAGTAAATGCAGGGGCAGGACTGGGTGGGGAGCTTGACTCGGGTTCAATCTCCGGCATCCCATAAGGTCTCCCAAGCACTACCAGGAGTAATCTCTGAGCACAGAACCAGGAGGAAGCCCTGACCACTACTTGGTGTGGCTCAAAAACAAACAAAAAATACAGTTTCCCTCCCCGGCAAGGCCCCTCTGCCTACCTATGCCCCGACCCTCCCAACAGGCCACACTTCTTCCCCTTCCACGCACATCACCAGGCCAGGGAAGCAGCCCTGGAGGGAGAGCATATGCTTTGCATGAGCAAGGTACTGAGTTCAGTCCCCGAGCTGCCTGCTTCCCTCCCCCCAGCACTCACGAGTGCGGCTCCTGTAACAATTCAAAAGAAAGGACCCTCCTGGTATCTTCATCAAAACCTACCCATCTGGAGTTCCACCCTACATGATTTCCCCTAGGAAACTTAAAGTTGATATTTAAAGCTAATCCAATTCCTGGAGCCAGAGAGATAGTACAGGGGTAAGGCATTGCCTTTCATGTGGCCAGCGCAGGTTTGCTCCACAGCAGTGTTTAGAGGTTCAATCCCCGGCACTGCCTCTGGCCCCCCCAAGCCCTGTCAGGAGTGACCCCTGTGCACAGACCCCTGTGCCAGGAGGGAGCCCTGAGCACTGCTGCGTGTGGCCCAATCCCCTCCCCAAAATTCTATATTCCATACCATCTACACCCTTAGCACATTGGTGCTGGCACCTACCACCAGTGACTCATACATGAATATAGCTTAATTAGCACAGACGCAAGCATTCGTGTGTTATTTTGACATTTGAAACATCAGAAACCCAAAGGCAGGAAGTGGCTCCCCAAGGTCACAGGCAGAGAACGTGCTGGAGCAGGGCTAACCACAAGAAACCCCCAGGGCGGGGCCAGAGAGACAGTACCTCAGGTGGGCACGTGCCTTCCGAAGAAGGGCCAGGCAGTACCGAGACACGGGCCCCCCAGGGGGGATAGCGCTGCCTGAGAATGCTGATGGTCCCGGGAACGCTGTTATCATCACTCGGTCATCTCCAAACTTGAAGGGCAAACGAGTGACTTCCAAGAGCCCCTTCACTTCTCTCGCTGCACCTGTTCCTAGGGAAAAGTAGACCTGGGCAGCCTAAGGGAAACCATTCCGGCTTCCTTACCAGCTGCAAAGGCCTCTTCTCTCTCACCTTCTCCTCTGTCGGGATTTCCAGTACGGCTGGGGTCCGGGGAGTGCATCAAGGAGTCCTGATTCTTCACCCCCAGACTATGGCCGTATCATCCTGAATGGGCCCAATCTCCTGGATTCTTTCCCCCTTGCGGGCCCCATGGGCTCTGCATGCCATCAAGAAAAGGAATCTATCCCCTTCTTTGATTCAATTAGACGATGTCACTCCTTTGGCCTCTGAGATGTTAGCAAATGAGACACTAGTGTAGGCTCGGGATGGTGCTAAGATGGTGGAACTTGCTGGATTTTGCACCTTGTCCAACCAGGGAAAGGTGTCTGAGATAATCTCAAGTGCTTGAGAAACATGTGGCCTGTAACTGACCAGGTTAGCCAAGATCAACCTGTCCCCAGAACTAGAAGAACTCAGCCAGGGTGGGGGCAGGGTCTTCCAGCTGATTCCTTACCCCACTGATGCTGGCGGGCAATTTGTGCTGATTAAACCACACATTGTGAGTGTGAGCCACTAGTGGCATGTGCCATATCCACATACCTTAAATCAGTGAGCAAAACAAATCTTATTGCTTTAAGCCACTGAGTTGGGGTTGATCTGTCCTACAAAATTTTGACCATGGACATTTGGCCCATGAAATAGCACATGATAGGCATTCACTTAGAGTGACCTCCACCAACATGCTACTCACCCCCAGGTCCTTCAAGGGCAGATTTAATTCTTCTAGAGATAGTCGTGAAGCATTCACCAGAGTCCTGCTAGATTTTATGCTTCCATCTCATTGTTACTCCAGCTTCAGATTGATTACAGACGCTGACTGCTCAATTTTGATTAAATACTAAATCATAAGCTGCTTACAGAATGCCTGCAAAAAGCTGACATTTATGAAGTCCAATAAACTACTTGTAAGAACAGGAGTGCTAGATTGGGAGAAAAAAAAAAATCTTCCTCCAAACAAACATTGGTTGACAGCAGACAGATGGTCAGAATCCCTTACTTGTAAACTAGAAAAATTAAGATTTGGCAAGGGTTGTCTGAAAATAACTAGCAAACATCAAAGTTTCCCCTTTCTGTGCTGGTGTTTTTCTGGGCCCGACTTCAATATTTTCACAGGCTACTGCACGGGAAAAGGTGTTGTAAGCCTCCGCGCTGCTGGCAAGGAAAGCCTAAGAAATACCAGCAAAGATTTATAGGAAGCAAGGTTGCCAACATCCCGAAGAGTGCGCCGAGCCGCCAGCACCAGCACGTTCCCATAAATCCCCGTAACTCAGCGCCAGGCCTTCCCTTAATCTGCCGAGGTGTGAGGGGAAAGGCAGGTGGAGTTCTCTAACTCCCATTTTCCTCTCAGATCAGCTTTCCTGGGGGACTGTGAATTCATCTTCCGGGCCGGCAGCGAGCTTAATGGAAATGGAATCCAGTCTTAAAACCGCAGGGCAGAGCTCGCTTTACCTCTGTGCAATCCAGGAATGAGGGTGCTAAGAGGGGCTCTGGCTGTGGCCCAGACAAGCCCCACAAATCCAGGAGAGCCACTCATGTCTCCCTGGCCGCTGTGTGACCCGCCCGAAGGTGCAGGAAGCCAGTGTGTGTGCTGTTGCGGCGGGCTTGTCTTTCTGGTTCTGCCCCAAGTTCCTACCAGCTGATGGAGGGAGTTCCCAAGGCAGCGGCAAGGGCCCTGGAGGCGTTGTCCCATAACTCAGATACTCAGCTCAGACCGAACGTGCTCCTTCACAAGTCAGAGGATTGGGGCCCCCTCAGGTGAATAGCTGTGTCTGTGGTAGAAAGGTGTAGATTCAGACTTGCACACCGGACGTGGCCATCTCTGCCTCCTCCTGGCTTCACAGATCCTTAGCCTGCCGACCCGCCCGCCACCCCATCCTCAGTTTTGGGGAGAAATCACATCCGGGCTGCAGTGTTCCGAAGGGTCCGGCAAGGACAGCATGTGAGAAGAGGACGCCAGGAGCATGTCCTTGCAGGCATAGCAAGTGCAGTGACTAGGTTAGGCTCCGAGCATTATAGAAGCACAGGAATCCTGGCCCACCTGGGCATGGTTGGGGGATGCGGCAAAGGCTTCCTGGAGGCAGTGCCTTTGTTTTAAAGGTTGAATAGGAGTTTGCCAGAAAAATAGGGACAGACTGAAGGTGCCAGGTGAATAAATTGTCAATCAGCTTATTTGAGCCCTTCTGGAAATGGATGTTTGCTGGGTATTCTGTTTGAACACTGTGGGGTTCACCTAGCCTGGTGAAGGGCTCATTCTAGCCAGGATCAATCAGGCAACTGGGAAAGAGCTCGTCTCCTAACGGTTTCCACTGAGCTGCCTCCAGGCATACAGATCTGCGTCTTCACCTCCCCCAGGGATAGCCCCACCCCAGGTGCGTTGCTTCTGCCTACGGGGCGGAGTTCCAGCCCTGCCAGCCCCTTCCTGTAGCTGGGCCCAACATTCCAGAACGGCAGGCTCAGAGCCCGGCAGCTGCTCCTGGGCCCCTCGGGATGCCGGTGACTTTGGGGTTCGGCTGACCCACAGGGTGGAGGGTGTGACCCAGCCACGCTCGGTCCTGCAGCCCCATAGGTGAATGGATGCCTCGGGCTGGTCAGATCTCCTGCAGGAGCAGAGCCAGTGCGATGGCTGGAACCAGGTGAGTCCAAAGGGAGCCTCGGGCTGTGTCCCGCAGCAGTGCTGAGACACACCACATCTGTGGACCACACCTCGAGCATTTAGAAGCAAACCGGAAGAGCTCCTATGGGGTTGCTGTTGCCCGAACGACCTCCCAGCAGTGAATGGGGTGCAGCCCGGGTGCCCCAGGACCACCAGCTGCTCTGCCCTGCCCCATGACAGCCTGAGCACCACAGTGCAGCACCCCCCTGCGCCCTCCCTAGACCCAATCGCTCCTGCAGGGCTGCAGATCTGTGATCCTCCCCACTGCAGCCCCCTCCTCGCGCCCTCCTCCACAGAGCAGAGCTGAGAGGACCCAGCACCGGGCACCGTGTGCATTCATGGACAGCCCAACCCCCAGCCCTGTTCTGGCAGCCCAGTCTTCATCCCCAGCCTTCATGCCTGAGCTTCAGTCAGTGACCGAACAACCACCCCTCTACCAGCGTGCATTTTCCACCACCAATGACCCCAGTGTCTTCCCCCCGCCCCCCGCCTCTATGGCAGACAATTTCCCTCTTACTCTCCCTCTACTTTGGGGCATTCTGGTTTGCAATACAGATACTGAGAGGCCATCATGTCTGGTCCTTTATCTACTTTCAGCACACATCTCCCATCCCGAGCCATCCTTGCAACCATCATTGATTTAGTGGTCCTTCTCCAATCCCAGCTGCCTTCTCCCCCAGAGGCAGCTTCCAAACCGTGGTGCAATGCTCCCAGCCCTTGTCTCTCCCCTTAACCATCCCCATTCTTGGAGGTCCGCCGTGGATGTGGCTTTATGGGCCTGAAGGCTCTGAAGGAGCCCTGGGGTTATTTATTTATTTGCCAGTGGGCCTGAGGAGCAGGGAGATCCAGTGCTCGACAATCTGGCTTCACCGTGCAACCTCACAACCTTGCCGAAACTTGATGTCCACTAGCCTCCACGTCTTCTCCTTGACTTTTAAACTTATCTTTCTTTATCAATACACTATGATTTACAAAAATATTCATAGTAAATTGATTTCAGGTTTACAATGTCCCAGCACCAATCCCCCCCAGTATCCCCTCCCCCACTGGTGTCCCCAGGGTCCCTCTGCCAGCCTTACCCACCCCCCCCCCGCCGCCCACCTTCTCCACAGGCACATTTTGAAGTTTGGTTGCTGTGGTGTGTGGATCTCCTGCTGATTCTATAGACTCTACAGCTTGGGTATGGAGCTGTCCCGCGCCCACCCCCTTGATTTCTTTCCCTCTCTGTCCTTCTCCTTCCTATATCCTGGGGGTTGAGGATGACTGCATTATCCCCCTCTAATACCTTGATTCCCCTTGTCAGGTTACTCTATATACCAAAGATAAGTGAGCTTATCCTGTGTTGGTACTTCTTCCGCCTTGTCATCCTGCCGCTGGTGGGGGAGAGAATGAGCACTTTTCTGTGAGCCCAATGACCCCCAGTCCCACATGAATTTCTAAGTCCTGCCCCTCGGGGGCTCAGAGGGTAGTTAAACATTCACATCCTTGCGATTCACTTTTCGAATCCCTCAGTAATATTCCCTAATTAATCACCCTATGTACTGCATTCCACATTAATTAAATTAAAAGTAATTAAATCCAGGAAATCGAGATTAGTCTAATGAGATTAGCGGCACAGCCCATGACTGTGGCAAGAGGTACCACGGAAACTGGCCCATTTTGGTGTTGAAAAGAGAAAGTTCGATTGTAGACGGGCTGTTGGGAGGGGAAGCAACTGTCTGGGGTGGGTGAGCTGAGGCCAAAATGCTGGTGGTAAGAGAAGCCACAGGAAAGGGTGCCATGACCTGGGGCTCCCCTCTGCCAGCTGCAGGGTGGGGGTTCCCCTCTGCCACACTGCGGGTGCTCCCAGTGGTGAGCCCCTGCAGACTCTCCCAGAACAGGGCTGTCAGCTGTCAAGGCCTTCGGGGGCCTGCACCTCACCCTCTGGCCACGAACAGTCACCTGGCACGTTCCTGTTGGTGACTGTCAGGAGGGAGAGCAGTGGCCCCAGGGCCAGAGACTGAGACTTTTCTGCACAGAACAGGCAGCAGGAATGTCTTGCCTTGCCTCTCCAAAACCCAGATTCCAGAAAGGCACCGTGGAAAGACCCAGATGCTGTGTGTCAGAGAGAAGCCCACCGCACCGAGGAAGGGCCCTTCCATGAGGGACACGGAGACGCCTGCCTCCACCCTGGAGGAACACCCTACCCCAAGGGGCATTTGCTGGAACATTCTAGAAAGGAGAATCTGGGGGGGCTGCGGGGAGGTTGGCAATGCTTCTGCTCACAAAACATGCCCACCCAGAGGCACATGGAGAACCGACCCCCCACATTTGCCCTCTCAGCCTCTGGAGTTTCTTTTAAGCCCCCCTGCCGCCAGCCACCTAGGACCCTCATCTGTTCGTTCAGTTCAGGAATGTTTCGTGAAGCCTCCCAGCCTCACGCCAGGCGACAGTGAGGCAGGCATACAGTGAACTCCAGCCAGGCCCTGGGGAGCACTGAGTTGGGGAGCACAGGAAAGGTGCCACCAGAGTCCACTAGGGAAGCCTGGGGGGATCTCTGCCTCTCATTTCCATGCTGCCCGTGCCTGGGGGTTGCATCGACTCTACCTTGACGGGCCAGGAAGAAGCCTCAGGCCCTTCTAGAACCGTAACCAGTCTGAGACTCAGATGGTGCTTGAGCGGGGGCAGCCTGGAGGCTAGGCCCAGCCTCCCTGGGTCACAGAGGTCAAAGGCAAATCACTTTTATTTGCGTTTCAGCAGTGCCCGTGGTGAAAGCCCGGCCTGCACGTGTGCTAAGCCCCCGCTCCACACAGAGCCTATCCCAGCCCCCGACCCCGTTTCCAGTGGAGAGTTCCCAGGGAGTACCCGTGGGCCGTGGACCCCCATCTGGAAAGCTCCCAGGGGGCTGCCGCTGGGCAAGGGTCCTAGTAGTGCCTCTCTGTGCACACCCCAAAGTCTCTAACAATTCCACGGGGTCATGGAAACCAGCTCCCCCGGGTGTCCACACGCGGTGCCAGAGTCCCGGGGCGGACGGCTGCTGGCAGCCGGGGCACAGGCTGATAGCACTAAGCAGCCCTCCCGGGTCCCAGGCCAGCTGGTTGGTCAACCTGTCCACTTGTCCAGACCCAGTGGGCGTACCTCGCCCTCCTGCCCTCGGGGGAGACATCCAGAGGGGTGACTGCTGTCTGGGGGAAGGAGGAGCCAGCTTGGGCTGACTTCTCAGCCATGAGGCGCCTGGGAGCAAGACGGGGCCAGAGCTGGGATAGTGGGAACAGGTCCCGCGGCCCAAGGCGCGGGAGTGCAGCAGGTCTCGCCTCGTGCCAAGGGGGGTCTTGAGGGTTCAGAAGGTTCCTCTGTATCCCTCACCCCCCACCCGGGAGAACAAAGAACTAACCGCCCAGTCACCCACAGACCCTGAGTCCAAGAGTGACAAGAGCATTTCCTAAAACAGAGACCTGCTGGCTGTTCTATTTAGGGCCACCTGGGTCACTGTGGGAAGACTCGTTGCTCTGAGTCCTGGTCTAATGTCAAAGGTTGACTCGGAATCAAAATCAAATCCTGAGGGCTAGAGCAGGCAGGGCTCTTCCCTCCCAAAGGCTAATCGAGTTTCAGTCCCTGGCACACCACATGGTCCCATGACACCCGCTAGGAGTGATCTCTGAGCACAGAGCCGGGAGTAAACCCTGAGCATCACTGGGTGTAGCCCAAAAGACAAAAGAACAGAAATGTTGGAATCCCTTCAGTGCCCCTGGGGCTGCTGGGGAAAGAAGGGCCAGAGGAAGGCAGTCAGGATGGGAGCTATCGTCTCCACCCACCTGGATATTACTCATGGCTCACCCAGGGAAGTGACAAGTTGCAGCTTTCAAGACAGAACGGAGGTAACGAGGGAGAGAAGGAGACACAGGCCAGCCCTGCCCTGCAGACAAACAGGAACATTTCCCTGTCCTGACCAGACCCCACAGACTCACCTCCAGGAGGCTTCCCACCTTCCCCCGTGGGAGGGCAGGCAAGCTCACTCGGCAGTGCCAGCCTCTTCGTGGGCCTCAGTGGCCCAGGAGAAGCCACACCTGGCGGTGAAACCCTCCACCTGCCACAAGAGAGGAACCACTTGCTGTTTGGAGATAATGGTTGTCTCCATTTCCCACCCAGCCTGGGTCAGCCTCTCTCCCGGCCCCCTGCCTGCCCCTGGTACCCTGCCCACGTGCTGCTCGCTCCGAATAGTTCCCGTGATGGGCCCCAGTCTGCCTGGGCCAGCCTCCCGGAGGTCGCTTCTTTGGGAAACCGAGATGCACTTTTGGCTTTCCAGAGACCCCATCGCATTGTATCAAGGCAGCCTCTGTGATCTGTAGCCAAACAGACGCGAGGAACAAAGCCCCAGGAAAACACGGGGTGTTTCTGCAGGCGCAGAGCTGAGGTGGCTATGAAGGGTGCTCTTCCGTAGGCCCACTGGGCGAAGGGGCCCACAGTATCTCCCCTCCAACACCCAAATGCCAGGCCTGCTGCAGGCCTGCGGGGGCTAGGACAGGGCACCTGAATGAGTACCAAAGCCAGGGTGGGGGGTGTCTTTGAAGATGCCGATGAGACATTGCCGGGAGCAGGACGGCGCGGGCAGAAGGATGCCTTGCCTCGATTAGCACTGAACCAACAGTGAGCCTGACCTTCTCCTCGGAAACTACCCCAGCTGCAACTTCCTCCGATGCTTTGCCTAATTGGCTTCACCACTGGGGGGGAACAAGTCCTGGAGAGGAATGAGAGCAGCCGGTTTCGTTCCACCATCAAAGGCAGACAGGAGGCTGCATGGTGATTTCCAAGGCAATTCAAAATTAACTTCAAATTACCAGGGGCCACCTCCCTCCCCGCCCGGCCCCCTCCCTGCCTGCTTTGACCCGACTCTGCTCATGAAAGCAAAACTAGTCACAGCCTCCCCGGGCTCTACTTTGAAGCCAGCCCATGTTTTTCCACTTCACCCTGCACCCTCTGGCCAGCGGTTTCCACCGCCTCCCAAGGAATCGATGAGGAGGCGCAAACACCCACTTCTTCCAAGAAGCGGCTCACGGCTGCCAACAGCTTCCCAGCCAAGAGACCACCACCGGGTAGCTCGATGGAGGCTGCCAGCCACCAGCCAGGTAGGGTGGCTTCAGGGAGGCGGGGGGGGGGGCTGCCTGGCACTGTGCGTTGTTCTGATGTATCCCAGGAGGGAGGGAGAGGAGAGAGACCGCAGAGCCGTGCTCGAGAGATGGGGGTGAGGGAGTCCATTTTCCCACGGCGCTCTTGGGAGCCCCCAGTTCCTCCACGTGGCCCACCTCTGGCAGAAGGCGTCTCCCTGCCCTGCCCGCAGGAATCACCCCCTCCCTCCCAGAACTTCCATTCTTGCAGCTCTGCAGCCCCCCGGGTTCGGGCGTGCACAGCTGGCTTCCCTGCCCGCCATCAGGAGCATCCTGAGGACCCTAACCCGCCTGATGGCAGGAATGGGGGAGTGGGTCTCATTGTGAACTGCTCCCCCCCAGCTCCAGGACAGAAGGAGCCACTCCACCCCCAGGTCCCCCCGTGTCTTCATCAGAGGCAGAGCCCAATGACCACTTTGCAAATTCGAGGCTGGCTTCCTTCAAACATTGCAAGAGCTTGTTTTTCCTCCTCTAATGACCGAAGAAAACACACATGGTATGAATGTCCCTGACCTCGTCTCTGTTTCTACTTGCCCCGAGACTATAGACCAAGAAACCAAATTTCCCTTCAGCATTGGACCCGGGGCTGGGCTGCTTCCGGTCAATTAAGAATTTAGTGGTGAAGGGGCTTCTTCTCCACTTGTAAGCTGACTCACATGGAGGAACTGGGCTGCGTTAGAGCCTCCTGGTTCTGCTGACCCAACACCCAGTTGGGCTCTGTGGGGCCCTGCCAACAAGCACCCACTGAAAGTAATCATTTGAGAACCTCCCTCCAAAAGGGACACCCCGTCACCAGGTCCTTTTGTGCAGAGGAAGCTTTGATCACTCGTAAGCAACCCCCAGGTTGCAAGACTGGGGTGGGGTAGGGGGCCATTGCTTCCCAGTCAAACCGATCCGGGCTGTTTGCAGTAGGAATGGAACAGGGTGGGCAGAAAAGGCCTGTCCAAGCTGAGGCTTGACTGACAAGACTATGCCAGGGCACTTGGATCGCACCGGGCAGAGGAAGCAGACTGCGAGGCTCAGGGTAGAAACGGAGCCCGACGTGGTCA
Organism: Sorex araneus; assembly: GCF_027595985.1. NCBI lineage: Eukaryota > Metazoa > Chordata > Mammalia > Eulipotyphla > Soricidae > Sorex > Sorex araneus. The sequence goes on from NC_073304.1 coordinate 103,025,643, forward strand.
GAGAATCGGGGAAGGCAGAGCGGCTCATTGCGGGGGGCCAGGGGTCGGAGGAGCCAGAGGCCAGAAGCCCCTGCCTCTCCCAGGAATGGCTCAGAGCTGACAACCACTGAGAACTGAGGGAGGGTGTTCCCGGGGGGGGGGGGTGAGGCCCGACGGTGGAGCTGGCTGTGGCGTGAATGATGGAGTCACCAGAGAGGGGCAGAAAGCCTGCTGTACATCCCAGGAGAGACCGGACTTCTGGCGTCAGAGGGGCAGGAGGGAGAAAAGCCCAGAGACTCAGGGTCCAGTTTGGAAGTAGCACTGTATCACTGCCGTCCCGTTGTTCATCGATTTGCTTGAGTGGGCACCAGTAACGCCTCCACTGTGAGACTTGTTACTGCTTTTGGCATATCGAATACACCACCGGGAGCTTACCAGGCTCTGCCGTGCAGGTGAGATACTCTCGGTAGCTTGCTGGGCTCTCCGAGAGGGACGGAGGAATTGAACCCAGGTCGGCCGCTAGTTTGGAAGTGGAGACAATAAATTCTATTGTCTTCTACCCTTGTAAGATTGTAGTGGGGGCAGGGAGACCAGGCCCGAGGCTGGCATCCGTGACTGAGTCGTCCGCTGAGCTGCACTGCAGAAAGGTTGGGCTCGGGGGGGGGGGGGGGGGGGCAAAACATCTATCTTGGTGCCGCTGTCAGTGTGTGGTAACTATCGTCACCCTCCTCGTCCCCGTGGGGGTGCTGGGGCACATCTCATCTGCTGGGGACCAAGGCCAGGTTGGCTGCCTACAGGGTGAGCGCCTACTGCTGTCCTGTCTTGCCAGACCTGTCTTCGTTCTTTTATGAAAACTCGTCAAGCAGTGCGGGCCTGATGGTTCCACCAGAGCAGTGCCGGGTGGGGCTGCGTGCCAGGGCGTGGAGAGGGACCTGGTGCTCTGGCCCTGGTGCTCTCCCGCAGCCCCAAGGCCAGTTCTCTGTCCTCATCTGGGGCTGGTGCAGGGTCCCCAGTCCAGGTCTGCCTGGCACCCTGCCCTGCCGGCTGTCCTCCCTGGAACTCGCCCTCCCGCAGGCCGGCTCCCAGAAGCAGCTGTGAGGTAGCCATTAGTGCCATCCTTGTCACGGCGACGTCTCGGGAGTGTCTGCGAGCCCACCCAGTTTGCAGAGTGGAGGCTGAGAACCCTGAGGGAGCCTCTCAGACTTCCCCAAGGCCCCGGAGGTCACCCACCACCAGCCCACATGGGCCCTCAGCCCCGGCCCCCTGCCCCGGGAGGGCCGAGAGCTTTGTGTCCTCTGGGCCGCGGCGCTCAGCCCGAGGGCTCTGCAGACGGGGCGTCCCCAGCGAGCCAGCAGACATGACTAGAGCGTGTTTGAAAGAACGGCTTTTCCACATCTGCCCCGTCTACTTAAGCTCCCACTGGTCACGATCCAGAGACACACAAACAAATCTCGAACCCGAGCAACTTGTGGCAGCGATTTCTTCAGACCCTAATTATTAAAAATCTTAGAATTCCTGGGGCTGGAGCAATAGCACAGCGGGTAGGACGTTTGCCTTGCATGTGGCCGACCCGGGTTCGATTCCCAGCATCCCATATGGTCCCTTGAGCACCACCAGGAGTAATTCCTGAGTGCATGAGCCAGGAGTGACCCCTGTGCATCGCCGGGTGTGACCCAAAAACCACAAAAAAAAACCCTTAGAATTCCTAGATATTATATTATATTATATTATATTATATTATATTATATTATATTATATTCATAACAAGCAATTGTCTAGCAATTGCATTTTCGGCAGGTATGAGCAGTGGTAGTACTGGTCTCGAAATATTGAAGGTAACTAAAGTAGAGAAAGAATATTTGCAAATTTTCTGCCACACAGGTAGGGGGAGGTGTGGAATGAGGAGGTGGATACTGGGGATTTTGGTGGTGGAAAATGTACACTGGTGAAGGGATGGGTGTTTGATGACCATATGATCAAAGTTCAAGTATGAAATTTTTGTTACTGTACCTCACAGTGACTTAATAAAAAATTTTTTTAAAATTTAAAAAAGAACAGTTTTCTTCTGGGGTGGTAATGTATAAGTGTGGACATGGATTTAAGAGTGTGTATGAGTGTACATGTGTGTATGAATCAGTATGTGTCTGCATGTATATTTGTATATGAGCGTACAAGTATAAGAGCTAGTGAGTACAAGTGTTTGTGTGTGCATGTGTGTGTAGTAGTGTGTGTGTACACAAGAATGAGTGTGAGTGTGTATGTGTGATATAAGTGTGTGTGTGTGACAAGCCCAGAGAGTAGCAGAAGACAGAGGGTCCACATGTAGCTGAATGAGGGTCCCCTCTACCAGCACCCCTGTCCCAGAGAACAATCAAGGCCTCAACTCCAGTTTTCTGTCCATCCAAGCGCCCCAGTACGGAGGGGCCATCATCCTAAGGAAGAGGCACCTTCTCCTCACTGCCCCACGGCCTGACAGGGCAGTTCCACTCAGAGTGCAGGTTCCCTTGGGGGTACACGAAGACTCAGGGGGACCTGGTTGTTATTCACTTGTACCCTCCAGAGAGCCCTCTATTCCCGTAGCTGGTGGTTCCCCTCAGCCTGCCACCCCCACGGCTCCCCCACCCCGCTGGCACCCGAGCACAGACTAGGCATTTGCTTCTGTTCCTCACGCATCCCCCCACCAATGTACCAAAGTCGATGCAGTTCCCCTGCTTTGTGCCATGCTCTCAGAGGCAGCTGAGGTTTCCCACCTGAGTGCGGGGCTCCAACAGTGCTTCTGGAAGCTTCTGGCTTCCCACACCACCATCTCTTTCTTTGTTCCCTGCCCCGTGTGTGAATCCTTTTTTGCTTTCCTCACCCTGCAGCCCTTTCTGGGGTAATTCTCCAGATGAGACTTTCTTGTGACATGGCATGTGGGCTGTTTGCTGGCTGACGGTCTTGTGTGACACGGGTGAAAGCAACCTCCAGGGCTCAGGAGCGTCTCACAGCCAGAGCTCTGCCTTTGAGTCTTGACATTCATTTATTCGTTCAACAGACATTCACTTCCATTTGACCCCCCAGGTAGCGCACGCATGTGTGTATGTGTGTGTGTGTGTGTGTGTGTGTGAGAGAGAGAGAGAGAGAGAGAGAGAGAGAGAGATAAAGAGAGAGAGAGAAATAAAGGTTTTGTTTGTGTATACACATACACATAGAAAGATTGGTTCCCCTGGGAACTGCATCATGGGAGAGCATTCAAGAAGCAGGGGGTGGTAATTCTTTTGCCAGCTGGGAGTACTCCTCGGGAAGGAGAATCTCTCGCAGCGCCTTCTGAGTTATGTACAAGTCTCTTCCCCCTCTCAAACCAATGAGCCCGAGAAGGTTCTGGGACCATCTGGGTGCCAGGTGGGATGGGAAATCCGGCAAGGCTCAGATGTTTGGGCCCTCAGTGACCCTCAGGCTCCCGGTGCCCACCAGCAGACACCCCTGCATCTCTCTAAGCTCAGAGCACAGTCTTGGCCAAGTCAGATCTGGGAGCAGAATCCCCAGCAGGGGCCAGAGCCCCTCGGCATTATGCCTAAACCAGACTGAAAAAGGAAACACCCCAATGGGAAGCGAGAGTCAGGGGGGCCCTGGTCACCCCAGCCTCGGGGAATGGCCCCACCGTGCAGGCAGGTTGGATCTCTCCACCCCCACCCCAGTTCCAGGGGGTGGACCTGACCTTCCAAGCGAACTGGATGATCCAAAGCACCCCCAGTGGTGATGGGTCCAAGTAATGTGGAGATAAGGCCGTCAGCTGGACAGTCTGGCTTTGCCTTAATGGCCACTAGAAATAGCATTCTTGGGGCTGGAAAGTGGGCACAGCAGCCTTGCGCATAGCCAGCCTGGGTTCAAATCCAGCAACCGTGTCTGGGAGCCTTCTGGGAGTGATCCCGAACACCAGATATGGCCAAAACAAAGAAAGGACACTCTCTGTCTGCATGTGATACTCAAAATGCTCACAGCGCCCCGGAGCCAGTCCTGGCCACTGAGACCACGCTGGCTGGAGGCAAGCACTCTGGAAACTGGCAAGAGCGTCACACAAGCTCACTCCTCTCGCACCTGGCTATGAAGTGGGTGACTGACGCAGCTGCAGGCAGCTCTTCTGTGACCCTGAGGCCGACCCTGCCCAGAGGAGAAATGAGTGAGAGGCTGCCCATCTCGAGCCCACATGGACACGCCTTTGCCTTTTATCCTTTTGCCCTCGGCTGCTGTACGTCGTGACAGATCTGGGGGGCTGTGTTTGGGCCTCCATTTCCTCGTTTCACGCATGGTTGGACTGGGGCCCAGAGCAGAAGGGGCTGGCTGGAACGCTGGGAGCCTTCTCGACCTTGTGCACGTCAGACTAGTGTGCTTTTAATAAGCCAGACACCTCTTCTAGCACACTCTCCGCGGCACCGAAGACGCAGTAAAGGTTTGCGGACTGAACTCGTTGCCCACCACGAACAGCTTCAGAGAGCAGGCTGGTGGGCAGGAGAAGGGCGGGCTGGGAGGGGGTGGGGTGATGCTGAGGGCGACAGGAGGAGACGTGCCCCAGAGTCGTGTCTGTTTCAGCTGTGCCCACACACTGGCAGAGCCAGGCTTTCTGTGGGGACATCTCTGCTCCCGGCAGCCAGAAACAAGGAGCATCAAAGTACAATGAGCTGGTGAGGTTGTTGATCACCAGAACCAAGAGAGGCTTCCAGAGACAAACTCAGTCGTGCCCAGGCTTCTGTCCTAGTTCTCCAAACAAGGGGCTTTGAGATGCTGCCCCAGGGCGACGGGAAGACGGGGGCCCGAACTTCAGGCTCAGGTGTAAGCAAGGTGGCCAGAGGTGGTGATGCAGCAAGGCCTGTCAGCAGGCCTGGGGTTCAAGTCTGCCCACACACAGTCGTTCATGGGTGTTGGCGAGACCGGGTGTTCTCTGCAGAGCTTCGACCACCCTTACATGTAAAATGGCAAGGACAGAAGTTCACTGGAGCTTATCATCTAGAAAAGATGTAAGGTGCACATGGTCACATGGCACACATACTGTACGCATACAAGTCATATCTATGTGTGTGTGTCAACATACTTGGACACGCATAGGCAGAGATGCCAGCAAGCTTGCCTGAGCCTTGTACGGTGTCAGGTCTTACAGACGTAATACAGTGTGTTGGGTATATTATGTAACACACGGAGGTTTCTGGGGAGCGTCTGGTAATCAAACACATTAATGCTTCTGTAGGGAAACATATAAATATTTACAGTAAATGGAATAATTAAGACCATAAATAACCTCACATCACTTTAGCCTGGAACTTGCCACCTTGTGAGCTATAAAAAAAAATCTCTCGGTTGTCAGAGCTTTTGCAATTTTTAGGCTCTGGGCTAAGGGACCGAGGACCTGAAATGGTTCCCACATCATCAGCTGTCAGAGAACCCCAGGACGTCCAGCCAGACCCCACATAGCTCAGCACGCAAGCACGCTCATAGGCCATAGCACCCTAGCTGGGGGCCTGGGGGGGGGGGCTCCTAGAATCCCATAGGAGTCCCTTGCCCACATCTTCAGAGCCAGTGTTGGAGAACCATGAGTTGTTGCATGCAGGCACCAGACAGCTCTCCCACAGCCGAGCCAGTCTGCTTCTGCACACCCTCCCTGCCCCACACCCGGTCGAAGGCCATGCTTCCCACTAACCAGGACCAGGATGGAAGCAGGGACCACTGGCCTGCCTCTACCCTCTGTCCTCTGCCCTCACCTGTTCCCTAATCATTCTGAACAGAGAGAAGAACCTATCTCGGGGCCAGAGAGATAGCACAGTGGGTAAGGCACGGGCCTTGCACACAGCCGACCAGAGATCAATCCATGGCGTCCCATATGGTTCCCTAAGCCCTGCCAAGTGTGATCCCTGAGATCTTGCCGCACTCAGCAATGAAGGAACCCGGCGGGCACCACGATACCAGAGAATTCTCCGGGCCCCATACAGAGCCAATATCTCTGGGACCCCCAGATGGAGTAGGTACAGTCTCCCCACCTTCTCCAGATAGAATCCTGATGGCCATGAGCTTCTACACGCATGGCTCCGGTATGTGGCTACAGGACTATCCTTCTGAATTGTACAACCTTTCCTGATATACAAAGTGAGCAATGGAAAATAAATGATCTAGCATCTGCCCCTGTCCAAAACTAGAAAGAGAGTGGTGACACACAGGACCTCGCAGGACGGGGGGTGGAACTGGCCCCTCTCCCTGCCCCAACGAGGCCCCAAGTTGCCACCCATGAATGGCTCCTGGCTCCTGAACGGCCATGATCCCAGAGGCACACAGACCAATCTTGGAACCCAGCAGCTCTTGGCAGAAATCCCTCCAGACTTATTATTAAAATATCAGAAATCTGAAATGCTCTTCATGTCAGCAATAGAAAACATATTATCTAATGATGCCTTTTCAGCAGGTCTGAATGTTGGGGGAAATTCCAAATAATAATGGTGGATCTTTTGTCAAAATATTGAATGTGATTAAAGCGGAGAGAGAGTAAGGTGGAAATCATCTGCCACATAGGTGGGGAAGGGGTGGGACGGGGGTATACTGGGGTTCCTGGTGGTAGAGGGTGTGCACTGGTGAGGGGATGAGTGTTTGATCATTGTATGACCGAGACTTAAACTGGAAAGCGTTGTAACTGTTCTCACCATGATTCAATTAAAAAAAAAGTGATCCCTGAACACAGAGCCAGGAGGAAGCCTTGAGTACTGTCAGATGTGGCCCCAAAACAAAAAAAAATTGGGTGAGACCCCTTCCTGCCCCAACGGAGACAGCCCCAGCAGCCAAAAAAAGCTCCAGAACTCAACTGCCGCCGTGCTCACAGCTGCTCTCCACACGCTCAGACGAGCCTCACCCATGATTGAATCTATTCCTGGACATCTCATACTTTACACCACCAATATACCAAGAGTAGCACAACACATTTGATTGGGAAGGCAACCAATCTTAGAGGGTAATATATTTATACAGATATATATATATATGTGCACATATATATTTATATAAGCACACAAGGCTCAATCTTTAACAACATGTTACTAATCTCCTATAGAAGGGCTTAATGGATCCTGGATGAAATACAACAATCTTCACACACACACACAAAACCCCAAAATTAAAAAATATAAAACTTTTATATTTAAAAAAAAAGAACCCATCTCATTTGTTCCTTTAAGCAAAGCTGCCGTGCTCTGGCGAAGGCCCTCTGCCTCCTGCTTCCCCTAAACCGTGCCTTCAGCAGCTCCCGGGCCAGTGCAAGCAGGAACCTGGTGTGTGTTACTGAATCTGGAGGGAGCTGGGGGTGGGGGAGAAGGGCCTTCCTGCCCCCTTCTCCTGCCTCCCCGAACAGCTTCCCTGCTCCTGCATGCAGGTCGGGGTGTGCCAAGGCAGCCCCTGGCCCTGAGCCAGCCCGGGCTTCCCTCTCCCACCCATGGGCCGGTCTGCCCACCTGGACCGGGTTGCTCTCGCCTCCTGCTTTGCTCAGCCGCTTCCCTGCATTCAGCCGAGGCCCCGGCTCTGCACAGGAAGTGCCTCCAGAGTGAGGCCATCTTAGTCGGGGAATTTATCCCATCTGGGTTTTGGTTTGGCAGCCACACCCGGGAATGCTCAGGAGTGGCTCCTGGCTCTGCATTCAGGGGTCACTCTTGGTGGTGCTCCAGGGACCATATGGGATGCTGGGGAGGAACCGAGGTCAGCCCAATGCAAGGCGAGCTCCCTACACGCTGTTCTCTCCGTCCAGCCCTTCTGCCTGGGTTTTAATTTGGTATAGGGCCACTCCCAGTGACGCTCAGGCTGGAGAAGGGGCCGTGCAGTGCAGGGATGGAACTCAGGGTCTTGCATATTCTGAGCATGTTCTCTCTCATTTTTACTTTCTCTCCAACCCCAGGGGGTGCATTTTGCGTCGGGAAGTACAAAAGCCAAAATCCCCCTCTACCTTGCAGCAGGCAAGGGGCTGCAGCCTTGCCCAGTACAGAGCATGTGGCAGGGCCAGCTGACAGACTGTTCTTGGAAGAACCCTCCAGCCCCAGCTCAAGGCCAACTAGATGCGCTCAGGGAGGGTCAGTGAGAGGCCTGAGAAAGTGAGGCTCCAGGGAACCCATTTAAGGTGGACTCCCTCTCTGGGTCCCAGCACTTACACATCTCAGAAGGATGGCCACCTTTAGGCTGTCCCCAGGCAAGATTGGTGCTTCCTCCTAGACCCAGAGTGGACAGGAGGGAGGCCCCCTGTCCACCCAGACCCATACTGAGCCCTGCTCGCAGGGGACAGGAACTGGCTGGGATGATGTACGTGCTCCTGTGAGCTTCTCTTCCTCTCTAGTGCACAGATCTGGTGGTTCTCAATAGGCCTTTCCTGTCTTGTGAAGCTGCATCAGTTGGAAACAGAGCCCAGAGTTGCTGCTTTTAGAAGGGATTTAGTATCAGAACTTAAAATATATATATATTGGGGGAGGGGGAGTAGCAGGCTTGAGTCGGGGCTCAGCAATGTCTCTGCCACACCCCAGAACTGGCCCCCCAGGGAGCCACTGCCTTTGACCCAGGCAGGGCCCAGGAGCCAAGGTCACTTGGCCTGTTCCCTGGCTTTACTCAGGTCCTACAGGGCTGGAGCTTGTGGCACAAAGAGTGACAGGTGAGCTCCACATCTGCCCACCTCATCTGTCTGCAACAGGTAGGGGGGCTAGAGCAACAGTACAGCGGGGAGGGCATTTGCCTTGCAAGCAGCAGACCTGGGTTCAATCCCCAGCATTTTGTACGGTCCCCCAAGCACCGCCAGGAATAATTCCTGGGTGCAGAGCCAGGAGCAACCCCTAAGCATCGCTAGGTGTGACCCAAAAAAGCAAAAAAAGAATAAAATAAATAAAAAATGCATCAGGGAGGGACACTGGGCTTGCACCCTCCCTGCTGCCTGACCTCCACTGGTGACATCTCACGGGCAGTGTGAGACTCACAGTCAGGATTCCAGCTGCTAGGAGTCTGGGAGCTTCCAGGGCTCTCCTTGCAACTCCTGCCTTTCAGGAGGACACAGGGGAGGCGAGAAGGCCCTGCAGAGGCCAGTGAGGAGAAGCAAAGGGAGTCAAGTTCATTCCCAAAGTGAAGGCCCTGCCAGTGTGGACTAACAGGGCAGGAACCTGTGCCACATAGCCCTGCCTGCGCCAGCCTGCCCACACTCAGCAAGGCCAGGGGACACCTGGCGGGTATACTTGGTTGCCCATGAAGAATTAGGCAGCCCCCGAGTATCACATGATTAGGATTAAGACATGTTTCCCTTTGCCCTACCCATGACTCTGGAATCCTGATGAATCAAACTTCATCTCCGGCATTTGCCTCCCTCCTACCATCAGGCTCGCCCCTGCCTTTGGAATCTCTCCTTAGTGAATTCCTGATTTGCTTTGCAAAATCTTGGCTTTGTGTTTCCTAAGTGCTTTTCCGGGCTCTCAGGCACCAAGATTTGGAAGGAAGTTGGTATCTGGGCTGAGCACTGGGTGGCTGGGATGTCAGCCAAAGCTCCCCTGGCCCTTTAAATTCCTATCAGATAACCTCTCAGTACTTGTATTGCAAACTATAATGCCTAGGAGAGAGAGAGAGAGAGGGAGAGAGAGAGAGAGAGAGAGAGAGAGAGAGAGAGGGAGAGAGAGAGAGAGAGAGAGAGAGAGAGAGAGAGAGGAGAGAGAGAGAAGAGGGAGAGAGGCTGGGGGCAGTGGTGGGAAGGAAACTGGGGACACTGGTGGTGGGAAATGTACACCATTTCAACACCTGATGAAAAAACAGGTGTTGGAAAAATGGGTTTCAGTCATACCAATTTTTGGTATGACTGAAACCCAATCATGAACAACTTGGTAACTATGTATCTCACAGTGATTCAATTAAAAAGGAAAAATAAAGTATAATGAGTCTCACACCCCTGGAACCCATGTGTTCAGGGCGTGCATGGAATCCCCCGCTTCCCAGGCTCCAGGTGTGAGCGTAAAGCCCCAGCACCACCTCTGCACCAGCCCCTGCCCCAAGACGCTACTGTGAGCTCAGTTTCTTCCCGACATGCCAACCTGCTCACCAGAACAGGCACTGGCCCGAAAGTGCCCTAATATGGCTCTGAGCACAGCACACCACAAATGCCCCGGGTTCCCGCTTGCTCACTCTCTCTCTTTCCGCTCAGAAAAGTGTCAAATTAGTACTGAGCCTCTCTGATTCCACAGCTTCCTCCTCTGCCCCCACACTCAAAATGGGGTCTGCAGCCTGCAAAGCGCCTCTGCAGACTTGACCCTTTTTAGGGACTCCCTCACTCTGTCTCCACGTCTTCTCCGTATCTCATTTCTGTCCTGCCCCCTCTCAGGAGCCAGAGTGAAACCCTTCCCAGCTCCGTCCGTCGGCCAGCTTGTTATTTGGGGGTCCTGCTGACAAATCTGCCTGCAGAGTGCTCTCGGCAGCTCCGTGACTCACGGAGAAAATTTCTCAAAGCCCGAGCCTGTTCTGTGACATTCATTTCAGTGCCAGCTGCTAAGACAGTAGGTGTTCCGCCTCATTACACAAGTGTACAAAGTTATATATGGGTATAAATATTTTACATAGAGCCATAAAATCACGCGTCTCCATGTCTTCATTCATAGACAAACTGCTCAGAATTTCTTTGGGTCAGTGACTGAAATGACGGGCTCAGAGCTTCATAAAACTGCGAAGTGATCGGCACTGCCCACTGTGGCTTTGCCTGCCCCCCTGGGACAGCTCCCACTCTGGGGTGCCAACATCTCGAGGGACGGGAACCCCACAGCTGTCCTCTCAAGTAGCCAGCGGGAAATCGGAGCCTGGCTCTGTGCGCACTCTCATTGCACTCTGATGGTCCTCGTTGGCTGCTGACCTGGGCGGCTTCTCCAGTCACGGTTTGTGAGCATGTGTGAACCATGTTACAATGAAAGATGCAGTCTCTCACCCATACACCCCGAACTCCTGCTCCACATGAAGTTCCGTGCCAAGAACCACCTCCCGAGATCAGTGCTGTGGACCTCTGGGCCTGACCTCTGGGCCGCCCTGAGCACACTGGGGTATTAAACAGCTCTGGGGGCCTCGCCCCCTGGACAGGATAGCACCCCATTAGTCCTCAGCCAAGACAACCAAGAATGAGTCCAGACTTTGTCAATCGAGGACACAAAACTGGACCCCAGTGGAGAGCCGACACCTTGGTCTATCGAGATACATGTTGTACACACAGGAATATATAGCTCCATACAAACAATGAAATATTTATATGTCCTTATTTTCAGTTGGCATCTGGTCTAAACTTCTCATTCAATCAGCATATGCACAAAACAGAAAAGTGACATATTTTCCTCCTTTTCTCTTAAAAATTAATGTCATCTGTGATAATAGTGACATTTGCAGTGATTAAATAATTATAATCGTCTTATATTTTCTGTACAGTTTAGCATATGCTTTGTCCAGGGGTGAGAGAGAAGTATTGGGGACCCTTATTTGCCTCCCTGAGCCTCTGAAAACCCAGGTGGACAGATGCCTACCTCGCTGGAAGGTGGAAGTACCTTCTTCTGGGGTTTTCCACATCTCCTGGGAAGACCATTTCAAAAATGAGAAGAAAACAAGTTGAGGGTCAATAAATCCCCTGTTATGGGTTACTCACTAAGCAATAGAGCCTACAGGCAGGGAGGCCTGGTTCTGACAAACAGACAATCCCACACCAAAAAACCCAAAGCTCTCTTTCCCACTTCTTGGTTATTCCAGTCCACTCTCTTATTGTTGTCTCATTTTGTTTGCTTGTTTTTTGCTTTTTGGGTCACACTTGGTGATGCTCAAGGGCTACTCCTGGCTCTGCACTCAGGAATTATTCCTGGTGGTGTTGGGGGACCATATGGGATGCCAGGGATCGAACCTGGGTCTGCCACATGCAAGGCAAACGCCCTACCCGCTGTGTTATCACACTGGCCCCTGTCGTCTCATTTTGGAGATCAAACTATCCATGCCAGTGCCATGGGAAACACAAAGAAACACAACCAGCCTTAAGTGCACCTGTCCCCAGGGAATGTCACCTCTGCTCACGTCTCACCAACCAAATTAAGATGCACAATCATCCCTGGTGTCCAAAGCAAGAACACCTCCTGCAGGAAGCTCCCAGGACACTGAAGGCCAGGAACAAGTCCTCAAGTGCTCACAACTAATCTAACTTCCCTCGCTGAGACGCTCCTACCCTGGTCTTCTCACCACCCCACCCCTTGGCCTGCTCTACAACAGCCTCTTCGTTGTTCACTTGACATATCCACACATCCTTCTTCTGTCCTGCCCTCATAGATTGATTTTTCATCTCTCTCCAGTCCTTTAAGGAGTCATGCCATGCCACCACCCCCTAGGCTTTCATCAAAGGTCACCGGGAAACAGTTTTCAAGCATACAAACCCCTCACTTAGTCTTTACTGAGGCCACATGGACTGTGTTGAAGAGACTAGACTCCGGGACTTTCTTCCATAGAGCTGTTTGGGTCCCCAGGTTCAGGCCGACAGATCGAAGAGTTGGACAGAATGCCTGGCCCCCTGTTAGGTCCCTGACACTACACAGCACCCCCCAAACCACCGGTTGGTCTTGGTGGCACCCAACATTCCCAGGCACTGCAAATGTGAGGCTGCCTCTGTCAGATTAATTATTGCCAGGAATGACCCCCCACAGCCCCTGGGCCCTTTGGGGGAGCAGTCCTCCCCCCAAAAGAGCCCACAGTAGGTTCTCTAAGCACTGTTGTTGTTGCGGTTTGGAGCAGAATGATTGTTTGGAGGGGAGGAGCTGTCCTGTGCATTGCAGCGTGTCTGGCAGTGTCCCCGGCCCTCCTCACGAGATCCCAGTAGCACCCCGAGTTATGATGACCAGAGTGTCCCCAGCCCCTGCCAGTGTCCCCTGTGAAGACGGGGCAAAGTCATGCTCCATGGAGACTCACTGGTCTCAAGCACCTCAGCTCACGGCTGCTCCTGTGTCTCGTTCTTGGACCCAGCATGAGTGATGGAGCTCAGAGCCCTGGTGTTGCTCCACAAACGGGTCCCAGCTCTACTCCAGACTGCTGCCGAGAAGTCGAGGCGGCACCGATGAGCTTTCCCCTCCCACCCAGCCAGGCGGGACGCAGGTGCAGGACCAAGCCCGTGACATGCTCTGGGAGCAAACCCAGGGCTCACTACAGAAAAGCCTGTTAGGAGCATAGAGAGGCTGAACCATGGGGCTGGACATAGTGACAACAGGCACACCATGATGCCCCATGTCTGCGCCCTCTCTTGTAGTTCCTGTACCAGTGTCACAAAAATAATGTCCCTTGATCGTCAAACAACCCTGAGAGGTTTTTCTCTGGGGAGTGTGGGGGGCAGGAGGAGTAGATGAGGAAAATGAGACTCACAAAGGACAGACCTCCCAGCCTGCACGACAGTGAAGTGGCAGCACTGGACTAGGACTCAGATGCCCTGACTAAAGTTGGTTCTTGCAGGTAGAGTGTTCGCCTGGCGGGGGGCCAGCCTGGGCTCACGCCCCAGCGCCACATACAGTCTGCAGAGTGCACAGAGCAGGGTGTGATCACCCCCAAAAAAGACCAAAATAAAATAAATAAAACTGGTTGTGCCAACCCTCTCCCGCCCTGAAACACACGCGAGCACACACACACACACACACACACACACACACACACACACACACACAGACAGAGTTCAAAAGGCTTCCAGGGCCAAGACCACACTGTGTGCTATGGCAAAGGCACATGTGTGTCAAGGAAAGTTAGGACGGGGTGCGAGTGGCAAAGAGAAAGTGCTGGCTCCTTTCATCTCAAACATCCCCCACATCCTTTCATTCCCCCCTTCCCTTCCCTCAGGTGGGGTTGTGATGCTCAGAACCCCACCTGAGGTTGTGTGTGCTCTGCTGGGGTGCTCCCCCAGGCCCTCACTAAGCTGTGGTGCTCACACCCCATTGTCAGGAGGTCAGACTGCAGTGCTCGCTGACCTCACCCCCCTAGAGGTGGTGCTTGCACACCCCTGGCCCAGGGGGATCACACAGGGCAGCACTGCAGGGAAGGTGTGTGGCACGACTCTGAAATCCAGGGGTCAAACCCACAGTCTCGTGCTTGCGAGGTGGATTCCTTAGCCCCGAGTCCTCTCCCAACCTCCTCAAATCAAACTTTTCTCCCACAGCAGAGATCAACGCTTCAAAGTTCAGGCATTTGACTTAAAGGAACTGGCTTGTTCCATTCTGAACGCCTTGTTTCCAGCATGTGAAGCAGCACTGTGAAGAAATCAGGGCATGAGGGACTGGCCGGGCGCGTAGGGTGGGAGACATGGGGGTCCAGCAGACTTGCTGTCCGAGGTGAGCCCTAGATGAGCGGGGCTGGGCGGGGGTGGAGAAGGCGAGGGGCAGAGAGAGGCAGAGGACTCCGAGAGAAGGGGCCACTTTGTCGAGTCCTCTGAACGTACCAGGCCCAGTGGGAGAGAAAATAACCCAGAAACCCCTACTGAGAAACCAGGAGAGAGGAAACTTGAGATGCCAGCTGCCTTCCTGAGGGACACCCATCCAGGGGACAGTCCCAGGCATATGGCCCTGGAGAGTCCGACATCGAGAATATCAAGACATCTGCCTGCCTGTCAAGGTCAACAGCTTCCTGAAGGGCAGCCTCCTGGGGACCCCACATCAGCGGGGCATCCTACAGGGTCAGATGAGCACAGTCACATCCTGGCTCCCCTCAGTGAGGAAGGGAGCAGCTGTCCAAAGGCCAGACAGATGGCGAGGTCAGTAGATTCCTGTGGGGGTTATGGGTAGGAGGACTAGGTGCAGCCATGGACAGCAGTAGGAATGGTGAACAACACATCCAGCAAAGACACGTCCTTCCAAATGGGCCAATCCCATGTCATGTGTCTAAGTCCACTGGCCCAATCCCTGAGGCTGGCTGAGGGCATGTATGTTATGACCAGATCTGATTGGACGAGTCGTGGAAGCCACTCCCAAGGCAGAGAAGTCCACACCTGTGTGCCAAATTCCTGGGGCAGGACAAAGCCCTAACTAAAAGTAGACCTGCTTTTGGAAGGGGGATGCTGTTAGCGAGAGGAGTGCACCAAAGCAGGTTTGGGAAAGTTTCCTAGGGTATGTAAGGATTCTGACTGCAAGCGTCCTCATCTTCTCATCGTTCTCCCTGACTACCGTATCCCAAGCCTGGGGAATCAGGAGCCTTCTGCATGGAGAAGTAGATGGGAAACACACACACATGCACACACACACTTCATTTTCCCAGCCCAGGTACACACACACACAAACACACACACTGTGAGCACACACGCATGCACACACACACACACACACACACCGTTTTCCCAGGTACCCCCACACACAAACACACACACATATGCACACACACGCATGCGCACACACACACACACACCATTTACCCAGGTACACACACATGCATGCACACACACACACTTTTTGCCCAGGTACACACATACACAAACATGCACACACACACACACACACACCATTTGCCCAGTGAAAAGCTGTATTTCTGTCTAAGCCTGATCTGGGGGTTCCCTAGACTCAATACACATTTGCTATCTCTGACCTTTGGGAAGCTGGGTCTGTAGCCCCAAAAGGAAAGATTGGGGCACCAAAGTGGAGTCCACATCCGGCTCTTGAGATGCTATGACCCGTGCCCCTTGATCATGGAGGCAGAGTCATCTTCAGTAAAGTTAGGGAGACGCATCATGTAATCCAGGCCCAGGCCACAGACAGCAGACCTTGATCAGATCCCGCCATGACAAGGTTATCTTTCCAGAAGCTGGATTGGACCCCACCATGATGTGGTTCTCTTTTCTGCGGTCAGCCAGCCCATGAATGTCAACCCTAGGCACTGCTGGGGACCCTGAGGCATACCCCACAGCAGGCACACACAGGGGAGGTCAAGGAAGCACGGGGGTGGGGGGAGGGGGGCGGTACCCAGTGGCATATGGCAGTCATGGAGGCAGGTGGTCCCAGGCAAACTCTGGGCTCCTTTTGACTCACAGTCCCAGCCTCTGTCCTCTGTTCATGCCTGTCTAGCTCCCCTGGGCCTGGATAGACTGGACTCTGGGACACTGGTGGAGCTGTGGCACGCAGCTGCTGGGAACAGCACTGGAGCCCAGGGCTTCTCTAGGGGAGTCTGAACGTTCATCTTCTTGCAGGAGTGAACCGGTCAGATCCTCTCTACGCAACGTGAACTCTGTGGAGCGGCAGTGGCAGCATCACCTGACCCTTCCCAGACCTGGCTCTGTCATTCCCCAAGATCCCAGGGAGCATGTTGGAGCCTCAGAAGTGTTGCTCTGGGGGCAGAGCGATAGTGCAGAGGGTGGGCGCTTGCCCTGCACACGGCTGACCCAGCTTCCATTCCAGCACACAGGTGGTCTCCTGAGCACTACCAGGAGTGATGCCTGAGTGCAGAGCCAGGAGTGAGTCCTGAGCATCTCCAGGTGTGGCCTCGCCCCGCCCAAAGAGGCGTTGCTCTGCATGGTTTCTGAGCAGGGAGGCCTCGCCAGCTTCAGACACTCTTCCTGCACTTGGCTGTGAAAACCTGATCCCTGCCCTTGGGAGCCAACAGCAGGGAGTTCCCCAAAGACACCAGGCCCTACGGGTACAAAGATGGTTCACGGCACCAGAGAGATAAGACAGGAGGTCGGGTGCTGGCCTTGCACACAGCCCACCCGGGTTCAATCCCCGGCACCTCACATGGTCACTCACACTTCCCCAGAAATGACCCCTCTGTGCCAGGAGTATGTCCTGAGAACAGCCAGGGGTGACCCCATCCCCCCAAAAAAGGAATTCAAAAGATTTTTTAAGATACTCCTGGTTCTTTAGTCTGCAAGGAGGACAGCAGGGCAGGAAAGCCATGGCACTTGTGCCAGGGAAAGGGATCACGGAATCCGGGACATCCCTGCTTCCATGTGTGCCTCAGGGCCTGGGGCTCCATGCCTGCTCCTCTTCCCCCTGAAATGCTGTGTTTGTAAACAAGTGCATATGTGCTCCCATAAGGGATGGCAGGAGGGACCCAGCCCCTGCTAGGTGAGACCGTCACTTCCAGGGATGAGTCCTAGGAGCCACACTCCATCCTACCTGGGACATGGTTTAGGAGGTGTTGTCCTCCTAGATCAGAGGACGCCTGTCCTGTACTATCACTGTGGCTAGTCTCCACAGAGCAATGTAACTTGTGTTAAATGATGGCAGTCCCATCTATTTGGGGGTAAGTAGTAAAATATTGGGCTTTCTTCCCTCCTTCTCGAGGGAATGTCTAACAAGTGGCACATACGCGCTATAAAGAGCAGGTGGGGGTAAGACGGAAGCGTGCTGGATACAGAGGATAGAGAAGAGTTTCCTCTGCTCATCATTTCTCGCAAAACTCCAGCGATAGGAACGCTTTGACTCTACAGCAGGGAGCCGCGCATGCCTCCCCAGTGAGTCTGAGGGTGTGTGCAGATGTGTGTTGACATTACCTGGGAGTGGATGGGAGATGGCAGGCCCATGGAACCATACGTGCTATCACCAAAAGAGAGAGAGAGAGATTAAAACAAAGTTTTGTGCACCCCTCCCCATCCTATATTTTTTGTTGATGGGATTTAACATAAAATACTGCTGACCCAGCTGGAATCCAGAATCTGGAGTCGGCGTCAGATCCCCGTGCGCCATATTTTTGACTTGCAAATTCCTTCCAAGAATAGCTGGAGTGTCCTTATTAAGCCCGGCTTGTGATGCAGCCGTCCTCGGAGCCGTCTGCTCTGGCACTGTATAATTCATGGATTTGCCTTATGAAGTCAGGGCGGGATGGGAAGCATGGGCAGCCCGTGAACCTGGGCTGGCGCTTCCGTTCTCTGCGAAGGAACATGGGGAGGGCTGCAATTGGCCCAGCTCCGGGCCAGCCCGACGGGGACACCAGGCCTGCCCTTCTTTAGCTGGGTCCCGGCCCACCTGTCCATGCTTACTTGGGGTCAGGGAATTGGGAAAGAGAAACTTCCCGCCTTTCCCTGGCCGTGCCCCCACCAATCAGGAAACCAGCCTGCAGCACACGGTATTTTTCTGGGAGAGGAGGGCCCACACCGGCTGTGCTCAGGCATCACTCCTGGCGGTGCTCGGGAGACCAGGTGGAGTTTCAGGAGGCAAACCCAGGTTGACAGCACGCAAGGCAAGTGCCCTACCTTCTGTACTACAACTCTGAACCCAGCACACAGCATGTGGAACCGACTCTCAAACTCTGAGTGAGAAAGGATAGATGCGACCAGTTCCCCTGAGAGCCTGGACCAGGAGCCGTGCCAGCAGTGGGGGTGCAGGGCCAAGCACCCCTCACCCAGCCCTCGTCTAGGCCACAGCAGAGCAGAATGACAACCGTGCTTCCCAGTCTATGGAGAAATGTGGTGATTCCAGCCCCAGACTGACCCGGAACGTGGCCTAGGTCCCAGTGGACGTCTAGAGGCTCTGGATCCTGTGATTCTCTCTCTTCTAAAGAAGAGAGAGATGGTTGGCAGGGATGGTTGGGTCACATTTAAGGGTGCTCAGGGCCTAGGCCCAGCTCCGGGGTCTCTCCCGGTGGTGCTGCTGACCACGCAAGCTGAGAATGGACCCTGGGCCCCTGCATGCAAAGCCAGTGTTCAGTCAGCCCAGTTCTCACTCTCTGCCCAAGCCCCTGATGTCTGATGTTGATGGTCCCCAGAGGGCAAATGCAGCCCCCAGGGCAGAACACGACAGTCAGCATCTGGGGAGAAAGAAACCAGCAAATTATTTACATCGTAAAACTTCACCCAAAACACCAACCTTTGGGGCTGGAGAGACAGCACATCAGGTGGGCCACTCGCCTCGCACAGGGCCAAGCCCTGCTCTGTGCCCCGCACCTCACACAGTCCCTGGAGCCCCACCTCGAGTGCTCCCTGAGCACCGTCAGGAGTCAGCCCTGAGCACCGCTGGATATTCCCCTTCAAATTATATTTGTCCCTTTCATTACTGACATAGAGTGTTATTAATGTGAACACGTAGCATGAACAAATACTTATAAGTATGTTGGCGACTGTGGGACTTTTTTGTCGACTGTGAGACAGAAACAAAGAAGTCGAGGGCCCTCTCTCTCTCTCAGCCCTGCTGGTCCTTACAGGTGCCGCCTGCTCTCCTTGGCAGAATCTCTCCGACACGGGACCCCGTTAACACAGTCGGAATCAGCAGCTGGAAACATGAGAGTTGTGCAGGCCAGAGGCTCTTCCCCACAGCTGACCCTCCTTGCCCGTCCGCAGAAGGGGCTTCAGCACAGGGCCTGGCCCCTCCAGAGAAGTGGGCAAAGGCAGGGCTGAGGCTCCAGTCCCAGGCGGACATGTGTCCCCACGCCCGCCTCACCTCACGAGCCTGTCCCAGTCACAGGACGGGACACTCCTCCAGCCAGTAGCACCGGGGGTGCGCAGTGGCCTTGATCTGCCACCCAGGAATGCTCGGGACAAGCAGAACTTTCGACACAAACTCTGGCTCCTGTCCTTCAGCACCCAGCCCGGCAGAAGGGCAAGAGTTTCCATCTACGATGCCTCCTCGGAGCTGGGCGCAGGGTCTCAGCAGGCAGTGTCCAGAGAGACAGAAGGGAAGTCTAAGTGATCAAATGTGAAATATGTCCCCTGGAGCAGGCCCGGGAGTGGCTCAGCATGGCCTTGCCTGCACGAGGCCCCCAGAGTCCATCCCTGGCACCACAATAAGGAGAAAGACTCAGCCCAGGGAGAGATGTGTACTCCAGGGGTCACAGAAGATGGCCCCCTGCCTGAACACGGGGGCCTGGCCAACACATGTCCCAAGTAAGTATCCGGAAGAACGTTCCACAGGAAGTCAGGTAATGTGCTGCAACCTGGTTGGAACTGGAGAATGTCCCGTAGAGTAAAGCAAGCCAGGAGGGAGACAAACACACGAGCACTGCACTTCTCTGGGGTCTAGAGGGCCATCGGGTGAAGAAGTGTATTGCAGAAAAGGCGGGATGCCTGGTCGCGCCTGATCCCACAGTTTAGAGAGAAGGACAGACAAGGAAGGAAGTCAAGGAGAGAAGGAAGGAGAGAAAGGGAAAGAAGGGGGGAAGGGATGGGCTTCAGTTTTACTGGTGACATGGGAAACTGCAGCCATACACCCAAAACACAGACTCAACACACTGAGGACTCATGAGGCCTAAGCTGCGGCCACTGGAACTTTGTCATGTGCCTGTCGAGGTGGCTGGCGGGGCGGGGGGTGGAGCGGGACACGGGAACAGGGAGGGGGGAGGTTGACACTGGTGATAGGATTGTTGAAACCTCACCTCTCAATAACCTTGTAAATCACGGTTCTTTCATGAAATTTAAAAATTTGTTTAAAAACATTTTTTTTTTGCTTTGGGTCACACCTGACTCTGCACAGGGGTTACTCCTGGCTCTGCACTCAGGAATTATCCCTGGCGGTGCTCAGGGGACCATATGGAATGCTGGGAATCGAACCCGGGTCGGTCGCGTGCAAGGCAAACGCCCTACCACTGTGCTATCGCTCCAGCCCCCTATTTAAAAACATTTTAAAGGAAGTGCTCCAACAGAGGCCTCTGGGGGCAGGGGTGGGGTGAATATGGGGGGTGAATTCCCAGTCAGGCAGAGCAAAGCTCAGCATGGCTGGAGCAGGGGAAGCAGCGCCAGGTTGCTGACCCCAGGCCCAGGACGTGGCAGGAGCAGAGTTATATCTAGATGATGTGGGAGTGGGATGCTGCAAAGACAGAAATGCCGCCCACGCCTCAGACTGCCCTGTGAGAGGTCATCCAGGTGGGGTGCCCCAGGGAGCTGGCCCCCAGGATCCAGGACTCAGGGAATTCCTGGCACTGTGTTGGAGCGATAAGGTAGGGCGCTTGCCTTGCACACAGCCAACCTGGTTCTACCCTTGGCATCCCACGTGGTCCTGAGCCCCCAGGAGTAATCCCTGAGCTCAGAGCCAGGAATAACCAATGAGCATTGCTGAGTACAGCCCCTAAATGAAACAAAACAAAATGCCAGGACTGGGGGAAATGCTGGAAGGCGCTGGACTCTGGAGGATAGGCCCACCCCCACCCCAGCTCCTGATGGACAATGGCTCGGCGACTCCCTCCGCCCCTTCCCCAGCCTCCTCATCCACAGAGCTGAGGGCTTGGCAGTGGCGCCCGAGTGGCTGAGACATGGCTGGCAGTGTGCTGGCGTGACACCAGTGGCTCCCCGGCCAGCGTCCACCGCCTGTGGCTGTGACACCAAGATCAGCTCGCCAGGACCCTGCCCTGCACAGAGCAAGCCAGGGTGCCCGTCCCCAGACACACACACACACACACACACACACACACACACACACACACACACACACACACACAGGCGCTGCAGCCGCCATGCCCCTGCGGCGGGCATGACAGGCTCCAAGTCTGTTTCTCCATCTGCCGGGCACAGTAAGAGAAACGAAAGCCTCACCCCCCGCCCCTGTGTTCATGAGGGGTGCCCGTGACCCCAAGGGGTGCAGAAAGCTTCTTCCAGGAGGGAGGTTCAGGGTGCTCAGGTCTGCACTGAGGCACAAGCCTCATAGATCACTCCTGGCCCTTCACGCCCACCAGACTCCCCTGGCCATGCTGGGCATGTGCAAGTCCTGACCTCGTCACCAGTGTCACACAGTGACCCTGGGACGCAGGTCTTACCATGCCCATTTCAGAGCTGAGGACACTGAAGCTCTGTGCCATAAAGAAGCTTGGGGGTGGGAGGTGGCTCAAGGGCTAGAGCACAGGCTTTGCACGTGGGAGCCTGAGGTTCCATTCCCAGGCGTCCCCGGGGACCACATTGCTCTATGAGCACCAGAACTTTAGGCCCACGGCTGGGAATGGCCCCTACATCCCCTGAGCACTGCTTTGGAGCCCCCCCCCATTAAAGAGCCCAAGACTAGGATCCATCAGATAGTACATGGGCTGGAGCACTTCTCTGCATGCGTGGGGCCCCGAGTCAGCACCCAGCTCCTCATGCCCGCCCCAAGCATTGGCAGACCCCAAGGTCTGAGCACCCAACTGCCAGGCAGTCACCCCAGGCACCGAACACCACTGTGGAGGATGCTAAAGAAGGGGCGGTCAAGATGGGGCAGTATCTACGTATCACCCAGAGTAGGGTGCCTGCCTTGCATGCAGCTGACGGGGGTTGAAAGTGAGAGCCAGAAGAAACCCCGGAAACACAGGGTGTGACCCAAAAAATATTTTTAAAAAATTTTGTAATTTTAAAAAGGTGCAAGAAGGGGCCATAGCTGAACTGCAAGTCGGGAGGGCTTCCCTGCACCAGCTGGCCCGGGTGTGATCCCTAGGGCCCCATCGGGTTCCCTGAGCCCTGCCAGGAGTGATCCCTGAGCTCAGGAGGGGGGCAGAGAGTGGGGCGACACAGTGCCCTGCTGGAGATGCCCGGCAGGACTGCCCGTGTCTCCAGGACGGAATCTTTTGCAGCCCATTCTCCACAACAGGGCGCAGGGTGCCCATCTTCCCGCCCTGGCCCTCCTGCCCCCGCCCGCCCCCACTGCTTGGGGCCCTGTTCTGGCTCAGCTCAGCTGGGGTGCTGCAGGAGCTGAGGGCAGAAGGTCACGTCAGCCCCGTCTCACAAGTGTGCTGGCCCAGGCCAGGCCCTCAGGGACAGGCCTCCTGCCTCAGGAGCTCAGGACCCCGCCGGCCCACATCTCCTGGGCACCCAGCAGCAGATTTGGGGACAGGTGGGGAGTCAGGCTTGAACTGGGGCGACAGAGGAGGAGAGTGGAGGCATGTCCACGTACACGGCTACCTCCCGGGCCAGCCAGAGCTGATGGCTGGGGAGTAAGTGGGTAGAAACTCGATGCTCGCACCTGAACTCAAGGGTGTCAAGCACCCAGAGAAAGGAGGCACCAGACAGAACCCCTCAAACACACACACGCATGCTTGCATACATATGCATACGCACAGTGCATAAATACACTCACATGTCTGCATACATATACACGTGCACACATACACATATGATATGCACAGTCATGTACAATAATGCATACCTATACATAGTGCATATGCATGCACACATTCACATGTGTATTCACATATGCAGCATGTGTGTGCAAATGCATGCATATGCATGCACATACGGGTACACACATGCATCACCCATGCACACACAAACACACACATCTGCGGGCAGCTCTGGAGCTGGCGCTGCCAGGGTCGGGCCTGGCTTTGCCCTGGGCCGGCCCATCCTGCCCGCCTGACAGAGCGTGGGAGAGGAGGCTGCGTGCGCGGCAGGGCTTGCTCCCCCAGGCCCCTGGCCCCCGGTCAGAGGAGGGAGCGCCGACTCTGCAGTTCCAGGGCAACGGTGCGGAAGGGGCCCTCGGGGAGGGCAGCGCCCTGCCTGGCCACTGGGCTGAAGAAGGCCCAGGCGCAGAGCCCGGGCCTCTGCTCTCCTCCCTGACTCCTTCCAAGTGGTCACGCCCTCCCGGGGCTCCCCTCGGGGCCGAGAGGGAGCGCTGGGGGGTTGTGTGCTGCGGAGGGGGAGAAACAGAAAGTACTCGCTGATTCATATTTCTAAATGTCATGTTATTCCAGGCGCATTCTCGCTTTGCCACCACCTTCATCCCCCCAGCTCCCCGCTTGCCATCTTGAGCACCGGCTGCGGAGAGGCTGGTGGGAGGAGGGCTGCGAGACCCGTCTGGGAAGCTGCGGGCTGCTGCACCCCTGAGTGGACGGGGAGCCCCAGGCCCAGGGCTCAGAACCTGCCTGTGGCCCTGCGTGTGCCCCCAAGAAGCGGGGCCTGGAGGGTGTGGGGCCACACCTCTGCAGCGCCCAGAGGAAGAGAAGCAGGGCCAGACTGAGTCCCAGGCAGGGGCGCGGGGGGGCCCTGTAGAGGTCACCAGCCAGGCCGGGGTCACTCCTGGTGTGGGGCCGGAGGTGGGACTGGCGGCCTCGCACGTGCTGGTGTGTGCTCCGGCCTTGAGCTGTCTCCAGGCCCTCTGAGTCTGCATTCCCGCCCTGCAGCCCCAGCCTGTCTGTGCCACACCACGGGCGTCTGGGGCCTGGAGGCCCCTCTCTGCCCCTGAGACTCTGCCTGCAGCATCCCCACGGAACCCCTCCTCCTCAGTCCCTCCTCAGTCGGCCGCCTCGACCGCACCCCACACTCGTCACTCCTGGCTCTGTAGAGCGTGTGGGAGTGTGTATGTGCGTGCGTGAGTGTGTGCGAGAATGTGTGGGAGTCTAGGAGTACGTGTGCTGTGTGAGAGTAGTGTGTGTGTGTGTGTGTGTGTTTGTGTGTGTGTATCTGCCAGTGTATGTTCGTCAATGTGGGAATGATGTATGTGTGTTTGTGAGTGTGCATATGCCTGAGTGAGTGTGTTTGTAAATATTGTGTATATGTGTATGTGTGTGAGAGTGTTTGTGAGTGTATATGAGTGAGTGTACATGAATGTGAGTGTGTGTTTGTGAGTCTTGTGTATGCATAAATGAGTTTTAAGTGTACCAGAGTACATATGTGTGACAGTGTGTACGAGTATGTATGAGTGTGTGTGTTAATTGTATGTATATAAGTGTGTGTGTATGAATGTGAGCTGTGAGCTGTGTGTCTGTGTGGAGCAAGTGGTGTATGTGTACAAGTGAGTCTGTGAGTGTGCATATCAGTGTCTGTGTGAGAGGATGTCTATATTAGTGTTGTGTGTATGCATGTGAGTGACTGAGTATGTTTGTGAGTGAGTGTGTATTGCCTGTGTGGGTCTGAGTGTGTGTGAGCATGTGTGTGTACAAGTGAATGTCAGTGTGTGTGTCTGTGTGTATGCCTGTGTGCATGTGAGCATATGTATGTGTAATAGTGTGCGTGTGTCTGTGTGGTGTGTGTGTGTGTCCCACACAGTGGAGTCTGCAGCCCTCGGCCCCAGAGCCTGCCAGCTGGGTGCAAGCTCAATCCTGGGCCTGTGTGACCGACCCTGGCAGAGCCCCTCGGCCGCTCCCGGCCTGCACGTCCACGTCTCTTAAACGGGTGAGACACTCCCCTCACGCTGGCACTGGGCAGGGTCAGAGGTCACGAGAGGACGGTGGGGTGAAGGGCAGGATGCAGTGAGGAGCTGGGGTGTCCTGGGAGAGTTGGCCCCTACACTCCCGTCCTGCCCAAAGAGCAGATGTGCCAGCCATGGGCCCCCAAAGATGACTCAGCCGAAGACACACGAGCTGCTGACATGCTGACAGGGACGGGCGTGTGGAGCTGCCCAAGGGGCAGGGAGGCTGCGGGAGGGCGCAGCGGAGGGTCAGCACCTCAGGAGGCAGCGCGGCGAGGCACTGCTGGGTCCCGGAGAAGCAGAAACCATGGGAAGGGGCCGTGCGGGGAGGCGGTGGCCAGAGAGGAAGCCGCTGGTCCCCAGGAAGAGAAGCACCCGCTTTCCTCCCCACGTTCGCTCCGGCATCTTCCATGGCCCACGCGCAGGCACAGCCAGCACGGGGCGGGCAGCCCTGCAGGTCCCCTTGGCGTGAGCGCCAGGGGCCCATCCCAGTGTACCCCCCTTGG
Source organism: Sorex araneus (assembly GCF_027595985.1). NCBI lineage: Eukaryota > Metazoa > Chordata > Mammalia > Eulipotyphla > Soricidae > Sorex > Sorex araneus. The sequence continues at coordinate 103,051,129 of NC_073304.1, forward strand.
ACAGTCCCGACCCGAGCTGGCCCTACCCAGCTTCTCCAGAAGGGAACCCAGCTGGGCGGGAAGCTGGGCTCGGTGGAGGAGAGGACGCGAAGCAAACGGGAAATGAGTTCCAGGCGGCCACGCGCAGAGGCTGCTGTTTGTGATGTCTAACTTACTCTTTGTGTCAAACTGTGTGCTGTGGAGATCAGTGGGATGGCAGGAAAACCGAGATCTATTACTGAGACTCGAATCTGTCCTGCGTGTCGCAGGAGGCGGGTGTGTGTGGTGGGGGGCGTGCAGAAATGACTACAACTTTAATTACAGGCCCAGCTCAGATGTCAAGCTGCTCCGGGGCGTGTTGGGAGAAGGATGTTGCATTACAGCCTTCCCCGGCAGCGCCCCACACTGCAGCTTTATCTGTTGAGCCGTAAATTAGCACACCTACTTGACGCTCTTCAGGTAAAACCAGTAATTTAGCTGAAAAATACACGCGCGCGCTCACACACACACACACACACACACACACACACACGGGCGGGGGACGCTGCGAGCAGGGATGAGCTAAAAATGCGAGCAAGCAAGGATGGAAATGACACCTCACCGTGCCTCCTGTCATTAGCGCGTGGGCTCTGGTGTGAGCCCCCACACCCCGGCAGCCCACCTTCCTCCTTACCTGCCTCGGCGCCTCCCCACTGCCACCCCTTTCCGCCGTGAACCGTAAATTACATGCTGACACCTTTAATTTGTGCAAAGTATGCCTGGCTGCGCCTGGCACCAGCAGCCGGGTGCTATAATAAGGTCAATCTATATTCATTGTCGCAGCGCTTGATGTGCCAGATAACACAAGCAGGCAGCACAGGGGGGTGGGGGACTTCTCCGGGCTGGGCGGGGGCGGGCGCGGGTGCCTGCTGCAGCTCATCGCGGCCTGGCACCAGTTGGTTCATCACTTATGCATGGCATGAGCGATGTTATGATTTAGCTAATCACCATCAGTTATTCATCCCATGGCTGCCTGGAGACAGGCCGCAGTGCCCACCCGCCGAGCCTGAGGCCCCCTCCCACCCAGAAGGCCACGGGGGACCACCCAGCCCGAGCCGCCTTTCTGGGGGGTGGCCTCAAGCGGGGTATGGCCGAGGGTGGCAGAACGCCCCCTGCCCCTACCTAGCCTCACAGGGGAGCAGCGGTTGGTAGGACCCCGGGTTGGGGGTGCTGGCGTGTTGTCCCCACACTGTAGTCTCCCAGCTCTGGGTTCCGACCCCAGCCCACCTCCTGCACCGTGACCTCGCCAGGGTGCAGATTCTGCATCTTCAGGGAGGGAGGTGGCTTCGTGCTGGGCGGGGACATGTGCACGCCCTCCCGGGAGGCCAGGCAGAAGCAGAGCCCGTGTCCAGGCCCCATGGGTCCCTGCAGGGCACTGTTGGGTAAGCGAGTGCTCCCCGAGGGTGCCCTCCGGAGCCCGAGGCGGAGCTGGGACCCATGGGTGAGGGCATCCTCTCACAAATGCGCCTCCGTGATGGAACTGTGTTTGCCCCAGAGGAGACTCAAGACGCGTCTTCTCCGGCAGCTTGGAGGAGGTGAGGGGCAGGCTGTGCCGGGGGGCACACATGAACAGACCGCGATGGCTCGGGGGGAGTTGGCAGGGGGGCAGGAAGCTGACGGTGGCCTGGCTCGTCGCACCGTGGCCCCCGCTGCCCCCAGCTCAGACCCAGGTGCCCGTCAGATCCAGGCGCTGCCTGCGGGCCCGGCACCTTCCTTCCTCCTCATGTGCCCAGCCAGTGTCAGCGCAGCCTCCACGCCGAGTCGTGGTGACAGGGGGAGCACCCTGAGGCCTCTGGGGAATCCGCGGCTCCCCCAGACCATGGGCTGTGCAGCCAGCACCTGAGAGTCCAGAGAGCACTGCTCACACCTGCCGGACTAATGGCCTGCTGGACCTAGCCAAGTGAGTGACGTGGCCGGGAACTGGCCCTGCACTCCACCTCGGCCCCGTGGCCAAGCCAGCCTTGGAGTCTGTGCTGGACACGTCTCTGTTCTCATGCTGGCCAGGCCCACCCACCCTCCCAGGTCTGCCCTCCTCCCATCCTCGAAGAAGCCCCTTCTCCCTCCTGGGTACCCAGAGCACAGTCCACCCTCCTCCTGCCACTGAGGGGGGCTTCATTCACTGCCCACTAGTGACTTGAACCTCCGTGAGAAGCTCTGGGTCAGTTCACCGTTATTTCAGAGCTCAGCGGGCCGCGGGCCTCCCTGGATCCCTACCAACTCGTCTGGAAAATGGACACAGTGGTCCCAGTCATCACATTCCCGGGCAACGCTTCCAGACACACATTGGCTCTGAAGGGAGACAGACCAGGCCAGCGACCGTCTCCATGGAAACCAGTGGCCCTGGATTAAATTTCCCCCATCACCGGAGGATGGAGATTCTGAGTTCGTGTCACTGGAATTTAGAGAAATGCGGCTGTTCTCACCCACGAGAATCCCTGTACCCCGAGGCGTTCACCCCTTGAAGGCCACACCGCCCCCATGCCTGAGTCGGCCTGAGTCTCACACCCCTGGCCTGTCCCTCTCTGCTCCCGACCCCCAGGGCAGCCCAGAGCTCGCACCTCTCAGGACCTGGGCTGGATTCCTCAATCACCCACACACGGACCCAGCTCCCGCCCTCCTCCCTGAGGCGCGTCTCGACTCTTCCCTGCAGAGCTGCAAATCGCAGGGGGCGAAGCTGCTCTTGCCCTGGATCCACCAACCTCCCCACTGGCAGTTGCCGTGGGGCAGGACCCTCCCCCAGCATCTGCAGCTCCCGTGGGGCGTGAGGCTGTTTGGGCTCTCGGGAACCAGAGCAAGGGCGCTGTGGAGCAAGATGCTTCTTCACAGTGGGGCCGGGTCCAAATGCCCAGAGAGACAGGCGAGTCCCAGCCGCTGTGAGCGCCCCCTTTCAGCACCGGGGGCTCAGAGCCTCGAGGGGCAAAGCCCCTGTTCCCTCTGCGTCTCCTCTGGCATCTGCAGAGGGGTGGTGTCCCTTCCCATGTGCCACCCCTGCTGGGCAGAGTGGTCTGGAGGGGACACCTGTCGTGCCCCACTGCCATCAACCACCCGCCCTCCGCTCTCACCGGGCGCAGGGTGCCCCCAGGTGGTGTCCTGCATCACTCAAGGCTTACTGCCTCTGGCCCACACCCCGCCCGCAGCTCTCCGCAGTCTGTGCCTGAGCACCCACTCTGAGGCCCCCCGCGAGTGAGGGAGCCTCTCGCTCTGCCCCTGCTCCTGGGCGTCCTCCCCCTCGGGCACAAGGTCCCCTGGCACCTGCTGCCCTGCCAGCCGTGCTGACCACTCTCCTCCGCCTCGGGGAGCCCTGCAGGGCCCTGCGGCCACCGTCTCGGGACCAAGTCCCCTGTCCCCTCCCGCATCTTTGATGGCCCCTACAAGCACAGAGAGAGTGGTGAGACTCTGCTGAGTGCAGCTTCCCACAAACTCAAGGCCTGCACCCCCACCCCGAAGACCGCTGGAGAGGAACTACCTGCGATTTCCCGGTTTGGGTGGGGGATTGGGCCACACCAGCGGTGCTCAGAGCTCACTCCTGGCTCTGTGCTCAGGGTCACTCCAGGATGTGCTGGGGGAACCGTTAGCGCCTGAATCAAACCAGGGTCAGCCGTAGGCAAGGCAAGCCCCTCCACCGGTACCCTCTCCGACTTCCCTCGAAGTTCATGGCCTCCACCCTCACCTGGCCATGTGGAGGAGCCGGGGCCGCCTGGGCGTGTGTGCTCTGTCCCCAACCCAGGGCCAGGACACCCAGTGCCCCCAGGAGGCCGGCTCCCGTCCGGGCAGGCGGTTACTCTCTGCCTCTCTGCTGCTGACAGAGCTCTGGGAGAGCCCCCCACTGGGCCCAAGCCCACCCTACCAGGCCCCCTCACCCGTCATGCCCTCACCAGTGTCCCCAGACATGTCAGGGTGCCTGGCCCAGGAGGCTCCTGTCGGGGGCAGTGGAGCAGCCACTGTGCCTGTCCCCGCGCCCGAGGGGCTGCCCTGTCCACAGAGCCAGTGTGGGGTCTCCCCCCGGTCTCCTCTTGTCCCTTTCAGACTCCCCCGACTGCCTCCTCCCCCCCGCCCCCTGTTCAGCTCCCTCTCCTGCTCACCGCGCCACCCCTGACCCGTCAGGACTCGGCTCCACTCCGGCCTCCCGGCGGACGGTCAGCTGCGGGCTCCCCGGCCCCTTCCTCTCTTCGTGACCCAGGACAAGCGGCTTCCGCCCCAGCTCCTGCCATCAGCGCCCTGCCCTGCTGCAGCTGGCCTCTCCTCAGGACTCGGGTGCAGTGCTCAGACTCGGGCACTCTGTGGCAGGAAAGGCAGTAGCTGTTGCAAAGGCCAGGGGGCACAAACTGAACTGGGGGTTCTCCCGCCCCCACAGAGCAGACAATGGGGCGGGGCGCACCTCACTCACTTCCGCGCCTAAGCAAGAAATGCCAAAAGAGTCCCTCATTTCTCTCTCCTGTGCCCTGCACCCCAGGAGCGCCCTCAGCATACCCCTCCCCGGCCCCTCACCTGGGCGCCCTCGGCCCCCCTCGGTGTGGCGAGCGACACCCGCCCACCTGCCCAGCCCTGCGCTAGAGCCAGAGCAGCTCCGAACGGTGAGATTCTCTGACCAGCACTTTAAAACCTAATTCTGTGTTCACCACCCCCAGCAGCACTCCAGGCTTACTCCTGAATCTGCTCTCGGGAGTCACTCCCGGCGCTGCTCAGGGCACACTCTGGGGTGCCAAGGCCCTGCCCCGAGTGGGCTGCGTGCAAAGTGAGCACCATGCCTGCTGTGCTCTCGCTCGGGCCCCTCCTTACTGATGTTCACCCGAGGCAGTGCTCAGGTTCGAATCCAGGACATCACGTGAGGCGGCCCATGTGCGGAGATCAGAGGCAGCTTCTGTGGCGTGCAGAGTCCCGTCCCTGTCTCTCCGTGCACGGGCAAGCTCAGCCGGCACAGTGGTGCCCCTGGGACCCAGCTCCCGCCTCGGAGACGGCTCACCCCACCCGTCCTGGTCCCTGCTTCCTCCCCACAGCTCTCCCACCCAGGGCTCCAAGACTCGTCACTCCTAGACCAGACCTGCCAGGGAGCTGCCCCGGGAAATCTGGGAGGCAGAACATGTGGTTTCCTAGGGTTGGGAAGGAAAGAATAAATGCTCCCAAATAGTGTTCAGGTGGGCCAGGCGCCCCTCACAGAGAAACTTCACCCCTGAGCCCGACAGACAGTCCAGTCCCCTGGGGTCACCCCTCGGTGCAGGGCCCACATGCAGGACTGGGCCTGCACGCGGGCCTCACACACACAGGGCACGTTACTCTGTCCTCTGGGCCAGCTCCCTGGCCCCAAGGTTTGGTTGGCTCTTTTTTTTTTTGACAGGCCTGGGATTGCTCTGGATAAATGCAAAGTTAGACAGGAAGGAGCAGCCAGCCCACCCCGCTGCCAGAGTCACGTAGGAATGAGGCAGCGGAGACCTTGTTTTCTGGGACAGGTCCTGGAAGAGACTCGGCATCAGTGCTCCTCTGTCCTGCTGGGAGACGCACCAGACACGTTTCTGCAGGTCATCTCGCTGAGACGGGAGGGAACCTTCCACATTCCCGGACCCTGGGGGCGGAGGGGCGAGAGACGTGGGTGCCCCCAGCTGGGAGCTGGTGATCAGTGGCTGTGGGGGACGCTGGAGGCGGGGGGAGACGGGCCAAGGGGCTCCCGGTTCCTACAGGGGCCCCGCCCCCACGGTTGCAATGATCAGAATTTTACTTGCGGAATTCTGGTCCCCGTGGGAGGATACGGCAGGGAACAGGAGGAAGCTCCTGGGAGGGAAGAGGAGACCCAGGAGAGCAGTCAGGAAAGCCTGGGCCCAGCGGAGAGGCTGGTGGGAAGCCAGGCCTGCCCTCTCCCGAGTGTGCCCAAGTCGGGTGGGCACTCAGAGGGGGGTCAAGGGGAGGCAGGAGGGCCAAGGAGGGCAGCGGCCAAGGAGCACAGGGCAGGCTTGGCAGAGCTGGAGCCCACAGAGACTCTCAGGCTGGTCCTGCTGGTGGCAGAGACCCCCGAGTTCCTCCCAGATCTGAGGCCAGTTGGCGCAGCCTAGAGGCTGCTCGAGAGATCCAGGACCCCCAGGATCAGCAGCCGCGACGGTGGAGGGGCTGTTGCTGGGGCTATACCCGGAGAGGAGGAGGCCGGCAAAGCAGGAAAGAGGGTCCAGCCCGCCTCCCGCCCCAGCAGTGTGGCACAGACATTGCATCTGCTGGCCCGAGCCTGGTGAACCTCGAGATGACACCACCAGGACACAGAAGACTTTGGGGGACACCCTCAGGGGCCGACACCCGCTGCTTGCCCATCCTCTCTCGCCGTCGCTCCTGGCTCCCCCACTAAACGCAGTCCACAGGGAGGCTGGTGATGTGGGGGCCGGCAAGAGGAGGGTCCGGGTGCTCCCGGTGCTCTGTGGGCATTGCTTGCTGATACCCCGCTCAAGGGCTGCCACGGGGCCCGCTGGCAGCTGCAGAAGCGCCTTCACGTTGGCACGTGAGGGGAGCCGGGGCAGGGGGGAGTGCGGGGCCTGGGCCTGGGCGGTGGAGCCCCGCCCTCAGCGTGCCCAGGAGGGAAGGGGGGAGGTCCCATGGGAAAGCTGGCGCGTGGTCACTGGGGTGGGGGTGGTGTCACTGCTGGGGGGCAGCCAGGGGGTGCCGTCGGGAACGCCAAGGGCACATCAGTGAGGGAGGAGTGCGCCAGCCTGGTGCAGGGGTCAAGGCAGAGCTGCGGGGGCCAGCGGCAGGGAGAGGGGCAGGGACCCCCGAGAGGACAGCAGAGACAGGAGTCGCCACAATGACAGGGAAGGGGAACCGGAAACACCATGGCAACATGCCCCCCCCAGATGCTGGGTAAGAAGATTCTGGAAGGACTGGCGGGCAGAGGGCCCACACCCATGTCCAGTGAAGGAAGGGCAAACACAGCTTTTGGATTTGGCAACAGGGACACTCTGGTGGCCGTGGGCAACAGTTCCCATGGGGCAGGGACGAAGGACTGAGTTCAGGTAAGAAAGTCAAGGGTCTCAACTTAATGGCTTTGTGGCTCCATTTTTCCCCCGCTGGGAAAGCACACAGTCCCTCTTGACCAGCTAGGACCACCGGCTCCCTGCAGCAACATCCACGCCAACAAAGCTGCTGAAATAGAACATCAAAAGTCACGTGCAGGTGTAGACACAAAGGTATTGGAAGCGGGGCCCCAAGATCTTCCTACACCAGCTTCACAGCTCCATGATTCAGCTGCAGACGCCCGAAGATGGAAGCGACCCAAGTGTCCATCAACAAACGCGTCGTGGATCAACAAAAGGCGCGGTGCCTGCCCCAAGAGCCACATGACTCAGCCCTCGGGAGGAAGGGACGCTGACACGCGTGGCAGCATAAATGAGCCCTGCAGGCATTACTCCAGGGGATGTCAGTCGTGAAAGAACAAATACTCGGGTTCCAGTCGTCTGAGGTACCTAATCAAGTGCCTCCGAATCAGAACGATCAAATCCACAGAGGCGGAGAGCCAGGGCCGAGAGTCGTTTATTGTTGATGTGTGTTTTAAATTAAGCAGGGTTCAGCGTGGGCGGGAGGAGAGCGCCACAGCCGAGAGCAGGCCTGGCCGTGGGCACCCGCGTTTCTCCCTCACACCACCACGGCGTGGCCCTCGAGGCGTGCAGTGAAAAGGACACTTGTGACTATGCTGGGACTTATCTTTTCGTGCATTCTGAGCACCCTGAGAAGGAAAAAAAAAAGTGATGGTTAAGAAATGGGGACATGGTGCTGGAGAGACAGCACAGTGGGTAGGGCACTTGCCTTGCACACTACCGACCCTGGTTTGATCCCCAGCACCCCATATGGTCCTCCAAGCACCTGCAGGAGTGATCCCTGAGCACAGAACCAGGAGTAAGCCCTGAGCACCTCTAGCTGTGGCCCCCAGACCAAAAGAAAACAAAGATAGTTGGGAAAATATTGCCATTTTCAAAGCACTCCCGGTGGCCCCACCCCTCCTCCTGGGCAGGACTCTGAGTGGCCCGGAACAGCCGAGGCCAGTGTAGACGAGGATGGAGTGAGGAGGAATGTCCAATAGCAACAGCCTTTCCCAGCAGCAATTCTTGGAGAAATCTAAGAGAAAAATCAACGAACATGCGCCCCAAAGAGCCCTTCTGCTGGGAGTGAGGCCTGGACATGAAGGTCTTCAGCCGGGACCTTAGGATTCCCCTCCCCCCACCCCGTGCCCGAGGGATTTCCCAGAGGCAGGGCCTTGAGGCAGGCCTGTTTGTAGCCAAGCTCGGGGAGCAGCCTGATGAGGGGGAGGAGGAACCCTGGGCGTCATCCCACTGAAGCCTGAGCCGGTGCACTGGGTTGGCAGAGTGGGCTGTCCTGGGAAGCCCCCGGGCTCTCCCCAGCTCTGGAGGGGGTCAGGTGCTCCTCCACCAGCGTTTCTAGGGCAGTGTGGGGGCGGGGGGTGCCCTGCCTGCCCGGGTCGCTGCTCACGCCCAGACCCTTGGCTCTGCAGAGGAAACACCGGCTCCCGGCCACCTTCCCAGCCTGCTCCGAGGCCTCCCTGCAGCGTCCTCCACTGTCAGGGCACTGGCGTGAGCAAGTCCCCCGCCTCTTCCTCCAGGAGTGACGGGAGGCCTGTCCGGCCCTGCTCGCCCGCTCCCCATCAGGTACGTTGAGGTTCCTGAGAGAAATCGGGTCCTGCGTGCCTATGACTGTCCCCCCAGGCCTGCCCACATGGACCCTCGGGGCTCACTGGCAACAGTCCTGAAGCGTGTGGCCCCAGACGCCCACAGAGCGGGTGACTTGCCTGTCTCTGGAATCGACTCCAGCTCACGAGGTAAGAGTCATGCCCTGTGTCCCCACCAAACTGTTGCACTCCCATTTTACAGATGTGCTTGTTGAGACCCAAGTGGCCCAGAGCACTTCAGGTGGGGCGGCCTGGTGTCCCCTGCACACAGCACAGTCCGGCTCTGCAAAGAAAGCTCAGGGCTAAAAGTAGCGACAGTTTGAATGGTGCCGTGACGACTGAGCGTTAGGAAGGTCAGAAGGGATGGGAGACCTAGGGCTGCTGCTCAGGCCAGAAGTTCCCAAGGCCACAGGGGGAGCGCTCGGGGGCTATGTCGGGCCCGGGGCCTTAGCAAGGCTGCCGGGAGCTGCCTGCCTGCGAGGGACTCGCCGGCTGGCCCCGCAGACGCAGCCGGGATGGCTGCACTCAGCAGCCGCGTGTTTAAAAAGCAATAAGACTAAATGCTTCTCCGTCTCCCCTTTGAGAGACCATGTATGATAAATGATAGGCAATTTCATGGTTGGAGTTTCAATTTCCGAAAATATTAGTGCTATTCCCCAAGCTCCACTTCCGAGATAAATTCTTTTTGGCAGCCTCCTCCGTTGTCTCCTAATTCCCTGATTCTGAATATATTTGGAGGCCTGGTATAAATTTTATCTGTTCGGGCTCTGCATCCACTGTCTGGTCGGCTTTGGAAAGGGTGCCCACACCTCCACTTTCTCGGGCTCTTCATTCTTGCTTCAAGTCAGCAGGCACTTTTTAAGCCCCTTTCGTGTCCCCAGGCCTGTCCACAGTGTTCGACAGGGGCATCGCCAGTTATTCAATCAACAAACGGCAACTGTTCCTGTAATTCTTTTAAGTTCAAAGCAAGCATAATAACTCTCAAATTCTACCCCCGTCAACATCTCATGCTTCTTTTACATTGTTCCCATTTTTCTTGGGGTGGGGGACTTAGTTTAGTGCTGGCCTAGTAAATCCAGGCTGGACTCCTGGGGCTGGGAGTGAGTGCTTACTGGGCACCTGAAACAGTTCAGGCATTGGGGACATTGTCCACCCCTGGAAAGAAGTGTAAGCTATTTATCCTCATCAAATTTTAGGTGGGGGGGCCAGAGAGATAGTACAATGGGGAGGGCATTTGCTTTGCACACGGTTGATCCTGGCTTAATTCTCTGCATCATTTGTGGTCCTCAAAGCACTACCAAGAATGATCCCTGAGCACAGAGCCAGGAATGAGCCCTGAGCATCACCAAGTATGGTCCTTCCAAAAATATTTGAGGTGAGCATTCTTCTTCCCATTTTACAGATGTGCTTGTTGAGGCTCAAAAAGTCTGAGCAGATTCTTGTGTCATGGCTCGTAAGTGATGGCAGCAGGCTGGAGGGCATCTCATGGGAGCACCTGTTTGAAAACGTCAAAACATGGAGCCAGCCAGCTCTGGGCACTATCCGGCCTGTGGCCTTCAGCCCTCACTCCACATCCTCTTCTTCCATAACCATAGACTCTTAAGTGTCCCTGACTGGGCTCTCTAGGCGCCGCACAGACCCCCCTCTGCTTCCTGACAACATGTCCCCTCCCTAAGCCCTCTCCAAGCTCCCCCCCCCGCAGGCTGTCACAGGCCTCGGACACCCACCTGGATAATATGTTTGCCTCTCTCCTCCCTCACCCCTGCCCGAGGTGTTGGGGGTCAAGCCCAGGGCTCTCACATGTGAGGCCAGTGTCCTTCAATGGAGCGACATCCCCGGCCGCAGGATGGCACAGCTCTCTTGTGTACCATCCTGGGTCCCCATCAAGAGAAGGAGCAAGTATCCAAGGCCCCTGAAGAGAACGCAGGGGTGAAAGATAATGAAATGGGACACGCTGAGATGAAATCCCTCAAAACTGAGTCAATGGAGTGAGAAGTGGGAAAGTATGGTCTAGTTGGAAAGAATCTGGGAGAGGGGCCAGAGTGAGCAGGACACTTGCCTTGCACTCACTGGCCCAGGGTTTACCCTCGGCATTCCATAGGGTCCTCCAAGCACTGCCAGGAGTAATTCCTGAGCATCTCTGGGTGTGACCCCCCCCAAAAAAAAGCGAGGAGATAAAAGAGAATGGAAGAGAAAATAACAAAATGAAACAGAATAAAAGCACCTATAACCACTAACTAACTAAGAACAGACTAACCAGGTTAAACTGGAAACCCGTAGGTTAAAGCAGAATAGAGAAGGTAAGCGCAGACGGGAGCAGGTCAGGGAAGGCTCGAGTGAGGACGAACAGATGACATAGCTCCACAGGCTAAACTAGGGTGCCGCAGACAGAACAGGCCTGAGCAAACAGCACAGAAGAGTAACAGAGCCACAGCAGATGTTACATAACTAGGTGAAAAACAATTCACTTCATTCATTCAACAAATGTTTGCCAAGTGCTCCTCTGCTGTGTTATAAGAGCAGGTGCTCTCCGCCTTCAGAGGGCTCTGCCTGGTGAAAGGGTCCTAAGAGGCACCATCCATGAAGAACGAGATCCCAGGTGACGAGCACACACGAAATCAGATGAAGCAACGGGCAGGTGGCCCTGGTTAAGAATAGCAGGATGGGGCCAGAGCAATAGAACCGTGGGTAAGGCACTTGTCCTGCACACAGCTGACCTGGGTTCAATTCCTGGCACCCCAAATGGTACTCTAAGCCCACCAGGAGTCATCTCTGAGCACAGAGCCAGGAGTAGGCCCTGAGCACCTCCAGGTGTGGCCCGCAAAGAAATACTAATAGAACAAATGGGTAATAATACTGACGCTGAGGGCAGGAAGGCTGTGCTCTAAAAAATGAGGGGGCCTCAGAGACACGGGGGTGGGGAGCAGGGAACAGCATTCTAGGTTGAAGGAACAGTATTCCAGAGGCCTGTAGCAGGAAAGTGACTCATTCAGGGAAGCTCATTGTGATCAGAGTTTGGGGAGCAGGGTGGCAGGCAAGGGCACTGGCAGAGAACCGGAGGTGTCCTGGAATTCATGGCAAGTGGGATGAGAGGGGGGCAGGAGCGGAGCGCCAGGGGGCGGGGAGGGGACTGCCAGGTGAACTGGTCCATTTTACTGGCCATTTTCAATCCCACCTACCAAAAGTTTCTCCAACCAAAATAGGCCACAGGGTGGTGGGGTGGGAGGCAGTAGGGGTGAAAGGAAGACCCCCGCCAGGCCACTTCCCCGTCGTCCTCTCACCCACGCCCAGGCAGATGCAGGTGGTCGTGGTCAGAGTCCGGGGAGAGCTGAGGCGACAGGGAGCTGCTGGGCGATGCCCTGCTGAGGCCCGGGGCAGCTACAGAGCAGAGGGCCCGGCCAGGGGTTCCAGCCGCCTGCTCCAGGCAGGGGCTGCACACACTGGGCGGGGGGCAGTGCCAAGAAGGACCAGGCCGTCACACTCTAGAGGGGGCAGAGGGCAGAGCACCAGGCACTGGGGGCAGGACGAGGGACATCATTGGGGGTAAAGGAGAGGCCTGGACACTGGGGAGGGACCCGAGCCCGTCTGCCTCAGCTGCCCAATAAGCTTTAGCCCGGGGCTAGAGCAAGAGTGTGGCAGGAGGGGCACTTGCCATCATGCAGGTTCGATCCCCAGCATCTCATCTGGTCTCTGAGCCCGGAGTAATTCTTGAGTGCAAAGACAGGAGTAACCCCTGAGCATCACCAGGTGTGGCCCCAAAATGAAGCCCTCTAAGCCCTCACACATCTGCGTTCTGTCTGCAGCTCTCCCTGCAGTTCTCCAGAACCCCGCGCTCAGGGACAAGCCCACTTCTGCCGCGGCAGCCTGAGCAGGGGAGAAGCAGCTGCGTGCAGAAACACTGCTCAGGGGACCCTGCAGTGTGCCACCGCGATGGCAGTGAGGCTGAGGGTACTCTGGGGCGGGTGAAGGAACCCACTTGCCGAGACGAAACCCAGGAGAGATGGTTTGGGCAGGAAAATCATGTTTCCCAGAGGAAATCTTGAGGTTTGGATGCTCAGGTCACATTGGAACAGACACAGCAAGTAGCTGACCCGCTCAGGGCTCTGAGGAGGGGCCGAGAGCAGCTGGACACAAGGTGCTGCCCGTGTCTGAGCCGACCCCAGAGCAGTGGCCAGGGAGGAGGTGCTTGGGCCGCAACTCTACAGGGTGGAGCTTCTGCAAAGCGGGTTCCACAGACCCCCTCCAGGAGCCACCCCCCCAGGTGAATGTGGAATGTGCAGATCTCTGGGCCCCAGGCCACTGGGCTAGGCTGGCACACGCAGCAAGCTTAGCCCCCATGCAGGGGGTCTGGAGGCCCTTTCATAAGCAGGAGAACCCCGGAGAGGCTATGCCTGACCAACATAGATGTTCCCCCCTAGGGAAGGAGAAGCGCGCGGAGGGCAGAGCAGAACAGCCAGAGAGCCAGGAGACCCCAGCTAGAGAACTGGGTCCAAGAGTCCGTTCCCGGAGACAACCCTGAGGCAGGGGCCGACCCAGTCGTGGGGGCCTGGGAGGACACGGGCAGGTGGAAGGGGAGTCACGTGGGACCCGCTGCTCAACTCTGCTCTCAGCTGAGGAACAGTGGCCCCCGCCGTCCCCATGCACCACGCCCAGGAAAGCAGACAGGCTGGCAGGTAGCAGGTACTTCCCAGCACCCGCAGGACGCGTGGTTTCCCTGCCCCGCCTTCTGGCCCCTGCGTTCTCGGGGGTGAATGATTCTCACAGAGAGAAACGCTGTGGACATTCTCCCGCCCTGGACATGCCCCTCTCCTGTCCCGATGCAGCCTGCAGGCCGCAGCCTGGATGCTGAAAGCCCCCCCACTCCCAGGGCCTGCAGACCTCAGCCTCCAAGGAGTGGACAGCTAAGGTGACCCCTGCTCCCCCACAGCGGGGTGAGGCAGCAGCAGCCCTGCTGTCAGCCAGCCTCCCCCAACCAAGGCCGGCACCCACTCTCTCCGAGCAGCTGCCTACTCTGCCAGGAAGCCCTCCTTCTAGCAGGGGTCAGAGGCTGAAACAGGCACCTCTGAAGACACATCCAGGGCAGAGTAATAGTGCAGCAGGACAGGCGCTCGCCTTGCCTGTGGCCAGGCCGGGTTCTCTCCCTGCCGTCACACATGGTCCCCTGATTCCCGCCAGGAGTGACAGTTGGGCTCAGGGCCAGGAGTCAGTCTTGAACACTGCTGGGTATGGCCCCGGACCAAAATCAATCAATCAGTAAAGAAACAGGCAGCTTCCGAAACAGAAACCAAAGGCCCATTGCTCTCCCAGCACCCATCGAAGTGCTAGCTGACAAACAGAGCTCTTCCACGGGGGCAAGTCCCCGGGGTCCCCGCAGAATCGAAGTTGGTGAGATGGGACATTTCTCAAATGGTTAAGTAAGGTGAGGCGGGCGTGGGGGTGACAGTGACAGGAACCTGTCCCACCCAGGTCACCCCCAGGTCTGCGAGCAGGACAAGATTGCCTCCCACCCACTGGGCCGCAGACGCCTCGCAGGCCCCAGGGGCCCCTTCCATCCTCGGAGGCGAATTCCTGGCGAGAAGCAGCCCAGAGAGACTGCACAGACATCCCCAGCGCTCTGAGAAGAATCGGCAGCCGCAGAGGGTTTCCCCAGGGGAGCAAGCGGCAACACAGCGCCTGTTTGTTTTGCAGGCAGGAAGGAGCCAGGAACATCTGCTCCAAGAAGCCACTTGAAAGATAATCAGGCAGGGATGTTGACAAAACAGCTGTGTGGCAGGCGGGAAGGGGCGGCCAGGAGCGGGGAGCGTGGGTGCGGCGGGGGGGTGCTACGCTCCACGCTGGGCTGCCTGGAAGCCCCCCCATGGCCATGGCTCGGAGGGAGCTTGCGGGGACGGGAGCAGCTCCACTTCACTTCAGGGAGAACCTGGGTCTGTTCTCTCTGCTCGTTTCCAGGGCTACACTCAGGGCCGGGTTTGACTGAGCCCAGAGCTCTGGGTGGGGGGAGCAGACAGAGGGCTCAAACGTGTGGAGAACCGACTTGGCGTTCGGGAGTCCTGGGCCCCCTCCCCCAGCACTGCCTGGTTCCAGAGCGCCTCCCCAAACCTCCCCTGCAGACGCCCCCAACCCCCTTCATACTCCAGAGAAGGCTCCCGTGGTTCCCTGTGGCCCTCAGGAATCCCACCCCCTCTGCTTCCCAGACAGCAGATGCAGCCCCCCACCCACCAGCACCCACACTTTGACTTCACAGAGCGCGAGAGCAACGGTTCTGTCCCCGCTCTCCAAGGACCGAGATGCTTAGGGGCCTTGCGGGCATTGCTTAGGGGCATTGCTCACCCAATGCCTGGACATGAACCCGCCCGCAGGAAGCCGCCGAGGGCTCCTTGAGAATAGAGGGACCTGGGAAAAACTTTCTGTCTCTGCCACCTCTGTCCCCCTGGAGAAAGACTCTGTGGAGACCTCAGTTTCAGAGCCACTCTGGAATGAAGGGTCGAGGTGAAACCTGGGGTTTCCTTACCCCCTCGGGCCAAGGAAGCCAGTGATGAGTGTCCCGGCTGATGCAGGCAGTTGGGTTCAGCAGGACTTGCTGGTCTTATATCGATATGCCCCGGGCCAGGCAACTGGGAACCTCCTCCACCACCTGCGGCTGGCCCTGGCCTGGGAACACAAGGTGGGCAGTCCAGCTGCGGGGGTCCTTAAGACTCTGTCTAGACAGGGAGGAAGCTTCCCTGGCAGGGAGGTCAGGAGCAAGCTCAGTAGCGGGCGATACCGGAAGTACAGACCCCTTGGAGTCCCGCCGGCACACAGGGCGTCAGGATGGCTGCCGAGACAGGCAGACCCCCTGGCAGCCCCCTGACCAGGATTGGGGCTCCGTGTCCTTAAACAGCAGGTGCTGGCAGCTCCATGGGGTCTGAAGAGAAGATGGCAAGGGAAGCACCCACATGGTCGGACGGGGCGGTGGGGAGGAACGGGACCGAGGCCATGGTACCTTGGTGAGTCACCAGTGTCCCATTTCCGTGTGGCTCCCCAGTTAGCTGAGAGGTGAGGTCAGAGGTCATCTGAGTGGGGAATGGGAGTGGGAGTGGGAGGAAGGCCGGGAGCGAGTAGGAGGCGGACAAGTAGGACCCCAGGAAGCCTGGTGCCACCAATCAGATAGTCACCGGGCTCTACCAGACAGTCTGCCCCTGCCCGAGGCCTCTCTGTGGAAGTTTCCAGAATGCAGGACTTGGTTATCAAGATGACTTCTGGGTGGCATGTCAGGACTTCAGGGAGCTACCTCACTTCTAGGGTGACTGAACCTAAGACCTCCTTGTCAACGCCCACCCCAATTTCTACAGAAACAAGGTGATTTTTTTTTTCTGTTTAAAATATTGGGCTTCCAATTTTTTGAGAATCGTCCATACTGTTTTCCAAAAGGGCTGAACCAATCGGCATTCCCACTAGCAGTGTAAGAGGGTCCCTTTCTCCCCACATCCACACCAACAGCGGTTGCTTTTGTTCTTTTGGATGTGTGCCCGTCTCTGGGGTGTGAGGTGGTATCTCATTGTTGTTTTGATCTGCATCTCCCTGATGATTAGTGATGAAGAGCATTTTTTCATGTGCCTTTTTGCCATTCGTATATCTTCCTTGAAAAAGTTTCTGTTCATTTCATCGCCCCATTTTTTAATGGGGTTGAATGTTTTCTTCTTGCAGATTCCAACCAGTGTCTTGTATATCCTTGATATCAACCCCTTATAATATGTGTATTAGGTGAATATTCTTTCCCATTCTGTAGATTGTCTTTGTATTTTGGTCACTGTATCTTTTTCGGTACAGAAGCTTCTTAGTTTAATATAGTCCCATTTGTTTATCTGTTTCCACTTGGTTGGTCAGTGGCGTGTCATCTTGGAAGATACCATTAGCCTCAATATTGTGAAGGATTTTGCCGACCTTGTCTTCAATGTACTATTGAGCTCCCATTTGACCCAGCAATATCACTCCTGGGAATATCTCCCGGAGAGGCAAAAAAGTATAGTTGAAATAACATCTGCACTTGTATGTTCATTGCAGCACTGTTTACAATAGCCAGAATCTGGAAAAACCCGAGTGCCCAAGAACAGATGACTGGTTGAAGAAACCTTAGTACATGTACACAATGGAATACTATGCAGCTGTTAGAAAAGATGAGGTCATGACCTTTGCATATTAGTGGATCGATATGGAAAGTATCATGCTAAGTTATGAAATAAGTCAAAAAGAGAGAGACAGATATAGAAAGATTGCATTCATCTGTAGAATATAAAGTAACAGAATGGGAGACTAGCACCCAAGAATAGTAGAGATAAGTACCAGGAGATTTGCTCCACGGCTTGGAAGCCAACTTCACATGCTGGGGGAAAAGACAGCTCAGATAGAGAAGGGGCCACCAAGTAAAATGTGGTTGGAGAACCCGCTAAGGATGGGAGATGCACGCTGAATGTAGACTATAGATCAAACATGAAGGCCACTCAGTATCTCTATTGCAAACCACAACACCCAAAAGGAGAGAGAGAGCAAAAGGAGCCCTGCCACAGAGGTGGGGTGGGGTCAGGGGGACGGGGTGGGGGGTGGGAGGGATACTGGGACCATTGGTGGAGGAGAATAGGCACTGGTGGAGGGATGGGTACTCGAGCATTGTATGACTGAAGCACAAGCATGAACGTCTGTAAGTCTGTAACTGTAGCTCAAGGTGATTCACTGATAAAAAAATTTTAAAATACATAAACAAAATTTTAAAAAGTTTTGGACTTCCCAGATCAAAATGGATTAAAGACCTCAACATTAGACCACAAACCATAAGGTACATTGAAGACAAGGTCGGCGAAACCCTCCACGATATTGAAGATAAGGGTATCTTCAAAGGTGACACGGAACTAAGCAATCTAGTAAAAACAGAGATCAACAAATGGGACTACATTAAACTAAAAAGCTTCTGCACCGCAAGAGATACAGTGACCAGAATACAAAGACTATCCACAGAATGGGAAAGGATATTTACACAATACCCATCAGATAAGGGGTTGATATCAATGGTATATAAAGCACTGGTTGAGCTCTACAAGAAGAAAACATCCAACCCCATCAAAAAATGGGGCAAAGAAATGAACAGAAACTTTACCAAGGAAGAAATACGAATGGCCAAAAGGCACATGAAAAAGTGCTCTACATCACTAATCATCAGAGAGATGCAGATCAAAACAACCATGAGATACCACCTCACACCACAGAGACTAGCACACATCCAAAAGAACAAAAGCAACCGCTGTTGGAGAGGATGTGGGGAGAAAGGGACCCTTCTTCACTGCTGGTGGGAATGCCGACTGGTTCAGCCCTTCTGGAAAACAATTTGGACGACTCTCAAAAAATTAGATATTGAATTCCCATTTGACCCAGCAATACCACTGCTGGGAATATATCCCAGAGAATCAAAAAAGTACAATCGAAACAACATCTGCACATGTATGTTCATCGCAGCACTGTTTACAATAGCCAGAATCTGGAAAAAACCCGAATGCCCCAGAATGGATGACTGGTTGAGGAAACTTTGGTACATCTATACAATGGAATACTATGCAGCTGTTAGAAAAAAGGAGGTCAAGAATTTTGTAGTTAAGTGGATGGGCATGAAAAGTTTCATGCTGAGTGAAATGAGTCAGAAAGAGAGAGACAGACATAGAAAGATTGCACTCATCTATGGTATATAGAATAACAGAGTGGGAGACTAACACCCAAGAACTGTAGAAATAAGTACCAGGAGGTTGACTCCATGGCTTCGAGGCTGGCCTCACGTTCCGGGGAAAGGTCAACTCAGAGAAGCGATCACCAACTACATTGCAGTCGAAGGCCATGTGGGGGAAGGGAGTTGCGGGCTGAATGAGGGCTAGAGACTGAGCACAGCGGCCACTCAACACCTTTGTTGCAAACCACAACAGCTAATTAGAGAGAGAAAGCAGAAGGGAATGCCTTGCCACAGTGGCAGGGTGGGGTGGGGGGGAGATGGGATTGGGGAGGGTGGGAGGGACACTGGGTTTACGGGTGGTGGAGAATGGGCACTGGTGAAGGGATGGGTTCCCAAACTTTGTATGAGGGAAGTGTGAGCACAGAAGTGTATAAATCTGTAACTGTACCCTCACGGTGATTCTCTAATTAAAAATAAATAAATTAAAAAAAAAAAAGAAAAAAAAAATAAATAAAAAGTTTTGGACTTCCGATCTTGCACAGGCTCTGAAGGGACTGGCCGCTCCCTGCACAGGTGAGGCAGCTGGTGGGCGTGGCCTCTTTGGCCGAAGCCACAGTTATTTTCGGAAGAGGACATCCTGGCTATCCCAATCACACTAGGCCAATAGCCCACTAGCCTACTCCAATCAAAATACTCCCCCAGAACACCAAAATAACAGTGAATACAAAGGACTAGAGTATTGGGCTTCCACATTCTATACTTGGCAGGGGTCAGAGGGCAGTCAGCAGCTCCTTCTTCTGCTTTCAAGAAGATACCATGGTTAGAATTTTTTTCTTTGCTTTGGTTTTTCTAGCATGTCCCTGCCCTTCCCTTTCACGTAGCTGTGTGGCCTCCAGGTCTGAACACCTGGTGTGTGGTGCTTGCACACATGCTCGCCGTGGGCCCACACATGCTGCTGCGCTGCTTGGCGGCCAGGACCCCGCTCAGCTCATGTGGGGGGTGGGGGGTACCAGGAATCAAACTCGAGACCCCACACTCGGGTGAGGCAGGGGCTTTTCCACTGAGCTCTCCCCAGGGCCGAGGGACGGACTTTTCTCCCATTTCTCACCTAGTGCACGACGCGGTCCCGGGATACCACACACAAGCACACAGAAGCCGGGGGGAGGCGAATGGAAGGCAGACAGGTGGGGCTCAGGAAGCCAGGAACAGCACACTGATAATTTGTGCAACACACATCCCAGACTGGGTGTTGAGGGGCCCAGAAAGTCCCTCGCGCACATAGTCCCAACAAAGGGCCATTCTCTCGGGCCCCCAACCAAGGAAAGAACTTGACGAAGCAGAAAACACTCCAACAAGAGCCTCTCTATTCCAGCCAAACATTGCAGACGGGGACCGTGGCTCGGGCCCAACCCGTGCCAGTGAAGGTCAAGTGGGGCGCCTGGACTTGGCAGGAGCATGCCTCCCTCCCTCCGCAGGCAGGAAGGAGCTACAACATCTGCTCCGGGCAGCCACTCGAAAGATGATTGGGCGGTGATGACGGCAAGACAGCTGCTCAGCAGGCGGGCCAGGGCGTTGCCGGAGGAGCCCTGGCGGGGAGAACACTCACCAGAGCACCTTGGTCAGGGAGACGGCTGGAAGCCCCAGAGCTCCGGGGGCGACGGGTGAGGATCCCGTACATGTCCAGGGAGGCCAGTGGACAATCTGAACTCTGACCTCCACTCTGCCTTTCCTCCCCCCCCCCCCCGGGGCTGGAGGGCTGGCAGACGAGGAGAGACACCAGAGGGCTTACGTGAGCTCCAGAACGCCACAGAAAAAGCACCTGCTTCTTGTCAAGAAAACCACTCATCTTCCAGAGAAGGAAGCCTCAAGAGACCTGAGAAAAAGACAATAGATGCCGAGTGACAGAGATGACAGGATGATTGGACAGTGCATCTATGGCACCATTGGAAAACATGTCAATGAAAGCCAGGAAAGTGAAAAGCAAAGAAGGCATTGTGGGTGGGGTGTAGAGTCGATGTTTCGGGGACCACAGAGCTGCACCCCGGGATGCAGGTGGGGGCCTGGGAAATCAAACTCAAAGCCTATGCATTCAGCCCTTCTGACTCTCCCCCCAACCCCACCTGATGGGGTTCTAAATGACTGAGGATGATAGTAAGGCCACTTTAAATGGGAGAATAAACATTAGGGAAGGTTTCTCTCCTTTACTTGGGCTAGTCAAGATCATAACCCCAGTACATGATAAGATACATATGATACATATCAGCTGTCAGCTGTCATCCGTTGCTCATCTATTTGTTTGAGCGGGCACCAGTAACGTCTCTCAATTGTTAGACTTATTTGTTACTGTTTTGGGCACATCCAATATGCCACGGGTAGCTTGCCAGGTTCTGCCGTGCAGATGCGATACTCTCGGTAGCTTGTTGGGCTCTCCGAGAGGGGCAGAGGAATCGAACACGGTTCGGCTGCATGAAAGGTGAACGCCCTACCACTGTGCTATCACTCCAGTCAGTTCTTAATTGCATAGATAATGTAATTTCCTAGAGCAAAAAAGAGGCATGATCCAAACACCACAGATAAATCAAAATGCAATTTCTCCATATGTCCATATAACCTACAGAAATAAACAGAAAGTGAAAGAAAAATTAAACCCTGCCCTAATAATTAAATTAATATAAATGGTCTAAGTACACCATTTACAGGTAAGAGATTGGCGCAGTGAGCTAACCAGCATCACCCAACTAAACCTGACCATAGCTTACTTCAGATACAGTGTAGGCTGAAAATAAAACAAAGGGAAAAGAACATATCACTTTGGGCCAGAAATATAGGCCAGTGGGTAAGTCACTTGCCTTGCACAGGTCCTATCCCTAATATCACATATGATCCCCTGAGCCCAGCCAGGAGTGACCCCTGATCGCAGAGGCAGGAGTGAGTCCACATACATGCCACAAAAATCACTATATCACTGTCACCCCGTTGTTCATTGATTTATTCTAGCGGTCACCAGTAACATCTCCATTTTTCCCAGCCTTGAGATTTTAGCAGCCTCTCCTTACTTCTCTTTTCTAATTCTGCCGTATTGGAGGTTATTTCAGGGTCAGGGGAATGAGACCCGTTATTGTTACTGTTTTTGACATATTGAATACGCCACGGGTAGCTTGCCAGGCTCTGCTGTGCAGCTAGATACTCTCGGTAGCTTGCTGGGCTCTCCGAAAGGCACATATATATCTCCCGCCATGATTTGCTGCCTACTCTCTGAACCCCATCAAATGTGGTGTGGTAATTATGGAAAATAGGTAGGGAGTGTCTTATGATGGGTAGGGAGTGTCTTATGACCACTTTTGCAGCCGCGTGGTCCAAGAATATGTTCACTCATATGTGAGGCTCCGCCCGAGTGAGTGGAAAGCAGCCTGGAGCGTGGCTGCTATCGGGTAACTGACCTCCACTACCCAACCACCACAAAAATAGGAAGAATATATCATGCAAGTCATGAAAACCAAAAATGGCTATATTAATAATCAGATAAAGTAGATTTCAGAGTGAAGACTCTGACCCAATACAGAGGATGTTACATTATAATGAAAGGATTAACCCACCAAGAAGACTTAGAAATCCTAAGTATGAATTTGCCAAACAAAAGTAATGTGAACATCTGAATCTAATGCTGATAATATGAAATAAAGAAATAATCAAATCCAGAGCTATAATTAAGAGATTTAAATATCACCTACTCAATAATATGTTCAGCAAGTAGACAGAAAAATGAGAAAATTTAGAACTCAATATCTTCAAGCAACTATTATCAACTTTTGCGAATTATCCCACCCAAACTACAATCTAGACTTATTTCCTAGTGCACACGGAACACGTACCAAGATAAACAATATCCTAAGCTGTTAAAAAAAAAAAAAAGCCTCACATTTGAAACGATTAAAATCACACAGACGGTGTGCCCCAGCCACAATGGAATCCAGCGAGTAATAGAAACATAACTGGAAAATCTCCAAACACTTGGAAACTAAAGAACACACTTTAAATAACCCATGGGTCAAAGAGGAAGTCTCAAGGGAAATTTAGAGATACATGAAAATGAATAAAAATGAAAACATAACACATCAAAATCTGTGAGCCACAGCAACAGTTATGCTACAGAGGAAATTTCTTGTATTAAGTAGAAAAAAATATGAGAGATGTCTTAAATCAGTAATATAAACTCCACCTTAAGAACCCCAACAAGAAAGATTAAAATAAGCCTGGAGTGAGCAGAAGGAAGGAAATAATAAAGATAAGTGAAATTTTGGTGAAGTTGAAAACAGAAAAACAATAGAAAAAGTGAATGAAACAAAGAGTTGGTTCTTGGAAAAGATCAATAGAACTGACTAATTCCTAGACAACCTCACAAAGGAAAAACACAAATTACCTATAGCAGAAATAAACAGGACATATCACTACACAACCTGGCAATATAAAAAATATAGCAAATATTGTAAGTAGACACATGTCCTTGTCAACTTAGAATGGACTAACTCCTTAAAAAAACAAAAATCAAACTACCACAATTCACCTAATGCAAAATACATTCTTTGAATAGTGTAATAACCTATTCAAGAAAATGTAATTCATATTTTTTTAAATCCCAGGAAAGAGCTCTCCCACCCCAGATGGGTCCACAGGAGAATTGTACCAGATGTTTAAAAAAAGACTTGGCAACAACTCTACACAATCTCTTTCCAAAAAGAGAAGTAAAGAGAATCCTTCCCAAGTCTTTAAAACAACTATACACTTCTACTGAAAACAAAGGGACAATTAACTCTGTGACTATAGATGCAAAAGCCCTCTGTAAAATGTTACTAAGTACCATTTCACAGTATATTTTTTCCAATAAACATCATGGCCTAATGGGGTTTATTCCAGAGATGCATATTGAGTCAATATTTGAAAAATTCACGAATCACGAATCACGAAATCCCGTTAATCTTCGATTTCTCGAGCGGGCTCAGTAACCTCTCCGTTCATCCTTTCCCTGAGATCTTAGAAGTCTCTCTCGACTCGGCCCTCCCAAAGATGTCACACTGGAGACTCTTTCAGGGTCAGGGGAATGAAATCCAGCTTGTCACTGGCTTTAGCATATGAATACACCATGGGAAGCTTGCAAGGCTGTCCCATGTGGGCAGGAAATTCTCAGAAGCTTGCCTGTTTCTCCCAGAGGGAGAAGTAGGCTACAAGATATCTATCTGGGAGCTTGCTTTTAAGTCTGTGGATGTTGGATGTTGATGGGATTACACACACCTGGGTTCCTCTGCCGGTACCTTCATGCATGAGGCCTGTCCGAACGTGTGGAGAGGGGCCTCCAGCATGGAGCTAGGTTCTGGTGATCTTCGGCCACCGGGAGCTCTGCTCGGGGTGGGGAGGAAGCTGGAGCCCATCCCCTCCGAGGGGCCCCGGGGAAGACAGCCAGGCATGCGGGCAAGAGACTCTCTGCATCGCTCTCTTCTGGGAGCTTGCTTTTAAGTCTCTCTGGATGTTGGCTGTTGATGGGATTACACACACCTGGGTTCCTCTGCCGGTACCCTCATGTGTGAGGCCTGTCCGATCATCGTTTGAAAAATTAATCAGTAAAATTGTCTATTAACAGATTCAATAAGAAACATTCATGATTCTATCAATTAATACAGAGAAAAATTTCACCAAATTCAACAATTCATGAGAAAACTTATTAAAAACAAAACTATGGCAATAGAAGGATATCTTCCTCAATCAAATCTATGAAATACTTTCATCTAACATTGTATTTAGTGGTAAGTATGTCATACTTTCCTCTAAGACTGAGAACACGCGAAGTTTTCTATTCATAAGACTCTTGCTCAACTTAATTATAGAAGTTTTAGCCAGTACAACAATTCAAAAAAAAAAAAAGAAAATGAAAAGCAAACAGATCAGAAAAGAAAAATTGCCTCTATATGTAAATAACAATACTGCCTGCATAGAAAATCTCTACAAATAAACTCATGAACTAATCAGAGGCCTGGTATCATAGGACACAAGAGAAACAAACATAATTGTTTTTCTATATATAGCAATGAACACATTGAATATCACCGCTGAAAATATAATACCACTTAAAAGTGCTCCCCAAAAAGAGTACTTGATTTGCAGATCTAATAAAACATAAGCCGGGGTCATATGCGGAAGAACTTACAATAATACAAACTGCTCTGATTAAAGAAATAAAAGAGCTAAATATATAAAGAAACATACCATCTGTGGATATGACATGGAAAAGATGTCAGTTAGGACGGAGAGAAAATACAGCAGGTAGGGTGCTTGTCTTGCACACTTCTGAGCCTAAGTTAACCCAAATATGATCCCCTGAGTACAAAATCTGGAGCAATTCCTGAGCACATCAGATATGGATTTTAAAAAATGAAGAAAGAAAGAAGGAGGAAAGGGGAGGGAAGGGGAGGGCAAGAAAGGGGAGGGGAGGGGAGGAGAGGAAGAAAGGAGGGAGGGAGGGAAGGAAGAGAGAGAAAGAGGAAGGAAGGAAGGAAGGAAGGAAGGAAGGAAGGAAGGAAGGAAGGAAGGAAGGAAGGAAGGAAGGAAGGAAGGAAGGAAGGAAGGAAGGAAGGAAGGAGAGAGAGAAAGAAAAGAAAGAAAGAAAGAAAGAAAGAAAGAAAGAAAGAAAGAAAGAAAGAAAGAAAGAAAGAAAGAAAGAAAGAAAGAAAGAAAGAAAGAGAGAGAGAGAAAGAAAGAGAAAGGAGAGAGGAGGGAAGGAAGGAAGGAAGGAAGGAAGGAAGGAAGGAAGGAAGGAAGGAAGGAAGGAAGGAAGGAAGGAAGGAAGGAAGGAAGGAAGGAAGGAAGGAAGGAAGGAAGGAAGGAAGGAAGGAAGGAAGGAAGGAAGGAGTTAATTCTTACAAATTGATATGCAGGTCTAACATGCCTTCAAAATCCCAGTAGGATTTTTTTGTAGAGAAGTTTGTTCTAAAAGTTCGATGGCAACGCAAAGAACTAAAATAGCTGAAACAATTTTTGAAAAAGAAGAATAAAGTGGGAGGAATCCGTCTACCAGACTTCGGACTTATATAGCCTCTATAATCAAGACAGTATAGACTTGGCAGAGAAAAACACATAGATCAATAGAACAGAACACAGAACTCAGAAATAGACCCACACAGATATAGTCCACTGATTTTGACAAAAGTGCAAAAGCAATTCAAGGGCATACAGAGAGCCTCGAACTCAGCCAACAGTGTTGGAGCAATTGAACATCTCTGGGCTTGCTGGGTTAGCTCACAGAATCTGCTGTGTTCGTCATGTCTCTGGACTGTGGATGGAGGAGCAAAGAGAGCAGAGAGATTGCCCCACAAAAATCAAAGGGACTGGGGGACAGAGAAGAGAAAGGAGAGAGGCATGGGGAAGCTGGGTGTTGGGGGAGCTGTGGAACTTGGAAATGCAAACATATTTATTATTTTTCTTTTGACGTTTTGAGTCACACCTGGTGATACTCAGGGGCCACTCCTGTCTCTGCACTCAGGAATTACTCCTGGTGGGGCTCTGGCAACCACATCAACCATGCCCGGGATTCAAGTTGAGTTGGGCATGTGTGAAGCAAGTGTCCTACCAACTGGACTATCTCTCCAGCCCTGAGCAGGAATAATTAGAGGAGAATCAGCCACAGGAGGGCAACAGGGCGGAGAGGGAACTGTGGAAGCTGTGATAGGATCTTAGAAAGGGTCAGAAGGGAGATCTCTTTAAAAGCCCTACTGGAGTTACAGTGAAGACTGGGGTGACATTAATTTTGGTTGTTACTGCATTGCTTTGCATGTAAAGTTGTGAGACAGGACCCTTATAACCATTCTTCATACGCCCCATTCCCTACAGTTCTGCATTGGAGCCCCCGGGAGTCACAGGCAGCACCCTATCTGTGCTTCTCCTAGACCCTCCAGCCCCTAGTCTGTACATTCTGCAATTCACAGTCCAGACAGTGGCACACTGGCAGCCGGTTGACCATAAGGGCCCTGTCGTTGAAATCTCAAGGACTGAGAAGCAACATGGCAAAGGATGCTTTCGAGGGTCCATTGGATCCCGACGAGCAGGCAGGGCTGATGCAGGCACATACAGGTCCGCGCCCACGAGTCCTCACCTTCAGTGTCTGCTCAGAAAATATTTGGTCGAAGGTTGGGCCGAGATGGCTGGAATTACGGGCACAGAGTTAGAAGAGAAGTGACAGAACTGAAGAGAGGGCAGAGAGGGTGAGGCAGCCTGGATATGAGGTGTGAGGCTCTGGGGATACACAGAAGCTGTCACTGCACCAAGAACCAGGAGCTATCACTGCACCAAGAACCAGGAGCTGTCACTGCATCAAGAACCAGGAGCTGTCACTGCATCAAGAACCAGGAGCTGTCACAGCATCAAGAACCAGGAGCTGTCACTGCATCAAGAACCAAGAGCTGTCACTGCATCAAGAACCAGGAGCTGTCACTGCATCAAGAACCAGGAGCTGTCACTGCATCAAGAACCAGAGCTGTCACTGCATCAAGAACCAGGAGCCGTCACTGCATCAAGAACTAGGAGCTGTCACTGCATCAAGAACCAGGAGCTGTCACTGCATCAAGAACCAGGAGCTGTCACTGCATCAAGAACCAGAGCTGTCACTGCATCAAGAACCAGGAGCCGTCACTGCATCAAGAACTAGGAGCTGTCACTGCATCAAGAACTAGGAGCTGTCACTGCATCAAGAATCCAGCAAAGATGCGGGGGGTTAGGGAGGCTGGGGCCGGGTTACCGTTGTGTGGGGTTTCCTGAGTGTGTGCTGTGCTACTGGGGATGCTGAGTAAAGATGTCTAGTGAACATGTGGACATGGGGTACTGGGTTGGAGAGGTGACTCAGGGGAGTTCATTTTCTCACCAAAGTGACTTCAGTAGTCATGGAAGCAAGGGGAGATGGACCCAGACTGATGCAGTGCTCCCTTTGTTCTTCAAGGATGAGAAGTTTCCAGTCCAGGGTTCTAAAGCTCCCTTCCTGTCCTGGACATAAGTCCTAGAGACGTCCTCCCCCAGTCTTCACGGCCCCCAGGGAAACAGGGCGGCCTCCTGGACCATGTCAAAAGACTCCATGCAATCTCTTTGCTCTGCTCAGAGCCAGCGTGCCCACATCACACCCCAGCTATGTCCCTGCTTCCTGTTGCCAGGTTCTGTACCCCTAACTTCAGCGGCTGCCCTACCCCCACCCTGCTCACCTCCTGAGTCCTCACCTCCACTTCCACCTTACTCTTCTCTGCAGCCTTTCTCTTCCCCTCATTCCCCTCCCCTCTGCTCCTCCTATTCTTTCTCCTCCTTGATGTCCCACATCCTGCCTCTTTCCTTGCCCCTTTCCAGCTCTCTGCCCCTCCTC
The DNA here is from genome assembly GCF_027595985.1 of Sorex araneus. Classification (NCBI taxonomy): domain Eukaryota; kingdom Metazoa; phylum Chordata; class Mammalia; order Eulipotyphla; family Soricidae; genus Sorex; species Sorex araneus. The sequence continues at coordinate 103,078,882 of NC_073304.1, forward strand.
ACTCTCTCATCTATTCTCTGTGTGCTCCGACATCAGGTGCACATGAATATTTACGAGACCAAGAACTCCAGGGGACCTGCGGGAAGGCCCTCCCTGACTGGCACCAGGGCTCCCTGGCCACCTTCTCGAGTGATCTATTACAGAAATACATTAAGGTGCTGTCCCGCTGACAGCCAGCTAAGGTACTCTGTCACGGTACCAGCCCTGGGATGATGAACGTCCCCGTAGATCAGGCCACCATCCCTCTGATTACACTCCAGCATGGCGTGTCAGCAGGCTGCGCGGTCATGATGGACGGCGAAAATCCATCACCCACCGGCCGCCCGTTCCCAGCACAGCCCTCAGAGCCCAGAGATGATTTAGGGGCCGCGCCGAGACCCCTCCCAATCTGCACACACAGCAAAAGTCGACTCTTGACTTTCACTGAAGGGAGTAGTTTGTGGAAAGAAAACACTTGGAGAGCTTTTGCTTCCAGGATTTGGGAACCAGACCTGGGTTGGAATCCTGCCACCTGCCTCTAATCCTGCAAGTTGTGCCCAGGATTAAAGCAAGACTCGGGTAACAGAACGCAGGGACAAGACAGTTCCAGCTTGTGGGGACAGCTCGAGACCACCCCCTGTGTACAAAGCAGGAACTGCAATGTATTCTGTCCTGCACCCCCTTTCATCCACCTCTCTCCTGCCCTCACCCGTGGCCCCAGGATCCAGGGTGAACAGGAAGTGGGGTAGGAGTGCTCCTGAGAGCGCCCATCTCAAGGTGGCCATCTGCCCTGCTGCTCCAGATTATCACAGTCCATCTCCCCATTCTTCATCCAGCCAATAGGTCGTGAGCCTCCACTGGCACCAGGCCCTGCTCTAGACACTGGGAAAACAGACTTCCCATCAAAAACCTTCCTTAAAGAGATGAGAGGGCCGGAGCATTAACACAGCAGGTAGGGCGTTTGCCTTGCATGCGGCCGACCCAGGTTCAATTCCCAGCATCCCATATGGTCCCCTGAGCACCGCCAGGGGTGATTCCTGAGTGTAGAGCCAGGAGTAACCCCTGTGCATCGCCAGGAGAGACCCTAAAAAACAAAAAAGATAAGAACCATTAGACGCCAGCCCAGTCCTTCTGGCAACCTGTTGGCCTGGGGTCCTGTAAGGCCAAACTAGAGAGATGGCAGCATGACAGAGGCCCTTAGCCACTCCCTGAGAGCGGTCTCAAAGGCAGTGTGGCTGCTCTTTCCCAGGGAGCTGACGTATATGGATGCTGGGGAGCTGGAACTCAGCACAGCACCCAAACTTTATTTTTTAATTTACATTTTTTTTAATAGTGAATCACTGTGAGGTACAGTTACAGACTTACAAACTTTCAGTTTGTATTTCAGTCATACAGTGATCATGTATCCATCCCTCCACCAGTGCCCATTCTCCACCACCAATGGTCCCAGTATCCCTCCCAACACCCCCACCCCATCCCCTCCACTGCCTCTGTGGCAAGGCATTCCCTTTTGCTCTCTCTCTTCTTTTGGGTGTTGTGGTTTGCAATAGAGGTATTGAGTGGCCATTGTGTTTAGCCTATAGTCTACTGTCGGCATGCATCACCCAACCTGAGTGGGTCCTCCAAACACCCTTTACTTGGTGTTCCCTTCTCAATCTGAGCTGCCTTTTCCCCCAGCGTGTGAGGCCAGCTTCCAGGCTGTGGAGCAGACCTCCTGGACCTTATCTCTACTATTCTTGGGTGTAGTCTCCTATTCTGTTACTTTATATTCCACAGATGAGTGCAATCTTTCTATGTCTATCCTTCTCTTTCTGACTCATTTCACTTGACATGATACTTTCCATGTTGATCCACTCACATGCAAATTTCATGACTTCATCTTTTCTAACAGCGGCATAGTATTCCATTGTGTAGATGTACCAAAGTTTCTTTAACCAGTCATCTGTTCTAGGGCACTCGGGTTTTTTCCAGATTCTGGCTATTGTAAACAGTGCTGCAATGAACATCCAAGTGCAGATGTCATTTCTACTATACTTTTTTGCATCTCTGGGATATATTCCCAGCAGTGGTATTGCTGGGTCAAATGGGAGTTCAATTTCTAATTTTTTGAGAAGCGTCCATACTGTTTTCTAAAAGGGCTGAGCCAGTCAGCATTCCCACCAGCAGTGAAGGAGGGTCCCTTTCTCCCCACACCCGCGCCAGCACTGGTGGCACCCAAACTTTAAAGTTTCCCTTTCCACCTTGACCAGCACCAGCTCTGTCCTCTGCAGACAAGGAGCTGCTGGGTTCCTGCTCTGTGTGAGACCTCAACCCCCCAGGGAGAACAAACACAGACAGGAGGAACCAGAGCCTCCGTGCTCATGCAGGAGACTGACATCACGCTCAGGCAACAGCCCTGGGACTCAGGCACTGGGATCCCAGTTTAGAAGGTGAGATATTAGGGGCAAGGTGGTAAGTAACAGAGTGTCTTGATTGTGTCTATCCTCTGTGCTGCATACAGAAAACTAGAAAAATGAGATTATGCACGCGTGCACACACACACACACACGCACGCGTGTGCACGCGTGCCTGCACACATGCAAATCTCTTACACAAACATACTCACACACACAAAATCATATATATGCAGGGCTGTAGTGACAGTACAGTGAGTGAGGTGCTTGCCTGGCATGCATCCAAGCCAAGTTTAATCCCCAGCAACTCAGATGGTCCCCACAGAGCCAAAAGTAACCGTGAGAACCACTGAGTGTGGCCCCCAAATGAACAAAAGCAAAAAATAACTTTGAGTATTTTTTAAACATTCCACTGTAATCATATTCCCCCAGTATTAAATACACTATGATGTATGCTCCTATAAATGTATTCTGGGCTGGAGAGGCAATAAAGGGGCCGGGTGCTTGCCTTACATGCAGCCAAGCCTGGTTAGCTCCCTGACTTGGCATAAGGCCCCCTAAGTTTTGCTACGGGCAACCCTTGAGCACAGCGCCAGGAGTAGCCCTGAGCATCGCCAGGTTGCGCCTCCCAGGACCACCATTTTTTAAAATTAAATGTAAGTGAAAACATTCTACAGGCCTGGAAAGATGCTCAGTGGGCTCAGGACAACCTTTGTATCCAAGTTTTTGAGCAACCCAAGAGTTTGAGCACCACGTGGTCCCCAGGACCCCGGGAAGTGACCCAGAGCACCGGGCCGGAGTAGCCCCTGAGCACTGATGGTGGTGACCCCCAAACCATATACACAAAAGTATTCTACAGCATAATGATCTGTCTGTGATTAATCCTCTAGTGTCTGATGACTCCATTATTTTCGATATTTAGAGCTGATAAATAATATTGTGATGAAGACTGAGTCAATCTCCGGAGTCTCCTTAGGATGATTCCTGGAAACAGAACTAATGAGCTGAAAAATATGGAAACTGTTCAAAGCACCTTGTCTCTAACATTCATCATCATAATCAATTGGACGGTGAAAACAGGATCTTATTGTTGCTTTATTTTGCAGTGGGGGTGGGGGCTAATAGAAAAATGAAACACTTTTTCCTGTGTTAGTCATTAGTAGGTCTTATTTTGTGACTGATTTTTCCCAGTTTTCCTATTGGGATTTTAGTCTTTTGTTTAAGCTTTGTAAGAACTCTTTATAGACTAAAAATATTAAGCTTTTGCCATATCCACTATAATTTTTCTCGATTTGTCATTAACTTTCTAATATTGCGGTGGGTTTCTGTGGGTCATTTACTTTGCGATTTCTTCCATTGATTTTACAGTTAGAAAGGTGTTGCCCAACCTAAGAATTAAATATTTACTTGTATTTTCATTGTTAGGGAGGTTGGGTCTGAAATTTACTTGAGAAAAGAAAATAAAAACCTAAAGTGATTTTCTCCTGAGTACTCAAGTTTTTCAACTTATTTGCTAACTCCACCCTTCCCAACTGATGTGCAATGCTTCTCTTAATCTTCCAATGCTGTTTTGCTAGAGTTGGCTTGCTTTGTACTATTGATGTTGACTGATCACTGTCACTGTTATCCTGTTGCTCATCGATTTGCTCAAACGGGCACCAGTAATGTCTCCATTTTGAGACTTGATGTTACTGTTTTTGGCATGCAGAATACGCCACGGGTAGCTTGCCAGGCTCTGCCATGTGGGCGAGATACTTTCGGTAGCTTGCTGGGCTCTCCGAGAGAGGTGGAGGAATCGAACCCGGGTCAGCCACATGCAAGGCAAATGCCCTGCTGCTGTGCTGACTAATTTTAAAATTTTGTTTTTGTTTTTGGGCACCACATCTGGCTATGCTCAGGGTTTATTCCTGGGTCTGCACTCAGGGATCAATCCTTGCAGGCTCTGGGGACTACTTGGGGTGCCAGAAACCGAACCCAGGTCAGCCACATGCAAGGCAAGTGCCCTACTCATGGCACCAACCCTCTAGCCCCATTGGTTAATTCTTTTTTTTTAAATTTTTTTTTACTGAATCACGGTGACAAAAGTTACAAAGCTTTCAGGTTTAAGTCTCAGTCATATTATGATCAAACCCCCATCCCTTCACCAGTGCACCTATTCCCCCACCAAGAACCCCAATATACCCCCCTCCCACCCACCCCCCACCTGAGTAGCTAATGATGTTTGCTTTATTCTCTCTATACTTTGGATACATTCAATATTTCAACAGAGAAGTGAGTATTATTATTTGGAATTTCCCCCCAACAATCAAACCTGCTCAAAAGGCATCATTTGATAGTTTGTTTTCCATTGCTGAGAATGAAGATTATAGGAGCTCTGTTGTTTTAGCTCAGCTCACGGTCTAGATGCATTTCTATAAGTCTCTGGGTGCCAAAATGGGTTAGTAGACCTCCCGGATCATAGTCTTTAAGGAGCAGAGGGGCCGTGTCGTGCACGGCTGCTTCGCATCTCCCCCATTGGTTAATTCTTGAGCCAGAATCATGCTCTACAATTGCTGTAGCCTTAAAATACATTTTAACGTATGTTAAAGCAAATTGTATATTCTTGTTATTTCAAATGTGTCCTAGCTATTTTTAACCTAGTATTCTTACGCTTTAATTTTTGAGTTGTCTTGTAAAATTATCAAAATGTTCCATTCATATTTTGGTTCCATAAGTTTTCCTGTTAACTCAAGAAAAATTGAGATCCTTCACTGTCCCTTTTTCCGGGCCGAGAATATATCTATTTCTCCACTTAATCAAATCTTCTATGACACAAAAAGGAATAAAGCCTTGTGACTTTTGTCACAAAAGTCCCACACAATCCTCAGTGAAAATCATTCAGAGGTATATCATGCTTTTGCTTTCTTTTATCTTCAAACTAATGATTATTATTATCGAGGCATAGAGTTAGTGCAGTGTTAAGGCATTTTCACTACGCACAGCCCTCCTGGGTTCATCCCCAGCCCTGCATAATGTCTCCTGAGCTCTGCCAGGATGATCCCTGAGCAGAGTCAGAAGTAAGCCCTGAGCACCACCGGGACATAAAGACTTTCCTCAAACCGGTTACTGTGGGCATATGAGAAAGTGATTGCTTTCTGTGTGTTGATCTTGTGCATCAGAGAGAGTGGATACACCAACAATGACCTAAGTGATTATCCACAAGAAAATAGCCATGGAGAAGACCAACAAGCCATACTCCTGGGGGTTCACCCTTTCCCCACCCCTGCAGATACGGGGAATTGATCTGGGAATGGGTACAGGTGGGGAAGGTGTCCACCCACAGTGGAAAGGTCCACAGGACCCAGTTCTCTGCCCATGCCCACATCCCCGTGGACCGTGGAGCTTTCAGCATCTGCCTTTTGCTGAATCATTTTCTTCTGAAATTCTGTCTTGGGCAGAGGAAATGGAAAACTTGAGACCTGATTCACACCAATACCCAGAAAGTCCCCCAAGCTGCTTCCACCTGGGGACCGGCCCACTCTCTCCCCCAGCGGTTCCAGGTGCCTTGTGATGGCTGTCCCGATTGCTCATGGTGACCCCACGGAAGGCACAGCCATCAGGCTGCACAGCCCCTTACCGCAGCTGAGAGACCCGGTCTCAGCCAGAGCCCTGGGGCTGAGAAGCCATCTACACGGAGGTTTCCAAGTGCTTCTTAAGTGCCAGGAATCCTTCTTTGATTAAACCCTGCCCCCCCCCACGAGGTCCAGTCTAGAGCAGGCCCCAGCGATGCTGCTCGCATGGGCGTGAAAGCCATGCGGCTCCCCCAGCCTCCCTGGAGTCGAGCAGCACGGCCCAGCGCAGGCGTCTTGTTCAGGCTGGGTCAACTGGGCCGAGACGAGGTGCACGTTAATTAGAGCAGCAGGACTGGATGTGGCTCTGTCTGCCCGCCAGCATCAGGGGCAGAGACAGCGGGGGCGCACCCGGGAGAACGGCGGGTGATGAAGAAGCACCCGGGGACGCCGTCGGCCGTTTTCCCGGGCAGGGATCTTACCCCAGAGCTAGCTCCCAACCACCACACTCGCAAGAGCGGTGTGAAACCCACCAGGACTTCGATTCATCCGCAGGAGCCGAGAGCTGGGGGCCGACACACCAGGTCAGCTGCTCCCCTCAGCAGACAGCTGTTGGACTGGAGTTTGACTCACAGTTTCTGGGACCCCTTCCAGCTTCCGTGCTCCACACGCAAGTAATGAGGTGAGGCTTTATTACCTCCAGCTGGTACCCAAATTCCTCTACGGAGCGAAAAGTGTGCGGAGATCCTTCAACAGCAGATGGGGAGGGGGCTACGAAGGCTGAGGACTGTTCTGTTTCCAAGGCCACGAGCAAAGAAAGGCTTCCTGCGGCCATGAGGAAAAGGCCAGGGATTGCTAGAGAGGGGATGGAGGACAGTGAAGTGGCGCTGATGCTGCTCCCCGAGTGGATTGGAAACAGCACCCAGGAGGGCTGCCCGGGAGCACTGGGAGTGTGGAAACAGCTGATGTTCAGCTTGAAGTGATGTGCACGGCTGTGATGTAAATCCTTCCTTCATCCCCACCCCCGCCCCACCCTGTATCTGCAAATAAATCTGCTTCACCCACAAGTGCTTGGTGCCAGCGACTTGTTCCATGGAATATGAGAAGAGGCTGAGCTTCCAGTCTGGGCCTCTGCTGCGAGATGAAGAGAGTGGGGGTGGGAGGGAGCCGGGTGAGCAGCCCCCGGGACATCTCAGGAATCCTGTGGCGTCCCTGGCTCTGCCACAAGAGCCAGAGTCACAGGAAAGCTGACTGCAGTCACCTGCAATGTCGCAGGAGGGCAGGAGGGGCAGCCGTGATTCCAGCCAGCAGCTCTGGCCCTCACGGACCCAGAGCGCTGATCGGCCCACCTCAGCGAGGCTTTGTGTGCCTGCTCGGGACCCGGGGTGCTACTGCCGGGGAGGCCCCAAGGCCCCAAGCCGCAGATTTGGGTTCTCTGGGACTGCGACTAACACGGGGGGTGATCCCAGCCCTGGCGCTCCTGTCACCGATTAATTTAGCTGTGGATTCCCTAAGGCTTCCTTCCGCGCTCTGTTCGTGGCTTAGGGTGAAGAGCCCCAGGCCCGGCACTGAGCAATCAGCCCAGCCTGCGAGCGCCCAGGTCCAGGGCGTCAACAGGATTGCCCTGGGCTCACAGTCCCTGCTGGGGAGAGCCCCCGCGATCCTACGAGGGGCAAGACTTCCTCAACTCGAGCTCTGCGCCCACAGACCCTCCCACCCAAGCGAGCCTGTCTCCAGCCTGTCCTCCCTGCACCCCAGCCATGCTCCCTGATTTCACTCCGGAATGTCCTTCACCAGCTGGCCTTCCAGCCCCTCTCTAAGGGCTTGCTTGGACACAGGCTTGCTGGGGAAGTGAGACAAGAAGCACAAGAGACAGACTTTTCCAACGGAGCCTGGGATGCTGGAGCCAGAGACACCAGCACACGCAGGAAGTCAGTCTGGTGTGTGAGGGTGCGGGGTGGGGAGATAGTACAGGCGTTAAGGTGCTTGCCTCGAATAAGGTCAACCTGGGTTTGATCCCGGCACCACATAGGATGCCCTGCTGATTGCTGAGAACAGAGCCAGAAGTAACCCACACCCCTGGGTGTGACACGTAAATAAAAACAAAAAGAGCGTAGAAGAAGGGAGGGGCCTGAAAGGGCTGGAGTTCATGCTTTACACGCCAGAGCCCTGGGTTCAGTCCCCACAGCTCACGGTCCCCAGCACCCCCCCAAGCCCTGCACCAGGCACAGACCTTAAGCACCCCAAGGGATGCTCCCACCCCCAGTTAGTTAAATTAAAAGGTCGGGTGGAAGGAAGGAGTCAAGATCCTTTGTCCACGCAGCAGGTACATTCCGCTCTCTGTGCCGGACACAGGCCAAACGAGCTTTCCCAGCCGCCCACCACTGCTCTCCTGGTGGCCGGGGCTTCAACATGCGAAGCACGTGCTCTACCCAGTGGCATTCCCGTCCCCTTTTGTAGGGAGCACCCCATCAACTCGGGGTGGAATCAGTCCTTGGAGGCTGACCGATTCTGAGGAGCACAAGGGTGCGGGAAGGGCACTTAGGGCAGGGGAAGGGAGTGAACAACACATGGAAGCAAAAGGAGACTCCAAAAGGCCAAGCAAGCCGAGTGAACCAAAGAGGGTGGGAAATAGATTCTACTGTATCTCACTGCTTTATTGGTGCAGATTTGATGCCATTTTGTTGGTGTTGTTTGCAAAACAGCGGTGTGTGATCATTATGTGAAGGTTTAAAAAAAGATTATAAACCAATTTTTGGACAAACACTCTATCACTGTATCACTGTCATCCCATTGCTCATCAACTTGCTTTTGGACAAACAAACAAACAAACAAACAAAAAATCCAGAGAATACAGTAATGTGGTGGATCTTTCTGTGGGAGCTGGGGATTAGCGACATAAAAGAGACTAAGACTGTCTCTACTTTTGGGACCTAGAGCCATATTAGCATTCTAGAAAGTTTGAGGGAGCCCAGGGCAGACAAAGCAAGGCAGTGGGTTGGACAGGAGGGCAGGGTGGTGGACAGTGGGATCTCAGCGAGTGGGAAGCCTTGTGCCCAAGCTAAAGGAGGGCTTGCCGCTGTAAAAGGAGCTGCAGGGAGGGCTCCTGACAGAAAATAAAATTTATTCTGGAGAGTTTACCTCCAGGCACTGCAATGCCCGGGGGAGTCCAAGCATAATGAAAACTGTTCAAGAAAAACGAGTAGTGAACTGGCGCTTTCTATTTTATTTTTCTCTTTAAATTTTTTTTTTAGTTTTCCACTTGTCTGGTTTGGGGCCACATCTGCCTCTGTGCTCAGGACTCACTCCCACGGTACTAGGTCTGCACCCCACACACCAGGTATGCTCCAGCCGGGACTGACACTCCACCTTCACGGGTAAGGTGGAGCATCCCTCTAGGTCCGGCTGGATTTGTTTATGGGCCCGGGACCTACAACCAGGACCTCACACATACCAGACAAGGGCTGTCCCCTGAGCTACATCCCAACCCAGAGCAGAACCCCTAAGACCAGAGGAAAATGGTCTTAGGGGTCAGTCGGCCCAGCTCACTGCCACAGGCTGTGTGTCTGGGGCGGGTCCCTGGCCCTCTCTGAGTCCAGGACTTCCCGTGAGCCTCCTGCCTCTCTATGCTGGGCTCAAGCCATGTTAACCAGTAAGAAAAGGTTCCTTGTGAAGAAGAGAAGGAGGAAGGAGACACACAGCAAGGGCAGAGCCGACTGAAGCCAAGGGACCTGGACGTAGCAGCACATGGGGCTGTGGCTAAAGGCAGTTCCCAGAGACAGTACAGTGGGCAGGGTGCTTGCCTTGCATGTGGCAGGCCCGGCTTCCATCTCCAGCACCACATACGGTCACTCAAGCACCACCAGGAGTGATTCCTGAGTTCGGCACCAGGAGCAAGCCCTGAGTATCACTGGGTGTAGCCTAAACACCAAAGCGAAGCCCAGTCGTGAAAGGATGCACAATCACTGGTGGTAAGAGGTAGTGGAGTAAGGAGCTTGCCTTGCATGCAGCTGATCCCAGTTTGATCCCTGACCTGCATGGTCCCCAACACTGCCAGGAACTACCCTTTTCTCATGGGTGTGGCCCTGAACCCTTCCCCACCCCAGTAACAAATCATTATTCCCACTCTGCACAGGAGGACCTGGAGCCTCAGAGGTTCAGACTCTTGCCTGATGTCCCAGTGGTACAACCAAGTCCCTGCTTAATACTCCATTAAAAATGGTGCCACGTTGTTCTCTGCAATTTCCTTTGTCTTTCCCAGCGGCTCCGGCCAGTGAGAAATGACCCTGTGCTCCAGTGCCTCCCCAAGCGTCCTGGCCCGGCCGGGCAGGGGCTTGGTCGCAAATTGGTGCATCCATTTTAATAAACTGCAATAAAAGCATGTAGAATTTCCTCAGCCCTGATTACTGACTTGAACATTAACTTCTCAATGGGGGTCTTGAAAACAAATGTGGGAGAGCCCCGTCTTCCCCCTTAATTAGTCAAGGGCATGGCTGGCAGTGGCGTTAGAGCTGAGGCGTGGGAGGGTGCTGGGGCGAAGAGGGAGGGAACTGCTCCTACTTCGGGGAGCTGGAATCACACCGTGTGGACTCTGGAAAACGGACCCTCTGCTCCTAAAGACTATGATCCCAGAAGTCTTCTAACCCATTTTGGCACCCAGAGCAGCTTCTTACAGAAATGCATCTAGACTGTGAGCTGTGCTACAACCCCGTGCCGCCGGGGGAGGGATTTTCCCTCTCCACCTTGTTTTTCTGCATGGAAAATGGTGGCGGCGGCAATATCCACATGGCGAGAGCCACCTCCTAAGACTCCCAACCCAGAGGTATGAGTTTTGCAGTGATGTTGCTCGTAGGCGATCATGGGAGGGGGGCGTTACCGGCTCGCCCTCCGCCCAGATAAGATCCGGAGCTGCCGCGCGCAAAATGGACCCTCTGGTCCTAAAGACATTGATCCGAGAGGTCTTCTAATCCATTTGGCACCCAGAGCAGCTTCTTACAGAAATGCATCTAGACTGTGAACTGAGCTAAAATATCAAAAATCCAAAACCGCTCGGCCGAGAGCTCATAGAGTCTTCATTCTCAGCAATGAAGAGAAATTATTAAATGATGCCTTTTCAGCAGGCCTGACTGTTGGAGGAAAATTCCAGACAATAATAGTGAGTTCTCTACTGAAATATTGAATGTATTCAAAGTATAGAGAGAATAAAGGAGAGATCATTAGCTACTTAGGTGGGGGGTGGGTGAGAGGGGGGTATATTGGGCTTCTTGGTGGTGGAACATGTGCACTGGTGAAGGGATGGGGGTTTAATCATTATATGACTGAGACTTAAACCTGAAAGCTTTGTGGTTTTTTTTCACAGTAATTCAATAAAATAAAAATTTTTAAAAAAAGTGTGGACTCTGTGACCACCTTGATGGAAGAACAGTCAGAAGCAGAAACCTGTGTCCTGTGGAAGCCACTTTCACTCTCGGAGTTCCAGTTCTTCGCTGGAAAGAGGCCTGCCCCTACCTTCCTGGGGCCTGGTCTGGAGAGCCCAGGAAACTTCCAGGCTACAGTGTCTGTTCCTAGTGAGCCCTCAGTGAGAGTACGGCAGCGTGCCTCTCGGAGAGCTAGGAAGCCTCGGTGGTCTTCCTTCCCCCGGGCGTGGACACTCTCTGCCCCGGCCTTTAGCGACTACACGTCTGCATTGAGCGTGGCTCTCTCGGTTGTTTCCAGCCCCATCTCTAGACAGCCAGTTGGGTTGCGTTCCTTCCGTAAAAGGGGTGCTGATTCAAGCTGAAAATTAATAAACCTATATCAAGAGGCATCCAGCAGCTCCCAGGGCACAGAGAAGAGAGGCATCATCAAGCCCGATTCCTGGGGATCTTCCGGTGGGGCAGGGGGTTCCTTCCTCCTACTCTACCACCTTGCCCTGCACCCATCTAGAAGGTTCCTTGAGGAATCCCTGGTCCTCCACTGAGGTGTTGGCTTTGGCCCACACTGAGCAGCAGTGAGGCAGGAGGGCAGAGCTGGACTCTGCGGGACTCTGGTTGCCCCTCCTCCCACTCTAGGACCACGTACCCTAGGGAAGCCCATCCCCCTGGCATGACCCCAGGCTGCCTGTATGAGACCTGGTTCTCCAGTGCCTGCCTCCCAGTGCAGACCTTCCTTGGCCCCTTCCAGCCAGAGATAGTGGAGCCCCTGTAGCTATCACTCTCCTCCTTTGCTGCCAACGTCAGGCCCTGAACCAACCCCTTCCTAACCTTCACCCCGCCTATCAGAACCCCAGCAGACACAGGCTCTTTAAAGAAGAGTAGGATTCTAACAGAGAAGGAAAATGCGTCCAACGAGACAGTACAGAGGGAAGGCACTTGCTTTGCATGCAACTTAGTCAGGTTCAATCCCCAGCAACACAAAGGCGCCCCCAAGCCCCGCCAGGAGTGATCCCCAAGCACAGAGCCAGGAATCAGCCCTGAGCACAACTGGGTATGCCAAAAAAATAAAAATAAAAATAAAACTATGGGGAAGGGGTGGGAGTGAGAAAAACTGAAAAAACTATCCTTCCTCTCCCCAGGGGTTCACCCATGGAAGGGGTTTCAAGAAACCCAGAGGCCTTGATTTCACAGACCTCACAGTGAGACCACCAACCGAGCAAGCCTCTCACTTCTCAGGCTTTTCTGATAAATCTCTACCTAAATTCAGTTCTTTTCTTTTTTCCTCATACTTTGTGCAAAAAGGGAGTGATTTAACTGTAATATAATTGACACATGACAAGATATTACACCGTAAGACAATAGATTAATATGTTAATTTAAAATGCAATGATATGCATCAATATTACTCAGAATGACAACATAAATTTTCTCTATAGAGGAAAATGATCAGCACAGTTAGTCCCTCATCAAACATTATTACACGGTTACAATTCTTTTTCTTGGGAAAAGGGATTTTTTTTTCTTTTAACCTGTTCTTTGCCTATACCCGGCAACTCCTAGTGAAGTATAGATCTATATATCAAGAGAATGAGGACACTCTGGTGAGAACACTTTGGCTGGCATCTGCAAAGACTATGCTATCAGTGTGGCTGTGCCCCTTAGCTAATGGCACAGTGGTCTCTAACTGACGTGAGTAAGGAGTATGACGATACCTGTAAGGATGGAGGGGAATTTTTTTTGTCTTTTGGGGTCACACCCAGCAATGCTCAGGGGTTACTCCTGGCTCTGGACTCAGGAATTACTCCTGGTGGTGTTCGGGGGACCATATGGGATGCCGAGGATCGAACCAGGGTCAGCCACATGCAAGGCAAATGCCCTACGCACCACACTATCACACCAGTCCTCTAATTTTAGTTTTTTTAAAAAATCTGCTTCTACTAAAATTTCACAAAACAGTAATTTAAAGATCCCAGCATCATTTGCTTCTACCTGCTATTGACTGGGTATCAGAATGACGATACCTCTAACCTCTCAGTTATTTCACTGAATACGCTAATACATACCACCACTGGCTAACAAGTGCATGTGATCTAGTTAACACCAACTGTAGCACCTGAGTTTAGAGAAGAAGTTTTCATGGATTTGTCTTCGCCTCCCCCCATAAGTCCACTGCTAGTATGAATTGCCCCCAATAGACCCTAAAATTTCAGGGTTAAGTGCAAAGTTCGCCTGGCTTGCATTTCTTCCTAGCATCCTAATGAATTCAGTGGTCGGAGAGCCCACTGGGAAGAATGCACACAAGGTGAAAACTGAGCATCCCTGTACCCCGTTCATAGAAGCATTGCCAACTGAAGCACCGCTCTGCAAAAGTTAACACGTGAGACTGACCAAATCTAAAACATCTGTATTATTGGCCCAGGAACATGGTTTTCTATAGAACGTTCTCTGTTGCTCTTATTTTCGATGATCCCCACTCTGTATCTTAAGAACATTCGTTCTCCAAATTAAAACCAATTAAAAACTATTTAAGGAACACTCTGTGACAACAGCGTTTAACAGAATTAACACCACTCCCAGCAGAAACAAGGCGGCAGAAGTTGTGAAACTCATCGATGATTCTACTAATGCCAAATCGCAACGGAGACATTCCAAGTTTGCTTCGAATTTTCAAATTTGTCTGTGTTGATAGAATATCTCTAGGTGCTGACATGTTTTACTTTAGAGTATAACTTTTGAAATTTGTTTAAAGAGGTGTTTTTTTTCCCATGATAGCAGGAAAGAATATTTACTACCTAATACACTTTTCCAATGTATAGTCTCAGATGTACAGGATCTCTGTTAGCCAACTTAAGCCCGTTTTACAGACCAGCCATTGAGGGAGACTCTGGAACATATTCACTGTGCAGTGAAAATCAAAAGGGAACCTGGAGGCCGGAGTGATAGCACAGCGGGTGTTTGCCTGGCACAAGGCTGACCATGCTCAATCCCCAGCATCCCACATGATCCCCTGAGCATGAGAGGAGTAGTTCCTGAGTGCAGAGCCAGGAGTAACCCTTGAGCATCGCCGGGGTGGCCCCCAAACAAAGAACCAAGCGAAAAAGGGAAATCCAGGCACTTCTTGAGAGGGCAAAGGGGGACTTGGATACCCACTGGTGCCCAGCCCACACCACTCGTTTTGCTACATTATGTGCTGTGTTCTTTCCCACAACTCTGAAGAGCAAGGGTATTAATCATCTTTTCATACCTGTGAGAACCTTCTTTCAGGGATATTAAGTACCTACTCCAGGTCAAGTGGAATGGCTAGAGTCCATCTTGGGTCAGCCTGACTCAAAAACCTTCCTATGTTCCTATAGGGCTCTTTCCCACAAGCCCTAATCCTGGGGTGCTTCCTGCCTGCCTCAGGGACCCTTCTGGTAGATGTCATTGGTAGATGCGGTGGTCACTGAGGAAAATCTGACTGTCTGACTTGGTCTCAGGGCACATGTGGCATCCACCCAATGCCTTGGTGCAGTTTTCTAAGAGTTAACTCAGCTGAGCTGAGGACACTTGCACGTTCGATCCGGCTTTCAAGGGCTCAGAGACAGGGGAAGGACTTGGGTGTGAGACCCAGCTCTGCCATACGGAAAACTCGGACTCACAACTTTAAACTCCCTTCATCTGCAAAAGAAAAAAAAAAGTCTTTTTTAAAAATGGGTGGTAGGAGCGGGAAATCATCTATCCAACATCAAAAGGCTGTCTGGAGGAAAAAACTAAATGATCTGTGAAAAATCCTTGGAAAGGAGCAGATCCACAGACGGTGCTTAAGGAACTCGGGCTGCACGTGAAAACTATTAAGCCTGCATGCCCGGGCGCTGCCCCAGGTTCAGAGTGTGGCCTCAGATCCTCACTGTTCAAAGCCTCATGGAGACCAACAGCGCGGCATCGCGGGGAGAGGGTTAGGAATGCGTAAGGCTGGGCCCTGCCCCAGACCTACTGCTTTCAGAATCTGCATTTTTAATCAGATTCAAATGTACTCATGCAGGCTTGAGAGAAGCGCGGCCGTGGGGCTTCTGGCCTGTCTCCCTCCGTCTCACTCTCCAAAGAGGAAGGGGTTGCCTGATGTGCTTCTCAGGTCTCCTTTCACACACACACACACACACACACACACACACACACACACACACACACACACACACACTCGGAAAAGAGCTCAAGAAGATTGTCCTATCTTGGAAGAGTGACCACGTGGCATCCATGCCCCTAAGTCCTCTCGGTGGCTGGGGCAGACGTTGCTGATCCATCCGGAACCTGCTTCTCCCTGAGCTCAGGACCCGCAGCCCGACCTACGAGCCAGCTCCAGGAAGCCCCTCGCTCTCCTGTGCTTGAGCCAACATGGGGCCTCCTGACCACCCTGGCCCCCTGCCTCCCCTCTGTTACCCATAGATGAAGCTTATCTGCTGTCTGAGCCTATTCCCCAACTTTCCATCTCAGCATTTATCCTCAACAAAAGCGTGGAAACAATTATATACAGTTACACAATTAAACAGAAGCTACGTACCATCAAGATGTCCCCAAAGGGGAAATCCCATTCCTCTGGCTCTACTCCTCTCTTTCAATCACAGCCCCTCCCCCTCCCACCATCACACAAGTATTTTAGACCATGGGAAGGAAGATTGGAAACCATGTCACGAACAAGAGATTGACCCCCGAGTCAGCACAAGCCAGGGTAGAATGACACAGCAAGACTTGTTCATGCTCTCGGGCCTTAAATGCCACTCCTGTGTGCCCAGCCAGCCTGTCCCGGTTCTGTCCCCATGTCATGGGAGACAAAAACCGGAAGTGTCACAGGCTGGAGGGATGGAGTGCCAAGCCAGCTCGCCTTGGTGGCCTTTTTCCCAACACCCAGATGTCCCCCTCTGCTGTGTGCAAAGAATTCCAAAATAGGAAGGATATTCTGAACTTTATTTTTGTTCACATTGTAATAGGAGACGGATGCCCCCTCTTAGTTGTTGTGCCCATGAGCCAATGGGTAACAGCCCGTGGTTTGGGGAAGGCAAATCATTATGAACTAGAATACAGAGTGGGTCTATAGACCGGCTGGTTCCAATTTGAAGTGAAAATTAATGGCAAATTCTTGTAACCACATTAAGGGCCATTGTCGTTCATTTGAAATCAGTTAAACATGAAAACAATCTGAAAACCATCTTGAGTTCATGGAATCTAAATATTTGTCTTTTTTTTTTTTTTTTTTTTGCCAGTGGCCCAGAGAGAATAAGAGATGTTGGCAGATCGGTGTTCTATAAACATGCTCACAAAGCGGGTGGTGGTGGGGAGGGGGAGGAGCCTGGTTCTTGTTGGCTTAAAGTGCCTGTCAACTTTTCCATTTCCTCAGTCAGGAGATAATTAAACAGTAAGCAGATGTCAAAATCTAATTGGTTCAAGGAAAGATTGCCCAATGACTTATGGGGCTTGTAATTTATATGTGCTATCTGCAAACAACCCTTTGCTTTGGACAAGAAGCAGAAAGTCACCCAATTAGTTCCTCTCCCCATGAAAGCAGCAGTCTCCCCCAAAATATCCATGAATGTTTTTCCTTTGGCTGTCTAAGACCTGAGAGAAGTTGGGGCTTCTCGGTAAGGCTGAGAAAGAAGGAGCTGAAGGAAGGAGAGAGAAATCAGAGCTGAGGAAAAGGGAGTCTCAGGGAGAAAGGACTTGTGAAAAACCCGAGGCAGGCAGTGTTTGTGGGGGCGGGGACCGGTTCTGGTCCAACCCCACGGCATGGCCTGAGTCAAGCGGCTGCTCGGGCCCTCTTCATGTGACCAGGGAGGCTGCTCACTCACCCCCCGATGAGGGATTCCTTCGTCTCGTGACAGGGCACAGTCAGCACTACCCCAGCTCAGTGCCGGGCTTGCAGGGAGATGCCGAGAGTGATAAATGAGATCTCAAGATGGTAGGCACGGCACACTTGCCTTAAGTCTCCCTCGAAGAACAGCGGGCAATGGCATGAAAGGGGCTGAAAGGAAGCAAGGAGGCTGGAGAGAGAGGACAGCCTTGCACACCACTGACCTAGTCTGATCCCCCAGCAGCACACAGGTCCCCTGCCAGGAGTGATCCCTGAGCACCACCAGGTGTAGCCCAGAAGCCCAAGCTCAAGCCCCAAAAGCAAACAAGGCCTGCTGGGTCAGAGGCCACCAGTCTGTGACACCTTCCACTGTGAAGGTCCACACAGCGCTAATGGGCCCAGAGGCTGCAGGCTCCAGATTCCACTATACAGTGTCCCATAAAATGCACTCTGGCACAGGTGCGCACACGCGCGCGCACACACACACACACACACACACACACACACACACACACACACACGCGCGCGCGCGCCTCCGTGGGGTTCAAATCTGTGTCCAGGGAGGCTGGGGACGAACCCGCATGAGGGGCCAACACTGCTGGGTTCCTAACTGCAGTGTTTCCCTGGAGGAGTGGCCCCGCCTTCAGGAGACGCTCCAGAGACCCGTCAATCACCGCAGAGCTGAGAGTTGCCCAGAGGAACTGCCATCAGCTCCACATCGGCCAGCCTGGCCAGGAAGCCAGGCCCACGATCTCCTGGTGTTATTAAGAGGCAGTTGGCAGGGTTGCCCACCTCTGACACTCCTTTCCCACGCAGTCCCTGACCCCCACCCCAAAACTCTGGGTTTTATTTTTTCTACCTGGGAAATGAACTGGAGCAACTAGATCCTAAGGTGCTGCTGTTCGCGCCATTCCACATTCTCCCAGCGTACCCGCCGGAAATCTAGACTCCCCCTCCCCAGCATCTGGCCCTTCCCATTCCTGGCTCCCCTCCCACATGCTGCCGCCTGCTCGGGCTCCTTGTGCCTCTGAGTTTCAGCCACTGGCCAAGCCCAGAAAAAGAAAAATATGAAGAGACTGCCGGCCAGAGAGGAGGACAGGGGTAAGCGTCTGCTTCGCACATGGCTGACCCTGGCTCCATCCCCGGCACCTCGTAGAGCTCCCACCCCACCGGGCCCCTGCAGAAATCTGAGCACAGAGCCGGGTAGATGTAGCCCCTGAGTATTGCAGGATGTACCCCCCCACACCCCACCCCCCACAATCAAAAGATTTGGTCTGGGTGTTCCTCTTGTGACCTCCTCCTGCACTCTATACTGAGGCTCTCTGTGGACTCTGCACCTGACCCTGTCCCACCTCCCCCCACTGTTTCTTCACCCGTGGGAGGAGAAAAGACTCTATGTGGACTGGTCCTGCGGCAGCTTCTTGTCCCTTGTGGTTTGCCCACGGGGTGTCTGTGAGACGACCTTCCCGGGGGTGCCTGGGAAGTGGAGCTGGGCCTGGAGGGAGCAGGCGAGTGACCGGCACCTAGGAAGGCCTCTGTGAGGACGCAGGCCTGCCCAGGCTGAGCTTCTGTCTGAGGCTGTGGCCAGCGGCCAGCGGCGTGCGGAGGGCTCGTGCTAGGGAGAGTGGGACAAGCAGTGGCGCCGACTGTGGGGCCGAGGCTCGCATGGGAAAAGCTCAATGGGGGTGAGGCCCTTGAGGAGCGGCTCAGGCCGGGAACTCGATTCCAGGAGCAACAGGAGACTGGGGCTACAGGCTACAGCACTGACCCAATCACACCAAAATTATTGAGACACTTTGTGGGGCCCTGGGGGGGCCAAGCAGAGCCACGGGAGGAGCTGGGGAGAGCAAGTGTGGGGGTGACCCCCAAAGTCCTCTCTCATGTCTGTCAGCCTCAAAAGAGCAGAGAAGTAAGGGCCTCATATCCCAAGGAGGAGGGGGAGCACACCCTTGGATGAGATCTCTCAGGTCATCCTCCCACAGCCCCCAGAATAAGGGGGAGCAAGCTGTCTCTCCCAGCATCTGATTCCAACTATTCTTGTGGCCCGATGGGCCTAAGAGAATACCCCTTAAACACGTGTGTGTGTGTGTGTGTGTGTGTGTGTGTGTGTGTGTGTGTGTGTGTGTGTGTGTGTGTGTGTGTGTGTACAGCCTTCGGGGCTGGGACAGACTGGGACCATCTGTTTCAGGATGGGCCCAGTGTGGGGGCAGACACAGGAGCCCCCAAAAGGGTGCTATTTCAGAGCTTCCAGGAAGCAGCCTGTGTGTCCCTGCCACTCCCTTCGGATCCAGCTTTAGCTCGCTGCTGGGGCTTGGCCAAAGAGAAGCCTGCGTAAGGGATGGCCCTGAGAGGGCTCCTGGGAGAGCATCTTCGTGTGAACGTGTTGGGGTAGAGGAGGCTGAGGGGCTCTGATTCCCTGAGGCAGCACCAGCACACGCTGATAACACCCAACTCTGGAACATTCCAATATTTAGAAGTCCCATAAAGAGAGGAGCCAGAAAAGTGAGGAGGGATTCGTGAATTCAAAGCACAGCCAGGGGATGAGCCTCACAAAGACCAACAGAGGAGGGAGGGGTGAGATGCTTCAGTCTCCTGGGCCAAGACAGGACTACTGACGACTGCTGGCCACTCATCTGGACAAGAGCAATTTCGACAGATGGGAGAAAACCAAAGGCTACTTTGGTCTCTCGCCTGCCTGCAGAAGCAGACACGGGCATCCCCATTTAACAGATGAAAAAGCTAATGTCGAGAGTGGTGGGACATTCCTGCTCACCTGGGACCTAGTTGCCTGTGACAGTGGGGCCACAGAGGATCCGATGCTGAGGATGCTGGTGCTGGTGACAGAAATGATGGATGTGATCCCAGGTCAACAGCGATGAGGTTCATAGAGCTGGGAAGAGTGACAGAGATGGGGGTGGTGATGGGGTGGTGATGGGAGCAGTGATGGTGAGGGTGACAGGGGTGGCAGTGGAGTAATGATGGGGACAGTGATGGCGGTGGTGATGGTGTGGTAATGAGGAGGGCATGCTGATGGGGTGGTGATGGGGTGGTGATGGTGATGGTGATGGTGATGATGTAATGGGGTGGCGATGGTGATGGTGATGGTGATGGGGTGGTGATGGGGTGGTGATAATGAGGGTGATTGGGTGGTGATGGGGTGGTGATGGTGATGGTGATGAAGGTGATGGTGATGGTGATGAGGGTGATGGTGATGGTGATGGGGTGGTGAGGGCAATGGGGTGGTGATGGGGTGGTGATAATGATGGTGATGAGGGTGGTGGGGTGGTGATGGTGATGGTGATGGTTATGGGGTGGTGGTGGTGATGGTGATGGGTGGTGATGGGGTGGTGATGGAGTGGTGATGGCGATGGTGATGAGGGTGATGGGGTGGTGATGGGGTGGTGATGGTGATGAGGGTGATGGGTTGGTGATGGTGATGAGGGCAATGGGGTGGTGATGGGGTGATGATGGCGATGGTGGGGGTGGTGATGATGGTGATGGGTGATGGGGTGGTGATGGAGGGGTGATGGGATAAAGTGATGGTGGGACTGGCCTGGGACTCGGG
This sequence comes from Sorex araneus, assembly GCF_027595985.1. Classification (NCBI taxonomy): domain Eukaryota; kingdom Metazoa; phylum Chordata; class Mammalia; order Eulipotyphla; family Soricidae; genus Sorex; species Sorex araneus. The sequence goes on from NC_073304.1 coordinate 103,099,602, forward strand.
TGGGGATGGGGTGGGGATGGTGATGGTGCTACGTAAGTGGTAATGGTAGTGGTGAGTGGTGGTGGTGATGGAAATGGAGATGCTCTTGGGAATGATGGTGGTGACCATGTTGGTGACAGTGGTGCTGGGCCTTTGGCATTTTTCCAAAGATGATAATGATTAGAATGTAAAAACGGACCAGTCCGTGTGATCAGAGTGGACTGATTGCTCTCCCAGCTGTTGGCACCACAGAAGCTATTTAAGCTTGGAATCTGAGTGTACCCAGCAACAGAGAAGTTATGGGGAAACCGGCTGAGGAGGCAAAGAAGCCATGAATGACCTAGAAAACCTTCTGCTCCGGACTGGGCCTCAGTCTTCCCCAGGGGGGTCAAAGTGAAACACACCGACACAGACATCGCACTGCTGCTTCTGAGGACTGCCGTGAGGACATGGAGAGAGCTCCACACAGCTGTGCTCCCCGTGGACGGAGGGGACGTGTTGGCCAAGCAGCCCTTCGATCATGGATCTGTCTCCAGTGCAAACATGGACAGTGCAGTGACCAGCACTGAGTGGACCTGCCCTTCCCTGGCCAAACTTCTCCCCTTCCAAGCCAACTCCTAGCAGTGCTCTCCCCATACTCTGGTTCAGCTGAGGCCTCTTGGTGATACCAGCCGCGGGCCACTGCGTAATGCCACCCTTCACTCCACAGCGGTCACAGGAGCCCACACACAACCCTCCATCCTTCTAGTGGGGGTGGTCTTAGCAGAAGCACTCAGCAAGCTCTCTGGCTTCATCCCCCCTGAGAGAGGGGAAGCAGGCGGTTGTGCAGCCACAGAACCGGATGTGCTTAGAGTTAAGTCCCGCCCTGATCCAGAAGCCGTTACTCAGTCAGAGCCTTCTCCATGTGGTGGCTCCAGGGGCCCCTGAGTACCCCGTTGATCCCTCAGCCCACACTCAGAAGACCTTCCCCCTCACCCCTATCCTGCTCTGGGGTTTCCGTTCCTCTCCTCACTAGCAGCACAGGTGTCCTGCCGGTTGCATTTGTCCATCAGTTTCCTGCTGCAAGGGGCAAAGACCATCCCTGTTTGTTCCCTGTTGTCTTCCTCTGCCTAAGCTAGTGCTGGCAGACAGGACGTGCTCACAGCATTGGACAGTGATCGAGGTACGGCTGAGCCCTCGGCAACAGCAACATGACACAGAGCTTCCCCATTCCTGCGTTGAACCTCATCTGACTAGCCCCTAAGCCACGCCCAATGCTTACCCATTGCCCATCCCCTGAGTCCTCACCTCCTTTCCACTTATCACCTCCAGAAAAACCGTTATACTGGTCCCTACGGGTAGACGAAGGGCGGGCTGCTCCTGCAGAAGGCTGACAGCGCAGTTCAGCCCCCCGGTAAGGGGATGGGGAGGCCAACTTTGAGGGAAGTTTGAGAGAAGGGCCCGGCTTGAGGGAAACCCGTTTGCTTCCAAAGCTCCTCCATCCACTCCAGGTCCAAGGGCAGGAAGTAGACCTCCATGTTTGCTCAGAGGGGTCCGCCTACTGGGAAAACACAGGTAAGTCAAACAAGCCTGTTTGTTTTCCCAGTACAGCAAACAAAGCACAGGACTAATTCTCCTCCAAGGCCTCCCCGCTGGACCCGAGAGGCATGATTAAAGTAATGGGAAGACAAATATTTTCCCAGAGAAAATGATAAAACTTGAGGCAGAAAAAGCAAACAGCATCTTCGAAAGGACAGCTGTGGGGCTGCCATGGAGCTGTCCAGAAGCTAGAGATGATTCTGGAAGGCGGACAGCTGATGGACTGTGAGTTCCTGACTTGGAAGGACAGACTAGAAAAAGTGGGGAGCTCTGGTCAAAGCCCCCGACTCTCAGGCACAGAGGGGACATATTCACTCATCTCCCACTCCCTTGGGGCTCTCACTGCGGTTACAGAGGTGAGGAGAGGCCAGAAGCCCTGGGCCGGGCCAGGCCAGAGCTTGAGCCGAGAGCAGAAGAGCGTGGGCTCATTTGTTCATTCCTTCCTTCCTTTCTTCACAAATGTGACCCATCAACTATCCCTTCACTCTATCCTGAGCACCTACAGCATCGCAGGCTTGGTGCAGTGTGGTACTAAGCAAATCCTCCAGCCCCCCCAGCCTCAGTATATTCCTCTGTGAAATGGACTGGTTTGGAGTTGTGGGGGGAGTTTTCAGTGAAGTTCAAGAAATAGTTAGCGCAGAGCCAGAACAATAGTACAGCGGGCAGGGCACCTGCCTTGCAAACAGCCAACCTGGTGCTCAGCCAAGCACCACAGGTCGTCACCTGGACCACCAGGAGTGATCTCTGAGCCCAGAGACAGGATTAATCCCTGAGCACCATGGAATGTGGCCCCCAAACATAAAGAAAAATTAAATATAAAGCAATATAAAGCACTTAGTGCAAGATCTGGGCCCTAGACAACTCAGTTGCAGTCAGCCGCTGGGGGTCCTCTGCTGACTGACCATGGTCTTCAATCCTGTGGCTTCCTCATCCCCCGAGGGGATGCCTCCTGGCCTATCTGCCTGCACCCCCTCACTCTGCCGCCTGGCCTTACCCACGCTCTGGCACCATAACCTTCCCCATCTCCCTGAGTCTACACAAGGGCCCCACGGAGGCCCCAACAAGCTCCTAACCACCCTCCTTACCACACTGTTCCCCAAACTAGTCCTCCCGGCCTCTGCATGAAGGACCCCCACCAGTGCTGTTCTGGAGGCCTGGAGGACCACCAGGGACCCTCTTCTCCCCCACAGACTTCACTGGCCACTGCGGTGACTGGCCTGCTTCGCTCTCTCGGTCCTCTGGCCAGTTACCTAGTTTCCTCTTTCCCATGTAGGCCTTGGATATCTTGTTGTGACCTTAGAATTCCAAGCCAGAACTTCTTCCTCCAGGAAGCTCTCCCGTGGCCCTTGGCTAGGTGACAATCTCCCCTGTTCCTTCCTTCTCGGAGCTCCTGAACCTCACTTGGTCAAAACATCACTTGACTGGCCTCCCACTCTCCTGGCTAGGTCCAGCCTCATGGCACTTTTGCCTGGGTGTCCTCAGCCTAGCCAAGGGCATGCTCCCTGGGGGCCAGGGTAATTGGGGTGTCCAAGGCCAGCACACTGAAAGGGGAAGGAAGAGATAGATTCAGCAGAGAGGGGGTATGGAGGGGCCCCAGCATGTGAAGAGCCCGTGGAAGGTCTAGTAGACCCCCAAGAGACCTGGATGATCATGGCCCCAGTCTTGGGAATGTCTCTATGGACCTTCCCTGCAGGGATCAAAGTTCCAAGAAGGCCCAGAGAGGTGGACCAACCATGCTGTGCTTTAGACCCCAGGCCGTGTGCTGTGGGGGCACCAGGAGTCGAGCTGCTGCTGTCCACTAGAGTGCCAGCACAGGGTCGGTGGGAGAAAGGCAGAGGCCGCAGGGAGGGGTGGGCACTCGGCGCCCTGGCGTGCCCACAGACAGTGGACAGGAGGCAAAAGACACCTAGACGGTTCTGAATGACCCTGTGAATGAGTGAATTCCTGTGCAAAGGCCCAGGCTCCCAGCCAAGCCTTCCGTGATGCTCTCTCCCCTCACGTCCCCCAGCCGAGCCAAGGCCTTGCCACACACAGCCAGGCGGCCAGCGTCGGAGCTCTCTGCCAGGACCACTCCGTCATCAGAGTCTTTCCTCCCTGGACTGGAAGCGAATCTCTGGCCTGGAGCCCAGCGTTCCCAGCTCTGCCCGGAGGCCCAGGGTGGGCAGCAAAGGGCAAGCAGAGGTGGGGGGGTGGAGAATGGGCATTTCCAGAGCCCTTCGGGTGTGCCAGGCAACCACAGAGGCAGGCACCTGAGTTCCCACCGACTGCCTGTGGCCTCGGGTTGTCCTGGCATCACACCTCCTGGCTGGGGGCAGAGCAGACTCTCTGTGGGAGCCGAGCGAATAACAGTGACTCCGAGCCTGCCTTCTTTCTTCAAAACTAGCCCTGGTGTGCTATCTCCAAGGCACAGGGCCGAGCTCAGGGCTTCTCTCTCAGGCGGAGAACCTGGTGCCTGTTTTTCTAAGCCCCTGTCCCCTTGGCATGAGTGGAAACTTGTGGCCGTGTGCCACTGGGGCCAGACCCTGATCTCTGGCCCCACTGTCTGCCCAGGACCCCAGTTACTGCCTTCCATGCCCTGAGTGTTGACGAGAGCAGCCCCAGTGGAGGGGGCCCCCTGGGGGCAGAGTCAGCACAGCTAGAGGTTAAAGGGAGGGAGTGGGGCTGAAAGCGGGGTCAGTCTCAGGCAGGCTGGAGGAAGACATGTGGGCGTCGACTGCGTAGGTGTGTGCCTGGGGAGCATGTCCCCCACATCCAGAGCGACAGGACAGCGAGGACCGCACTTTCCTTGCATGTGGCCAACCTGGTTTCGATCCCAAGCACCCCATGTGGTCCCTCAAGCCCTGCGAGGTGGGATCCCTGGGCAGAGACAGGAGAAAGCCCTCCGTACAACTTGGAGTGGCCCCAAAACAAAAACAAGAGTTTGTCGTCTATTTTGGAATATGAGTCACACAGAGTGAAAATCCCGTCGTGGCCAGTCAGTGGCCGGGAAACCTCACCCCTGCATCACTCTCTCCCCCGTTAGGCTGAGCCCGGAGAGCCATCCAAGGCCTGCCTTGGAACTCGGCCCTTGCAGCCACCTCTGGAGAATCCTGACTTGGCAGCAGTCCGCGTGTAAGAGATCCAGGCGTCTTAGGTGACCCCGACGTTTCATATGGCCCCACAGGGCCATGACCGTTCCAGCAGAGAATTCAATCCTGGGATCAGAGAGGCAGGTGTAAAGTTCAGGCCAACAGAGGTAACAAGCGTGGGGGAAGGTCCCTGGCCCGGGTGCCCGGTTTCACTGGGAAGACAGACAGAGACATGACCCTGCAGGGGAGCAGGGAGAGAGTCTGCTGAGAAAGTGTGCAAGGCACTGCCTAGGCAGGGAGTGCAGAGCCATGGGTGGGGCGGGCACAGCTGCAAACACCTGGTGAGTCCGAGCCCCCCTGGAGAGGAGAGTGTGTCTGCTTGCCAGCTGCAGCACTTGCTCCATTACAGGTGCCTCGGCAGTATACTGGGGCAGGCTCCTTCTGGCCTCAGGGTGCTCATCTGAAAAATGGGAATAACGGAGTGCCTGTGAAGTCAAGTGCCATGATGGAAATGCACCTGAGGAAAGCCGAGATCTCTGCAGCCCCTAGGGCAATAAAAGGCAGTGCAGCGCGGGCGGGGAGCAGAGGGGAGACCTGCACCCTGGTCAGCCCTTGGGGGAATACAGAGCCCCGAAAAAGGGCCTGCAGGGCTCAAGTGCCCCTTGGGGAACCCAGACGTGCTGCAAATGAGAAAGGGACGCAGCCGTGGGCGCAGGACTTCAGACGCCCCTCCCTGCCTTCACCTCCCAGCCACCTCTCCGTCCCCGCAGGATCACCCCATAGTGCTGGGGTCACCCCGGGTCCCCAGAAGCTAAACTTCGGCCAGGACTCGGGTCTATGCAGGACCCCACACATTGGGGCGTCAAGCCCAGGGGGACAGGGAATGAGGGGCAGGAGAGCAGCTCAGCCAGGCAGTCAGCTGATCTCCACGGGGAGGCCTCGCCCCGGCCTGCTCTGCGCTGGGAGGGAGGGGGGAGTGGGTGTTGAGCTCTGGTGCCACTTGCATCCCCTTCACGCCTTTCCAGGTGGGCTCCCTGCAGCCGGCCTGCCTGGGTGAGCCCTCGGCGGAGCAGCGGAGGGTGCAGGAGGAAGCAGCCCTCGGGGTTGCTTCTGCCCAGCAGTGGCCACCCCGTGCGTCTGCGCCTGCACGCGCTCGCTGCCCTGCTTCTCCCGGCCACCCCAGGCTAGCCCCGCTCCTGCTCCTCTACCTCCTTCCTCCCCCCTCGCCTCTGAGCACTGACAGCACCGGCACCTTCCTCCCGACCTCACCGCCCTTCACACAACACCAGAAGAGGCGCATGTTCAAATGCAGGCTCCCAGGTCCAGCCCCCAGCCGGCCTCAGCCAGGATGTCTGGGGGAGCCCACCAGTGCCCCTTCAACAACCTCCCCCCGTAAACTTGCCAGATAAAACTCAGGATGGCCATAATTTGAATTTCAGATAAACCACCAGTGGCAAGGCCAGAGATGCCGTGCATATTTTAAGAGATCCTGCAAAATTAGAAATTCAAATGCAGCTGGGGAGGCCTCCTTTTCCTGTGCAGGGCCTGTCAGAGCTGTCCCGGGCTCGGTTCTAGTGGGCCATAAAGTTTAAGGACTTTTTTTCTATCTACGCTCCTCGAGTTACCCAAGCCATACCTCCAATTTTAATTGCCAACTGCATTAAGGATTCCAATTTATTTCTTGTCCAGACCTCTTGCTCCCCTGAATCCCAAAGACCCAATGGCCTTTGGTATAGACATCTCAAACCCGATGTGTTCCGATCCAAGGTCATTCTTTCCTGCCCCCCTCCGGAGAACACACCTCCTGTCTGCATCTGCTTTCCTCCCTCGACTCTCCGTGGGACCCTCAGCACCCCCTTGCTCTTCAAGCCAGTTCCGTAGCCAGAGGGGATCGCTCCGCTGCTTCGTTCCTGCCCGCTTTCCTGCCACGCTGGACAGTCACCAAATGTCTAGGTTGAATAACAGTCCACTCCTGGCTAGAGAGAGGGCTCAAGGGGCCAAGGCATTTGCCCTGTACACAGCTGACCCTGGTTCCACTCCAGGCACCCCAGCAGCCTCACCAGGAGTAACCCCTGAACACCGCTGGGCTGGGTGTGGCCCAGAGCAAAAATACACTAAAATAAACAAAAGGGAATGTGCCCACGTGAATGAGTGAAGGAGAAGGTCGATGAGATGAACCTGGGCTAGGAAGGCAGGCCCTGATCTACAACCTCCCTCACCAGGGGCTCACCAAAAAGACACCTTGCGGAGAGGTTGGAGATGAAGGTGAAGGTAGGGGCCATGAGCCACAGGAGACACAGCCTCGGAGGGCTGGAAGGACAGCTGGGGGCAGCCCTGGGGACTCCTGGCATTCAGAGGCAGTCACTGCATGTTGTTCTAAGCCCCTCAATTTGTGGGGATTTTTCACAACAGCAGAAGAGACTCGTGGTCTGACTCTATCCCATGTGCCTGTCTCACTACTGTCTCCCCAGACACTGCTAGGCGGCCCTTCCCTTCCCATCTCTGAACACCCCCCCCCACATACCTTATTGGGCAAAGCCCACGATATTCAAGGTGGGGCGGGGCCCTCCCATCACTCTCTCCTTTTCTTCTCCCACTCTGCACCCTCAGAACGCACATTCCTGAAGTCCCCTCGTGGTTGGACAAGATCTTGTTCTTTCTGATGGCCTCTACCACCCATTTTGTTTCATTTTGTTTTCTGGACAAACTCCTACTCATACAACAAAACCCAACTCAAATAGGACTTCTTCCAGGAAAACTTCCTTGGCTCTCTTCTCTGCAATGTCTCGGAAAGTTCAGGAAAGCCCACCCTGCCTCATCCAGCCTTTATTCCTTGATCAATTTCCCACTCTGCAGTTTTCCTCACAACCTTCTCCTGAGGCCACTAGATTCAGAACCCCTTGGAGACTGACGCAGTTTCTATTTGGTTTGGAATTCCCAGGGTCTGTTACACTCCACACCTCAGTTAATTAGAACAAAGATAGGTTTCTCTCAGTCCCGATATTCTAGGGTGTTATGCTACCTTTATCTGGATTTTTCCAAATCAGCTGTTCTTACAAAGGAACAAAAAGACAATCCCCGCCCCCCGCCCCCGCCATGCACACCCCATTGCTAGTTCCTGTTAATTCACTCAAGATAAATAAAAATTAATAGGCACCCATTTGTCATGTGGACTTAATCATCCAAAATTACATTTGTCTTGGCCCAGAGTATTAATATATCTCACTATATTTGCAATTTACCAAGAATTCAGGATCCAGTGTCTTACTTAAATGGACACACACACACATGCACACACACACACACACACACACACACACACACTATGACTGCCCTACAAAATAGAAGGCGGAAAAAAACTATGGATTTGAGAATCTTAAAAGAATGCCCTACCCAAACTAGAACATTGCTTCTCCTCAACGGAATCCCAGTTATCCCAGCCAAGGCCACCATCATTTGGCCATGGGAAATTGTAGCTTTCCTTTTAGCTCCATTCTTAGATATTAAATCTGGAAGCAACACTCCTTTCCAAAGAAACCTGCTTGTTGACCCATAAAAATACCCTGCAAGAGTGGGAGGAAGGAGATAAAAGTCTTTTTCTGAAAACTGCACTCCCACGATTCTCAAACCCTTGCCAAGATTTGCGGGCTGAGAGCACACTCCCCGCCTCCTCCTGCTGGACACTCCAGGCAGCTCCGTGGCTCACCCAGGGGAGGGTGGTGGGACAGTCACCTGGTACCCAGCTGCCCCGCAGGGCCCACTGTGCAGCCTGGAATTCTGGGTAATGGCCAAAGGAAAGCTTCTTCAAAGCTCCTCACTGCTAATAGGTTGAAGATGGTTGCCTCGAGCTTGGGTTTGGTGGCTGGAGTAGGACTTCAGGAGAAGGGAAGGGCAGCGATCTTACACCCAGAGTGAGTAGCCCACAGTTCCCCAAGTGTCCTGGTGTCAGAAGGGAGTCCGGAGCACTCTAGACAGTGACAGAGACGGGGAAGACAGAAGTCCTTGAGAGCATGTTTTGTGGGTCCGTGTGGTCCGGGGGGTCTGCAGGTGGGAGGCGCAGCAGCTGTGGGGTCAGCATGCAGCTCAGACCTCCACAGAAATCAGGGGTCCCAGTTTCCCCTCTGCTTCGGGCCCCCGCCAACACGCAGCTGGGAGATGCTGGGGACTAGGGGAGGGGGGCGGGGGGCAGTCTCTCCAGGGACCAGTGCCATGGGCAGGAGCAAGCAGGTGGCCGCCTCTTCCGGTCCTGCCCACTCTCACCACCCTGCCTACCCGAGAACCCACTTTTGTCTGAAAGCTTCAGACAAACCTTAAGACCTCTCCAAGGTAGAAACTTCAGGCTGACTTTCCCCAGGAGCTCCGGCCTTCACTCCCCCGTCTCTCAGCAGCCCTGTCGGTCTCTAATCCCTGAATTAGCGCCTTCTGTCCCTCGGACTAGGAGAATTGGCACAGTCATCTCTCTGCAGCCTGCAGCCCGCAGCTCGCCTCAGACGCAAAGGGGTTGCACACACCCATTCCATGATGTTGGCTCAGGATTCAACAGAAGCACCCATGGAACAGAAGGACCTATAGAGCCCAGGGCCCTCCCAGTCTGGTGCTTCTCTCCTCCCATGGCTGTGTTCCTTCAGGGCTGGTTCTTGGTGAGAACTCAGCTCATGCCGGCTCAGAGTCTGCCCAGTGAAGACGAGAGTGGGCACAGAGGGAGGGCAGGCCTTGGTGTCCTGAGGCAGAGCCCTGGGGACCAGGGGAAGCTGTGGGGAGCAGGAAGGACACTCCGGGACACCAGAGCAAGGCAGAAGATGGGGATGTGGGGGTGTGGTGACACGGGAGTTAAGTGGCAACAGTGGCTCCCTGCTGAGGTGAATGCCAGGCTCTGCACTTATGCTCTGTCACCAGCCAGGGCACTGGGGACATTTGCCCACCCGAGTGACATGCCACGATGGTGGCACCTGACTGACTTGCCCCACACATAGTAGGTGCACGGGAGCCAGGCACTGTCATGGCTGCATGTGGAAAACCCAAGGATACTTGAAGGGGTGATGGAGGGAATCAAAGGGCTGAGGGCTGAGAGTCCACGAGGAGACTGCAGAGTAGCCCCAAACCTCGGGGTGCGGGTACCCTGCACATACTCCTGGCAGCAGGGCCAGGAGCATCAAGGAGGAGCTGGCCTGAGGTCGTGTTTGATCAAACGGGGTCATGGGGAAAGCAGGGACACAGTGCTGAGGGAGGGCGAGGGCGTGCAAGAGCAGTTCCCACAGCCAACTCTGGAGGAGGTGGTAAAGCAGGAGAGTGTCGGTGGACAAGAAGGACACGGAGGGCAGAGCGGCCCAGTGACTCCCTGAAGGCCAGAGTCGGCAGGCTGTGCAGGGCCTGGGGGCTGCTTCCAGGTTCATTCCCAGGGATAACCAGGACCAGAATGGCAAGATCCAAAGGATGCACAGGGCCCAGCCTGGACGACCACCACACTGTCACACCCAGATTCCGGGCCCCAGGCCTCCAGCTTCTGAGGCCTGAAAAGGATTGTGCTTATTTGGGTTTGATTTATCGACCACACTAGACAGTGCTCTTGTCTCTGCATCACTCCTGCAGGGACTTGGGAAGTCACACAGGGTAGCGGGAATCAAACCCAGTTGGCCGCAACAAGGCAAGCACCCGACCTGCTCGACTATTGCTGGGGCCCTAGAATAGATACACTAAAACTCCCTAGCACGCAGCCTCTCGGCAACCGAGAGGGACCCCTGGGCACTTCCCGGAGTCATTTCTGAGTGCAGAGCCAAGAGTAACCCCTGAGCACTGCCGAGTATGGCTCCAAAACAAATAAACAAAATAAACTCCTTAATTGGTATCAGGGATCTCCTAGCCCGGGGAGACCCCTCCCAGCCTTTAGAGGAGAAGCAAGGGTACTAGCCTAGCGTAGCGGTGAAGGCCATCCAGCTGGAAAGGTCTAGAAAGCCTGCGTGGTCTGGGGGATAGACATGTCAGCCCCAAGAACACTGGGCATCTGAGGTGCCATGGGCCTTTTGTGGGGAGAAACCTGAGCCCAGAGGGGGGTTCTCGGAGCAGGGAAGGCAAGGAAGTGGGCTGACAGCTTGAGCCTCTGCAGGAACAGAGCAGCAGCCTCCGTGTGGAGGGACGGAGCCGGGAGGAGCCGGGCCCTTCCCGCAGAGCCACCTCTGTGCCTGCAGCAGCGCCTCCTCCTGGGTAAGCGCCACCAGTTGGAGGGCTCAGTGCAGCGGAGAGCCCAGCCCGGATGGTCTCCATGACAACAGCACGGGGGCAGTCTGTCCGGGTGGCAGGGGCCGTGGCCTTGGTGCCCCTCTGAAGGGCAGGGAGCGCGGGCATGCCGGAGCATCCGTGCGCGTGCACAGTGCAGGAGCCGCGTGCCTCCTCGTCCACCCCTCCCCCACAGCCCTGCGTGCTGCAGCTATTGGGCCAAGTGGCCAGGGGACGAGGCCAGGGCACATGGCGCCACCTGTCCTAGAACTCGGCTCCCTCTGGCTGCTCGTCATTCTGCAACTACAGGAGCTTCTGCTCAGGGGAACTGACACCGTATCTTGGGATATGAGAGAGTGTGAGCCCCCCACACCCGCCCCCGCTGGAATCAGCACAGAGCTCTGTCCCCGGGGCTTCTCCATCAACAGCCCCTTGCATGCCGGTGCCCAGGCAGGAAGGAAAAAACACCTGCAGGGCTTGGGAACACCTGCTCTGCAGGAGGCAGGTCTGGGTTCCGTTCCCGTCACCATAGGGTGCCCTGAGCACCTCTGGAAGTGACCCCAGCCCCAACCTCCAAAACAGAGCTGGGAGGAGCATCGGAGCACCACTGGGTATGAGGCAAACACACCAAAAAGCACTCCTCCAGGAAGCCTGGGTCAAAGGGCTAGGGTGAAGACCCCGGGGTGTTGAGGAGGGCAGTCTAACGTGTGTCTAATCGTGCCAGCAGCTTCCAGCCTGATTTCTGAAAAGAGTGGGAGAGTGGGTTAGAAAGGCTTGGGTCCCTGACTCTGGCCCGGATGCATCTAGGCCGGAGCCTTTGAGAAGTGGCAAAGGTGGCCCATTTCTCGCTTCCCTTCCCGCACCACTGCCTCAGGGACCCGGGTGTGAGGTAGGACAGAAGGGACTGGGAGAGTGCATAGAGTGGTGCATGAACCAGGGACCGTCACTTGTGGACAAAGAAACAGAGAAGTGAGGCTGGAGAGATTGCAAAGCAGGCAGGGCACCTGCCTAGCATGTGGGAACCCAGGTGTGATCCCTGGCATCACCTCTGGTCCCCTGAGCCCTGTCAGAAGTAACCCTGGAGCCCTGAGCATCTCCAGGTATGGCCCCAAAACTAAAATAATAAGGATGTGCTCTCCCACTGAGCCACAGCCTCCGGCCACCTTGCCTTTGGGGTAGAGAGAGATGGTACAGCAGGTCTGACCCGGTGTGATCCCGGCATCCCGTATGCTCCCCACACCCCCAGGAGTCATTCCTATGTGCAGAGCCAGGAGGAAGGCCGAGTACCACCGGTGTGGCCTAACAACCACAAGAGAGAAAGACAAGAGACTGTCTTGTCTGTGAGCCCCCTGACGTTGCCCCTCTGCTCTGATGGTCCCCGGCCCTCCTTCTCAGCACCCCCGCGCCCTGGGACCTGCCCTCCCCCAGCCAGGCACAATAATGAGAACCCCCATGGCCACGGCTGCTCAGAAGGGGTCCGGCAAAAGGGATGAAGGGCAGGAAGTGGCCCGCACTGGAAGTCTGTCCGCTGCAGCCCCGCAGGGCCTGCTGGGAGGAGCCCAGAGAATGAAGGCCCCGGCCCCGCCCGCCTCAGGCAGGGCCAGGCCCGTGGACGGTGGAACTGTGACACAGAATGCCCTGGTCCAGGGGTGCCTACCCCCAGCTCCCAAGTCCCCCAGGGAGGGGCAGAGGGGAGCTTGGGTGTGACCAGAGCAGCCTGTCCCGGGGAACCCTGCAGAAAACATGTCCCTCATGCCTGTGCCCGGGCCCTCGCCAGCACCATGCCTGGGCTGCTTAGCGGAGCCCAGCAGACAGAGGTCTGTCCTGGTGGCCCTGGGGAAGGCCACAGTCTGGAGGGAAGCTCAGAGGAGACAGGAGATAGTCCCCTGCCCGGTCTCCTGAGGCGAGGGTGTTAGCAAGACAGGACAAGGGGAAGGGGTGCACACAGCCCCCAGACAGGAGAGGGAAGCCTCGTGAATGGGAGAGGCGCAGTCATGTGTGTTTCTTTTTGTTTGGTTGGTTTTTCGCCACACTCCTGGTGGGGTGGGATTGAACCCTGGTCAGCCATGTGCAAAGCAAACGTCCTACCTGCTATAGTCTGGCCCCAGAGCTGTGTTTCTCAGAGGCTAGCTTTCCGCGGCACCCAGGGCAGAAGGCTGGACACGGGAGGTAGACAGGGGCAGAGAAGGTACAAGAGACCCTCTCACCCTTCACTCGATGCTCCAGGCCAGGCTGCGTCTGCACAGGGGCCGCCCCTGATACTGTCGAAAGACAAGTCTGTTCACTGCTCCTGGGGAGCAGAGGTGACCAGCGGAGGGAGAGGCCCTGGGGGTCGAGAAGCTCCCCCCCGCCCCCCCCCCCCCGTGTCTAGGACAGCCACCCCATGAGCCAAGAGCGACCCAGTGCCGAATGTCAATCCTGTCGAGGTGAGAAGCAGCTAGCCTGCTCAGCCCCTCAGCGGGGCCCCGGGGCCCCCCAGACCTCCGCCTTTCCCCGTGTCCATTGCCAAGGGCCCGTGGAGGAGGGAGCCAGGCACACAGGCACTCATAGCTACGCAAATAGCAACTCCTCATTTGCTGTGTTTGCTCAGCCAATATTGACTCTGCAGCCGAACACTGGTGCTATTGAGCCGGGGTTATTCTCAATATTGTTTGAGCAGCATTAGAACAGCCGGTGATAACCAGCAGCGGCTCAGGAAGCAGTGGCTCCCGCCTCGCCACCACCCCCTCCCCCCGCACGCCCTCCCTGGGACGCTGCTGGAGAGACGGTTGGGGGGGCACCTGGGTGCTCCCCGAGTCGAGCAGCCCCTCCTACCTGCTCCTGCGCTGAGCAAACGCGCCGGGGTCAGAGCAGGAGCGTGCGCCCGGACTAAGTCAACACTCGGGGAAGCCGAGCAACGGGAAAAGGTTACTGGGGAGCCCGGCCCGCGGGGCGCAGCCAGGGGAGCAAGTAGCCCAAGCAGCCAGCCCAAGCCTGGGGCCATGGGTTCCATGTCTCTCAGCAGTCAGAGGGTGACCCCAAGTCCCACCAACCCCCAGTCACTGAGGCCCTGGAGGTGCCAATCTGTGCCAATCTGGACAGAACCTCAGGCCACGAGGGCTAGGGTGGCTACGTCAGTGCGGTTACCATGCTTTGCTGTCAGAGACCCAGAGAAACGGCACACATCTGGGGGCTCCCATGGCCCTAAGGGAGTAAGCAGCCGCCGGGCATGAGGTCAGAGCTGAGAACAGCCGCTCCTCGGAGGGCCGCTCTCCCTGCCGCTGGGCTCCTCCTCCGATGGGAGCCAGCCCGCGCATGGCCCGGTGAAAGGGCTCTTGGTGCCATCCAGGAGGCGCCTGCAGCGGCCTCGCCTCCCCCCTGGGCATAGGGGTGAATGTGGGGTTCTTCCCGAGAGCCCTCTCTGAGGAGCACAGGACGTAGAGCACAGAGGTCAGTAGCCAAGGCTGGGAAGGCCACCCGGGGGCAGAGCCCCAGATCTGCTGTCCTGGAGGGAAGCCCCGGGATGCAAAAACACAACAAAACCCGACGTGGACTCGAGGCCTCGAGAGGTTCCAAGACGAACCATGAGTGTGGGCCCCTCATGGGGCGGCCCCCGCTCACCCGGCCACAGCCAGCAGCCCCGCAGCAAGACGGCCCCAGACAGTGTTCAGAGACGGGGCAGCCAGTCTGTGCCTGGAGTAAAGAGAACCTGAGCTTAGCCCTGCGTTTGGATTGGGGCCCACGGCCTGTCTCCGGGTCAATATTAAACAAGTTGCCAGAATCATCAAGGGGCCATTCTCAAAATTAGCTCTGGCCAGCCCTACTGGCCTGGGAGCACCAAAATGGTCATTTGCTAAAATTGGTCATTAACATTTTCTACTAACTGCTCCCTCCGAAGACCTGGAGAATGAGGGGAGAATTCCTCAGAAATCAACTGTCCCGTCAGCCTTGGTGACTGCCCAGACTGGGAGCTTCAGAAGCTCCACTTCTAAATGCACATAGTGCTTGAATACATGCAGTTGAATATTTTCATTCAACAGCCGAATTATGCCAATGTCCCCCTACCCCCTGCAGACATGCCTGGGTGGCTAAGCCCCCTTGGCTGAAAGATCCCTTCCAACCCACAGATGTGGCTTGGGCCGCCATGTTTCTTCAGGGATCCAGTGGAATGCCTGACTCAGGGAGGTGACCAGGGGCTGGCCACTGGCCAATCAGATACCAACTTCTGGGAATCTGGATTTCCATTATTGGTGTTGTGTCTAGGAGCAGAGACATCCCGTTCTAATTGCGGTAAACACCTTTGGACCTAGAGAAATCCAGCCTGTAGTGAAGAAGATGAAGCAGACGTGCAGACACAGGAGCTGAGACCCATCAAGTTCCAGAGAAGGAGGGACCCAGGGTCTAGGCAAGCAGCTGCGCGGGTGTCCGAGTACTTTCTAGATGGCCCCCTTCAAGTCTCTGGGGAGACTCGAGTCCAGTGAGAATCCAGTAGTCTTCCAACAAATTCATTGTTGTTGCTGTTAGTGTGAAACATCAAGCTTATAATAATCCTCTTTCTTGCACCCTACACTTCTTGACTAAAACACCTCACAAAAAGCCATCTGCTTCCTGGACTGCACTTGCTCAACACTGAGACTCTCACCCCTTCGCCTGCCCTCCCCCTCGGAAAAACTCTGCTCCTTTCTCTCCCTGTCTTCCATTTTCAGCGCCTCCTGTAGGTATGAAACCCCAGCACGGCGGCAGACAAGTGAGCCGTGTAACCTAGACACCACGTCCCTCTCCCTGCCTGTTTGCTCAGCCTCCTTCCACAGAGACTGTGAGGCTGTCTGTCAATAATTAGTCACTCAATCAACAGCCACCAGGCGAGGCCCCAATCCCAGCAAAGATATGCTGAAAACAAACAAACAAGCCCTAAGCACTTTGGAAGACCAAAGAGCAAATGTAAGCACTTTTTTTTTTCTGTTTCCAGTCACAACAGAGGAACGATGTTGATGTGTCACCAGCCTTAACGCACCCAGAAGTCATTCGTTCCATCAGCTGCCGCTCCCAAAGGCAAGTGTCAACATAGGCGCGGCCCAGGCTCTGCTGACAGTGGGGGGACAGGAGCGCCTGGTTGCCCACGAAGGGAAATAAATCGATGCCGGTTAGTTCCCGAGAGAAGTGGAGAGAGGTTGGGTCTTCCTGCAGCTACCCTGACCCAGTGAAAGGGGCGGCCTGGAAAGTTTCATCCTGTCCTCTCTGCATTTGAGGAAAGTTTATCCTGTCCTCTCTGCATCCTTTGCTATGCTCCAAACCCTCTCAGAGAAACACCTTGGTGGAAGAGGGACTTGGTGCTGGGGCCACATACTCAGGATGTACACCTGGCCCTGTGCTCAGGAATCACTCCAAGCAGGGCTCTGGGGGACATATGGAGGCCAGGGATCAATCTTCAGCAGCTGCATGCAAGGCAAGCACCCTACTATCTCTTTGGCTCCTCTCACTCTTCATTTTTTATGGCTATTGTGGTAAGATCATAGCCACTTACTTGCATATGGGAAGATTAGACTTTTGTGTTTTTGGTTTTGGTTTTTGGGCCACACTCCCAGTGATCAGGGTTAACCCCTGGCTCTGCATTCAGGAATAACTCCTAGTGGAGTTCAGAGGAACTTACGGGGTGCTGAGTTGAACCCAGGTTCAGTTACGTGAAGGCAAGTGCCCTACCCACTGAACTATCTCTCCAGCCTCTCTTTGATTTTCTTATATATTACCTTTTTACAGAATTTTTTTCCCATCTGCTTAGTAGCTCCTACGGGGAGTATTTGGGGGATGGATCTCAGGAACAATGCTCCCGGGGCCACTCTCAGGATACTCAGTCAGTGGCCTAGCAAGTGCTTTGCTCCGACCCAAAATCAAGGCAGATCTCACTCAGAGGTGCGTGGGGCCACAAGAGGCAGCCAGTGCTCGGAGAACCCTGTGGCCCCAGGAATCAAACTGGGGCCTATGTGTGCAAGCTGTGTGCTCCAGGCCTCTGAGCTCTCCTCCGAGGGGTGTTTGCATCTTTGTACGGTACCTCACACAGGCTGTGACTTCACAGAGATATGAGCCTAGCGTGAAGCCAGCTTTGCCTTGCTGTTTTCCCATGTGCAATATTTTCCAGACGCCTGCTCACCGCACGTGAACTCTGACCCCCTCAAAGCTCTGCCCAATTACTGCCACATGGAGATCTCTGGCCCTGCTTCCAGGGCATCGTGCCCCCTACTGCACACCACATGTCCTGCCGCACCCCTGCCCACCCCAACCCCATCACCTCCCTGGGATCTGTTTTCCCAGTTCTCCGTCAGGCTCCTAATTCTCTCTCTGCCCTTGAACACCCAGCCCCTAGCAGAATAGAGCACAGTGCAGAATTCCCAGAAAATGACAGAACAGGTGAAGAAATGGGGCATGGGAGATAGTACAGCGGGTAGGACACTTGCCTTGCATGCACCCCACCTGGGTCTTCAATACCCAATATGGTCCCGTGGGCCCTGCCACAGGTCATCTCTGAGTATTGAGCGCAGCCACATGTGAACTAAAAACAAAACAAAAATAAAACTGGATGAAGGCCTTGAGAAGAATACATGAGCCATCTGAGTCACCAGCTTCCCTCTGCACCTGTTCACCCCGGTCCTCAGGATCCCCACCGTGCCTATGTGCTTTGAGGGATCAACCCCAGACGCCCCAATCCAGGGCAGTAAAGCACGAGCACACACATATGCATGCCTGCGCATACGGGGACACACACACACACACACACACACACACACGTAGATGGCTTCCAGGTCACCATGCAGCATCTATGCAGGAGGGCAGAGGGCTTCCGGGTCACGTACAACACACACACACACACACACACACACACACACACACACACACACACAGGAAGGCAGGGGGCTTCCAGGTCACGTGCAGCACACACACACACACACACACACAGGAGGGCAGGGGACTTCCGGGTCACGTGCAGCACACACACACACACACACACACACACACACACAAACACACAGAAGGGCAGGGGGCTTCCAGTTCATGTGTAGCACACACACAGGAGGGCAGGGGGCTTCCGGGTCACGTGCAGCACACACACACACACACACACACACACACACACACACACAAACACACAGAAGGGCAGGGGGCTTCCAGTTCATGTGTAGCACACACACAGGAGGGCAGGGGGCTTCCGGGTCACGTGCAGCACACACACACACACACACACACACACACACACAGGAGGGCAGGGCTTCCGGGTCACATGCAGCACACACACACACACACACACACACACACACACAGGAGGGCAGGGGGCTTCCAGTTCATGTGCAGCACACACACAGGAGGGCAGGGGGCTTCCGGGTCACATGCAGCACACACACACACACACACACACACAGGAGGGCAGGGGGCTTCCAGGTCATGTGCAGCACACACACAGGAGGGCAGGGGTCTTCCGGGTGACTGTGCAGCTTGTACACAAAAGGGCAAAGAGCTACTGGTCATCTTGCAGCCCTGATGGGATAAAGCCACTAGGTCCCTCCCTGAGGCTGCAGCCTCTGTCCTTCCTGACCCAACCCAGCCTCAGGGAATTGTTTCTAGCCCACCGAGGTGTTTCCCCTCCCCTGTTCTCCAGAAAGCATGCACGGGGCGGCCGGAGGCGGGAAGGGTGCTCAGCAGTAGGGCACTTGCCGCATTCCAGGGGCCTTGGGTTTGGTTCCTGGCACTGCATAGCTATGGACGCCAAGTGCCATTTAACGGAGTCCCCGAGCACTGTGCTAGAGCAACTCCTAAGCATGGTCAGTGTGGCCACTCACCCTCCAAAAAGGGAAAGAATGATCATGATGGAAACAAATGACTCTTTTCTCTTCCATGAATCAAGTCCAGAGAAGGGCGGCCCAGGGCTGTGTGATGCTCCGAGTCCTGGTTTGTTTCTGCCGGAACAGAAGAGAACTCTCCACGTGACGCCCAGAGACAGGCAGTGTGGAGCAGCCGCCATCACTCCTCTGTGTCACGGGCAAAATGAAGGGAAGGTGCCTAAGACCATGCTGCAGTGAGAAGACAAGCCCATTCTGGCCTCTCTGAACCCCGCCCTGGGCTTGCTGTGTCGGGGAGAGAGCTGGGGAGCGCCCTTAGCCGCACACGGGGCTTCCCTGCTGAGAAACTCGCGAGTGGCAGAAGGCTGTTGTGTGTTTCAGGGGGAGCCAGCGAGCTCCGTCCAGAGGACTTCGTGGGACAAACTGCAGAGGGACTTGGTGTCCAGGTCAGGCCCCAGGCGGTTCACTGAGGCGAGAGATGTGCAGAGCCCCTTGGGGTCAGCTCTGCTGTGTGGTCCCCCAGAGGGCACTGGGGCAGGGTCAGGAGCTGGGGCGTCACACCCCTTGGATCCTCTCGCGCTGTAAAGTGACCCTCTGGGCCTTCCTCTGAAATATTCATAAAGGCCTCTGGGTCGCACTGGGGCAGGGAGGGGCGCCCGCCTTGGCCCTGAACCCACTCTTCTGGGGCCTCACCCTGGGGCAATGGACAGGAGACCCAGGCTGTGGGGGAGCTGTAAGGGGAGAAGGGATCAGGCAGAGAAACCAGACCTCCGGGAGGGGCTCAGGGGAGGTCACCTCCGGGCCCCGCAACCTCGTGCCCACCCTGGGCCCGCACTCTGCAGAGCTGTGTTCCTCTCTGCTCTATGACATGGCGCAGACCCCCTCGCCAAGCACGACCCCCTGCCATCCTGCGCAGCGCCCTGCCCATCGGCTCCCGAAACCCTTGGCCGGTGTAAATTGTTCCCATTTCACAGATGAGGAGAACAGAGGCTCCGCAGGGCAAGCCATCTGTACGTCTGGTGATTCACAGGGACTGTGGGACCGCTGATGAGTCCTTTGAGACCCACAAATCACTGCTGAGAACTTGGGCTTCCTCTTCTATAAAGTGAGGCCAATTGGAGTCAGTGGGCCCAGACTACCACAGCAGGAGCGCCTCGGGGTGGGGTGGGGGCCCCTACCAGGCCTCTCACCCAGCCTCATGGACACCCAGAGATGCCGTGGCCCCAGGGAGGTGGGTGTGGGCCCCGCCCCAGCCTCAGGAGCTGACTGCAAGGGGAGGGGCCACAGCTTGGGGGGAGGCTGGGCCTGGACCCCAGGGAAGCCCAACACGCTCCTTCCATCCGCCCTAACACGTGCCGGTGCTCAAACAGCCACACTCCGGCATCAGCGGCCGCCACAGCAGAACCAGCCCAGCCACTGCGGGGGGCTCTGTCCAGCGCGGCAGCTGCGGCCGGCCAGGGTGCCTCAGCTGTGGCTCCCCTGTCTTCACCCCAGCCCCACTCCCGAGCTCCACGTGCCCCCGTACAGCCCACCCGCTGACCCCCTCTCACAGTTCCCCCACTCCTGCTCAAACTCCTCCAGTGTGCCCCCTTCCTCCCCTGTGCTTGTCCCAACCCTCCCTCTTTCTGCAAGCACCACAGCGGCCACCTCCTCCAGGAAGGCTGCCCTGGTAACCGCAGCCCCATCAGCCTGTCCCACCTCCCACAGTCGGAGGTTCCCTTCCTGCGCAGGTGTGCCAAGCCCTTAGCAGGGCTCAGGTTGAAGTGCTGAGGATTGTGAGAGCACAGTGAGTCCCCCACCCGCCCAGGGTCGTGCAGAGCCAGGACTGGGCCTCTGCACCATAGGCGGTGTCAGTCTGTGGGGGCGAGGATGCGGGGCCCACGTGGGAACCAGCCTGCAGGCCGTGACACGTGTCCAAGGAAAGCTGGCATTTCCCGGGGAAGCACAGCTCAGCGCACGCACCCTGGCTGCTGCCAAGGCCAGCCCGGGAGGGAGGCTGGGCGTGTGGACCCTGTTTCTCTGCAGGAGAAACGGGCCCTCGGGAGGTTATGGAGCAAGAGGGGCTCCCGGAAGCCAATCTGTTTCACTCCTGCCTACACAGGGGCCCTTCCACCTGCGGGGGTTCAAACTCCCACCTGTTCAGAGCTTCCGAGGCTCTCAGCCCAGCCTCGAAGACAGACACTCCTGGGATGACGGGGTGAGGGCAGCCATCGGGCAGGACAGTCCCCCTCCCACCACGAAACGCTTTACATCCTCCCTGGTGACCAAGGCCCTGGGCTAACACTTCCATCTCACTTCACAGATGGGGAAACTGAGGGTCAGGCAGCTCCCTGGAGGCTCCAAGCAAGAATGTGTCTCTGGATTCCTAGGCCAGTGACCTGCAGCTGAGTGGCTGCCCCCACCCCCGTGCTCCTGAGGCTTCACTGCTGCTCCCCTCTGAACTCTGCTCCCCCTCTGAGGTCTTAGCAGCCAAAATTCTGAACCCGCACGAGCAGACACGGCCCGCTCCACCTCCTTTCCCAGGCAGGTGACCCCCTCATGCCCCAAAACTGCTGCTGTCCTGGGTCTGTATTGAGACAGAGGGCCAGGCCCAGCCCGGGCACAGCTCTGCTGTGAGGCCGGCCCAGAGAGCACTGGTGCAAGCCACCCCCCAGAGCCTCCCAGCTGTAAAGTGGGAGAAACCAGGGGCCACACCCGTCGTGCTGGGATAGACTCGGGGCCGGCCAGCAGGGCTTCTACTGGGCCTCCAGCTTCTCGGGCTTTTTTCCCTTTTTCTTATTTCCTGTTTTGTTTTGTTTGGGGATAACACCCAGTTGCGTCACTCCTGGCTCTGCACTCAGGGTCACTCCGGCGGGCTCAGAGACCTTATGGGGTGCTGGGAATTGAGCCTGGGTCCACCGCATGCAAGGCAGTGGCCTACCCACTGTACTATCTCCCTGGCCCTTCATTTTCTTTCTGCTCCTCACAGCAGATTTCCCCCTGCCCCTGGCCTCTTGCCCAGACAGGAGGAAATAGCTCATCCATCCTGGAAGGGGACCAGAGCTGCCACCCTCTCTGCGGGCCACTGGGGTACTTCGTCATTCTGCCAGACCAGGGGCTCAGTTTATCCATCAGTTTAGCCACTCTCTGCCCATCCCGTCAGCAGCCACCACCCTCCCACATGTCAGACCACAGAGGCCCTGGGGTAGCTGACATGCAGCCAGGACAGGTACCGCCAGCCTGTACTTGCTCAGCTGGAACCCTTCCCCCATGCGACTCCTCAGCGAGTCTGCACCCCAGGCCGTCTCCTTCCTCGTGCAACACGTGGACCCTCTCCTGGGCCACCCACTGCTCACTGCTCCCCTGGGGAGTGTTTGCCGAGGGACAGGGCCCTGGCCCATGAGGGAGCTGCAAACAAGCTCAAAAGGGAAAGCAAAAACACTTGGAGTACATCCTCACAGCTCTCCCAATCTCCTCCCTCCCTTCATCCAAAACAGCGTTGACGCGGCCAAGACAGGCTCAGGGCTTGATGGTACAATGCTTTGCTTGGATAAAGCCTGGGTTCCAGCCACAGCACACACACCCCCCCCCCCCCGCCCAAAAACATTGCTTGCTATTGACTGGGCATCTACTACACCACACACAAAGCAGAGAATGAGACTGACAACTGCAGCATCAGACTTGAAAGTGTCCAAACCAGTGGAAAGGGCAGAAGTCAAACAACCCATTACTCAGGGGATGGATGGACAGCTGATGTGCTGGAGACCCAGAGGAATTTAGAAGTCTGCCCAGGATATGCTTTTCTACGGAGGGTAGGCATACATGGGCAGCCCACCTCAGTGATATTTTAGCCAAGACCAGGCGATGGTCAATATGGGGAAATGGCAAAGTCTGTGCAAAGGTCCTGAGGCAGGAAGAGCAGTCACATTCCAGTAGTCCATGGGCAAACTAGTTGGGATCTAAGGCAACAGCAGGAACATGTTCTTCCTACCAGAAATTCTAGTCAGGTTAACCTCCTCTGTTGGCACAGCGCCCTAAACAGTTATGGGGCCTCCCACACTTGCAGGGTCCCCACACAGGCATTTTTCATCCACTGTGCAGATGAAGATATTGAGATTGGGCAAAATGGATGACTCTGTCCAGAGATCACCTGCCAGTGTTGTGTTCTAGATATGACGGCAGCTCTAGGAAAAGCAACAGAGGACCGAGGAGAGAACTCAAAGGCCTGGAGCACAAGCTTTGCAGCCAGGAAGCCCCAGATCCATCCCCTGCACCACACAATCTCCCGAGCACTGAGGCAGAAGCATCCCTCAAACATCACTGCATGTGCCTCTCCCAATCGAAAAAGCAAAGAAGCATTCACGCGTGCAAGTACAAGCATGCAAATGCATGCACATGTGAGTGACGCCTCCCCGAGAAGGGAACTCAGGCTACTGAAGGCGAGTGGACAATCACATGCAGCGCGTATAAAAATACTCAGGCTTAGGCTGACACCCAAGGATGGTAGATACAAGGGCCAGGGGGACTGCCCCACAGCTGGAAGCCTGCTTCATGAGCGGAGGGGAGAAGGCAGCTGGAGTAGAGAAGGGATCACTAAGAAAATGATGGCTGGAGGAACCAGTTGGGATGGGAGATGCATGCCGAAAGTAGATAATGGACCAAACATGATGCCCTCTCAGTGACTGTGTTGCAAGCCATAATGACCAAAGTAGAGAGAGAGTATGGGGAATATTGTCTGCCATGGAGGCAGGGTGAGGGTGGGAAAGGGGGGTATACCCGGGATATTGATGGTGGGGAATGTTCACTGGTGGAGGGATGGGTGTTTAATTGTTGTGGGATTGTAACCAAACATGAAAGCTGTAACTATCGCACAGTGATTCGATAAAATTTAAAAATAAATACTCAGGCTTAATCTGCTCCTTCGGCATCGCCCACTGACGGGAGCAGGTACAGCTGCAGTGTGGCTCTCGATGGAGCGGTCTAGCAATAATCGTGAGGCTCTCTGTCCGGGCGGGGCTCCAGTCACCCTCCGCTGCCGTGGCTCTCATGGGAACGACAGCATCACGCAAGTCTCACTGCAGGGCTCACGTCTGATGCTGGTGATGCTCGGTGGTCACACAGCACGTTTGATGCTCCAGTGCTCGGCCACAGTGCTCTCCAGGATCCTGCCCTTTGGTTGTGCTGGCTGCTTGCCCTCTGCTCGTGGGGCTCGCCAGGCATGGCTGTGAGGCTCCAGGGGCTCCCGGGGCTTGCCGGCACCGGGGCTGGCACAGCTCTTAGGGTCAGTGCAGCGCAGGGGTTACACCTCAGGCCCCGTGCCCATGCACACTTGCTGCTATCTACCGAGGGGCCAGGCACCCAGGCCTGAGGACTGAGCACGAGCAGCAGAGCTGTACGGCCACACTCAGCGCGCGTGGCACCAGGAGACAGAAATCTCAGCCTTAGTCTTGCAAGGGAGGCACCCCAAGGCCTTAACCACCCTTGGGGCCTGTGCCAATTTGAAGAATCTTAGGAGCCGGCCACGAGGCAGTACTTAACTAGACTTCAGTACTGGAGAGAGTCCCGTGGACAGGTCACTTACCTTGCATGCCCCTGACCTGGGTTTGATCCCTGGTATCCCAAATGGCCCCCCACCTGAGCCCCATCCAGGAGGAAGCCCTGAGCACTCGCAGGGGAGGCCCAGCATTGAATAAATAAATAAACTTCAGGCACTAGCATTAAACGACTCAGTGAAAGGTTAGATCCCTTCACTTCAGGGAACTCACTCTTTTTTTTCTTAATTATATTGAATCATCATGAGATAGTTACAAGCTTTCATGTTTGGGTTACAATCACACAACAATTAAACACCGATCCCTCCACCAGTGCACATTCCCCACCACCAATATCCCGGGTATACCCCTCCTTTCCCACCCTTCCCCTGCCTCCATGGCAGACAATATTTGGGGGACTCACTCTTTCAATGACAAGAACAACGTTTGATGGTACGGTGGGTGGGAACCCTGGATCAAACTCTGTTGTGCAAAAGAGAGAGAACAGGGGTTAAGACACATGCTTGGGGCTGGGGTAATAGCACAGCAGGTAGGGCATTTGCCATGCATGCGGCCGACCCGGGTTCGATTCCCAGCATCCATAGGGTCCCCCGAGCACCATCAGGAATAATTCCTGAGTGCAGAGCCAGGAGTAACCCCTGTGCATAGCTAGGTGTGATCCCAAAAAGAAAAAAAAATAGACACCTGCTTGCACGTGGCCCAGACTGACCCAGTGCCACAGGTTCCCCTGAGCATCACTGGGCGAGACCAGGGCCTCTCCTGGTGGTTCTCAGCTGGCCAGGATGGCAGCAGAGCTAAGGCCGGAGAATGCCCTCGGTCACTGCTTATGAGGCCCAAAGAAATACGTGTCATACATGTCCAACTGGACAGATGGTGCAGGGCAGGGCCCTTTGCATGCGGACTCCAGCTCGATCCCCAGCACCTAATGTGGCCCTCTGAGCACTGCCAGGAGTGATCCCAGAGCACTTCTGGGTGTGGCCCCAAAACGAATAAAATAGAGAAATACTTGTCCCTTCTGTGCTGGAGTCCGAGGCTGTCCTTGGATGTGGCCCTCACTGCCATGTCCAGGGCAGACAAGGCTGCCACAGGGGGGGACGTGGAAAAGGTCCCCGGAGGAGAAGCTGCTGGAGGCGGGGCAGAGGCAGACTCGGGACAGTGGGGGCTGGGGGCCACTCCTCCTATAAAATATTGAGCGCCGGAGCCAGGCTCAGCGCTGGCGTCGGAACCTGACACCGGGCGCGATTCTGCCGCCAGAGCTGCCGCGAGGAGCCGCAGGGAGACGAAATTTCAGAACGGATCCTCGGGCGTGTGGCAAATTAGCCACTCAGCGAATTGATCATTTGGCAAATTGGCTTTTAGCAAATTGATTTTGGGTGTCTGGGCCTGCTCCTGGAGGCTGTCCAGCGGCCAGCAGTCGGGGGCAGCGCCCGGGGGAGGAGAGCCAGCTCCCGGGAAGCAGGAGTCGCCCTAAAGCCCCCGGCGGGGGCCCAGCAGAGCCCAGGTGCCCGGCTGCCTTTGGGGGGCGCCATGAGGTTCCCCCTCGGGCCACAGCTCAGCTCAAAGATGGCCAGGGGTGCCTTCCTCCCCATAAAAGGGGGCGCAGCACGTGCACCGCCTTAGCATGTGCCAGGCAAGGTTGGGAAGAAGTAGCCAGAGAAGCCGGAAGCAGGCGAGACAGGTCAGGGGTAAGGGAGCTGCTCTGCACGCCTTGCTTTGATTCTCAGCACTGCACGTGGCCCTCTGAGCAGTCAGGAGAAAGCCCCGGGCACCACCAGGAGTGACCCCGAGCACAGTCAGGAGTAAGCCCTGAGGGCTGCGGGGGGTGGCCCAAATACCCTGCCCAACAAATTTAAATTTCCTCAAACACTTGTTCTCTGATGGAAAGACTTTACTCCCAGCAGCCCAGTCCTGGTCTTCTCGGCTGTTCCGGTGAGGCTGAGAGTTGGATGGGGCTACAGGGCAGCCCATCCACTCCGAGGTGACCAAGCTGGTAGCAGCGACTCCCATTCCGCCTCAGCCCAGACCCTCGGGGCCACAGGTCAGCACTGATCTTTGAGACCCTGAAGCCAGGCCCTCGGGGCCCCGCACACTGGCCGCAGGGCAGAGCACTGGCAGGAGGGCCCAGGGCCGTCAGGCTGAGAGCTGCCAGCACACGCTCAGGCAGCTCTGGGTCTCCAGGGCACATCAGAGGGGCCAGGGGCTGGGTGCTCAGGGTCCCGCTGGCCGGGCCTGGGTCCCCTGACCCCTCTACCACCTGCTCTCAGGCACACGCCCCACGGCTGCCTCCTGCTCTTGTGCCCCAGGCAGAGTCCCCGGGCTGGGGAGAGCCAGAACCCCAGAGGGAGGAAGGCTGCAGCCCCACCCGCCGCCTTGCCGGCCCACAGAAGGACTGAGCGATCAGGGCCCCGCCTGGACACTGCCCTGCCGCAGAGACTGTCCAGCAGCGCCCGGGAAGCGGGCTCAGACCCCCGAAACTCGGGCCTGCACTGGGGCACCGGGAGCACTGGTCACCATGTGCAGAGCTGGGGAGGGGACAGGGCAGGAGGAGAGCCTGTCCTCCCTCGAGGGCACCCCGCGGGCCGAGCCCCGGCGTGGCCCCTTAGCCCTGCACAGCGGAAATGAGTCGGCTCAGGCTCCAGGTGCCGGGACACGTGTGGGCTCTCAGGGACCCGCCCTGCCCTGCACGTGTCCTGCTCTGATGGGTGACAGAGGGCCCCTTGCAAAAGGGCCAGTGTCCTTGTCTTGAGAAACAACAATGAGGGATAGCGCTGTGCCGGGAGGCTGGGGGCCACCCCCAGGCCAGCAGCAGAGGGGGCTGGCAGCTGTCCCCACATCCAGCCCAGCAGCCGAGGGGCCCACCTGCAACAGGGATGAGGAGGAGGAATGATGCAACAGGTTAAGCCCAGGGCCCTCTGGGAGGGGGAAGGGCAATCAGGGATACCAGCCTGGAGGAGGTGGTCTTCGAGCACACATCTCCAGGGCTTCCACACCCACACTGCTAAATTGTATTAACAATTTAGCACACAAAGCTGTGGCCACAACAACACCAGGGCCCAGGACCCCACAAGGAGGAAGGGACATGTGGAACAAACAATCACACCTGTGAGGTTTGCGCTATCTCGGGTTGATCTTGTCCTTGATACTGAACTGATGTCGATGGAAAGGCAGAGGGAGGGGAGGAAGGGAGGGGAGAGAGGGGGGCGGGAGGGTGTACGGGAGAAGAGGCAGCCTCGGAGCGTGTGTATGAGAGCAGGTGGGAGAAAGAGGTCAGCAGGGGAGCAAGGGAGGGGGGAGGAGGGGGAGGAGGGGGAGGAGCTGGGGGAGAAGGAAGAGAGAGAGGGAGAGGATGGAGGAGCAGGAGGAGGGGGAGGGGAGGAAGGGGAGGAGGGAGAGGTTGAGGAGGGAGAGGCAGAGGATGAAGGAGGAGGGGAAGGAGGAGGGGGAGGAGGGAGAGGGAGAGGATGGAGGAGGAGGGAGAGGAGGAGGGATAGGAGGAGGGAGGGGAGAGGATAGAGGAGGAGGGGGAGGAGGGGGGAGGAGGGAGAGGAGAAGGGAGGGGAGATGATGGAGGGGGAGGAGGAGGGAGAGGAGGAGGGAGGGGAGAAGATGGAGGAGGGGGAGGAGGAGTAAGGGGAGGAGGGACAGGAGGAGGGAGAGGGAGAGGATGGAGGAGGGGGAGGAGGAGGAGTAAGGGGAGGAGGGACAGGAGGAGGGAGAGGGAGAGGATAGAGGAGGGGAGGAGGAGGAGTAAGGGGAGGAGGAAAAGGAGGAGGGAGAGGGAGAGGATAGAGGAGAGGGAGGAGGAGGGAGAGGAGGAGGGAGGGGAGGAGGGAGAGGAGAAATGGGGGAGGAGTCTTTACAATATTCCCAACTCTCCCGCCCTCCTCCAGACCCCTCGGGGTGGCATTACAGGTCGGGCTGTGCCTGGGAAGCTGGGCCTCAGTGTGCCCAGCAGTTGGGCTGGGCCCGCCTCCAGCCGTGAAGCAGGTCTGTGAGCCGAGCGCCAGGTGTGCCCACGGAGCTGCAGGCCTCCCGCTGCCCGGGCACCTCCCCGGCCAGGACAGGACCTTGGCCCACAGCCACGGCTCCCGGGGTCAAGGTGACAGAGCAGAAAACAGCCCCGCCCCCCCAGCACAGGGGGCCTCCAGGAAGAGGCCTGTGGGGTCTGGGAGGGGCGCCCCCTTCCCCGCACTGGCGCCAGGACTGGCTCCTGTCACACTGACGTCCCCGCCTGGCAAGGGAGCAGCGAGCGGGCCCCGCCAGGAGCGGTGAGGGACCCGCCCCACCCGCACCGTTGTCTTCTGACTGGGGCTTAGTCCTGGCTTACTCCTGGTGGGGCTCCCCGAGCCATTCGGGGTGTTGGGGATCAAACCCAGATCGGCCAGACGGAATGCAAGTGCCCTTCCCACTGTGCTCTCTCTCTGGCCGCACACACTCGCATCCTGTACAGCTGGGGAAACTGAGGCCCGGGAGATCGAATGGAAGCCTGCGGCTGCTCACTCACGGCTCTTTCTGCCCGACAGGCGCGGGCCGGGTCTCCACTCTAGCGCTGCCCCGCCCTCTCGAGAGAGCCCACACACTGCGGGAGCAAGGCTGAGTGAGGATTCCCCACCTGAGGTGGCCTCCCCGGCCGGGGAGCACTCACTGCCCTGCTCCACACCCATCACACCCTCTCAGCCCTGGGCAGGAGGGGAACCCCACCCCTGTGACTCGCTTGGGGGGCAGGAGGCTGGAGAGGGGGGCGCGGACATCCCAGGAGTCACGTCTCCTGAGACGCCAGAGTCGCCTGCTCACCTGGTCCCGGGCAGGTGTTTCCCGGCCGGCCTCCCGAGCCACGCCCCGCCTGCTGCCTGCAGCCCCCGGAACACGCTCCACGGCCACGTCCTTCCCAGCCCACAGGCCTCTGCGGATCCCTTTCCACCCATTCATTACTTCCTGGCCCTCCCTCTTCAGTTCCCTCCAGGGCTCGGGCCTGACTGACTCCCCAGGCCCGTCTTCTCCAGACTCCAGGCTGAATGCTCTTCAGGCGGCCACGACGCCCCACATCAGCATGGCCACTCTTGAACCCTCGCTCACGCCCCGAAGCCCGGCGGCTTCTCCTCTCATATCCTGGCATGAGCTGGGTCAAGGGCTCAGCCTTCCTGCGCCCCTGCTCAGGCCAAGTCCACTCGGCCCCCCGCTGGCCGGCACCACCCGGCGCCTCTGGGTCGCACTGCCCAGCTCCGCGCTCCTCTCCTGGCTCTGCCCCCACCTCAGACCCACATGCTGCAGGGGGTTCTCACCACACCCAGGGCCGTCTTCAGTCTGACCTCTCCGGCCTCCTCACGTCAGCCTCTCCCGGCAGTCCTGCCGCAAATGTCCTCTCGGCCGCCCCTGCCCTACACGCCCTCCCTCCTGGAAATTGCTCTCCCCCGCTCTCTTTTTTCCTCTCTTCTTTCCTTCCCTTTTCCTTTCCCAAATCAGCTGTATTGCAGTCTCGTGGGTGACGATAGCCCCAATATGACTATTCCGTACTCACCACGCCGTGCCCTATCACTCTGCAATGGAGCCAGGACTCCACCCTGACCCCAGCTGTGAGCCCCCCGCATCACGCTTGTACTGGCTCTGTCTCGGAGTCTGTTTCCTCTGGGGGACATCTAATCCCCCAACACGCCTATATTCTCGGCCTATGAGAGAAACCATCTGGCCTTTTCCTTTTTCTTTCTGATTCCTCTCACTTCTCGTGACTCCTGACAGCTCCGTCCTGGGTACAGCAAACCCCGAGGCTTCGTCTTCACTTCCCCTGCGAGTCAGACTCCAGTGTCCACAGACCGGACCGCAGCTCTCCCTGTCCACCCGCTGTCAGCCACCCGCGTCCTCTCCAGGTCCCGGAGACCAGAGAGAACACAGGTTCCTTTGAGTTAAAAGTGGTGTTTTAGGAGCTGGAGCAATAGTACAGAGACTAGGGCATTTGCCTTGCATGCGGCCGACCTAGGTTTGATTCCATATGGCCCCCTGAGCACCGCCAGGAGGGAGCC
Organism: Sorex araneus; assembly: GCF_027595985.1. Classification (NCBI taxonomy): domain Eukaryota; kingdom Metazoa; phylum Chordata; class Mammalia; order Eulipotyphla; family Soricidae; genus Sorex; species Sorex araneus. The sequence continues at coordinate 103,129,796 of NC_073304.1, forward strand.
TTGAATGCAGAGCCGGAAGTAAGCCCTGAGCACCTTTGGGTGTGACCAAAGAAGTCAAACAATTAAAAAAAAGAAAAATATTTGTGTTTGGGGAGGGGGGTGGTTAGGGGAACTCTTACCACAAGAACTCTTACGACAAGAAAGTGTGATTTGGGGCCAGGGTAATAGCACAGCGGGTAGGGCATTTGCCTTGCATGCGGCCCACCCAGGTTCAATCTCTGGCATCCCATATGGTCCCCTGGAGTGATTCCTGAGTGCAGAGCCAAGAGAAACCCTGAGCATCGCCAGGTGTGACCCAAAAAGAAAAATAGAAAAGTGTGATTCCCAGGGCTCAGAGACTGTAAGTCAGGACAAGGAAAACTGTGGCAGGCCCTGTCCGTGCAGGCTAGAGAGATGGGACACTCAACCAAACCCCAGCAGCTTCTGACCAGCGCAGCAAAGGACAGAAACAGGGGTAAGGTCATGCCGGGCCCTGGCCAGCTCTACCCCAGACTCAGGGTCCGAGCAGGAGGCTGAAAGACTAGGGCAGACGCTTCGTTGCCTCCCAGCCCGGGCTCTGGCTGGGGAGAGCTGGAGCCCCCTTTTCATGAGCAAGCCCAGCTGGCAGGGCAGACGGGGGGCATGGGGCAAACCAGCGCCCAGGTGCCCCTCTCCCGAGTGTTGCCCAAGGGTCCATCTGCTTGACTTTCTGGGGGACAAGCCCCAAGGTCCCACCTAGAGACAGGAGGCGGCAGCAGACAGAGAAAGCAGGGGACAACTGGGGTGCCATTGTGGCCTTTTCAGCTGGATTCTGGGCCAGCCGCGGCTAGGCGTAATGGTCTGGATCTGACCTTGTTTTTTGATGATCTGGAGAAACGTAGCTACGCAAACTCACGCCAAGGCCACAGAAAAACTAGCACCTGCAGCTAATGCCATGGTGAGACAGGGGAGGGTCCTGAGCTCCCGTCAGCCCCTGCCTCCCCTGCCCAGGGACCCCCTGCCTTAGCACCCTTCCCTCCAGCTTTCCCCAAGGCCAAGTCCGTTTCTGAGAAGAGAAATCGCTCCCAGAAGCCCAGCTCACTAAGCTGGCAGAGCTGGGCTCCCCCAAACTCCCCCACCCCAGGAAACTGAGGCCGGGAGGGAGGGGCTCAGAGGCGACACACAGCAGTGACAGTCACTCTGGCCGCCAGCCCTCCATGAGAAGGGGACACTGGCAGAGATCTGGGAGGCTGGGAGAGGACGTGCCTGCCTGAGCTGCATGTCCAGCTGAGCGTCCCCGGGAGTGTCCCCACATCCCGGGCCCCTGCGGACCCCCAGCCTCCCAGAGGGGGCCTGGCCTGGCTCAACTCCCCGCTCATCAAACAGATCACCGCGCAGGACGGGAGGATGCTGCATCTCCACAGACAGAGGGCGGGGGCAGGTGCCGAGGACCAAGCGTGGAGGGGAGTAAAGTGCAGAGAAGCAGTGGGGGCGGCAGGGGAGGCCACTGGGCAGCCCTCGGGCTCTGCCTGGCCCCTGGCTTCCCTGCGAGCACCGAGTGTGAAGTGTGGCCCTACTGGCCCAGCCAGCCGCAGGCAGAGGGAGGTGGAGGACGCGAAGACCCGTGGGGCCCTTTGTTTCCAGGCCTCGATGTTCTCGGACGCCCACAGAGTGATGACAAGCCTCCCTCGTACACACGCTTGTCCCCACAGCTGCCACGGGGCAGAGGAGTGGCCTGATCTGGCGAGAGCCACCCCGCACAGCACTCGCCAGCCCCAGCGCGCAGACACAGGCCTCTGGTGCCCTCTGCTGTTGGCCCTCCTGCCCACAGCCCAGCCCGAGGAGCTCGCCCAGCGCCCGCCCGGCCCCCTGGGAGGTGGCTCCAGCCTGCGTCCCATCCCCAACACCACTCCCCTCACCACAGCCCGGGACGCCTGTACCCCAGGCAGGCCTTAGCCACAAGGCGGCCCCCATCACCCACCACCTCCCCCACCAAGGGAAGGGGGGCCCGTTTACGTTCTGGGCTTGGACTCCCTGCTCGTCTCTCCAGCCGCCCCCCGGAACACACCCGACTACCATGGCAGAGAGTGAGACTGAACAGCCACGGGAAACCCTTGACATTTCACACGACTGAGGCCCGAGAGGCAGTGCGGCAGGGAGGCACTTGCCTGGCACACTCCCTACCCGGGGTTGGTCCCCGGCACCCCATATGGTGCCCCGAGCCCACCTGGAGTGATCCCTGGGCACAGAACCAGGAGTGAGCCCTGAGCAATGCCGAGTGTAGCCCCCAAACCAAACATGTATTCCGCACTATTCGCTGGCCAGAGCCACTCCGGCCTCAGTGCGGGGACCCAGAAGCGTCACCCTTCCAGTTGCCTAAGAAGTCGGGGAGCTGGAAATACTCACAAAATACTCACTTGCCCTTTAGCTGTCAAACCCATTGTCCTTCCTGTAAAACAAACGCATTCCAGGCAGGGGAGGCGACCCCGTGGTAGAGCACATGACTCACTGGCTTTAATCCCCAGCACCAAAATCGGAAACGATCTGTCAAGGGAGAGGATGGGAAGGGCTGGGCATGCTCTCCCCTTGCAGGAGCCCGGGGCCCGTCCCCAGCTCCTCATGGCTCCCTGGCGCGGAGCCTGGAGCGTGGGAAGCCCTGCAGTGGCCTGAGCCTTGGGGCTGGGTCTCTGGGGCTGATCCTCATTATCTCTTAGGAAGGCTTCTTCAGTTTGCAGGTCACACCTGGTGCTGCCCAGAGGCTACACCCAGCACTGCTCAAGGGACCACCCGGGGCCAAGAATCAACCTGGGCGGCCTGTGAGCCAGATCACAGTCCTAGGAACCTTTCCGTTTCTATGGGAAGACGCTTGGAGACTGAGAGGCATTTGGCAGTGAGAGAGACCAAGAGAAGGATCTTGGTAGCAGGGAGGTAAGTGACTCACGGTGCCCAGCTCAATCTAGATATGAATTACTCTCTTGCTAACTGTTTCCTCCTCCAGGGGAGACATGAGTCCGGCCTCTCTCCAATGATGAACTTGTTACCATAACATTGGGGTCGTTTCAGCGGTGATCATTTGAGGATGGGGGAGGGAGGCAGTGCTGTGTAGATACACACCCCACCTCCTGCCTCACGTTTTGGCGATAGCAAAACTCACCCAGCCCACAGTTCTCAAACTCCAGGGATAAGGGCTCTGGGGGGTTTTCTTGGGAAACCGCCTCTTCTCCTCCTCCCCCCCAACCCAGTCCCTCTTCTGGGTCAGCCCAGAGACCTGACCCATGTGTTCACTCCCTTCATTTTCAGTTGAGGAATGAATTAGAATGTCTGTATGTCCTGGCATCCTGAGATCCCACACAGATTTGGGCAGGTCTCCAAGTGACATGCCTGACCAGCACCCAACCTGGTGCCCTCTACCCCCGGGGCACTACTTACGGGTCTCCTGAGAGTGAACTCCGGGGTCTGGTCCCGGAGAGCCAAAAGGAGAACCCAGGCCCACAGCCTTCGTGCTCTGGTCTCTGGGCATCACCTCTGGGCTGACCTCTCCGTAGGTGACCGTGAGAGGCAGGGCTGTACTCCTCTGGATGCCTCTTTCCTCATCCCAATCATACTTACTGTTGGTGCTGGGCTGACCGATGGGGGAAGCGTGTTACAGAGATGAAAACGGAAGCCCCGAGGGGTTAGGTGTCATGTCTAAGGTCATACAACCAACATTTTATTTAATGGAAGGGGCTGCTGCGACAGTTCGGAGGTTAAGGCGCCTCTTTGCCCCACACCTGGTCCCCAAGCACCACCCCACAAGTGATCCCTGAGTGCAGAGTCGAGAGTAAGCCATAGAGTGCCTTCGGCTGGGGCCCCCAAGCCCCAGAAATAAACTTTTTTTGTTTTATTTTGGGGAGCCATACTGGGCAGGGCTCAGAGCTTACTCCTGGTTCTGTGCTCAGGGATCAACCGCTCCTGGTGGTGCTCAGGGGACCATATGAGGTGCCAGGGATCAAACTCAAGCTGGCCTCATGCTGGACTACCTGCTGATGGCTCTGGAGCCAATGAGCCTTTTTTAAATGCGTGTTTCGATCCAGGTGTCCGAGCGTGTGCCTCCTCCCTCAGGTGGAGGGCTCAGCTGAGTGCTGCACCATTCTCCCCAGGTAGTGTAAGGAGAAAAGGAGGACACGTTGCTGCTTAGGGTTGGCCCACCTGCTCCCTGTCGCAGGCCTGGGTCTCCTGGGAGCGGCGAGGCAGGTTCTAATGTACAAGGCCAGGCTTGAGGTGCCCAGTCCCCTACGGGGCCCACAAAGGCTTCCCAGAGCCAACACCTGCGACTCTCTGGACGCGCTGCTTTCTGGCTTGGCCCAGCATGCCGGGCACTCACTTGCCGCCCCCTGCTCCCACCTCGGTGCCTCGCTCTAGAATCAGGAATGAGGCCAGGCTCCCATCTCCGTGCTTCAGCGGCCAGAGAGGCTTCTCAGCAGACCTCCGACTCTCTGGAGTGGTCGAGTGAGAAGGACCTCTGAGAGGGGCTCCAGGCCAGAAACGGGTTCCCGGTACATTCTGGAAGCGGTATTTTCCAAGACTAGAAAATTCTTTGACTTTTGTACTGTGTTCAGAAATGTTCTCCCTAGAAGCTGGGCCAAGGAAGCCGCAAGAGACAGAGTCAATGGTCCTGGCACCCAGATGGACCC